>NW_027507903.1:347819380-349289421 GCF_037356315.1 Lithobates pipiens
GATGGACTTGTGTCTTTATTTCAACCTAACTATGTAACTATTGTAGCCAATGTGTCCATGCACACTATGGCCTCTTTCACATGGCCAATCCATTTAGGTCCGCCTAAAAAACTGGACAGGTGGACCTGAATGGATGCTCCATAGACCTCTATGGAGCGTCGAATGTCAGCGGTGACATGTCCCCTGACATCCAACACGCTCCGATCCAAAAAAGAGTGACAGAGGAAAAACCTACTTTTCCATACGTCTGCGGATCGGTGACGACGGACTCTACAGTCCATCGTCATCTGATCTCCCATAGGGGAGAGCGGAGCTCTGACAGGTCCGTCCCTGCGCAGTGTGCAGAGACGGACCTGTCATCTTCCTGCTCAGCGGGGATCGACGGAGCGATCCCCACTGAGCAAGCGGATGTCCATGGGGCGGATCATCATGAATCCGTCCCGTGTGAAAGAGGCCTAAGGCTTTTTCAGGCATATGCTCCTACAGGGCAGATTTTTTTTTTTAAAAAAGCTAAAAAAGATGATCAAAAACACTCAAAACGTTCCAGCTTTTTTTGTTTTGTTTATACAGGAGGGTTTGTGAAAAACTGCTTATGCACAAGAGCACAAAAAAGCACAAGCTTCTTCAAATGCTTGTAAATCCACCCCTCTGTCCTCTCTGCCCTTTACAAAATGTGTAATACTATTTTTCTACAATGTATAGTGTTCTGTGAAAGGAGTAAGAGCAGAGGACAGGTTCCCCTTTGCTTTTACAGAACATGATGCACTGTGGAAGAATAGGAATATGAATTTTGTGAATGGATGGCGAAGACGGCAATATACAGCAACTATGAAGAAGGCGCTAAGGGGAAAAGTTTAACAAGAATGGGCTACACACCATTACACATAACTACTGCATTTGTTTAAAGCACACACGACAACTTTACTATGTGTCAGTATTTCTTGTTTAGAATGTCTGAGCTCCAATCTTGAGAACAACCATCTGTGAAGCATGAACTGCCTGCATCATCATATTCCCCGCCAAGATCTTCAACTGGTAACAATTAAAGAATACATTTTCTTTAGTTTTAAAAGAAACACAACATTAGCAAAGAGACCACATAACCAAGTTTAATTTTCATTAAATTGCATGTGGTCATTAAAATAATGTACTGGGGAATGGTTTTGCTAGTTAGTTAATGGGGATGCGTTGCTTTATCCTTTACCAACAGCAGTGCCAACAGGAAAATATGTATACAGTTAAATGGAAAATATAACGATTTGGTGTCAATTTAATTTTAGTTGCTTTTCAACGTTTATAGGTTTTTAACCTGTGTTTAAAGTTTTTCTTTAAATACATTGCATAAACAATCTTTATTTTACAACCAAAACGTAATTCATGAGAAGGATTCCTAAAGAACTATGGGTGAGCTAATCAGAGAATGCAGCATTTCTACGGCTCCTTGTGTTTATTTTTTACTTCAAACTGAAACATAGGATAAGACCATGTTCATACCTGTGATTTTATGTATGGTGTATTTAAAAAAAAAAAAAAAAAAAAATACAAAACAAAATCATGCTTTCTTCATTTTTGATGTGCTTTCATCAAAAGGTGTGTTATACACACACACACACACACACACACACACACACACACACACACACACACACACACACACACACACACACACGTGTGTATATTTGTTGTATTTATCCATAGTAGGGCCCAGAAACAATAATGTGCAGTTTGTTTTTTGTTTTTTCTACCTAAAACATGACGACACAAATTTAAAAAAGGCATTTTTTTTTTAAATTCCTACCTAAAAACTTTGACCTGACCCTGATTGACCCTGTCCTTAACTTTTTATTTTATCCCCCTCTCTCCACTGCATCTTTCTCCACAGAGAAGAAAAAAAAAAAAAAAAAAAAAAAAACACACAGGGGTGGGTTGCTCAGTGACTGTGATAGCCAATCAGAGGGCATCAGCAGGCCTGCGAGCCGCTGTCTATGGCTGTCTATGGCTGTCTTCGGGTAAATATATTTCTTGGACCTACAGGTAAGCCTTAATCTAGGGTTGCCTGTAGGTCAAAGTGGTTTGTAAGGGTTTATAACCACTTTAAACTAATCAATTATTGTGCTCACATATAAAAATATGTGTGTGCCATACAACACCCAGTGCCACATGTGCTGTCCACTTCCATTAATTCATCTACCCATACTGGGCACAAATATTTCGTAGTTATATAATCACAAATTTCCATTCTCCATCAATCACTGAAAATTTTCCAATGTACAAATCCTCAAACTATCCTCAAACTATTTTCGTTCCAAGAAAACAGAACTTTTATTATCTATCTCAAATCTATTTCCTAAAAAAATATGTGCTCACATATTCTCGTGATTAGAAGTGCAATTCCTTCAATACCCATGTGATTACCGAAAACGCAATACAGGGCAATACAGGGCTACTGAATACATATCCATTCTCTTCTTTGGTCTCCGCTCACTCCTTGTTAGGTATTTCCCTGCCATAGAAAACGTTTACATGCAAAAATATATAACAAAAAACAAAACAAACAGTGTATCTGTTAATATGGGACTCTTCATACAAAGCGGTCCATACCACAAAATAAAGTATACAGCAGCACAATCAAATCTAGAAAACAAGATTGTGCTGAAACAAATGATATTATCATTTCTTGAAGCACTGAAGTAGAGATACAAGCAGACAAACTGCTACAAACACATTATTAGGCACACCAAATTGCTACAGTTTCCATAGGTTTGAAGCCCAGATAAATTCACCAGTTGCAACCTGAACACATTGTTTATAAAAAAAAAAATTAAAATACAGAACAATATAGAATTTGTTTTCATAGTTTCTGCCGTAAACTCTGTAAAACTGAACCCCCTCAAGACCCCCCCCCCCCCCATGCACTGGAGACATTTTTTGATGGGGTCACCATCACGTCTACACTTTTGTCATCAGCTAAGACCACGCTACATGAAGACATCCTAAAGAAGGAAAAAGAGCTCCAAAAGCCCCTGGCCCAAGATATAGCCTTCTACTGTAAAATATTTTTTGCAAATTCTGATCCCTCATGTAACAGTATTCTTATCCTGTAATGAAAACCCACTTCTTCCTAAAGCCATCCATTCACAGATAGTTTTACATACCTGCAGGCAGAACGATATTGTGCAGTGGGGATGGGTGAATCTCCTGCTCAGCCTATTTTATGTTGTCAACCAGCCCCATCCCTTTTCTGTCAGGGATTTTTTTTGCTTAGCATAAAGATTACGATTCTCGTGGCGTAACATCAGCTTTCACATCATACAAAAAATTGGACTAACTTTACTGTTTAGTTCTTTTTTTTCATTCATTAAGACCCGAGGGCTTTCACACTGGAGTGGTGCACTGGCAGGGCGTCAGAAAAAGTCCTGCCAGCAACTTCTTCTAGTGGTGAACGCACCGCTCCTCCACCACTGCTCCCCATTCAAATCAATGGGGCAGCGCTGCTATACCACTGGCAAAACGGCGCTTGGCATTTTGCAGCCAGATTTTACCCGCTAGCGGTGATTAGAGAGATAGAATGTTTGGGGTTCTAATTAATTTAATAGCAAAGAATATTGATTTTAACTTGTAAGCAACAAGTGTCAAAAAAAAAAAAAAAGGTTTAGTCTTTAAGTGGTTAGACTAACCTCATTTACAGACCGTAGTTCATTTCTTTTGTTATAAACAAAAGTAACATTTTGTTCTTGTAGGCATCTCTGATGTTGAGATAAACTTGCCTGTCTGATTTATTTTTTATTTTTTTATTTTTTCTCAACTATCACAAGTGAGCAGAGGACTTTTGCACTTGTTACATAGATACAGGAAATGCAATTTTAAGATTGGAGGGGGTAGAATCACAATTTAGATTCTTTAATGATTAATCGTGCAGCCCTAAGGGAAACCAGCAGTGAAGCTTTGTGGTTTCACAGCCGGTTTCTTACTGCGCATGTGCGAAGCATGCTGCGCTTTGTGAATGGGCAGGCTGCGGGGGAAGGAGAAGAGCAGAGCTTCCCCTTTTGGGTAGAGCGCCACTTGCTTCATAGTTCTCTAGCAGTGATTCCAAACCAAAGACCTTCATAGCCTTAAAAAATATAGACCCAATTCACTGCTCAATACAGACTTTAAACCATTTACTGAAAAGCCCAATAATAATAATAATAATATTATTAGTAAATAAATTCTCTGGTCCTTTAGATCCCATTTACACCTTGACGTTCCCGAAAACACACAAAAAAAAAATTCCAAATTGTGCATTGTGGCAAACATGGGTAGCAGCTGCATGAAAGCATGCAAAGCTCACTGAAAAAAAAAAAACTTGCCCCAAAGGCAAGTTGAGTCTCTGACAATATTAGAAAAAGAAGTGATCTATTCCACCACTCAAAGCAAACTGCCTCATCTTTTCTTGCTATTGACGTACAAAAAGTGTTAAGCTGGCCATACATGTACAGAAATTCAGCTGGTTTAGCAGGGACTGGCCAAATTGCAATCCATGTATGGGCTTCCTGGTTCCTACACGTGGGCTTATGACTTCCTACAAGTCAATCCATCACAACAGTGCTGTGGGTAGGATTCCCATGGAAAGAAAACAGCATAATGTGTGTGGCCTGCTTTCAGTCAGTATTATGCGTCCACTGCAACAATAACTGAAAATACCCATTCCCTGACAATGCACCATCCATCAGCGAAAATTACCATTATTACCTGTGATGCTGACCCCCTTCAAGTTGGAAGTTTGGATAAAATCATATCCAAAATGGACAAAATGATATGCCTGACCTGCAACATCCACCTCTTGTCCCACTGTTGATGTATTCTCTGTAACACAAGTTTACAACAAAGTACATCAACACTGTGTAACCTTACAGTTATATACAGGGCTGCCATCAGAGGGGGTTCAGCCATTACAACTGTAAGGGGCCCGGGGGCAGAACGGGTGCCGTGCTGTGCAGTACAGAAACAATCTCTCAGCATGTGCTCTCTGTGGCATTGCACCCCTTGCGTACTGGGCTTTTCTGTGTCAGCAACAGGTCAGCTTTGTGAAAAACGAGCTGGGACCAGGTAGGAAGAAATACTAGTAAAAGTAGGGGCTGTGAAGGAATGGGGGGGGGGGGCGTTTGTGTATATATACAGGCAGTGGCGATTTGCCTGACCCATTAAGGTGTATTTTTGAAGCACCCGATTAGAGCCAGAGGCTCAAATAGGCTTAAAAAAGGTGAACAGAGCATTGCACTCGCAGTTCACCCAGGTGTGTTAGAAAAGTGAATATTAATTCACTGGTCTAACACTGAACCACCTCTCCACCAATCAGGAAGTGTGGGTGTGTTACCCGTCACCTAATAGGCGTCCAATCACAGTGCTTGTTATTTAGGAGGAAGAGGAAGAGGAAGAGGGGGAGGGGGAGGAGGGGGAGGAGGAGGAGGAGGAGGAGGAGGAGGAGGAGGAGGAGGAGGAGGAGGAGGAGGAGGAAGAAAGGGGATAAATGGAGGACAGAGCTCGCCGCCGTCACCCGCTGCCCCACCGAGATAGGTGCCAGGCAGACATAGAGCGTGCGCGGGGGGGGGGGGGGGTCACAGTGTTAACTTTTAAAAGGGGCACAAAGGCTGCGTTTGATGAGGCACAGCGAGGCTGCGATTGATAATTACTGAATTTTTCGGTTTGTTTGTGCCCCCCCCCCCGACAATTTTTGAGCAGCAGCCGCCACTGTCTACAGGTGTGTGTGTGGGGGGGGGGGGGGGGGCTAGCATATATACAGGTGTGTGCGGGACGCTGACCGATGACATATATACAGGCGTTAGGGGGACGCTGACATATATACAGGCGCGGGGGGACCGACATATACAAGTGTGTTTGGAGGCGGGGCCGGCATATATACAGGTGTGTGGGGGCTGACATATATACAAGATTGAGGGGGGCTGAGTGCGTACAGGTGGGGTGGCTGGTGTGCAGATACGGTAGGATGGCCTGTGGGCAAGCCCTGGGGAAATGTTGGTGGTCAGGCTTGGGGGGGGGGGGGGGGATGTTCAGGCCTTGGTTGCCCATGAAGCTGACAATTGTGAGAGATGATGTAATAACAAAGGATTACACATAAAAGACAACCAGACTACCCTGTATCATTAAAGAACATTTCAATCCATCTTTGCTGAATAAAAGGTTTCTCAATCTTGATCATAC
The DNA here is from genome assembly GCF_037356315.1 of Lithobates pipiens. Classification (NCBI taxonomy): domain Eukaryota; kingdom Metazoa; phylum Chordata; class Amphibia; order Anura; family Ranidae; genus Lithobates; species Lithobates pipiens. The sequence goes on from NW_027507903.1 coordinate 347,825,582, forward strand.
ACTCTTTATTGTGACCCACGCACTAAAATGCTGTATTATCTCAATGCAATGACAACTCTATTATCTCACTGTTATGCATGCAGGTATCAAGGGAGAGCAGAAGCTGCAAAATGCTATAAGGCTCTATGGAATTATGAAAGCAGAACTCTGTAGTTCCCAAAATATAATAGAGGAATGGCTTAGGGCTCAGTTACCCTAGCTTCACACCCAATCGGTTTTTGTGCGCTTTGCAGAAATGCACTACTACATGTTAGCAGACACAGGTGCACTGTTCAGACTCACTACCAGCAGCCTGATAACGTCTATAAAAGGCTGAAATTTGACGGGACCGAATGCTGTACTGTGTGGCACTAATGTTTAGCACTAGTTTTCCTGGCTTGCATACTCAGATAAGAGTCTGGTATGAAAAAAAATTTGGGGAGGACCCCATGCCATTTTTTTTTTTTTTAATCGCTTCAGCCCTGGAAGATTTTACCCCCTTCCTGACCAGAGCACTTTTTGCGATTCGGCACTGCATCGCTTCAACTGACAATGGTGCGGCCATGTGAAGTAGCTCCTAAACAACATTAATGTCCTTTTTTTCCTCACAAATAGAGCTTTCTTTTGGTGTATTTGATCGCCCCTGCGGTTTTTATTTGCGCTATAAAACAAAAACAAATGAGCAACAATTTTGAAAACAAAAAAAACATTTTTTTTACATTTTGCTATAATAAATATCCCCCCCCAAAAAAAAAAAATATATAATATTTATATATATATATAAAAGTTTTTCCCCAGTTTAGGCCGATACATATTCCCCACGCTGTTTTTTTTTCGGAACTTTTCATTTCCGGCAATTCTTTTTTTTACATGCAGTTGTCAGAGGGAAACCCACAGACAGCTGATGAGTCATCAGTTGTTAAGGACGCGGCAGCCGATATACATCCTAAGTTTGAAGAGGAATATCGTTGTTATGGCAGCAGCTAGCTGCGGTAACCCCAGTATCCTCTTCTTTGGTCGGCGGTCCGCTTTCCGATAAGAGTGGTCTCTGCAGTGAATTTGATGTGAGATCGCTTTTAATCGGCGGCGGGAGAGGGCCCCCCCTTCTGCCATGCTCCGGTGCCCTCCACCACTTACCAGAGCCGTCTGCAGATCTTCACTCTTGTTGGGTATGGAGACGAGTGAGGGGAAGATGGCCCCCACCTGTCTCCATAACATTGGAGGGCGGAAGCAACATCAAAACGTCACTTCCACCCTTAACTCTTAAAAAGGGCAATTTTTCTTTTTTTAAATGACAATTAAAAAAAATGAAAATATATTGCATTTTAGTGTAAATATGAGATCTGAGGTCTTTTTGACCCCAAATCTCATATTTAAGAGGTCCTGTCATGCTTTTTTTCTATTACAAAAGGATGTTCCTTTTTAACGTCGCCTATGAGGATTTTTAAGGGTAAAAGTTTGTTTCCATTCCATGAGCGCAATTTTGAAGCGTGACATGTTGGGTATCAATTTACTCGACATAACATTATCTTTCATAATATAGAAAAAAATTGGGCTAACTTTACTGTTGTCTTATTATATAAAAAAAGTGTATTTTTTCCCCAAAAAAAAGTGCACTTGTAAGAACGCTGCACAAATACGGTGTGCAACGACCACCATTTTATTCTCTTGGATATTAGACAAAAAAAAAAATCGTATAATATAATATTAGGGGGTTCTAAGTAATTTTCTAGCAAAAAATAAAAAAAACATCTCAAAAAAGAGTCTCAGTCCTTAAGTGGTTAACAACCAGCTATTCTTCACACAGAATTTGGGTCTGACATTTTGAAATTCATTAGAAAATGAAAAAAGCAAAACAAAATGAATTCTGAAATTAATCAACAAAACAAAATTAGTAACAAAACTAAACAAATGTTTCTGTTATGCACATTTTTAAATCAGAACGGCCATTTAACTAGCATGTTTCGAAAGATCTGCAATGGCAGCCCCCTTATGTATCTCATGACAAGTTTACTTTAGGATACAAATTTTTGTATTCCAAAAGTAACAGAAGTGTGACCCCTGTGCATACATTTTTGCAGACGGTCTATGTTTATATTAAGCAAGCAAACAGAGGGGTCCTTGTCTTCACACGTAGCACTGGAGGAATGATCTGAGACTGGTGTGACAGCCTGGGATAGAGCTGCAGGCAGACCCTCCGATGTGCTCTGAAAGCAGGAGCACCGGGTAGGGGAGGTGCAAATGGTGACAATTACTTGTGAGGTTATACTAACTACAACAAGGAGCTTAGTAGAGAAAAAATAAATAAAAAAGTATACACAAAACCTCGTATACTAAACCCGTTCATTGCTCTTACCCCACAAACAGTTCCAACACCAAATTTATAATCAAGTCTTCCCTAGAAATAAACGCGCTTACTCCCAGGGTACTGTATTCTCACACTGGGGATAGTAAACCCCAGGGAGCTCTTCCAATGAGTGCAGGGGACTATGAGAAAAAGTTTTCGAAAATAGATCTAAAACCAGCAAGAATGGAAGCACATCTGTATCCAGTTGCTGTTTAGGGCCCATTTACACCGTGCGGTGCTAAATAAATGCTGCATGTCAGGGTTCTTTTTTTGTCAGCCATGGTGCATTGGCAGCCTCTTTAAAAAAAAAAAAAAAAAAATTGGGCTTACTTAAAGTGTTACTAAACCTGTAACAGTAAAATCAGTCTGTATATACAGTAAAGCAGGGGACTCCAAACTTCGTTTAGTGCCCATCAGACTTTAGGAGGGCCGGACTGCAGCCAGTAGGAGTAGAAAATGCCCCAACATCAATGGGAGTCCACAATGTCTCAGGCTTGGTGGTCAGTGGGATTTAAAAAAAAAAGTAATTAGTAGGAGGAGTCACTGGTACTAGTTGCAGGAACAATGCACCATCGTTGAGGTCAGCGGCAGGAATAACACCCCACTGTTGGTGTCAGTGAAAGAAATGCTACCTCAAGGCCAGACAATGGCAAGCAAGGGGCCGCATCTGGCCCTTGGGCCGCAGTTTCCACTCACTGTGGAACCTAAGGGGTTAATGCATTGCATTGTGTACAAAGGCTATTTGATTCTGTCTTCTCTGATTCTCCCCTTCTTTTAGTCCCCACACCTCCTGATAGAACAGGGCTTTGGGGACAAGCTGCACATGCTCAGTTTGGTGTGTATTGCTAGAGAGTTTTTTTTTTTCCCCTTGGAAGAGTGCATGCGATCAGCACAGGGCCAATCAGCCCTGTCCAGACAGAGGGTCAGGGGTTCTGCAGCCTCATAGGGCTTAAGCTTTAACAAGACACTGGTAAAAGTCACAAGACTGCTATATACTGCTGATGAGAAAAGGTATTTAGCAGTTTATATTTACTAAAGCCTGGTTCACACCCATGCATTTTCTGGTGCTTTTTTGCTAAAATGCACTACAGTTCATTTAACATGGTTTTCTATGGAACACCAATGGAGAAGCTGTAGAAAAAGCATGTAGTGCGTTTTTTGCTGCAATTTTAGAGAGATTTGCATTCTTTTTTATTCTGCCCCACAATAAATTGGCCAAAAAAACCAAAGTATTTAGCCCTGGGTCACATCGCATGCCAAATCGGCGGCTATTGCCACCAATTGGCAACGGTGCAGCACTGATTCCCAAAAGCAGTTTCTCTACTACTTTTGGCAACTTCGGGGTGTGATTTCAATAAACATCTGTGCAGAAACCCACACAGATGTCTCTGAAAATGCCCCCCCAAGTCGGGACTGACATGCAGGAATAAAATTGTGCAAGTTCATCTGAACTCACAAGATTTTATTCTCGCTGTCAGTGTGAACAAACCGGGGCTAAAGATGCAAAAGCAAATCACTGCAAAAATCGTTGTAAAATTGCATGTGCATAAAAACGCACAGCAAAAGCACTGCAGAAATTAATCAAAAGCAAAACGCATAGGTGTGAACCAAGCCTCCTGGGTTTAGGAACACTTTAATGTACAACATAAGTGTCAACAGTACACAAGAATGGCAAAGTGTAAAGTGCCCCTTAGTAACTGAATTTCATGGTAGGCATTTGTTACTATTTCAGTGATTTTTTTTTCCGTAGGTTTTTTTTTAATTCCTGGCTGTTACAAGAGATGAATTGTAGTTGTGCTTTTTTTGGAGGATGACTGGATTTAAATTCCTTGGTCACCATAACAAGTCCTCAAGGATTGCTTTAAATTTTCTTCATAGCTGAAGAAGTTGGTCAATTACTGCCATACAGAGGGTTCTTTATGTTTTTACCATCTAGCATTATGTCTTACACCAGTGATGGTGAACATTGGCACCCCAGATGTTTTGGAACTACATTTCCCATGATGCTCAACTACACTGCAGAGTGCATGAGCATCATGAGAAATGTAGTTCCAAAACATCTAGCAGCACAAAAGTTCGTCATCACTGTCTTATACAAACTGATATCTGGAAGATATCCATTTTAATGTTCTCACTTATAAAGCTGAAGTTTAGTAACATTGTTTTGGGGCACACAAGAGCAGTGTAATAATGTACCTCTAACATACTTCCCAATTTTTTGGGGATGGGAATAAGGGAAACCTATCAGCAAAAATATGCAGGCATAGGACACACCCCTTGCCACACACCCTTAAAGGAGAATTGTAAAAAAAAAAACAAAAAAAAAAAAAAACACAAGATTGGTTAAACCCACAGGTGCTTTTTTACCACTACTATTCCTTTATATTGGCTTCTGGAATTTACAAATGCAACAATTTAGAAATATGATGGAAGGTTTAGCACTGGAAAACACGTTTTGATAGATAAAAAGTGCATTTTATATACATCTGTACAGATCAGACCAAAATGAGGGATAAATGAGGAGGAATGAGGGACATTGCTCCAAATCAGGGACAGTCCCTCGAAATCAGGGACAGTTGGGAGCTATGCCTCTAATGAGGTGTATCCCATGTTCTGCTGGATTCTAGTCAGTCACTGTAATAACCCATTGTAAACCCACTGTAATAGTGATGACAAAGACCCCACAGCTGGAAACTTTTGGCTCTGCGGGGATTACTAACAGCAGATGTAACAGTGATGGATTGCACGTCTCCTCTCCTTCCTGTACCCTTGGCCATTCATAAATCTCCTAGCTTCATGGATGAAGGAGGAGCAGATGAATGACAGAATCTCCCTACCCATTCACAGAACATGTTGCATTTTGAGAGAATCGTAGACATTTGTGATTGGCTGAGAGTACAAAAAGGGGAGGGTTGCAGCTGTGAAGGGTCTCTGGCATCACTGAGAGGTGGATTATTATAGAGTTATTGCAGAACATATAATACACATCATTAGAATCAATCACAATTTTGGACGAGTGCTGTATGCCATAAAAAAAAAAAAAAAAAAGGACACACACACACACACACAAACACCAAAAAAAAAAAAAAAATCCCATGCTTTTGACTAGAAGAAAGAGCAGACAGTGGCGGTGACCACCAAATTGGAGAGAAGAACCATGCTATGCAATATTTCTGCATAGAGCAGGTTGGACTTAATGGACTTGTGTCTTTTTTCAACCTCACCTACTATGTAACTAATATGTAAGGCAAGTATGACCTCTTATTTAAAAATTAAAAAAAAAAAAGAAGTCTTTAACCACTACAGATCCGCGCTATTGCCAAATGACGGCAACAGCGCGGACCTACATTTCCGGGACGACGTCTATTGACGTCGTCCCGGATACGAGCGGCCTGCGCGCTCTGTGATCGGCGAGTCCGTGAGACTCGCCTGATCACCGATCCGTGCAAGGGGTCGTTCCCGACCCCTTATCACGTGATCAGCTGTCAGCCAATGACAGCTGATCATGTGATAGAACGGAGCCGGTAATCGGCTATTATTCCTCCTCGCGCTGACAGCGCGAGGAGAGAAAAAAAAAGCCGATCACCGGCGGCCGTGATCGGGACATCAGTCCCGATCACGGCCAGCAATACAGCTGACCACCTGCCCCCTGCCAGTGCCCACCTGCCCACCGCCGTGCCATCCTGAATAAAAGTAAGTGCCCCCCATCAGTGCCCCCCATCAGTGCCCATAGTGCCCACAGTGCCACCTACAGTGCCACCCACAATGCCACCCACAGTGCCATCCAGCAGTGCCACCAACAGTGCCCACAATCTGCCTCAAAGGTGCTGCGACCCAGTGCCGCCCATCAGTGCCCAGCAGTGCCGCCCATCAGTGCCCAGCAGTGCCACCTATCAGTGCCACCTATCAGTGCCCATCAGTCCCATCTATCAGTGGTACCTATCAGTGCCCATCCGTGCCACCCATCCGTGCCACCCATCCATGCCATCTTATCTGTGCCCATCTTTGCCCATCAGTGCCGCCTTATCTGTGCCCATCGGTGCCGCCTTATCTGTGCCTATTAGTGCCGCCTTAACTATGCCTATCAGTGCCCACCAGTGCAGCCCATCAGTGCCCACCAATGCAGCCCATCAGTGCCCACCAATGCAGCCCATCAGTGCCGCCTAATCAGCGCACTTCAATGAAGGAGAAAAATGACCCGTTTGCAAAATTTTATAACAAACTATTAAAACATGATTTCTTTTTTTTTATTTTTTTGCATCTTTTTTTGTTTGTTTAGCAAAAAATAAAACTCCGAGCTGTAACTAAATACCACCAAAAGAAAGCTCTATTTGTGGGAAAAAAATGATAAAAATTTCATTTGGGTACAGTGTTGTATGACCGCGCAATTGTCATTCAAAGTCCATCAGCGCTGAAAGCTGAAAATTGGTCTGGGACTGAGGGGGGTTTAAGTGCCCAGTAAGCAAGTGGTTAAAGTGATAGTAAACTCTCAAAGTTATTTTTTACATACATGAGCTACTTTTGAAGTCGTTTTGGGCCCATTCACTTTAATGAGTGTGTGCACAAAAACATATGGTATGTGACATTCTGCCCAAAAAAAAAAAGCTCCTGTATGGTACTTCATATTCGAAAACACATTTAAAAAAAAGCCTTAAATTATAACTAAAAGGGAAACCTTTTTTTTTTTTGTATTGGATAGAGTGGAGAGGGATTAGAACCCCTGTCCATTTTTAGTGCTGTCCGTGCCCCCTGTTAAAGAGATCCCCCCTCTCTTTTTGGCCTGTTTACCATTATCAGTGAAAGTAAAAGAAAATCCCAAAGTTTGGGTTGTCGCTGAAAAGTAACAGAGCGGAAATCTTCCAATGAGGGGACTAGGAGGTCCCCAAGGAATTACCTTAATTTGTAGGGATTTCCTCTCACTTCCTGTTTGGATATGGGACAGGAAATGAAGGGAAATCTCTGCAATGGGACACAGATGACAAAAAATAATCATCTGACAGGGGTTATAACCCCCCCCCCCCCAATCAACACTCAACCTGTGGTTGAAGAAAGGAAAATTGCATAATGCATGACTTCCTTAAGTGGTTCTAAAGCTTTCCTATTTTTACCTTTTTGTATTAAAATAACATATACTTACCTGCTCTGTGGAAGGCTTTTGCACAGAGCAGCCCCAATCATCATCCTCTGGGGTCCCTCATAGGCACTCCAGGCCCCTCCTCTTTGTTGGGTGTCCCCACAAAAAGCTGTTTTCCGTGGAGGCACTCGTGGATGCTCGCTTCCGAGCCCCGCTGTTGCGTCCATTGTCACCCCCCCCCCCCCCGCACCCATGTTACAGGGTTTGATTAACAGCAGCAGAAGCCAATGGCTCCAGCTACTATCAGTTTGTCCAATGAGGAGAAAAACCGCGTACTCATGCACATTGCTGGATCTGATCGTTTTTTTTTTTTCAGGCTAGTCTCATAAAACCAACAGGTTACTAAAGTTACGAAAATTCTCTTACAAGAAAACACAACTTCTGAAATTATGTCGTGTTTTGTCAATACAAATCACTACATCACTTCGGAAGTTGTACACTGTTGTAAGAGAATGTATAGCAATGTATTCTTTCATTTCCGAGCATGCGTGGTCTTTGTCATACAAATACTACAATTACATGGAAATCATTTGCTCCATTATCATATAAAAAATAAAAATTGTGTTTGTCCCTACAGATATTGTTTGCATGAACCCTCACGATCGGCTCTCGAAAGCTGTGCACCAACTATCAGATTATTGGACGATTGCTCTGAAAGTGGTATTTTTAGTAAGATTTTCTCATTGTGTCTACTAGGCATTTGGCTGGCCATACAGGAGTCATTTTTTTTTTATTCCATTCAATTCACTGGTTGAAGGAAAGAAAATGATTCAGTTTTCCCATCCACACATTCAATGTGGATGAGGGAATCCCTCCTGCTGAGCGATTGTATTCTGACAACGGCTGTGCTTTGATCCAGTATGGTCACCTTTACAGCATCCCTGCCAATTGCTATTTTCTTAATAAAAAGAGATAGCAGGGAATTAATGAAAACAGATACAGAGCTGTAAATGGTAACCAATCAACTTCTGATTTTTTTTAAAGCTTAAAGAGGAGTTCCCCTTTAAAAAAATAAATAAATTCTGCAGCTGCTGACTTTTAATAATTGGACACTTACCTGTCTCAGGGTCCAGCGATGCAGGGGAACGAAGCCCCGCTTGTTCCCCCCCTCTGCTCAGCGGTGTCGGCATTCTTACTGTGGGCACCCAGCTGTGGCTTCACAGCCGGGCACCCATGAGCAGCGCCACACGCTGGGATTGGCTGTGCAGTCATCTGGGACCTGTTACGTGTCCCAGATGACTGACAGGAGGGAGGGAGCCCTTCCTGTTCCGAGGGGAAGTGATGTCACCAGCCCAGACACTGAAGGAGGCAGACTATGAGGGACCCCCTAGAAACAGGAATTTAGAGGCGAGTTAAAATTTTTATTTTTTTCCACATTTTTTATTTTTTTTAATTTTTTTGGAATTTTAATATTTTTTTTTATTTTTTTTTGGGGGGGGCACCACTTTAAATTCACACAGGGTCAACCTGTCAGGCAATTCAGCCACCTGAAAACGTCTCACTCCATGCATTGCAATGGAACTGTTCTAATAGGAGTGACTCAAGTCACTCTGACTTATAAAAAAGTTCCTGTACTACTTTGGAGCGGTTTGTATTGACTTCTATACAGAAGTCTTTTTGCAAGCCACACTGTACGGGGCGGCTTCAGAGTCGGGCGACTTTGAAACTGCTCCCCCGGCACTAACAAGCTGAAGCTAGAAACAGATTGGTTGCCATGCACAACTGCTCCAGATCCTGTCTGCTACAGTTTTAATAAATTCCTCTTGTCTGGCAGCCCATGCCCTCCACTATAAAGCCTGGTACACATAATAAGATTATCGGATGAACAATCGTCCATTTTTTTGTTTGTTTTTTTGCATGCTAGTCTCTAGATCAAAAATGAAAAAGTTACTAAAGTTACAAAAATTCTCATACAACTGAATAAAAAAAAATTCGGAAGTGATGTCATGTAATGTATTTTCGGGTCAAAAACTGTACTGGATTAAAACGAAAATTGTATGATCTGGTATTGTACAAGAAAAAAAAAGAAAAAAAAAAATCTGTGTTTGCCCCTTTGGATAATTTCAGACTAACGGTCGTGATTGGTTCTTAATAGCTGTGTACTATTGATCAGATTATCGCACAATCGCTTCCAAAGCGTTTTTTTTTTTTTTGTACGATTTTCTGATCCTGTGAACTAGGCATTAGTATAATTAATGTTTTGGAAAATAGTTGGAAGTTCTGGTATTAAACCCTTGCGCAGGGGAATTTGAGAATAGATCACTCTGGGGGACTTGGGGAAACGAAACACTTTACAAAAAAGGGTTATGTACAATGTTACAGCTGAGAAATATACAATGTTACAGTTGAGAAACATTATAAAGTTGCTTCAAATAACTTATTAACAATCATTTTTAAACTAAATCAGAACTGAGAAGAAAGAAAACAAGTAGAAAGTTAAAGCATGTAATGATTGGTGAGAAGTAATGCAGTGGAAGGACCTGAGAAGAAGGCAGTGGAGGACACTTCCAGAGATTCCCAGTCCATGTTCTCTGGCACTGAGTACTGGACTGGGAGTTTATGATGGATCACATTGCACAGAACATTCTGGAGGGGGGCGATCCTCTGCCAGCCCAACTTTTCCTCTTTCCTGGGACTTCCCTACTTCTATCTGCCCATTAACATGTCTGCTGCCCCCATCCAAAGTGTAAATCGCTTTCCTTCCCCATCCCTCCAGTGTGATGTCATAGCTGCTTACCCGGACAACAGAAGGTCTAGCAGTGACCGATCCACCCTCTCAGAGCCGGCTCTTTTATCTCATGTAGATCGCACGCCGATCATGTAATGCTACTGCAAGCAATGTAGAAGGATCGCAGTCTAGAATCTAAGGATCCCTCCCATGTACACACAGCTCAGCCTCTGCTATGACGTATTATCCGGTGTTCAGTGACATCACATCCCCAGACTCCCTATAGACGTGCCTGCTCTCCGCTCTGTATGGGTCACAGGGGGAAGCTTCTCTGTCTTCTGCAGAACAATAACCTGCTAATAGGAGGTCACAACATACACATTTATTGTATAATATTAGCATTTCAACAATACAAACAATAGGTTTCTGGGTTCTATTTAATTGGATTGTACACATTATTATTGTTATTATTATAATACAGGATTTATGTTATTATACAGGATTTATATAGCGCCAACAGTTTGCTCAGCCAGTTTTTGACTGTGCATCGCTAAAGTGTTTGGGTTTGGCTTGAAGAAAAAGTGGCAACTCTAATGCAGACTCATATATCTGTTATTAAGTTAGTGATATGCCAGGAGACTGAGGGCGAGAGCTCTTTTCACAACTTTCTGGGTTCCCTTTCATTAGATTATATCCCTCATTACCACCCATCAGACCATAACAACATACAGTCATGACCAAAAAAATATTGGCACCCCTGCATTTCTATCAGATAATGCACCCCTTCGCCCAGACAATTGTTGCAATTACAAATGTTTAGGAATTCTCATATTTATTTATTTTTGTTTGTATTGGTATGACACAAAAAAAAGTGGAGAAACAAAAAGCCAAATCAAACACATTTTCCAATGTCCAAAAATGCACTGGACAAAATGATTGGCACCTTGTATTGGTAAGAAATAGTTGCATTCCTGAAATTCTGCCATTGTCTCATCCATATGTTGAATTTATCTGATCGTTTATCAACCCGCCCATTGAGGTACAACATTGCTATAGGAAAAGGTATTACTGTTTTCTGTTTTATGATTCATACTTTCACGTTACTGTACAAGATATGTACTCCTTTTTTTTTTTGTTCCACTGCACATGTACATGTATCTGTGGAATGTTAATTTGTGAAACTTTTAATAAAAAGATTGTTAAAAAAAAAAAAAAAAAAAAAAAAAAGAAATAGTTGCATTCCAAGTTTGTGCTGTGCCTGTAATTTGTAATTAACCACTACAATACAGGGCACTTTCGCCCCCTTCCTTCCCAGCCCAATTTTCAGCTTTCATCGCTCTAGCGCTTTCAGTGACAATTGCGCGGTCATACTACACTGTACCCAAATTACATTTTTATCATTTTGTTCGCACAAATAGAGTTTTATTTTGGTGGTATTTATTCACGACTCCGTTTTTTATTTTTTGCGATATAAGCGCCAAAAAAGCGGAAGTTTGGAAAAAAAACTATATTTTCTTTTTTCTATTTTAAAAGAAATCCAATAAAATCAAATTTTGTCATAAATTTAAGCCAAAATGTATTCTGCTACATGTTTTTGGTAAAAAAAATTCCGTTAAGTGTATAATAATTGGTTTGTGTGATCACGGACATATGTACGCAAATGATCATGTACATATGTGTGCAGGTGGTCACGTACATATGTGTGCAGATAATCATTGGGACATGTGATTTTAGTGGGACATATGTGGGGGACATGTTTTTATTATTAGGGACATGTGTTTTTTATTATTTGGGGACATGTATGTTTTGGGGACATGTGTGTTTTGGGGACATATGTGGAGACTGTGTTTACACTGTGTGGTGATTTGTGTTTACATTAGACTGGTGATCAGTGAGTAAAAAGCTGTAAAAAACAGCTCATACTCACTGATCATCAGCCGGCTGCAGCGATCTGCTCTCCTCTCCTCAGCGATGACTTTTGTGTGAGGAGAGGAGGAGCCGATTGCCTAGCAACCGGCTGTTTGTTTACATCACATGACGGCCGTGATTGGACACGGCCGTCATGTGATCGGGAGGGCCAATCACAGAGCCCTCCTGCCGATCTGAGATGCGCCGTATCCGGGTGACACGAGCACATCGGGATCGCACCGCTGCGCAGGAAACTCACTGAGGAAGCGATTGATTTATTTTTTCCAAGGGGTGTGCTACCAAATCATGCCCTGGGGAGTTAAATAATGGCTCATACAATGTAGTAACAATTGTGCAAGTGTTCAATTCATTAAGAATTTTGCGTTAAATACCGAATGCGGTATTTGTTCAATCTAGCGATAATTACCGCATTAGTTAATGCAGTAAAATTGAGCTGGTAGCCCAGGAGCAGGTCGTGAAGGCAGGGGGGCATGTCCTTGACATGGATGAATCATCAGCTGTCAGCAGATTTCTCAGCTGACAGCTGAATGTAGAAAAAAAAATCAGACAATTAAAAATGATGAAAAAAAAATAGCGTGGGGTCCCCCCTTCGGGTCTGATGTGGATTGTAAGAGGAACGGCGTGGGGTCCCCCCCAAAATCCATACCAGACCCTTATCCGAGTATGCAGCCTGGCAGGTCAGGAAGGTAGGGGGTGGGGGGAGCGAGCCCCCCCTGAACCATACTAGGCCACATGTCCTTAACATGGGGGGGGTGGGTGCTTTGAGGCACTCCCCAACCCAAAGCACTTAGTTCCCATGTTGGGGACAAGGGCCTCACCCACACAACCGTGGCTGGTGGTAGTGGGGGTCTGAGGGCTTATCGAAATCTGGAAGCCCCCTGATCTCACCCCCTCCCTATGAGAATGAGTATGGGGTACATAATATCCCTACCCATTTACGAAAAAAAGTCATAAAGTAAAGAAAAAAAAAAACACACAGTTTTTGACAATTCCACTTTGTGCACTGGTGCGTAGTCATGTTGGAACAGGAAGGGGCCATCCCACAAAGTTGGGAGCATGAAATTGTCCAAAATGCCCAAGTGCTATGCTGTTGTCTTAAGGGTTCCCTTCACTGAAACTAAGGGGCCAAGCCCAACTCCCTTAAAAAGACATGGATGAGCAAGTTTGGGGTAGATGAACTTGACTGGCCTGCACAAAGTCCTGAACTCAACCCGATAGAACACCTTTGGGATGAATTAGAGTGGAGACTGTGAGCCAGGCCTTCTCTTCTGGAAGAATGGTTAAACATTCTTATAGACACACTCCTAAACCTTGTGGACAGCCTTCCCAGAAGAGTTGAAGCTGTTATAGCTCCAAAGGGTGGGCCAACTCAATATTGAACCCTACGGACTAAGACTGGGTGCCATTAACACTCATGTGCGTGTAAATGCAGGCATCCCAATACTTTTGGTAATATAGTATATATTTTATTACTGTCATTGTTTTAAAGTATAAATATGATTACAGTAATTTATCTGTTTTTCTACTATAAAGCGTTTTTCTACTCCCACTGCCCACCCCGCATCACCACTCTCCTGCCCTCACTCAGAACCCACCTCTGCATCGAGGCCTGCCTCTGAATTCAATGGACTAGTGCAGCCACCAATGCAGTGACAATCCACATCTGGTGACAGGCAGCATGGCAAGTGACAAGCCGCATATGGTGGCAGGTGATGTGGCAAGTGACAATCCACATCTGGTGGCAGGTGACTTGGCAAGTGACAATCCACATCTGGTGGTATGAGATGTGACAATCCGCATCTGGTGTCAAGCGACATGGCAAGTGAAACACTGCGTCTGGTGGCAGGCGACGTGCAAGGCGTGGTAAGTGACAAGCTGCATCTGAAGGCATACGACGTGCTAAGTGACAAGCTGCATCTGGTGGCAGGTGACGTGGCAAGTGACAAGCTGCATCTGGTGGCAGGCGACACGGCAAGAGACAAGCTGCAGCTGATGGCAAGCGATGGTGGCAAGTGACATGCTCAGAACCGATATTGCATTATGGTGACTTGAACTATTTAATTTTATATTACAATGAATAATAGAAATAATGTGATGCCGTCATGGTTGAAGCGCCAACACAGCCATTACCCTGATCAATTGCCCTTGAAAAATCGCATACCCCCTCCCCCGTGCAAATCCCCACCCACCAACTTCCATGCAGTTGGTCCCCGGTGCCAAAAAAGGTTGGGGACCGCTGCTATCGGCTATCCCATCATGCCAAGGTCTTATGCTGTGTACACACAATTGGACTTTTCAACAGCAAAGGTCCAACAAACAAATCCGTCGGAAAAATTTGATCATGTGTGGGCGCCATCGGACCTTTGCTGCCCAAAAATCTGATGGACTTTCGAAATAGAACATGTTTCAAATTTTTCGGCCGAAACTCCTCCGGACCCAGTTTCTATCCAGAAATCCACTCGTATGTATGCTAGTCCGACGGACGAAAACCAACGCTAGGGCAGCTATTGGCTATTGGCTATGAACTTCCTGATTCTAGTCCAGTCGTACGTCATCACGTTCAAATCCATCGGACTTTGGTGTGATTGTGTGTGGCCAAGTCCGTTCATGTGGAAAGTCCGTCAGAACTCTGCCGAAAGTCCGTCGGGAAGACCGTTGGACATAGTCCGTTAAAAAGTCCGGGCGTGTGTATGCGGCATTAGTGATGGCAGGCACAGGGAGCTTGTATCCAGCTACCTGCCTATGACAAGGGATTCTGTTATGTATGAAAACCTGCAAAACATTGTTTTTACATTTTATTTTATTTTATTTCTCTTCAAATTTTGTTCTCGGAGTCTGATGCTATTTGCCAGATTCAACCTCCTAAGTATATACAGAAGAGATGTACTGTCTGTTATTCTCAGCGTGGATTCGATATTGTGTTCCCCAATCATATAGCTGGTTATTTAGAATTACCAGTGCATAGAGAAAATCCATAATAAATTGTCTTTTTTTTTTTTTTTTAACTTTACATAACTAAATTATACACCAAACGTTTTGAGGTTTTTATCCAATTAATTGAAGCAATAATCGGCCAACTAATTATTTTTGAAAATAATCGTTAGTTGCAGCCCTAGGTCATAAGGTGTTATTCCGTGTGGCTGTTCAGATCTTTGCAGTGTGTTGCGCTGTATTTTATTCTAATGAGGCATGTCCATTTATCCATGCATTTTCATGCGCGGTGATGGCCAATAGAATAATGTAAACGTACTGCAACGCATGTTCAAAAATGCTCTAAAATCAGGCAGAAGCAGACTCAGATAGATGAGGCCTAAAGGAATTGTGATTGCTGTACATGAAAGCATTATCTGTTCACTGACTTCTGCTGCTCTAGTACTTTTCCCTTTTGTGGTTCTTAACTCCTGTCCTGTGCTCAGGCCAACTAACAGGTAAAGGTGCCACCTCATCCCTTTAAACCTGAACACATATGACTTACACATAGGGTTGCCACCTGTCCGGGATTCACCCGGACAGTCCGTGTTTGGAATCATGAGTTCGGGTTTCGGAGCGCATGAAACCCGGACACATTATTCAGACCAGACTATGGCTTCCCAGCAGGGTTGCTGGCTGCAGTTGTGTAAGCAGTCTGTATCTGTTACACTCTTTCACACTGCCCAAAGCCAGCACTAACAATTACTCCTCCCTCCACACAGACAGGTGAGGAGAAAGGGTTGATCTGCTCTTCTTCCTCCCACTCCTACCCCTCTGTGTCTGCCTACAGTCCAGCAGCCTCAGCTACATCTGGATAAAAGTTGCTGACTGCCAAGAGGTGAATGAGCTCACCATCCATCCCTGTCTGTGACTGAAGTCTCCCCCTTTCTCTCTGCTGCCTTTGAGTGAGTACACTAAGGTAAATCAGGGTTCTCAGAGCACCCCTTACATCAGAGTTCCCCTTTACACCAGAGGCCACAGAGTACCCCCTTACATCAAAGTCCTCTCTGTACATCAGAATTCTCAGTTTTCCCTCTAAAATCAGGGTTCCCAGAGCATTCCGTTATGTTAGAGTCCCCAGAGTTCTCCCTTACATCAGAGTCTGCAGAGTCCTCCCCTTACAGTGTAAGGGAACTCTGTGGACTCTGATGTAAAGGGGGACTCTTGTGATTAACTTAATTTGATTAAAAATGTTATTTAATTGCAATTTTTTTTTATAGTTTATACTATAAAAAAAAAAAAGATTGCAGTCCGCTAAAGTGTTCGGGTTTGACTTGAAGAAAAGGTGGCATACCCCTACTTACACATGTTCTGTGGACGATTGAGGTGGTAATTAAACTGACGTTGTGCCCGATCTGCATTAAATTAGCCTCAGAACCTGTGTAAGTCATATAAGTTCGGGTTTAAAGGGATGAGGTGGCAACCCTACTAACAGGTCATATTTTAAGTATGCAGACTAGAATACTGCAATCACTGAGCAGCAAATGATATCGCCTGTGATGTATTTCAGTTATCTTGCAAACCTGGCCTGTTAGTGGGTCCTGAGGACAGGAGTTGAGTACCACTGCTTTACTACATCCAGCCTATTACCTATAGTAGAAAACACCTAAGTGGTAAACTGAAATTTGTACATGTGTAGCGCCCCCCTGCAGGCCGTGCACATCTAGAGGGATGCTGGGATGCCATGTTTGTGGAGTGGCTCGTGCAAAGGCTCACGCTGAAGATGAACTCCAGAGACGTGTCGCTTTTCCCTGCCTGTTAGGATAGATGTGTGCAGATGTTCCATGGGTGGGGGGAATACACGCTCCCTCCTTGGGAGACCCCTCTGATGTTCTTTCACCTACCTGTGAACCTGGAGCAGGCTGAGGCTCTGTGGGACCTGGTTCAGTGTACACTAGAAGGGCTCTGCCAGCAGAACACATTTCTAATGTGAAGACATGGTGAAGAAACTGCTCATTTGCCCCTTGGATAACCTTACTAGCATATTTACTTCCATCTTTACCAAAAAACCCAACACAAACATCCCTTCCAAGCTACAGCTAGCATGGCAAACACACCTTCCATTAGTTCTGCTCCATAACAATATCATGGCGGCTATCCACAGAAATCTCTCTGAGGACAATGGATGTCATATAAAGTCCAATCCTGGGTCAAAGAAAATGAGCCACGTGGGAGTCACGAGCGCGACACAGAGCTCTGAAAGGGCCGCACAGGTATCTCCTAAACCTGTTCTGTTTTGGAGATATTCATACTGCATGCAGCCGGTGATGTCACCAGTGCATGCCCTCTGAAGGGACTACACTGGCATGCCGTCTAGGGTTGCCACCTCATCCCTTAATCCTGAACACATATGAATTAAACAGGTTCTAAGGCTAATGTAATGCAGATAAGGCACCGAGTGAGTTTAATTACCACCTTAACCACTTGGGATCCGCGCTATTGCAAAATGACGGCAATAGCGCGGACCCACATTTTCGGGACTACGTCTATTGACGTAGTCCCGGTTACGAGCGGCCTGCGCGCCCCCTGAGGGGCGCGCGCGGCGCGCTCTGTGATCGGCGAGTCCGTGAGACTCGCCTGATCACCGATCCGTGTAAGGGGTCGATCCCGACCCCTTATCACGTGATCAGCTGTCAGCCAATGACAGCTGATCATGTGATAAAACGGAGCCGGTAATCGGCTAGTATTCCTCCTCGCGCTGACAGCGCGAGGAGAAAAAAAAAAAGCCGATCGCCGGCGGCCGTGTTCGGGACATCAGTCCCGATCACGGCCAGCAATTTAAAAGGACACCTGCCCCCTGCCAGTGCCCACCTGCCACCCGCAGTGCCATCCTGAAATAAAGTAAGTGCCCCCCTGTCAGTGCCACCCAGCAGTGCCCATAGTGCCCACAGTGCCACCCAGCAGTGCCCACAGTGCCACCCAGCAGTGCCCACAGTGCCACCCACAGTGCCACCCAGCAGTGCCACCCACAGTGCCACCCAAAATCTGCCTCAGGTGCTGCACCCCAGTGCCGCCCATCAGTGCCCAGCAGTGCCGCCCATCAGTGCCCAGCAGTGCCGCCCATCAGTGCCCAGCAGTGCCACCTATCAGAGCCACCTATCAGTGCCACCTATCAGTGCCCATCAGTCCCATCTATCTGTGGTACCTATCAGTGCCCATCCGTGCCACCCATCCGTGCCACTTATCCGTGCCACCCATCCGTGCCATCTTATCTGTGCCCATCTGTGCCCATCAGTGCCGCCTTATCTGTGCCCATCGGTGCCGCCTTATCTGTGCCTATTAGTGCCGCCTTAACTATGCCTATCAGTGCCCACCAGTGCAGCCTATCAGTGCCCACCAATGCAGCCCATCAGTGCCCACCAATGCAGCCCATCAGTGCCCACCAATGCAGCCTATCAGTGCCGCCTAATCAGCGCACTTCAATGAAGGAGAAAAATGACCCGTTTGCAAAATTTTATAACAAACTATTAAAACATGATTTTTTTTTTTTTTTTTTTTGCATCTTTTTTTGTTTGTTTAGCAAAAAATAAAACTCCGAGCTGTAACTAAATACCACCAAAAGAAAGCTCTATTTGTGGGAAAAAAATGATAAAAATTTCATTTGGGTACAGTGTTGTATGACCGCGCAATTGTCACTCAAAGTGCATCAGCGCTGAAAGCTGAAAATTGGTCTGGGACTGAGGGGGGTTTAAGTGCCCAGTAAGCAAGTGGTTAATCAGCCACAGAACCTCTGTAATTAAAGTGGTGTTGCCACCAGAAACAGAAAATTCTTAAAATAAATAAATAAATGGCAAAAACATTTTTTTACTCACCTCCTAAATGCCTGTTGCTAGGGGGTCCCTCGTAGTCTGCCTTCTTCATTGCCCGGGCTGGTGACATCACTTCCCCTCACACCGCACAGTCATCTGGGACCTGTCACGTGTCCCAGATGACTGTGCGTTGTATCACGGCACCCTGCACCGCTCACACATGCACAGCGGGTGCCCACAGTAAGAATGACGGTGCCGTGAGCGGAGCTGGGAATGAGGGGGGCGGAGCTTCGTTCCCCCGCATCGCTGGACCCTGGGACAGGTAAGTGTCCGATTATTAAAAGTCAGCAGCTGCAGTATTTGTAGCTGCTGACTTTTACTTTTCTTTTTTTTTTTTTAGGGGGCACCCCACTTTAATGTGTTGAGTTTTAAAGGTGAGCTGGCAACCCTAATGCCATCCCTTCAGAGCACATGTGCCGGCGACATCACCGACTGTATGTAGTGTCAATATCTCCTAAACAGTAACTACAGTTAAGTCTTATTATAGGCTTACCTGTAGGTACAAAAAAAAAGACTTTACTACCACTTTAAGACCAGAGCAGGGTTCATAGTAGGCTGTCCCTTGGCATGCTCATCACTGAGGATTGAGGGGGAGCACCCCATAGCTCCCAACTGTCCCTGATTTTGAGGGACTGTCCCTGATTTGGAGCAATGTCCCTCTGTCCCTCTTTCCTCCTCATTTGTCCCTAATTTTTTGGTCTGATCTATATAGATGTATTTAATATGCACTTTTTATCTTTCATCTGATCTCTAAATTGTAAATTGGAATTTGTAAATTCCAAAAGCCAAAATAAAGGATTAATAGTGGTAAAAAAAAGCACTTGTGGGTTTAACCAATCTTGTTTTTTTTTTTGTACAATTCTCCTTTAAGAGGGTGTGGTAAGGGATGTGTCCTATGCCTGCATAATTTTGCTGATACCCTGTTTCCACGAAAATAAGACCTAGCATGATTGTCGGTGATGGCTGCAATATAAGCCCTACCCCCCAAATAAGCCCTAGTTAGTTATTTTTAGGGTAGGGCTTATTTTTGGGGAAACAGGGTAGGGCTTATTTGGGGGGTAGGGCTTATATTGCAGCCATCACCGCCAATCACGCTAGGTCTTATTTTCGGGGAAACAGGGTAGGTGTCCCTCATTGCCATCTCAAAAAGTTGGGAGGTATGTGCATCCCCTGCCAGGGGAGCAGAGGATCGGGGAAGTAAAACAGTTTCTCCTCTGCCCTAGACAAAACAAGCACTGGAAGGGATCTTGTTTTTTTTTTCATTGGCTTTGGGCTTTAGGCCTCGTTTACATCTGGCGATTTGGGACTGCGGGCAGAATTGCCGTGATTCTGGCTACATTTGGAAATCACACTGCAATAAAAAAAAACACAAAATGCATGTTTGGCGCCATTCATAATGGCGCCAAACATAAACGCAGTGCTGTTTTGCTGCAATGAATCACAGTAAACCTCATTGCGTGAAGCTTGCCACCCAAAACAAGCTCCTCCTTCTTTTTTGGGCAGCAAGTTTCATGGGATGCAGTTTTCCCGTGGCAAAACCGACACTGCGCTTGAGGTGCCCTTAACAAGTTCCCATCTGGCCTATAGCAAAATGACAGTTGGATGTGACTTTCATCTTTCATATGATGTCCCCCTGGATTGCGCTGCAAGGACTGATCAATTTTCAGATATATACCATATACCGCAATCATTTTGTACAGACTAAATAATAAACATTGATTTGGGTTATTTTCACTAAAGAAATGTAGCAGAATATATCTTGGCCTAAATTATTTGCAAAATTTTAAAACAGAAACGAAGAAAAACATTATTTTTTCTAATTTTATAGTCTTTTTGCTAAACAAAAAAAAAACAGTGGTGAATAAATGCCCACAAAAGAAAGCTCTATTTGTGTGACCAACATTGTAAAAATGTGGATAAAGTGTTGCATGACAGCACAATTGTCAATCAAAGTGTGACAACGCTGAAAGCTAAAATTTGGCCTGGGCAGAAAGGGGGCAAAAATGCCCAGTATTTAAGTGGTTAAAAATGAATGGCAACCAAACCTGCATGGTGCATTTTGCCACTACTGTGCGATTTGGAATCGTAGGCAGAATCGAGGTGATCTTAAATCGCCAGATGTGAGCAGGGCCTTAAAGCTGAAGTTTTGGCAATATTTATATTGTCCGGCTTGGACCAAATTCCATACCTGTGCATAGCTCCCAACTGTCCCTGATTTCGAGGGACTGTCCCTGATTTGGAACAAAGTCCCCCTGTCCTTCTTTCCTCCTCATTTGTTCCTCATTTTGGTCTGATCTTTATAGTTGAATATAAAATGCGCTATTTATCTTTAAAAATAGTGTTTCCCAGTGCTAAACCTTTCATCCAATTTTTAAATTGCCGTTTTTTCTTTTTAATTTCGAAAGCCATAATACAGTAGTGGTAAAAAAGCGCTTGTGGGTTTAACTAATCTTTTTTTGTGTATAATTCTCCTTTAAAGGGGTGTGGCAGGGGGTGTGTCCTATTCCTACATACTTTTGCTAATACGTGTCCCTTATTCCCATCTCAAAAAGTTGTGAGGTGTGCCAGTGGGATCCCCATGAAAGATGGAAATCACTATAGAAGGCACCATTACTAAAATGATCTCCACTAGCTTTCCCATCATACTCGGCTTGACTGAGCAGCTTACCTGCTGCTTACTGAACACAGGACGTCACTTACTCGGCACGGGCAACATTCAGAGAACACTTTGCATTTTCTAAATGAATGCAATGTGTTCTCTGATTAGACAAGGTGTATGACATTACATCACCACCCCCAGCTCTTCATCTCATCCAATTAGAGAACACTTTTACAGTGGAAAGAGAAATGCAAGTACGGTTTGCTGAGGCTTGTAGTTCTACAGAGCATAGCCACTTGCTATAGGGGCACTGGTGCGTGCTCGCTCCCAAACCCCACTCTATTCATTCATAAGACACATAGAGCCGAGGCTCAGCCCCTTCCCCTGCTCTCTCCCCCAATGGCTCCTGTTGCTGTGTCTCAGCCAATGAGGAGAGAGAGATGCAGAAAAGCAGAGGCTCCTGTGCACATCACTGGATCAAGAGGGGGCTCGGGTGAGTATGGGGGGGGGGGCAGCACACAGAATGTTTTTTACCTTAATGCATAGAATGTATGAAAACTTCAGCCTTTACAACCACTTTAACTTTGTGTCCAAGTGCAAAATCAGCAGATCGTTGATGAGTGATAATACGCTGACTATAATTGACAGAACAGACCCATTTGAGGAGGCTAGAGCACATGCCAAGCAGGGGCTGAGATACTTGCCCAGACAAGACTGGGATGTGAAGAGACCTGTTACTAGTTGGAAATATCTACTACTAAAAAATACAAGGAAGGTTTTATATCTCTTGTCTTTACTAAAGCTTACGGAAATGAACAACAATGGGTTCTATGTGGAGAAGCTCTAAGTAATAAAAGCCTTTAGGGCTTTTGCACACAAATGTTGAGCTGCACATATAAGCCCTAGCATAAAAGTCCTGATGGTTTTCCACACCGGTGAGGACTCGAGTGGCACATGAAGTCATAGATGTACGCACTTTTACTTGAGTAAACGCCAATGCTTACTTGCATTTACATGCACGTGTGTGCATGATGTGATTCCAAAATGCAAACGTTGCAGCTGGCTTTACCTCTCAGGCCGCGTACACACGCGGGGACTGTTCGCTCAACTTTGTCCGCTGAACAGTGTTTCGGCGGACAGTCCGCTCGTGTGTGGGCTTCAGCGGACAGTTTCAGCGGACAGTTTCAGCGGACAGTCTGCTGAACAAAGTTTTTCGGAATTTCCGAAAAACTGTCCGCTGAAACTTTGTTTCAGCGGACAGTCCCCTCGTGTGTAGGCTTGTTCGTCAAACTAAGTCTCGCGCATGCTCAGAAAGAATTTACACGTCGAAGGTTGCATTGCAGTGTATAGGACGTCGTTTTCTAGTCCCGTCGTACGTGCCGTTCACGTCATCGCGCACGGTTTCAGCGGACTGTTCGTTCGTCGTGTGTGGGCAAGTCCGTCCATGCTAATTTTGAGCGGACTGTCCGCTGAAACTGTTTGACGAACAAAGTTGAGCTAACAGTCCCCGCGTGTGTACGCGGCCTCACTGTCTGTGTGGATAAGCACTTAAAGTGGAACTATATTATAAATTATATATACTCCACATGTCAACACTGTCTTCAGGTTTTCCCTTGGTCCAGCAACAGAAGTCCTCTTTAAGCAGAACAACACTCACGTCATTCTGCCCATTTTCCTGTTAAATGCTGAATTTCCGCTTTTAAAGAGGTTGTAAACCCTCAAGGTTTTTCACCTTAATGCATTCTATGCATTCCGACGGAAAAGGTCAGATTGGATTATATTGTCCGAAAATCCAATCGTGTGTTGGCTCTATCGGACTTTTTCCATCGGAAATTCTGACAGCAGGATCTCAAATTTTCCGACAAAAAAATCAGATCGGACTTTTTCCGATCGTTTGTAGAGAATTCTGATTGGACAAAGTGCCACGCATGCTCAGATCAAATTACGAGACCAAAGCTATTGGCTACTAGCCTCAATGTAGTCCCGTCGTAACGAGCAAACGTCATCACGTTCCGAACTTTCGGATTTTCCGACAACTTTGTCGGACCGTGTGTATGCAACACCAGTTTAGGGGAAAAAAAATCTGACAGATTTTGTGGTCGGAATGTCCGACCGTTTGTACAAGGTGTAACAATTTTCTTATTTATGTCCTCAGATTCAAAAGTTTAAGAACCCTTAGTCATCTATCTCTCTATCTCTCTTACACTCTCTCTCTCTTCAGAAAAACACCCCATTCACACTTGTACGACTTATACAACTTTGGACATCAAAGTCCCATGACAAGTCATACCCCATATTTTCCGCTGATAACCATTCATACACAGTGTGTAACTTAAAGTTGCAGCGACTTCAAAGTAGTTCATGAACCACCTTAGTGCGACTTTCATGCAACTTGAGCACCATAGACTTTAATGTTAACGCTCAAAAGTGGCATAAAAGTCATACCCGAATGTTTTACATGCAACAGTGGGTCCCACTTTGCAGAGGAACAACAATTCAAATCCATGTTGTACAAGTGTAAAGGGAGCCTCTGAATGATATATTGGGTAGAGGTATAAATAAGATATGCAGAAACAGTAACTACAGGGTAGTCAATGAGGACGATTACTTGGGCTGAAGGCTTTTACCTATGTGGGAAATGAGCTCAGCAGCGGCTTGTGTGCAACTCCCTGGATGAGTTCACAGCACAGCGAGGTGAAAAGGGTACAGCACACAGTAGGATCTTAATGAATCCTAACTACCTGTTCTGGAGCAACTTACTGCTGCCCAGGCACCTGACTGTCACACAGAATAATAAATAGTCCTTAGTCAGACTCAAATAGGTAAACACTATAAGAAAATCTAAAGAAAAATTCTGTACAAGGCATGATTGTTTGATTTTTGTATAGTGTGTACACAACTTTCGACATCCGATTCAGACTTTCCAAAGGAAAATTTCCGAAGGGAAAAATCCAAGATTTCTCATACGTGAACAAAACTAACGATTTTCATTTAATGTGTACTGTTTTTGTATGATTTCTCAAGAAAGATATGAAAGGCAGCACATGATCAGAAACAATAAACAACAACAGAAAAGCTTTTGTCGTACAAGAATTTATGTACCGTAATTATTGGCGTATAACACGCACTTTTTCCCCTTAATGTCAGGGGAAAATCGTGGGTGCATGTTATACGCCAATCCCCGCCAATTGTGAGCTCTCTGCGGTTTTCAGTCGTTCTCAGCTATTTATGGCTGCATTTTTACGGCCGAAAATAGCTGAGAACAGCCGAGTGTGGCCGAAAATAGCTGAGAATAGCCAAAAGCCGCAGAGAATGGCCAAGAGCTACCGAGCGCCACCGAGATACACAGGACATCTGCTCTGTATCTCGGCATTTTTAAACGGCAAGCCTGCAAAAGACACTGACAAGGCTGCAAATGACTGACAAGGCTGCAATGCAAGGCTGCAAATACACTGACAAGGCTGCATTGATGGGCATTTAAATGTAAGTTTTTTTTCCTTAAAATTCATTCCTAAACTTGGGGTGCTTGTTATACGCTGATAAATACGGTACATTATTACCATCCATGGTTTTGACTTGCTGTGAAACATCGAGAAAATAGTATTCCTTTATAAAAGAGGAAGTAAACTGGTTTTACTTCCTCTTTGTTTCCCTGCAAAGGTAAAGCATAATGGGCTACTATGCATCGCATAGTAGCCCATTATGTGTCACTTACCTGACACAAGAGCCAGCGATGTCACCGCTGTTACCTCTTCCACGAAGCGCCCATCTTCCTTCCGAGTATCGCAGCTCTTGATTAAAAGTTTTGTTGGACAGATTCTAAGGACAGAGTATTACATCCACATCCCTGTTGCGTAAATAGAAAAGAAACAGAGAGAGAGAGTGCAACTTTTCAAAACCAATTCAACCAAACCCAATAACAACCTAGGTCCGGCCCCTTTAGGTCCAGCTCATACCCTTTTCGTGTACACATGCATGGGCAAGATAGACCCATTTGTGGTCAAACACACACAGATCAATTCAGGCCTGGATATAGTTAATCTATCCTCTTATCCCCTGTCTCCAGTTAAAACTGAGGTACTTAAAGTGGAAGTAAACCCATGGATTTAAACAGTTAAAAAAAAAAGGCATACCGGGAATGCTAACTGCACATTGGCTGTGCTCTCAGCCAAACTATCAACCCATCCAATGGCTGGTTTCATAACGAATCACATGTGCAGCACCATAGCAGTTTAAGGTTAAACAGAGGCAAAGATGGCAGCTTCTCTGGCTGAAAACGATAGGGGAGTTTACTTCCACTTTAAGTTGGGCCTCAGCTTCTGTCCCCTTCAAAAGATCACCAAATTTGAACTGACCAAAGACCTGCATTTATTTGAAAGAAACTTAAGATATAAGTACATCTTCGATAAAGATAAGGAACAAACAGAAACACAGAAGAGGATATGTATAAAGTCCAAGCTTTCAGATCTGCCCAGCTGTATGGGCATTTTTTAAGCAAACTATGAAGCGAATTGAGAATCAAAAACAAAACCCAAAATGAAGAGATTATTGTGAAACCGGCCAACAAAGGTGAAAATGGACATAATGGACAGAGATCGATACATATAGATGTGTGAGACAATCCTGAATAACAAGGAAAAGTACCAGCATATCTCTGGGCAAAATGTAATTGAATTTAGAGCCCAATATAAAGCCATTATAAAGAAGACAAGAAAAGATTGATCGCACACTTGGATCCAAAAGATGCTGCAGAGATTTCTTTATTGTCATGAGCCAGACAAGATTGCAATGATGATCAATTTACGCGTTTCACATGAAAAGAACCGTGTTTGTTTACGACAATTGAAATGCTCACAAAACAAGCTATTTAAAGGAATATATCAAATCAAACACCTAACACAAAACACCTGTAGTTAAAGAGCAATCAACACAAAACTTCACCGACATAAAAACATTTCTTAAATGCTAAAACATCTAATCACAAAATAATCAAAAAAAAAATAGACAATGTAAACATGTAAGCAAGAAATGTATTAAAAACAAAAATAGAAAAATGAGCAAAAAAAACAGGTAATACAAATCACATATATCACTGTATAACAAATGAAGTCTAATTGTGTTATTTAATGCTGATTTAATTTGATTTTTAAAGACTTCTTAAAACCTGTTCAAGGATAAGAGGAAACAATAAGATGCTAAACCATATACATGATGGAAAGAATGCACATACACATGAAAATCAACCATGTCCACATATATATAAATCATGTGGAGGCAAAATATTGTGTATATAAATGCATATACATCGCAAATATTCCTCACAGAACCACCCTAGAAGGCAACCAAAATCACTCGCTTTTCAAAGGGAAGAAAGAGAAAAAAAAATTGAAAAGCAACCAAAATCACTCGCTTTTCAAAGGAAAAAAAATAAAAAAATGAAAAGCGAATTGACAATCTTTAGTTTCCACTCTACTTTATGAGTAACCTTTCTAAAGTACAGCAATCCGCCCTCAAAAAACATAATCCAAAATTACCAGATTATTGTGAAACCAGATGGACAGGGATCGATACATACAGACAGGGCCGCCATCAGGGGGGTACAGGCAGTACTCCTGTAAGGGGCCCGGCTGGCTGGGACCACCCTTCCCCCCCCCTCTATAGAGAGGGAGAAGGGAGCATACACAAGTCTGATGAGCCGCTGCCTTTGGCTAGCATCCAACCCCACCCGCTATAGAGAAGAAGAAGGGAGGGAGCTTACAAGTCTGAGCCACCACTGCCGCCTTTCACTAGCAGCCCCCCCCCCCCCCATAGGTGATCAAGGCCATTACTCGCTCCTCTTCTTTCCCTGCTGAGGCGGAGCCTGCTGGCTGCTGCTGCTGCTAGGTTCGCTCTGATTGGCCGGGACACTAGCAGGGGGTGTGGTCAGTTCATCATCGGTGAACGACCCAGCCCTATTAGGTACATGCGGATAGGAAGATAAGGAAGAGCGGCTTGAGAGGGTAAGTCACAAAAAGTTGGTGTGCTGCTGTGCTCCCTGTGCTGTATATTTGAACTTTATTTTAATCTCCTTCTCCTTGGATGGGACACCTGAGGCTGACAAGCTGGCATGATTGAGTTGCATAGTGTAAATGGATGAGGATGACTGAGTGGAGATGAGTGTTACATTGTGGAGAGCCTCTTCACTATGTAACTCTCATCCCCATCCAGAGTCATCCTCATCCATTTTACACAATGCAAGTCCATCATCTTCATCGCCACCCAGCATTATCCCTTCCTCCAGTCTCCACAATGCATTCACATTCATACCCAGCATCATCCATCCATCCCTACAATCTCCAGAATGTATGCACATCCACTCCCAGCATCATCCATCCACCCCTCCAGTATCCACCTCCACGCCCAGCATCAGCCATCCATCCATCCATTACTCCTGTCACCACAATGTATCCACATCCACGTCCAGCATCATCCATCCATCCATCCATTTCTCCAGTCTCCACAATGTGGGCGGATTCAGTGGGATGGCCAGTGTGCAGGCCCTTAGGAATGTTGGTGGTCGGCCCCGGGGGGCCTAGGCCTAAAGTTGTGTAAGGGGCCCCAAAATTTCTGAGGGCTGCCCTGCATACAGATGTGTGAGACAATCCTGAATAACAAGGAATGGTACCAGCAGATCTTGGGGGAAAATTTGATTGAATTTAGAGTAATATATAAAATATGAAGCCATTATAACAGAGGCATACCAACAGGCCCTTATTGATGAGGATCTTTTTGAATATCTGGAAGTGAAATGGCCAATTTCATCCACCGTCTATGCTCTCCTGAAAGTCCACAAAAGTCTTAAGAACCCCTCTGGTCTCCTGATATCTGGTATCTGGTGTCATACAGAAAAAGTAAGCAAAAAACCCAAATAAGACCTCATGTTATGGGACTTCCATTGTATCTCAAGGATACGTTGGAACTGCTCAAAGTAATCTGTCATGGATCAGCCACTTAGGGGTTAAAATAGTGCAGACTGATTTCAGTGATTGGCAACAGGCTGCCTTATGTAAACACCTCACCTCACCTCATGACATTGGGGGACTGAGAATTACTGGCCATAAAGGCAGCTTTAGAAGTGCGTAGATACCACCTGGAGGGAGCAGTGCATCCCATATTGGTCTATACTGATCACAAAAATCTTGAGTACCTGAGCACTGCTAAACGCCTAAAGCCTGGGCCCTGTTCTTTTCCCGATTTGTGTTCCACGTTACCTATCGGCCAGAATCGAAGAAGATCAAACCAGATGCACATGTTTCATGTGTTTGACCCCAAGGAACCACCAGTGGCAGATGCCATCTTGTCCAAAAATAACTTCTTACTTTAACAGGGCAACCTCCTCAACCGAATGAAGCAGGCTTCGACAGATGTTCCTAGCCCTCCAGGGGTCACGCTGACACTCCGGGAAGGATTGCTGTTTAACGGAAGCAAGGTATTTGTGCCTGAATGTTTAACCATTTTGGGTCTGTGTCATGATCATCCCCTAGCAGGTCATTTCGGGGTACACAAGACGATTGATCTCCTTTAAACCCACACTCTGGTGGCCAGACCTAGAAGAAAACTGTAAGAGGTACATGAATTCCTGTACAATCTGCAACCGGAGCAAGGGCAGTGGTGTACTAAGTGGGGGGGGCGGGCCGCCCCCGGGTGCCACACACTGGGGGGGTGTCAGGCCAGCGCCCCCCCCTCCGCAACTAAAGAGGAGACAGTGCTGTGCCTCGGGTTCGCAGCCCACACAGAGAGAGCCCGAGGCACTGGCAGTGGGCGGCATTGCAGGGGGGGGGGGGGGGGGGGTGCGAGCAGCACTCGAGTGGAGTGACATCTGCCGGCTCAGTGATCTGGGACCTGGCGCAATAATCTCCTTCTCTCTGTGGTCGCGTCGCGCTGCCGTTCTGATCAGTCTCGGGCAGCGGCTGTCACTCACAGCCGAGCAGAGTGAAGCCGCCTCCCCCTCTTGCATGCACAGCACTGTGTAGACAAGGAGGGGGAGGCGGCTTCACGCTGCTCGTCTGTGAGTGACAGCTGCTACCGAGACTGATCAGAACAGCGCGACGTGAGTCACGCGACCACAGAGAGAAGCGGATTATTGCGCCGGGTCCCGGATCACTGAGCCGACAGGTGACACTCCACTCGGGTGCTGCTCGCACCTCCCCCCTGCAATGCCGCTGCCTTGGGCTCGAGGTACACTATGGGTCCTTAGGGGAGGCTGTGCACTGTAGGGGGGTTCTTTACTGTGGTGGGTCCTGCACTGTAGGGGGGTTTGCACTGTAGGGGGGTCTGCACTGTAGGGGGGGTCCTGCACTGTAGGGGTCCTGCACTGTAGGGGGGTCTGCACTGTAGGGGGGGTCCTGCACTGTAGGGGGTCCTGCACTGTAGAAGGGGTCCTGCACTGTAGGGGGTCTGCACTGTAGGGGGGTCCTGCACTGTAGGGGGGTCCTGCACGGTAGGGGGTCCTGCACTGGAGGGGGTCCTTCACTGGAGGGGGTCTGCACTGTAGGGGGTCTGCACTGTAGGGGGGTCTTGCACTGTAGAAGGGGTCCTGCACTGTAGGAGGGGTCCTGCACTGTAGGGGGGGTCTGTACTGTAGGGGAAGTTTCGGCACTGTAGGGGGGTCTGTACTGTAGGTGAGGATTCTGTACTGTAGGGGAGTCTGTACTGTAGGGGGGTCTGCACTGTAGGGGGGGGGGTCTGTACTGTAGGAGGGTCTGCACTGTAGGGGGGAGTCTGCGCTATAGGGTGGAGGGGTCTGTACTGTAGGGGAGGATTCTGTACTGTAGGGGGTCTACACTGTAGATGGGGGTCTGTATGGTAGGGAGGAGGGTCTGCACTGTAGGGGGTCTGTGTAACATGCAGAGGGTCCAGAGCTGTGAGGGGCTGTATAATGTAAAGGGGTGCAGAGGTGCAGGGTGCTGTGTAATGTAAAGGGGTCCAGAGGTACAAGGGCTGTGTAATGTAAAGGGGTCCAGAGGTTCAGGGTGCTGTGTAATGTAAAGGGATCCATAGGTACAAGGGCTGTGTAATGTAAAGGGGTCAGGAGGTTCAGGGTGCTATGTTATGTAAAGGGGTCCAGAGGTACAAGAGCTGTGTAATGTAAAGGGGTCCAGAGGTGCAAGCTGCTGTGTAATGTAAAGGGGTCCAGAGGTGCAGGCTGCTGTGTAATGTAAAGAGGTCCTTAGGTGCAAGGTCCTGAGTAATGTAAAGGGGTCCAGAGGTGCAGGGTGCTGTGTAATGTAAAGGGGTCCAGAGGTGCAGGGTGATGTGTAATTTAAAGGGGTCCAGAGGTGCAGTTGTGGAGAGGGGGGGTACACAGTAGTGACAAAAAGATATTGAAGGATGCAGAGGTATGCAGGGGACACAGTGGGTGTTTTTACATTTTATGGTGGGGGGGGTGCCAGATATAGGATCCGCCCCGGGTGCCAAATGCTCTAGGTACGCCCCTGAGCAAGGGTACAAAGAACCGAGCTTGGAGTCTACTTCGGTCACTGCCAGTCCCTGACAGACCATGGGGAATGATAGCCATGGATTTTGTTGTGGAACTTCCCCCATCAGAAGCTGCACATCCATCTTCGTGGTAGTGGACCGATTCTTCAAAATAGTCAATTTCTTGCCTCTGAAGAGTACTCCCACAGCCATGGAGACGGATCAAGTGTTTATCAGAGAGATTGTGAGGCTATGAACATTGTCTCTGATTGGGGGGTTCAGTTTGCTTCCCGATTCTTGAAAACTCTGTGTGAAGCCCTTAAAATTGAAAGATCCTTGTCCTCCGCCTACCATCCCCAGACAGGGCCGCCATCAGGGGGGTACAGGCATTACACCCCTCCCATTTTCAGCTCGCGGCTGAGAGGAGAGAAAACACTTTCATTTCGGCAGTTCCTCCCCCCAGCTCTCATGTTGCGGCTGGAGAGAGGAGAGAAAATGGTCACAGTAGACTTGCAGTTCAGTCCAGCTGTCATTCAACCGCCCCCCTCCTCCTACCACGTGTAAACGTGCTGATCTCTCCTCCCCCTGATCCTCGTGGAGTCCATCCCAGCCTACCAGTGACCGTGCCAGCAATGACTGTGAGCGGCGGAGGGGAGGGCGGGGGAATAGATGAATGTATCTCTTTGTAGCAGGAAGTGGTAGAAGCCTTGCAAGGAGCCAATCCATTCATGCACTGACAAGACGCTTACTGATAGAAAGTTAAGGCAGAGTGGTGAGCTCATCATTGTGTGTATAGATACTCCCCATGGCATACACTACTACCCATCCATCCATTTAGTAAATACCTCAGGTTACAAACTGTGCCAGGGAAGAAGAATTTGAAAATGAAGCCAAAGCTCTCTTTGGGCGCTTAAAAAATAGGGGATACAGCACAAGGGTCCTTAAAAGGGCATATCAGAGGGCAAGGTCCAATCAACATGAACAACTTCTTTTTAAACCTAGGACCCAGAGTAACAATTCTACCACAAAATGAATTATTACCTTTAGTGCCCATCAGGATCAGTTTAGTGCATTATTAGCCCACAACTGGCATTTCCTTTCAGAGGACCCAATAATCTCAAAATATGTATCAGAATGTCCAGAAATAGTCTATAGGAGATCTCGATCTGTAAGGGATAGCCTTGTACAAAGTCACCTTTCACTACCACAAATAGTGCAAGGAACAGTGGGGGGCAATGGCACATATAGATGTGGAAACTGTGATCAGTGTCCCTGGGTAAAAGAGGGTGAAGGTTGCACATTGCCTAGGGGTGGTTACCTCAAGTCCAGGTCATATGCTGATTGCCGCACCATAGGTGTGGTTTATCTAGCTACTTGCACTTGTGGTGCATTCTATATTGGTAAAACCAAGCGTACATTTGTGAGACGGATACGGTATTGCCTATAATATCTTGATGCTGGCCTACATTACACAGGTTCATTATTTACATACTACTTTAAAAATCACTACTGTTTCAAATTATATATATATATATAATATTTGTTCTCAAATATCCTTGTCTGATGAGCCCTACACCATCACTGTTGCTATATGGAGTCCATCCTAATACCCAGGCACTTTTCAACATCACCCGATGCTGCCAATACATATCATGCTGCCTCAGCTCCTGCAGTGGGGTTTGTGCCCCTGGCTCACTCTATGCCGCTTACCATGTGTCGCACTCAATGCCAGGGTTGGTAAGTGTGTTTGGCCAACTATTTTAAGTACTACTTTTCTTTATTCCACTCTATACAGAGTGTGGTTTACTATATGTGTATATTTCACAGGAATCTGTCGCATCTGCTCCTGATGAGTGGAGAAATATCTAATATATACCATGCGATTACAATCCAGTCACCGGGCACCCCCGGAAATGTTCTCGGGTGCCCCCATGGGAGCTTGCTATGGAGGCAGGTCGGTCACGTTATTTTTTTTCCAGTCCGGAGCAAGAGAAGAAGAAGAAGACTTTGTGGGACATTTTTATTTTTAAATTTTTTCATAAAGGACTTGTACCAAGCCCTGTCATGTCATTTTTACAATTTTCACACTTTTTTTGTGAAATGGTAGGAGTACATTTGTACCCCGTCGACATTTCACACAGGGGGGAGGCCAGGATCTGGGGGTCCCCTTGTTAAAGAGGGCTTCCAGATTCTGATAAGCCCCCCGCCCGCAGACCCCCACAACCACCGGGCAAGAGCTGTGGGGATGAGGCCCTGGTCCCCATCAACATGGGGACACGGTGCTTTGGGGGGCTACCCCAAAGCACTCTCCCTATGTTGAGGGCATGTGGCCTGGTAAAGAGGAGGGGCTCTCTTGTCCCCCTCTTCTCCTGCAGCCTGCCAGGTTGCGTGCTCAGATAAGGGTCTGGTATGGATTTTTGGGGGGACTCGCGCCATTTAAAAAAAAAATTGGCGTGGGGTTCCCCTTAAAATTTTGAGGGGGGCCCCCACACTATTTTTAAATTTTGGCGCAAGGTTCCCCTTAATACCCATACCAGAACTTAAGGGCCTGGTATGGGATTTGGGGGGACCCCCACGCAATTTTTTATTTTTTTTTATTTTGGTTTGGGTTTCCCCTTAATAGTCATACTAGAGCCAAAGGGCCTGGCAATGGACTGTGGGGGAATCCCATGCCGTATTTTTCAATGACTTTTATGTGTATTGCCAGGACCGACAATTCATTATAGCCGCCAGTACTTTTAAATTACTTTTTTCCTTTTAGAAATGTCATTTTGTGCAGAGACTGTTGTAAAGACGGGAAACATGCGCCACTTTACAGGCATACTATAGACACCCCCCATGTACGAAATTTAAAGGAATATTTTATTGTTTCACTTTAAGCATTATTAAAATCACTGTGCCCAAAAAAAAAAACAGTTCCTGAAACACGTTTTATGACAATAACTTGCATATATGCCTTTAAAATTAGCACTTTTGATTATTCATGTTCGTGTCCCATAGACTTTAACAATGTTCGTGTGTTTGAACAAATGTTTTACCTGTTCACATGCATCCTGTTCTGCTGCAAACCGAACCGGGGGTGTTTGGCTCATCCCTACTTCCCAACTTACGATGTCCACAAATGACTTGCTGTACAACAAACTAGCTTCTTATTGACTTACCTCTCATGTTCTTCTATACCATTTGAAATTCTCATTTACATAGTGTTGCTGATGGCTAGATGGACACCCACACTGCAAGGTAATTCAATCATTTTCAAACTTCATCAACATTCTCTATTGCCCACCTCTGGAGCAGCACTGACCCTGTCTTCTCAGAATTTACTATCAATGGGACACCTCAGACCAGCTGAGTATGTGCAAATGAAAACTTTTCACATGTTGCTCAAACTGAAAGTCATCATTCCTCTGAAGTCTGGCTCTGATGACCGATTTTTAAACAGCGCGTAAGGGAACTGATCCTTCCATCTTTAATAGTTATTGCTCCTACCATCCGGTCCCATCCAACCCCTCTTTTTTTACCCCTTTTTTTTTTTTAAGAAAACATACCTATTTAAAATGCTGATCCAGGTGAATGATTCCATAGGGAGGTTATAAATATATCTCCTGTGCCTTCACCCAGCCTTTCTAAGAAAGAGGGTAGTTTTAGTTTCTCTATACAGCCAGATCTAATGCTATTCTGGCCAACATACACAGAGAATTGGATGTTTGCTCTTACTTGTGAATCATCTCGCTGCACTATGGAGGCAGGGTGAACGGATGTATCAACAAACCCTCCATCAGCTAACATCCTCCACATTGCATTGCTCACATGTTATAATATGAACAGATGCCCAGAAACTATTGCAGTATGGTTAATATGGTTCCCTACCAGAGCCAAGAACACCTAAACACCACTGATACAAGCCGGAACGACAAGTACAGTGAACTCATTTGGTTCAGTTTCCTATGTTATATTTTGTTTTTATTTTTTATATTTTTGTGCTATATAGCTTAATGCAGAGAAATGACCACTATATGATATGTCAAGCATACCAAATGAGTAACAATTCCGCAGGAGGTTCAATTAAACTGAAACCTCATAACACCTTTCCACACACTGTATGCTCCTGAGTTGAGAAGGTCTACACCTCACACATGCTAAGGCCAATAGGTAAGGAATGATAGGTCCTTTACCTACTCATACCGCAAGTTACGAGACTAACCTACTCATTTATACTGGCTAATGCCGCGTACACACAATCGTAATTCTCGTCGGAAGAAGCTCTGATGGTTTTCCCGACGGAATTCCTACGGAATTCCACTCAAGCTGTCTTGCCTACACATGGTCACACCAAATTCCGATAGTTTAGAATGCGGTGACCTACAACGCATACGACGGAACTCGAAAAAGGAAGTTCAATAGCCAGTAGCCAATAGCTTCTGTCTCGTAGAATCTGAGCATGCCTGAGTTTTTGGAGTGTTGGAATTGCATACACACGATTGGAATTACCGATAGAAAGTTTTTCCGTCTGTAAAATTGAGAACATGCTATCAATTTTTGGCTGGCGGAAATTAGGACAGCTAAATTCTGATGGAGCACACACAGTCGCATTTTCCGATGAAAAGCTCTCATCTGTCTTTTTCTGGCCGGAATTCCGACTGTGTGTACGCGGCATAAGAACAAGATGAAAACACATATATGCGAATAAGTTACAGATGAGTGATTATACAGTATATGGTAGAAATACAGTGGACACTTAACTCTTTATTTGCTTCTTTATAATTTGTACATAGCCGAACCTGATACTAACATGACCACTCCCCCCCCCCCCCCCCCAGGATATACTATCCACATTTATACATGACTTGGTATGTTGGACTTTACAAACAAGATAAACAGAAATATTGATAGGACATTTTACACACATCCATCAATTCATCTCTTCCGCATTGAATTATTCATATGTAATCAATTAAACAGACATCCACAGACATATGTACTAACAGTGAAAGAGCTCATAATAGAGCTCAGCTCAATTGAACACCAGCGATACTTATAAAACAAAGGCAAGCAGAGTACTTTTTCTTCTAATTGGATGGTGTGATTTTGTTTTTGACGATTTCTTTATTTTCTTTTCTTTTCTCTGTCTTTGTATGAAGGCTCTACAGCTCTACATGGAGATCTGGCCAGTGTGTGTAAACAGATGATCCAAGTGATCTTTAATTTGAACCACCCAGACACACAAATAGTGTTTAAAAAAATACAAGAAAACTAAGAACTCTGAGCACTCCCCCCTTCCACTATGCAATTTAGGTGAACAGCCCAGTCTCCACACACAATGAAGCCGTTATGCAAAGACATATTCTGTTACTTGGTAATACTGACTGGGGGTTATTTACTAAGGCTGGGTTCACACTGCTGCGGGGGGAGATCCGGATGTGATTCGCACCGCAAATCACATCCGATCTCCGTAGCGATGCGAGTTCAGCCATACAGATAGTATGGCTGAATTCACATCGCTCCCGCAGCAAACTCGCACGGGACCCTTTTTTTGGTCCGCAACAGAATCGGATCGCATGGGGGTTCACACCATGCGATCCGATTCCTGTGCGAGTCGGCAGATCGCACTGCAATATGCGGATGGATCTGGGGGTGTCATTAACATATCATTGACACTCCCAGCCGTCCGCATAGGGCAGTGTGAACTGCCGGCGGGAGTAATGCGATGCGGGAAAACGCCGCGGATTCGTGGCGTTCCCGCATCGCAGCGGTGTGAACCCGGCCTAAAGGAAAATACACTTTGCACTGCAAGTGCACTTGGAAGTAAAATTGCTGGAAAATAAAAAACAGCATTTTAGCTTGCACATGATTGGATGATACAACAGCAGAGCTTCCCCTCATTTCAGATCTACCCCTTAGATTTAGAGTGACTGCACTTGAAAGTGCACTTGCAGTGCAAAGTGGATTTGCCTTTCATAAATAACCCCCACTGTGTCTTCCTAAAAAATGACTATGGAGAAATGTTACCCTTCAGTTTATAGTTAACAGTTTGAAGTTTACAACATGCCTAAAATACGCCGGACCAGGCTAAGACTACACAATGTTGCTTTGATTGTCTTAAATGTAGTATTCATTTTCAGGCAATCTGTTCAGTTTCACTGGAGACCCATCTCTACTTGCAATTACGAATATATAGACCCTTAGTTAAAAAAAAAAAAAAACCTTAATACTGACCCCTAGTGGTCTCTCTGAATATCAAGCATATTAGGCTCCTTCCTCCCTCATACACTCCCACTGACCCTGTGTGCAATAGAGATATCGGTATATCCATCACCGACATTTTTAACTAACGCCACCATTGAACCGATGTTCCTCTCTGACCATCACCCAATCACCCTTACCTTAACCTTCCCAGACAAAATACCATTCACGAAAATTTGGCAAGTTCACGATATAAACACACAAGTTTCCACGCACTCTTTGGAGCATACACCAGCACAACTCCTTTTCCATCACTCAACCACACCTGCACACACATATCGTAAATCCTTAGCTCTTCACATGATCAATGCTGCCAAACTTTGAATTCTAACACACTGGGATCTCGCCTCATACACTGGCCATACCTGAATGGCTTAAGCGCATATGCAAAATAGCAGAGATGGAAGAACTGATCTATATAGCACATGATACCCCTACCATATGGGCATGCTGGACCCATTTCCGAACCACGGACAGATACAAAAGTCTAATGAATCTAGATCCCGCTAACCTCCCGAATTGAACACAGATCTAGAAACGTTATTCCCCAAACACACAAGATGTATGACTATAGACACTGGGCCTCCCTCCCATACCCAAGGGACGAGTCTGGGAGGACTTCACACCAAGAATGAACAATGCCACTACTGATACTTTTGCGCAAAATTCTAGTTCATGAATCTTTAACATATACTTAATTCTATCATATCAGTATGTTGCCACCTAATGCTTGCAAGGTGTATATCATGGAGACCAAGGGGGTTGACCTCCCCCTCCACCACTCTAACTCCCTTCCCCTTCTATTCCTCCTCTGTACCTTTCCCTACACCCCTCATACAATCCAGACAACCCTAAACCATGTCATAGCTTTTCACCTTCCAATCTTTCAACATCGGCCTATACCAAATGAAGCAGTTAATCTATAACATAGGAGGTACAGATGCACTTTTGAGCCGACTTCTACTCAATAAGTTAATTAGTCAGTCTCTGTTATCATATCTCCAAAATTGCTACCTTACAGAACTGAGACTCCAACTACACATACAACACCCCGTGCACTGAATATGATAACAGTTGATTTTTCTTCTAAAAACATTTGTTGATGGTTTCATTTAGCAGAACTGACTGATGATTGTTTAAAAAGTTATTACATTGACAAATGTACTTTGTGTATATTAAAATGTACTAAATCCTGTATAATAATACTATACTTTATTAATCTTCAATAAAACATTATAACGGTAAAAAACAAACAAAAGAAAACCATGTTGGATAGCAGGAAATCATTCTACTTCCCATATATTAAGTTCAAATGTAATCCATATGGCCTTTCATGAATCTCTTTGCTTTTTAATAAGTCAGAGGATCATCCAAATTTCACCATGTATGTAAACAATCACGTGGTTTTGACTCTGTCCAAAATCTGCAATATAAATTTAGAAGACGTGATTAAATATTTGGGATTCTGCTTGATTTCACCTTCTCTAAAAGCAGATGCTATGTTTTCACTTTAAAATGGAATCTGCAATATTTCAAGAAATAAAATAATCCAAAAGAAAAAAAAAGGATTACATAACATGCTGGAAAGCATTGCTATATTCCAGAACAAATTGAAAACAGCTACAATCATTGCTGCCAACATTTTAAAATTATTTCTAGGGATACATTAGTACTAAAGGGGCGTATCCAATCCTGGCACACAAAGTGAAATAGAGAATCATAGCGTGCCAAGTAAGAAACAATGTACTGTTACTGCCGGTGAGTATTGCTATGGGAAGTTTTGATATGTGCCTGAGTTGGGCAAGTAATCATTAGATTATAGCTACAGGCAGAACATTTTTTTTGTTTTGGATATAGTGAAGCAGGATTAGAACCCCTGTGAGGTGTGAATTGCTTTCTGTGGCTCCGATTAGGAGACTCACTCTCTCCATTTGTCTTTTTTACCATTGTCACTGAAAATTAATATAGCACCCTCTAGTGTGCTAGTAGTGAAGTACAGGCAAATGTATTTAAATTGTGGTAAGTGCAAGTCTGGAATCTGGGTAAAGGTTTATTGCAGGTCAGGTTGAATGACTCATACAGGCAGGTCTCTGGTGCCTCCCCCTGATTCTTGGGCTGGCTCACTTACCCCGACTTGTTCAAGCCCCGACTTTTTCATGCCCCGACTTAGTTGGGGTAGGCGGAACACTTTGCTGAGGGTGGGTCAGCCCGACACTTGACCTTTGACCTCCGGGACACGCCTCCTGACCTTTGACCTTTGGGGGAGGTCCCTATTCTAATCCCTGAGTCCTAACTTTGTTCTTCTAGGGGAAACCCTAACCCTAACCCTAACCCACAACCCTAACCCTAACCCACAACCCTAACCCTAAGTCTTAACTCTAGCCATGATCCCAAATAACCTTTGACATATGAACTTTAACTCTAACTCTAACTCTAAGTGTATCTCCACTTTATGACTCCCCCACCCTAAAACCCCTACCTTTCCCAGATCCCGCTCGATTTGTCAGAAAAAGGGTAATAACATTTTTTTTAGGCTCGCTCGCTATCGCTCCCTCGCCCCGTAGAAACTCGGGGCTGTTTTTTATGAAACATTTGGCTCAGGAGAATCCACTCAGTGGAGTGGTTTGACATGGAATCTTGTCTGAAAATCAGTGGGAGCCCAATGCTGACTGCAGACTGATGATCTTTAACCCGATGCCCCGCCCCCCAGTGCCTGCGGCAGTCGGAATCTGTTCAGGAGCGATCGATGATGAGGGGGAGGCCATTCATTCATGGCCACCCCCTCGTGATTGCTCCTGACAAATAGAATGCTTCCTCTGCTCCTGTAATGTAAATAGGAGCAGCAGAAGTGATGTAATCTCTCCTTGTGTCGGTCTTTTTCATTCCGGCGCAGAGGAGAGAAGACCTATGTGAGTTGCACCAACACTACGCATTACAGTAGAACATGCAGGCACACTATTCACCCCCTATACTAGGGTTCCCAAAAATGCAGTGTTAGCGGGATCAGCCCATATATCTGCTAGCACCTGCATTTTGCCCCTTCTGCCCAGTCCAGCCCAGCCCACCCAAGTGCCGTATCGATCGATCACTATCACTTACAAAACACTAAATGCACATAACTGCAGCATTCGCAGAGTCAGGCCTGATCCCTGCGATCGCTAACAGTTTTTTTGTTAGCGTTTTGATACAGTTGCTGACAGCCTAGGAGCTTTTTTACCTGTGAGTCTCACTAGTGTACCACTAAATTTAAATTCAAAAATGGGAAATCGAAGTTACACTAGTGAAGAGGCCTACACGTTTATGAGATGACAGATAGTGAAGATAAAGTCACTCATCTGTCAGATTCAGGCTCAGAATACGATCCTGTAGACGACAGCGGCTCCATGACAGATAGCTCTGACGACGGAGTTGTGGTCCCTGCCAAGGTCAGGTGTACCAGACTCCAATCTTCTTCTGTTGTTGAGTTGCAAGAACTGAAGTTCCCTCGTATGGAGCAGAGAAGTACTAGCGCCGCTATTCCTTCTGGTGAACTGGCAAGCACCAGCGGCCTAGTACACCCTGGTTGTACATCCAGCACTGCAGTAACACTTGGTGACGTGGCGAGTCCCATTAATGCAGTTCAAGCTGGTGAGGTGGCAAGCACAAATAGTGTCCTGCTGCCACCAAGAAGACAAAGATAGGCCCATCGTGCCCATAGTGCCTTTCCTGCTGCATTCACCAATCCTAATTGGGAACCCACCACTTCTGCAGCACCAAACATCCCCCGTTCACTGACCAACCCGGCATTCAGGTGATTTTACGTCACTTGATTTTTATTCGCTGATTTTCACTGAAGATCTCTATAGATCTATTGTGGATCAAAGCAATTTGTGCGCTGGTCAACACATCGCCGCTAATCCCCAGTCCTCCCTTGCCAGAGATTGGAGCCCAAATACGGTCTCCGAATTTAATATCTTTCTGGGCCTTTCCCTCGACATGGGCATAGTTAAAATTAGTATGTTGCGGTCATATTGGTCCACTGACCCAATGCACCATATGCCCATGTTCTCTGCTTCCATGGCCAGGGCAAGATACGAGCAGATTTTACGGTTCGTGCACTTCAATGACAATGAACTCTGTCGTCCTCATGGAGACCCTGAATACGATCAGCTCTACAAAATTTGGCTCCTTGTAAACCACTTCAATCAACATTTTGCAGACTTGTTTACTCCCCATCATCAAGTTGTCTGCATTGATGAGTCCCTCATTAAGTTTTGTGGCCACTTGTCATTCAAACAGTACCTTCCCAGCAAGCGTGCCAGGTATGGGGTCAAGAATGTATAAGCTCTGTAACAGGGCCACAGGCTATACATGTAGTTTTATGGTTTACAAGGGCAAAGATAGTCACATAGAGTGGACAAACTGCCCTGACTACATAGGAAGCGCTGGCAAGATTATGTGTTATTACACAAGCGTGCCACTGTTTAGTCACTTGTTTGATCAACAGATTGGAGCATGTGGCACTGTCTAATAACTAACCTAATCGCTGGGGCTTTCCCCAGCGGCTTGTAGATTCCCGTCTTAGGCTGGGGGAGAGAGCCTGCTTGCAGTGTAATAACTTGCTCGCTATGAAGTGGAGGGATAATAAGAATGTTTTCATTCTCACCTCCCTTTTATGCAGACACGCCGGTCCAAATTACTGCGGTGACTGGTGTTGCGGAGAAACCCCTCTGTGTCCACGAAAATAAAATTAATATGGGAGGGGTGGACCTCAACGACCAGTTATTGGCTCCATACCTAGTTTCCTGTAAGGCCAGACGCTGGTACAAAAAAGTGTCTGTTTATTTATTTCAATTGGCTTTTCTGAACGCTCATGTGCTACACAGAGCTTCAGCACAGACTGGATCCTTCCTTAAATTCCGGGAAGAGATCGTCAGAGCCCTTCTGTATCCAGACGGTGCTCCACCTCACCATCCCCAACCAAATGCAGTAAGCCGGCTGCAAGAGAGGCATTTTCCTTATGTCCTCTCGCGTACCCCTACCCAACGAGCCCCCCAAAGAAAATGTCATGTCTGCAGAAAGAGCGGATATAGGCGTGACACCCGTTATTATTGTCCCTGCTGTTCTGACAATCCTGGTCTTTGCATTGGTGAATGTTTTGAACGATACCATACACTAGTTGAGTATTAGCATAGGTTACAGCATTGTACAGACTAGGCACACTTTCACAGGGTCTCCCAAGATGCCATCGCATTTTGAGACACCCAAACACCACTGGAACTGTTACAACAGTTACAACCGTTAGAACTGTTACAGTTACAAAACAAAGTGTAAAAAAATAAATAAAATAAATAAATAAAATAAATAAATAGTTGTCCTTTCATTGTTCTCTCTCTCTCTATTCTCTCTCTCTCTTTTGTTCTGATCTTTTTTTACTGTATTTTATTCTGCAATGTTTTATTGTGTTTTATTGTTAACCATTTTTTGTTTTCAGGTACGCCATTCAGCTTCAGAGCGGATTTATTTATCTTGACAGCAACAGCGTTTGCTCCCACAATACATAAAGCCATGACTCCAGCGCTGTCGGAGGTGATTTTACCACCACAGTTAAATAAAAAAGCATATATGCTGAAGCATGGGGGTATCAGGGGTGGAGGAGCGATTTGCTCCTAAATTCTGTGGGAGGATGCCCTCATGCTTCGGCATATATATATTTTAGCCACAGATATGGTGAGTATTTTGCAGACCCACTGATCAATATCTTTTTTTCGTTCAGCCCACAGGCAGCATGGAAAAAAAAAAAGATTACAATATATGCCCAACAAGGACCAGAAACATACGGGTATATTCTTGTTATACCAGAATGATGCCTGTGGGTTTAGGTATCATCTTTTCAGCCAGCGGTCGGCTTTCATGTAAAAGCAATTTGAG
Organism: Lithobates pipiens; assembly: GCF_037356315.1. NCBI lineage: Eukaryota > Metazoa > Chordata > Amphibia > Anura > Ranidae > Lithobates > Lithobates pipiens. The sequence goes on from NW_027507903.1 coordinate 347,868,626, forward strand.
TGGCTAATTAGCCATATATATATATATATATATATATATATATATATATACACAGTGCCTTGCGAAAGTATTCGGCCCCCTTGAACTTTTCAACCTTTTGCCACATTTCAGGCTTCAAACAAAAAGATATAAAATTTCAAGTGGGACACAATTCTGAAGTGTAACGTAATCTATTGTATATTTTAAACTTTTTTAGCAAATAAAAAACTGAAAAGTGGTGCGTGCAAAATTATTCGGCCCCTTTACTTTCAGTGCAGCAAACTCACTCCAGAAGTTCAGTGAGGATCTCTGAATGATCCAATGTTGTCCTAAATGACTGATGGTGATAAATAGAATCCACCTGTGTCTAATCAAGTCTCTGTATAAATGCACCTGCTCTGTGATAGTCTCGGGGTTCTGTTGAAAGCGCAGAGAGCATCATGAAGACCAAGGAACACACCAGGCAGGTCCGTAATACTGTTGTGGAGAAGTTTAAAGCCGGATTTGGATACAAAAAGATTTCCCAAGCTTTAAACATCCCAAGGAGCACTGTGCAAGCGATCATTTTGAAATGGAAGGAGTATCAGACCACTGCAAATCTACCAAGACCTGGCCATCCCTCTAAACTTTCAGCTCAGACAAGGAGAAGACTGATCAGAGATGCAGCCAAGAGGCCCATGATCACTCTGGATGAACTGCAGAGAACTACAGCTGAGGTGGGAGAGTCTGTCCATAGGACAACAATCAGTCATACACTGCACAAATCTGGCCTTTATGGAAGAGTGGCAAGAAGAAAGCCATTTCTCAAAGATATCCATAAAGAGTCTTGTCTAAAGTTTGCCACAAGCCACCTGGGAGACACACCAAACATGTGGAAGAAGGTGCTCTGGTCAGATGAAACCAAAATCAAACTTTTTGCCCACAATGCAAAACTATATGTTTGCCGTAAAAGCAACACAGCTCATCACCCTCAACACACCATCCCCACTGTCAAACATGGTGGTGGCAGCATCATGGTTTGGGCCTGCTTTTCTTCAGCAGGGACAGGGAAGATGGATAAAATTGAGGGGAAGGTGGATGCAGCCAAATACAGTACCATTCTGGATGAAAACCTGTTGGAGTCTGCAAAAGACCTGAAACTGGGACAGAGATTTATCTTCCAACAAGACAATGATCCCAAACATACAGCAAAATCTACAAAGGAATGGTTCACAAATAAACGTATCCAGGTGTTAGAATGGCCAAGTCAAAGTCCAGAACTGAATCCAATCGAGAATCTGTGGAAAGAGCTGAAAACTGCTGTTCACAAACGCTCTCCATCCAACCTCACTGAGCTCGAGCTGTTTTGCAAAGAAGAATGGGCAAGACTTTCAGTCTCTCGATGTGCAAAACTGATAGAGACATACCCCAAGCGACTTGCAGCTGTAATCGCAGCAAAAGGTGGGTCTACAAAGTATTAACGCAAGGGGGCGAATAATTTTGCACGCCCCACTTTTCATTTTTTTATTAGTTAAAAAAGTTTCAAAAATCCAAAAGATTTCGTTCCACTTCACAATTGTGTCCCACTTGTTGGTGATTCTTCACAAAAAATTCAATTTTTATATCTTTTGTTTGAAGCATGAAATGTGGCAAAAGGTTGAAAAGTTCAAGGGGGCCGAATACTTTCGCAAGGCACTGTATATATATATATATATACACACACACACACACACACCTGCTGTATAGTGGATATACAAAGCCTACACACCCCTGTTAAAAATGTGAGATTTCTGTTATGTAAAAAAATGAGACAAAGATAAATAATTTCAGAACTTTTTCCACCTTTAATGTGACCTACAAATTGTACAACTCAGTTGGAAAACAAACTGAAATCTTTTGGGGGGGAATAAAAATAAACTAAAATAATGTGGTTGCATAAGTGCACACACCCTCTTATAACTGGGGATGTAGTTGTGTTCAGAATTAACCAATCACATTCAAACTCATGTTAAATGGGAGTCATTACACACCTGCCATAATGTAAAGTGCCTCTGATCAACCCCAAGTAAAGTACAGCTGTTCTAGTAGGTCTTTCCTGACATTTTCTTAGTCACATCTTAGTCGCATCCTACAGCAAAAGCCATGATCCGCACAGAGCTTCCAAAGCATCAGACGGATCTCATTGTTAAAAGGTATCAGTCAGTTTGTTTTTCAACTGAATTGTACAGTTTATAGGTCACATTAAAGGTGGAAAAAGTTCTGAAATGAATTATTTATGTCTCATTTTTTATATCACAGAAATCTGACATTTTAACAGGGGTGTGTAGACTTTTTTTATCCGTTGTATATTGTGGAGAGGCAACCCCATTTCACTGTGTATATTAGCAATTTTAGCCTGTCCTTTTTACAAAGACAGGCATGCTGATTGCACACCTGTGGGCTAGGTTTATAAACGTTCCAGGGATAGAGGCTTCCACTTGGAGACAGCTCCACCCAAGGAGACAGGAAGTCCTGCTGAGGAGTCAGAAGGACTCCGCTCTACAGACAGACACGAGTCTGTGTATGAGTGTCAGGAGGACACCCATGTTCTTTAAAAGAGACACTGCAGGTGGCAGTTTGAACCCAGGGTAAGCTAGGAGAGAGCTTGACCCAAGCATACAGGTCTGAGGAACAGACATATGGCCTAGGCGTGAAGCCTGAAGTAGTTGTGTCACCAGTAATTAAGCCAGGAGGCTGAATAACCATAATGCAATAAGAGTGGAACCTCCTGGGAGAGAAATTTCTGTTTGATTTGAACTTTTTGCTTCCTTTAACCACTTGCTTACTGGGCACTTAAACCCCCCTCAGTCCCAGACCAATTTTCAGCTTTCAGCGCTGATGCACTTTGAGTGACAATTGCGCGGGCATACAACACTGTACCCAAATGAAATTTTTATCATTTTTTTCCCACAAATAGAGCTTTCTTTTGGTGGTATTTAGTTACAGCTCGGAGTTTTATTTTTTGCTAAACAAACAAAAAAAGATGCAAAAAAAAAAAAAAAAAAAATCATGTTTTAATAGTTTGTTATAAAATTTTGCAAACGGGTCATTTTTCTCCTTCATTGAAGTGCGCTGATTAGGCGGCACTGATAGGCTGCATTGGTGGGCACTGATGGGCTGCATTGGTGGGCACTGATGGGCTGCATTGGTGGGCACTGATGGGCTGCATTGGTGGGCACTGATAGGCATAGTTAAGGCGGCACTAATAGGCACAGATAAGGCGGCACCGATGGGCACAGATAAGGCGGCACTGATGGGCAAAGATGGGCACAGATAAGATGGCACGGATGGGTGGCACGGATAAGTGGCACGGATGGGTGGCACGGATGGGCACTGATAGGTACCACAGATAGATGGGACTGATGGGCACTGATAGGTGGCACTGATAGGTGGCTCTGATAGGTGGCACTGCTGGGCACTGATGGGCGGCACTGCTGGGCACTGATGGGCGGCACTGCTGGGCACTGATGGGCGGCACTGGGGTGCAGCACCTTTGAGGCAGATTGGGTGGCACTGTGGGTGGCACTGTGGGGTGGCACTGTGGGTGGCACTGTGGGTGGCACTGTGGGTGGCACTGTGGGCACTATGGGCACTGACAGGGGGCACTGACGGGGGGCACTTACTTTTTCTTTTATTTTACTTCAGGATGGCACTGCGGGAGGCAGGTGGGCACAGGCAGGTGGCAGGTGGTCCCTTGTATTGATGGCCGTGATCGGGACTGATGTCCCGATCACGGCCGCCGGTGATCGGCTTTTTTTTTCTCTCCTCGCGCTGTCAGCGCGAGGAGGAATAATAGCCGATTACCGGCTCCGTTCTATCACATGATCAGCTGTCATTGGCTGACAGCTGATCACGTGATAAGGGGTCGGGATCGACCCCTTACACGGATCGGTGATCAGGCGAGTCTTACGGACTCGCCGATCACAGAGCGCGCCGCGCGCGCCCCTCAGGGGGCGCGCAGGCCGCTCGTAACCAGGACGACGTCAATAGACGTAGTCCTGGAAATGTAGGTCCGCGCTAATGCCGTCATTTGGCAATAGCGCGGATCTGAAGTGGTTAAATAAAAGTGGTTTGCCATGACTCACAACATAACACAGAGGTGTGAGGTGTGCCCTGGTTAGCTGGTCAGTATGCCAAAAATGGGGCATACCCAATATAAGTATAGGATGATTGTAGAAGAGGGATGTGCAAGGAAGTGCCCTGAGTGGGAGAGTATTGCGCACTGGAACCGACAAGGGATACAGGTGAGTGGGCTGCCTAAATACCCCCCAGGGCTACTCACATAAATTCAGGCCACCATAATGGCCTTCTTATTTATGGTCGAAGTCCTTCAACCGAGACAGACATGGAACCACATAAAGATGCCACAAGACTCACAACATAACACAGACCTGAGGTGTGCCCTGGTCAGCTGGTCGGTATTCTGATAATAATGATAATGTTTTTTGGACATTTGACATCTATTGAGCAAGCTTGGTGAAGTCTTGCAACATTTTGACCTGAGGGTTCAGAATGCACTAGGCAAAGCAGACTGACTTCCACCTGCCCAACCTCCTGATGGCCTGGTACCCCTTGCTGAGAGGCAGCTGCCGCTGCTCTGATACGAAAGGAGTGCCCAGAAAGCCATCTGGGGTCGAGGCCTAAACAAGGAGGATACAAACATGTCTGATGAACTAGCTTGCACTCGGGGAGCTAGTAGGAAAAGGCAGTAATGGGCTGGAGCCAAACTGGCTAAGCTGGTGTAACAACATCTGGTCAAGGACCGCTACTGGGCACAAAGCATCATGGGTCTGGAAGAACTTGATGTGGACCCTGTTGCCGGACTGTTGGGTTTTGGACAGTGCTAGGTGCAGTACAAAATGGTCTTTGAGGCAGACCAGATGGCACCTGTGTAGAACCTGGCCACTGTAGGTAAACTCGTGTGGCCACAGGAACCCGCCAGGTAGATGGCCACTTGGATGACCAGGCTGGGCAGTAACCCAAAGGAGGACCGTGACAGGATAGCCGACATGTCCCTGAAAGTGGAACTTGAGACTGGCAAGTGCTTGCTATAGGCTATTGGCTAATGTTTCTGGATACCGTGTAGGATGGCTTTGGCCATGTTGGTCGTGAACAGTGAAGGCTTTTCAGGGTCCTGTAAGGACAGAAAATGTATGCCAGCCAAGTACAGCCTGATGGTATTGTGGGATAGAGTCAGCTGCATGTGACAATACAACACGAAGGCCAGGACATGCTTGATGTTGCCTGTCCCTGACCCGGGGCATACAGCTAGAAATCTGCAGGTAATCCAGACGGTGTGGTAGGCCTTCAGTGTGTTTGCGAGACAGTGACAGCTTTATAAGTTGGGTTGTGTTGCGAAGGTGATCCTTCAGCCCATTGTTATCTGCAACCAAGGTGGTATAGGAGACGCGGTCGGGCCGGCTCTGGGTTTCTGCTGGAAAAACGATGGAAAATTAATGCGGCACAGTGCATCTGCTGCGAGATTGTATTTGCCAGGGATGTAGGTATAGTCAGTGGCGATTTGAAGGCTCTGATGTTAGTTTCCAGGTTGAGGAAGGGAGTAACGTGAGCCTAGAGAGAGGAGGTGCCCAAGAAGGACAAAAAACTGGCAGTCATGTTCCCCCAGCTGCAGCATACTGCCAAGTTTGCGCCAGTGACGAGGAGGGAGGAGATAATAAGGTCACTGACTGTACTTGAGTGCCTGAGAGAAGAGAGGAGGAGGCACAACTCCAATGAGGCAGAATGTTCTCTAGGGGGCAGCTTAAGGGCATCCACCCTATTGCATCACACCACAGAGCTCTGCAGGTGCAGGGCACTGCTGACTCCCCACTGACTTTTAAAAGTTCCTTGGTGCGGACCTTTTTCGACAGGTGTGCAGCAGATCACACCATTGCTGTTTGCAATCTAAGTCTGAAGCGGATCAAGCATGGCCAGAACAGCAGCCACTTAGGCACCACATGCTTGACCAGACATATGACGACCTGCCATGCAATCCGTTGGCAACAGCACTTGAAAGACCCACATCAAAGAAAAAAGCGGACTTCTCCTTGCTCCTTATCTGGGATCTCCAACCCTACTATACCTCCAGTGCTCTCAAAAATCTGCACTGAGAGGAATGAAGGTATAGGAATAGGTGTCCCAAGTACTTGCAGTCAATCTGCTAGCAGTACACCACCATCTGATTTTTAGCAGGCATTTCCCTACCCCAGTTGCTGAACTGTAAAAATAAATTAGGTCCCAGCTATCCACATGCTCAGCGTCGAAATGCTAGCTTGGCCAAATTACTAGCACTAGAACTGCTGCCTTTTCAGCTGGTAGACACTGTCCCCTTTCGTGAATTTGTTTGAATGTGCTGTACCTCAGTGGCAGATTCCAAAACACCATTTCTTTTCATGGAAGGCCATTCCAGATCTCTGCTGGCATGTGGAAGGCAATGTTTTGGCCTTGTTGGACAGGGCGGTCAGCAGTAAGGTGCATATTACCGCTGACTCATGGTCCAGCAGGCATTGGCAGGGATGTTACCTTTACTTCACGGCACACTGAGTAACTCTGCTGGCAGCTGGGAAGGATGCAGGACGGAGTTCAGTGTTTTTGGAGCTTGTTCCGCCACCATGTCCCCAAAATGCTAGTGTTGATTCTGCCACAGCTCTCTCCTCCACCCCCTCCTCTTTTTCTTCCTCTATGGCCTCTTCTGCAGATTTGTCCTGTGGTGTTCCGTAAGCGTTCAAGGGGCTATGCAAGCAGTCAGGCTTAAAGATGCAATGCGGTGCTTGAATTGGTCTGCCTCGGGGACAGGAACCACACTATGGCAGAGATTCTGTCAGCTCTACAGGGGCAGGTTCAGAGGTGGTTGACACCATGCCAGTTTCAGCCAGGAATGGTTGTATTCAACAATGGCACCAACCTTCTCTCCGCCCTCCAACAGGGACACTTGACCCATGTTCCATGTTTGGCACACGTCCTGAAATTGGTGTTGCAGCAGTTCTTGAGCAGGTACCCAGCCTTACAGGCTCTCCTGAGACAAGCCAGAAAAGTCTGTGGTCATTTCCGCTGGTCATACAATGCCAGTGCTTGGCTGACATGGCAATGCAACCTGCCCACCAACCACCTCTTTTGTGACATGCCCACCAGGCGGAACTCAATGTTGGCAATGCTGCAGTGGCTGCACACAGAGCAGAGGGCTTTCAATGAGTACCCATGCAAGTATGGCACAAGGACAGGGTCAGGGGAGCTTTGGCTTCTTTTCGCAACGCCAGTGGCTACTGATCAAGGATGCATGCACTGTCCTGTCACCATTTAAGGAGGCCAAAAGGGTGGTGAGCAGTGACAATGCATGCATCAGTAACACTGTCCCTCTAGTCTTCCTGTTGGAGCACACACTTTGTGGAATCATGAACAGGGCACTTGAGGCAGAACAGCGGGAGATAGAGGAGGACTTCCTTACCTCTTAAGGCCCCCTTTATCCAGATATCATTCCTGCAGGACTGCCAAATGCACCGAAAGAAGAGGAGGAGGATTGTGTCAGCATGGATGTAGAGGATAATACTCAGCAGTAGTCTTCAAGGGATGGTTTGTAGTCCCCAGAAACCCAAAGAGTTATACATGGCTGGGAAGAAGTAGTTACAGATCATGTGATCCTTAGTGACCCAGAGGACTCAGAATTGAATGCCTCTACAAACTTACTCAGCATGGACTCCCCGATTCTGCAAAGCCTGCGAAAGGACCCTAGGATTCGTGGTATCAAGGAGAGGGATCATTACAGGCTGGCAACCCTTCTTGAGCCACATTACAAGGGTAAGGTTGCAGAACCCATCCTGCCTTCACAGAGGGAGCAGAGCATGAAACATCTTCAGGAGGCCTTGAAGAAAGGTTTGTACAACGCATTTACAGACCCTGGGAGGTTACAATTTCCTGGTACTGGACAACATGTTGCTGAGGCTTCGTTCAGTCAGAGGAACAGCGGTGGAGAAGGTGGCCGGCTGACCAATGCCTTTAAACAAATTTTCAGTCCTCAGAGCCAAGGTCTGATTCGCCAGTGTCTGCGTTACATGGTGCAGGAATATTTAGGGGCAAGAGCAGACTTGGAGACCTTTCCAACAGAGCGTCCACTGGGTTACTGGGTCTTGAGGATGAACCACTGACCAGAACTAGCACAATATGCATTTGAGCTACTGGCCTGTCCTGCATCCAGCATGCTTTCTGAACGCACATTCAGTGCTGCTGGAGGGATTTTAATGAATCAAATATTGCGCTTGTCCACAGACTCCTTGATAGGCTCACATTCATAAAAATGAATCAGTCTTGGATCAGCAGCTATCAAACATCTGATGCTGATGTAACTGATTGAATTTGCTATGGATGTGGGATCCCTTGAAGACTGTCTATGCTGACTATCTTATTCCTCCTCAATCTTGATGATGCTAGCTTACAACAATATTTTTGGTTTAGGCCACCACTACCACCCAAGGCCCAATTTTTCTGACCCTGTTTAACAGGGGCATGTAATTAAAATTTCTGATGTAATGTTTCACAGCAGGGCCTGTTCCTGCACCCAACAAGAGTATCTGTGAGGGGTTGCAGTATTGTGGCACCACCACCACCCAAGGCACAATTTTTCTGCCCCTGTTTAACAGGGGCATGTAATTACAATTATTGATATAATATTTCAAAGCAGGGCCCATTCCTACACCCACTAAAGCCGCGTACACACGATCATATAATCTGGTGGAAAAGTGTGTGGGCTCCGGCAGACTTTTTTTACCCAAAAGTCCGGCGGACTAAGAAAGTAGTTTTGCACATCAATCTGTCCGCCGGACTCGCATTTCGGTGGACAATACGGCCGTGTGTGTGCTAGTCCGCCGTACTTTTGAAATGAACGAACTTCCCGCCCGGAGAAAAGTCCGCTCATTTTTAGTGCGGCTCCAGTTAGCCGGGACCAGCGAAGGAGGCGTCGCTGGCCCTGTCACCTGGTATGGACTTAAAGGGGAATCCCTTCGCCGAAAAAAATGGTGTGCTGGTCTCCCCCTAGGTCCATATCAGACCCTTATCTGAGCACGCTACCCCCCCTCCAACATGGGGGGGTGCTGTGAAAAAAATGTAAAAAACAACAACACACAAAGGTTAAAATAGTTTATTGCACAGCTCCGGGGGTCTTCTTCCGTCTTCGGGGTATTCTCGCCGGATTCCTCCGCTATCTTCTGCTAGCTCTTTTACTAGCGGAGGAGCCCGGCTTTCTTCTTTGCCGCCGCCCTCTTCTTCCGACTTCAGGGGTCTTGTCCCCCTCTTCAGTTCTTCTTTCCGGGCCACCGCGCCTTCTTCTAGCTCTTTTACAATCGGTGGCCTGGTCTTCTGTCGCTGCCTTCTGTTCTTCTGTTCTTCTCTTCTTCTTTTCTTGAGCTGTTGCCTCGTCGCTGTCTCTGGTCACAATGACAGGCACGCGGCATGCGGCGACTTACATAGGAACATCGCCGGATGATGTCCCCGCCCATTATGATGTCACAGTCCCAGCATCGTCGCTGGCCCTGGCTACCTGGAGCCGCACTCAAAATGAACGGACTTTCCTCCATGTGTGTGGGCGAGTCCGTTCATTTGAAAAGTACGGCGGATAGTCTGGCGGACTTAGTCCGCCGCAAAAGTACCATGTGTGGGCAGGTAGCTCGTTCGGAAAGTCCGGCGGTTTGTCCGCCAGACTAAGTCCGCCGGATAGTCTGAGGCCGCGTACACACGCGGGGACTGTTCGCCCAACTTTGTCCGTCAAACAGTTTCGGCAAACAGTCCGCTCAAAATTAGCATGGACGGACATGCCCACACACGACGAACGAACAGTTTGCTGAAACCGTGCGCGATTGACGTGAACGGCACGTACGACGGGACGGAAAATACGACGTCCTATACACTGCATTATAACTTTCGGCGTGTAAATCCTTTCTGAGCATGCGCGGAACTTAGTTTGACGAACAAGCCTACACACGGGCGGACTGTTCGCTCAAACAAGGTTTCAGCGGACAGTTTTACGGAATTTCCGAAAAACCTTGTTCGTCAAACTGTCCGCTGAAACTGTCCGCTGAAAGCCCACACACGAGCGGACTGTCCGCCCAAACACTGTTCAGCGGACAAAGTTGGGCGAACAGTCCGCCCGTGTGTACGCGGCCTGATACGTGTGTACGTGGCATTAGAGTAACTGTGAGGGATTACAGTTTTCTGGTACCACCAAAGGCCCAATTTTTCTGCCCCCGTTTAACAGGGGCATGTATTTACAATTTTTGATATAGTATTTAACAGTGGGGCCCATTCATGTGCCCACCAAGAATAACTGTGAGGGCTTAGGCCGCGTACACACGGGCGGACTGTTCGCCCAACCTTGTCCGCTGAACAGTGTTTGGGCGGACAGTCCGCTCGTGTGTGGGGCTTCAGCGGACAGTTTCAGCGGACAGTTGGACGAACAAGGTCTTACGGAAATTCCGAAAAACTGTCCGCTGAAACAAGGTTTCAGCGGACTGTTCGCTCGTGTGTAGGCTTGTTCGGCCAACTAAGTCTCGCGCATGCTCAGAAAGGATTTCCACGTCGGAAGGTTGCATTGCAGTGTATTGGACGTCGAAATTTTCGATCCGTCGTGCGTGCCGAAACGTCATCGCGCACGGTTTCAGCAAACTGTTCGTCCGTCGTGTGTGGCCATGTCCGTCCATGCTAAGTTTGAGCGGACTGTTTGCCGAAACTGTTGGACGGACAAAGTTGGGCGAACAGTCCACGCGTGTGTACGCGGCCTTACAGTGTTCTGGTACCACCAACACCTAAGGCCAAATTTTCTGCAGAGTTCAGAGTATATAGGGCCTGGGGGACCCCCACACCATTTAAAAAAAAAAAATTGGGTGCATGGTTCCCCTTAATATCCATACCAGACCAAAGGGCCTGGTAATGGACACGGGGGCATGCCGTTTTTTTTCAATGATTTTCATTTATATTACTGGGACCTGACAATACGTTACAGATGCAAATAGTTTTGAATTAAATGTTTTCCTTTAGAAATGTAATTTTGCTGTGGTATTGTTCTAAACATGGGAAAAATGTGCTACTTTACAGGCATACTAAGGACACCCCCCAGGCATGATATTTAAAGGAATATTTTCTTTATTGTTTCACTTTAAGCATTATTAAAATCACTGCTCCTGAAAAAAGTCTGTTTTTAAAACTTTTTTTTGCATGGATACATGTCCCCTGGGGCTGGCCCGGGTCCCCAAAAAGCTTTTTATGGCAATAACTTGCATATAAGCCTTTAAATTTGAGCACTTTTGATTTTTCACGTTTGTGTCCCATAGACTTTAATGGTATTCGCATGTTCGAACAAATTTTTTGTCTGCTCGCACGTTTTGCTGCAAACAGAACCGGGGGGTGTTCAGCTCATCCCTAGTCATGATGTGTTGGGATGTTTGAGTGTGCATGCGATCTCGGAGTGTGCTCTGTGGCAGATTACGCAGATGTGGATCAAGTTATTACAGATCTGCGCTCTCCCCAGTGACTGGATAGGCTGTCCCAACTTGTCCGCCTGGGGGTGCTGCAAGGGGGCAAGCATGCCCTGACCGGCACTTGAGGTGGAGGGGAAGGTCAGGGAGCATCTGGCATCCATGTTGGAGCACCAGTTTGGTGTGTGGGTAGAGGACTGGTGAGAGCCGAAGAAATAGACTGCAGGGACGCCTGCTCAGTGTCGGGTCCAGCTGATGCCGGTGGTGGGAACAGCAGTTGGAACAGCTCGGCCTTCCTTGTTGTGGTGGGGTAGGAAATGCCCCTATGCCGCAATTTTGCTGTGAGTTTGGGGATGGTCAAGGGAACTAGGGTCCAAAGGGCAGCGATTATTTCTTGGAATCTCCAGAGCCTAAATCTGGAATCTTGTATTTTTCTATATTTCTTCTTAAAGACAGTGTGAAGGTTTGCGATCTTGCCTTTGACATACGACTCACCAGCTGTTTGCGTTATAGTCTTGGATAAATCTGCTAATGTGCCTCACCTTGCAACTGACTATTGGAATATTCCTTTGATTTCACATTCCAGAGGCATGAAGTTTCCCTGTACATATCAATAAATTGTGTTAGGTCATTTGGGAAGGTAAATTTTCCTGTCATTGCTGTAGGAAAATGTAAAAATACATTGCTACTCAAGACATATAAGAGAATAACACAGAAACACCAGATGACATAATGCTATTGCAACCACTGTGCCTAGTCATTAAATACATCAAAATTTACAGAAAATGTATTATAGTATTCAATATTGGCTCAGGAAAAATATATATGACCCGGTAGTAGTAAAAGTACAAAACTGGCAAATTACCTACCGTTTAACCCTGACAGGCCAACAGCAACACCAACTACACAAACTTTTTGAAATTAAAGTTTCTTCCTCATGAAAGGGCACCAATGTCCTAAATATGCCCCTCCCTTTCACTCTCCTGGTGTGGGCAGAAGGAAGATGGCGGAGGACAGACATGTGTCCTGCGGCAGTAGCAGCTCAGACAGAGAGGAAAGGCAGACTACCCGGCCTAGGAGGAAGAAGAAGGCAACAAATGTCCTTCAATGAGATGGCGGAGATGGTGGACATCCTGATCAGAAAAGTTTATGATGGAAGTAGGGGATCCTACCAGAGGCCTAATGCCAGAAAAGAAAAAATCATGGAGAAGGTAGTCCGTGTCCTGTAAAAGAAGTTTGGGTTGAGGAGGACAAAGGAACAACTCCGAAAACAATGGTCGGATCTGAAATTGCAGGAGGACCAGTTTGTAAAAAGAGAGTTCTAAAGAAAAGTGAAAATATTTAACCTCCCTGGCGGTACGATTATTTCGGATTTTAGGTGCTGAAAGTGGTACCGTTATTTTGAATGGAAATTTGGCGTTTTATATTGTAAGCCTGCAATTCTTAGGAATAACTCACTGAAATCTGTTTAAACCAAAGTCTAGTAGACATCCCGGGTAGGATAAAGTTTGAAACACAAAAATCATAAATTATAATATAATAAATAACTGTAAATAATAACAAATAATAATATAATAATAATCATACTTTTTATTCAATACATTTTAGTAAATAATATAATCAAAAACACTGAATTTTTTTTTTGTCAAGCAAGGGTGCAATATTGGTAGTCATATTGCTTCAGGAAACTTCTCTGGTATGGAAAATTTTAAAACCTGCTACAGCACAAAGTCCAACATCACAGTCAGGACAGTAGAACCTTGTTTCTTTTCAAATTTTCCTTCCAGTGTCGTCACGCTTAGAGCAGCAAACGACACAGATCCTTGTGGGTGCTGCCTTCTTTTCTGTTGGTGGAACGTGGTCCATAAAGTGCCGACCAGTCAGGCGTTCCGGGTTCACAACACCAGCAGCACGACGGCCAGATCTGTTTACTGTCGTTGGTGTTTGGTGCCTGAGGAAAATAAGTTCGGCAACTTTCCAAACAAAGTCCACATGAACAACAGGCTTGTCACTATTTGTTTTTAGAAGAATGAAAGCATTCCACAGGTACTGCTCCAGAAGGTGCCTGAAGATTTTTTTATAATATTTTTTCTGTTGCTTCCTCATGGCTGGGTAAAAAGTCATGGCCTGGTCAGCACGGTCAACACCTCCCATAGTATGGTTGTAGTCCATCACGACTTGGGGCTTCATGAAGTCTTTTCCACCTTTTGTTTGTACCATGACAGTAGAGGTGTTGTGAATGGTACTCATTAGGCACACGTCTTTTTTGTCGCGCTATCGCAGTGCCATCATTTTTCCTTTTTGCCAGGTAACTATTTCTCCTGCCTTGAGCTTTTTATTGACAAAGGTTGGTGGCAAGTCACGCCGGTTACCTCTAACGGTCCCGTATGCGTCTGTTTTATGCTGCAAAAGGAGCTCATAGAGTTCTGGAGAACTGTAAAAATTGTCTGTGGTTACACAGTAGCCCTGATTCAGCAGCAGTTCAATCAGAGTAAGCACGGAAGCGGTTGCCAGTCCATAGTTACCGAATCTCTCATTGAACTTGGTTCCTTTCCCGGTGTAAAGTATGGAATTCCATATGTACCCAGTGCTGGATTCACAGAGCATGAATGATTTTATTCCAAAACGTGCCCTCTTGGACGCAATAAACTGTATCCAGCTGAGTCTTTGTAGGCCATCAGACTTTCATCGATACTGATGTCTCTGTCGGGTACATAGGTCTTCTGGAAATTTTGCTGAATCATTTGGTAAAGCCCCCAAATCTTTTTTAGTTTTGGTGCTGGATGAGAAGTCTCGTCGAATTCCTCATTATTCTCAAAGTGCAGATACTTCATAATAAGGGAAAATTTGTACTCCGACATGACGGTGCCAAAAAAAGGAGTTGCTAGCAATTTGTGGGTGGTCCAGTACCACTTCTGCAGGGGCTTCCCAACCACTCCCTGTAGAATTATGAGGCCCAGAAACTTCCAGATGTCCTCCTTGGTTACTGGTTCCCACTTTCTGCTCCTTGCAAACCTCTGACGCGTAGCAGCTTGTTGTTCCTGGTACCGATTTGTCTCCACAACAATTTTTTCTATAACCTCATCAGTCAAAAAGAGTTGGAGATATGCCAATGGGTTGTCATCCACATCCACTTTGATACCAGGTGTTCCAGTAAATGGAAATCTTGGGGGCGCTGCATGCTCCGTACTGCAACCAATTGAGCACCAAGTCCGCACATCACTGGGCAAAGTCGCAGGATGATCGCTAAAATCGCTTTCTGTGACTGACGACGAACTTCCCCACGAATCACTCACTTCTGAAAGCGATTCTGCATCGCTGTCGCTGTTTTCAAACAGGTCATATGCCACTTTTGAGGTAGAGGCGCGCTTTTTTGATGCCATGGTCGCTCTGCAGTTTCCAGACACAAAGTACAGTAAAACTGCAGGCAGGGGCACTAGATAAAGCAATGGGGGCAAGCTAAGGTCAGTTTTATTTTATTTAGTAATATAATCCAATTGGATTACAATGTATCAGTGTGTTTGTGTTTTTAACTTTTTGAATTTAGCGCTGGTTCCACCTCCATGCGTCGCTACGCTCGCAGGGAACGGAAGCCAGGGCACACAGTGCATCGGGCGGAAGGTCCGGCCGCCGTACACAGCGGGGATACATCGCGGGATCCCGGAGATAAGGTAAGTTATCTCTTTCTGGATCCAGCGATGCAATCCCGAGTGTGGCTCGGGGTTACCGCTAATGGTACAAAAATCTCACCCCGAGCCACACTCGGGAATACCGTCAGGGGGGTTAATGTCTTCTTGTACCTTTTCTTTCTGTGCCATGTGCTTTGCAAACTATTGTGCAGTCTGCTTTTTCCTTTCCCTATGTGCCATGTGCTACTCTTGATAATCTCTAGTAGGCTTAGTTGTATCTGCTATCGTGATTGTTCGTAATGACAAATCTATTGTGCATCATGTCGTCAAACTTTTAGCTCTTTATGATTTGTTGGGGCGCTTACTACAGTGCACAGGCTACTTACCCAGGAGGTAGGGGGAAGGAGTGCCAATGCTAAAATAGGATGGGCCTGCTCTGTGCAGAAACCATTGTGAAGGGCTGTAAAGTATTTTTATTTTTTAGGGAAAGGGCAACTTAGCCCTTGTACACACGGTCGGACATTCCAACGGAAAATGTCCAATTGGACCAGGTTGTCGTAAAATCTGAGTATGGGCTCCATCGGACTGTTTCCGTCGGAATATCTGACCGACAAAGTTTTAGAGCTGGGCTATAAAATTTTCCGACAACATGGTCCGATCTGACTTTGTCTGATCGTTAGTAGAGAATTCTGATCAGACAAAGTTCCACGCATGCTCGGATCAAATTACAAGACCAAAGCTATTGGCTACTAGCCTGAATGTAGTCCTGTGGTAAGGAAATAACATCATTACGTTCTGAACGATCAGATTTTCCAACAACTTTTTCCGACCGTGTGTATGTGACACCAGTTTCGGACAAAATCCTCCAGACAAAATCAGACGGATTTTGTTGTCAGAATGTCCGACCGTGTGTACAAGGGCTTAGATTTTCAATATAGCTTATCCACCATATAGGCCAGTTTATCTGAACTTAAATGCATTTACTTTGCATATACCGTAGATACTTACATACCCTGTGGTCTAACAACATGTTGTTTGTTTTTTGTAACCCGATATAAAAGAAGAAGAGCAGCTGAGCAATCAACTGACCTGAATGTCATGGCAACTGATGACACACAGCAGAGCAGCCAGACAGAAAACCCAGAAATGTCACATGCGCCGGTAACTTAGTAATTCAATAAATGCTTTTAAATCATGCATGCATTAGGTCTCTAATGGCAATGTTTTTATTTGTTGTAGGAGAAATAAAGATCTATGATGAAAAACATTTCTCAAGTGCCAATGCACAACTGCTCATCAATGAAAGGCTAAAATCTAAAGCATTTCCAACCTAATCTAAAGTTTCATTTTGATGTTGATGCATTGGATGTGTATCTATGGGGGTTATTTACTAAAGGAAAATCCACTTTGCACTACAAGTGCACGGAAAGTGCACTTGGAAGTGCAGTTGCTGTAGATCAGAGGGGGACATTCAAGGAAAATAAAAAAAAATGCATTTTAGCTTGCACATGTTTGGATGATAAAATCAGCAGAGCTTCCCCTGATTTCAGATCTATCCCTCATATTTACAGCGACTGCCCTTCCAAATGCACTTTCAATGAAGTTTCAAGTGCACTTTGCACTTGTAGTGCAAAGTGGATTTGCCTTTCGTAAATAGCACCCCATGTCTCTCTGCCCAGACGACAATCATAGTGTTTAAGCCCACAATATACATACAGTATGTAGTTGACAAACAGCCTTGTGTCTGTACATATTGTCTGGTCTTCCAGTGTGGTGACAAAAATATTTTTTCAGGTGTTGCCTTGTGTTTTTTTTTTTTTAAAGCATATTGGAAGTCACACTGGTCAATATGTGCAAAGATTTCTATTACCCTTTTTCAATGGAAAGTCAGCAACGAGAAAGCTCTTTCTTTTTGTTGCTTATTGATTCAACTTTCAGGGTTACATTTTAACAAACACATGCAGTATAGATTATTTTTGACCGATTCCACAACTAATGTTTAGAAAATGTATCCTTTTAGGCAAAAAAGAAAAAAAAATCGGACACAACGGTTTGTTTTTTGGCCATAAAAGTTTGCATTTTGAGAATCGAAATTAGTCCACTAACGTTTTTAAGTTGAACAATCGAGTAAATAAAATGCTTTTTCAAGTGATTTTCTAACTGTGTATGGCCAGCATAACCCCAGACACCTCAGTATTTCAAATGTCCCTAGTTCGCTAACAGTTGACTTTAATAAAATCAAGGGCTCCATATCAAAGATTGGTCACCAATCATTACACACAAGTACCAATATGACCACCCCCAGACCCCAAGCTGCCTAAGTGGTGTGACTTCCAGGAATTCAAACATTTGACAATCATTGTGCAGATGGTGTTCAATCGCCCTCGATGGAACTCAATCTGAGTATGTAATCTCTGCCCTCTCATACCATCTCCTAAGCCCCATTTAACCTTGAACCCTAACCAATAATACTGTGTACGTGACCTCTCTTTACTGTATATTTAAAAACTTTTAATCGTTTGGTTCCCCGTCTCCCTTATTTTCTTTTTTCGTGTATGCCATCCACTTTATTTATTTTTTTATTTTGCTCCGGGTCTATCTTTCCTATCAAGACAGAAACTACCAGGACTTCCTAAGTGCATGTCAAACCTGCATTTGTGCACGTTTGTATGATAAAAGCTTCCAAAGTGAACATCTGACAAGCATATCCTCTATTACAGATGGGCCAAGTAATAACTAGTGGTGATGTGAATTTTCAGCTGTCTGTACTGTCATCCTGATTTACTGAAGCCTGTAGGATACATTCTCAGACGTGCAGGGTCTTCATTCACATGTTTCTCTTATGGCACTCAGCCATTTGTATTTTACAAACAGCACATGTGGCAGTTGCTTGCATTAAGAGTTTCTTCAGACTACTTTTCTATCCTATAAAGTGCAGATAGAAGCTGCAATTCTCACAGTACTTAACCTTGTAATGATGGGTGCTCAAAGTCAATACCGTGGATGGGGTCATGTCAGAACCAGATGCAAAGTCACCAGCACTCTATATAAATGTATGTAATGTTTATTGTGAAAACAGAATCACATAAGACAAAAGAAACCAATGTTTTAGGACCTCGCAGGGTTCTTTTCTCAAAGCGGCATACTGACTATGTTGCTTTCAGAAAGGGACCCTTTGAGGCCCAAAAACAGTTTTTTTAATGCTTCATATGGCACTGTTTTCACAGCATACACATGAAATACATTTATTTAGAGACTTTGCATCTCTCATTTTTTTATCCTGGCTACAGTTGCTCCCTCACACAAGTAAAAGATTTTCAGTTGGCAAAAACTCTGCATTAACTGTTAACTTACAGTATGTGTTTCCTGAAAGACTACTTGGTAAAAAGCCCTTTGAGGCCTCCTAAATTTTACACATTCTGTAAAGTTTCTTTAAGTACACAGCTGAGTACAGAAGATCAGTCAGTTTCATGTAGTAGCTGGTTGTGAAAATCTTATGCCGCGTACACACGATCGGAATTTTGGTTGGAAAAAGCTCTGACGGGATTTCGCTCAAGCTGTCTTACATACACATGGTCACACCAAATTTTGACCGTCAAGAACGCGGTGATGTACAACACGTACGACGCGACTAAAAAAGGAAGTTGTTACATGTAACAATGTATGCAATACAATATTAACAGTAACAATGTATGCAATGCAATACAATGTTACAGGTAAACAAAAACAACCAATTTTGTTTACATGTAACAATAATAATAATGTGGGCTGTACACACGATAGGATTTTGCAACAAATGTTCGATGTGAGCTTGTTTTTGGAAATTCCGACCTTGTGTATGCTCCATCGGACATTTGCTGTCGGAATTTTGGATAACAACTGTTTGAGAGCAGGTTCTCGCATTTTCAGACAAAAATACTTGCTGTCATAAATTCTGAGCTTGTGTACACAATTCCGACGCACAGGTGAGGTGACGGGTGGCCCCGCCCTCCTAATATAAGAAACGTCAGCGCTGGGATCTCCGCAGTGTCTCCGCAATGGAGACAGGAGAAGGATGTATGGACAGCGCTGGACCGAGAGATCCCCCGTCGCTGGATATGATCATCCATCGCTGGACCCCGGAGATTCGTCACTGGATAGCAAGAGTGGATTAGCACCGCTGGAATCTTTTTTTTATTTTTTTTATTTTTAATAAAGGAATTTTTCAAAAGTGTGTTTGTCTTATTTAACCATTTTTACACTTTCTTTGTGAAATACCCCCTTACCATTTCAAACAGGGGGGGCCGGGATCTGGGGGTCCCCTTATTAAAGGGGGCTTCCAGATTCTGATAAGCCCCCTGCCCGCAGACCCTCACAACCACCGGCCAGGGTTGTGAGGATGAGGCCCTTGTCCTCATCAACATGGGGACACGGTGTTTTGAGGGGTCACAGACCCCCAAAGCATCCTCCCAATGTTGAGGGTATGTGGCCTGGTACGGCTCTCTCGTCCCCCCCTCTTTTCCTGCGGCCTGCCAGGTTGCGTGCTCGGATAAAGGGTCTGATATGGATTTTTAGGGGGACCCCACGTCAATTTTTTTTTTTTGATGCGGGGTTCCCCTTAATATCCATATCAGACCTGAAGGGTCTGGTATGGATATTTAGGGGGACCCCACGTCTATTTTTTTTTTAATTTGACACGGGGTTCCCCTTAATATCCATGTCAGACCTGAAGGGCCTGGTAATTGAATTTAGGGGAACCCCCACGCTTTTTTTTTTTTTTTATCAATGAATTAATGAATTGTCGGCTAATACAGAGAACACTTATTGAGTGTTCTCTGTATTACGGGACCCGACAATATAGCCGCAAGTGATTTTAAAAGACTTTTTTTCCTGCACAAATGACACTTTGTGCAGGGACAGTTTTAAGCACCAGAAACTTGCGCCCCTTCACAGGCATACTATAGATACCCCCCAGCTACGAAATTTAAAGGAATATTACACTTTTATTGTTTCACGTTAATCATTATTAAAATCACTGCTCCTGAAAAAACGGCCGTTTTTAAAACTTTTTTTTGCATTGATCCATGTCCCCTGGGGCAGGACCCGGGTCCCCAAACACTTTTTAGGACAGTAACCTGCATATTACCCTTTAAAATTAGCACTTTAGATTTCTCCCATAGACTTGTATAGGGTGTTCCGGCTTTTCGAATTTGCTGCGAAAAGCCCAAATTGTTCGCTGTTCGCTGAATAGGCGAACAGGCAATGTTCGAGTCGAAGCATGAGTTCGACTCGAACTCGAAGCTCATCCCTAATAGAGAGTCTCAAATTCATCAAAAACTGGTGCAGAGTCCATCGGTTCAATTAACTGTGTAACATTCCAAATAGCCAACCTGTATAGAGGACTTCCAGGAATATTAAAATTGGTAGATATTTAGAAAAATCTCAGCCTGCTGACCTTCTGCTGCCATACCACTTTAATAAACAGACGTACCTAATAAAATGACCAATGTGTGCAACTAAGTTATTAGGGGACTTTTCAGTCTGTATTGTTCCTATGTAATGCCTTAAACACAGTTTGAACACACTGTTGAAGCTTAGTGGACAATAGGGAAATGTAGTCAGATAAGGCTCTCTGGTGGGTTCAGCCCTGGCCCCTTCATAGGAACTTTGACCAGAATAGAGGGAAGTAAAGCCAGAGTGAAATATGCCACTGTTGGAGCTGACATTATAGCCTCTGTCTTGGCCCAGCATCTCAGGTTCAGGAGATTTTTTTTTTTTTTTAGCTTCTAATTATACAAATAAAGGAACACATGCGTAAACAATTTCTAATTTAATTTCTCATTCAGCATCAAAGAGGAGAGTGAACCAGAAATCACCAGGGCAAAGGAGATCACTTAAGAGTTGGTGATGGTGGAGATCACAGATGGACCTTCCACCACAGACTCAGTAAGATATTGTGTTATAATTCCATGTTCTCTCTTCCACAAACAGTTCTGCTGTTCTGCTGTTGCTGAGGGTTCTTTTGGACGAAACTTCAAAGTGTATTGCACCCTGTTATACAGAGAAATAGAAACCACCAAGCACGTTTACCCTCTTCTAACAGAGACATTATTCTTTATAGAAACTGCCAAGCACGTTTACCCTGTTCTAACTGAGATGTTCTTTTTATAGAAACCACCAAGAATTTGTTTCCTAACAAAGATGTTCTTTTTATAGAAAGCGCCAAGAATTTATTTCCTGTTCTAACAGAAGCATTCCTTTTATAGAAACTTTGTACCCTATTCTGACAGAGACATTCTTTTTTAAAAACTACCAAGTGTAGTGTGCCCTGTTCTAACAGAGACATTCTTTTGTAACCACCAAGCTTACAGTGCCCTGTTCTACAGGGTTGGTCAGCTTAAAGTGGATGTAAACCCTCACATATACCCAGTGAACTGAACAGCCTCAGATGATGCAGAGATGAAACAAATCTCCCTACATAAGTTTTACATAAATATCTGCTGTCTTCAGCTTTATACTGTATTTTCACTTCCTGTTCAGCACTGGGAGTGGATTATTGGTATACAGCCAAGACAGCTGATTGGAGGAAAGGCACACAGTGCCTCCTCCACATTGGCAAAGCAAGGAAGTAATGCGCAGAGCTGTGTTGTGAGAGGCCAAGCTCTGTGCTAATCTAATTACACAACCTCCCCCAACAAACTTCATGCTTTGGGGAGAGATAAGAAAACACTACAGATATATATATGTGCTTGGCTCAAATTTCATGAATCAGGTTTACATCCACTTTTACAATTTTGCTACCAGAGCCGGTTTTGCTTTTTTTTTGGGGTCACGCATTAAAAAAAAAAATTTAGGCCTGAAGAGTACCATATTTATCGGCGTATAACATGCACACTAATTTAAGAGGGAAGTTTCAGGAAAAAACAACAACTTTTTTTTAAATAAACCACTTTGAAGCAAAATAATGGTCAGTGAGAATGAATGCAGCCTGATTAGTGTCTATCTGCAGCCTCAATGCAGCCTAATCTGTGCCCATCTGCAGCTTCAGTGTCTGCAGCCTGTTCTGTGCCCATCTGCAGCCTGTTCTGTGCCCATCTGCAGCCTGTTCTGTGCCCATCTCCCCCATCAATGCAGCTTACCATCTCTCATATGAAATTGCCGAGCCGTCATTATTATTATTATTATTATTATACAGGATTTATATAGCGCCAAAAGTTCACGCAGCATTTTACAATATAGAAGGAGACAATACAGTTACAATGCAATAAAATACAAGAGGATTAAGAGGGCCCTGCTCAGAAGGGCTTACAATCTAATAGGGTGGGGCATCTGTTTACTCGGCTCTCAGTCAGCAGTCACATACACAGAGCGAGCAGAAAAGCTTGTGTGGGGAACGTCTACTTCCAGCTGATTGTTCGAACGCGCTACTTGCCGGTTAGGTTATGTGAGTGAAATCGGTGTGTGTATAGCATGCAGGAATGGTAATCATTACGCAATGAAAGTTTTCTCTATTTAGTGCCAATATCTGGGATAATACGATCGGATCGGATCTGGGATAATACGATTGTGATCAATTGTGTTTTGGAAAAGTGTTTTTATTTTTGAATAAGACGATTGCAAGTAACACTATCTGGAGATATCAGTGAGTATTTTTCTGATCATGATCCAATTACAATTGAAGCTGCATACGGATATGAATTAAGTGACTATCATGTATATTAATCTGTGGCCATTAACCACTTTAGCCCCGGACCAATTTTCAGCCTAAGGACCAGAGGTCTTTTTACAATTTCGCACTGCACTGCTTTAACTGGTAATTGCGCGGTCATGCAATGTTGTACCCAAACGAAATTTGCGTCCTTTTCTTCCCACAAATAGAGATTTCTTTTGATGATATTTGATAGCCTCTGCGATTTTTATTTTTTGCAATATAAATGGAAAAAGATAGAAAAATTTGAGAAAAAAATATATTTTCTACTTTTTGTTATAAGAAAAATAAATAAACAAAATTTTAGTCATACATTTAGGGCAAAATTTATTCAGCCACATGTCTTTAGTAAAAAAAATGTCAATAAGCGTATATTTATTGGTTTGCGCAAAAGTTATAGCGTCTACAAACTAGAGTACATTTTCTGGAATTTACACAGCTTTTAATTTATGACTGCCTATCTCATTTCTTGAGGTGCTAAAATGGCAGGGCAGTACAAACCCCCCCCCCCCCAAATGACCCCATTTTGGAAAGTAGACACCCCAAGGAAATTGCTGAGGGGCATGTTGAGCCCATTAAATATATATTTTTTTGTCCCAAGTGATTGAATAATGACACAAAAAAAAAAAAAAAAAAGTTTACAAAAAGTTGTCACTAAATGATATATTGCTCACACATGCCATAGTTATATGTGGAATTGCACCCCAAAATATATTTTGCTGCTTCTCCTGAGTACGGGGATACCACATATGTGGGACTTTTTGGGAGTCTAGCCGCGTACAGCACCCCGAAATCCAATCACTGCCTTTAGGATTTCTAAGGGTGCAAATTTTTGATTTCACTCCTCACTACCTATCACAGTTTCGAAGGCCATAAAATGCCAAAATAACACAAAACCCCCCCAAATGACCCCATTTTGGAAAGTAGACACCCCAAGGAAATTGCTGAGGGGCATGTTGAGCCCATTGAATATTTTTTTTTGTCCCAAGTGATTGAATAATGACACAAAAAAAAAAGTTTACAAAAAGTTGTCACTAAATGATATATTGCTCACGCATGCCATAGTTATATGTGAGTAATTGCACCCCAAAATATATTCTGCTGCTTCTTCTGAGTACGGGGATACCACATATGTGGGACTTTTTGGGAGTCTAGCTGCGTACGGCACCCGTAAACCAATCACTGCCTTCAGGGTTTCTAAGGGTGAAAATTTTTGATTTCACTCCTCACTACCTTTCACAGTTTCGAAGGCCATAAAATGCCAAAATAACACAAACCCCCCCCCCAAATGACCCCATTTTGGAAAGTAGACACCCCAAGTTATTTACTGAGAGGCATGTTGAGTCCATGAAATATTTTATATTTTGCCACAAGTTGCAGGAATATTACAATTTTTTTTTTTTTTTGCACAAAGTTGTCACTAAATGATATATTGCTCACACATGCTATGGGCATAAGTCAAATTACACCCCAAAATAAATTCTGCTGCTTCTCCCGAGTACGGGGATACCACATGTGGGAGCCTAGCCACATACGGGACCCCGAAATCCAAGCACTGCCTTCCGGATTTAAATATAAAACGCTACCAAAAAAACCTGTTAGCGATCGCAGGGATCAGGCCTGACTCTGCGAACGCTGCAGTTATGTGTTTAGTGTTTTGTAAGTGACAGTGATCGATCGATACTGCACTTGGGTGGGCTGGGCGGAGGGGCAAAACGCAGGTGCTATCAGGTATCTGGGCTGATTCCGCTAACAATGCGTTTTTTGTAACCCTAAACTGCTGGGGACGCTAGTATAGATCTGATCAGATCAGATATTGATCTGTTCAGATTCTATACCACTACGGGAGGTGTATGCTTTGCGCGTGGGTGTTAGCAGTACTGGCACTAGCCTAGCGCTGCCTGGGGCGGCGCAGACCCTGACCCTAAAACCTAATTGATATCACCCGCCGGGTGATCAGGGGGTTAAACCTTTATTGGGTAATAAATGGTGGGTGCCCTGATGCTATAAAAAGCAAACTAACTAACCAGAGTCACCCGTAACACTTATACGGTGATCACTGGTGAAAGGGTTAACTAGGGGCAATCAGGGGGTTCAAATTTTTATTAGGTAGTATATGGGGGTCCCTGGCGCTATACAAAAACCTGACAGGGAACCTAAATAACTAACTGGATAACCAGCGTCACCAGTGACACTTATACGGTGATCGCTGGTGAAAGGGTTAACTAGGGGCAATCAGGGGGGTAAAACCATTATTGGGTAGTATATGGGGGTACCTAGCACTATAAAAACCTGGCGGTGAACCTAAAAAAATAACTAGCTACCTAGTGGCACCAGTGACACTAATGCAGCGATCAGAAAAATGATCGCTTAGTGACACTGGCAAAAGGGGGTGAAAGGGTTAACTAGGGGCAATCCCCTCATCCCGGATCGCTCCTGAAGCGAAACGGACCGCCGCATCCAGCGGGAGGGGGTCCGATCGGACCCCCCCACCCGCTGGAAGGCAAGCACGTACATGTACGTGCTTGTGCCTGTACATGCCATTGTGATGACGTACAATGGAATGCGGCGGTCGTTAAGTGGTTAATTGATGTTATATTTTTTTGGGCTCAGTATACTGCTATAGTTGTTTGTACAGATACATATTTTTTTATCTGTGGTCACTAATTATTTTTTGCACATAGCACATTGTTAGATGTTGTTCTCACAGAAATAATCATTTATTTATTTTTGCTATTTGCATGATTACGGGACTCAGGTTCATTTGGAATTTGTATGCCGATTAGTAGGTGGGGAGAATGGTAACAGCACATTTGCACTTTAATTAGATGTGAAGTTCGGCATTCAATTAGTGCTGTGGGATTTTTCTCTATTAGATATTAGTATTTGCACATATTCTGCATTATTTGCACAGCACTTTGCACCTTGATATTTGTTTACATATATTTTTTCACATTATATTGCATATTTGCACAGTGAATAACATAGTTTGATATATATTGCTATAGTAGCCTCAGAAATTGTAGGCTCATAGTTTGTGAGCAGTTGCTTGTAGGCTTGCTTAGGTGGATCTAGCATTTTAGACTAAGCCCTTGTACACACGGTCGGAGATTCCGTCGGAATGTGTCCAATCGGAGCGGTTTGTCGGATATTCTGACTGTGTGTGGTATGCATCGGACTGTTTCCGTCTGAATATCCGTCGGACCAAATTTTCCAACTTGTTGGAAAAAATTTCCGACAAAATGCTCCGATCGGACATACTCCGATCATGTGTAGCCTACTCCGACTGACAAAGTGCCACGCATGCTCAGATCAAATTCCTACATCAAAGCTATTGGCTACTAGCCTGAACATAGTCCCATCGTAACGAAATTACCGTATATACTCGAGTATAGGCCGACCCGAATATAAGCCGAGGCCCCCAATTTACCCCCAAAAAAACTGGCAAACTTATTGACTCGTGTATAAGCCGAGGGTGAGACATGCCTGTCCATCCCTGTGTGTGTGTCCGTCCATCCCTGTGTGTCCGTCCATCCCTGTGTGTCCGTCCATCCCTGTGTGTCCGTCCATCCATCCCTGTGTGTGTGTGTCTCCATCCATCCATCCATCCATCCCTGTGTGTGTGTGTCTCCATCCATCCATCCATCCATCCCTGTGTGTGTGTGTCTCCATCCATCCATCCATCCATCCCTGTGTGTGTCTCCATCCATGTGTGTGTGTGTGTGTGTGTGTGTGTGTGTGTGTGTGTGTGTGTGTGTGTGTGTGTGTGTGTGTGTGTGTCCAGCCTACCTTTGTCCCGAGCCTCCGTCCCGTGCCTTGCCTCCTTGCCTCCGTCCCGTGCCGTGCCTTGCCTCCTTGCATCCGTCCCGTGTCGTGCCTTGCCTTGCCCCCGTCCCGTCCCGTCCCGTGCCGTGCCGTCCCGTGCCCTCTTCGTCGGCGGCCATTGTAAAGTTCAAAAGCTGCGCCGCCGCCTTCGCCTGTGATAGGCGGAACACTGAATTTCCCAGCAGCCTGTGTTCCGCCTATCACAGACGTCGTATCATCCTCGTCCGTAGTACGAGGATGATACGATGTCCGTGATAGGCGGAACACAGGCTGCTGGGAAATTCAGTGTTCCGCCTATCACAGGCGAAGGCGGAGCCGGAGGCGCGGCTTTTGAATAGAATGGCCGCTGTCTGTCTGCTCGACACGCTGATCGAGCGGGCAGACAGCGATGACTCGAGTATAAGCCGAGGGGGGCACTTTCAGCCTCAAAAAAGAGGCTGAAAATCTCGGCTTATACTCGAGTATATACGGTATGTCATCACGTTCTGAAAGATCGGATTTTCCGACAACTTTTGTCCAGACAAGACGGATTTGGTTGTCGGAATCTCCGACCGTGTGTACAAGGGCTTAGATCCAAACATGCCTAATTTCATCACTAATTGCAGAATAATTCCAGTTCAATTAGACTAACTACATACCTTTTGAGATAGGAATGAGGGACACCTACTAGCAATAAACATTAAAGGAGAATTAACCACAAAAAAAAAGGTTAATTCAATCCATACGGGCTATTTTTATAACTACTATTTCTTTAAATTGGCTTTTAAAATTTACAAATGCAGCAATTTAGAATTTGGATGAAAGGTTTAGTGCTGGGAAACACTGTTTGAAAAATAAAAAGTTCATTTTATGTACAACTATATAGATCAGACCAAAATGAGGGACAAATGAGGGGGAAAGAGGGACAGAGGGACTTTGCTTCAAATCAGGGACAGTCCCTCGAAATCAGGGACAGTTGTGAGCTATGCAACTACTTCTAAATCTACCATCACCTTGACATATGACTAAACATTTAATTTTGAAAGCGCATCTCCTTATTTAGGTAACCTTTTTCTGCCATCTTGTGGTATTATTTTGGTACTGCAAACCAAACCAAAAGAAGTAGTTGGAGCAATGTTGGCCTAGGGTTGCCACCGTTTCTTTAAGCCAAACCTGAACACTTCAGCGGGGCTTGGCATTTTTTTTGTAGCATAGACTATGAGATTGTAATATACCTGGGACACCTCTGTTTGCCCTAGGGAAGTAGTAATGCGGCAAGTGGAGCAGTGAACAGTGGGTGTAGCCAATTGCATATAGTGCAGGTGTGTGTAATGTACAATATAGTGTATATAGTGCAGGCGTGTGTAATGTACAATATAAGTGTAATTGTGGGGGGGACAGGGGAGTCCTCCTGTAAGGCATTAGCTGAGGATAGTTAAGCTGTGCATGATACATGAGCCTAAGTATGTATGAGTATTGTATGGGGGGCGAGAGGACTGTATATATGGATGGTACATGGAGAGTTCCCGTTTATGTCATTGCCCACAGAGTTCCAACTTGCATTTAAAATGGAAACTCTAATGGGGAGGGGGCGCTCTGGTCACCATAGAGCAGATATAGTACAGGAGATGATCAGAGACTACAGGCATACTACAGGGGATGGTCAGAGAGTGTGTAGATATGGTACAGGAGATAATCAGAGACTGCAGACATACTACAGGAGATGGTCAGAGACTGCAGACAATGTACAGGTGATGGTAAAAAACTGCAGCTATAGTACAGGAGATGTTAAGAAACTGCATACACGATACAGGAGATGGTCAGAGAGTGTGAGGACGTGGTACAAAAGATGGTCAGAGAGTGTGTGGTCATGGTACAGGAGATGTTAAGAAACTGTATACATGATACAGGAGATGGTCAGAGAGTGTGCGCACGTGGTATAGGAGATGGTCAGAGACTGCAGACAAAGTACAGGAGATGGTAAGAAACTGCATACATGATACAGGAGATGGTCATAGAGTGTGTGGACATAGTTACATAGTTAGTCAGGTTGAAAAAAGACACAAGTCCATCTAGTTCAACCATAAAAAAATAAAAAAAATAATATCATACAAACCCATATACCCAATTCTATACCCACAGTTGATCCAGAGGAAGGCAAAAACCCCAGCAGAGCATGATCCAATTTGCTAAAGGAGGGGAAAGAAATCCTTCCTGATCCCCTGAGAGGCAATCGTATTTTCCCCGGATCAACTTTATCTATAAATGTTAGTACCCAGTTATATTATGTACACTTAGGAAATAATCCAGGGATTTCTTAAAGCAATCTACTGAGCTGGCCAGAACCACCTCTGTAGGGAATCTATTCCACATTTTCACAGCTCTTACTGTGAAGAAACCTTTCAGTTTTTGGAGATGAAATCTCTTTTCCTCTAGACGTAAAGAGTGCCCCCTTGTCGTCTTTGTTGACTGTAAAGTGAATAACTCAACACCAAGTTCACTATATGGACCCCTTATATATTTGTACATGTTGATCATATCACCCCTTAACCACTTGCCGACCGCCGCACGACGATATACGTCGGCAGAATGGCACGGGCAGGCATATGGGCGTATATATAAGTCCCTGCCTGCCCGCGGGTGGGGGGCCCGATCGGGCCCCCCCCCGGTGCCTGCGGCGGTCGGTATTCGTTCGGGAGCGATCCCGGACGAGGGGACGGCCATTCATTCATGGCCACCCCCTCTCGATCGCTCCCGGCGAATGAAAATGTCCGGTGACATCACTTCCTCTCCTGTAATGTAAACACAGGAGAGGAAGTGATGTATTCTCTCCTCCGTGTTGGTATTTTTCGTTCCGACACGGAGGAGAGCGGATCGGTGAGTTGCACCAACACTCTACACACACAGTAGAACATGCCAGGCACACTCACACCCCCCCTTTACCCCCCGATCACCCCCCCAATTACCCCTGCCCCCCAGTCACAGTGACACCAATGTCATTTTTTTTTTTTTTTTTTTTTGCATTGGTGTCATTTGTGACTGTAATAACTGTTAGGGCAGTTAGAGTTAGCCCCCTTTAGTTCTAATGTACCCCCCTAACCCCCCCAATAAAGGTTTAACCCCGTGATCACCCCCCGTCGCCAGTGTCACTAAGGCTGGGTTCACATTGCAGCGGTTTATGAGAACGAATGTGATTCGCACCGCACTGCAGTGCAAATCACATCCGATCTCTGTGCGATTCGAGTTCAGCCATTCGCCGCACCCGCCGCACCCGCCGCACCCGCCGCAAATTCGCACGGGACCCTTTTTTTGGCCCGCAGCAGAATCGGATCGCATGGGTGTTCACACCATGCGATCCGAGTTTGCAGATCGCACTGCGATATGCGAACTGATCTGGGGGTGTCAGTAACATTTCACTGACACTCCCAGCAGTTCGCATAGGGCAGTGTGAACTGCCGCCGGGAGGCATGCGATGCGGGAACCCGCCGCGGATTCGCGGCGTTTCCGCATCGCTCCAGTGTGAACCCAGCCTAATAAGCGATAATTTTTCTGATCGCCGTATTAGTGTCACAGGTGACGCTAGTTAGGCAGGTAGGTATTTAGGTTCGCCGCAGCTTTTTATAGCGCCAGGGACCCCCATATACTACCGCATAAAGCCCCCTGATTGCCCCCTAGTTAACCCTTTCACCTGTGATCACCATATAACTGTTACAGGTGACGCTGGTTGGTTAGTTATTTTTTTATAGTTTCAGGGCACCCGCCATTTATTACCTAATAAAGGTTTAACCCCCTGATCACCCGGCGGGTGTCATTTGTGACTAATAACTGTTAGGGCAGTTAGGGTTAGCCCCCTTTAGTTCTAAGGTACCCCCCTAACCCCCCCAATAAAGGTTTAACCCCGTGATCACCCCCCGTCGCCAGTGTCACTAAGGCTGGGTTCACATTGCAGCGGTTTGAGAACGGATGTGATTCGCACCGCACTGCAGTGCAAATCACATCCGATCTCTGTGCGATTCGAGTTCAGCCATTCGCCGCACCCGCCGCACCCGCCGCAAATTCGCACGGGACCCTTTTTTTGGCCCGCAGCAGAATCGGATCGCATGGGTGTTCACACCATGCGATCCGAGTTTGCAGATCGCACTGCGATATGCGAACTGATCTGGGGGTGTCAGTAACATTTCACTGACACTCCCAGCAGTTCGCATAGGGCAGTGTGAACTGCCGCCGGGAGGCAATGCGATGCGGGAACCCGCCGCGCATTCGTGGCGTTCCCGCATCGCTCCAGTGTGAACCCAGCCTAATAAGCGATCGTTTTTCTGATCGCTGTATTAGTGTCACAGGTGACGCTAGTTAGGCAGGTAGGTATTTAGGTTCGCCGCAGCTTTTTATAGCGCCAGGGACCCCCATATACTACCGCATAAAGCCCCCTGATTGCCCCCTAGTTAACCCTTTCACCAGTGATCACCATATAACTGTTACAGGTGACGCTGGTTGGTTAGTTATTTTTTTATAGTTTCAGGGCACCCGCCATTTATTACCTAGTCTCACTAGTGTACCCCTAAATTTAGGGGTGTCTACTTTCCAAAATGGGGTCATTTGGGGGGGGTTTGTGCCATCTTGGCATTTTATGGCCTTCAAAACTGTAACGCCCTTAGAAAGCCTGAAGGCGGTGCTTGGTTTTCGGGGCCCCGTACGCGGCTAGGCTCCCAAAAAGTCCCACATATGTGGTATCCCCGTACTCAGGAGAAGCAGCAGAATTTATTTTGGGGTGTCATTTCACATATGCCCATGGCATGCGTGAGCAATATATCATTTAGTGACAACTTTGTGAAAAAAAAAAAAAAAAAAAAAAAGTTTGTAATTTTCCCGCAACTTGTGGCAAAATATAAAATATTCCATGGACTCAACATGCCTCTCAGCAAATAGCTTGGGGTGTCTACTTTCTAAAATGGGGTCATTTGTGGGGGTTTTGTGCCATCTTGGCATTTTATGGCCTTCAAAACTGTAATAGGTAGTGAGAAGTGAACTCAAAAATTTACGCCCTTAGAAAGCCTGAAGGCGGTGCTTGGTTTTCGGGGCCCCGTACGCGGCTAGGCTCCCAAAAAGTCCCACATATGTGGTATCTCCGTACTCAGGAGAAGCAGCAGAATTTATTTTGGGGTGTCATTTCACATATGCCAATGGCATGTGTGAGCAATATATCATTTAGTGACAACTTTGTGAAAAAAAAAAAAAAAAAAAAAAAGTTTGTAATTTTCCCGCAACTTGTGGCAAAATATAAAATATTCCATGAACTCAACATGCCTCTCAGCAAATAGCTTGGGGTGTCTACTTTCTAAAATGGGGTCATTTGTGGGGGTTTTGTGCCATCTTGGCATTTTATGGCCTTCAAAACTGTAATAGGTAGTGAGAAGTGAACTCAAAAATTTACGCCCTTAGAAAGCCTGAAGGCGGTGCTTGGTTTTCGGGGCCCCGTACGCGGCTAGGCTCCCAAAAAGTCCCACATATGTGGTATCCCCGTACTCAGGAGAAGCAGCAGAATTTATTTTGGGGTGTCATTTCACATACGCCCATAGCATGTGTGAGCAATATATCATTTAGTGACAACTTTGTGTAAAAAAAAAAAAAAATTTTTTTTTGTCATTATTCAATCGCTTGAGGCAAAAAAATAAAATATTCAATGGGCTCAACATGCCTCTTATCAATTTCCTTAGGGGGTCTACTTTCCAAAATGGGGTCATTTGGGGGGGTTTTGTACTGCCCTGCCATTTTAGCACCTCAAGAAATGAGATAGGCAGTCGTAAACTAAAAGCTGCGTAAATTCCAGAAAACGTACCTTAGTTTGTAGATGTGACAACTTTTGCGCAAACCAATAAATATACAATTATTGACTTTTTTTTTTACCAAAGACATGTGGCTGAATACATTTTGGCCTAAATGTATGACTAAAATTGAGTTTATTGGATTTTTCTAATAACAAAAAGTAGAAAATATCATTTTTTTTCAAAATTTGCGGTCTTTTTACGTTTATATCGCAAAAAATAAAAATCGCAGAGGCAATCAAATACCATCAAAAGAAAACTCTATTTGTGGGAAGAAAAGGACGCAAATTTTGTTTGGGTACAACATTGCATGACCGCAATTACCAGTTAAAGCAGCGCAGTGCCAAAGTGTAAAAAGACCTCTGGTCATTTACCAGCAAAATGGTCCGGTCTGAAAGTGGTTAATCTCCTCTTATCAAGAGTGAACAAATTAAGTTCCTCTAATCTTTCCTCATAGCTGAGCTCCTCCATGCCTCTTATCAGTTTGGTTGCCCTTCTCTGCACTTTCTCCACTTCCCCAATATCCTTTTTGAGAACTGGTGCCCAAAACTGAACTGCATATTCCAGATGAGGTCTTACTAATGATTTTAACAGGGGCAAAATGATATCTCTCTCTCTGGAGTCCATACCTCTCTTAATACAAGAAAGGACTTTCTGCTCGCTTTGGAAACCGCAGATTGGCATTGCATGCGATTATTGAGCTTATGATCTACCAAAACCCCCAGATCCTTCTCCACTATGGATTCCCCCAATTGTACTCCCCCTAGTATGTATGATGCATGCATATTCTTAGCCCCCAAGTGCATAACTTTACATTTCTCAACATTAAACCTCATCTGCCACATAGTCACCCAATTAGACAGTGCATTGAGGTCGGCTTGTCAATTGGAGACATCCTGTAAGGACGTTATTCCACTGCATATCTTGGTGTCATCTGCAAAGACGGAAATGTTACTTTTGATCCCAGACCCAATATCATTTATAAAGATATTAAAAAGTAAGGGTCCCAGCACTGAACCTTGGGGTACACCACTGATAATCTTAGATCATTCAGCGTAAGAATCATTAACCACTACTCTCTGAATTCTGTCTTTTAGCCAGTTTTCTATCCATTTACAAACTGATATTTCCAAACCTGTAGACTTTACCTTACACATGAGCCGTGTGTGCGGAACCGTATTGAATGCTTTTTCAAAATCCAAGTATACCATGTCCACCGCCACCCCTCTGTCCAAGGTTTTACTTACCTCCTCATAAAAAGAAATCAGGTTTGTCTGACAACTTCTGTCTTTCATGAATCCATGCTGTCTGTTGCTTAAAATATTTTTTTCCTGCAAGAACTTGTTTATGTGGTCTTTTATTAATCTTTCCAGTATCTTCCCAACTATAGAACTTAAACTAACAGGTCTATAATTACTTGGTAAAGACTTTGTTCCCTTTTTAAATATAGGCACCACTTTGCCCTGCGCCAATCCAGTGGTACTATTCCTGTCATTAATGAATCCCTAAAAATTAGATACAATGATGGCTTTGAAATTACAGAGCTCAATTCTTTTAGGATCCGTGGGTGGATGCCATCAGGTACAGGTGCTTTATCCACCTTTATTCTGTCCAAATATTTCTGGACCATATCACTTTTGAGCCATTATGGATTTGGGGCTGTGTCACTACCACCTCCATTATGGACATGAGCTCCCCCATGCGCCTTTGTATGCACAGAGCTGAAGAAAGTATTTAATAAATTAGCCTTCTCTTTGTCCCCAGTCACCCACTTTAGATTATTTTGTAAAGGACCTACATGCTCAGACTTAACCTTTTTACTATTAATATATTTGAAGAATTTTTTGGGGTTTGTCCTACTATCTTTTGCAATCTGTCTTTTGTTTTGAATTTTTGCATCTTTGATTTCCTTTTTACATATTCTTTTATATTCTTTGTAACGTTTAAATGACACTAGTGTTCCTTCATTTTTATATTTTTTAAAAGCTCTTTTCTTATAGTTTATAGCTTTTTTAACTTTGGCCATAAGCCACATAGGTTTTATTTTTATCCTTTTAAACGTATTGCCCATGGGAATATCCTTTGCCGTGAGATCACAAACAGTCTTTTTGAAGAATTAACATTTCTGTTCTGTGCCCATTGATGCCAATATTCTCTCCCAGGCTAAGTCCTGGAGAGCAGCCCTCATCCTTGGAAAATTTGCTCTCTTGAAATTAAGTGTTTTTATCTTTCCCGTATGTGATTTTTGCTTACAGCTAACATCAAATCAAATTATGTTATGGTCACTGCTACCCAGGTATTCCTTTATCTGAACATTAGTAATACGCTCTGCATAGTTTGAGATTACCAGGTCCAACAGAGCATCATTCCTAGTTGGGGCCTCAATAAACTGGACCATAAAATTGTCCTGTAATAGGTTTATAAATGTTTGCCCTTTAACTGTCCCAGCAGTGCCATTACTCCAGTCAATTTCTGGGTAGTTAAAATCCCCCTTTATTATCACTGTCCCAGCCCTTGCAGCACTTTCTATCTGTGCAAGGAGCGGAGTCTCCGCCTTCTCATTAACATTGGGTGGTCTATAACAAACTCCAATGATTAACTTTGAACTACCCACATCTGTATGCAGTTCCACCCATAATGCTTCAGGCTCATCACGCTCTCCATCCACCAGGTCCTCTTTCACACTCGCTTTGAGATCACTTCTCACATACAGACAGACCCCTCCACCTTTCCTTTTTACTCTGTCTTTCCGAAAGGGTGCATAGCCAGGAATATTAATAGCCCAGTCATGTCAGGAATGAAGCCAAGTTTCGGCAATACCGATTACATCATAGCTCTCCTGATGCACCAGAGCTTCCAACTCACCTATTTTGCTTGGCAGACTTCTGGTACAGGACATGGTACAGGAGATGGTCAGAGACTGCAGACAAAGAATAGGAGATGGGCAGAGACTGCAGACAAAGTACAGGACATGGGCAGAGACTGAAGACAAAGTACAGGACATGGGCAGAGACTCCAGACAAAGTACAGGACATGGGCAGAGACTGCAGATATGATACAGGAGATGGTCAGAGAGTGTGTGGACATGGTACAGGAGATGGTCAAAGACTGCAGACATAGTACAAGAGATGGTCAGAGACTGTAGACATAGTACAGGAGATGGTCAGAGACTGCAGTCAAAGTACAGGAGATGATCAGAGAATGCAGACATAGTACAGGAAATGATCAGAGACTGCATACATAATTGGGCTGAAATTGCACCCGGGTCACATGTGAATCGCACAGAACACATTCCTGTGTTTTCATAGTGTGAACCTGCCCTGTGAACTGGAACCCACACTTTGCTCCACTAACTTGCCTGGAGGGGGGGGCACTAGTATGGGCACCTGGAGCAATTTTCCACATCTCTTGTGGGGTGCCAAGGACCACCCCCTCTATGGCAGACATCATCTCTTTAATATTGGGGGGGGGGTACGTGCTGGGGGGTGGATTTCATATCCAAGCCCCCTTGTAGCACAAGTACTTAAGTGCCCCCTAGAAGATATCCCCCCAATCACTCAAAGTGAACTGTAGGCTAGTTCCCGCCACACCCTCTTGTTCATGCCCCCCACCTCTGGAAGACTCACTGTAGATTAGGTAATAGATGATCTCAGTCCAGCAGCGTTGTCGGCAGCATGGTGAGCCTTCTCCTACCCTCCTTCTCTGTGTACACAGGAAAACAACACAGCAGGAGGAAGAGGGGTGGATTCAGTTCTCTCCACAGCACTCCATTGCACTAGTGTGTGCAGCTGGGGACAGCGGGGAGAGATGTCGGCTCTGCCCTGCCATGAAAAGTTGCCACAGTGGAGCTCACGGGTGGCATGCAGGAAGAAGGCATGATGGTATAAAAGCCACTTAACCACATGCCGACCAGCCGCCGCAGTTTTACTGTGGCAGAATGGCACGGCTGGGCGAAACGATGTTATGCAATGTTGCTTCACCCTGTGGCCACTAGGGGGTGCAGGTGCGCCCCCAAGCCGATGCGAGTGCCCAGCTGGGCTCCTGCGATCACCGATTGCTTGGGCCACATGGAGAACCCGGAACTGTATGTGTAAACACAGTTTCCGCTTCTCTGAGGGGAGAGCTGACAGATCGTCTGTTTATACAAGGTATGAACAGACGATCTGTTATCTTCCCTGCACAGTCCCCTCCCCCTTCAGTTAGAACACAAACTAGGACACACTTAACCCCTTCCCTGCCAGTGGCATTTTTACAGTAATCAGTGCATTTTTAATCACACTGATCTCTGTATTAATGGCAATGGTCCCAAAAATGTGTCAAAATTGTCCAACGTGTCCGGCATAATGTCGCAGTCATGATAAAAATCACTGTAATAAAAAAATAATTAAAAATTAAAAAATGCCATAAAACTATCCCCAATTTTGTATACGCTATAACTTTTATGCAAACCAATCAATATAAGCTTATTGTGATTTTTTTTAACAAAAATATGTAGAAGAATACGTATAAGCCTAAACTGAAGGAAAAAAAATGTTTTTTTTTAATATATTTTTTGGGGATATTTATTATAGCAAAAAGTAAAAAATAGGATTTTTGTACTCACCGTAAAATACTTTACTCTGACGTTCATTGACAGACACAGCTCCATTAATCTTGACCGTAGGTTTATTACCCCACCTTCAGGAGAGCACTAGACAGAACATGTAATGTGAAAAACAACAGAACTGTACAGTTCCGCCCAGGGGGTGGTCCCTCTGGCTATAACTCCTCAGCCTGCTTCCTGCAGCTCAGTACATTAACAAGCGGTATAATGTAAACTATAGGAGGGGTGGGTGCTGTGTCCGTCAAATAACTTCAGAGAAAAGGATTTTACGGTGAGTACAAAAATCCTATTTTACTCCTTCATTCGTTGACGGACACAGCTCCATAAATCTTGACCGTAGGGGCGTCCCCAAGCAGTGTCATAATGAGGGGTGGAAACAGCAAACATAACTTCACCCACAACCAGAGGACCTCAACGGAGGAGTCACCATCTAAACTGACCGCATCAGGAATTGCTGTCAACATATGCATCAGAATGCATTGATAACCAAAATGTAAGTTCTCTTAACAAGAAGAAAAAGTGTAAATTGCAACAATTACACGTCTGCCTGCAAAATTTTGCGGCCAAAGCAAGCATCAGAAAATGCGCTCACATCAACTTTGTAGAACTTTGTGAAAGTGTGAACGGTCGACCAAGTCGCTTACACACCTTAGACACAGACGCTTGATGTCGGAAAGCCCAAGAGGTCCCAATTGCCCTGGTGGAATGAGCCGTGACAGGAAAGGGGGGTACCTGATCCTTTAAAGGCTTAAGCCTGGACCACGAACTGTCTGATGCACCATGAGATGGTGGTCGATGAGACCACCAGCCCTTTTTTCGGACCAGCAATCGAAACGAACAGAGAATCTGACTTCTGGAAGGGAGACGTCACAGACAGATATACCCTTAGGGCCCGGACCACATCCAGGGAATGGAGGGCCACCTCCTTAGAATGTGTTGGCTTAGGAAACAGAGATGGTAACACAATGTCCTCATTGAGATGGAGGGCCGAAACCACCCTTGGAAGAAAAGAAGGTTGCGGACGTAACTCCACCTTATCCTTGTTGAAAACCAGATAGGTCGACTTGCAAGACAAGGCCGCCAACTCAGAAACCCTCCTGACAGATCTAATGGCCACTAGAAAGACAATTTCCTGGGAAAGAGTCAACAAGGAAATTTCCCTGATGTTCTCAAACAGCGGTTTCTGAAGCGCCAATAGCACCAGGTTCAGATCCCACGGAGGTAGGGGTGGTCGTACCGGAGGGAGTACATGCCGAACCCCTTGCACAAAGGTGCTTACCAATGAGTGAGACGCCAGGGGTCTTTGGAAAAAAACAGCCCAGGCTGATATCTGTCCCTTCATGGTGCTTAAGGCCAGTTTCTGGTCCACTCCTTGCTGTAAGAACAGCAGGATCCTGGAAACGGAATAAGTGCGCGAACGACACCCCATCTCCTCACACATGGAGATATAAGCCTTGGATGATGGTATATCTTCCGAGAAGAAGATGTACGTGCTCTCAGCATAGTGGAGATTACAGAGTCCGACAGACCTCGGTTCCTTAGCACCTGGCTTTCAACAGCCATGCCGTTAAAACCAGCAACGGTAAAGCGGGATGGAGTATCGGACCTTCCGATAGGAGGTCTTCTCGCATCAGCAACTTCCATGGAGCATCCGCCACCAGGCATACTAGGTCGGCGTACCGGGGACGCCGGGGCCTATCTGGGGCGATCAGTATCACTGGAATCCCCTCGGCCTCCACTCTGCGAAGCAGACGAGGCAATAGTTTGAGTGGAGGCAAGGCATAAATCAGCCAGTACTGCTCCCATGGAGCCACCAACGCATCTCAAGGATCTCTTGGACACAAACCTTCGCACCTTTCGATTGATCCGAGAGGCCAGAAGATCCACATCTGGTGTGCCCCACCGCAGGCAAAGAAGCCTGAACATCTCCGGATACAATGACCATTCTCCTGGGTCCAGCATCTGACGACTTAGATAGTCCGAAAGAAAAAAATGCAGCGCTAGAAAGGAGATTGTGTACCCGCAGGTCCTCTAAGGGAACCCCCAGGGATAAGGGTTAAACCGCAGACTACTCCTTAACAAAAAACAGCGTCATGCACTTAACCAATATGTGATAGTGTATAGTGAACACAAAAATAATATTTATATATGTGGTATAAATCATTAATAAGAACAACGCCTGTGACATGAAAACCAAACATTAAACATTGAAAAATGGCAATGCAATGTTGTTCTAATGAATATATAGTCCTATTTGCAAGGAAGTGATATTTCCTCAAAATGTTGGTAAGTGCGAGTGAACATACTCTTTCAAACCGCATTCATAGATGAAAATAAAATTTTTCTAGGAAGCAATAAGATTGGGTACGCTTACCACATGAAGTGTACACACACGCCGTATAGTGGTGAGTCAAACAGGCATGTATACCATTCAATCCAGCAGGTACTCAGTGGAACACTTGGATGGTCTGCAGATGCGCCTTAGTGACCTCATCTGGGACAGATCCAATTGATCACCAGCTGATGAGGATATGCAATGCTCCAAAGCGACTCTCAATCCACGTATCCAATCATGGCAGAAAAAAATATAAAAAGGGCCTCCACAGTGCATGAATCGAATATAAAAAAGTATTAAAATCAAAAGGTCTAAAATGTACAAACGTCAATCAAGATAGGTACAGAAAGTGATCACATAAAAAACGGAATTGCGTGACATCCAAAAACTGTCTGTCCAGCCTGGCAAATCGATCAACCTCCGGTACCACCCTGCCCAACATCATTCCAGGCCTCCCGGGCCATCTCGCATATGCCTCCCTCCGGGATATACCCAACTGTCTGCCATCTGGCCTTACGTCTCCTCTTCTGGCCCCCCAACAAACATAGGAGTGCCCAAGGATCCAGACGAGGAATTTAGACCCTCCATCTGAAATGAGAAGACGAACAACGAGATGACATTAACAAAGAAAAATCACTACTATCCCTGCAACAGTAAAGCATGTGAGGCCTCCCCTTTATTTATTTATTTATTTTATTCCACAGCCAACTGAGGCCATAAATAGGTTCGGAATCTCCTTGACTCCCACCTACCTATCCTACGCACCGTCGCCTCATCCAGGCCGCATCTGGCAGCCTCCATAGCCGCCCCAATGCAGAAGGAGTGTGAAGCGTATGTAGCCCGATCCAATCCTGCACCCTTTAGACATTTTCTAAACACTGCCATGAATTGAAACTTCGATAAGTAAGACCCACCCTCATGCTTGAGCAGGGGCCCCTTCCCCTCCGATCTAATCCTTAAGAATCCCCTCACCACTCCCATGGGACATACTTCTGACCCTGGTAAAGCAAACAACACCACGTCCACGCCTTTTACCGCCTGATCTGTTTTGGACCTCCGCAACCGCACACACACCCTTTCTTCGTGTACCCGGACGTCCTGTTCCAAAAGCCCACCCACCAACTGCCTCGATGGACTCACCAATTCCCCAATGCTGAATGGCCCATAGAACTCCAGCAAAAAAGCCGCTGTAAAAAGAAAAACTTCATAACCCAAATTACACACCAACCCCAACTGCCCGCAGATAGCCACTAGATTAGCAAACATAACCGGCCTACGGGCATCCTGTTTTTTGTGTCCCTTACGGTAGCCCTTGATCGTTTGCTTAACCCAAAAATCTTTGGTCCAATCCCCCCCCCCTGCAGTTTAAAAAAAGAATGACAAACTGGCCATCTTCTTCTCAATGGACGACACTGAACCCCCTTTTTTCATGTTCCTGGACACAAAATACAAAACTAGCAGCCTTACCCCTGTACCAGCCGCACCAATCCCAGCTTCCTGCACCAACCCCAACCATTCCTGCCATACCTTCGTATAAGCCACCCATGTGGACTCGCTCACAGACTGCTGGATCCATCCTGCGGCGACTCCCAAACCAGCTCCCATATCCAGGCTGGGTAAGGAACGCCGTCCTTCTCCACTGGCGGAGCAAGCTTTCTAGACCTCTCCCACTGAAAGCGAGACAAGGAGTCAGCCAGGGTGTTGTCAATGCCTGGTATATGCACAGCATATATAAAAATATTCAATTGCAAGCACCTCAACACCAAATGCCGCAGCAGCCGCACGACCGGTGGTGTCGATGCAGACAATCGATTCACCTCTTGAACCACCCCCAGATTGTCGCAGTTCAGGCGCAGTTTCAGGTTATGGCATGCTTCACCCTATAATGCCATGGTTAGTACCACTGGAAACAGTTCCAGCAATACCAAGTTCTGAAGCAACCCCGCCTCCGCCCAGGATTGAGGCTACGGCTCCGCACTCCACCGCCCTTGGAAGAATGCCCCATATCCCGTGGACCCTGCAGCATCCATGACCAATTCCACGTCAAAGTTACTTACCGGTCCAGCCATCCATACTGATCTGCCGTTGTAGAAGGCCAAAAACTGATACCATACCTTCAGGTCGGCCCTGTGCTCCTTGGTAAGCCTAATTAAATGTGTCGGGCTCCTAACCCCCGCCGCCGAAACACCCGCCAGCAGAAAACCCTGCCCATCGGAATGATTCAACAGGCGAAATTAAGTTTTCCCAGCAACGACTGCAGAGCCCTCAACTGCACCTTTTTCAGTCCATGGAACCTTGTGATTTCCTGCTGTAAGTCCTACAACTTCCCCATAGGCAGCCGGCATTCCATTGCCACTGAGTCAATTACAATGCCCAAGAAGCTAATTTCCATCGTCGGGCCTTCTGTCTTTTCAGCTGCCAGTGGCACAACAAACCTTTCTGCGATGTGTTGCAATGTGGAGAGTAAAATCGCACACACAGCAGAGGAAGGGGGGCCTATGCAGAGGGATAAGTGGATAACCGAGTCCAGGCCCTACACGTCCCGAACCACCCACTCCAGGAAGGAACTAAATGCCTCAAACATGGCACATGAAATAGAACAACCCATGGGCAAGCATCAGTCCACATAAAACTGCCCTATCCAGCAACATCCCAGCAACCGGAAGGACCCGGAACACAGACTCTATGTCCAATTTTGCCATCAGCGCCCCTTGTCCTTCCCGCCTAACCCACCGGACCGCCACATCAAATGACATATATGACACGGTGCACGCGTCAGGGTCGATTAAATCATTCACTGAACCCCCTTTGGGAAAAGACAAATAGTGAATCAGGCGGATCTTGTTTGCTTCCTTCTTGGGCACCACCCCCAGCGGAGACACCACCAGATCCGGTAAATGGCCACCCCATGTGGCCCAAGGCCACTTCTTTTTCCAATTTTTCCCCCACCATCCCTGGATATTGCAATGCTGATTTCAGATTCCTGGCCATCGGAGGAATAAGCTCCAATGAGCATGGTATCCTGAAACCCGCGGCCAACAGTAATGCTGCATCCCTGTCCGGATACCTACTTAGGAAAAGATGCATCCTTTCCTCCTTCATCAGGGTCGTCCCTTTTATGAGCAGGCTCGCCGGCATGCTTCCCCTTCTTGAAGCATCGGGACAAGGTATGGGTTCCCCCGCACCCTGAACATTTGTGCTTGAATTTAGCGCCCTCGTTGAACTGCCAACACACCCCCCATTTTTTTCGCAGCCGGCAGTCCTGAGGAAGTTGTACCCATGGCCCCCCCTGAAGAAACTGAAGCGGGGCCCTCGCTGACGGCATAAGCCTCATCCACATTCTGATGTCCTTATGATCCCACCAAAGTTATGGCCATACTGCCCTGCGCTGCCGAAACTGTTCATCATATCGTAGCCAGGCCGAACCCCCATAAACCCTGTGTGCTTCACCTATGGCGCCC
This sequence comes from Lithobates pipiens, assembly GCF_037356315.1. Taxonomy (NCBI): domain Eukaryota; kingdom Metazoa; phylum Chordata; class Amphibia; order Anura; family Ranidae; genus Lithobates; species Lithobates pipiens. Next base: position 347,911,423 of record NW_027507903.1, read on the forward strand.
ATATAGCAGAAAAGCGCCTAACAATGTTCGGGGTTCTTCTCACCAATGACGCTTGCCATAATGGCAAACGCCTGCAACCAGTTGACGAACGTCCGTGGGATCAACCTTTACCTCCTTTTTCTTCATCGTCCTTTTTAGAGTCGTCTGGCTTGACCCTATCCAAGTTGAACTTCTCCAGGGTTAAGAGCGAGAAAATCTCAACATACTCACCCTTAAATATCTTGTCGCGGACCTCCGGCTTTAAATGCGCTCCCAGCGGGCCTTCAAAGCAGACGTACACCTCACATTTTGCTGCATCCGCTATCCGCACCACATCTGACCTGCCTGCGACCTCTGGAGTTCCCTTTTCACCTGCCTTTTCTGCACCTGTTGCTGTCCCAGTCACGGCAGCCGCAGCAATAGTGCCAGGGGGCGGGGCCTATCGAGAAGGAGTGAAGGGGACAAGAAAGTAGGCCAGAACACAAGCCAGTCTGGCCGGGCGACCAGAAGTGAAGAGCATGTCACATTTGTAGGAGGCGGAGCAGCGGGAGAGAGGCAGGCCCTGCAACAACGGCGGCTCACGGCCTCCAGTACTTCGTCATCTGGGAGGCTATCATGCCCACCATCCCTGGTGCAGAAAGGAAGAGCCTGCCTCTCTCCCGCTGCTCCGCCCCCTCCAAATGGGACATGCTCTTCACTTCTGGTCGCCCCTGCCAGCCAGACTGGCTTGTGTTCTGGCCTACTTTCTTGGCCCCTTCACTCCTTCTCGATAGGCCCCGCCCCCTCGCACTATTGCTGCTCCTGCCAGCTCTGTCCCCTGATGCTGGGCCTGCTGCTCTCTTTCTCCTGGTGTCCCCCCTCGGATCGTGCAGATCCGCCGGGGGAGTCACCAGCATGGCCTTCCCACAATTTGCGGGCGGGAAAGCGGCGACATTGCAGCCCGTGGCCCCGCCCACGGGCATAGCCGGTGGCGTGTAGTCCGGCCACGGCCCTGCGGCAGCCGACTTTTGCATTATTTTTGCCGGCGGGGCCAATTGTTTCTCCCCTGGGCTCCTAGGCTGCCTCACCGGTCTAGCAGGCCCTGGCCGCCGCATGTCTCAGCCTCGCCAATATAACATAAATTTCGGCCATGGTGCAGAGGAGCAGTGTAAAAAACTGCCTCCTCCTGTGCTCTCCCACACGCGCTGACCCCACTTCCGGCCCCGCCCACTCTTATATATGGCCGCTCCCCCTATGTTCGTGCTCTGCTCCTTCTTTTATTAACTTTAACCCTCCATGTCACTGTCCACATCGTCATGCCCGGCCCTCCACTATTCTGAATTCCATTTCAAATGTTGCGGGCCTCACTGTTTAACAATATGCAATATTTGCAGATGTGTGCAGACTAAACCCCTAATCTTAATGCATATTGTTAAACAGGTCAATTCAATTGATGTCTTCACTTGACATATTGATATGCTGTGGTTTATCCATGTACAGTATATGTTAGTGCATTACTTATCATCCAGTTTTTAATAATTATCTTAATTCTACTACCCTTAGACAGTGGCGTTCCCTCTCCCCCTCTTTTTTTTCTGTTTTTACATTTCTTAGATGCGGTGGTTGCATTCATTTTTTTTCTCTATTTTCACCTGTTTATACAGTAAGTCTATTATTTTTTTTACTTATTTAGCAGACCAAACTGTCTTTCAGCATGGGACACCCCAGGACTTGAGTCCTGTGGGAACGCACGGGAACTGCGTTCCTGTACTTTTTCCACAGCAGGAACGCCATTCCCGTTAAGCGGTTTAAGCATGGGATTGTTTGCCTTGGACAGCAGTTTTAACCACTTAAGGACCGCCACATGGCAATGTACATTGGCAGAATGGCACCGACAGGCACAAGCACGTACATGTACGTGCTTGCCTTCCAGCGAGTCGGGGGTCTTGGCTCACCTTGGGTCAGCTGGGCTTGGACAGGGGGGCGGTCTCAGCTGTGCTCATGCAGGGGACGGGCTTGGCTCACCATGGCTCAGGCAGAGGGGCGATCTCGGCTCAACTGGGCTTGGACAGGGGGCAGTCTCGGCTGGCCTGGACTCGGGCCGGGGACTGGCCTCAGTGATGTAAAGGTAACCAGCAAATGTATTTGATTAGAAAAAGAGGGACGATAATCATGTTAAACTTATCTCAGTTGTTATGTTTTAGAACTGTTCCCAGCTGTGATGCTAGGGAATAACTTGCTGGAGACTTTTCTATTCCATATGATGACCAGGGAGAGTCATGTCCACAGTCTCTGACCATCTCCTGAAGTGTGTCTGCAGTCTCTCTCTGACCCTCTCCTGTAACATGTCTGCAGTCTCTGACCGTCTCCTGTAGTATGTCTGCAGTCTCTGACTGTTTCCTGTAGTATGTCTGCAGTCTATGACCGTCTCCTGTACTGTGTCTGCAGTCTCTGACCATCTCCTGTAGTATGTCTGCAGTCTCTGACCATCTCCTGTAGTATATCCGCAGTCTCTGACCGTCTCCTGTACTATGTCCACAGTCTCTGACCATCTCATGTACTATGTCCGCAGTCTCTGACCATCTCCTGTACTTTGTCTGCAGTCTATGACCATCTCCTTTAGTATGTCCACAGTCTCTGACCGTCACCTCTAGTATCTCTGCAGTCTCTGACCATCACCTGTAGTATGTCTGCAGTCTCTGACCGTCTTTTGTATCATGTCTGCAGTCTCTTGCCCAGGGAAGCACAAAACCAAAATACACCACTGGTCCCAAGGGGCTGGCATGGCCTGCATCCCCTACAGCAGCATATGAATTTAAACTTTCAGCACTACAGGCAGCCGCTGGCCCACACAGCACCCACAATAGAGAATGAGGGAATCATACAAGTCACTGCCGCTGCCTGATTCCTTTCACTTGATGCTGGGCGGGGATGGGGATTCATTGTGGAGAGGGATGGAGAAACATTGTGGGCAGATTCAGTGGGACAGCCATTTGGTGGAACAGCCGGTGGGTGGGCCTTGGGGAAAAACACTTTTATTTTTGAGGTGGGGGGGGGGGGGGGAATCTTGGATGAGTTCCCACACTATTTTTTCCCAGGACTTGACCACTGGGACACCCTAAGCCCTTGTACACACGGTCGGAGATTCCGACAACCAAATCCGTCGGATTTTGTCCGACGGATCTTGTCCAAAACTGTTGCATACACACGGTCGGACAAAGTTGTCGGAAAATCCGATCTTTCAGAACGTGATGACGTAATTTCGTTACGTTGGGACTACGTTCAGGCTAGTAGCCAATAGCTTTGATGTAGGAATTTGATCTGAGCATGCGTGGCACTTTGTCGGATCAGAATTCTCTACACATGATCGGAGTATGTCTGATCGGAGCATTTTGTCGGAAAATATTTCCGGCAAGTTGGAAAATTTGGTTCGAAGGATATTCCGATGGAAACAGTCCGATGCACACCACACACAATCGGAATATCCGACAAAACGCTCCGATCGGACACATTCCGACGGAATCTCCGATCTTATGTACAAGGGCTTAGACAGAAAGTGTGTTATAGGCAGGATCACCAGGTGAAAATAAAGGAAAAAAGCCCAAAAAATTTAATTAATGCAGCCATCAAATCTAAAGATCGATAAGCTGTAATATATAAAATATTTCCTTTGGGTTTTAAACTACATTACACACAGTTCTATTATTTTTCATAAGCTAGTATATTCATTTGTTGGGATACAGAATAATGAATGTCTTTAACAAACTGTACACTAGGTGGTGCCCTTGCTTCTTTGAAAGTCTGCTATTTCTAAAGTGGAACTAAAAACTATATAGTCTCTATCTAAAAATGCAGCTGGTTTAATTCAGTGATAAAAAAAAAAATATGTAGCTCAAAAACATTTTACTGAAAGAGCTAACTCAGAGTGAAACTTAACCTGGGTACTAATTGCAAATTGAGGATTCTTCTGGAACACACTATTTCACCAACTTCAAATTCTTTCCCTAAACACATTTTCCAGATCACTTAACCATGCAGAATTATTTTTAACAGCTGAATCCCTAAAATGCCAAGCAGAAAAGTCCATGGAAAGGCAAGACAAATGTCAAGTAGTGAGGAAAGCATGTTTGTTGGCTTTTGAAGTTTTAATTGGATTAGGCCCATATATGTATTATGTAGCCTTAGATCTTTGCCTTGTTACCCAGTAAAAAATAAGAGCATTGGATTCTACTCAAGTTAGCAATCTGGCGCTGAACTTTATTACTGTCCACTTTTTTTTTTGTAAAATTACTTCATACAACATCTGTTAACAGCCGCGCAAGTATAATCTGATGCTGAATTTCCCTTGCCCTTGCTGTTCACTGCAAACGGTCTTTGAAGTGCTGCTAAAGTATCTTTATTAGCCTAATTATTCTCTGCATTAAGGTAAAAAACACCCCAGTGTTGTCCTACCCACCCCATCCCTAAACACTTACCTGACTCCTGTCACCGCTCCAGCTTAGCCTGGGCTGAAGCACTGCTCCTCTTAATTCCTGCTTTAACCGAAGACACATTGGGGGTTATTTACTAAAGGAAAATCTACTTTGCACTGCAAGTGCACTTGGAAGTAAAGTCGCTGTAGATCCGAGGGGGACATGCAAGCAAAATAAAAAACAGCATTTTAGCTTGCACATGATTGGATGATAAAATCAGCAGAGCTTCCCCTCATTTCAGATCTACCCCTTAGATTTAGAGCGACTGCACTTTCAAGTGCACTTTCAGCCCCAATGGCTCCCGCTGCTGTCAAACTCCTGTATGGAGGAAGCAGGGGCGTGCCTTTACAGGTGCTATTTGTGTCTATGTATGCACACAGCCGGTCTTGGGAGCTCATGCGCACGGGTGCCTCTTTAGCACCTAGATTGCTAAGTTGACACCAGGAGGGGGGCCTGCCGAAGAGGAGGTAAGGAAACTTTTTGTGCAATATCGTTGCACAGAGCTGGTAAGTGTAACATCTTTATTTTAGTCAGTCCATTAGTGGCACCGCTCCCCTAATCCATGCGCCTGGCCCCTAATCTACATGCAGGGTGCTGGAAGCATGGATTCCAATGTTTTTGTTTTTGTTTTTTAGAAGCATGTGATTAGAGCCTGAGGCTCTTATTGGCTTCAAAAAAGGGTGGGCTCAGGCACAGAACGCAGATTTTTTTCTCACTTATGAAATGGATATAATAAAAATGCTTTCAACTGAATTATATAACAGAAGTTCATTGTTAGGGTTAGCATACATATTCAATAAATTAAAGTGATACCAATGGCTGTTTTTTTATATTAAAATCTGTGGCAGCTGGTGCTGTATTTTTGGGGCAGCAAATAAGACATCCCGCCTCACATCACTTACACTGCTAATGGACAGGCAGCCACTGATTAAAATAAAGAAGAGGTTACACTTACCAGCTCTGTTGTACTCTACTGCACAAAAAAATTAAGTGTAAGTGCAGGGCCGACCGACCGAGGGGTGGGGGATGGGGGATGTGGAAGTGGGGTGTTTTGTTTGCTGCCCCCCAACACAGAAATTTCAGCAACAGCATGTAAGGCCGACCGACCCAGGGGGGGGGATGTGGTGGTGGGATGTCTTGTTTGCCGCCCCACCCCCAAAATACAGCACCAGCCATCACAGATTTTAATATAAAAAACAGCCATTAGTATCACTTTAAATTATTTTATATGTATGCTAACCCTAATAATGAACTTCTGTTATTTAATTCAATTTAAAACATTTTATTATAGCTATTAGATTGTAAGCTCTTCTGAGCAGGGCCCTCTTAATCCTCTTGTATCATATTGCATTATAACTGCATTGTCTCCCTTTTATATTGTAAAACGCTGCGTAAACTGTTGGCGCTATATAAATCCTGTATAATAATAACAATAATATCTGTTTGATAAGTCAGAAAAAAATCATGTCAGAATTTCAGAGCTGTCCTGGTCACACTTCCTGATAATAATTAGCCCTCCTAGTTCTTATCTTGGACTACAGAACTATTATTCCATACTGTGTTGGTGAGCAGAAAGAGAAGGATTCTGTAGTTTAGAAAACTCAACCAGACAGGGCTGATGCTGTTTAGTCCACAAAAATAGTGTGTAGTCAGTCTACAACAGAAATTTTATGTACCTGCAAATCTTTAACCACTTTAGTACCACACTATAGCCAAAAGACGGATACAGCATGGTACTTTAGTTCTGGGAGACGTCCTACTACAGGCATGTCCAAAGTCCGGCCCGCGGGCCAATCGCGGCCCGCATTCCGGTTTCGGACGGCCCGTCTGGTCATGTTCCCATATATATCTTTTGTGGCCCCCAACGAATCCCCGATCGCCGGGGGCCTACAAAAGATAGATGTGCTGGCTGCCATGGAGGGGGCGGGACGAGTGCCTTGGATACAGGACAGCGTCCTGTGTAAAAGGAAGTCCCGTCCTGCGCTGCCATTGGACAACCGTTTTGTCCATCACAGGAGGCGGGACTTTCAATTAAAGAGGCCATCGATAGAAACAGGAGTTTCTCCTGTATGTCTGTCGGCGCTCATCCCGCCCCCCTCCCTGTCTCCTCCAAGGCTGCAGAGGACATGAATCAGGCTGCACTGATGGTAATGGTGAGTCTGCATTCATGTAAATGTGTGGGCTGCATTCATGACAATATGGGGGCTGCATTCATGGCAATATGGGGGCTGCATTCATGGCAATGTGTGGCAATATGGGGGCTGCATTCATGGCAATATGGGGGCTGCATTCATGGCAATGTGGGGACTGCATTCATGGCAATGTGGGGGCTGCATTCATGGCAATATGGGGGCTGCATTCATGGCAATATGGGGGCTGTATTCCTGGCAATATGGGGGCTGCATTCCTGGCAATGTGGGGGCTGCATTCCTGGCAATGTGGGGGCTGCATTCCTGGCAATGTGGGGGCTGCATTCATTGGGGGCTGCATTCATGGCAATACGCTGGAGGCTGCATTCATGGCAATACGCTGGGGGCTGCATTCATGGCAATACGCTGGGGGCTGCATTCATGGCAATACGCTGGGGGCTGCATTCATGGCAATACGCTGGGGGCTGCATTCATGGCAATATGCTGGGGGCTGCATTCATGGCAATACTGTGGGGGCTGCATTCATGGCAATACGCTGGGGGGTGCATTCATGGCAATACGGTGGAGGCTGCATTCATGGCAATACGCTGGGGGGTGCATTCATGGCAATACGGTGGAGGCTGCATTCATGGCAATACGGTGGAGGCTGCATTCATGGCAATACGGTGGAGGCTGCATTCATGGCAATACGCTGGGGGCTGCATTCATGGCAATATGCTGGGGGCTGCATTCATGGCAATACGCTGGGGGCTGCATTCATGGCAATACGCTGGGGGCTGCATTCATGGCAATACGCTGGGGGCTGCATTCATGGCAATACGCTGGGGGCTGCAGATGGGCACTGACCCTTATTTTGCTTTACATGTCTTTATTTAAAATGTAAGATTTTTTTATTTTTTTCCTGAGACTTCCTTTTTAAAGTTAAGGTGTGTGGTATAAGCCGATTAAATACAGTATATCCAAATAACACACCCGAGCTCATCTGTTCACCACACACAGCACAAAGGCAAGATAATTCTTGTTGGGCCGTGTATTAGTGCTCAGATGAACACACTTAGACCGAATTTTAATGGTTTAAAGAATGTCAGACAAAATGGGTTGCCATCTCATCCCTTTAAACCTGGACACATATTATTTATACAAGTTCTGTGGCTGATTAAGTTGGCAAATCCTTCCAGGGCCTTCAGCCCAGGAAGGATTTGCCCCCTTCCTGACCAGAGCACTTTTTGCGATTCGGCATTGCGTCGCTTTAACTTACCATTCGCGGTCGTGCGACATTGTACCTAAACAAAATTAATGTCCCTTTTTTCCCACAAATAGAGCTTTCTTTTGGTGGTATTTGATTGCCTTTGCAGTTTTTATTTTTTGCACTATATACAAAAAAAGACCAACAATTTTGAAAAAAAGCAATATTTTCTACTTTGTGCTATAATAAATATCCCCCAAAAAATATATCAAAAAACTATTTTTTCCTCAGTTTAGGCTGATATGTATTCTTCTACATATTTAAGTGTATATTGATTGATTTGCGCAAAATTTATAGTGTCTACAAAATAGGGGATAGTTTTATGGCATTTTTATTATTCATTATTTTTTATTAGTAATGGCGGCGATCTGTGATTTTTATCATGACTGCGACATTATGGTGGACACATCGGACACTTTTGACACTATTTTAGGACCATTGTCATTTATACAGCGATCAGTGCAATAAAAATGCAATGATTACTGTGTAAATTACACTGGCAGTGAAGGGGTTAACCACTAGGGGGTGATCAAGGGGTTAAGTGTGTCCTAGGGAGTAATTCTAACTGTGAGGGGATGGGCTTTAACACGCATGACAGCGATCACTGCTCCTGATGACAGGGATGTCATATCACTAGGCAGAATGGGGAAATGCTTTGTTTACAAAGGCATCTTCCCGTTCTACCTCTTCGTGACACGATTGGGGGCACCTGGCGGACTTTGAGTCTGTGGGACCCGCAGTCGCGGTCGTGGAAAACGTGCCTGCAGTACCACTTCTTAAAGGGAACGTACCTTTATGCCATTTTGCCCACCCGTGCCATTCTTCCAACGTTTATCGTCGTGCAGTAGTTGGGAAACTGTTAAAAGTACTTAGTGCCTTACCTGCATTAAATTAGTCTCAGAACCTGTGTAAATAATATGTGTTCGGGTTTAAATGGATGAGGTGACAACCCTACCTTTACCATGTGATCAGCTGTGTCCAATCACAGCTCATCACAAGTAAATAGACTTGCCGGTTATCGGCAGTCATTTCCTCACAGGATGTGTACAAGACTGTCAGCACATTGCTTACACTGATAATTAGGGCATGGATCATCAGTGTCCTGATCAGTGCAGCCCCATCAGTGGCAATCAGTGCTTATTGGTGCAGCCTATTAGTGCCGCCTATCAATGCCCATTAGTGCTGCCTATGAGTGTCCATCAGTGCCACCCATCAGTACCCATCAGTGCCGCCTCATCTATGCAGCCTCAACAGTGCAGCTTATGAGTGTCGCCTCATCAGTGCAGCCTCATCAGAGAACATCAGTGCAGCCTCATCAGTGTCCATCAGTGCAGCCTCATCAGCGAGCATCAGTGAGAAAGAAAAATTTCTTATATGCAAAATATTATAACAGAAATTAAAAAAACACTTTTCTTTTCTACATTCTGTCTTTTTTTCATTTGTTTAGCAAAAGATGAAAAACCCAGTGGTGATTTAATACCACCAAAAGAAAGCTATATCTGTCTCAAAAAAGTTATAACAATTTCATTTGGTCACAGTGTTGCATGACTGTGCAATTGTCATTCAAAGTGTGTCAAAAAATAGAAAATTTGCCTTGGCAAGAAGTTCAGTGAAAGTGCCCAGTAGGCAAGTGGTTAAAGGGCTAACTAAAACTTAAGGAAATGTGCATGCATTTGAAGGTTGTACTACAATTTTCTTTTTCTGACCTGACAAACTTTAAATAAACATCAGAATTTTAAAAAACAATGCGGATAAACAAGTTGTATTATATAAAGGCGTCATTTTAAAACATTCAGACATTAGTAGATGAATAATACCCAAATCTAAAAACTTTAGTGCTCTTTCACACAGACACCCAGAGGGCAGTAAAAACAGGCAGCTGATCTGCGTGTTTATAGCCCTCTGTCCAACCTCCTTTAAGCAGGCACGGCAGCCAGACAGGATTGTAGGCATGCCATGGCTGCGATGCATTGCTTTGTAGCTGTGTAAAATTTTATTTGGCATGCCATGCACTGTCATCAAATTCAGCCATTGAAGCCAGTGAAGCCGCACTGCAATCAGGAGCCAAATGTTTGTCTCACTGCTGTGGTGCAATGTTTCAATACAAAATCCCAATTCAGTTGGCACAAAAAAAACTGCCCTCCCAAAAAACCCAGCAAGATTGTCCAATGAATGTCTGAAAGCTAATACCCTACCGCCCTTCTAAAAGCAATCTATCACAGATCATCAAAGTTATGACCATCACTTCTGCCTTCCAATACTCTTTATAGGCCAGTAAAGACATCTATCAAAAGAAATGACCAATAAAGTGATCTGGAAGGTGTGAAGGAAATTTAATGTCAGCTTTCTGTATTTTGGATCTACTGATCATGTCAAAATGCAGTTTTCACCTAAAGTAAAATCTATTGTATCATATGTTTCTGACTCTATTAGTGTATGTACCACAATAACCAATGTTATTAATGGAAATGAGCAGTTTGCTCATAAGTGGCCAAGGAATTTGGCCATCATATGTAGGATGAGATACTGGAGATAGTTTGCAACTAAATATTTTCACACTTAGCAAACACCGTAGTTAAGCAAAAAATGCAAGCAGCCAAGCACAAACAGCAAGCAGTTGCAAGCAAATGGCAATTGTTAAGAGTAAATAATTATTACAATGTTTAGGATTAACATAGTAAACCCCTAAAACAAATAAACAAAGTGCAATACATGTTCAGATTAATGGTCCTACCACCCACTTGAGTGGGCCATTCAGTGCAGGCTGTACAGGTTAAATCCACCAAAGGAGTGGCAAATAAAACTTGGCATAGTGCCATGGCAAGTATTGTGAGAGCTATGTGAGGGTGCAGCAGTACAATGTGGAGGCTATGTTATGAGGGGTGCAGTGTAATATGGGGGCTCAGAATGACTGTATTATGGGGAATATGAGAAGGGTGCACTGTAATGTAGGGGGCTATGATGGAAGGGATGCAGTATAATCATCAGTATGGCTCTAGTATGAGAAGCTATGAAGGGGGTACAGTGTAATGTGAGGGCTGGCTTCTGTCAGTTGGTTTCTGTCGGACAGACCGAAATAAAACAGACCGAATGTCAGCTGTTTTTTTTTTTAACTGGTCATTGTCTGCCGACATTCAGCCTGCGTGTACAAGGCTTTAGAGGGAGCAGTGGTGTTCAGTGGTGCCCTATGTCCTCTCAGGAAATGTAAGTTTAGTTAATGGTCAGATACCTTGGACCCTTCTTATAAACTCTCTGTTTATTTGAGGGTTGCTAGCGCATTTGTTTCACACTCTAGTGTGCAACTAATATAGGTACATTTATTTTGTTGACTCGTGGTAGTTGTGTGAGTATGTAATTGAGTCGGGTTAGTCCACGTCAAGCTGGAGGGCTCTGCAGGGTAGGTCTCTGGTACCCCTCCCCCCTGGTTCTAGAAGCTTAGAGAAGCTTCTGGAAGTTAGTGAGTGGAGGGTAGGAAGTCCTGATCTGCATACTTGAGGAACTGTGTGAGCTTCTACTGAGGAAACACTATACTCCTGCATAAAGTTTGGGACTTTGTACTATTTCACTAAAAGGAGACTGATGTCACGTACACACGACCGCACTTTTCGATGGACTAGGTCCGACGGTCTTCCCGACGGACTTTCCGAACGAATTAACTTGCGTACACACGAACTGACTTTCCGGCGGACTTTCAAAATGAACGGACTTGCCCGTCTGTTCATTTTGAACGTGACTCCAGGTACGATGGGACTAGATAGGGAAATCAATCTCGCAGCTTTCATCGGCGAGACTGACACCTTGCGAGCCCCGTCAATCAAAAAAACACACTACACAGGGTTTTAAAGTAGTTTATTAGTCAGCTCCGGGGTCTTCTTCCGACTTTTCCATGATTTCCGGTTCTTCTCCCGGGCTCCTCTGCTATCTTTTGCATTACAGCGGGAGAGAGAGTCGTGTCAACATCGGAAGAACAGAAGAAGGAAGAAGAAGAAAACGGTGACGGCGATGACGACGACGAAGGAGAAAGCCGGGCCACCGCTAGCAAAAGAGCGGCAAAAGAGCAGAAGACAGCGGAGGAGCCCGGGAGAAGAACCGGAAAGCGCGCATAAGTCAGAAGAATACCCCTGAAGTCGGAAGAAGACCCCCTGAGCTGACTAATAAACTACTTTAAAAACCTGTGTAGTGTGTTTTTTTTATTGACGCTTTTTCCCCCAGGTGAATGGGTAGGGGTACTATGTACCCCATACTTACTCACATAGGGTGGTGGGCCACGTTCTGAGGGCCCCCTTATTAAAGGGGCTCACGGATTCCGATAAGCCCCCCGCCCACAGACCCCGACAACCAATGGCCAGGGTTGTCAGGAAGAGGCCCTTGTCCTCATCAACATGGGGACAAAGTGCTTTGGGGTGGGGGGGCCGCAGGGCGCCCCCCTTCCCCAAAGCACTCACCCCCCATGTTGAGGGCATGCGACCTGGTAAGGTTCAGGAGGGGGGGCGCTCTCTTGTCCCCACCCCCTTTCCTGACCGGCCGGGCTGCATGCTCGGATAAGGGTCTGGTATGGATTTTGGGGGCCCCACGCTGTTTTTTTGGCGTAGGGGGTTCCCCTTAAAATCCATACCAGACCTAAGGGCCTGGTGTACAGTACCCTGTAGCCGAGAACCAGCGTGATAGGATCACGCTGGAAACATTCTCGCTGGCAGGTGCTGTAGCTGGCCTTGCGTCGCATTTGGTTCATTGGACCAGCATACAGACAAACGGGCTTCCCGATAGGAACTTAGTCTGGTGGACCAAGATTTAAAACATGTTCTATTTCTAGGTCCGTCAGACTTTTGGGAAGAAAAAGTCAGACGGAGCCCACACACAATCAAATTGTCCAAACGGATTCTGGTCCGCCAGACCAAGTCTGCTGGAAAGTCCGATCATGTGTATGTGGCATGAGAGCTCCTGGCTCGTATCGTAAAGAACATTGCCGCTGATCCATAGAGACTAAGATTATTTCAGAGGCAGTACAGTCCAGGATCTTCATTTTTGTGTACACAGAGAAGGAAATTTGTCCTCATCTGTTGTTCTTCAAGTCAAGTTGGGCATCCCATAATCCCAATATCCTATCCAAGTTGTTTCCCCCAATAAAACAGCATAAACAAGCCAATGGACCGATTTCTTGTGTCTGGACGCAAGTTGGAAATGCATGTTGCTTGGCTGTGCATGAATAGGGGGATTTAAGATCCAGCGGTTCCTGTATCGCTGGGTAAATGCCACTGATAAGAATATCCTAACATTGGAGGTCAGCACTTTCTTGCACTTGGTTCTTCTTGGTGAGATCACAGTTTGAATTTTAGGCAGAATAGGCAGTTCTCAGTTGCTGTGCTGCCCACATTAGGTAAAAAGGCTCTGCGGTATCTTATTTATCTTGTCAGCTGAAACTATTTTCAGATGCACAATGCCCAGTGGACAAGCAGTCTGTGCATTAGTCTGAACCAGTGCATTGCTTGTACTGCTAAACATTCTTCAGGCACTCTCATTGGGCCACTCTTGCCCCAGAGGTCCTATAGCAGCTGTGTGTGCATTATAGTGCTATACACTGATCAGCCATAACATTATGTTCACCCATCATAAGACTATGACCATCCACCTAATATTGAGTAGGTCCCGGTTTTGCCTTTAAAACAGCCCTGACCCATTAGGGCTTGGACTCCACTAGACCTCTGAAGGTATGCTGTGGTATCTGGCACCAAACTGTAAGTAGCAGTTTCTATAAGTACTGTAATGCCCCGTACACATGAGCGTATTTTCTGTCGGAAAAATACTTGGATGGTTTTTCCGATGGAATTCCGCTCAAGCTTGGCTTGCATACACACAGTCACACAAACTACGCGCCGATGTACACCACCACGATGAGCCGAGAAAATGAACATGCGTCAAATTGTTTACGAGCATACGTAGGAATTTTGTACATTGGAATTTGTACACATGATCGGAATTTCTGATTGGAACTTTTTTCCCGACCGAAAAATAGAGAACATGCTCTCAATCTTTTGCTGGCTGGAACTCTGCCAGCAAAAGTCCGATGGAGCATACACATGGTTGGAATTTCTGACCAAAAGCTCACATCCGACTTTTGCTGGCAGAATTTCTGATTGTGTGTATGGGGCTTAACTTGCGAGGTGGGACTCCTATGTATCTTTTAAAAAGATTTTTAAAATATATCCCACAGCTGCTCCATTAGAAGGAGATATGGAGAATTTGCAGACTAAGCCAACACCTCAAATTGTTGTTGTGTTCCTCAAACCATTCTTGAACTATGTTTGGAGAATGTTTGGAGACTGTCAGGGCACTTTATCCTGCTGAAAGAGTGGCCGATGCCATCAGGGAATACCGTTACCATGAAGAGGTGTATTCTGTCAGCAACATAGTTTAGGTAGGTGGTACATGTCACAGTAACATTCACATGAATGGCATCACCAAAACAGCCCTTTGGGACCTAGACTCTACTAGACCTCTGACATTATGCTCTGACATATGGCACCAAACCATTAGTAAGTTGCAAGGTGGGTCTTCATGGATCAGGCTTGTTTTTTTTTTTCAACACATTCCACAGATGGTTTTTTGTTTTGTTTTTGTTTTATCAAAAAGGTGTTTATTGAACAAGTTTAGACAATTTTCAATATACAAGCAATGCATTAGCATTAGGTTACATTTACATTTCGTATTCATCTTAACGCTCCTTACATTTTTCCTGTCTTCACAACCTTCAGGTCCACCATATACTGAGATACATATATTCATATGTTTTAACTGGTGTTGAGCACTTCAAACTTATTGGGCTCCTCCCGCAGGGCCTTGTAAAATTTGAGACATCATCAGTTCCCTGGGGCTTAGTCCAGGGGTATCTAGCCAAGGCGCCCATATTTTTTTAATCTACCTAGGCTTCCATTGTGTTGGTAAATACATCTTTCCATGATCAAGGTGTTCCCCATATATGTTATCCATGAGGTGACTCTGGGTGGTGAGATCGATTTCCATCCCATCAGGATGAGTTTACGGGCTTGGAACAATGCTCTAGGGAATGCTGTTCTCACCCTTTCCTCCGGGATAACCTCCTCCAGAATTCCTAAGATACAGTGAATTGGGCCAAGGGGACAGTTGTCTGGAACACTTGATTAAGCATCCCAAGCACCGCCTTCCTATACCGGTGGAGTTTTGGGCATTCATAGCAGGTGAATTAGACCCATCTTATGTACTCTGAGTGGGGTGTAATGCACCCAGAGCGCTATGTATAATTGGGAAACTTTTGGGCATTCATTAAGAGAGCATGTGGTGATTGACTGCAGGGCTACCTCCCAATGGTCTCCTGTAAGTGGGCCTACGTCTTTTTCCCATAGGGTCGGTGCCTTAGTGGGTTGATCCCTTAAATGGTGTGTCAATAACATTTGGTAGCAATTTGAAATGATCCCTTTGGTTTCAGTGCTTGTTCGTAGAAGGTGAAGAATGGGGGTAGTGAACATAGTACAATGGACAGCGTTTCCTTGCACGCCCACAGCGTGCCTGAGCTGGAGATAGGAGTAGTACATGTTAGAGGGTAAATTAGGGGCTTGCTGTCTTGACATATTTGTGACAGCAAAGTTACACCAAAGGATCGCCACTTGGGTCACTGCTGTAACTTCGCCAGTTCGATATAAGAAAGGTTTCCCTAAATTCGGGCTATATTCAGTGAAGCCCTGCACCTCCTGCATCTGTCTACCCTTGTTCAAGATTTTCTGGATTAGAGTAAGGGTCGGTGTATGTTTATTAGATTTATGAAACATCTGTGCCTCCCGACCCAACCGGCGTCCACTCCTGATCCGATCAGCATCAATCTCGCTGATGAACCCTCTGGATCATGGGCCATGGACCCAGTCAGATGCTGCATTTGGGCTGCGATGTGGTACAGCCAAGGGTTGGGCACCGCCAATCCTCTGCCTTCCTTGGGACGCTGCAGTTCTAATTTGATTCTGGGGGCACCCGTATTCCACAGTGGGCATCTAAAGAGGGTGTTAACCACTCTAAATATTTTCAAATGAATCACAAACGGGGAGTTATGAAGAAGGTATAATAACTGCAGCATCAGTATCATTTTTATTAAGTTGGCTCTGCCCACCAGTTTAAGGCTATTCCAAGTGTTGATCTTGTCCTGAAATCAGGACAGTAGGGAATATATATTTAGTTGACAATAATCCACAAGTCTAGGTGATATTTGTATTCCTAGGTATTTAATTGAGGTCACCACTGGGATCAGGCATGAGTCTTGAAGATCCACCTCCCGTTCTCCGTCTAGCAGTATTAGTGCTGATTTAGACCAGTTAATAGTCAGACCTAAGTAGTGCCCAAATCTGGAAATCATGGTCGCCCATTCGGCTAAGGAGGCTGCGGTGTCACCCAGGAAAAGCATCATGTCGTCTGTGTACAACATGATCTTCTCATGAAGGTCACCATATTTCAACCGCGTTATCTCTATGCTGGCTCTCACCAGTGCTACCAGTGGTTCAATAGTGATAGCAAAGAGCAGGGGGGGCGGGGGGCAACCCTTCCTCGTCCTTCTGCCCAAAGCAAACGCATGCGTCATTCTGCCCGACAGCCTAATGGTTGCTTGTGGGGATGCATATAGAAGTTTAACTCAGGCTATGAATCGATCTCCAAATCCAAATTTGGATAGCATCGCCCACAGGTATCGCCAGCCTACACTATCAAATGCCTTATTGGCGTCGAGGGATAGTAGGGCCCTGTTTCCCCTATTGTCTGCCTGCAATTGCATGTTTAAAAAAAGGTGTCTGAGATTGGTGGCTGTGGACTTTTGTGGCATAAAACCTGCCTGGTCTGGGTATATGATAGAAGCTATGATTCCACTAACCCTAATTGCCAGTACCTTGGCCAGGATCTTAACATCGCTTTGGAGTAGGGAAATAGGAATATAGGAGCCCGGGTCAACTGGGTCCTTCCCAGGTTTAAGCAGTAATATTACATTTACTCTAGCCATTGATGGTGGGAGATGTTTCCCCTCAATGGAGGCATTAAATACCTCCAGCAACTGTGGCAGTAACTGTTCCCCATATTGGGCAAAAACCTCCATGGGAAGACCATCTTCCCCAGGGGCCTTGCATGTGGGGAAGGAGCATGCTGCCTTCTGTAACTCCTCCAGTCAATGGTGCCTCCAACAATTATTTGGCTCCCTCTAACAAGGAGGGTAAGTCAATACTAGATATATAATTCTCCAGATCAGCATCTGAGTAGTCATCCCTTGCCCCATAGAGGTCTGTATAGAAGGATGCCAAACCCGAGATGACCATCTCTTGATCATTAACCACCCTGCCATTAGATGAGCGGATCTCCCCGATAGCAGGGGCCTGTTGCTGAGATCTAGCAATCCTCGCCAGTAGGCGTCCCATCTTTTCCCCCTCTTCATAAAAAGCAAGCTTGGTGAAGAATCTCTTACGTTCTGCAGCGGATGATCTCAGGCGATCCAGGGAATCCTGGCCCGACATCCATGCCTCCCTTACAGAGTCCTTTGTGTCTGTGATGAAGGTAAGTTCCAGCTGTCATACCTGGTCTTCCACCTGCTCCAGTAGAGTTCTGTTTAACATGTGTAATCTCAGTAATAAACACTCCTCTAAGGCAGGCTTTGAAAGCTTCCCATTTTTGGATCTTATCAGGGTAATGGTTATGGGATTGGAAGAAGCTATCGATTTATACTGCTATTTGGTCTGGTGAGGTAAGTCATTTAAGCCAGAAGGCATTGAGTTTCCAGAGGGCCTTAGGAAGCGATCTAGGGGGCTGGGGGATCAGTCACAAGGCCGGGAGAGTGGTCAGACACTCCGCGCTGGAAGTATTCCACTTTGGAGGTGCGATCAATTATGTTGGGCATGCCCATACATAGATCGATACGTGACAGGGAGCCGTGGGTTTTGGAGAAGCATGAAAACTGTTTTGTGTCAGTTGCACATGCGCCATATGTCCATCCATCCCACCTCAGACAACAGGCGGCTAAGAGCCGTACCTATGCTGCCCTTGGGGGGATATCGGGGGGGTGCCTTCTGGGGTCTAGATAACAATTAAAATCCCCCATAATCAATACCAGAATCTCAGGTTTGCTCGTCAGGTACAAAAGCAACAAATGTAGCATGTCCCACGAAAATGGAGGTGGGATGTACACAAAGGCTAAAAGCATTGTTATGGTTTACAGTTTACAGTATAAAAATACAAATCTACCAGAGGCATCCACCAGTGAGTCGAGCTCCTGATAGACCAGCGCTTTGTGTATTAATACACTCACCCCTCGTGAATAAGCTGAGTGAGTGGAGTGATACGCTTTACTCACCCATGCATATTGTAGAAACCCCATATTGTCCCCTAGGGCATGAGTCTCCTGCAGGCCAATAACGGCTAGGTGAAATTTGCGCAGGCAGGAGGAGATCATGGTCCTTTTCAGGGGATCATTCTATCCTCTGACATTCCACGTTACTATAGGTGTGGATACCATTGCAGACACATAGGTATATAGTGTCAATGGGGCCCACATAGTGTCACTTGTACCTCAGTCACACCACTGATCCGGGCACATTGATAACCTGGATTGGTCAACAAGAAAAAATGCATTAGGCATAACTTTCCCTACAAGAGGGTTGTACATTGGAAAAACATTTTGTGTAGGAGGCAGTCAATCTCATGCAACTGTGCGGCATATGGGTAAAGGAAAAAAACATAGGGTGAGATAACGGATGCCCTGGATTAGTGCCATGTTTAACCGTACATAGATAAAACTTCCCAGGGGCTGTAGGGTGAAAGTTCCAGTCTGTCCGTTCATGCCAACTGGGCACCAACATAACTGCCATGCATCCCATGACTTCTGGTGGCTCACATGCCGCCAACACAGCAACATCACCCGTGTGGCCCGGTGTTAGTGGTAAAACTAGCAAAAATTGGAGAGGCGGGTAGTTACTCGCTGTGTATGAACAGTAAAAATAGTTCCTCTGTAAAGAAGCAAACTGTAGGGGGAGGTTAGCACCCAACTTTCTACGGTTTCTTTTATTTAAAATCAGGAGTCATCCTGCTCCATCTTCACGCCTGTGCTAGCGAAGGTCTTGCTCATTTTGATCCAGCCAGATGGCTGCATTTTGTGCGTTTTCAAAAAACTGGTTCTGGCTCCCAGCTGCCATTCTCAACTTGGCTGGGAATAGCATGGCATAGGATAATTGCACCTTTTGTAGCCTTTTCTTGACTTCTGCAAATTTCGATCGTCTATGTTGGACTTCTGCAGAAAAATCCGGGTAGAAGGAGATTTTGGTGCCATTACATTGTATGGTTCCCTTCTCTCTGGCCAGATGCAGCACTATCTCCCTATCCTTGTAATTCAGAAGTAGGGATGAGCCGAACACCCCCCGGTTCGGTTCGCACCAGAACTTGCGAACGACCCCCGCGTTCGGCACGAACGTTAGAACCCCATTGAAGTCTATGGGACTCGAACGTTCGAATTGGAAAGTGCTAATTTTAACGGCTAATATGCAAGATAGTGTGCTAAAAAGGGTTTGGCGACCTGCCTCCTGCCTCAGGGGACATGGGTCACTGCAAAAAAAAGTTTTAAAAACTACCGTTTTGGCGGGAGCACTGATTTTAATGACGATTAAAGTGAAAAAAAAAAAGTGAAATATTCCTTTAAATATGGTGCCTGGGGGGTGTCTATAGTATGCCTGTGAAGTGCCACGTGTTTCCCGTGTTTAGAACAGTCCCTGCACAAAATGACATTAAACGGAAATAACACCATTTAAAACTGCTTGCGGTTTTAATGTTATATCTGGTTCCTGCAATATGGTTGAAAATCATTCAGAAAAATGGCATGGGTAGCCCTCCCTGCCCATTACCAGCCTATTTGGGTCTTGTACGCATATTAAGGGGAACCCCGTACCCATATTAAAAAAAGGAAATGCGTGTGGCCCCCAGGCCCTATATACTCAGAACAGCAGTATACAGGCGGTGCAAACAAGACAGGGACTGTGTAGGTTTGTTGTGTTAAGTTGAATCTGTTTGTCATTTTCAACCGGTACATTTTTAAAGTGTAGCTCCAGTCAAAAAAAATATCTTTAAGCTTTTTGGAAAACATAGGGAAGGGTTATCACCCCTGTATAATTTGTTTTGTCGTCCATCTTTTTTCATCTCACTTGCTGTTGTCTCCTTCCGTTTGCAAGTAGGAGATGTTTGTAAATTGGATGTTTGAAAGTAGGGGCCTGCCCTATATGCTCTGCAGAAATGGCGGAACAAGGTGTTGGTTTTGCAACAACATTGTAAGCCCTCAAAGTGACTCTTGGTGGCCGCTGGAGCGCCCTGCTGTGAACGATTATATCAAGAATTGTAATTACATGCCATTGTTGAACAGTGGTAGAAAAATTGACCTTTGGTGGTTGTGGTGCTGGTGCCACAACACTATAAGTCCTCACAGTTACTCTGGGTGGGCACAGGAAGGGGCCCTCCTGTGAAATATTATATCAAGAATTGTAATTACATGTCCCTGTTAAACAGGGGCAGAAAAATTGGGCCTTAGGCACTGGTGCCATCACACTGCAACCTCTGCCATATACTCTAGTTTTTTTGCAGGAATTAGCCCTGCTGCAAAGCATTGCATCAAAAATTGTACTTAAACGCCCCTGTTAAACAGGGGCAGAAAAATTGGGCCTTAGGCACTGGTGCCATCACACTGCAACCTCTGCCATACACTCTAGTTTTTTTGCAGGAATTAGCCCTGCTGCAAAGCATTGCATCAAAAATTGTACTTAAATGCCCCTGTTAAACAGGGGCAGAAAAATTGGGCCTTAGGCACTGGTGCCATCACACTGCAACCTCTGCCATATACTCTAGTTTTTTTGCAGGAATTAGCCCTGCTGCAAAGCATTGCATCAAAAATTGTACTTAAACGCCCCTGTTAAACAGGGGCAGAAAAATTGGGCCTTAGGCACTGGTGCCATCACACTGCAACCTCTGCCATACACTCTAGTTTTTTTGCAGGAATTAGCCCTGCTGCAAAGCATTGCATCAAAAATTGTACTTAAACGCCCCTGTTAAACAGGGGCAGAAAAATTGGGCCTTAGGCACTGGTGCCATCACACTGCAACCTCTGCCATATACTCTAGTTTTTTTGCAGGAATTTGCCCTGCTGCAAAGCATTGCATCAAAAATTGTACTTAAATGCCCCTGTTAAACAGGGGCAGAAAAATTGGGCCTTAGGCACTGGTGCCATCACACTGCAACCTCTGCCATACACTCTAGTTTTTTTGCAGGAATTAGCCCTGCTGCAAAGCATTGCATCAAAAATTGTACTTAAACGCCCCTGTTAAACAGGGGCAGAAAAATTGGGCCTTAGGCACTGGTGCCATCACACTGCAACCTCTGCCATATACTCTAGTTTTTTTGCAGGAATTTGCCCTGCTGCAAAGCATTGCATCAAAAATTGTACTTAAATGCCCCTGTTAAACAGGGGCAGAAAAATTGGGCCTTAGGCACTGGTGCCATCACACTGCAACCTCTGCCATACACTCTAGTTTTTTTGCAGGAATTAGCCCTGCTGCAAAGCATTGCATCAAAAATTGTACTTAAACGCCCCTGTTAAACAGGGGCAGAAAAATTGGGCCTTAGGCACTGGTGCCATCACACTGCAACCTCTGCCATATACTCTAGTTTTTTTGCAGGAATTAGCCCTGCTGCAAAGCATTGCATCAAAAATTGTACTTAAACGCCCCTGTTAAACAGGGGCAGAAAAATTGGGCCTTAGGCACTGGTGCCATCACACTGCAACCTCTGCCATACACTCTAGTTTTTTTGCAGGAATTAGCCCTGCTGCAAAGCATTGCATCAAAAATTGTACTTAAACGCCCCTGTTAAACAGGGGCAGAAAAATTGGGCCTTAGGCACTGGTGCCATCACACTGCAACCTCTGCCATATACTCTAGTTTTTTTGCAGGAATTTGCCCTGCTGCAAAGCATTGCATCAAAAATTGTACTTAAATGCCCCTGTTAAACAGGGGCAGAAAAATTGGGCCTTAGGCACTGGTGCCATCACACTGCAACCTCTGCCATACACTCTAGTTTTTTTGCAGGAATTAGCCCTGCTGCAAAGCATTGCATCAAAAATTGTACTTAAACGCCCCTGTTAAACAGGGGCAGAAAAATTGGGCCTTAGGCACTGGTGCCATCACACTGCAACCTCTGCCATATACTCTAGTTTTTTTGCAGGAATTTGCCCTGCTGCAAAGCATTGCATCAAAAATTGTACTTAAATGCCCCTGTTAAACAGGGGCAGAAAAATTGGGCCTTAGGCACTGGTGCCATCACACTGCAACCTCTGCCATATACTCTAGTTTTTTTGCAGGAATTAGCCCTGCTGCAAAGCATTGCATCAAAAATTGTACTTAAACGCCCCTGTTAAACAGGGGCAGAAAAATTGGGCTGCTGGCATCACCCAGAACCAAAAATGTTCTTCCAACATATCAGCGGAGGAGGAAGAGGATAGACAATCAACATAACAGGACAGTCACTCAGCATCAGCATAGGCAGTCTTGAAGGGATGTGGTATTTCAAAAAAAATTATTCGGTTACATCAGCTTCAGGTGCTTGGTAGCTGTGGGTGATCCAAGACTGATTCATCTTGATGAAGGTCAGTCGATCAACTGATTCGGTGGACAGGCGCACCCTGTGATCGGTAACGAAGCCACCAGCAGCACTGAAGGTGCGTTCCGAAAGAACGCTGGATGCAGGACAGGCCAGTAGCTCAATTGCATACTGTGCAAGCTCTGGCCAGTGATCCATCCTCAAGACCCAGTAAGCCAGAGGATTTTCAGTGGGAAAGGTGTCCAAGTCTGACCTTGCCCCTAGGTATTCCTGCACCATGTAAATTAGACGCTGGCGATGGGTGCTGGAACCAATCATACCTTGGGGCTGCGGACTAAAAAATTGTCTGAACGCATCAGTCAGACGGCCACCTTCTCCACCGCTCCTTCTGACTGATGCCTCAGCAACACGTTGTCCAGGACCAGGAGTTTGTGACCTCCCAGTCTCTGGGAACGCGTTGCACAGAGCTTTCTGCAAGGCCGCCCGGAGATGTCTCATCCTCTGCTCCCTCTGCGATGGCAAGATAAGGTCGGCAACCTTACCCTTGTACCGTGGATCAAGGAGAGTGGCCAGCCAGTAATGGTCCCTCTCCTTGATCCGAAGAATACGAGGATCCTTCCGCAGGCTTTGCAGGATCAGGGAGGCCATGCAGCGTAGGTTAGCTGAGGCATTCGGTCCGGAGTCCTCTGGGTCACTAAGGACAACATGATCCGCAGCTACCTCCTCCCAGCCACGTACAGTCCACGTGTTTCTTGGGACTGTAAATCATCCCTATAAGACTGCTGCTGCTGATGCTGAGTGCCAGCCTCCACCTCCATGCTGACACAATCATCCTCCTCCTCCTCTTCCTCCTCCTCACCCTCTTCCTGTGTGATGGGTGGCACAGCAGGAACACTGTCTGGATAAAGGGGGCCTTGAGAGGCAAGGAAGTCCTCCTCTTCCTGCCTCTGTTCTGCCTCAAGTGCCCTGTCCATTATTCCACGCAGCGTATGCTCCAAGAGGTGGACAAGAGGTATAGTGTCACTGATGCATGCACTGTCACTGCTCACCATCCTTGTGGCCTCCTCAAACGGTGACAGGACAGTGCATGCATCCCTGATCATGCCCCACTGGCGTGGTGAGAAAAAACCAAGCTCTCCTGACCCTGTCCTGGTGCCGTAGTCGCACAGGTACTCATTGATGGCCCTCTGCTGCGTGTGCAGCCGCTGCAGCATGGCCAATGTTGAGTTCCATCTGGTGGGCATGTCACATATAAGGCGGTTCTTGGGCAGGTTCAACTCCTTTTGGAGCTCAGCCAGCCGAGCACAGGCATTAAATGATCGGCGGAAATGCACACAGACTCTCCTGGCCTGTTTCAGGACATCCTGTAAGCCGGGGTACCTGCCCAAGAACCGCTGCACCACCAGGTTAAGGACGTGAGCTACACAGGGCACATGGGTCAGTTGTCCCTGTCGGAGGGCGGAGAGGAGGTTGGTGCCATTGTCGCAAACCACCATTCCTGGCTTAAGCTGGCGTGGCGTCAACCACCTCTCGGCCTGCCCCTGCAGAGCTGACAAAACATCCGCCCCAGTGTGGCTCCTGTCCCCCAAACAAACCAGCGCAAGCACGGCATGGCATCGTTTTGCCTGCGTACTTGCGTAGCCCCTGCAACGCCTACGGAGCACCGCTGGTTCTGAGGACAGAGCACTGGAAGAGGCCGTGGAGGAAGAAGAAGAGGAGGGGGTGGAGGAGAGAGGTGTGTCACAACCAATAGTAGCATTTTGGAGGCGTGGTGGCGGAACAACCTCCAATACTACTGCACCTTGTCCTGCATCCTTCCCAGCAGCCAGAAGAGTGACCCAATGGGCCGTGAAAGACAGGTAACGTCCCTGTCCATGCCTGCTGGACCATGAGTCAGCGGTAATATGCACCTTACCGCTGACCGCCCTGTCCAGCGAGGCAAGGACATTGCCTTCCACATGCCGGTAGAGAGCCGGAATTGCCTTCCGTGAGAAAAAGTGGCGTTTGGGGACCTGCCACTGAGGAACCGCACATTGTACAAACTCACGGAAGGGGGCCGAATCTACCAACTGAAAAGGCAGCAGTTGAAGTGCTAGCAATTTAGCCAAGCTAGCATTCAACCGCTGGGCATGTGGATGGCTGGGAGTAAATTTCTTCCGCCGGTCCAGCAGCTGGGGCAGGGACATTTGTCTGCTATAATCGGACGTGGATGTACCACTAGCAGAGTTCCCGGAAGCACTTGGCTGTGACACACCTAATTCTACACCTTCATTCCTCTCAGAGCAGGTTTCAGAGAGGACTGAAGGTCTAGTGGGGTTGGAGATGCCAGCTGATGAGGAGCAAGGAGAGGTCCGCTTTGTTCTTTGGTGTGGGTCTTTGAGGTATGCTTGCCAACGAGCTGCATGGCAGGTCAACATATGTCTGGTCAAGCATGTGGTGCCCAAGCGGCTGATGTTTTGGCCACGTGAGATACGCTTGAGACATATGTTGCAAATAGCAGCGGTGCGATCTGATGCACTCGTCTCAAAAAAAGCCCACACCAAAGAACTTTTAGAATAACGCGCAGAGGAAGCGCTCTGCGCAGGCGGAGCTCTGCGGTGTGATTCAGTCGGTGTGCTGCCCCTAAGCTGGCCCCCGGAGGGCATCCTGCCTCATTGGACATGTGCCTCCTCCTCCTCCTCCTCCTCCTCCTCCCTCCTTCCAGGCACCCACGTGGAGTCAGTGCCCTCATCATCCCCTCCCTCTTCATCGCTGTAGCAAACCTGGCAGTATGCTGCAGCTTGTGGAACATTACTGCCAGATTGCTGTCCTTCTTGAGCATCCCCTCTCTCTGTGCTCACGCTACTGCCTTCCTCTAGCTGAGTGTCATCATCAGAGCCCACCAAACACTGGGCATCCTCCTGGAGCATGTACCCAACACTGTGCTCAAAGAGTTCAGGAGACTCCACAGGAGGACGTGGTGGGTCTAGGGAAGGAGTCACTGATGATGACATTGAGAGGAGGGACGACGATGTGTTGGCAGCTGCTTTTCTACTACCCTGAGACTGGGTGAGAGAGGATGAGGAGGATGAAGAGGGCTTGGTCATCCACTCTACCAAGTCGTTGGCATGTTGCGGTTCAACATGTCCAGCTGCAGAAAAGAAGGACAAGCATGTCCCATGGCCACGTGCTGATGACAATGCACCGCGTCCCCGACCAGCACTGTTGTCTCTAGACACAGAGCCTGCTTGCCCTCTTTTATCGGCTCGCGCCTGTCTGCCTCTCCTTGCTGGCCTTCCAGACATGGTAATGGCCTGAAGGGAGTTGGGTAAAACAGTAGTTGGGTAGTTTATATTGTGCTGGAGGCACACAACACCCACTAACTCCTGCAGATGCCTTTTTTATAGAACAGCAGAGTTAAAGGGGTATATACAGATGTATACTGTGCTGTGCTGGAAGCACACACAACTTCCAATAACTCCAGCAGATGTCAATCGGGCCCAAATAGAGAACAGCTATGTAGGTGGATAATAGCGGTATGTACTGGGTACAGAGCAGGCACACAGCACGCACTATCTCCTGAGTGACACTGCTGACTGCAAGCTCTATTGTTAAAGATGGACCACTAGCTATATAGGTGAGGTGAATATCACGGTGTATACTGCGGTCAGGGCACGCAGACAATAACCAGAAAACAGCAGAGTTAAAGGGGTATATACAGATGTATACTGTGCTGTGCTGGAAGCACACACAACTTCCAATAACTCCAGCAGATGTCAATCGGGCCCAAATAGAGAACAGCTATGTAGGTGGATAATAGCGGTATGTACTGGGTACAGAGCAGGCACACAGCACGCACTATCTCCTGAGTGACACTGCTGACTGCAAGCTCTATTATTAAAGCTAGATCACTAGCTATATAGGTGAGGTGAATATCACGGTGTATACTGCGGTCAGGGCACGCAGACAATAACCAGAAAACAGCAGAGTTAAAGGGGTATATACAGATGTATACTGTGCTGTGCTGGAAGCACACACAACTTCCAATAACTCCAGCAGATGTCAATCGGGCCCAAATACAGAACAGCTATGTAGGTGGATAATAGCGGTATGTACTGGGTACAGAGCAGGCACACAGCACGCACTATCTCCTGAGTGACACTGCTGACTGCAAGCTCTATTGTTAAAGATGGACCACTAGCTATATAGGTGAGGTGAATATCACGGTGTATACTGCGGTCAGGGCACGCAGACAATAACAAGAAAACAGCAGAGTTAAAGGGGTATATACAGCTGTATACTGTGCTGTGCTGGAGGCACACACAACTTCCAATAACTCCAGCAAATGACAATCGGGCTCAAATAGAGAACAGCTATGTAGGTGTATATAGTGGTATGTACTGGGTACAGAGCACGCAGACAGCACGCACTAACACTACTGACTGCAAGCTCTATTATTAAAGCTAGATCACTAGCTATATAGGTGAGGTGAATATAGTGGTGTATACTGCGGTCAGGGCACAGACAGTAACCACTACACAAGAGCAAAATAGTAAATCAGCCAAAAACGATTGGTGTGTAACTGTGTTGAAGGTACACAGAACACCCACTACTTCAGATGCTAACAAACACTACACGAGGCCGCCTGAAAGGCAGCTTTATATAGTGTGGGGCGTGCACTACACTGTCTGAGCTATGATTGGCCACAGGCAGGATGCCTGTGGCCAACCATTGCTCTTCCCGCTACTGGCGCTGCGATTGGCCAAGCATGCGGGGTCACAGTGCATGCTTGGCCAATCGTGAGACAGCAATGCATTGCGCCATCGCAATGCATTGTGGGCCACACGAATTTTGCCGCGAACGGCCCAAACGTTCGGAATTCGGCGAACGCACGAACGACCGATGTTCGAGTCGAACATGTGTTCGACTCGAACACGAAGCTCATCCCTATTCAGAAGCCTGGCTAGTATCAATCATGGAGGGTTGCCAGGTGCAAGGGCGGACTGACAACTCATGGGGCCCCGGGCAACAGGAGATTATGGGGCCCCCAGGCAATCAGAGATTATGGGGCCATGCAGTATACACAAACACACACACTCCCAGTATACAATCACACAGGTTACACATACATGTATACACAGTATACACAGATAGACCAAAAGGACGTCAGTAAGGGACATTTCAGAGGCAGATGTAAAAAAAACACAGATTTTTTACATACTGTCCCTGGTTTTGCTGTGGTTCTCTCCCTGATCTTCTGGAGGTCTTGTCGCAGGAGGGTCACTGTTTACCTCAGCCCTCCAAACTTCTCTTTCAGGTCATCCACAGAGGCAGTGCATTTAGGAACTGCGTGCAGGATTTCACTAAGCATGGGTTGGGCACTGTCTTCTAAAGGGGGATCAAATAAGTCATGCACATGCTCTTCCTGACAGTCTAGTGGCTCTGTGTCTTCTAGCATGCCTGCTTCCTCCCTATCGTCCTGCTCAGCTCAGTGGAGTGTGTGCTGTTGTGAGGCACTCAGGGATGGTTCAGCCAGACAGTTTCTCTTTGAGCTTCAGGGGCTTGTTACACTTACCCCCCTGCTCTGGTTTCTTCTCTGGGCCTCGTTGTGCCTTGAGAGGCTGTGACTGCCAGGCGCCATCTTGGCCAGCTTGGGGAGCCGCGGCCGTGGCTTCTCCTCGGTTCCCCTGGGTCCTCATCGGCTCAGTTCTCGGATCCAGCGGGTCCAGGCGGCTCAGGGTATCTGCGGGCAGCACTTTTGGCGGAATCTGGGCAAAAATGTATGAGGAGAGAATCACCAGCAGGAGCTCCGTTCAGCATGTCTGCTCACATACCTCATCAGGCCACGCCACACCACAGATGTTTAATTTGGTTAAAATCTGTATGGAGTATTTGGAGGCTAAGTCAACACATCAAATGCGTCACTGTGTTCCTCAATACATTCTTGAACCACTCAGGGATGGTTCAGCCAGACAGTTTCTCTTTGAGCTTCAGGGGCTTGTTACACTTACCCCCCTGCTCTGGTTTCTTCTCTGGGCCTCGTTGTGCCTTGAGAGGCTGTGACTGCCAGGCGCCATCTTGGCCAGCTTGGGGAGCCGCGGCCGTGGCTTCTCCTCGGTTCCCCTGGGTCCTCATCGGCTCAGTTCTGGGATCCAGCGGGTCCAGGCGGCTCAGGGTATCTGCGGGCAGCACTTTTGGCGGAATCTGGGCAAAAATGTATGAGGAGAGAATCACCAGCAGGAGCTCCGTTCAGCATGTCTGCTCACATACCTCATCAGGCCACGCCACACCACAGATGTTTAATTTGGTTAAAATCTGTATGGAGTATTTGGAGGCTAAGTCAACACATCAAATGCGTCACTGTGTTCCTCAATACATTCTTGAACCATCTTTGCAGTGTGGCAGGATGCATTATTCTGCTGTAAGAGGCCACTGGCATCACAGAATGCAATTTTCATGAAGGGGTGAACTTGGTTAGCAACAATGTTTAACCACTTGCTTACTGGGCACTTAAACCCCCCTCCTATCTAGACCGATTTTCAGCTTTCAGCGCTGATGCATTTTGAATGACAATTGCATGGTCATACAACACTGTACCCAAATGAATTCCCCCCCGCCATAGAGCTTTCTTTTGGTGGTATTTGATCACCTGTGTGATTTTTTTTTTTTGTTAACATTTTTTTCAAAAAACTAATTAAAAAAAAAAACATTATTTTTTATTTTGTTATAAAATTTTAAAACGAGTAATTTTTGTCTGTCATTGATGTATGCTGATGAGGTGGCAGTGATGGGTACTGATAGGTGGCAGTGATGGGCACTGATGGGTGGCAGTGAATGGCACTGATGGGTGGCAGTGATGGGCACTGATCAGTTACACTGATAGGCAGCACTTCTATGTGGCACTGATTGGCACCACTGGTGGGCATTGATAGGTGGCACTTGCGGGGATTAATAGGTGGCACTTGTGGGCACTTTCAGGTTCCAATTGTGAGGCATAATTGCCTCTTCCATTTTGGGACCGATGTCCCTTTAATGTGAGCCGGTGATTGGCTTTTTTTTTTCTCCTTCACTGCCAGTGTGAGGAGAAAAAAAACGATCACCGAGCTTTTGTTTTGATCTTGTGATCAGTTGTTATTGGCTGACAGCTGATCACATGGTAAGGGGCTGGGACCAGCCCCTTACTCAGATCGGTGATCACCCGAGTCTCAGTGACATGGTGATCACAGTGCGCTCCGCACGCACCCTGCAGCGTGCACAGGGTATACCGCCATATGACGGCCTCCTGAAAATTCACATCTGCGCTGTGCTCATTCGGCCATAGCATGGATGTCAGATGGTTAAGTAGTAGACATGTGTGATTAGTTTCGTAAGAATCGAAAATTCGTACAAATTTCCGGAAATGCGTACATTTGTACAAATCCAAAATACAAATTTTTATGCATACAAATTCTGTACGAAATAGGAAATTTAGTTTACGAATTTAGGATCCAAATTCATAACAAAAATTTGTAATTGTTACGAAAAGTTAGCAAACCTAAAAGTTAAAACCTCAGGAAGTCTTCCCAGTGCTGGTAGCACTCATGCAGCCCCAGACCATGACACTCCCACTATACCATGCTTGACTGTAAGCAAGACACACTTGTCTTTGTACTTCTCACCTGGTTGCCGTCACACACGTTTGACACCATCTGAACCAAATAAGTTTATCTTGGTCTCATCAGACCACAGAACATGTTTCCAGTAATCCATGTCCTTAGTCTGCTTATCTTCAGCCAACTGTTTGCAGACTATCTTGTGCATCATCTTTAGAAGAGGCTTCCTTCTGAGACAACAGCCATGCAGACCAATTTGATGCATCGTGTGGCGTATGGTCTGAGCATTGACAGGCTGTACCCCCCCATCCCTACAACATCTGCAGCAATGCTGGCAGCACTCATACGTCTATTTCCCAAACACAACCTCTGGATATGACGCTGAGCATGTGCACTCAGCTTCATTGGTCCACCATGGCGAGGCCTGTTCTGAGTGGAACCTATCTTATTAAACTACTGTATGGTCTTGGTCACCGTGCTGCTGCTCAGTTTCAGGGTCTTGCCAATCTTCTTATAGCCTAGGCCATATTTATATAGAGCAACAATTCTTATTTTCAGATCCTCAGAGAGTTCTTTGCCATGAGGTGCCATTTTGAACTTCCAGCGACCAGTATGATAGAGCGATAACACCAAATTTAACACATCTGCTCCCCATTCACACCTGAAACCTTGTAACACTAATTAGTCACATGAAACCAGGGAGGGAAAATGGCTAATTGGGCCCAATTTGGAGATTTTCACTTAGGGGTGTACTCACTTTTGTTGCCAGTGGTTTAGACATTAATGGCTGTGTTGAATTATTTTGAGGGAACAGCAAATTTACACAGTTATACAAGCTGTACACTCACTACTTTGTAGCAAAGTGTCATTTCTTCAGTGTTGACCCATGAAAAGATATAATAAAATATTTACAAAAATGTGAGGGGTGTACTCACTTTTGTGAGATACTGTATATCCCAACTACTTTCAGGTGCGAGATAATTGCTTCACGAGATAATCAATGTTATTCACTTTACCTGTCAGTGGTTATAATGTTGTGGCTTATCAGTGTATATATGTCACTGAACAATGTTTTTTCAAAGTAATTTCTGTAATACTACAGCAGGCCATACAGGTTGTAAATTCCCCCATCAACACAGACAGTGTTGACAATGAAATCAGCAATTGTCTTCTCCCTGCAGGGGAGTGGAAGCGTGCAGAGGAAGCTTTCCCCGTTGGGAGAAGACAGTGATTATTACTAGCGGTTATAGCGGACACTAGTGATAATCACAAGAGAATCTGGCAGGCTGGTTCTACCAAAGTTGATCAATCGATAGGGGCATTTTATTTTCACCACTGTCTTCACCTTGTTTATAAGACATTCTTCAGCACTTCCTTTGTCTCCCACCCTTGGCTATGTGCGCAATATCTGGCCGCGAACTGGCTCCTGGGAGAGGTTTGTCATAGTTTCCTGGAGACAGTGGACATCGCTGATTCTCATCATCGTGAGGTTACCTTGGTTGCCATAACAATGGGGCGGGCATTTCCTATGACGACGTCCATGATGCCGCCTGTTGTGATGGGAACAGAGAAGTTTCCTGCGCTGCGAGTTGTGGATAATGCACATGCGCGAGATCCGGCGGTGCATGCTGGTTATTCAGCAGCATCGTATCCGTAATAGTATCCTAATTGGCTTCACATGCCCACAAGCAAGATGGAACAGCACTACAGAGAAAAATATAAGGCTCGTTTTATAAATACAATAAGAAATATGGCGGCGCTATTAATGAAATTAGTGATTGCAGCATTATATTAGGATGATACTAACAGATGCTTTTAGAAAAAATAAAATAATATGCCAGTGGAACACCACTTTAACAACAGAAAGGTCACATACTACAAAAGAAAAACAGTCAGGAAATACTCTCAGGGCTCTATTCAATATAAGTGGTTGTTTAGCCTATTCAGCGCTGAAAAACGTATACTATATACAGGTCTAATCCAGCATCAAGTCCATATAGGACATATGGGGAGTTATTTACTAAAGTGCACTTGAAAGTAAAGTCGCCATAGATCTGAAGGGGACATGCAAGGAAAATTTAGCATTTTAGCTTGCACATGATTGGATGGATAAAATCAGCAGAGCTTTCACTCATTTCAGATCTACCCCTTAGATTTACAGCGACTGCACTTCTAAGTGCACTTGCAGTGCAAAGTGGATTTGCCTTTTGTAAATAACCCCCATGGTGTCCTGTCCCTTTTTCTTCCCTGCCCACTCCTTCCCTTTGCTGTCTCGAGCCCCCCCGGGGGATTGGTGTTAGCTTATTTGCCATACTCAGCAATTGCTGACATTATACCTGGTGGTTGGCTAGACTGACACCAATTTCCTGTTTTTGTTATATGGTGTCTTGTCACCCCTTTCTGTGGTTGCTTTGACTGGACTAATGGGTCCAGCCAGAAATTTGTATCTAAGGTAGTCTGGTATTGTTTTTTTTATCTACATGTTCTTTTTGTACTGATCTAACAATACATTTTTGATAAGTAACTAATTATGTGTATTGCTTTTCAGTAAACCCCATCTTTTCTTGTCCTTCTGTTTGGGATACTTTTTATAGTCGCTTGTTCAGGGGTTGAGGAGCAATCAGTATTGCTTTCAGTACACACTGTATACATGGTAATCAAACCTCCTTTTTTTTATGTTTATTAAGTGATCAATCGATAAGCGTGGTAAATCAGCCTGCCCATTAATGGTTCGAATCTCGGTCGGTTCAGTAGGAGCAAATTCGAACAGTGTATGGCTGGCCTAAGACCTCTTTCACACTGGGGCGTTTTTCAGGCGCTTTAGCGTTAAAAAAAGCAAATGTAAAGCACTTGAAGAAAACCTCATCTGCAATCCCAATGTGAAAGCCTGAGTGCTTTCACACTGAAATGACTTTCACACTGAGGCATTTTTCAGAAGCTTTAGCTTAAAAAAAAGCGCCTGAAAGAATTTCAATCCCAATGTAAAAGCCAGAGTGCTTTCATACTGAGGTGCTGCGCTGGCAGGGCATCAAAAAAAGTCATGCAAGCAGCTTCTTTGCAGTGCTTTTGGAGCGGTGAATACACTGCTCCTAAAGCGCCCCTTCCCATTTTCCCATTGAAATCAATGGGAAGCGCTTGCAAAACACCCGAAAAGCGACTGAAAACCGACTGCAAATCGATTTTGGCACCAGTGCTTTGTGGGCGCTTTTAACCCTTTATTTGACCACTAGCAGGGGTTAAAAGCGCCCCACTAGCGCTCAAAAATGCTGGTAAAGCGCTGCTAGTTTAAGTGGCGCTTTACGAGCGTTTTTCAGGCGCTGGCAGTGTGAAAGGGCTCTTAAAGCACTTGAGCTTTCACATTGGGATTGCAGATGAGGCTTCTTTCAAGCGCTTTACAGGCCTTTTTTTAACGCTAAAGCGCCTGAAAAACGCCCCAGTGTGAAAGGGGTTTTAGTGCGGCTCATTATCACCTTTTATATTTGAAATTGACAAAGGCTGGCTTGAGTGAAATCAATAACATACACCAGACAAAGCTAATACATCACAAACCCTCAGTGGACTAATTAGGATATAGTTAGCTGTTATTTCACTGGTGATGCTGATGTAAAGCATAGCCTGGGATGACAGAAACATACAGTATCTTGAAAACAGTAGACATGCTTATCATCTTGTGCTCTAAATCAACAAATACAAAAGAACAATGACAGCAGCTGTTTATGCTGTTGTGCCCAATAGCTGTAAAATGAGGTAAGGGGACAAATCATATTGTGCTGATAGGGACACTTGGAATATGACATAGCTCTGTTTGAAACAGAGACATACTGTCCATGTGCTCATCAGACAATGAGTCACAAGGAAGGACCAGCCAAGCGATGTGATTGGACTGATGTAAACATTCAAGTGGTGGAAAATTGCTGGTTATGCTTTGAGTGGAAACAAAAACGAGCCTATAATTAATAAAGAGGATGCAGGAGCTGTAGACGAAACACTACTTGAATTACTAGCTAGGAAAAGAAAGAAACATGTGCGTTGCTTTAAGGAAAACTACTGTAAAAGCTAAAAATGAAAGAGCCTACGTACATTTATAGCGTGTGCTCCCAGCCACTGGAAACTATTCCTTTTATGTTAAACAAGACTGGCTATGGTGAGCAGTTCTGCATTCCGTCTGGGAATAACTCTGGGCTGTAACTCATCCAGATGGAAGAAACAAAATATTAAAGCCCAAAGTAGTAAAAGTTACATTTTCAGTGCCCTAAATTCTTGCCTACTCATAACCAAATGTTCAAAGTTTACAAATATGCAGTGCATGAAAGGACAGAAGGCCCCATACAGAAAGCATACTGGCTTTACATTTTTGAGAGCGAACTTGTAATTCCCCAATATAATAAAAGGATTAAATATTTGATCTACCCTATCAGATAGCTACACACACTCCTTGGAATTCATAAAAACTGGAGCAGACAGTTTTTTTGCAGAAAGTGTCTTGCATGCGTTATATACGAGTGGTGCAGATTTCCCAAAATTCATGTACCTGTCTAGAACTTGTACTTGAATTTAAAGCAGAGTTCCACCCAAAAATGGAACTTCCGCTTTAAGGGAAGGTGACCCCCTGACATGCCATATTTGTCATTTGTTTTAGAGTGCTCCAGCTCCCACTTTCTCCCGGGCGCAGTTCGGGAGATCACCTCTCCCCCTCCCACTCAGTAATCATCTGGGACATGTTACAGGTCCCAGATGATTGCCCGGCCACTCACAGCGTGGCTCGCTCATGCGCAGTGTGTGCCCGGGTTTTGAAGCCACAGCCAGGCACCCACAGTGACAATGCCGGTGCCGCAGAGAGGTTTCCCGGCATCGCTGGACCTTGGAACAGGTAAGTGTCTGATTATTAAAAGACAGCAGCTGCAGTATTTGTAGCTGCTGATTTTTTTATTTATTTTTTATTGGAACTCCGCTTTAATGCCTACTGAGCCACTTTTGGAGTACATGTGAGACACTTTCACAAACTCTGTCTTTGTTTACCAAAAAAAAGTTGGTCTTAATTAGCCCCACTATTGCAAGATACAGTGTTTTGTTTTTTGTTTTTTAAATTGGCACAGGACTTGCGCCACGTCGTACAAGTGGAGCAAATTCGAACTACCTGAATTTGGCACACGAGTCGCTGTCAGAACCATAACTGTCACAGATTTTTTTTTTTTATTATTAATTAGGCACAACACATTAATAAGAGCAAGGAATGTCAGAAAAGTGGCGCAAGCATCTTCACTGACACTTGAAAGATGATGCCAATGCTATGTTTTGCCAATATCAACGACTACTGTAACGTATTTGCAATTCTTTTGTTTTGCTCAATTTTTTTTTCAATAAACATACATTTAAAAAAAATAAAATAACTGTCCACGCTCCAGTTGGCAGGAAGGCATGAAAGCTGCAGTCCTAAAGAAGAGCAGCATGACAGGTTGTGCCCTGGTTAAAGCGGGAGTCCGCCGGGCCTCCGCATTTTTTATTTTTTTTAAAAGCCAGCAGCTACAAATACTGCAGCTACTGACTTTTAAAATAGTGACACTTACCTGTCCAGCGCGCCCGCGATGTCAGCACCCAAAGCCGATCTTTAGATCATCACTCGGGTGCTGCCTCCGCCATCTTGGGTATGGGAATCAGGAAATGGAGCCTTTTGGCTTCATTTCCCGGTTCCCTACTGCGCATGCGCGAGTTGCGCTGCGCAATAAGGACGGTCCCCGCTGCCTCTGGGATCTGTGTGTTTCCCAGCAGGCAGCAGGGCACTTGCTGAAGGGGGCGGGCACTTGCGGAAAGGGGCGTAATCTACCCCGGAAGTGGGTGCAGTTACCTGGATTATCCAGGTAACTGCACCCCCCTCCCCCCTGAAAGGTGCCAATTGTGGCGCCGGAGGGGGGGAGGATTCCGATGAGCGGAAGGTCCATTTTAGGGTGGACCTCCGCTTTAAGGCTGTTCTCCTCTTGTGTCTACAGAACTGTGGTAGTCTTGTTGGGCAGCCACAGCACCAGAGAACATGGGCAGCAGTGGCAACGGGAGCACCAGGTAAGAGATGCAGGGCATGTGCCCCAGGTAGCCAATGCTAGCAATGCTTATAATGACGGAGGTCACAATTCACCCGTCACATACTCACAATCAGTAGGTAGATGGTGATGGACCTGTTGACCCCTGCTCTAATGCTTCCCAAATCTTTCCAAATAAAATAAGCAGTTTTGGAAGAAGTTAGGCATTAAAAAATGCCAATTTCTTATGAAACTAAAATCTATATATGAAAGCAAGAAAGCTTTGTATAATGTGGTGTCCTCTTTTTTTCTTTTCTTAAAGGATCTGCAGCTGTTTAAAATACTTCGTTATTTAGTTAGTTGAAATATCTTCTGCTTTATGAGAGGTTTACAGGCTCTAAAGGTTTAGAAGGCCTTGTGTAGGCAGCTCTGTAAGCAGACATAGAATAGTACTATTCTGTAATTTGTGTTTTAACAACAGACTTGCACTATAAACGCATAATCCATATTCAAGTTTAGAGAGCCTGAGTCCAAGGTCAGCACATATACGTATACTGCCACCCACGAGGCTACTATTCTTTTCAAATATAAACATTTCCAGGTGGCCATAACAGCCCCATAATATTTCAGTATGTCATGTCTATTTCCTCTCATTTACTTGATGTTAAGAACTTTATTGGTGGTCTACTAATGCCACCTGACATGTAATTTCCTAGGAATAAAACTATATTTTCTAACACTCTGAAAGAAGCTTCTCAGGACAGCAATTAATGATGGAAGAAATCCTTCTTTTTTAAGTCATGATCAGATGAGAGCCCACACTGCGCATTGTGTGTAGATTGTTTAATTATCAGCATGAAGTGTTATGAGAAGACTGCTATCACCATGGATGCAAAACATAGAATATTAGTGTTTCCTGTCTTAAGCTTGTATTGGCTGGGGTGAAAATGATATCTTGAAGGAGAAAAGATTTCACACAGACGCCATCTTTTTTCATCACAGGCAAATTAAAGCATCTCTCAATTATACAGTTTTAAGCTGAAATACAGGCACACATGAAAACCCATAAAGTTGCAATGAATAAGGCAGCCCATAGATTAATATATTTTTGTAATTGAACCAACGGGTTGAACAAAAATAAAAATTACCTGATCCCCATCCACACACTTGAGGTGGATGGGGGCACCCTCCCCACTCAGTTTTTCTATTCTGACGGCAAGGAGACAGTCCCACCGTCAGAATATACTGATCAGCGTTGCAGGCTGTAGGCTGATTGAGTAGGGAATATCCGGCAAGGTGGTTGTACAAAAGTAGATTGGTAGATCGACTTCTGTACAACCTCAGTGCCCATAGATGAATCTAAATTTGGCTGGTCCCCGGTGAACTAACTGAATTTCAAAAAATGTATGGCCGGATTAACAATTTAGTTCACCTGATAAGAGTTAGCGTTTGCCCTTGGTGAAGTTAAGGAGGTGTAAAACTACTGAGACCCTGCCCTGGATGATAAACTACAGCAAATATAATGGATTTATGGTTTAGTGTATGTAGTGGTACCCTCTTGAGGTCTGCTGAGTGTTGTGGTCTTTCTGTCATCCTGCCCATCCAGGCACACAGTTCTCATTCACGCTCAGGCAGAAAAACAGTCCTTGAACTTTGTTTTGTATTTTTTTTTGAGGGGAATAAATTTGGATGGGGATGGGATACTCATGAGATGCCCAAACGCATTGCAGAAAACTATATATATGGGACCAACTATATGCACCTCTGGTATATACAACTCCAATCTTCAACTCCAGCACATCACTTGCTTGCAAAATATCTCTCCTCAACACCTCCAGCACATCACGTTACTTGTACTTCCTGGACCAACTAACACTGATTTGCAGGCTCAGCCAGGTCTAGAGTGAATGCCCAAAGCAGGCAGGGACAGCTCTAGTGTAGCACAAATATGGTAGTCCTTAGTGCTAGCTGTCCACATGGCTACTGAGTCCAGTACCACATCTTCAGGCCTTGCCAGCCCTCCTGGCTGCAGCTGCCTCTCTCTCCACTGCTCATAACACCACAGTCCATCCTACTGGCTCTGCACCCATCCCAGACTGCAATCTCCTCTCAGGCATGCCTCTCCAGTTCTCTCACGACTTTGTGTTACTCACCAGCCCTCTTGCCTGTGACCTGTTGTTCCTCTCCTTGAGACTTTGCCTGTATGTATACTGTGTGCATGTATACTGTGTGTATGTGTGACTGTGTGTTTTTTTGTGTGAATACTGTGTATATGTGTGTATACTGTATGCATACTGTGTGTGTGTATACTGTGTGTGTGTGTGTATACTGTGCGTGTGTATGTATACTGTGTGTGTGTGTGTGTGTGTGTGTGTGTATGTATACTGTGTGTGTGTGTGTGTGTGTTATATGTGTACTGTGTGTGTGTATATTGTATGTATACTGTGTGTGTGTGTGTATATATTGTATGTATACTGTGTGTGTGTGTGTGTGTGTGTACTGTGTGTGTGTGTATACTGTATGCTTACTGCTGTATGTGTATGTATTCTGTGAGTGTGTGTGTGTATGTATACTGTGTGTGTGTATACTATATGTATACTGTGTGTATACTGTATGTATACTGTGTGTATGTGTGACCTTGTGTATGTATACTGTGCATGCATGCATCTGTGTGTATACTGTGTGTATAGTGTGTGTGTGTTTATGTGTGTGTGTGTGTGTGTATACTGTATAATCCATGTGTGCTTAATGCCACTCAACAGAAGTCAATATAACAATCCGATGCCTGTGAAAAATCTACTTGTTACCATTCAGAGGCAACTGAATGGTGCACTGCTGAGCTTGGCCTCGGACCAGGCCCAGTGGCCCAATCTGCCCAATCTGAGGCCAACTACAACAGTTCATTATTCAGCTGGCTCTATGACTCACTTGTGCTGTTCAGAGCCTGCAACACGTTGATTATTTTTCTAATTAAAAGCCATTTCCCACCAGCTGCCTGCCACACCAAGCACTAAGGTGCAAAGGTGTATGTAAAGGCACACTGATGGAAGGTGACACTCTGGGGGCTCTTTGGGGGCTCTGCCATAGCGTGGCACTCTGTGGGATCTGCCATAGGATGGCACTCTGGGGGCTCTGCCGTAGGGTGGCACACTGGGGGCTCTGCCATAGGGTGGCACGCTGAGGGGCTCTGCCATAGGGTGGCACATTGGGGGGGCTCTGCCGTAGGGTGGCACTCTGTGGGCATCTTCCATAAGGTGGGACTCTGCAGACAGTGATGTATAGGGAGAATGTTAAGACTGTGTAAGGGATGACTCTGATGTGAGTGTGGTGCTCATCCTGACCGCTGTACTATATATGTTGTTTTGTTTGTTACTTACTCCTGGCGTGGCAGCGATCTGTAAGCCTGAAGGCCCAATAATGTTCGATTGCTTGAGGGCCCCATGAGTTGTCAGTCTGCTCCTGCTTACACATTAGTAGCATGTTAGGAACTGTGTCAAATGCTTTAGCAAAATCCAAGTATACCATGTCCACAGCCACCCCTCTGTCCAAGGTTTTACTTACCTCCTCATAAAAAAAAATCAGGTTTGCTTGACAACTTCTGTCTTTCATGAATCCATGTTGTCTGTTGCGTAAACTACCACCCCCATTATGAACCTGAGCTCCCCCATGCTCCTTTGTATACACAGAGCTGAAGAAAGTATTTCATAAATTTGCCTTCTCTTTGTCTCCAGTCACCCACTCTAGATTATTTTGTAAAGGGCCTACATTCTCAAACCTGACCTTTTTACAGTACTGTTAATATATTTGAAGAACTTTTGGGGGTTTTTCTAATCTGTCGTTTGTTTTAAATTTTTGCATCCTTGATTTCCTTTTTACATATTCTGTTATATTCTTTGTATCATTTAAATGATGATAGTGTTCCTTCATTTTTATATTTTTTAAAGTTATTTTCTTATTATTTATAGCTATTTTGACTTTGCCCGTGAGCCACATATGTTTTATTTTTAGGCTTTAAAACTTATTGCCCATGGGAATATACTTTGCAGTGAGATTTTGTATTTAGTCTTTTTGAAAAATTCCCATTTCTATTCTGTGTCCATTGATGCCAATATTCCCTTCCTGTCTAAGTCCTGGAGAGCAGCCCTCATCCTTGGAAAATTTGCTCTCTTAAAGTTAAGTGTTTTTATCTTTCCCGTATGTGTTTGTTGCTTACAGCTAACATTAAATTAAATCATGTTATGGCCACTGCTACTCAGACGTTCTTTTCTATGAATATTGGTATAAGCTCCACATACTTTGATAGTACCAGGTCCAGCAGAGCGTCATTCCTAGTTGGGGGCCTCAATAAACTGGACCATAAGACCTTCAACTGTCCCAGCAGTGCCATTAATTTGTCAATTTCCGGTAGTTAAAATCTCCCATTTTTATCTGCCAGAAACCATGAAATGTTTAATAGTAAAAGTAAAAAGAACAAACATAGTCAAAACAAGTTCAGTAACTGGAACGAATAGTCATCCAAGACAGAAGTCAGGGATCAATGTAGTGGAACAGCAAGTAGGATCTGGAGCCAGAAGGGATGTCAGCAAAGCAAGTCTTGAACAGGATCGCAGGAGAGAGTTTCTGTGATGTTGACCAAGGCGAAGCCAGACAACCTCTGGACTGGATGGCTTAAGTAGGCAGGACTGATGAGCAATATATCATCAACAGCTGAGTAACTGTGGAAAGATAGGAGCTGGCAATTAGCTGACAGCTGAGCGACCAGCTGAGAGAAGGAAGGGCTAAGCCCAGCCCTGAAATTATCACTGGCCCAGCCCTTGCAGCCCTTTCCATCTGTGCAAGGAGTCTCCACTTCCTCATTAACACTGGGAGGTCTATAACAAACTCCAATGATAACCTTTGTAGTACACACACCCATGTACAGTTCCACCCATAATGCTTCAAATTAATCACACTCTTCATCAACTAGGCCCTCTTTCACACTCGCTTTGAGCTCACTTCTCACATGGAGACAGACACCGCCACCCATTCGTTTTACCCTGTCTTTCCGTAAGAGAGCATAGCCAGGAATACTAATAGCCCAGTCATGAGAGGAATGAAGCCAAGATTCAGCAATACCAATTAGATCATAGTTCTCCTCGTGCACCAGAGCTTCCAACTCACCTATTTTGCTTGGTAGACTTCTGGCATTGGTGAACAAACACTTTAAAGGCGTTGTAAATCTTCATTTTTTTATTTTCTAAATAGGTTCCTTTAAGCTAGTGCATTGTTGGTTCACTTACCTTTTCCTTCGATTTCCCTTATAAATGTTTTTTTTCTTTGTCTGAATTTCTCACTTCCTGTTTCTCCTCAGTAAACTTCACACCATCATCCGAGCGGTGTTTAGTCAGCCAGAACAGCTTACTGAGGAGGAACAGGAAGTGAGAAATTCAGACAAAGGAAACAAAGAAAAAAATAATTAAAGCTGCATTCACACCTGAGCGTAGCGTTTTCAAGCAGAAAATCGCGCAAATTTACCACGATTCGTGGCATTTTTTACCTCGATTTGCCGCGATTTTGTGCAGGGCAAAAGGGCACCAATGTTAAAAGAAGAAAAAAGCCCAAATCTGCTCAATTCGAGCGACAAAAAAGGATCCGGAACTTGTTTGAGCTTCAGGCGTTCGGCTTCAGGCGACATGGAGTGGAGATGTGAACCATCTCCATTGAGAATAATAGATTTTTTCCCCTCTAACGTTTTGTAGCTTCAGGCTTCAAGCTACAAAACGCTCAGGTGTGAATGGGGTCTTAGAAGGGAAATCTAAGGAAAAGGTAAGTGAACCAACAATGCACTAGCTTAAAGGAACCTATTTAGAAAATAAAAAATTAACCTTTACAACCCCTTGAATTCATTGTCACATTTTGCAAACGTATGTTGCATATTTTTTATTTTAGTACAAATAGTACAATTTCCAATGATTGTTTGTAACATAGTTCTGAGTGCTTTAGGAAGTTACAAGCTTTGACTTCCAGTAGGGGCTTCATCCAGGATGAACTATGTTTTATACCTACAAAAAGAGAGAAAGTTTGGTTGGCAGGGCTTTGAATGAGGCCAATCACTATATAGAGTAAGCATGTGAGATATAAAACACAGTATTGCTTTTATGGGTTCCATCTAAAAGGGGGGAGTTTTTTGGGGACTTTGAATGAGAGATGTATACCAAGGAGCAGTCTTGGGAAAGAACATTTTATTATACCTTGTGAAATCATGTACAGCAAAGTGAATGACACAAAAAAGATTTTTCTGACGGAAATTCCGCTCATGTGTATGGGGCATTAGTGTTGTTTCTCATCAACCCTACTGCAGTAGGGGATGAGGAACTTGCTTTAGCTTTGACGCAGTTGCGTTTCCCGGGTCATAGCCCGCTTCTTCAGGAACAGTGTATCTCAGTTAAACACTAAAATAAGAAATATTATAAATATCAATTCCAATCACCAGGGCTTTTTTTCAGCTGGAACTAGTGGAACTCAGTTCCACCACCTCTGGTTCAGTCCCTCTGCTTCCTGTTCACCTCTATGGCTTGTAAACACAGAAGTCTGGTTTGGGTGTTTATAAGTAAAAGTTTGTCTCCCAATGGCTCCCACTGAGTGCAAGATGGGGGCAAGGGAGATGTAGGTGCCCAGGGTTCAGTGCAGATGCCGACACACCCACTCGATGATCTCCCCGTATCAAACCCCTTTAAGACCCTCCCAATGTTAGTGAAATTTGAGCACACCCACAATTTG
The DNA here is from genome assembly GCF_037356315.1 of Lithobates pipiens. Taxonomy (NCBI): domain Eukaryota; kingdom Metazoa; phylum Chordata; class Amphibia; order Anura; family Ranidae; genus Lithobates; species Lithobates pipiens. Next base: position 347,954,218 of record NW_027507903.1, read on the forward strand.
ATGCAGTTTGGAGGGTTTGTGTGTGTGGGGTGGTGAGCGGGGTTTTTAGGGGGTTGTGGTTGAGTTCCTGTGCCTATTTTCTGTGAAAAAAAAGCCCAGCCAATCACAATCTATCAATGTGTATAATGGCAGAATAGTTTATTGCCACATACCTCAAAATTATATACAGAGACACATAAATTAAGTCATAATACATAGCCCTCATATGGTCAGCCACTGCCACCTTCTGGTCGCATGGGATAGTTTTCATACAGCTCTTTAGGGAGACCAAGCTCCTAGTGTCAATTAATATAAGTATCTGAAAAAGGTATATCATATGTAGATCATAGTAACCAATATGAAAGTACACATGTCACTTTGTGAGATATGAGGTAAAATTATATTTTGGTGTGGGACCCCCTTTAAAATACAAACTACACCCCTACTCCTCAGTTTAGAAAAACATATCTACAAGAGTCACTTATGCTGCCTGTAAATACTAGCAGTGCCAACCACCAGCCCGCAGGGACAGGAAGACAACCCGGGCCCCACCTCCCCACCAAAGGAGACAGACAGCGTCGCCAACCAATGGAACAAGGATATCCAAAAGGCAAGAAACGCGGGGCAAAGGGAATCAAAAAACAGCCACAAAGCATGCAAACATGTAAGCAGACTGGCTCGTCATGCTGGCCAAATGGGAACCCATATAGCAGCCTACCTAAGATTAAACCATGTTGATAAGTTAGATAACCGAGGATACAAGTAAAGGCGAAATATCTTAGTCTCATAAACCTCCCAATAGCAACAATATCTGTTAGTGAAATACATAGTCTCTATTAGCCCATGTGGAAAGGTTATATTACAAAATAAAGTCCAAAACACTTAAGGCTGCCATCATATGGGAGCAGAAACCGAGTTCCAAGATACTGCAGAAAAACAAAAGGAAAGAGGCGCCTCTAAGTGTGGACGTTTTAAACACTTTAATAGAGCATACAATTTATGCACTCACATTTAGGTGACGTTTAACAAACATAAAGGTGCAAGATGGAAGGCCGGCTGCTGTGGAGGAACTCGAAACTCAGAACGAGGCGTGAAACGCAAGGCAGGGATGACAGTAAGGGATGACGTCACCATTTATGTGTGACGCTAGAGATGAGGGAGCAGAAAGTAGGAGCGGCACCTGGACTCATCCTTGTTAGGACTGATATTTTTGTTTAACATTACCTAAATGTGAGTGCATACACTGTGTGCTCTATTAAAGTATTTAAAACGTCTACACTTTGAGGTGCCCCTCTCCTTGTGTTTTTATAAGTCACATAGCCACATCAGTGAATTTAGAGGAGAGATGAGCAAAATAAATATATTTAAGGAAAAACATTGTCATTGGTAAATATAAGAGCTTGCATTGTATGATTCAGAACCATCCAGTTCCACCAGGGGACAGCAGCTGGCCATTTAGATATATACAAGCACTTAACAAGGTGGTATCTCACCCCCCAAGCATTACATACCTACTATCCGAACATCTCAGCACTTTACTGGAGATGTCGGATGGAAAGAGGCACATTGTTGCATATATTTTGGCCATTATTCAGAAGTTCACGGAGTTTGCGGTCCCAGATGACCCGGCCTTTTTCCTCCTACATGTAAACACAATGTCCACTAAAAGATACAAAAAATCGGTCATATGCCATCTGGTAAATGCTGCTAGATCCTGTATCCCACTTCAGTGGAAAAGCCAAACCCCACCATCGGTGGCATCCTGGATCCGGAAAGTAGAGGACGTCAGTAAAATGGAAGACCTGGTGCTCACTGTGAGACAACAACAAGAAAAAAATTAAAAAGACATGGGCACTTTGGCACCAGTTCATTTTCTCGTCAGAGGGTGTCTCCCTTAGAACCTTGTGATGATGCCATTAGTTTAGCGAACGCAGAAACTAAGGCTGTCCCGAATCAACCCAAACCCCTCCCCCCTTTTTTTCCCCTTGCCCCTCCTCCCCATCCTCGCCAGAGGCGATTTAGTTCGCATTGTGCGCTATACAAGTATGTCATTCATTCATTCATCCTAATGCCCCCCAGCCTCGGGAAATGGGCCTCGGCTGGGGAGATGTGGGGTTGGCAGGAGGTGGAAGTGGAAGGTAAGTGATGACTGAGACCTTTTCATATGAACCGCCTCCCCAAGGAGGATTATCTGTTCAAGAAGGTTTCGGCCTCCTGATGCTGTCAGGAAGGATCTTCTATCTGACATATATTGGTATGTTTGGAATGTATATGTTATCTGCCTCTCCTTCCATCCACGGGATGGAGTTAGTATGTTTTTTCCCTTACTTCCCCCTTGGTTCCCAATATGTATATGTATTGTTTTGTCCACACCCATGTTGGGCATCTCTAAAATAAATAAAGTTTATATTTGAAAAAAAAAAAGGTTTGTAACTTATATCGTCATTTAAGCCTGGTGGCTGTATTGCCGCTAAACAATTAATACATCTCCCTTTGTAGGATTAAGCAATCCCAGTCACCTCCTTGTATGTCCGTATGGATTCGTTCAAGGGCAAATAGTCTAACACTATGGGGGTTCTTATTGTGTTTCCATGTTTCATGTCTCCCAATGGAGGAAAAAACATTTAGTCTTACTGACATAGTAGCAGCCACATACACATGTCACGAGGTAGACAACCCCCATTGTCTGACAATTTGTAAAGTGCTTGACTTGATGGATTTCACTGTTTGGTGATTTGTGTGTCCTTCCAGGCCACAAAAACTGGGAGTATGAACAACCATCACATTTGTGGGTTCCTTGATATTTGTGTCTTTGTCCCCAGATGAAGACACGTGGCGTGTCGTAACGCGTAGGGAGTGGCCGGAGTCAGACGTATACCAGGAGGAAACATGAGAGTATGCTGAGAACGCCGTAGACATATTTATTTTTCTATTTTGCCTGTTTTAATTGCAACATTGTAAGAATCCACTCATATGGCATTTAATAAATATAAAGTGAGAAAAAACCGCGCTATCCACAAACAAATAAATAATAGCTGCCAGCACCGCAGACTTACTGCAACAAACAAAATGGTGAAATAATAAAAAAGGTGCAGCACTTAGATTATGACAATATCTATATAATCTTTTACCAGTGTAAATAATATAACCAACTTTAATAGTGAAAAAAACTCTGCATAAATTAACACTATTAATGATTCTATGTTTTAGACAACACTATATCCAAATATACAAAAAAAATTGATATACGTATATCCACCAAGGTGAACGTGTTAAGAGTCCATAAGTGAAACAATATGGTGACAAAGTGCAATATCTTGAGAAGTTATAGTGACTTCAGTGAATACTTTGCAGAAATCCACCACCACTTGAGAGGAGGCTTACCAGATGTAATGGACCCAGTTAGGTATATACCTAGTGAGTCACACGAGTTTATTGATGTAAATCCACACGAAAAAACAGCTGGCAAAATTTGTAACTTCTCATGGGTACCAGAGTAGACAGAGAGATGACCCAAAAATAGATGAAATGGCTATCCACCTTTTGGGGTGACTGAGGACAGAGATTCTTCCACGTATATTATAGGCCAAAAAGAAGAAAATACAGCCTCATAGTGAAATACCGTTTAAAACTTTTATTAACATTAAAAGCGTAAATGGGTACTCACATATTACAGGCAAATACAAGCATGGAAATAAAATCTGGCAATGCAGTGGCATCAACAAGCCCTACCCGACGCGTTTCTCCTAAACAGGCATCATCTGGGGATTCCACCATTCAAAGTAAGGGAAACAGGCAGTGGAGCCTTGCGGCTTCACTGCCTGTTGCCTACTGTGCATGCGCGAGTTGCTTGGCTCTTTGCGAATGGGGCGCGCTGTGTTGTGGGAAACACACAGTTCCCACAACACGCCATACCCCATTCACCAGAAGACAAAACGAAGAGGAGAAGACCAAAGATCACCGCGGAATAGGAAGAGGCAAATTAGGACGATCTGCCTAGCAACAGCCAGTTTTTTTTGTAGCCTTTTTATGCATTTGTTTTTGGGTGGAGCTCCCCTTTAACCAGTTGTTGACCACCGGCCTCAAATAATGGCCAGGCGGTGCATCTCTTGTGGCGGGAGGGCGTCATATGACGCCCTCCCCTTTAAACAGGGAATGCTCTCGATCGTGAGTGCGCATTCCTGTTCCATCAGTGGAGGCGTGTCACGGAGACACCGCTCGCCACAGAGGGGGGTGAACAGCAATTGGGTATGGCTGTTTACCATGTGATCTGCCGTGATGAAGTCACGGCCAATCACAGATGGTTACACCCCCACTGTGCGCAGCGTGTGCGCGTTGGTGGCGGCGTGTTCCCAGGAACACTGCTCGTCACCGACGCTGGTAAACAGCCATTGGCCGTTTCACAGCCGATCACTAAATGTAAACAAACCGCGGTAACGAGATGTTACCGGGTTCTCCTCCTCACACACCGATCATGTGTGAGGAGGAGATTGCGGTAATATCTCGTTACTGCTTATAGTGTACACACCAATCACACTGATTGCCCCCCCATCCCCCAATAAAGAGAACCTGTCACCACCCATCAGAGTACCTGTCACTCACAGTCCATCAGAGTATCTGTCACAGCCCATCAGAGTACCCGAGTACCTGTCACAGCCCATCAGAGTACCCGAGTACCTGTCACATCCCATCAGAGTACCCGAGTACCTTTCACAGTTCATCCGAGTGCCCGAGTACCTGTCACAGCCCATCAAAGTACCCGAGTACCTGTCATGGCCCATCAGAGTACCCGAGTACCTGTCACGGCCCATCAGAGTACCAAGTACCTGTCACAGTCCATCAGAGTACCCGAGTACCTATCACAGTCCATCCGAGTACCCGAGTACCTGTCACAGCCCATCAGAGTATCCCAGTACCTGTCCCAGTCCATCTGAGTACCCGAGTACCTGTCACAGTTCATCTGAGTACCCGAGTACCTGTCATTGTTCATCTGAGTACCTGTCACAGTTCATCTGAGTACCTGAATACCTGTCACAGTTCATCTGAGTACCTGTTACAGTTCATCTGAGTACCCGAGTACCTGTCCCAGTCCATCTGAGTACCCGAGTACCTGTCACAGTTCATCTGAGTACCTGAATACCTGTCACAGTTCATCTGAGTACCTGTTACAGTTCATCTGAGTACCCGAGTACCTGCCATTAGAGTACCCGAGTACCTGTCACCAGGCCATCATAGTACCCGAGTACCTGTCACCTGTCACCTGTCACCAGGCCATCTGAGTACCTGTCACCAGGCCATCAGAGTACTCAAGTACTTGTCACCAGGCCATCAGAGTACTCAAATACCTGTCACCAGCCCATCAGAGTACCCGAGTACCTATTTGCAGCCCATGCCTTATAGAATATACGTTGGGGTGTTTGCTTTCCAAAATGGGGTCATTTTGTGGGTAATTCCATTGTGCTGTTGCTCCTGGACCTTCAAAAGTGTGATGGGTAGGATTGAAATGAGATGTGTCATTTATGCTCCTAGAACGCCTGAAGGTACTACTTCAATGTTCGGCCTCTCTATGTGACCAGGCTGTGTAAAAGTCCTACACATGTGGTATCGGGAGGAGTAGCAGAATGTGTTTTGGGTGTAATTTTGGCTATATACATGCTATGTGTTAGAAATATCTTATAAATTGACAACTCTGTGGTAAAAAAAAATGCGTTTTAATTTTTTTCCACATTTTCCAAAAACTTCTGGAAAAAAATGAACCGTTCAAGAGACTCATTATGCCTCACAGATTATACGTTGGGGTGTTAGCTTTCCAAAATGGGGTAATTTTATGGGCAATTCCATTGTCCTGGTACTCCAGGGCCTTCAAAAGTGTAAGCCCTTGTACACACGGTCAGAGATTCCGACAACCAAATCCGTCGGAAACAGTCCGATGTAGACCACACACAGTCGGAATATCCGACAAAACGGTCCGATCGGACACATTCCGTCGGAATCTCCGACTGTGTGTACAAGGGCTAATAGGTGGCTGTGAAATGAGATGTGTCATTTTTGCTCGTAGAACGCCTGAAGGTACTACTTCAATGTTGGTGCTCTGTATGTGGCCAGGCTGTGTAAAAGTCTCACACATATCGCCGTACTCGGGAAGAGTTGCAGAATGTATTTTGGGGTGTAATTTGTTGTATGCATATGCTGTGTGTGAGAAATAACCTGATAATATGACAATTTTGTAAAAAAAAATAATAATAGAAAAAAAATCTTCAGTTTGCAAAGAATTGTGGGAAAAATGACAACTTAAAAAAACTCACCATGCTACTTACTTAATACCTTGGAATGTCTACTTTCTAAAAAGGGGTCATTTGGGGGGTATTTGTACTTTCCTGACTTGTTAGTGTCTCAAGAAATTAGATACACCTGATGTACTGAAGGCCTGATCAGATGTGATCAATTTTCAGTGATTGGCACCATAGTTTGTAGACTCTATAACTTTCACAAAGACCAAATAATATACACTAATGTGGGTTATTTTTACCAAAGATATGTAGCAGTATAAATTTTGCCCAAAATTTATGAAGAAAAAATACTAATTAGCAAAAGTTTATGACAGAAACAAAGAAAAAGGCCTTTTTTTAACAAAATTTACGTTTTTTTTTTATTTATAGCACAAACAAATAAAAAACCCATTAGTGATTAAATACCACTAAAAGAAAGCTCTATTTGTGTGGAAAAAAGGACACAAGTTTCATATGGGTACAGTGTTGCATGACTGAGTAATTGTCATTCAAACTGTGAGAGTGCTGAAAGCTAAAAATTGGTCTGGTCAGGAAGGGGGTGTAAGTGAACTGTATTGTGGGGGCTAATATTATTGCACAAGATATTGCTGCGCCATTATTTTATTCACCATTATTTATTTATTAGAGGATTATATTTCATGTTTTTAGGTGATTGTTCTTACATTGCACAAGATAACTTTTTGCTTTTATTATCTGTTTTGTGCTATTGTGAACACTATTAGATTTTGCAGCAATCATTTGGATTTATCACTATATGATATTTGTAGATAGGGACCATAACTAATTACTCTTAGTAGTGCGAAGGACACTTTACATTTACACTTTAATAATCTGATATTGTTGTCTGGAATACCTAATGATTAGTTTAGTTGTCCCGGTTTTGTCATCGTTGTGTTTGGCAGTTTGAAAATTAGTCCCTCTATGTCCCTATCATTAGCTTTCTTATAGGCTTTTTTCAAAGTATTTTTAGAATAGCCTCGGACTATTAGTCTATCTCTTATTTTCTTGGATTTAAGCTGGAAATCCTCCTGTGATGAACACTTGCGCTTGAGGCGTAAGTACTGTCCATAAGGAATGGATTTAATCAGACTTTTTGGATGTCTACTGTTCGCTTATGTGTTATAATAGTGTTACCAGTTGTAGGTTTTGTTTAATCCTACAAAGGGAGGTGAGATAGATTCATCGTTAAGCGGCAACACAGCCACCAGGCTTAAATGACGCTATAAGTTACAAACCTTTTTTATAAGATTTAGTCCATCCCTGTCTTCTGCCTATTTGCACATGTACATATACACCTGCAGTTTAGTCGATCTTGAGAGGTGGGCTTTAGTTATGAGATGGGATGCTTCTCTCTCCTTTTTTTGGGGGGGGGGGGGGGGTTAGGAGGGACTTATTGGTGTTAATCATGTATTTGTTATATCTTTCTTAGTTATGTCTATGACTGAATTGATATGTTATATATGCTCGTATATATCTAAATGGCCAGCTGCTGTCCCATGGTGGAACTGGATGGTTCTGAATCATACAATGCAAGCTCTTATATTTGCATATGACAATGTTTTTATGTGACTTATCAAGATCGTTTCATCTTTGGCAGGCTGCTATATGGGTTCCCAGTTGGCCAGCACGACGAGCTGCTTACATGTAAGGTCTGCTTACATGTTTGCATGCTTTGTGGCTGTTTTTTTGTTCCCTTTGCCCTGCAGTTCTTGCCTTTCGGATCTCCTTGTTCCATTGGTTGGTGGCACTGTCTGTGGGGACTGGGGAGTAGGAGAGTAGCTTGTATTTTAAAGGGTGCCCACACCAGACTATCCTTTTGCCTTATATCACACACATATGTGTTCTTACTTTTGGGGTTGTTTCATATTGATTACTATGATCTCCATATGATATAACCTTTTCAAATACTTATATCAATTGATACTAGGAGCTTGGTTTCCCTAAAGAGCTGTATGTGGACTATCCCATTGCGACCAGAAGGTGGCAGCGGCTGACCATATGAGGCCGTGTATTGTGACTCCATTTATTTGTCTCTGTATGTAATTTTGAGGTATGTGACAATACACTCTTCTGCCATAATACTCATTCATAGATTGTGACTGGAATTCATATTTATAATATTTCTTATTTCTTATTTTAGTGTTTGACTGCGATACAATTTTCCTGAAGAAGCGGGCTATGCCCTGTAAAACGCAACTGCGTCAAAGCTAAAACAAGCCCCTCATCCACTACTGCAGCAGAGTGGATGAGAAACAACACTAAGAAGAGCATCACACTGTTTTGTGATGTTTATGTATGTGTATATTTTTCATGTTTTCATCAATTTTAACTTGTATAAATAAATACTTTTAAAACTTTTTTACTCCTTTGTTACTGTTATAGCCCCTCCAAATTAGTAGTTAGTTTTTTTCTTTGTGCATATTATGTTTCAGGATGAGGTTTCGGACAATACTTGTACAACTTTTGAGGGTTCTCTTATGCGTAGCTAGAGAACTGACCATGATGCGCTCTCCTGCTTAGTGTGTCAGTTTTATTAGGAAACAGGGACTGGCAGGAACACCAGTAATTTTACACAAAGGAAGCAATGCAAAGCGAACAGGATACTTTCTCATACAAGTACATGGTACAGCAGGCACATATCAGTAATATGAAATGTTGGGTTTGCCTACTCTTTATTTTAGATTTAGAACTTCAGGGGTGATAGGGGACATTTTATTACATGAAATCACACACATTTGCTACATCACTCATCATCTAGAAAGCAGAGGCAATAAAACAGCAATATATATTCAGACTACCGTAAGAAGCAGGCAACTGCATTTTAAAAATTTACAGTCCAATTCAAATTAAAACCAAAGCACTTGGAAAACAGACAGAAATACCAAAATCTGTGAATAGGAGGAATCCCAGCCTCTGGCCAGGAGTCTTAGTTGACAGATTATGTAACACAGCTGTTTATTACCCTTGCTCCTGAGATCCCTAAATCAGACTGGAAAACAGTCAGCATCCTCAAAGCATTGGGGTCATGAGCCCCAGCTTCCAACTGGGAAACTATAACGGGTTTTGGTCTTATTTGTTTGCACTGGCCTTATATTTCATTTTTATTATTGTGTAATATATTTGTTTTACAAATAAGCATTTCATATGAGGATATTAAGTCAACCAAAAACATTGGTCTTTCTAATAAGTACGGTAAGCCCAGCACTGTATTTTTTTTTATCTTTAATAAGCTATCAATACTAGAAACAATAACACCTCAATTATGAATGCCAAAATTCCTAAATCTTTAAACATACCTTATTATGTTTAGATGGGACTTTTTAGGCATTCTGTTTATACACACACATGTAAATCTATAAAATGTAATTTATTAAAAACATGTTAAAATAACATAGATATAAATAAAATCAATATATCAGGCTTTGATAATGATTAGAACATGCTGGGTACAATTCTCTGCACTTACAGTGCCTTTCAAATAGACTATATCTTCTCAGGGGAATGAGAATCTGTAAGAGACCCAAGCTATCATTGTAAACTTATGTAAAAAGTCCCATCTAAACATAATAAGGTATATTTAAATCCTTTCCTATTAGTTTGCAAGAAGTAGGGTGGATAGGGTTTCTTTATTTCTCTCAATCATTAACAAAAGATTAAGTTACACAAGCTATTCAGGTTATTCACAAAAAAGTAGTAAATTACTGTGTAGAAAACTTGCCAATGTAAATATGCTAAAAAAACAAAACATACATAAAGTGGTTGTAAAGTCGGAAGGTTTTTTTATCTTAATGCATTCTATGCATTAAGATAAAAATCTTTCTGTGTAGCAGCCCCCCTCAGCCCCCCTAATACTTACCAGAGCCCCATCTTTATCCAGCAATCTTGCAGGAGAGACCTGGCTGGGGGGGGGGGTGGGCGAGACTCTCCCTCCTCATTGGCTGAGACAGCAACAGAGTGCCACTGGCTCCAGCTGCTGTCAATCAAAGTCAGTGAGCCAATGAGAAGAGAGAGGGGGGCAGGGCCTAGCCACGGCTCCATGTTTGAATGGACACACAGAGTTGTAGCTTGGCTCGGGTGCCCCCATAGCAAGCTGCTTGCTGTAGGGGTACTCAACAGGAGGGAGGGACCAGGAGTGCCAAAGAGGGACCCGATAAGAGGATCCAGCTGCTCTGTGCAAAACCACTGCACAGACCAGGTAAGTATAACATGTTTGTTATTTTTAAACACAAAAAGTGTGACTTTAGTATCACTTTAAGTATTTACTGTGTTGTGATTGGACACAGATTATGGTAAGCATTTTGAAAAGATGATTGCAGATTTGAAATTGCAGAGATATATTTTCATATATTGCTATCTGTAAAATATGCAATCTGAAAGTGTACCTAATGCGTGTAAAAGAATAGAAGAGTGTGACCAAGCATGCTGCTATTTTGGTGCAACACTAGCATGCCTAAGATATGGAGCAATAGAAATATCAGTTGTACTGCAAATTATGCAATAGTAAAAGGTTTTGGGACCACGCATCATGTTGACTAATAGGGATGGGCTTTATGTTCGGGTCAAACTTGAGTTTGACTCAAAAATTGGCTTTTATGCCCGTTGGCCGAATAACAAACAATTTTGGGTGTTGGCGGAAAATTGGAAAAGCCGCAGAACAGCCTTTAAAAGTCTATGTGACGTTTTTGTCTCCATACTATAGGCTTGGGTATCTGTTGGACTCTTTGTAGACGGAGGTGTCTTTTTATTATACCCCCCTGCCTTTTTTTTATGATTGTTGTATTTTAATGTATAGCTAATAAAATTAGTTATTTTTTATTTACTTTTATGTGTATTGTCAGACTGACAATTCATTATACTATAAAAAACAAAAGAAAAATATCGCGCTTGGGGTAAACCTAAAAGCTGCAACTACAACCATCTAATATCAAGATATGAAGAAACTCAAAAAAATTATATATAAAGTTGCGCTAAAGTCACATGAAAAATGAAAGTGAAAAGTCCAATACAAATTATTGAAATTAAAAATCAAAAAACATCCTGTGTAGAGTTCAATGAAGAAAAAAGGAGTCTTTTTGTAATAAGGGACTCTTTGTTTCCACGAAAAACCAATGAATAAAAAAATCAATCCTTTTTACGAATTCAGTGTAATCTTCTTACAAATCCAAAGTTGAAAAAAGTTTGACCCTTACCACAATGGGTGGACTCCCAGTCAATGGAGTCGTTAGCGCGAGCAGACAGCCCTCTGCGGGGTTCTTTTGCGTGTAATCCGTTCCGTTATGGTACTAAACGTATAGATAGATGTGGATCATTCGGAAGTGATCGGCATAGGTTACGACAATTCCGTACGTCCTACTTCCCTTCTCGAACACCGTAGGCAGTGGTAATCCGATCTCTCTGTGCGTCTGGAGTTTGTTTATAGCTCCCCAGCGAATCCTCCGATGTCAGGGTTTTACAATACGCAAACCTGTGGTAAAACACAAACTACTCGGGCCTCTCGGCCACGAGTAGAAGGAAGGGGAAAACAAAGAAGGACTCCGATCGTGAAAGTACCGTTTGGCAAGCGACAATTTTATTAAAAATGTAAAAAAAAATTTGAACATACAGCAGACCAATGACCGAATAGGTCCGATTCTAGAGGAAACTTATAGTATACAATAGACCAAAGGTACGACCGAATCGGTCTAACTCATGAAAAAAAAATATATATGCATAAAAAACAGGTTAAAAATAAGAACAAATATACACCCGTGCTAGGGAATATTCTAAGCGTGGTGGTATCAGCACAAACAGCCCGACATGTTTCGTAAAAACTTACATCCTCCTGGGGCATTTTTTTACATTTTTTACATTTTTTTACATTTTTTATAAAATTGTTCGAGAAGGGAAGTAGGACGTACGGAATTGTCGTAACCTATGCCGATCACTTCCGAATGATCCACATCTATCTATACGTTTAGTACCATAACGGAACGGATTACACGCAAAAGAACCCCGCAGAGGGCTGTCTGCTCGCGCTAACGACTCCATTGACTGGGAGTCCACCCATTGTGGTAAAGGTCAAACTTTTTTCAACTTTGGATTTGTAAGAAGATTACACTGAATTCGTAAAAAGGATTGATTTTTTTATTCATTGGTTTTTCGTGGAAACAAAGAGTCCCTTATTACAAAAAGACTCCTTTTTTCTTCATTGAACTCTACACAGGATGTTTTTTGATTTTTAATTTCAATAATTTGTATTGGACTTTTCACTTTCATTTTTCATGTGACTTTAGCGCAACTTTATATATAATTTTTTTGACAATTCATTATAGCTGCGAGTAGTTTTAAATTACTTTTTTTTTTTTTAGAAATGTAATTTTGCTCTCAGACTGTTCTAAACACTGGAAGCATGAGCTCCCTTATAGTCATGCTATAGACACCCCCCAGGTACAAAATGTAAAATATTACACTTTTATTGTTTCATTTTAAGCATTATTAAAATCACTGCTTCCAGAAAAACTGCCGTTTTTAAAACTGTTTTTGCATTGACACGTCTCATGGGGCAGGGCCCAGGTCCCCACTTTTTATGACAATACCAAGCATATAAGCTTTTAAAATTAGTACTTTTGATTTTTCATGTTCGTGTCCCATAGACTTTAACGGTGTTCACGTGTTCAAACAAAGTTTTCGCTTGTTCGCATGTTCTAAATGGATGTGAACCGAATGGGGGGGGGGGGGGGGTTGTTCGGCTCATCCCTATTGACTAATAACAGTGAATAACCTATTCCTTTGATGTCTTTTGGTACAAAACATTGGATTTGCTGGTAAAGTGACAGTGTACAAATTGATATACATACAGTCAGGTCCATAAATATTGGGACATCAACACAATTCTAATATTTTTGGCTCTATACACCACTACAATGGATTGGAAATTAAACAAACAAGATGTGCTTTAATTGCAGACTTTCAGCTTTAATTTGAGGGTATTTACATCCAAATCAGGTGAACGGTGTAGGAATTACAACAGTTAGTATATGTGTCTCCCTCTTTTTAAGGGACCAAAAGTAATGGGACAGATTAACAATCATCCATCAAACTTTCACTTTTTAATACTTGGTTGCAAAGCCTTTGCAGTCAATTAAAGCTTGAAGTCTGAAACGCATAGACATCACCAGACGCTGGGTTTCATCCCTGATGATGCTCTGCCAGGCCTCTACTGCAACTGTCTTCAGTTCCTGCTTGTTCTTGGGGCATTTTCCCTTCAGTTTTGTCTCCAGCAAGTGAAATGCATGCACAATCCGATTCAGGTCAGGTGACTTGGTCATTGCATAATATTCCACTTCTTTCCCTTAAAAAACTCTTTGGTTGCTTTCGCAGTATGGTTCGGGTCATTGTCCAGCTGCACTGTGAAGCGCCGTCCAATGAGTTCTGAAGCATTTCATCCTGCTGCTTTTGTCAGCAATCACATCACCAATAAATACAAGAGAACCAGTCTTTAAACATACCTTACTATGTATACCTTACATATGTATATCTTACACAGTTGACCTGTGATATACATAATGAGTTATATTGGTCTTTGTGTACAATTGGGACAAAGGTGTAGCTGTAGTTATTGTGTTATTAGGTATTTCACAGAATAGCAGCATAGTTGGTCATTTTTGTAATGTTTTTCCATGTGATAGCATGGCCAGTGACAAGTACTCTTTACTGGAATATTTGGGGACTATTGGACCCCAGATCTCTCCTCTGCCCTCAAAAGTATATGATCAAACTGAGATGGGTTTGATCAGATGCTTTAGAAGCTGGCAACGGCTTGTAAATAGTGAACTAAAATCAGAATTCTTGTCACTTTCTGGTATCATACACCACAGAGATGATCTCTATAGTGTACCACTCTGAATGTCAGTGTCAGTCTTGGGCTCTCTGGTGGGATGGGGGAGACCGGGAAGGTGGTGGGAGGGGGGTGGGGTGACCACCTTCTGCCACATTTAAAAGTGATTTGGCAGCTTTATAGCCGCTCGGATAACTTTTACAATATAGAGCTCTAAAAGCCACTGAACCACTGATCCTCAAGGACATACGGTTACATAAATTTGTGGAAGGTGGTTAAACTGTGATTTTTTTGTTTTTGTTTTGTGGAACTACAAACAGCTTTCTGTTCTTAGCTTAGGAAACACTCTGGGAATTTTACATCTTTAGGAAGACTGCATTAGGCACACAGGGTAATTTAAGTGCTAGTCAGGATTATCAGAAGCTCTGAGGGGAATAAGTCTACACTAGACTAAACAAATTATTTTTTCATAAGGGGCGGCAAGGTAGCCTTAAATGGCTGAAATGAAAAATGTACTGGCACCTTATGTCACCTTTGTGTACCCATGTTGTTGTGCACTGCTTTTTTGAATTAGCAATTTTCTTAATGTCACCACCAGGCTCCTATTAACTGAGTCTGGGATGCACATTGTAAATTAATTACACGTGGTCAAGGAACTGAATCAAGCTAATTGTGTCACAGTTTGAAATTCTGTTGCTCTTATTAGCTTGCGGTGTTCCCAGATTTACAATGTGATTTTAAAACATTGCTCCCTTTAGATCCACGGCATAATAAATCCACAGGCATGTCCGTAAGAGGGCTAATGAAATGAAATATCCATGTTGCTTTTGGGCACCAGAGAGAAATTCTGCAGCTGAGTAAATTAGTGGCAGTTTTACATTTTACCTCATAACAAATGTGTATTTTTTTTAGTCTCAGTATATATTTAATATTACCATATTTATTCAATCATATTAATCCACAGAGATATCTGGCAGAACCCAGAAACACTGCAGTGGGGCCATTAATTAGAATAAAATGGAATATGTCATGGTTTTGTGATGTTGAAAGCTTTTACATGTGAGATTTGATAAATGTTACCTTAAAAGCCTCATTGTAAAATGTGTTAACTTTTTCTGGATATAGTAATTCAATGATAGGTGTGCCAATAAGGCTGTCAAATGAGAACTGGCCTTTTTTATTTGAATGCAATACTCTCCTTGTATTGTAAACTTGAGCTACTCTCATTGCTGCAAGATTCATAATTCTTGTCGCCTTATAATATGAAGCATGTTCATAATGCTGAAACCAAGACGAAAAAAACACAATTGATCTTCCAGCATTCATAAACGGTTAATGAAATTAACCACTTAAGCCCCGGATCAATTGTCAGCCTAAGGACCGGAGGTCTTTTTACAATTTCGCACTGCACTGCTTTAACTGGTAATTGCGCGGTCATGCAATGTTGTACCCAAACGAAATTTGCGTCCTTTTCTTCCCACAAATAGAGCTTTCTTTTGATGGTATTTGACTGCCTTTGTGATTTTTATTTTTTACGATATAAATGGAAAAAGACTGAACATTTTGAAAAAAAAGATATTTTCTACTTTTTGTTGTAAGAAAAATCGAATAAACTAAATTTTAGTCATACATTTAGGCCAAAATGTATTCAACCACATGTCTTTAGTAAAAAAAATGTCAATAAGCGTATATTTATTGGTTTGCGCAAAAGTTATAGTGTCTACAAACTAGAGTACATTTTCTGGAATTTACACAGCTTTTAATTTATGACTGCCTATCTCATTTCTTGAGGTGCTAAAATGGCAGGGCAGTACAACCCCCCCCCCAAATGACCCCATTTTGGAAAGTAGACACCCCAAGGAAATTGCTGAGAGGCATGTTGAGCCCATTGAATATTTTTTATTTTTTTGTCCCAAGTGATTGAATAATGACAAAAAAAAAAAAAGTTTACAAAAAGTTGTCACTAAATTATATATTGCTCACACATGCCATAGTTATATGTGGAATTGCACCCCAAAATATATTCTGCTGCTTTTTCTGAGTACGGGGATACCACATGTGTGGGACTTTTTGGGAGCCTAGCCGCGTACGGCACCCCGAAAACTAATCACCGCCTTCAGGATTTCTAAGGGTGCAAATTTTTGATTTCACTCCTCACTACCTATCACAGTTTCAAAGGCCATAAAATGCCAAAATAACACAAACCCCTCCCCCCAAATGACTCCATTTTGGAAAGTAGACACCCCAAGCTATTTACTGAGAGGCATGTTGAGTCCATGGAATATTTTATATTTTGCCACAAGTTGCGGGAATATTACAAACTTTTTTTTTTTGCACAAAGTTGTCACTAAATGATATATTTCTCACACATGCTATGGGCATATGTGAAATTATACCCCAAAATACATTCAGCTGCTTCTCCTGAGTACGGGGATACCACATATGGGGGAATTTTTGGGAGCCTAGTTGCGTACGGGACCCCGAAAACCAAGCACCGCCTTCAGGATTCAAATATAAAACGCTACCAAAAAAACTGTTAGCGATCGCAGGGATCAGGCTTGACTCTGCGAACGCTGCAGTTATGTGTTTAGTGTTTTGTAAGTGACAGTGATCGATCGATACTGCACTTGCGTGGGCTGGGCGGAGCTGCAAAACGCAGGTGCTAGCAGGTATCTGGGCTGATCCCGCTAACAATGCGTTTTTTTTGGAACCCTAAACTGCTGGGGACGCTAGTATAGATCTGATCAGATCAGATATTGATCTGTTCAGATACTATACCACTACTGGAGGTGTATGCTTTGCGCGTGGGTGTTAGAGGTACTGGCACTAACCTAGTGCTGCCTGGGGTGACGCAGACCCATTCTGACCCTAAAATTGATATCACCCGCCGGGTGATCAGGGGGTTAAACCTTTATAGGGTAATAAATGGCGGGTGCCCTGATGCTATAAAAAGCAAACTAACTAACCAGAGTCACCCGTAACACTTATACGGTGATCACTGGTGAAAAGGTTAACTAGGGGCAATCAGGGGGTTAAAACCTTTATGAGGTAGTATATGGGGGTCCTCGATGCTATATAAAAACCTGACAGGGAACCTAAATAACTAACTGGCTAACCAGCGTCACCAGTGACACTTATACGGTGATCGCTGGTGAAAGGGTTAACTCTAGGGGCAATCAGGGGGTTAAAACCTTTATTAGGTTGTATATGGGGGTACCTAACGCTATAAAAACCTGGAGGTGAACCTAAAAAATAACTAGCTACCTAGCGGCACCAGCGACACTAATGCAGCGATCAGAAAAATGATCGCTTAGTGACACTGGCAAAAGGGGGTGAAAGGGTTACCTGGGGGGGCAATCAAGGGGTTAAACCTTTATGGGGGGTAGGGGGCTACCCTGGACCTAACACTAACTGCCCTGACACTTTTTACAGTCACAACTGACACTAAATTCAGTGATCAGTAAATAAATGATCACTGCAATCATTGACACTGTGACTGGGGGTGATCGGGGGGGGTGATTGGGGGTGAAAGTGTGTCTATGTGTACCTACATGTCAGTGTAGTGTTGGTGCACTTACTATGATGTCTTCTCTCCTTGCCGTCCAGTCAAAAAGACCGCCTCGAGGAGAGTGACATCACTTCCTCCTGCCTTTGTTTACACTACACACACAGGGGAAATTTCTCATTCGCCAGGAGCGATCGAGAAGGGATGGCCAGAAACCAACGGCCATCCCCTCATCCCGGATCGCTCCTGAAGCGAAACGGACCGCCGCAGCCAGCGGGAGGGGGTCCGATCGGACCCCCCACCCACTGGAAGGCAGGCATGTGCTTGTGCCTGTCCGTGCCATTGTGCCGACGTATTTTTACATGTGGCGGTCCTAAAGTGGTTAAGGTATTGCAAGGGCTTACCTATTTAGCAGCTTGGAACACATGTGAATGTCTGTGTTATGCTTCGGAACAAACAGAAAGAGAGAGAATCGAACTCAGTTTCTCAAAACATGGATTTTGTAGATACAGCATGAGGCCATATATATAAAAAAATAACAAATTTTATTAGCTATACATTAAAATACAACAATCATACAAAAAAAAGGGGGGGGGGTTAATAAAAAGACACCCTCTGTCACGATCTGGAGCGAGGCCGAGATGCTGAGAGGGCTCCCCTTGCGGCCGAGTGCAGCACAACCCTGAAGTTGACACAGGGATGCAGTGCCCACAGTAGCACAGGTTGCCAGGTAGCAGCAGCAGAGGTCAGGTACCGGGTAAGCAAGTCTCTAGGGGCAACCGTGCTAGGAAGTCCGAGAGTGGGCAGCAGAAGTCCAGAGAGTGGTCAAGACAAGCCGGGATCGGGTGCAGGAAGCAGACCAGGAGCGTCGGGTACAAGCCAGGAGTCAGAGCCAGGGGAATAACAGGAGTAGGTCAAGCAAGCCGGGTCGGTACACAGGAGGTCGGATAACAGGAAACACGGGTACAGGTTCACAGGAGAGCTGACGATAATCCAGCAATGCGGCACTGTCAGGCGAACGTTTAAATAGGCGAGGTGACCAGGTCACGTCGTGAGCGCGTCGGGGCGATCGTACGGCTACGTCGAGTACGTTGTGTATTCGTAACATCACCGCGTATGCCCGCCTGGTTAGACGTAGCGTCGGTCGTTCGTCTTGAAACTACTTTGCGCTTTCGTAGGCGCCGACGCGCGCTAACACGAACGTACCTCCTGAGATTGCGCCTATTTCCCTGACAGTGCCTCCCCCCAAGGGGCAGCCTCTGGATGCCCAACCGAGCCCATTTTTCAGGATACCGGCTGCGGAACCTGTGTATAAGCTTAGGAGCATGTACGTGACTGGCAGGTTCCCAAGAGTTCTCTTCAGCAGAATACCCCTTCCATTTGATTAAAAACTGGATAGTCCAACCTCTCCGACGACAGTCAAGGATGGACTCAACTTCGTATTCGGTTTCTTCACCAACCTGAACTGGAGGCGGGGGCACTTCTTCTCTTCCTGAAAAAGGACTAAAGGTAACACGTTTAAGGAGGGAGACATGAAATACAGGATGGATCTTAAACGATTCAGGCAAAACAAGTTCAAAGGCTACGGGATTAATCTCCCGTTTGATCTCAAAAGGACCCAGAAATTTAGGTCCCAATTTCCGGGATGGACATGGCAGTTTAAGATTTGCTGCTGAAAGCCACACCTTATCTCCTGCCTTGAAGGTAGGGTTAACTCTCTTCCTCTTATCGTACTGTTTCTTGTACTCCTCCTGGGCCCTCTTCATGGTATCTTGAAGTACTTGGTAGTTTGAGTGAATGAGATTTACTCTGTCTTGGACTGCCGGGACAGACGATTCAGGAATGGTATTAGGCAGGAATGAGGGGTGGAATCCGTAGTTTGCCCAGAAAGGTGACTGGTTGGTAGAGGCGTGCACTGAGTTATTATAGGCGAATTCTGCACAAGGTAACAAGGAAACCCAATCATCCTGGGAAAAGGAACAGAAGCATCGCAGGTACTGTTCCAACGTTTGGTTGGTTCTTTCGGTTTGACCGTTGCTCTGTGGGTGATAGGCAGAAGACAAACATATTCTAATTGAGAGCAATTTACACAGTTCTTTCCAAAATTTGGAGGTGAATTGTACCCCTCTGTCCGATACAATGCTGTCAGGTATCCCGTGTAACCGGACAATTTCTTTTTTAAAAGTTTTTGCCGTATCCAGGGCAGAGGGAGTCCCTCTTAACGGCAAAAAATGCGCCATCTTGGACAGGCGGTCTACTACCACCAAAATGGTCGTAAACCCTTCAGAGGGAGGTAGTTCTACAATAAAATCCATGGAAATTTATTTCCATGGTTTCTCCGGGACTGGCAGTGGCCTTAACAGACCCCAGGGTCTGGTGTTAGATCCCTTGTTACGTTGGCAGATGGTACAGGAATCAACGTATACTTTACAGTCAGCCCTTAAAGTAGGCCACCATAGGGACCGCTGTACAAGGTCAGTCGTCTTCCGGACTCCAAAGTGGCCTGCAAGTTGGTGGTCATGGAAAGTCTTTAATACCAGTAACCTGGCTTGCCGGGGGAACAAAAATCTTGTCCCGATGCCCGAAACTTCAGTTTCCGTACACTGCCTAGTAGCCAGCTCGATAGAAGACCTTAGGTCCGGTTGGATCAACAAGAAATTTTGGGGAGACAAAATTGTACTGGGTGGGACTCCTTCTGGGGTATCAGGAAACATCCGAGATAAAGCATCCGCTTTGCTGTTCTTAGATCCTGGGCGGTAGGTAATGTGGAAATTGAATCTTGAAAAGAACAAAGCCCATCGGGCCTGTCGGGGTCTCAGACGTTTGGCTGTGTGGAGATACTCTAAGTTTTTATGGTCCGTAAAAATTAGAATGGGGTGAGCGGCACCTTCCAGGAGATACCTCCATTCTTCAAGAGCGGTTTTGATCGCTAGAAGTTCCCGATCCCCTACATCATAGTTCCTCTCTGGGGAACTCATCTTTCGAGAGAAAAAGGCTACAGGATGCAGTAAAGCTTTGGAACCTTGACGTTGGGATAAGATCGCCCCAGTGGCCACCTCCGAGGCATCAACTTCTAGCACGTAGGGCAAGGCGGGATCTGGATGCTGCAGGATGGGCGCAGTGGTAAAGAGGGTCTTGAGCTGGTCAAAGGCGGACTGAGCTGCTGGGGACCAGTGGAACTTGGTGTGTTGGCGAGTGGTCTGAGTGATGGGGGCTACAATGGTGGAGAAGCCCCTTATGAATCTTCGGTAAAAGTTTGCGAACCAGATAAACCTCTGTACACCCCTTTTGTCAGAAGGAGCGGGCCAATCCAGGATAGATTTCACTTTCTGCGGGTCCATGGCAATTCCACCTGTGGTAATGATGAGTCCCAAGAAATGAATGGATTCCTTCTCAAAATCACACTTCTCGGCTTTGACATATAACCCGTGAGTTCTAAGAATACATAGTACCTTCTTAACATGTACCCTGTGAAGCTCTAGTGAGGTTGAAAAAATCAGAATGTCGTCAAGGTAGGCGACAACAAAGTGGTCTAGATGCTCCCGGAAGATGCCATTAATGAAATGCTGAAAGGTTGCCGGGGCATTACATAGTCCAAAGGGCATGACTAAGTACTCGAAATGTCCAAATCTTGTTCTGAAAGCGGTCTTCCACTCGTCCCCCTCCCGGATACGGACAAGGTTGTAAGCCCCACGTAGATCGAGTTTAGTAAAGATACGTGAGGTATGGAACCTTTGGAAGAGTTCAGGGATGAGCGGAAGTGGATAGCGGTTTTTAAGGGTAATATTATTTAATTCCCTATAGTCCACACATGGTCTTAGAGTCTTGTCTTTTTTCTCCACAAAGAAGATGCCTGCTCCGGCAGGGGATGAAGAGGGACGAATGAATCCTTTGGCCAGGTTCTCGTCAATGTATTGTCTCAGAGCCTCAAGTTCAGTCTCAGAAAGGGGAAATATCCGACCAAAAGGGATGGGGGCCCCGGGTAACAATTCAATGGGGCAGTCATAGGGGCGGTGTGGAGGTAGGGTATCAGCTTTCCTCTTGTCAAACACATCTCTGAATTCCTGGTAGACTGCTGGTATGTGAGGAGCTGGACTGGGTACGGGTTGTACAGTCAGACAACTGGGCAAGTTGTGGGGTACGGAATCTAAGCAATGCTGCTGGCAATAGGCAGATGTGAAGGATACCACCTTTGTGGGCCAATCGATCTGGGGATTGTGAGCCTGTAGCCAAGGAATCCCTAGGATAACCGGGAACATCGGAGAACTCAGAACATCAAATTTAAGGAATTCCCGGTGACCTGAATCGGTGATCGCCAGGATGGGACTAGTTTCCTTGGTGACATGACCTGAACTGGGTAAGGAGCCATCGGCCAAATGGACAGTCAGTCTCCGTTCCTTGAGGTTAAGTGGAAAAGCCAGACTCTTAGCCAGGGTTAAGTCCAGGAAGCAACTACAGGCTCCAGAGTCAATTATCGCTTGTAGAGGAATTCCTCTACCTGCCACCATCAATGTGACTGGAAGAGTGATGTGGGCGGAAGCTGACCTGAAGATGAAATGGAGTGCATGGGACTGGTTTACTCGGCCTTGTGGGGCAGTTGTTAATGAAATGTCCCGATTCCCCCACAGTAAAAACAAAGGTGTGCCTGTCGGCGATGAAGTCTCTCTTCGGAGGTTAAAGCGGGACGGGGCATGCCCCTCAGAACGGGAGCTACTGCTGGGCGAGCTGAAGGTGGGGCCTGGATGGAACATGAAGTCCGAGTGCGTTCAGACTGGCGTTCCCGTAGACGCCTGTCGAGCTGGATGGTGAGTAAGATGAGATCCTCAAGGGTAGTGGGAATCTCCAATCTGGCTAACTCGTCCTTAAGAGCTTCGGACAACCCCACCCGATATTGATATTTTAGTGCTGCTTCGTTCCAGCCGGAATCAGAGCTCCAGGTACAGAATTCTACTGAATAGTCCTCTGCAGGTCGCTCACCCTGGCGAAGGGCGTACAAGGTTGCTTCAGCTGTAGCTGTCCGAAAAGGGTCATCATACAAGCGAGCCATGGCCTCAAAGAACAGATCCAAAGTATCCACGTAAGGGCTGCATTGCTCCAGCAGGCCATGGGCCCACGTCTGGGGATCGTCCCTCAGCAGTGAAATGGTGAACCCCACCTTGGTCGCTTCTGAAGAAAAGGTCTGAGGTTGAAGGGAAAAATAGAGAAAACATGAATTTTTGAAGGATCTGAATTTTCTTCGGTCCCCAAAAAAGCGTTCCGGGGCTGGGACTCGTGGTTCTGGGGCAGCTGAGGTTGTAGGAGCAGGAACTTGACCAGAGGAGGTGGGCGGTTCAAGCGGGTGTTGCAGGCGTTCCTTCAGCCAGTGATATCTCTCTTGGAGCTCCTGAATAGCTGGAGTAAGGGCCGTAAGTTCTTGTAAAATGGCCTCCAATGGGGAGTCACCTCTGTCGACCTCTGACATGGCTGGATTATACTGTCACGATCTGGAGCGAGGCCGAGATGCTGAGAGGGCTCCCCTTGCGGCCGAGTGCAGCACAACCCTGAAGTTGACACAGGGATGCAGTGCCCACAGTAGCACAGGTTGCCAGGTAGCAGCAGCAGAGGTCAGGTACCGGGTAAGCAAGTCTCTAGGGGCAACCGTGCTAGGAAGTCCGAGAGTGGGCAGCAGAAGTCTAGAGAGTGGTCAAGACAAGCCGGGATCGGGTGCAGGAAGCAGACCAAGAGCGTCGGGTACAAGCCAGGAGTCAGAGCCAGGAGAATAACAGGAGTAGGTCAAGCAAGCCGGGTCGGTACACAGGAGGTCGGATAACAGGAAACACGGGTACAGGTTCACAGGAGAGCTGACGATAATCCAGCGATGCGGCACTGTCAGGCGAACGTTTAAATAGGCGAGGTGACCAGGTCACGTCGTGAGCGCGTCTGGGCGATCGTACGGTATTCGTAACATCACCGCGTATGCCTGCCTGGTTAGACGTAGCGTCGGTCGTTCGTCTTGAAACTACTTTGCGCTTTCGTAGGCGCCGACGCGCGCTAACACGAACGTACCTCGTGAGATTGCGCCTATTTCCCTGACACCCTCCGTCTACAAAGAGTGATGGAATTTGCACTATGGCCAAACCCAGACATGTGTGAACCACACTCGCATGTCATGTGAATTGGATGTAGTGAAAACTGCATCCAATTCGCACATATTTGAACCTGGCCTTAAATAGCTCCAGATTAGGATGAAAAATACACAACTATGTGCATTTGCATGCAGGTGCATTGTCTTTCCTCATAAACTAATAAAGGTGCCTTCCCAGTTAACAAGGCTCAAAATATGAAAAAATAACAGATAAAATCAAAAATGCAATTATTAACAATAAAATGTACCCCACCCACCCCCTATTTACATACATAAAAACTTAAAATGATATTAAACCTTCATTATTTCTAAAACTAAAATAACAAACATGTCATACTCACCTGCTCTGTGCAAGACCCTCGTCCTGATCTTCCTTTTCTGGGGTCCTCCGCTGGTGCTCCAGGCCCCTCCTATTCAGCGAGTGTCCCCAGGAAACGTGGCTATTGACACAGACAGGGCAGCTTGGCCCCAACCCCCGCTCCCTTGTCACAACAATTGAATGACAGCAGCGGGAGCCAATGGAATGCAGTGATGGAATGAGAAGGCCTTGCTATTTAATTTAACCCTCCGGCCCTCTATCATCGGGTATGCTGACCTTTTACTCACAATAGGTTCCCAGTTATAAAGTAGCATTAGACCTCAGACACACTAAACCTGTGCATGAGATTCTAGTGTTTTGGTGCAGGTGAATGGGGCTGGACAGTATCTGGAGTGGTACTAATGTTTAGGGAAGTATGCACCCAGGGATGAATGCTCGGAGCACATACACTGCGCTTCATAAATGTGCTCCACTTGCTTTGGGACTCCAAAGTAATCTGAGTCCTGAGACCAGTCTCTCCTCCAATTGCAGAGTTCCTTCTGCAGTATTAAGCACAGAACTTCATGGAGCAAAACAGGCTCTGCAGCCTGTATTTTATGAAAGGCAAGTAAAAATATATAGGAGGCAGTGTGGAATAACGTTGAAATGTCTATCAAACAATGTATAGCAATATCTAATGACCCCCCCCTATATTGTACAAATCTGCTATTTTCTAGGTAGATGGGCTACATGTGTTCTTATTTCAATTTTTTATAACTAAGGTGCATCAGGTGGATGTGATTACAGATTACTCACAGATTTCAGTTTTTAGTGTTTATACACTACATTACATTTTGTGTTTAAATAACAATAGCAATAATAACTTCATTACACCGTTTTATAGGTTAATTAATACCATAAAGTTTGAAATGGTTGTGCATTTATCTTAGCAAAAGGGTCTGTTTACAGTAACCTAAAATATTTTTCTTTGATCATTAGAAAGGAACATCATGATCCAAATTCTTGAACTAAGCTCTTTTAAAATATGTGCACAATAAGATATGAACATGGGGGTGTAAGAAAACACATATTTTTTAAAGATGAAAAAATGTAGTCTATTCATACCACCATTTACCCTCGGTTCACAGTCAAGGTGCCTTTCAAAGCCGCCGGTCAGTATGATTTCAGGTGTGGCTTTCTGACATCGATACGACTTCATGCACATATGTCAATACAAGTTGCACATGAATTTCCCAAAAATAATGCAGGAACCTTTTCAAAGTTGGTGCAAGTCTGATTTAAACAGTTCCATAGCCAGAAATAGGGAACGATAACAGAAAAGACAGCTAATAAATTCCTGGGGCCTATCCTGTTCTAAGAATGGCCTTTATTGTACCAATTGAGGCATTATAAATTAATTAAATTGGATGTAAACCTGAATTATTTTATTTTTTTATGTCATAATATAGAGTATATGATTTCTTATTATTTGAGCCCAGTCTTGCCACAAAGAGTTAATCCAGCTCTGAGCAATCCTCTTTTATTGTTCAGTGAGATAAATCTTGACAAACAGAGAAAAACTTGTCAAATCCTCCCCCTTGCTGTGAGTGACAGGTGATTTACATATCTCGTGCACTAGCCTAAGAGACATGCATTCTTTTTTAATTCCCTCCCAGTCCTTTCTTCTGCTGCTCTGCAAGGATTGGCTGTTCCACACCTCAGTATGATTTGGAATGCTGAAGTCATGCGGGGACTTTTCTGGGTTTTGACTGGATGTTAGTGATCATAGCAGAAGTTCAGTGTAAGATATACACAGGAGAAAATGCATGTTGATAAGGGGAGTGAATAGGTGGGCAGGGAGTCTACTGACATCATGACTCCACCCACTGAACCCTGGAAAACAGACCCACCCACAAAATCTGCAGGTTTTCGGGTCTCATAGCAGACAGAGGGGAGACATTTGACAGATAAGTATACATGCAGGAGGCATGCATATCCTTCTAGATAACCAATATTGCAGTAGTTTAGAAAGGATGAGAGTGGGTTTACATCCACTTTAATTTTAGTGAGAAGAGATTTATATATTGGTGTTACTGTGAGATGCTGATATACATTTTGCATGTTAGTATTGAGGAGTGTAGTTTCACCTATACAATGTTTGATAGTATATTTAAACTCCTTCTTCAGGTTAACTATTAAAATTGCCATATTTAAAACCTTGTGAACTGAGGAGCCGGGTATCATTGTATTAGACTGAAAGCATCATCTTGGTACTGTTAAAAGGAGAATAGTAGAGGAAGATGTGTGGAAGAGAAGAACAGAGAGATCAAATTGAAAAAGGGAATGGGATGGGGGGCTGGGGTCAAGTGAGGAGTGTGGCCCATCCAGGGCATGGCATGCAATTTAGCATTTTGAATGACTAAAAGGTCTTGATGTAGGCCCAACAACTGTAGGTAGTAAATCTAAGGTATTCAGATCCAAAGGAATTTCATGTAAGAATTGTTTAGAACAGCCACACGTTTTTGTAACGTTTTTTGTTTTACCAGTGGTGGCTGGTGCTGGAGGATTTTGGGGGAGGCATAGGTGGGCTCCTCCAGGTGCGCGCACACCCCACGGGCAGAGCCCTCCAGTGGTCACAGCTCCCTTGCTACCTGGCACTGTAGATTCTGTGTCTTCTTTCTGGGTTCTGTGTCTACAGCCTCCTGTCCTAATTGGCCAGAGCAGGAAGCTGGTAGCCGAGTATTAATTTGATGGTATTGCAGGGTGGGAAGACATCATGAAACAGGCCAATTGGGGTCTCAGGCTCTGGTCCCGTGCTTGTGAGGGGGTGACGGACGAGGTAGAGACCTGTTGATCCAGTGCCCCGCACAGTGCATAGCCAGATACATGATATGTGATTGTATGGGCTAGGGGAGGGCAGTGCCCCTGCGCCCCTTGTGAACCAGCTGCCACTGTGTTTGACATCTTTGAGGTTGAGGGTGAACTGTTTCTGTGATATTGATGTTGTTTGTCATGTAACTAGAAATAGAAAGGTGACTAGTTTTACTCTGTATTGAAACAAAGATTGTGTATTTTTATTTTGTTGACTGCAGAGCAGAAGGTCATTATATACTTAAATCCATAGCTCCTGTACTATTCCAATAAATGTGGCACATGGATCCACGAGAAGTACAACTCCTAAAGTAGATGGGGGAGCTTTTGGTGGTATATTTTGCAATTCTATCTGCAGTTAAGTACTAGCACATTAGGCTTCATAGGAGTTTTCAATCTTTTTCAAGTGCTGAAGGAGCTCTTGGTGACATTTGTCCAGTCCAGGTTGTCTAACGTGCCTCCCATTCATTTCCTATTTTGTCACATAAGGCAACTTATCTCTCTCTAAATAAAACTGTCTGGATCTATACAGAGAGAGAATGGGGGATGAGTCAATCCTTTGACTCATTCAGCTTCTTGTGTAATCTGAGCTTTAACTATATAGAACAGTTTTTGCTTTCAGTAAATCAGTTACAAATTGTCTAGTAAACATGTGGACATGCTGGGTCTCTTTGCCTTGGTGATTGAGCCTCTGGCATTGTTATTAAGGGCATCTCCTGCAGTCCAGGTTTACAGCGTCTGCACTTCCAAGTGCACTTTCAGTGAAAAGTGGATTTACCTTTCGGAAATAACCCCCCATGTATTATAAATATGCAGGCAGACATCTATTACCTGAAGACACTCACCTGTTGTGGTGACAATCTCAACCACTTCTTCCACCTCTCCTTCCTCCACATCCTCAGGTGGTTGTGACCTCTGCTCCCCTTCTTTTGGAGTTGGGGGGTTCCTGTTGTCCTCTGACATCCCGAGTCTTTTCTCCCCTGAAACAAAAGGTATACTTAGCACAAAAATATTTGTGGCCAGAAACATGAATGTGAAACATTGCTTGGAAGTGGGGTACAATTGTCTGTGCAGGGTTCCAAGTTGAAGACATGATTACGTCCCTTAACCAAGCTGGAATACTTACCTTTTTTGGACAAGTTTTACACACGGAGACACCCCAAGTATCCACTGGAGTACCTGTGTGGGACACCCTAAAAATGTGCTCTGGTGTCCCACGCTAGTGCTCCCGAGTCCAGATGTGTAAACAGCTGCCGAGTGTCCTCTTCTTACATTACACTGAATCAAGTTTGCAATTCATTCTAGTTTTAAAGACATCTATACAACAATGTCCTAAACTTCTTTTAATACAAATTATCATGACCAAATGTAGTTAACCCTGTATCTGCCAAAAAACATTGTATTTAGTTGGCAAACAAACAATGTTTCCTACAAACGATTACTGTGCCCACGAACAGGAAGGTAGCCATTTTAAACTGTACAACAGTAAAGAAAAGCACATGGAGCAGAATGCAAGTAATAATCATAATAGGAACACATGACAACTACTTACTTTGTAGAAGAACTTATTTGATCCTTCTGTACAGATCCTGCTCCCTCAATTTCAGGTCTGACCAGCTTTTTCTCAATTGCTCTTTGGATCATCGTGCCCTAAAATTCCGCCACAGACTCTTCAGAACTTTAGTCATGATTTTGGCCTTTCTCACATTTGGGTTTAGGTACGGTCCATGCTTACCATCATAGTCGGCCCTCTTCAATATGTCGACCATCTCCACCATCTCACTAAAGGACATATTGGAGGCCTTAAACCTCCTCCTGGATCAGGACATTTCGTCCTCTAGGTAATTCCTACTCATTACTGATAGTAGTAAGCACCTGCTGTGTCTCCGCCATGTTCCTCTGCCACTGTGACGAAGGAGACGGGGTGGGGAATATTGTAGAAAGAACGTCAGGGGCAGGCGACGCTGGCGGAGTTTCACGCATGCGCAGTGTATATCAAGTTAACAAGCGTGTGTCGTACAACCCCAGCTGAGGCTTCCCAGGACCAACCTAGACCTTCCATTCTGGAAGAAGTTGAGGAGCCCAGCTGGAGCCAGATATAGTATTTTATAACATATTTATTGTCCGAAAATGATTGTTGTTAACTAGATGTTATTATTGATAACAAATGAATGATTTAACAAAAAGTGTTTGACATATCAATAGTAACAGTAAAATGGTGGGGTCAGAATAATAGTCTTTTCTATTTATCAAATTCAATTTGCAACAGTCATGAGCTGAACATTGTGTGTGATTGATGAACCAAAAATTAAAACTATGTCCCTTTTTCATACACAGAAAGACCTCAACCAATATGAGCCTCTGGAATGTGGCAGAAAGGAGGAGGCGGAGGTAAGAGTCAGCCAGGAGGTGGCCTCACCCAATCCCAGGTACCTCCCCTCCGCCTTAGAACAAAAACGCCCAGGAAGGTGGGTAATGTGGGATGAGGCAGCATTGGGCCTCATTTAGGATGCTAATGCAGCCCTGAAAAGCCCCCCCCCCCCCCCCCGATGCTGAAGAGACCTATGGCTGCTATGTAGCTGCTAAATTGCAGCAAATAGAGGAGGGCCATTCAGAAGGGGTTGAGTGGACAAATAAGTGATAACATGCACTTATGTGTGCTCGCCCATCCTCCTCCTCCTCCTCCTCCTGCCACAATCCACCTCCAGAGCCACAACCTCCAGGGAAGGCTGGAGGGAAGCGTGGAGGGAAGGCTGCAGGAAAGACAAGAAAGTGATGGCCTGGGTTAAGTCTTGTCTGACAGAAGACGCAGGCTGTTGTAGTACCACAGCCTGGGGACAGATATGTCATCTGCTGCTGTTCCTGATCTCTGGGAGTCCTGGACCAGATTGTTCTCCCCATTATATGGACTTCTCAAGCTACAAATCATTTTTTCCAAATATATGATGTGTGCCCTGGGGCAGAAAGGCTTTGCAAACTCCAGCAGTTTCTCTTTATTTTGTTATGAGCCAGAATAAATGGAGATTTTTTTATCTGAAAATACTTTTCTTTAAAAAGGACAGTTTGTGAGTAAGCAGGTATATTTCAAAAATACAAGGTCAAATTAACAAGGGACACCAACCAACACCAAGTTAAAAAAACACAAGATAATAATGGTGTTGTGGTAATTTGACACACAAAACGAGAAATAATATTATGGCCATCACTAGAAAAAAAAAATGCAGATCTTGATAAAAACAAAACAAAAAAAAAACATTATTATGGAGATGTGACGAAAAACAAAATTAATATTATTCATGAGATCACGAGAAATAATAAAGAAATCATTTTGTGAGAACTCTGTGTGAATAGGAGCAGCAAAACAATTTAGTTCTTCTAGCATTCTAAAGAAAAAGAGAATGTGCTGCATTAAACTATTTAAAAAATGTCAGAGTGACGAATGTGCCATCTCCATTACGAACGGTAGTTTTACCAGACCGAACCCGTCCGTCTCGTACTTGAATATGAGCATGCATGAGTTTTTGCGTGTCGGAATTGTATACACACAAACAGATTTTCGGAACCTTTTTCCAAGCGAAAAATTGCGAACATGCTCTCAATCTTTTGCTGGCGTAAATTCCGCCAGCAAAAGTCCGATGGAGCATACACACGATCGCATTTTCCAATCAAAAGCTCTCAGCAGACTGTTGCTGGCAGAATTTCCGATCGTGTGTACATTACATTTTTCACCTTAATGTATGCAGTATGTATGCCCCCCCCCCCCCGACACCCCTTTTTTTTCTTACCTGAGCCCAATCCGATCCAGCTCCAGCCACTGTCTCTCTCCTCCTTGGACAGATTGATAGCAGTGGGAGCCATTGAGTCCTACTGCTGTCAATCAAATCCTGTGACATGGGGGCGGGGGACGGGGCTAAGCCCTGCTGTCTGTGTCAATGGACACAGCAGCGGGCCTCAGGAGCGAGCACGCATGGGTGCCCCCATGGAAAGTGGCTTTCCTTGGGGGCACCCGACCAAGAGGAGGGGCCTGGAGCTCCGGCAGGGGACCCAAGCAGAAGAAGATTGGGGCGGCTCTGTGCAAAAGTAAAAAAGTGATTGTGCAGCGCTAGTCACAATTTGAAATTTAAATAAGTGATTTAAGGTGCATAGATAACCTAATACACACAGGGCCGTCTTTAAGGCAGGGCAAAGGGGCAGCTGCCCTGGGCCCTGTCATTGTTGTGGGGCCCAAAAGCAGCTGCCTCATACTTGCCAACTATCCCAGTTTAAATTCCCTTGAAGTTTTCGTCCCGTGCTGTGTCCTGATATCTCAGTGTGAAGTGCTGATACTAATGCTGCCCAGCTCTGCCCTATTATTGTGTACAGATGACTCACCTGCAGACCCTGTGTTTACATATAAATAACAGGCATTCATATGTACATAGTGGCGGCATTACTAAGTAAGTAGCTGCGGCCGGCAGCATTTATATGTAAATAAAGGTGGCACTCATATGTATATCATGCTCCCCTGCAGTGACGAGATGATGTGCTGTAACCTCTAGCAACCAACCAGTGAGCAGTATTACTGTACAGTAATCTCTAGCAACCAATTAACAAGCACAAATCATTTGCTGTAACCTCTAGCAACTAATCAGTGAGCCGTACTGTGTGCTGTAACCTCTAGCAACCAGTCATTAAGCAGTAATGATATGCTGTAACCGCTGGCAACCAATCGCAATTGCTGCCTGATCTGATATAGTAAAATGATTTTAAGTCTAGCTGCTATTTATTGTATGTCTCAGAGCAGGTGGAGAGTGAAATTGCATGGGGGGCCCCAAGAATTTTTTTTTTTTTTTTTTTATCTTTATTTAAGGAATGCGGTACATATAATGCAGCATCATAACACATTAAATCACCAACAGAAAATTCGGTGCCAGCCCAAAGAAACAGTATATCACCAATGACCGTAATTAGTATACAACAAAACCCATAGTCACATGACTAACACTATCTTATGATATTTAGGATGTCGAAGATTCTCATTTCCCCCGCCTTATAAGTTTGGTAGTCAATCCAGGCCTCAAACCAAGCCCCTCCCAGCCCCCCCCCCCCCCCCCGAAGAAAAAAAAAAGGGGGGAGGGGGGGGCGGAGGCCCCGCCAGACCTAAGTCATATGGTAGATTAGGACATTAAGGGGGGGTAGACCGCCTGTATATTGGGATAATTCCGTCCCTCTGTGGCCGGCCGTGACCCATCGTTACGTGTGGGCTTAAATTTGGATAATGCACCTATTGTTGTATATAGCCCATCAGACTGGATTCTTGGTGTAAAACCAGAGGTTTACCGCACTCCAAGGGTATTTTAACTTAAGAAGGAGAAGGAGAGATGGAGAAAAAGAACATAGAAGAAGGAGGCAGAGGGTAAGCAAGAGGGGAAGGGGGGGAAGGGGACAGATTCCGCTAGGGCCCGCAGCCCCATCCAGCATCGGTCCATCAAATGTAAGATTTGTATTCGTCAGAGAATCGGAACAGATCCCAGTGTGTCCAGCATGCATTATGTTCCTCCTCCCGGTCCCTTAGGGCAGCTGTGAGTTGTTCCATTCGCTGTATATCGCACACCCTGGCAAACCACAGTGACACCGCCGGTGGAGACTGTTGCTTCCATGCACTGGGGATGCAAGCCCTTGCCGCGTTCAGAAGATGTCTCAACAAGGATTTGCGGTATTGCTTACATGACATTGGGGTTAGGTTTAAAAATATTGCTGCTGGATTATCCTGAAGGGAGATACCTGTGATTTTGTGAATGATCTGCAAAACCTGTCTCCAGAACTGGGTCAAGTCTGGGCATTCCCAGAAAATGTGGAGCAGTGTGCCCGTGTGGGTGCCACATCTCCAACATAAGGGGCTAAAGCCTGGGAATATGGACGCCAGGGCTGATGGGGTCCTGTACCATCGCGTCAGAATCTTGTAGGTTATCTCCTGATATGTGCTACACAAGGATGATTTGTGCGCAAAACGGAGGATACGTTTTTTCTGATCTTCCGTGAATGTGGTATGAAGATCCCCTTCCCACTTCCTCAAGTATGGAGGGTCAGTTTGTGATGTGTGGACGAGCAGGATATTATAGGAGAGGGAAAGAGACCCCCGTATGGGCCCCTCACCCAGACAAAAGCCCTCAAAGGGAGTCTGTTGTCTGCGAAAGCAGCCGCTGTCTGGGAGGGATCGGAGGAAGTGTATAAGTTGAGAAATCTTCCACTTCCCCAGAATTGAAGAATTAAGGACAGGGTATATATGCAAGCCGGGTCAACCCACTCCAAGGGGCCCAGAAAAGTGGAGGCTCTGACCAAGCTCTGATCCGGTTGGAGTCTAAAGGATCTGTCCGATATTCCTGGTGGGAAGTCCGGGTGTCCGATTATGGGCGTTAGCGGAGAGGGAGAACTGGCCGTCCCCGCAATTCTGAAATATGTGTGGAGTGCTTGCATGGTGGGCTCGATTAAGGGATGCGGCAAGGAGAATCTGGAAAATCGAGACCCACTCCAGGGTAGTCCTGCTAGGGGAACCGGCATTGATTCCTGCTCTAGTCGTACCCACAATTTTTGGGGTGAATGTCTGCACCAGTCCACAACTCTATTCATGTGGACTGCTGTGTGATACAGGGCGGGGTCGGGAAGGCCAACCCCCCCTCTGAGTTTCGGTCTCTGCAACAGCGAACCCTTAATCCGTGCTGGTTTGCCCTGCCAAACGTACTTAACGAAGAGTGTACGTAACTTACTAAAGAAGCTACGTGGTATCCTTACCGGCAGTGCCTGGAAGAGGTAGAGCAATCTTGGCATAACGTTCATCTTTAAGACATTGCATCTACCAAACCAAGAAACCGCCAGAGTCTTCCATCTGTCTAAATCCAACGAGATACTGTTTAGTAGAGGCTGAAAGTTGAGTTGATAGATAAGTCGTGGGTCTGAGGGAATTTTGGTCCCTAAATACTGGATTGCTTGAGGGGCCCAGCGAAAGGAAAAGTTGCCACTAAGGCGATTCCAGTGGCTGGTGGAGAGGGAGACGTTAAGTGCTTCCGACTTTTGTAAGTTAATTTTGAAGTCTGATAGATCGCCATATCGGCGTGTCTCAGATAGGAGGATCGGGAGAGAGGTATGTGGATCGGAAATGTAAAACAATAGGTCGTCCGCATACGCAGCGATTTTATGGTGGTATGTGCTGGTTTCCAGCCCTCTAATGTCAGGGTTAAGTCTAATGTGTTGCAATAGGGGTTCCAAAGAGAGTATGAAAAGAAGCGGGGAGAGTGGACAACCCTGCCTCGTTCCATTCTTTATAGTAAAGGATTTTGAGGTGACCCCAAGAAATTTTTTGCCCAGGGTCCAATCAATATTAAAGACGGCCCTGGATACACATCTACATGTATCAAAGTTAAAATAATTGTGACGATATCAAACTAACAATATAATGTGCAATATTGAAATATTGATATCAGGTGATTAAACTAATGTATACCATACATATAAATGCAGTGATATCAGGTGATTAAACCAGTGTATACCATGCATATAAAATACAGTGATATCAGGTGATTAAACCAATATATACCGTACACATAAAATACAGTGAACAACTTATTATAAACCCAAAAGCAATAATTAAAAAAATCAATAAAGGAAAAAGTCCACTGATGGTAAATGGTCATTTTCAAGCCACCGCTGAACGTGCATGAAAAAGGGAGATGGAGCACCAATAACACTGAGGCTTAGCGGAAAGTATGGATTCAATAGGATATACACCATATGAATCAGACTTGTCGGTGATTCTTCACCAAAAATAGTAGAGCTCGGACGCATATAGGCGTTGATACAATTGGATAAAATAATCTTCTCACAAGGACCACTGGTCAACAAGAAAGGAAGCTGCAAGGTATATAAAACATCATGTGGATTCAAACATATAGGGCCAAAAAAAAAATGCACATAGCGTGAATCCGCATAACACAGAATTTTTTATTAAAGATTAAAGATTTACACTCACATTTTGGAAGAGGTAAAACAAGTACTTATTAATCGATAAAATTACGCAATGGGAACAGCAGGCTCGAACTGATGCGTTTCATCCACAAAGATATCGTCTGGTGTGACATTTTATATACCTTGGATCTTCCTTTCTTGTTGACCGGTGGTATCAACGCCTATATCCATCTGGGCTCTACTATGTTTGGTGAAGAATCACCAACAAGTCTGTTTGATTCATAGGGTGTATATCCTATTGAATCCATACTTTCCGGTAAGCCTCAGTGTTATTGGTGGCGGTGCTCCATCTCCCTTTTTTCATGCATGTTTAGTGGTGGCTTGAAAATTACCATTTGGGGTGCCTAGATATTTTGTGGACATTTCCACTCTCTCACTCGGTGGACTTTTTCCTTTATTCGTTTTTTCTATTATTGCTTTTGAGTTTATAATAAGTTATTCACTGTATTTTATGTGTATGGTATATATTGGTTTAATCACCTGATACCACTGCATTTATATGTATGGTATACATTGGTTTAATCTCCTGATATCAATATTTCAATATTGCACATTATATTGTTAGTTTGATATCTTCACAATTATTTTAACCTTGATACATTTAGATGTGTATCAGGTTATCTATGCTCCTTAGATCACTTATTTAAATTTCAAATTGTTACTGGAGCTGCACCATCACTTTTTTACTTTTAGCCCGGGTTCACACATGTGCGTTGCGAATTGAAGCTCCGGTTTCACTGCAAAGATAAAAATCAGTTGCAGATCAGGGGGGGGGGGGGGGGGTGTAGTGAGGAGAAGGAGAAGGAGAGAATTCGTGTTCAGAACGGAATGCATCTGTGAATCAGATGCGTTCCCATAGAAGATAATGGGTTGTAATTCGCATCGCAATGCCCAAATGATTTGTTTGTTATTTTAATACAAAAAAAAAGCTTTAGAACAACTTTAATGAACACACAAACATCTCTATCAGCAGCCCTAGAAATTATTGATTTGTCTGACTTATGCCACGTACACACGATCAAACTATCCAGCGGAAAAGTCATCCGTGACAATCCGCCCGTGTGTGGGCTCTGGTGGACTTTTTTTACCCAAAAGTCTGGCGCACTTAGAAAGTAGTTTTGACTCAAAAACTGTCTGCCGGACTCGCATTCCGGCGGACAATACGGCCGTGTGTGTGCTAGTCCGCCGTACTTTTGAAATGAATGGACTTTCCTGCACAAAGAAAAGTCTAGCGAAGGAAGTCAATGTCACCGCCTTCGGCGGCAAGATTGACACGTCGCTGGCCTCGTCACCTGGTGACACGTCGCTTGCCCCGTCCCCTTAAAGGGGAAGCCCTATGCCGAAAAAACAACGTGGAGGTCCCCCCAGGTCCATATCAGACGCTTATCAGAGCACACTACCCGGCCGGTCAGGAAAGGGGGTGGGGACGAGTGAGTGCCCCCCTTCCTGAGCCGTACCAGGCCACATGCTCTCAACAGGGGGGGTGCTTTGGGGAAGGGGGCCGCGCGGCCCCCCACCCCAAAGCTCCTTGTCCCCATGTTGATGAGGACAAGGGCCTCTTCCTGACAACCCTGGACGTTGGTTGTCGGGTCTGCAGGCGGGGGGCTTATCGGAATCCGGGAGCCCCTTTAATAAGGGGGCCCCCAGATCCCGGCCCCCCACCCTATGTAAATGAGTATGGGGTACAATGTACCCCTACCCATTCACCTGTGAAAAAAATGTAAATAAAACACAACACACAAGGGTTAAAAATGATTTATTGCACAGCTCCGGGGGTCTTCTTCTGTCTTGGGGGGTGTTCTCGCTGGACTCCTCCGCTATCTTCTGCTCTTTTACTAGCTCTTTTACTAGCGGGAGCCCGGCCTTCTTCTTCGTCATCTTCCGCCCGGGGGTCTTGTCCCCCTTTTCGGATCTTCTTGCCGGGCCTCCGCTCCTTCTTCCAGCTCTTTTACTGGCAGTGGCCCGGTCTTCTGTCGCCGCTGTCGCCATTGTCTTCGTCACCTTCTGTTCTTCTTCCTTGAGATATTGACTCGTCGCTATCGTCATCAACATGGGGAGAAGGTGCTTTTGGGTGGGGGAGCCGCGTGGCCCCCTTCCCCAAAGCACCCCCCATGTTGGTACGGCTCAGGAGGTGGGGGGGGCACTCGCTCGTCCCCACCCCCTTCCCTGACCGGCTGGGCTGCGTGCATGGATAAGGGTCTTATATGGACCTTGGGGGGGACCCCCACGCCGTTTTTTCAATGTAAGGCTTCTCCTTTAAATCCATACCAGGTGACGGGGCCAGCGATGTGTCAATTGACTTCCTTTGCTAGTCCCGGCTACCTGGAAAGTCCTTTCATTTCAAAAGTACGGCGGACTAGTACATATTGTCTGCCGGAATGCGAGTTCAGCGGACATTTTTTGAGTCAAAACTACTTTCTAAGTCCGCCGGACTTTTGGGTACAAAAAGTCCGCCGGAGCCCACACACGGGCGGATTACCTGGAGCCGCGTTCAAAATGAACGGACTTTCCTCCATGTGTGGGCAAGTCCGTTTATTTCAAAAGTACGGCGGACAGTACGGCGGACTATGTCCGCCGGAAAAGTCCGGTGTGTGGGCAGGTCCACTCATTTGGAAATTTGGCGGACTTTCTGGCGGTTTGTCCGCCAGACTAAGTCCGCCGGATAGTCTGATCGTGTGTATGCAGCATTATAGGCATCAATATCTCCCCTCTTGTGATTTTGGCTAAAGATCACTTCCTTCAATTAAAATTCCTCCACAAGGTATACTACACTACCCAGAGACTATTGGCCATTTACCATACCACTGATGATGAGTATTGTCCTAAATGCGCCAAGAAATGGGTTGATGATATGAAAGTGATTAGTGATGTACCAATTGCTATGGATCCGTTGAGTTTGCTACTCAGTATTACTAAAAATATAGCAACAACTTCCCATAAGAGGCTGTCTATTCTATACTGTGTTATACACAAGAAATAGTTCTATCCAAATGAAAATTGGCAGAACCTCTGACTAGTGGCATGGAGGTCCATGGCTAATGCAGTCCTGCCACTCTATAAACTCACGTACATGAGATGTAATTGTCCTGTCGTTTGATAGAATCAGATTGGGTAGAAGCTAGGGATCTTACTTACTTACTTACTTAGTCTTAAAAGGGAAATACCCCTTTAGAATGATATGGTTATCCCTCTCCTCTTGCTCCTTTTTTACTTTTCTATCTCTCTTCACCCTACTTGCCCCTTCAGCTTCCCACCTTCTCCTTTCCTGCCCCTCTCCTTCCCTGTTCTTTTCCCTTTGCAACCTACCCTCCCACACACACACACACACACACACACATTTTATACATAGCATGGCTGGGATTGTGTAGGAAATGCTATTTTATATCTTCCCTTGTTGGGCATCGCTTCCTGTATAATTTTTATAAGTATGAAATCCTTTTTCTGATGATCTGTACCATGCTATAAATGTTAATCTGACTGAGCTCATGGAAACCTGCATGATTATTTTGACATTTCTCATGTACGTCGTTGAATATGTTTTAATATGTTTTTAATATGTTTTAATAAAATTATACCTCATAATAAAAAATAAAAAAACATGCAGGTGTCACCACTTAGAGCACCACCTGCTGGTAGTTTTAAATATAAAAAATATTAATATGCACAATTTCAAATCGATCTGACTAAAAAAAATATGGAACAAATTTAGCTAAAATGTCATTCTTTAATCCTGAACACAATAAATTAAGAATATTTAGAAACACTATGCACAAAGCATTCTTATGCAAACTCTGTAAGACTTGTATTTACACTGAATTTAAAACACAATACAGGTATGATTATAAGACAAATTGAACTTGTAATTATTTCCAGCTTCATTAAGCCAATAATCACAGGAGGTGCCCTATTAGTACATTTTAGAAATCCTTTACTGCAGACACAGCATATTAAACATCCCACTGGATTTAATTATATATAATGAAAAAGGAATGCATAAACCTATCTTAGAGTGTGTAGGAAATTTCTACATACATAATTACCCTGCTGTACATTAGTAACTGAGAAGTGACACCGATTAAACATTGGGCATGTGAACACAAAGTGAAATGAACACTTAATCTCCCCTGCTTTCCAAACAGATGTAGAGCAGATCTGGAGCTGGCTGTTCCAAGCAAATATATAAGACTAGTAGATGATTTATACATAATACATCATTTAGCTGCAGGGATGTAGCAATTAGCAACCAAATCCACCCTACAATATCCCTGTATAGTAAAACACTCTTTTATCTCATTTTCTTGTTAAAGGATTTTCTAACAGAAACACAGGCGATTCCCATAGTATACAGCACAATCATCTTCCTTTAGATAACCTTAGGGCACATCAGTTTTTTTATTTCAATTATAATACATGAGCATGAAGCAGCCACACTGTTTCCCAGGATTTTGATGTTTGGTGATGCGTAAAGTTTTGTTCTTATCACGTACTCTACAACACCATTATAGGCTTGTATTTTTTAACCTCAAAGAGATACAACTATGTTGGTGTCCCTTGTTAATTTGACATTGTATTGTTGAAATGTACCTGCCTACTCACAAACAAACAGTCATTTTTGAAGTAAAACACATAGCGCATAGTGACACATTTGCCAAAACAAAAATTGAATAGGGGTCATAACAAAATAAAGAGGAAGGCAACACTGGAGAAATATTTGCAATTGGTAAAGCCTTTGCACCCCAGGGCAGACATCAATTATTTGACTGTCAAAATTGGTAACCTGAGAAGTTCATTTAATAGGGAGCACGGTCTAGGATTCCGATCGGGAGCAGCAGCAGATGACATATATGTCCCGAGGCTGCGGTCTTACAATATCCTACGTCTTTTGCCAGAACACCAAACCCAGGCCATCCCTCTCAGCACTTCCTTCGATGCATCCTTCCATGCTGCTGTGGTGGGTTGGGTGGCTGTGGTGTTGTTGGAGGTCGTGGAAGAGTAGTATAGTCCAACTCACACAGGTGGGTTTGATTTGTGAGTTGGCACCTCATCCCCTTGTTTAGGAACTGAAGAATGATTTCCTCACAGATGAGGCGTTGGCCCTCATCCATGTGTTCCAGTTTACGTGCTGTCATCCAAACAACTCGTGGACACCAGACGTCGTTGTAAGTACCGCAGTAGCCTGGTAAATTAAAGTAGTCGCAGACTCCTCCAGGTTCCTCACCTTCCTGGTACTTTTGGTTGGAGGGCAGAGGGGAGGAACCTGGGATTCGGTCAGGCTGCTTGCCACAGAAGTCTCCTGGCTGAGACTTTCCTGTGTATGAAAATGGTACATAGTTTTAAGTTTTTGGTCATCAATCACACACAATTTTGAGCTCATGACTGTTATAAATTGAATGTTGACAAATAGAAAAGACTATCATTCTGACCCCAGCATTTTTCATTCTTGTCCCAATCAGTTTTGGCTACTATTGTTTATTGATATGTAAACCACTTTGTTAAATCAGAAATTAGTGATCAATAATAGCATCTAGTTAACATCATTCAATTTTTGACAAGAAATATATTGAACAATGCTATACCTGGCTCAAGCTGGGCTCCTTTACATCTTTCTGGGTGGAAGGCCCATGTTGGACTTCAGGAGCCTCATCTGATGTGGAAGCAAGTGTGGAAGGAAGTGTGGAAGGAAACATAGATAGTGATGGCCTGGGTTCACACTGGTCTGACAAAAAGCAGTCTGACATAGTATCACAGTCTGGGGACATATACGTCATCTGCTGCTGCTCCTGATCTCATGGAATCCTGGACCTTCTTGTTCTCCCTATTATATGTGCTCCTCAAGCTACCAATTTTGGCCTTCAAATAGTTGATGTCTGCCATGGGAGTCATCGGCTTCACCAATTCCAACAGTTTCTCCATCGCTGCCTTCCTCTTTTGCTTATTGGAGTATTCTCTGCATGTCACTTGCCAGAGACATGGCAGCTCCCTGTACATGTCAAGGAATTTTGGCAGGATGTCTGGGTCAGTAAATTTATCCCACCATTTTATTTGCAAGACACGACACAAGACAAACCCTTATATCAGGCTACACTCTCCTAACCTTGTCCCAGTATAGGCCTCAATCTATAATCAGTATAGGCCACTAACCACTGATGCCTCAAGTTAAAATTGTACCTTAATTTGCATGATCGCGCTTACGATCCTCCATCCTCCACTCACAGATCGTACGTACGACTCCCGCGTGTTATGCTTCATATACACTGCACATGCATGAAACTCCACCTCTGTCCTTCTTTCTAGTGTATGCCCCGCCTCTTCTTTTTTGGGTCAGTGGGAGAGCACAAAGTGGAGACACAGCATGTGCGTGCAGAGAGCTGCAACGACGAGGAAAGCCTGGAGAAAGACAGTTCCACATCCAGAAGGAGATATACGGCCTCAAATATATATTTTGTAGAGATGGTAGAGATGGTGAACATCTTGATGA
Source organism: Lithobates pipiens (assembly GCF_037356315.1). Taxonomy (NCBI): domain Eukaryota; kingdom Metazoa; phylum Chordata; class Amphibia; order Anura; family Ranidae; genus Lithobates; species Lithobates pipiens. The sequence continues at coordinate 347,995,580 of NW_027507903.1, forward strand.
GGTACACAAACCCTAATGTGAGAAAAGCCAAGATCATGACTAAAGTTGTGAGAAGTCTGCACAGGAATTTTGGGGTACATATTCCAGGGAGCAATTGAGGAAACGCTGGTCAGACCTGAAATTGAGGGAGCACGATCAGTATAGAAAGATCATGAAAGTGCTTCTAAAAAGTAAGTATTTGTTGTGTGTTCCTGTTATTATTATTACTTTATTGCTGCTCCAGGTGCTTTTCTTTACTGTTGTACAGTTTAAAATGCCAAGATTGAGGTTCGTGGGCACAGTAATCGTTCGTAGTAAAATCGTTAATTCGACCACTAATACAACGTTTTTGGCAGATGCAGGTTAACTACATTTGTTCATGCCTATTTGTATTAAAATATGTTTATTACATTGTTGTCTAGATGTGTGTGTAACTATAATGAAATGCAAAATACATGCCACTGTATATCATAAATAATAATTATGTGATGCGGTGAAAATAAAGCTGCATAATACAGATACTGAAAAATAAACTATTGTCAGTTCATCAATCTGTAACAAAGTCCTCTTGTCTAGTTAGACAAAAACGACTAATCTTCTAAACCATAGACCGAGGCAGGGAGGAAACCAACAACAGCAACCTGTTTGTCTGAAGTGGTATTCAGGAATACTTACCTCTATCCAGGACCGAGGACGTTTATACGAGGATTACATACTGGGATCCACTCCATCGAAAGCCGGAACATAATCCTTTGGGATTACAAGCACTTTAGACCCACTGTCGTGGGACAGGTGGGTCCAACATTTCCGGTAAGAGTATCCACCTTGTGTCTATAGAAGGTTGTGTCCTCAAATACCACTTCAGACAAACAGGTTGCTGTTGTTGGTTTCCTCCCTGCCTCAGGCTATGGTTTAGATGAGAAAATTGGTAGTTTTTGTCTAACACGACAAGAGGACTTTGTTACAGATTGATGAATTGACAATAGTTTATTTTTCAGTATCTGTATTATGCAGTTTTATTTTCCCCACATCACATAATTATTATTTATGATATACAGTTGCATGTATATTGTATTGGGTGTTGTATATTACATGCAATATTTCTTGCATTTTATCTCACAATAAGTGTGAGACTTTCTCCTTTAGCACGGATTGTCTGTACTTACCTACTTTTTATATGTCACTGTGTTCACCACCTTAGCGCTACATTTTTGTTTCACATTTATTTTAACTTTGTTTGTTTGAGTGTCAGCTGCTGATTCTATTAGAGTAGCCCGGTGTCTTCCCCCTTGTTATATAATGAAATGCAAACTTGATTCAGTGTAAGGAGAGGACACTCAACAGCTGTTTACACATCTGGACACAGGAGCACTAGTATGGGACACCAGAACAACCTATTTATGGTGTCCCACGCAAGTGCTCAAGTGGATACTAAGCAAAACATCAATGATGTTGAAAAAAGACTGACCGACATCATTGATGTTTTAGCCAAAATCTAAAAACAACAATAATAATAATTGTAATTGTCGTTATTGTTTATCTTTTTGTAAAAATGTAAAAGTAATTGCAAAGCTACATTTTTAAGATGCACACGGTGTCAACATGCGCTATCTCCCATCATGGGATATCAATGTACACGTTTTTATTGGTGCAACCCTTTCCTCGCAACTAAAGTAGGTGAGAGGAAGGGGTTGCACCCCTGAAACATGTCCATTGATCCCCCATGATGAGATCTAGCACATGTTGACACACTGTGGCTTATTTCAAAAAAGCAAAACCACTTTGCCCTACAAGTGCAATGCAAGTGTGGCAAAGTGGATTGTCCTTTCTGAAATAAGGCTCAGTGTGTCAACATGTGCTAGCTCACATCATGGGGGATCAATAAACATGTTTCGGGAATGCAACCCCTTCCTCTCACCTACTTTAGTTTCAAGGAAGGGGTTGAACCCACAAAACATGTACATTGATATCCCATGATGGCAAATAGCACATGTTGACACACTGGGGGTTATTTATGAAAGGTAAATCCACTTTGCACTGCAAGTGCACTTGAAAGTGCACTGAAAGTGCACTTCGAAGTGCAGTCATTCTAAATCTAAGGGGTAGATCTGAAATGAGTGGAAGCTCTGCTGATTTTATCATCCAATCATGTGAAAGTTAAAATGCTGTTTTTTATTTTCCTTGAATATCCCTCTTGGATCTACAGTGACTTTACTTCCCAGTGCACTTTCAGTGCACCTTCAAGTGTACCTGCAGTGCACAGTGGATTTGCCTTTAGTAAATAAACCCCACTGTGTGTTTTGTGCCTTTATCAAAATAGATGTAAGGAAAAGACACACATTGTAGGCATGGGATCATGATGGAAATCAACATTTTGAATCCCAATTTGTGTGCATCTTCAAAATTTGGCTTTTACAGGGGTGAGATCACCCCATCTAAAGAAAGGCAAAATCAACACAGTTTTGACATACTAATGTCTCATATGGCCTCCACAAAAAGGCCATATCTACTGTCAAACATACATGGTTTACACCAAAGATGTTGGTTTGTTTAAAAACCCTTTTAAAAAAAGGAACATGTTGGAGTAAAATGTTTTGTACTCAACAATATGTGGCTTCTTTAAATGCTCAATACCATTTTTTTAGTAAGTTGGTGTAGTTACATGGACAATGGGGGGGGGGGGGGGGGGTATTTACTAAAGGCAAATCCACTTTGCACTACAAGTGCACTTGTAGTGCAAAGTGGATTTTCCTTTAGTAAAGAACCCCCACTGCGCTCTAAAATTTGCCCCAATCAGGCCATTTTAGGGACTCCAAGCAATTAATTCATGGAGTTGAAAAGGATGATTATTTTTATCATTAATGCATTTAATTCATTAACAACAGAAACATTGTGTGTGTAGCAGACCCATAGCACAACAGAACATAATAGTTAGCTGAAGAAGAGATTGTCACCTCATTTATCCAATAAATTACAATTGCACTATTGATGGAAATGGCCAAAATAAAGAACCTAGGAGACAGATAAGAAACACAACCAGTAAATAAAATGAAATATGAGTTCAGTTTTTCCAAATACATTTATTTTTAAGAGCTTTTAAAGACTATCTGACATATCAGTTGCTCCCCTACCCGCAAAATACTCCACATAGCTTTTCCGTACTTCGTGGGCAATTTGGGGGGCAAGCCAGGATGGCAAGGTTCAAGTGCCGTCAAGGTATCTGCTGGTGAGTCAGCCTCAGTCGCAACTGAGGCCACATAGTTGGCTGCATTCTTTCGCAGAAAATTATGTAGAATGCAGCAGCACAGAATAATACGGTTTAGTTTGTATTTGGCCATATTTATGGATGTTAGGAATAGCCGTAAGCGGCTGGCCATTATGCCAAAGGCATTATCCGCCACTCTTCTGGCTCTGGCCAACTGGTAGTTCAAAACCCTCTGCTCCAGGGTGAGGGTCCTCATTGGGAACAGCCACATCAGATGGTCCCCCAGCACAAATGGCTCATCTGCCACAAACACAAATGGGAGACCCGCCACGTTATCCAATGGAGAAGGCAATCCCAAGCTGCCAGTCTGGAGGCGCCTGTAGAATTCAGTCTGGGTGATGACTCCTCCATCTGACTTATGGCCATTCTTCCCCATGTCCAGATGCAAAAAAACGTAAGTCGCCGACACCACCGCCAACAACATAATACTGTACCCCTTGTAGTTATAGTAGCACAACCCCGAGTTGGGGGGTGGGATGATCCAGACGTGTTTTCCATCTATAACACCATCGTAGTTGGGAAAGTCCCACTACTGGGCGAATTGGGAGGCCACAGTCTGCCATTCCTGTGGGTTGGAAGGAAACTGTGGTGTCAAACAAGAAAATCTAAATTAGTACTTTTGCACATAACATTGTAAGCGGATTAGACAAGAACATTCTTGGCCAACATAAGTATAACATTTACTTAAAGTGGTTGTAAACCCTCAGACACAAGTTGATCTTATCAGATACTACATAACACAGGCAGCTGATCGCTGCCTGTGAAAGTGCACTTACTTGTGTACTTATGATATAAATTGTCTTTTTAATGTCCATGACATCATGCACGATTGCGCAGTATGCACTTTCAACAGCGGCATGTATATAATGCCATTTGTTTCTTTCCTGCTTGCCTTGAATTTACTGTGCGTGAGATTCTCCTCTGAACGGCACAGAGGAGAAGTCTCACGATGCAGTAATTATTCTGGTCTTCCTGATACTCCCCCTTGTGACTGAACAATGCTCTGTTGCTGTAGTAACGGCAATTGAGAACGAGGCTTGGTTACGATGCTACAGCGCATGCGCGACATTTCGGCAGGGATATGAACTAAGGGCGGAAATGACGTCCGCATCGGCTTCTGAAAACAGCACAAAGAATGGCGCGGGTGATACCCGGAAGATACAAAAAAATAAAACTACTAAAAAAGGTACTTCCAGCGCTCGTTTTGGAGTTATTAATATATCTTTTGCTTGGATATGTTAATAAACATAGAAATATTTTAAAAATAGCATTTTTTTGGTGGGGTTTACTTCCTCTTTAAATGAGTATTTAAAGTCAAAAGTATAAGGTATGAATACACACTATCCAAACTAAAGCACATTTTTACATTCTGCAATTACCTATCAAGATGAACAAAACTTTAAACAGTACCATTTGAAGATATTCAGGCAGGCCCTTGTACTATATGCTTTGGTGAATTCATCCATAAATATGACCACAAAAGAGGTAGGTATAGTGTGTATGGGTTTGGCAAAGTCAGCAGATAGAGTATTGGTAACGTCTGACTTAGCGGTTGGGGGGGGAGGAGGGTTCCAAATGAGTTTTGGACCCCCCAAAAAAGCCTTTTGTACTCTGCCTGAATTTAAGGGCATCAATAACATTCGGACACATTTTAGGGGGTGATTAGTGTAAGCACTACAATGGAGCTGACAAAATACATTGTTAAGTGACTAGGCTAGGTGTATATGGGTCCAGGATAGCATGCTGGGGGGGTTAGTGAAGGCAAATATGCATGAAGGACAAAAAAGGAGCATTAAAAGCTTCCAGCATGCATGAGGACGAAGAGGACATTCATAGCATATTAAAATCATGGTAATTATGGAATGATAAAATAAATACAATACATTAGCAAACATTAAATACACAGAATGTGATGTTAAAGAATAAAACTTACCTTAATATAGTTCTACTGCAGGACTTGAATTATGGCAGAACAAGTCTCTGGAAAAATGATTCCCAGAGCCTGGGGGGAGATCCCATTAGTAAACTTAATATCTTGGAGACTTCTCTCTGTTGCCAAGTACCCCAAGGTGGTGACTAGCCTTTGCTCAGGCTTGATGGCTTGCCTCATGCAGGTGTCTTTCTTGGTAATATAGGGGGTAAGCAAAGCCAACAGACGGTGAAAAATGGGGTCCATCATACGGAGATAATTCCTGAAATCGTCAGGATTATTCCGCTCCCACAGCAAAGGCATGTGAGAGGATTGGTCACGATTAAGTAACCAATTCTTGGTCCATGAAATCCTCCTCCCCCTGTTCATGGACTGGACTTGGGTCAAAGCAGGAACTCCAACACCAAGCCCAACATCGGCACGAGCTCTCTGATGAGAATGTAACCTCAACATGGCTAGAAAACAGTCGGCTGCTCAGAACAAACTGACAGAACGCACTGAAATTCAGAAAGAACCTGAGACAAACAAACTGAAAATCAGAAACAAGCGGACAAGAATGCACTGAAAAACAGAAGCGAACTATAAATAAAACACACTGAAAGACAGGAACGAACTGACAACACGCACTGAAGAACAGATATGAACCCGCAAGCACAAATTGAAAAGCAGAAACGAGCTGAAAAGCACAAGGCAGAAAAGCGAGAATTGTCTCTCACCAAACTTCTACTAACACGAGATAAACACAAGATTAGCAGAAGGAGCCCAAAGGGTGGCACACTGGCTATTGAAATTCCTTTTTATTTGCTCGCCGTACGTCACCGCGTTTTCACGTTCGGAATTGTTGGCCAACATTTTTGTGACCGTGTGTATGCAAGACAAGTTTGAGCCAACAACCTTCGAACAAAAATCAGGGTTTTGTTGGCGGAAAGTCCGATCGTGTGTACGCGGCATAAATCTCACAGGCAGCAAAAATATTTTTACTGGTCTTGTTTACTCATGTTGGAGCTCAGCTCTGAACAAAATGTGTCAAATTTCAAGTGAAAATGGCTATGTCTGAGGAGGAGGCGAGAATGGAACCTCAGCAGGAGGAAGTTGGCAGGGTCTGGATAGTGCTCACTAAATGACAGAAAAGACTATGATGGTATGTTGAGAAACATAAAATGCCACAGTTTCAGCACCTCAAGCAATGAATGTATGTAATTGCAAGGAGTGCTAGGGTGTGCTGGAGGGTCTATTGATAATGACTTCTGGGTGAATCTATTATCACGTGTGGGGGTTTAGTTTTGCTGGGTAGGTCTATTGTTGCTGGTGAGGAGTCAATTGTTGCTGGCTGCCGGAGGGTCTATTGATGCTGGCTGCAGGGAGATTTTTTGTTGATGGGGTGGTATTTTGCAGGGGTCCATTGTTGCTGGAGGAAAGTGTATTGTTGTATGGGGGATCTATTGTGGCTTAGGGGGGTCTATTGTTTCAGGCGTGAGGTCTATTGTTGCTCACCTGCAGGGGATCTATTTTACTGTCTTTTTTGTTATAATTAACAATATCTGTGCAAATCACTTAGTTGTACAAAATGATACTTGGTTTTATATTCTCTAAAAGGGGTAGTACTGGGAGGTGGGTAGGAGGTGGAACCAAGAGACGGTGCTCAGAGGAGGGTAGGGGGCAGAAACAAAAGGTGACTCAGAAGGCAGGAGTTCCTGCACCTATGTTCTGAAAAAAAAATCCCTGTATGCTGATACAATATACAGTGGTGTGCAAAAGTGTTTGCCCCCTTCCTCATTTCCTGTTCCTTTGCATGTTTGTCACACTTAAGTGTTTCGGAACATCAAACCAATTTAAACAATAGTCAAGGACAACACAAGTAAACACAAAATGCAATTTGTAAATGAAGGTGTTTATTATTAAAGGTGAAAAAAAATCCAAACCATCATGGCCCTGTGTGAAAAAGTGATTGCCCCCTAAACCTAATAACTGGTTGGGCCACCCTTAGCAGCAACAACTGCAACCAAGCGTTTGCGATAACGTACAATGAGGCTTTTACAGCGTCCTGGAGGAATTTTGGCCCACTCATCTTTGCAGAATTGTCCTAATTCAGTTACATTAGAGGGTTTTCGAGCATGAACGGCCTTTTTAAGGTCATACCACAACATCTCAATAGGATTCAGGTCAGGACTTTGGCTAGGCCACTCCAAAGTCTTCATTTTGTTTTTCTTCAGCCATTCGGTGGTGGACTTGCTGGTGTGTTTAGGATCATTGTCCTGCTGCAGAACCCAAGTTCGTTTCAGCTTGAGTACACGAACAGATGGTCGGACATTCTCCTTCAGGATCTCTTGGTAGACAGCAGAATTCATAGTTCCTTTTATCACGGCAAGTCTTCCAGGTCCTGAAACAGCAAAACAGCCCCAGACCATCACACTACCACCACCATATTTTACTGTTGGTATAATGTTCTTTTTATGAAATGCAGTGTTCCTTCTACGCCAGATATACTTGGACACACACCTTCCAAAGAGTTCCACTTTTGTCTCATCGGTCCACAGAATGTTGTCCCAAAAGTCTTGGGGATCATCAAGATGTGTTGTGGAGAAATTGAGACGAGCTTTGATGTTCTTTTTGCTCAGCAGTGGTTTTCTCCTTGGAACTCTGCCATGCAGGCCATTTTTGCCCAGTCTTTTCCTGATGGTGGAGGCATGAACGCTGACCTTAACTGAGGCAAGTGAGGCCTGCAGTTCCTTGGACGTTGTTGTGGGGTCTTTTGTGACCTCTTGGATGAGTCGTCGCTGCGCTCTTGGGGTAATTTTGGGCGGCCGGCCACTATTGGGAAGGTTCACCACTGTTCCATGTCTTCGCCATTTGTGGATAATGGCTCTCACTGTGGTTCGCTGGATTCCCAAAGCTTTGGAAATGGCTTTATAACCCTTTCCAGACTGATAGATCTCAATTACTTTCTTTCTCAATTGTTCCTGAATTTCTTTGGGTCTCGGCATGATGTGTAGCTTTTAAGGATCTTCTGGTGGACCTTACTGTGTCAAGCAGCTCCTATTTAAGTGATGCCTTGATTGTGAACAGGTGTGGCAATAATCAGGCCTGGGTGTGGCTAGAGAAATTGAACTCAGGTGTGGACAACCACAGTTATAGTATGTTTTAACAAGGGGGGCAATCACTTTTTCACACAGGGCCATGATGGTTTGGATTTTTTTTCACCTTTAATAATAAACACCTTCATTTACAAATTGCATTTTGTGTTTACTTGTGTTGTCCTTGACTATTGTTTAAATTGGTTTGATGTTCCGAAACACTTAAGTGTGACAAACATGCAAAGGAACAGGAAATGAGGAAGGGGGCAAACACTTTTTCACACCACTGTATATATATATATATATATATATATATATATATATATATATATAATCATCCAATTTAGTCACTTATGCATATGTCCAATTATTGAGGCTTTCTTTTATACCCTATTTTGCTCCATTCCCACCCCAGTTTCTTGATAGATATAAAGATGCCCATTTGTTTTGACTCTTTTGGCTGCCTTGCAAAAGAATCCCAGATTTGGTTTATGTTGCTCAACACTATGATGGGTGGGCTGCTTAAGATCTCTATGTCATGGACTATAGCTGTAGAGGCCTGAACTCCTCCTTCCTTAGAATATGGATAGCTACTTAATTAGCATTGATTGATTATTTGATCCTCTCGAAAGGTATATGTCACAGAGTTTATTAGTTTTAAGATGCTACGCCACTGTTTTGTAGATTTATCATTGTGACTGATTTTGCTTGTCCTGATCTTGCTTGTAATCTGCCTAGCCTGATCTTGCTTTGTTCCTCTCCCTGACTTTGATGCTCAGCTCACCCCTTATTCCCAAATGTTTTTTATGGAATGGGTTTAGGGAGGGAGTGCAACAGGAGGGCTCAGGAGCCAGAGTTGGGTTTTAAACCAGAACATAAGGGACATAACTATCAAACGTTTTCAGAAAATGTCTATGAACATTCTTTTGTTTTGGTCCTGCTCTTAGCCACCATGTCATGAATTACTGCAACACTTCATCTACTCTGAAAAGCCAGAAAAGGTGGTTTATGGTTATAGGAACTTCTAGTTTCAGTTCCCAGGGAGATGTGCAATGAGTAAATGTCTCTTAAACTGACTGATGGACATGAGAATTATTTTATAACATGAGTCACTTCTGTCACAACATGTGGAAATGTGGAAAATTGTATAAAGTCTGTTATATAAGTTTAGTGAAAGAGCTTCTTTTTTGGGACTACGCCTCATCCTATGCATCTCTATGACTAACCTTTTCAGTGTGCTTTGAGAATCCCATGGATGAACTCATTTGTTTGATTAAAATTGTTACTCTGTGGTATAAAGTCATATCAGGTTTCCTGCCTGTTGAAGGATGAGCAGGAAATGTTTAGGTATGCAGGCAAGTTATATTTTATGTCTTAGGGCTCGTTCACATTTTCTTTCAAACTAAAATGGATAGGGGCTGGTATCCAGTTGTTAAAATGTAAGTCATTTTTTACCTTTCTTCTTATCTGTTCATTTCATTAGTTACATAGTTACATAGTTAGTCTGGTTGAAAAAAGACACAAGTCCATCTAGTTCAACCTATAAAAAAGATGAAAACTAAAAAAAAAAAATCCTATATACACAATCCTATGCCCACAGTTGATCCAGAGGAAGGCAAATAAATAAATTCCTTCCTGATCCCCCCTAAGAGGCAATCGGATATTCCCTGGATAGGCTTTACCTATAAATGTTAGTATCCAATTATATTATGTAGATATACAGTATCACACAAAAGTGAGTATACTCCTTACATTTTACTAAATATTTTATTATGTCTTTACGTGTGACAACACTGAAGAAATGACCAGGGGTGGCCCATCCATTAGGGGAGCGCACAGGCGCCGCCCCATCTCTCCAGCCACCCCCTCTGTGTAGTATTGATAGATTCATGCATTGCATGAATCTTATGCATGGCCGCCGCCGCCTCCCCCTATTCAGGCACCCGTCCCCTTTTCAGATGCCGGGCGCCTGAATTACAGTGACGGGGGTGTTTTTTTGAAGCACCTGATTAGAGCCATAGACTCTAATAGGCTTCAAAAAAGGTGGACTCAGAGTGCAGAGCACTGATGCCAGTCTGATACCTGTCACTTTATTGGCTGAAAAGACAGGCGCTGCCAGGAAGCGGGAAGACGAGGCACAAGGAGGACACAGCTCGCCACTGCCTGACCCGCCACAAAGATGGTGTAAGTTCCGGTCAGACAGTGGGCGGGCAAAGGGTCACAGTGGCTGCATTTGATAGGGCACAATGGTGGCATTTGATGGGCACAGTGGTGGCATTTGATGGGCACAATGGCAGCATTTGATGGCACAGTGGCTGCATTTGATGGAAAATGGGGTATGGCTGGAAAATCCTCAATATGTAAGGCACCTAATCCCAGATTTTTATTAGAAAACGGATGCATTATGTGACACAGATGTTATCCCGCATGGCACTATGGGCATTTTAGGCCCACGGTGCCGAGGTGGGTGCATGCGCGAGGGCCATCTCTGTCCGCTCACAGATCAGTGACATCAGACACTGATCATGTGTGGGGGACATATAAAGCCAGCTTGTCCAGCTTCCACTCTGCTGGACTTCAGGGGCGCCTATGATCATTGCTGTCAACGTAAGAGTAGGTCCTCTTTCACCCGTACTCCCTATTTTCCTAATCGGCCCTTTCAGGCATCCCTTATATATATATTTTTAACTAATTTTTGTTCCTTGGTGTTTTACTTTTTCAACACCAGGCTTCTATCTGTTTTGCTGGAATTAGACATCACCACTACTCTAATGGGGTGAGTAATACACCCTGAGTGGATGGTATGGTGTTCAGATAGCTTGGGTGAGTTCTCCATCTGCATATTTATAATGTGTTTTACCCATGCTACCAGTTTCTGCTTTGCATTTGTGTTATACACCAATGCTCTTTAGTAAGTATTCCTTTTCTCTTTTTTCTAGTAGCCCTCTATTTTGAATGGTTATTACCTTACGGACCCTCTTACCAAATATTATTGGGTAACCTTTAACTTGGCGCCCCTGCATTTATATTGATTTTATTATCACACAATTGTAAGTAATTGAGTCTATGTTAGCCTTTTTCTTTGGGATGCTCTTTTATCCTGACTATGTTTATTATTCTGATACAACTTCTTTCTTTTGGATATGCTAGGTCTCTGCCTGCTCCCTGCAGCCAGGTATAGTAGCAGTGAAAATCTGGTGATTTCCATCGGGGTGGTCCCAGTGCCACATCGGCCATCAGGGACAGCGGGGTAGGGATTTGTCGGATATCACTAGTCATGGGGAGCCATTTATAGTCATGCCACGCCTCCAGCATTTAAATAAATACCTATTATATTTTTATAATTGTTAATTACTATTAAGATGCACATATTTTACATTTCTTTCTGTTTTCTATTTAGAATCTTCACTTCTGCACAGGTTTATATAATTTTTCCTGAGGAAGCCAATATTTTGGCGAAACATGTAGAATTTGATTACCTGTAACCGTTACTGGCCTCATAACATCTTGCCTTATTTGCACTTGTATATTCCTTTGTGCTGTCTTTGTCTACGCACCCATGTATGTATATGAAATGTATGTCTTTGTTTTTTATTAATTTATGAAATAAAAGTAAAAATACATTTTTTATTTATTTTTTGTAAGAATTATATTCTTTGGCACCACTAAAATCCCCTCTCTCTATCCCTGTTCAAATTTTCTAGCTGCATTTGATGGCACAATGACTGCATTTGATGGGGCACAGCCGCTTCATTTGATTTGCACAGTGGCTGCATTTGATGGGCACAGTAGCGGCAATTGATGGCACAGAGACTGCGTTTGATGGGCACAGTGGCTGCATTTAACGGGCACAGTGGCTGCATTTAACGGGCACAGTGGCTGCAATTGACGGGCACAGTGGCTGCAATTGATGGGCACAGTGGCTGCAATTGATGGGCACAGTGGCTGCAATTGATGGCACAGTTTGATGGCACAGTGGCTGCATTTAATGGGCACAGTTTGATGGCACAGTGACTGCATTTAATGGGCACAGTGAAGCTGCAATTGATGGTTCTTTTCAGTATTTTTCTGAAATTTACAGTTTATTTGGGCCCCCTCAAAAATTTTGAGCACCAGCCGCCACTGGAAATTACACTATGCTACAATGTAAAGTAGTGAGTGTACAGCTTGTATAGCAGTGTAAATTTGCTGACCCCTCAAAATAACTCAACACACAGTCATTAATGTCTAAATCGCTGGTAACAAAAGTGAGTACACCCCTAAGTGAAAATGTTCTCATTGGGCCCAAAGTGTTAATATTTTGTGCGGCACCATTATTTTCCAGCACTGCCTTAACCCTTTTGGAGTTTACCCGAACTTCACAAGTTGCCACCGGAGTCCTCTTCTACTCCTTCATGACGACATCATGGAGATGGTGGATGTTAGATACCTTGTGCTCCTCCACCTTCCATTTGAGGATGCCCCACAGATGCTCAATAGGGTTTAGGTCTGGAGACATCAGTGGTGGCTTGGACACTGTGTGCGCACGTGCACCAACCCCCCCCCCCCCCATCCATGCACCCAGCCCCTTTCAGGGTGCTGGACGCATGGATTCCTATGGTGGGGTGGAAGGGGGTGGCATTTTTTTAAGCACCCGATTAGAGCCAGAGCAGAGAGTGCACCCTGATCCCACCCAATTGTGTGACGATAGAAAATAAATTTTCGCTATTTTCACACTAACTTTCCTCTCAGCCAATCAGGAAGCAGGGCACCAGACCTGTTTCCTGATTGGCCAAAGCGCCAGGCCACCCTATTGGATGCCCGGTGCTTAGGAAGAGGAGCCGAGAAGAGATTCTCTCTGAAGAGGAGCTGCTGTCTGGTAAGTGTCAAGGCATTTTGCCAGAGCCCCGCACGGTGGGGAATTGGGGGGTTGGATGCACTGCCAGAGCCATGTGCGTGGGGGGGGTAGAATGCACTGCCAGAGCTGTGCCAGGGGTTGGATGCACTGCTAGAGCCACACGTGGGAGGGTTTGTATGCATTGCCAGAGCCACGGGGGGATGGTTGGATGCACTGCCATAGCCACACGGGGGGGTTGGATGCACTGCCAGAACCGCAAGCCCGGCAAGTGGGGGGTTGGCGGGCACAGTGGCTGCATTTGATGGGCACAAGTGGCTGCATTTGATGGGCACAAGTGGCTGCATATGATGGGCACAAGTGGCTGCATATGATGGGCACAAGTGGCTGCATATGATGGGCACAAGTGGCTGCATATGACGGGGCGGGGTCACTATTTTTTTTTGTTTGTGCCCCCCCCAAAAATTCTGAGCACCAGCCGCCACTGAGAGACATTCTTGGCCAGTCAATCACCTTTACCCTCAGCTTCTTTAGCAAGGCAGTGGTCATCTTGGAGGTGTGTTTGGGGTCATTATCATGTTGGAATACTGCCCTGCGGCCCAGTCTCCATCGGGAGGGGATCATTCTCTGTTTCAGTATGTCAAAGTACATGTTGGCATTCATGGATTCCTCAATAAACTGTAGCTCCCCAGTTCCAGCAGCACTCATGCAGCCCCAGACCATGACACTTCCACCAACGTGCTTGACTATAGGCAAGACACACTTGTCTTGGTATTCCTCACCTGGTTGCCGCCACACGCTTGACACAATCTGAACCAAATAAGTTTATCTTGGTCTCATCAGACCACAGGACATGGTTCCAGTAATCCATGTCCTTAGTCTGCTTGTCTTCAGCAAACTGCTTGTGGGCTTTTTTGTGCATCATCTTTAGAAGAGGCTTCCTTCTGGGATGACAGCCATGCAGACCAATTTGATGCAGTGTGCAGCGTATGGGTTGAGACAGGCTGACAGGCTGACCCCCCCAACCTCTGCAGCAATGTTGGCAGCACTCATACATGTCAGGGCTGGCTTAGCCCTTCCTTCTCTGGGTTGGCTGCTCAGCTGTCAGCTAATTGCCAGCTCTCATCTCTCTCCACAGTTACCCAGCTGTTCTTGATCCTGCTCATCTGACCCGCCTACTTAAAGCTGTCCAGCTCACTTCATCTCTGCCTTCGCCTTGGTCACATCACAAGAAACCATCTCCTGCGTACCTGTTTAAAGACTGGCTTGCTGACATCTCTTCTGGCTCCTTATCCTGCTTGCTGTTCCTCCATTTGGATCCCTGACTTCTGGCCTGGCTGATTACCCGATCTGATTATTGAACTCTGGCCTGGCTGACTCTGGCTATGCTTTGGCTATGCTATGCTAACTCTATTAACCTTTTTATTTTTATTTAATAAACAAGTGTGACTTAATTGTATTTCTGTCTAATACGTCTATTTCTCAAAGACAACCTCTGGATATGACGCTGAGAACGTGCACTCAACTTTTTTTCCGTCGACCATGGCGAGGCCTGTTCTGAGTGAAACTTGTCCTATTAAACAGCTGTATGTCTTGGCCACCATGCTGCAGCTCAGTTTCAGGATCTTGGCAATCTTCTTATAGCCTAGGTCATCTTTATGTAGAGCTACAATTCTTTTTCAGATCCTCAGAGAGTTCTTTGCCATGAAGTGTCATGTTGAACTTCCAGTGACCAATATGAGAGCAATAACACCAAATTTAACACACCTGCTCCCTATTCACACCTGAGACCTTGTAACACTAACAGTTCACATGACACAGGGGAGGGAAAATGGCTAACTGGGGCCAATTTGGACATTTTCACTTAGGGGTGTACTCACTTTTGTGAGATACTGTATAAAGTGTCACAAATAGGGATGGGGGGAACTTCACGCCTTTTTTTAAAAATTCCTACCAGACCTTAAGGGCCTGGTATTGGGTGGGGGGGGGGGGCATTAATTTTTTTTAAAACTATCCTCACCCCCTATGCTTACATGGCTAGGGATTCTTAGCCATGCAGGTGAATGGGGCTGGGGATGTCACTTGGCGGTACCTGCACTCGCTGATCACCTATCAGTGGGAAGCTATCATATGTAATCATATGTAATAGCAGAAGTAGTAGTGCTATTATGCATGACGCTGGGCTTCCACAGAATGGATAAATGTTCAGGCATTCGTCTAAACACTCGAACAGACAAAATTTGGTCCAAACTTGAGCTCATCCCAATCCACAAATTGACATCTCATTCATTGCTATGCACCACATGTAAGTATACAGAATCACTGTATTTTTACACAAAAATGTATAATTGTTATAGAACTATAAGCTCCTTTTATTAAAATAAATGTAGTGCTCTCCCCCAGGAAGGACCACTGAGAGTGACCAAGTTTCCCTTGCTAGAGTACAGAGGCTGCCAGACCCAGACACAGTTCTAAGCACAGGCTAGACTGTGGACTCAGTCTAGGGGATGTCATTTGTGGATTTATTGCAAAAAACGTAAACAGGAGAGGGTAAAGGGTGCAGAATACTCCAAAATGTTAGAAGAAATAAACTGGAGAATCTTTAGGTAGAATCCTCTTGTGGCAGCCTTTGCTGGGGGTAGGAGAGAATGGCCAGCTAATCTGGGGTCTCTGTACACGCAGTCCCAGTCCTTGTAGTAACCACTAGCACTTACTTCCTCACACACATGCACACCGGGAGTCTTTAGCAAGGGTCCTACAAACAACGTTCAAGAATAGCTGTCACCTACTAGCTTCCATGCAACATTCATCCATGATTTCAGGATCCTCCTTAGATCAGCATGCACAGGTGATGCCCTCCAACAAATATAATGTAATCCAGATTCCTTCAGGCCCTCAGCCAAGCACAGGCTGAGGCCCAACATCAGCTCTCTGGTACACAGGCTGTATCCCAGGGGCAGCAGCCACAGGACAATAGGTCTCTGGGCAGGCCTCCCATACATTTATTTTTGCCACTCCCATAAATTGTCTGAGAATAGATAAATATTTATAACTTCAATGGTTGACCCTACCACTCTATTCTCTGAAAGCTTCTTCCAGATATAGGCAAAAGTAAACAACCATCAAGCCTAGGGAGACCGGGCCAGACCTACAAAATAGATCACTACTCCACTGAGTATGGCAGAGCCCAAAAACAAAGTTTAGCCTAACAAGGTTCTACACGAAAATAAAATATTCTTAGTTTTTTAATGAATTAAAAACATATACAATGTGATACAGAGCTCTTAGGCACATATGTACATAATTTATAGTTTGAACGTTGTTTCAGTATGCATAGCATTTCATAACAATATCAACCAATGAACTCGAAATCATTTCTAACAATTCTAAGCAGTGTGGTGGTCTTCTAATAAGACATGCAGTGCCTTGAAAAAGTATTCATGACCCTTGAAATTTTCCAAATTTTGTCATGTTACAACCAAAAACATAAATGTATTTTATTGGGATTTTATGTGATAGGCCAACTCAAAGTGGAAGTAAAACAATAAATAGTTTTCAATTTTGTTTCCACATAAATATCTGAAAAGCATGGCATGCATTTGTATTCAGCCCCCTTTACTTTGATACCCCTAACTAAAATCTAGTGGAACCAATTGCCTTCAGAAGTCACCTAATTAGTAAATAGAGTCCACCTGTGTGTAATTTAATCTCAGTATAAATACAGCTGTTCTGTGAAGCCCCCCTTTTTAAAGAACCGTAATGAACAAACAGCATCATGAAGGCCAAGGAACACACCAGACAGGTCAGGGATAAAGTTGTGAAGTTTAAAGCAGGGTTAGGCTATAAAAAATATCCCAAGCTTTGAACATCTCATGGAGCACTGTTCAATCCATCATCCAAAAATGGAGAGTATGGCACAACTGCAAACCTATCAATACATGACCACCCACCTAAACGGAAAGGCAGAGCAGAGGGTGGAGGAGCTCCTGAACTTTCTGAGTGAGGCAGTGGTAGTTGTGATCCCCAAGCCAGGCAAGGACCCATCTCTGTGTTCCTTATACCGTCCTATCTTGTTGATAAACGTTGATGCAAAACTTCTAGCCAAAATGTTAGCCAATAGACTTAGCACATTTATAACTGCTTTAGCGCTTCCGGATCAAATGGGGTTCATGCCAGCACTGATATCAATATTAGAAGACTTTTTACACACATGGACAGGGCACAACCAGATTCGGCAGGAGTAGTGGCTTCACTAGACACGGAAAAAGCCTTGACTCAGTGGAATGGGAGTTCCTATGGGGGGGGGGTCCCCTCGAAGTTTGGATTTGGGTCAAAATTCATGACGTAGCTAAGAATGCTCTATGCCAGCCCAAGAGTAAGGAGCTGCACGAATGGCACTCTCTCTGATACCTTTCCCTTTCATTGCTCTGAGGTCTGAAACAGGGGTGAAGGGTATAATGGTCGGCACAATAGAAAAGAAGGTGTCCTTATATGGGGACGACACCCTACTTCATCTTGCGGACGTCTCACAATAACTGTGGAGGGCATTAGACCTATTTGAGGAATTTGGCCAATTCTCTGGTATCCGCATAAACTGGGGCAAGTCGGTCCTATTCCCATTGAACCCCTTGGTTCCAAGGGGGGACACGAGTACCTCGCTTCAGTGAGTGGAGGAATTCACCTACCTGGGCATAAAGATTGGCAATACCACATGAGAATTTATAGAGAAGAAGGTGCAACCTCTCCTATCCCTTCTTACAGTTAAATACATAGCCTGGCGCACCCTCCCGCTTTCTCCAGTGGGTACGGTCAATCTACTCAAAATGATATTCCTCCCAAAATGTTTGTACTTCTTTGGCAATACCCCGTCCCACATACCCAGATCCTTTTCTAGGCACCTGGAGGGAGTAATGACCTCATTCATTTGGGCTGGGAGACCACGTAGGGTGGCATAACGGGTACTATATCTTCCCCTATTGGAAGGAGGACTGGCATTGCCCAAAGTCCTGCTGTATTACTGGTCATCTGTCCTTGTCACTGTACGATGGTGGTTTTCCCAGCCCAGACAGAGACTAGAGGCAGCTATCCTGGGGCCTTGAGCAATCTGGTATACAGGGGAATGAAAGCTCCCCATCCCTTGATGGTCCCCATGAATACAACCATCAGAGCATGGAGGGAGGCTAGGACTATCTACGCTAAACCAAACTGTATCTCCTCACACACTCTGCTGTGGGGGAACACTACACTGCCCCACCTCTGCAAAATACCGGACCCCTCACAATGGGCGAGACGGGGGATCACTACCCTTAAACATATTATTATTATGGTAAATGGGACGATCATGCCCTTCCGGGAACTAAAAAGACAGTACTCCCTATCTAACTTTTTGAATTCAAATACTGGCAGCTGAGACATGCAATGAGGGCCCAGTTCCCAGACACACTAACTCTGGAACCACACTCCATTGAACGACTGCTAACCTCGGGTATAATGGGAAAATCCATTTCTACTTTGCATCTTTACCTGACGGTAGTCCATGACGTAAAACCCACCCGCTCAATGGATAAATTGAAGGAGGACATTCCAGCTTTGGGGGAGGAACAATGGGAAGACTGCATTTCCACCTTCAGCCCCTTCATGATAGCAGCCAAAGATAGGTTCATCCAGCTTAAATTTATACATAGGGCTTACTTCACCCCGCACAGAATAGCCAGAATATACCCACATCTGAACCCGAATTGCCCCAGATGTGGGACTGAGGAAGGGACATTCTGGAATATGGTCTGGTCTTGCCTTAAGGCTTTGAGCATATTGTGAGGGAGTGGCAGATGCTTAGCGACATGGGGGGGACTAGGGTACCACCGGAACCCCTGGTACTCCAGCTGAGCTACATAGGCGAGGTGAAAGGAGACAGGTACACTAAGCTCTGCATTACGTTCTCTTTGTTCTACGCCAGGAGGGAAATAAGGTCACACTGGAAGTCTGTGAACCCACCCACCCTTGAATCCTGGCGAAGGTTGACTGACTTAGTATAGCCTTTATACCAACTTACCTATGAAAGTAGACAATGCCCAGGTAAGTGTGACAAAGTGTGGTCAGCCTGGATGGATGTCTGGGGGGGGGGGGGGGTAACCTATCACTGCGAAACATGGATTTAGACCCGGAAGAGTGTGAGGATTAGACACAGGGAGGGACTTGAAGTGTTTATCCAGCTTCCATGTGATGAGGTATGGACTCACTCACATGCTAGGGGAAAGAACTATATGTATTTAAGGATCTGTAATCTCAGTTATTGTTTCTCCTTAAGATTATACATGTATCGAACGCTATAATGTCTGATGAAGTTTGAGATGTAATGCTGATTTGTTAAATAAAAGCAATTTCTGTTAAAAAAAAAAAAAAAAACCTGAAAGGCCGGGCAAGGAGAACATGGTAACTCTGTAGGAGCTACAGAGATCCACAGCTCGGGTGGGAGAATCTGTCTACAGGACAAATTTTAGTTGTGCACTCCACAAATCTGGGCTTTATGGAAGAGTGCAAAAAAGAAAACCATTGTTGAAAGAAAGCCATAAGGAGTCTTTTTTGCAGTTTGCAAGAAGCCACCTACACTTGATAAAGGAGCGCGCATGTCCGTTCTGGACTTGGCGCATGCTCAGAAACGCATTGTGTCTCCTGGTGTCCCCGTTGACGTCACACACTGTCCTGACGAGCCGGTCTGTGTCTCTGTGGATTGCAGAGCACAGCTGAGCTTTCCCCCAGCGCTCTACGGATGATATTGCCACTCTCTTCATTCCGAGACATTGCCTGCCTCAGGGAACAGCTGGTCGTTTACTCGCACAGTATTGATTTTCCATGTAAGCGAGACATTTGCTTGTTTTATAGAAATAAAGGCAATTTTACTGAACTGGCACTCCTCTATATGTTTTTCTTCTGTTTATGAGCTGACTTCACTCTGAGAAGAGCTGCCACCTGTGATTTTGCAGATGCACCATTGATCCCCCATCTATTACAGCCAGCAAGTGACCCCATCTGGATCTGTCATACCTTCATAACTTTGAATGACTTTTAATACTAGACTGATCTCAATTAGTTATTTGAGTCTCAAGCGCCAGCACCCTTTGTTGTTTTTGCAAGAAGCCATGTGGGGCACACAGCAAACCTGTGAAAGAAGGTGCTCTGGTCAGATGAGAAATTGAACTTTTGGCCTATAGCAAAATGCTATGTGTGGCAGAAAGCTAACACTGCACAATGGTGGTGGCAGCATCACATTGTGGGGATGCTTTTCTTCAGCAGGGACAGGGAAGCTGGTCAGGGTTGATGGGAAGATGGATAGAGCCAAGTGCAGGGCAATCTTAGAAGACTTGAGACTGTGGTGGAGATTCACCTTCCAGCAGGACAACAACCCTAAACATACAGTCAGAGCTACAATGTAATCGTTTAGCTCAAAGAATATTCATGTGTTAGGGCCGGTTCACACTGCGGGCGATGCGAGGCGACACCGACTTGCCTCGCCGCGACCTGCCGCGACCTCAGCGGCAACTTGCAAATGACTTCTGTATAGAAGTCAATGCAAGTCGCCCCGAGGTCGCCCGAAAGTAGTACAGGAACCTTTTTTCTGAGTCGGAACGACTCGAGTCGCTCCTCTCAGAACGGTTCCATTGTACAGAACGGGGGCGACTTGTCAGATCGCGGCGAGGCAAGTCGTGTCACCTCGCATCGCCCGCAGTGTGAACCGGCCCTTAGAGTAGCCCAGTCCAGATCTAAATCCAATTTAGAATCTGTGGCAAGACTTGAAAATTGCTGTAATAATGATAGTAATAGTAATAATGAGGATATTGGTAAGCCCATATGGTAGTTTTTACCTCTGGATAGGCCATTCATCTCATTGCTGCTCTAAAGAGCTGTGAGAGGAATTTCCTTTATCTCTGTTAATGGTACTTGCTTTCCAGCTAATATTTTGATTAATTACTGCTTCCCCTCACTGGTGCTCTGCATGTTGTAATCCAAGTGCATAAAACACTTCTTCTAGGACCAGGGCCGTCTTTAATATGGTTTGGACCCTGGGCCCTCTTCCCCCCAATACAATTTTTCTCTTCGCCCCGATATCTTAAAAAACAGACACACATACAATTATCACTCACTTTCCAGCCTATCTGATAAGTTTATGTGTACATATGCAGAGGCGGCTCTAGACTTTGCGAGGCCTTAGGCAAAACTTAGACATGAGGCCCCACTCATGCCCATAATGGGAAAAATAATATAGGTGAAACAAATTAACTGTATAAATGCATATATTAACAGCCTTAAATCCTATGAACTCACAGTTTCTACAATTTTCTCTGACCAATTATTCTTTAATAAAATATCATTAAACATAGGATATCTCTATAGGATAAATGCAGCCACCGTGCCCCATCAAATGCAGCAACTGTGCTCCATCAAGTGCAGCCTCACTGTGCCCCAGCAAATGCCGCCATTGTGCCCCATCAAATATAGCCTCACTGTGCTCCATCAAATATAGCCTCACTGTGCCCCATCAAATGCCGCCACCGTGCCCCATCAAATGCCGCCACCGTGCCCCATCAAATGCCGCCACCGTGCCCCATCAAATACCGGCACTGTGCCCCCTCAAATGCTGCCACTGTCTGTGCCACATCAAATGCCGCCACTGTGCCACATCAAATGCCGCCAGGGGACAAATTACGTACAGCTGATCTTTAGTCACCGGCTGCTTATGGTGGCACCAGTCCCCCTGGTCAAGCACGCCCCTAAATATTTACAAGTGCAGCCTACATATAGAATGCTGGCCACTCGCCCGCCTGCCTGGGGCGGTATTTGTGCAGGAGGCGGCCGCTACCAGGACAGGAGAGGGTGGGTCAGGGGGGCTTTTATATGGTACTGGGGCGGCTTTCTTGTTGCCCCTGCAAAGTGCCGCCCTAGGCCTGGGCCTTGTTGGCCTAGGCCAAGACATAGCACTGAGACAGGGTACAGGCCATGAGACCATAGACAGACAGGGTACAGGCCAGGAGACCATAGACAGACAGGATACAGGCCATGAGACCATGAGACAGGCAGACAGGGTACTGTGGACAGACCATGAGACAGACAGGGTACTGCGGACAGACCATGAGACAGACAGGGTACTGCGGACAGACCATGAGACAGACAGGGTATGGCGGACAGACCATGAGACAGACAGGGTACTGCGGACAGACCATGAGACAGACAGGGTACTGGGGACAGACCATGAGACAGACAGGGTACTGGGGACAGACCATGAGACAGACAGGGTACTGGGGACAGACCATGAGACAGACAGGGTACTGGGGGCAGACCATGAGACAGACAGGGTACTGGGGACAGACCATGAGACAGACAGGGTACTGGGGACAGACCATGAGACAGACAGGGTACTGGGGACAGACCATGAGACAGACAGGGTACTGGGGACAGACCATGAGACAGACAGGGTACTGGGGACAGACCATGAGACAGACAGGGTACTGGGGACAGACCATGAGACAGACAGGGTACTGGGGACAGACCATGAGACAGACAGGGTACTGGGGACAGACCATGAGACAGACAGGGTACTGCGGACAGACCATGAGACAGACAGACAGGGTACAGCGGACAGACCATGAGACAGACAGACAGACAGACAGGGTACAGCGGACAGACCATGAGACAGACAGACAGGGTACAGCGGACAGACCATGAGACAGACAGACAGGGTACAGCGGGCAGACCATGAGACAGACAGACAGGGTACCGCGGACAGACCATGAGACAGACAGGGTACTGGGGACAGACCATGAGACAGACAGGGTACTGGGGACAGACCATGAGACAGACAGGGTACTGGGGACAGACCATGAGACAGACAGGGTACTGGGGACAGACCATGAGACAGACAGGGTACAGCGGACAGACCATGAGACAGACAGGGTACTGGGGACAGACCATGAGACAGACAGGGTACTGGGGACAGACCATGAGACAGACAGGGTACAGCGGACAGACCATGAGACAGACAGACAGGGTACAGCGGACAGACCATGAGACAGACAGGGTACAGCGGACAGACCATGAGACAGACAGACAGGGTACAGCGGACAGACCATGAGACAGACAGGGTACTGCGGACAGACCATGAGACAGACAGGGTACTGCGGACAGACCATGAGACAGACAGGGTACTGCGGACAGACCATAAGACAGACAGACAGGGTACAGCGGACAGACCATGAGACAGACAGGGTACTGCGGACAGACCATGAGACAGACAGACAGGGTACAGCGGA
Source organism: Lithobates pipiens (assembly GCF_037356315.1). Taxonomy (NCBI): domain Eukaryota; kingdom Metazoa; phylum Chordata; class Amphibia; order Anura; family Ranidae; genus Lithobates; species Lithobates pipiens. The sequence goes on from NW_027507903.1 coordinate 348,018,966, forward strand.
CAGACCATGAGACAGACAGACAGGGTACAGCGGACAGACCATGAGACAGACAGGGTACTGGGGACAGACCATGAGACAGACAGGGTACTGGGGACAGACCATGAGACAGACAGGGTACTGGGGACAGACCATGAGACAGACAGGGTACTGGGGACAGACCATGAGACAGACAGGGTACTGGAGACAGACAGGGTACTGGAGACAGACCATGAGACCATAGAAGACAGGGTAATGTACAGACAGTATGTACTATATCTAGATGTACTGTACCTGTAACCTGGTCCTCTGTCTCCTACCCTACTAAAGGCAGCATGAGAAACGAGTCACACCCACGTGATATTGTCATTGAGCTCCCTGCAGTGCAATCTGGGAGTTGTAGTCTCTGCAGAGCACAGGCACCAGAGGGCCAAGTCTGCTGTCTGTGCTCAGTGCTGTGAAGAACTACAACTTCCTCCATGCACTGGGGCATCCGACTGGGGGAAAGACCAGGAGGACGGTGCCTCGGCGGTGGAGCCTGCTATTCGATGCAGCTGACCAGACTGAGCTGAGATGATGTCATCTCCTACCTCGTCCGCGGAGGCTCATTAGCTCAGTCAGACAGGCAGCACCAGCGTCAGTCTATGTGCAGTGCCCACCTGCCCGCTCACCCTGCCACCGGCTTGCGTGCACACACTGAGGCATATTTCCTTTCACTCACGAGGGAACCCACACACTGTCCTGTCAGGCAAATTAGGTGGTCGCAGCCCGCGAGGCCCTTGTGTGGGCGAGGCCTAAGGCAATCGCCTAATTTGCCTAATTAAAGAGCCGCCTCTGTACATATGTTCAGAGTTGTCTGGCCTCAATCATTGTCTCGAGCACCATTTTGGAGAAGCCTGCTGTCCTGATAGGACAGCAAATCTCTGGAGATTTGGTCGGCCATTTTTGGGTGGATACTTTATATAAGAAATATATAATTTATATAAGAAAGCCCAGCCATGTTTAGTTCAGTTCACGTGTGTGCATAGACAGGGATAGAGAACCCGCTTGTCAGGGAGAGTTAGTAGAAGATAGGGAGTGTTCTGGCATGTAGGGATAGCTCAGGGTTCCTACGGAGTCATGCATCAGCAATCCTGGTCAGATAAAGGACTCCCCGTTGTGGATAATAAAAACCGTGCCCTCGCTGTGAGGGCAGGACAAGGGGATCAGATGCCTATATCCATCTGCTGAAGGAATAGCATTGTTACCGGGTAATGTGTGTGAATAGCAGCCTTTACAGATACGCATCGTGTGCTTGAGTTTATACTGTGTTAGTCAGTGGAAAGTGCCTATAGTACTGACGAATACAATTACCACTTACATCAGAAGTGACTGTGCTGTGTATCCGTGCCTCCATGCTTGGAGTGAAACTACGTGCCTTACTGCTGTAAATACTCTTTCTACTACCGTCTCTCCAGTAATAAATGTTGACTGGTTTATAAAGTCAGTGCGTGTAAATCCCTCTGTGAAAACACTACACGCTACCCCCACTTACAAACACCCCCATTACATTAGAGTCCCCTTCACGTCATAGTGCCCCTTTACACATCACAGCACCCCAATTACATTGCAGTCATTGTCACATCACGCATTCACATGTATGTGTTTTGGAAGCCCATTGATTTGAATGATTTGATTTGAGCCGCCATGCCTGCGTTTCCTGTAGAAAAAAAGGTGCATGTAGCATTTCAAAATTGCATTGGCCTTCAAATCCATTCTGCTTTTGCACCATGCAACTTACCTGCAGTTCCTGCACGCACAAACACACTGTGTTTTTAAAAGTGTGGCCTAAACATCTAAAAATGCAGCAAGTTTGCCGGTGCAGGAACTGCAGGTAAGTCACATGGTACAAAAGCAGAGGGGACAGACAGTGCTGTATTTCATTGCTTGATGGGCATAGGTGTGTGTGGCCTATTACATCATGCAAGCACCTTTTTTTGCAGGAAACACAGGCATGGCAGCCTATTCAAATGAATGGGCTGCTGTGCCTGCGCAAATGGCCAAAACATACACATGTGAACCAGCCAGGCCCAAAATAAGCCCATCAAGCAGTTAAATACAGACAGTAATGCCATGTGCTGTAAATTATGCTATGTGCTCTGTAAAAAAAAAAAGAAATACAGCCACAGCCTCACTCAGCCTGGACTGCAGGTCTGGTCAACGTTTTTAAACTTTCTACCTTTTTCTCACATGGAATGGAGATGGGGATGGGGAGCGGGAGCCAGGGGAGGAGAAAGAAGACCTACTTTGTCCTGGCAAGCTCAGCTCCGATCAACTCTCCACAAACAATGCTAGTTTCATTTGACCAGGCACCAAGCAGCATTCCACTACATGCCACAGTCTGACTCCTTCTACCGAGGCCTCCGCTCCTCTGATTAGGTACACTGTGCATGCATAGCAAGGGGCGGGGCCAGAGCATCAGTGGAGCTCAAGGACCCCCCACCCGTGGCCCGCTCCTCAATCCATAAAATGCAGCACTGGCCGCTGATGACAGTGACAGACTGCAGGGCCACCCCCTCCATTAGTACAGACCCCCCAGGACAAACCACCCCCCTCCATTAGTACAGACCCCCAAGGACAAACCACCCCCCAGAACAAACCACCCCTTCATTAGTACAGTCCCCCTCAGGACAACACTCCACATTAGTACAGACCCCCAGGACAAACCACCCCCCTCTATTAGTACAGACCCCTCCAGAACAAACCACCCCCCTTTCATTAGTACAGACCCCCCTCAGGACAAACCATCCTCTCCATTAGTACAGACCCCCAAGGACAAACCACCCCCCAGAACAACCCACCCCCTTCATTAGTACAGCCCCCCTCAGGACAACCCCCACATTAGTACAGACCCCCCCAGGACAAACCACCCCCTTCTATTAGTACAGACCCCCCCAGGACAAACCACCCCCTCCATTAGTACAGACCCCCAAGGGCAAACCACCCCCCCTCCATTAGCACAGACCCCCAAGGACAAACCACCCCCCCTCCATTAGTACAGACCCCCCAGGACAAACCACCCCAGAACAAACCACCCCCCCTTCATTAATACAGTCCCCCTCAGGACAACCCACCCCCTCTATTAGTACAGACCCCCCCCCCAGGACAAACCACCCCCCTCCATTAGTACAGACCCCCCCAGGACAAACCACCCCCTCCATAAGTACAGACACCCAAGGACAAACCCCCCAGAACAAACCACCCCCCTTCCTTAGTATAGTCCCCCTCAGGACAACCCCCACATTAGTACAGACCCCCAGGACAAACCACCCCCCTCTATTAGTACAGACCCCCCCCCCAGGACAAACAACCCCCCTCCACTAGTACAGACCCCCCAGGACAAATCACCCCCCCTCCATTAGTACAGACCCGACCAGAATAAACCACCCCCCCTCCATTAGTACAGACCTGGCCAGAACAAACCACCCCCTCCATTAGTACAGATTCCCCCCAGGACAAACCACCCCCCTCCATTAGTACAGATCCCCCCAGGACAAACCAACCCCCTCCATTAGTAGAGATCCCCCAGGACAAACCACCCCCCTCCATTAGTACAGACCCCCCAGGACAAACCCCCCCTTCATTAGTAAAGACCCCCCCAGGACAAACCCCCCCTCCATTAGTACAGACCCCCCCAGGACGAACCACCCCCCCTACATTATTACCGACTACCCAGGACAAACCCCCCCTTCATTAGGCCGCCTCCACCAGCGACGTCACTGCATGGCTGGTCACTTGCCACATAGAGACAGCCGATCCGATCTCCGGCTGCTTCAGGGGGGTTGGGCTTGGGCAGGAAACACAGTGGCAGCAGCGGTGACAGTCGGAGAGAGCCACCTCTGGACACGGACAAGGAGAGGAGGAGGGAGGGGAGCACTCTGGTGCTTCAGTGCCCCCACCTCTGTGGCGCCCAGGTGCACTGCACCCCACGCAACCGCCTAGGATCGGCCCTGGCAGACTGTCTGTCTGTGTGTGGGGGTTTTCAGCACCGATTTGCGGGTAGCATGCAGGCTTAATGGGCAGCTTTGCTTTGGGCCCCAAACAGTGACAGGGGCCTGAGAAGCTGCCCCGTTTGCCCTGAGGTAAAGACAGCCCTGTCTAGGACCAGGATTGTACATCAAGGTTAGGTTCCTCCATATTTCGATGTGTCCTCTGAGGTTAACCATAAAAGCTAAATATGCAGAACCATTCAACACCTGAAACTAGGAATGTTATTTCAATTAAACTTCCCACACTGGTAATTCTATATATCAGATTCTTCCTCTTGCCACCCTGGGCTCCTACCTACTGCTATCAAGCTAAGAATATCAAATGTTTGTCCATTTCTCAGTAAACTACCACCTTCATGCCTGATGCCCTCATTGAGAAGACACTGTGGCGGCATACACATACGTAGGGTATAATACACGCACAGGTTAGAGAATGAAATACCACAAACATACATTCAACATTATTATGATAATTACTAGCATTAGACATAGGAGCTTAGGGTAGTTTGGTTTAGGGTCCTGCCCCATAGGTTTATTTGGATTTTTCTGTAGAAAAATCCTTGCATTCTGTAGAAGCATCCAAAAAACAAGAGAGGATAAATCATGATGCCTCATGCATACTGGGCATTTAGGCCCAGTGCATGAGATCCTGGTGTTTTGGTGCAACTAAAAGCCATAGGCACATTGTTCAACCCTGATGCTGGCAGCCTGTAAAACTCTATGAGAGGCTGGAACAGGCTGCCAGCAGTGGGGTTTAGCCTGTGCCTTTTGCCTTCACCAAAATGCCAGGATCTCATGCACCAGGGCTAAAAGTGCAGTGTGCATGAAGCATAACTTTTGCCTCCAAGGATTTAGTAGGAGTTTAATGAGTTTAATCTCTAGGTGTTGCAATGGATCCCACATTGTCTATTCTACCTGCATCTCTGAATGGGTTTCACATACATTGGTGCCAATAGCTTGCCAAGAGGGAAGGTGATTCCTCTTGAGCTAACCCCTGACACTGGTTATGGCATATTTTAGCCTCACCCAGTCTCTAATAGAAAGCCCAATATACAGATACATCAGACATAATGTAACTATCCAACATACAAAAATACATAACTGAACCTACCTGGTTGAAGGTCAAACAAGACAGATTACCATGTGCCCAGGAACAGTTGGGCTGCACTATGGGTTCTACTTAGTCCAAGCCTAACTGTTGAGCAGTAGAAGATCATAGTAATCAATATATTAGGAGTGTATAATGTCATCATATTTCAACCCCAATTGTCTCGTGTTATAAAAACCTAAAAAATCTCTCCTATTTTTATTCAGGTGATCCCTATATGATAATTATATCTTTATATAACATATGAAAATGATTCAGTCTTATTTTTGCTTTTTGAGAGTGTCAAAATCAGAGTTATTTTTGATGACGTCTAAAGTGTTTGTAAGCACATTCAGTGACTGCTCTGCTTCTGTGTGAGTGATAAAAGCCAAACTTTCCCTGACCTGCATAAATTAGGAATGCAGAGCTTAATCATCACCAGTTGTGTGCAGTTTGTGGTCCATGGCCCATACACAAACGTTTATTGTTGGGAACTGATTTATGCCTGTGCTGCTGTTTATGGTGACAATACCAGCTGAAATTCTCTTCATTAGCCTGCATATAATGCAAAAGGATTTCCCATCCTTCAAGGACAGAGAAATAAGTAGCAACTCCTCAATTCACACATAATAAAGAACAGCTGGATGCAAATTTCTAATCCCATATTTGGATGAATATGGTCATAGAGAATTTGTTGCTTTTAGCCGATTGCTCTGGAATTAGTAGAACTCAGATAAAGCATAAAGACATCAGCAGACAGCTAAAGTGGTAGCAGAAGTAGCAACTGCTAGAAAGACCGTGTTCTAGAAGGCTCTGCTTTAAACCTTTTCTTCCTTTATTGCCCCAATGAAAGAACCTTCATCATACAGTGATAAGCTACGAGATTTACATGCTTTCCCAATAATGTTTACTTTATGGGCCGGTGCTACCACTACGCAAACTAGGCAGCCGCCTGGGGAGCACTGGTGCCTAGGGGCGCCCAGTCAGTGATTTCCCTCCGTGTCTGCATGCTCTGTAGGCTGCAGCATGTAAATAACCTAGTCTCAGACAGCTACTATGTCTCGCAGGTAGTGTAATTAATTAGAGGCACAGCGCGGCACTGCAGCCAGCGCTAGAGGAAGCAGAGTCGATGATTCCTGTATAGTGCCACCTCCTGTCACATGGGCAGGGCAAAGGTGGTGGAGTCAGGGGTGGAGCCAACGGGGCAATAAAACAAAGGTTTGCCTAGGGTGTCAGAAATCCTTGCACCAGCTCTGTATATTATCAAAGTAGGCAGAGAAGTGAATACACAATTGAAATGGACATAAGGGAGCTAAGAAAATATATTTCTGTCCATCTATTCTGCAAAATACACAGCCCTGCCAGACCTCACATCAGTGGTGGCTGGTGTATTTTTTGGGGGGCAGCAAACAACAACAACCAACATCACTCCCCCCCCCCACCCTGTTTGCAATCTCCCGGTCAGACCTCCGGCACTTACCCCATCTAGGTAGCGAGCATTGGGTAGTGGTGGACATCCAGCAACAGGCAATAGCAGGCATCGGCAGGTATCAGGCAGCTGTGGGAATCAGGCTCCTGTGTCTTCTCCTTCTCCTTGCTTCTGCCGTGCATCTCCTCCCCTCCTCCTGGCCGGGAGGAGGATCAGTTTTACAACAGCAAATTTTTATTCGCTATTGCAGCCCACCTGGGTGGGCTCTGGACCTAATGCCCTGCGTCTGGAGCCTACCCTATTTTGAAGCCTAATAGAGCCTCTGGCTCTAATCGGGTGCTTCAAAAAAACACCCCCACCACTGTTATTCATGCGCCAGACGTCCTGCAAGGGGCCAGACACATGGATTGGGGGGCGGTGCCCATGCGCCCATAATGGATGGGCCTCACAGCTAGGTTGATGACTTGACTTTTCTTTACCATAAGGTCTGCTTATATTGCCCAGGCCCCCTCTCCTTGAAAAAAATTACCCCGCAAAGAAGAAAGTTCGATTTATACTTACCTTACCCTTATTTTCTGTTCCTGGTCCCTAAGTGAGGGTGAGCAAAACAAAACCAAAGAAATTCCCAGCTTAGCTTACTGACCAGCTTGCAACCAACCAAATTATCCTGTCTAACAGTATGCGTTAAAAATAGGTGTTTAGTTTACACACATTTGAATATACATGCGTAAGCTACAGAGCCCCAGTATTTTCTGAAGTCACAACTCTAAATTTTGAGAGCCTCCACAGTGGAAACACATGCATTATAAAGGATAGGCAGAGGGTAGGCGAGCCTGGAGGAAGCCCACCCCTCCTTAAAGGCACAGGGTCAAACTGGACACCCAGCATATAGCACCATGGCAGCAAAGGTGTCCAGTGCGTCCCCTCACCAATATTTCAACAGATCAAACAAATGGCCACTGCCATCACCTATAATTGTCCTTTGCAGCAAGGAGCACATGAAATACATCGAAGCTATCACAAGTCCTATAGGTACTTGTGATGGTTTCAATGTGGCTGAAAACCAGTGACAATTTTAAGTGATTGTAAAGGCTCAGGTTTTTATTTTTTTTAAAAACAACTATGTTATACTTACCCCCTCTGTGCAGTTGGTTTTGCACAGAGCAGCCTGGATCTTCCTCTTCTTAAAGTGGTTGTATAGTCAAAATTTGAACTTTTACCTACAGATAAGCCTATAATAAGGCTTATCTGTAGATAAAAAAAATACAGGTTTAGGAGATATTCCCCTCGCAATGAGCCGCTGACTGTAGTGGAGCATGCGCACAGGGGATTCTCGGCTGAAAGCCCAGCAGACGCCAGGCCTTGCCGGAAAGAAATCTCCCGCGTGCATGCACGGGAGTGACGACATTGCGGCTCCGGCCACTCACATAGCCGGAGCCGCTATACCCGAAAGACACGCCGAGGGAGCTGACATGTTCGGGTGAGATGTTGGGGCCTCATTCTAAGGCAAGTATGTATTTCAGTAATTATTTCATAATGAGCTAGTATGCGGTGCATACTAGCTCATTATGCCTTTTGCCTTACAGGTGTGTAAAAAAAACATGTCAGCTGGTATACAACCGCTTTAAGTCACTCTTTGCTGCTCCTGGCCCCTCCCTCCTATCGAGTGCCCCCACAGTCAGCAGCTTCCTATGGGGGGCACTAGAGCCGAGTCACAGCTCCATGTGTCCATTCAGACATGGAGCCCCAACCAAGCCCTGCCCCCTGTTTCCCCTTATTGGTTGACTGACTTTGACAGCCATGGGAGCCAATGGTGCCATTGCTTTGTCTCAGCCAATCAGGAGGAGTGTCCTAGATGGCGTAGACATTCTTGGACATCGATGGAGAGAGATGAGGCTCAAGTAAGTAATTAGGGGGTGCTGGGGTTGCTGCTACAGACAGAAAGTTGTTTTACCTTAATACATATAATGGAGTGGATGGACTCCCTACTGCTCTTTACAGTTCTCTTTCTCTGCTCAAACAGCTGGCTCCTGCATCAGCCTCTGTGGTCAAAGGCCACAATTAGTGGGACACTATTTCTTCATCCACACTGTCTTCCTCTTCCTGTACCACAGGGGGAATGGGAATCCGCTGTTGTGAACGAGTCCTGGGAGGTGTTAATTGTAAAGGAGGTGGATGGGATGCCTGAGGCACCCTAACAGCATCGGACAATGGGAACAGCTGGTTTCTTCAAGGGCCTTGGTTTTCCCTTGGGTCTAATTTGATAGACTGGAAACCCAGGAAGTTGTTTGCAGATGACATAGGGTTGAGGTCACCAATGGTCAGCCAGCCTATACTTTCCAGGCACACCCAGATTCTTCAACAGAGCCCACTCTCCAGGCTGTAATTCCTGCACTCTCACTTTCAGATCACAGTTCTTATTATTCCTCAGCTCTCTGTTAGCAGTATGCTCCACAGCTCTTTCATATGCCTGCTTCAAATTTCTTCATAACTCTTCCACATACCACCTATGAGAGGTCAAAGAGGTGTTGTCAACAGACATTCCAAAGATCAGGTCCATCGGGAGGCGAGCTTCTCTCCCAAAAATAAGTCTATAAGGGGAGTACCCAGTGGCGTTACTCACAGTACTATTGTAGGCATGTACAACGGCAGCAATATGATTTCCCCAGTGTTGTTTTTTTCCATGGGCAAGGTCCCCAACATGTTCAGCAAATTTATATTAAATATCCCTGTTTGAGGATATCCTTGGGGGTGGTATGGCATGATCCTTGACTTCTTTATGCCCAGCAATGTGTACAACATTGTATTAGCTGACTTTTGAAGTCCTGACCTTGAGCAAAATGAATGCTGACTGGCAGTCCATAATGAACGAAGAATTTCTCCACAAGAACTTTTGCCACCGTGGTGGCCTGCTGATCTTTAGTGATATGGTGAAATGGTCAGTCAACACCAGGACATTACTTCTTTTACCTGTATTGGGTTCCCGGCACAAGAAGTCAATACACACCAGCTTAATCGGCCCTTGACTTTGCAGGTGTCCCATTGGAGCAGCTCAAACTGGTAATGTCTTGCGTTGGATGCAAGCAAGAGTAACAAAAGCTCTCTATCTCTGCCCTCATTTTAGACCAGTAGAACATATCCCTGACTAGGCGGAAAGTTGTTTCTGTGCCAAGATGTCCATGTTTGTCATGCAACAAACATTGTTGTGCAGTTTGTTTCAGGGAGGAATAGCTGCCATTTCTCCTCGGAGGGACATCGCCTGTACAGCAATCTATGTCTAATTTGGAACCTATTCCACTCCTGGTTTGGCTTTGGCCAAAGGGCTGTTAAACAACAGGCTTGGGTCTTGTTTGGCCAAGGCTTCAATGGCCAGGTGGCATTGTTGATCCTGATTCTGGTCAGTTTTCAAATCTCTCTTGGACAACTGAGTGAGGCGCTCACCTCGCACCTGCATTAGACCACAGTAACACTTCAGAGAGATGGGCTCCTATAAACTCAACTCCTACAGTCTCTTTCAGTTGTTGGGCCATGCCTTGACATAAGGCCTGCACGCCTTGGGCAGTCACATAGGTCCAATCTTCTGGCTCCTCCAGGTAAGGCCTATGAGACGGGGCATCAGCATCTCAATTCCCAGCCCCAGGCTAATATGTCAAGCTGTACTGGAATCCAGCTAGTGCAGCCAACTACCTATCTCCTGTAGCATTCAGCTTGGCGGAGGATAAGAGATAGGTCAAAGGATTGTTGTCTGTCTTCACTACGAATGTGGCTCCATATAGGTAATCCTTTAACTTGTCCACCACAGCCCATTTTAAAGCCAAGAACTCCAGCTTGTAGACAGGGTAGTTTCTCTCAGATGGGGTGGAGCTGCAACTCACATAGGCTACGGGTCTGAGTCCGCCGTCTTGTTCTTGATAGAGGACTCCTCCTAGTTCATCTCTGCTTGCATTCACATGAAGTTTGTATGGCTTTGCTGGATCAAAATAGACCAGCACCAGTGGTTCGGTGAGATGCCTCTTAAGATGTCAGAAAACCTCCTTGCATTGGGGGGGTCAATTATTCTTTTATGGACTCTCCTTTCTTCAAGCTCCAGACTTCTTCACACTTGGCTTATCCTCCACTTTGCCCAAAACAACCTGCAACAGTTTATTGAGGGGACGAGCAATCTTCAAAAAATTTGACACAAACCTCCTGTATAGGGATGAGCCCGGTGTTCGATTCAAACCCATGTTCGAATCGAACATCGGCCGTTCATCCGTTCATCGAAACCAGAACTTTGTGGGCCGTTCGCATCAAATTTGTGTGATACGAACGGCCCACAATGCACTGCGCCAGTCGCAGTGCATTGCTGGCTAATGATTGGCCAAGCATGCACTGTGACCCCGCATGCTTGGCCAATCACAGCGCCGGCAGTGAGGAGAGAAATAATTAGTCACAGGTTGGATGCCTGTGGCCAATTATAGCTCAGGGGGTTTAGTAGACGCCCCACACTATATAAGGCCGCCAGTGCAGCGACCTTGTGTAGTGTGTTGCGGCGTTGATAGAGAGAAGGATAGGCAGGGACAGTGTCAGCTGTGCTTTACTTCTTTAGATCTTTAGCTCTAGATTTAGCTTCTAGATTTAGATTCTAGATTTAGATTTAGATTCTAGATTTAGATTTAGATTCTTTAGCTCTGTTACAGTGAGTGTAGTGTTCAGGGAGAGAGCAGGATAGGCAGGGATAGTGTCAGCTTTGCTTTGCTTCCTAACCTAGCGCTGTTACAGTGGGTGTAGTGTGCCTCCTGCACAGCATACACCTGAATCTACCCCCCCCCCCCCCCATTGCTGGTGTTGTGTAGTTGATTTGTGCAACACAGGCATCTGCCTAATATTCAGTCAGTGTAGTGTGCCTCCTGCACAGCATACACCTGTATCTACCCCCTCGTTGCTGGTTTTGTGTAGTTCATTTGTGCAACACAGGCATCTACCTAACATTAACATAACATATTTTGGGTGCGGGGTTCCCCTTAATATCCATACAAGACCCAAAGGGGCTGGTAATGGGCTGGGGTAGGGGGGGTGATGGGGTAGCCATGCCATTTTTCTCAAAGATTTTCATCCATATTGCCAGGACAAGACATTACATTAAACCCCTAAGCAGTTGGCTTTTTTTTCCTTTACAAATGTCATTTTGTGCAGGGACTGTTCTAAACATGGGAAACACATGCCAATTCACAGGAATACTTTTTTTTTTCACTTTATGCATGATTAAAATGACTGCTCCAGAAAAAACTTCAGTTTTTAAAAATTCTTTTTGCATTTATACATATCCCATGGGGCAGGACCCGGGTCCCCAAACTCTTTTTAGGACAATAACATGCATATTGGCCGTTATAATTAGCAATTTAGATTTCGAACGTTTGCGCCCATTGTAATTAATAGGGTTCTAACGTTCGTGCGAACTTTCGGTCCGTTCACAGGTTTTGGTGCGAACCGAACCGGGGGGTGTTAGGCTCATCCCTACTCCTGTAGTAGGAGCAGAACACATGGAAGGACCTTAACTCAGGCAAGGTGCTTGGCCTAGGCCAGGGATCTTCAAACTATGGCCCTCCAGCTGTTGCGGAACTATGCATCCCATGAGACATTGTAAAACTCTGACATTCACAGACATGACTAGGCATGATGGGAATTGTAGTTTCTGAACAACCGGAGGGCCATAGTTTGAAGACCCCTGGCCTAGGCCATGTAATGACTGCCTCCAGCTTCTTTGGATCTGTGGTTACTCCTCCAGCTTAGACAACATATCCTAAGTACGTGACTGAGGTTTGATAGAATTGGCACTTTTCCAGCAATAGTTTTAACCCCTCGTCATGGAGCCTATCAAATACCTTTTCCAGCCATTCTCCGTGATCTTCTAAAGTCCTTCGAAACATGATGATGTCACCCAGGTACACCAGGACCTTAATCAAGTTCATGTTTCCCACGGTTCTTTACATTCGTCGCTTGAATGTTGCTGGGGCCCCCGATAGTCCCTGTGGCATCCGGCTGAATTCATAAAACCCTAGGGGCAAATGAATGCAGACTTTTCTCTCTATTCTCAGTGGAAGGGTATCTGATAATCCCTGCTCTTCAAATCTGGCACACTGAACAATTTTGTGCCAGTGAGACACTGAAGAGCATCCTCAATGCAAAGGGTCGTTTACTGGTCAGGGATAGTTCATCAGTTCAAGGTTCGATAGTTAATGCACATTCGCAACTTTCCATTCATCTTGCGCACTACCACAATAGGGGAGGCATACTGACTTCCGGACTCTTGAATGACCCTTGACCTCTTTAACTCAGGCAGTTGCGCTCTGAGATACTCCAAATAACTGAGGGTTATCCTCCGAATCCACTACCAAAAGGGCTTATCTTCCAGTAGCCGGATTCTTTGTTTAGTGCTCTTAGTGCTCTTTGGAGGCTGAAAGGCACATTCTTTTCATTCGGGGAGAGAGCCTTGGTGGGAACCAATTCAGGAACCATCTCTATCCCAACAGCTTCTGCTTGCATAGGGGGATGTGTTTCAGATACCTGTCAAAGTCTCTGTACAGTAGCATGACCTGTGCCCCTGTATCCAACAGAGCCCTAGTGTAGATGCCCTCCACCTGCACAAACACAACCAAAATTGCCCCACTAACCGCTCTGGCAAACTTCATGAGGCATTCATGGGAGGGGCCTTTCTGTGATCTTAACTAGTTCTACGCTGAGAAGACCTAACAATGGCCTTGGGAGGTGGTGAGACATTGACTCTCCATGACTGTGTCCCCAACCCTGGTAACAGGTTACTTGACTGCAGGGATGACAGAGTTATCAACCCTGGGCCTTTCTTCCGACGTTTTTTCCCAGCCTTCTTTCTCTCTCAGTTCTTGGAGCTCTGTTCTTGCTTGGGGATCTCAGCTGGCTCCTTCACTGAGATCCCTTGAAGTTTCCCACCATCTGACTCAACGGCAGCTTCTGCAGCACTTTCAACAGTTATGAGAGAATGTCTGGTCTCACTTCATTTTGTGGGCACTGCACTCTAAAGTGCCTGGGTTCTCCAAACTGGAAACACCTCCTGGAATAAGGCTTCCCTGTCTGAGCTTTGGCTTGAGCTTCCGTCACACGAAGCAAGGTCTGCTGCATTTGATCTTGAGCTTGGGTTACCTGTGTGAGCAGCTTAACAGGAGTGTTGTCCAGAGCAGGCTACGCAATGGGGGTCTTAGGGCATGCCTCCCTCCAATCCTCATTACCGTCTGCCTCCTGCACACCATTTTCTACTTGAACTGGCTGAGTCTATACTTTCTCTGTCTCTGAGGAAATCTTTGTCACCTCCCACGACCCTTGATTATTCTCATCCAACAGAGCTTCTTCCTCTTTGACCAGTTTCATGAGTTCTGGGTAGGTTGGAGCCACCTGTGTCCTCTTTAACAATAGCTGTAGCACAATTAGGTGATTGAGTCAGGCTCCCTGCAGAATCCTTTCAAGTCTGACTTTATCAGCTTCACTAGGATCAATTCCCTTCTTCAGGATAATCTGATGCAGAATTTGATCCACTCTGACAACATAATCAGAAAGTCTTCCCTTCTGCACTGGTGGGTGTGCCCAAACCTGTACATCAGGTCAGATAGCTTCTTCACTCTCCCATAAACGGAACACAAGTCCTTGATGTAGTCCATTGCCACACAGTCTGGTTTTCCCCTCCTCTTAAACATTCCATTCTTCAACTGCTTGCATGGCTTAATGCATCCAGTTCTCAAATTCCTCTTCCACTCTTGGGGTGAGTATATGGCCCGAGAAGAACTGCAGTTTCCTATACCCCCGATGGCCTGAGATGGTATTGCTCTTTATCAAGCTTTCAACCAGTCTGCTCATGTCTGTATAGAAAGAAGTTAGTGGCATCCCCATAGAAGGATTGTCTGCCTCCTCTGAGACTGGACTCACCAACCCAAGCTGAGAGCAATCTTCATTGGGGTCACCTACTGGCAGTAATGGTATCACTTGTGCTTCTAACCCCTCGGCCAAACTCACAGAACTCTTTGAAACCCAGCTGGGATACTTTCTTGCCACTCTATCAGAACATAAGTGTGGTCTTCTTCATGCTCAGGTCATCCCATCCGACTCTCAACACTGTGGTCAGTTCCAATCGACTTCCATGTACTTGTCCCCAGTCGGTGGCGGTGACCGAGTCCATTCTCTCTTCACTCCTGGGCCCATCACATGACTTGCTTGAGCATCTCATGAGGGGTATCCTGGATAAGCCCCAAAATGTGGCCCTGCAAGAGCTGCTAGTTGATTCGGTACCCCACTGGTTGCCCTGACCCGGCAAATTATCCGTCACCTCTGACACTCTGGGTTCAGACATTTGTATCAGTAATAAGGGCAATTAAAGACACACACAAGTTTAGTGAAACAGTTAAGTTTTGTTTATTGGTGTAATAAAGACATTAGAGGTGAAGGACATAAGCTTGTCCTCTATAGCAATACCTCCAGAAAAGCATTACTGATGGTAGAGGCAATAATACCAAAGATATCCGATGACAGAATATAAATAACAATTAGATATGGTTAAAACAAGACATGAAACCTATGTGAACAAGCAGAAAGAGGGCAGGGGAATGACCTTAGCTGGGTTTTTCTTTGTGTTATAACATTTTTTGTAATTAATGAAGTTTTCTCCTTCACTGATGGGCACTGGTGAGGTGGTACTGATGGGCACTAATATGCAGCACTGATGGGCACTGATAGGCATCACTGATGAGGAGGCACTGGCAGGCTTTTATGATCGGCAATGATTGGTATCATTTATGGGCACTGGCATCATTTATGGCCACTGATTGGTCATGGGTGGGCATACCTGGTGGTCATGGGTAGGCATCATTGCTGGGTATCCCTGGTGATCCTGGGTGGGCATCCTCAGAAGGGCTGCACTGATAATCAATTAGTGCAGACCCCCCCCCCCCGTCGGGAGATCAGCCGATCGGCTCTCCTCTACTTGGATCTGCCAGACGCGATAGAGGAAAAGCAGATACACAGCTTTCCCTGTTTACACTGTAATCAACTGTGATTGGCGGCTCTTTACCTAGATCAGAGTTGCGGTGTGTCAGACACACACCACACCACCAATCGCCGCTCTGCACACCCCCAGGGGCGCAGGCTTGTATGTTATCCTGCTGGACGTCATATGATGCCCAGTCAAAATAACTGAACCACTTCCCACCCGTCATTCTGCTATAGGCCAGGCAGGATGTGGTTTAAGAAGTAGAAGTCTTGAATCTTCAGCTAGCACTTAGGTGATCATTGTCAGAGGATGTTCTGCATAGCAGAGTAAAGCAACTTAGGCTGGTATATCTTAGCAGGCAAGGGGTGCAAAGTGTGCCTGTGATATTCTGACATAAGATGAACACTGTAGCTGGATGACCAGGTGTAATGTGATACAAAGTTCCTATAGGTGTAAGCAATGAAAGAGAGACAACATTGTCTGAATGCAGTGTCTATCAAGAGAAGATGGGCAGGTGCCCACTCACGGATCCCTATGACTGGTGGTGTTAAAGACGAGATGTGAAACTTTACAGAAACTCTGTTGGGGTCCTGGCTCAGGGAATGGTGTCCGACTTTGCATTGCACTGCACTGTGGCCCAGCTGGATCTGATGTGGATGGAGTAGGAGTGGCCTCCAGGCTGCTGCCAAACAACCAGAAGATGCTGGCAATGGGTGCCCCTCGAACACACATGCAATAGCTTTTTCTTGCACAGGGCGCGATTCGGCCACAGCACCCTCAAACACAGAGTCCTTACTTGCAGATCCAGGCCTGGCTCCCGAGAGAAAGACCTGACCCGCTCACAAGCCTTTTATCACCTCTCCCAGCATCCTGTTCTTCCCTCCCAGTTGACTGGTAGTTGTAGTTCAAAACGGTCCAGCTGAAAGTAAACCCTAGCTCCCTGGCAGAGGTGGCTGGTGCTCAATATTTTTGGGGGGAGCAAACAAACTGAAAAATTCTGAAAAATACTGAAACATAAACATCAAATGCAGCCAACTTTGCCCTATCATATGTAGCAACTGTGCCCATAATATTCAGCCAACTGTGCCCAGCAAAGTATTTATTCATTACTATCAAGCATGGGTGGCTTTTTGTGGACTTTTATCATTTTTCTCTTACTGTGTAGCAAATTTCACATGGTATAGAGGGTGAAGTTCTCCACAGAGTATTATATTGTTGAATTTTTTTATATTTACGTTTCACTTTTTGTTTCTTCTTAAGATAGCAGCACTGAACTTTGTAAAAAAGTTTTTTTTTTGTTTTAAAACTGTTACAGCACCCAACAAGATGCTAATAAATTTATCATTTGATGCTGTCTGCACCATCCTCATATCTTCTGTCTCAGTGTTTCTCAACTCCAGTCCTCAAGGTGCCCCAACGGGTCATGTTTTCAGGATTTCTCTCAGCTGAAACGGCTGTGGTAATTACTAAGGCAGTGAAACTGATCAAATCAACTGTGCAAAATAATGTAATCCTGAAAACATGACCTGTTGGGGCGCCTTGAGGACTGGAGTTGAGAAACATTGTTCTATCTATCCCTGGCACTGTCCATTTACAGCATTTTCTAACTATCAAGATTCTGGAAATATGGGGTACTCACAGTGATCTGGAACACTTCAGCCTATATGGTGGAAAAACTACAAGTATAAAGCTGACTAAAGAGACCTTGTCAATACACACTTACACTGGGAGAAGGAAGGTAACCATTGGAAACTAACCAAGCTTACCCCTGTGGCTTATGTTAGTTATGCAATAGGATGAGGCACTGAGATCTTGAATGTAGAATTCAGCTTTTTTTTTTTTTTTTTTTTTAATTATTAATCTTTATTAAATTTTCACATTTATACAGACCACATTTTAAAATAACATTACCAGGGTTCAAATACCTCTTTCTTCCCTTCCGAGATCTGAGTTTTAGAGTTCTAGGAAGGGAAGGGGGACATGAAGATACATCCATACATCACATATAATTAGCAAAAAAAAAAAAGCACATTATCTAAACAGTACCATATCCCCCCTTCTCCTACCATCACTATTTTTGCAATTCCTACGTTTTTCCTATTGTTATAACCCCACCCCTCCCTCCCATCCTTTCTATCAACCCCGCCCCCCCTCCCCTCCCCTCTTATATATATATTGGTGCTTTTATCCTACAGTATAGCATAATTGTGTTATAATGATTCCCGAACCTTTAATGTACCCTACCCTACTCCTTCCCATTACCCATCCCCCCTCCCCCTCCCCTCTTCCCTTTCCTATCATGGTTTAAACTGGGGTATGCATCACTTCTATCCACTCTCGCCAGTTCCTATTAAACTCCTTTAAGTTATTTCGTTTTGCATATACTGCCCTCTCCTTACATAGATAGTCATTTACCGCCCTTGTCCAATCCTCTACTGTAGGGGGTAGCTTTGAT
Organism: Lithobates pipiens; assembly: GCF_037356315.1. Lineage (NCBI taxonomy): Eukaryota > Metazoa > Chordata > Amphibia > Anura > Ranidae > Lithobates > Lithobates pipiens. The sequence goes on from NW_027507903.1 coordinate 348,036,933, forward strand.
TGCCATCTCCTAGCTATCATCCTTCTAGCTTGAAATAAACATCTTAGGATTGCCGTTGTTGTTCCCTTCCTTTCTACTTCCTCCTCTCTGTAACCTAAGATGCACACTATGGGATTTAACTCTATTACCGTCCCAAAGACCCTACTTATTATCTTTACCACTCCTTCCCAGTATCTAAATAATTTGGGACATTTCCAAAGCATGTGCATTAAATTCCCTGACCCCCCACACCTGGGGCAAAAGTCATCTGTTCTCTTACCAAATTTAAATAATTTCTGGGGAGTATAGTATGCTCTATTAATTACCATTAAATGGGAAATCCTCTGAGGAGGAGAGACCGAGACCTTTGGGCATGCCGCTAGGATATTTTTCCACTGTACTCGTGTTATATTACCTAGGTCTTGCTCCCATTTCCCTTTCTCAACCCTCCCTTTCCTCTCACTATTAATCTGTTCACCCAGCTGGGCATAGAATTTAGATATTAATCCTTTAGTGGGTCCTGCTTGTGCTACTGGGTATAGCAAGGGCATTTCCTCCCATGTTAATAACAGGTTTCCAAACTGGGTCCTTAAAGCATGCCTCACTTGTATATAGGCGTAGAATGAATTTTGTGATATCTTAAATTCTCTTTGCAGCTGGTCGAAGGATTTAATACCCCTGCCGCCATATAAATGGCTTAGCCTTACAATGCCACATTTTTCCCAATCTGCAATTTTTCCAACCCGCCATATTTCCTGTAGCTTCTTATTGTTCCATAGAGGCGTATACTTTGTTATTTCACTATATCCCATTTTTTTTTTAACTGTACCCCATAGCTTTAACATCATTTTCACTGTAGGGCATCTACACTGGAATGAGTCCGCTTCCAGGGTCTCAATCAGGGTACTATGTGGGGAGCCTGTTAATACTAATCTCCCATTTGGGGTTCCTCCGTTCTTCTCATCGATCCCCCCTAGCTGTTGTAATTGGGACGCCCAAAAATAGCACTCCGGGTAAGGGACCGCGAATCCTCCTTCCTCTCCCGGTAGCTGAAGCATCCGCAATCTCAATCTAGCCTGTCCTCCCCTCCATATTAGCTCCCTAAACAGCATCTCGATTTTATCAAACCAGCTTTTGTTAATCCATATTGGGGCATTGTGTAATATGTATAAAAGTTGGGGCATCCATATCATTTTTATCAGATTGCATCTGCCAGCGACCGAGAGAGGCATTCGTTTCCATATAGCAATTTTTTGTTTAAACTTAGCCAATAATGGGACTAAGTTATGACTTATATATTGCTTAGGATCCCTTGACAAGGTTACTCCCAGATATTTCAACTTATCCACTATTGGCATTTGGGGGGTTCCCAGGGCCGTTTGCTGACCAATCGGGTCCAAAGGGAGACATTCCGATTTTTCCCAATTTATCTCCAGCCCAGTGAAGCCTCCAAACCCTTGCACCAGTCCCATTGCCCTTGGTAGTGAGTATCTCATATCCCCTAAGAACAATAGGATATCGTCTGCATAAAGTGAGATTTTTTCCTCTCCAGTTTTTCTTACAAAACCGACAATATCCCGGTTTGCTCTAATTGCACATGCCAGGGGCTCTATGGCCAATGCAAAGAGCAGGGGTGATAATGGGCACCCCTGCCTCGTCCCTCTCCCCAACTCTATTTTCCCGGATAACTCATTATTAATTTTTAGTCTCGCACTAGGTTTGTCATATAGCATCCTAATCCATCCTATAAAGGAAGGACCCAGGCCAAATTTCTCCAAAACTTTCCATATATATCCCCATTCTACGCTATCAAATGCTTTCCTTACATCCAATGCCACCACTGCACCCGGAGTATCGTTATCCATTGGGACCTGCAAATTCAAAAAGGCTCTTCTAATATTTATACTCGTTGACCTGTTGGCTATAAACCCTGTTTGGTCCATATGGACCAATCTTGCTATGACTCGATTAAGCCTAGTCGCTAATACCTTGGCCAGTATCTTTGTATCGGTACACAGGAGAGAGATTGGCCTATACGCTGCAACATCTAAGGCGTCCTTCCCTTCTTTGTACAACAGGGTTATAACCGCCTCCATCATTGATGGAGGCAATTTACCCTCCCCATATGCTCCTCTTAACATCTCCAGGAGTTCAGGAATCAGTATCTCGCCAAAGTTTTTATAGACTTCAATCGGTAGTCCATCCGGCCCAGGCGATTTCTGATTTGGCATACTCGCAACTGCTTCCTGAAGTTCTTTCAAAGTTATTGGGGCTTCCAGTTCCTCTCTTTCTTCTTGTTTCAAACATGGTACCTCTAATTGACCTAAAAATGCTTCCATTTGCTCATCCATCCCCACTTTTTGTGCAGTATATAGGTTTTTATAATATCCTTCAAATGCTTGGCAAATACTCCCCGTTTCTGTTATAACCTTTCCCTCAGATATCCTAATCGCCGAGATTGAGGAAGGACCCGAGTTATTCTTCACCAGTTGTGCCAACATTTTTCCCACGCTTTCCCCTTCCGCGAAGGAGGCTTGGCGTTGGAACATATGCTGAATCTCTGCTTTCTTTAGGGTTAATAACCTAAGTTCTTCTTGTTTATCTAACCAGATTTTTTCTTTGCCCTGCGTGGGGTCACTAATAAAATCTCTTTCAGCCTCTAACACTTCTCTCCCTATTTGTACCTCCTGTTCCCTAGATTTTCTGATTATTTTTGCTATTGATTGGATCATAAGGCCCCTTAGGAAAGCTTTCAGAGTATCCCACAGGATCCCCGATGTTACTGTACCCCGGTTATTTTTTAGAAATTCTTTTAATTCCCACTGTATTCTCTCAGGGCGTTCTTCTGTCTCTTTTTTTATCAGTTCTAACCAGAGCGGGTTCACTTTCCACAACCTCTGTACCTTACGTTCTCTCATTTTTAATACTGCTGTCACTGGGGAATGATCTGAAATCCCCCTGGGCTGATATTCAACCTTTTCCACCATTTGTAAGGCCAGGTCATTCCCCAGTATCATATCAATCCTGGATAACGTAGTATGTGTGGACGAGTAGCAACTATACTGCCGAACTCCCGGGTTCCCAGTTCTCCATAAATCCCGTAATCCTACTTCTTCCAGGTACTGTCCCAACCTCCCCTGCCAAGCTGGTTCCGCCAGTGTTTTTTCTGGGAATCTATCAATTTTAATATCCAATACCGTGTTGAAATCCCCTACTATTATTATAGGGACACCATCTATCCCCACTAAAAATTCCTGTAATTTAAAAAGCACTTCCATTTTAAATGGTGGAGGGATGTAGATGTTTGCCAGCATACATTCTCTATTTTCAATTAGGCACTGTAAGAAAATGTATCTGCCTTTTTCATCCAGGCTAACCCGTTTGCATACAAAATTCACCCCCGTTTTTACCAAGACACTCACCCCTCTGCTATATGTCGAATAAACAGAGTGATATTGAAATTGATATTTTCTGCTCTGCAGCCGGTATATTGTATCTCTATTTAAATGGGTCTCCTGTATGCAGAGCAACTCTACTCCACATCCCTCCAGCAAGGATAGCACAGCTTTTTGTTTCAGCCGCGTCCCCAGACCCCTCACATTCCAGGAGCCTATCTTAATTTTACCATCCTGCATAGCCATAAACAAATAAAGAGGAGAAAAAGAAAAAAAAAGAAAAACCTAAGGTAGTAAAGAAAGAGAGCGAAATAACCAGTCTACTGATGACACTATTAAGAACCATTTGTCTCCCAGTACCCACCAACTCCCCTCTAACTTCTTTTATTACCTTATACCACACTCCCCATATATTACTCCCTTGTATGATAACAAATTTATTAGGCGTCACCATTAACTCGTATGTTATGTGTCTTTGAATATACATTATACTATATGATTGTTTATTACCATTTTCCCCCTTGTGACCAATAAATTTTCCTTGTTTTTTACCACCCCAAGTTTTACCACCCCACAGTTTGTGTCCTTTTTTGCTTTGAATTATTTCCTGTACTCCATTTATTAGTGCATACTTATATTTTTTTTCCCCCTTCGACCTCCCCCCTATTTTCCCTACTACACCCACCCCCTCTCCCCCCTTTCTACCTCCCTCCCGCCCCTCCCCCACCTTCCTAGGTGTTACCCTAGGGGCTATTAGTGACCTTATACCACTCTCTTCACAACCTATTTACCACCCTCACCTAGTGCGCTCGCCGTGTATTACCTCCCTCCCACCCCCCTCCCATACAGACACAGACAGCACACACCCAGCAAAAAAAAAAAAAAAAAAAAAGAAACCCCAAAGACACACATACTTCATCCCCCCCTCTCCTTCCATCTTCCCATCCCACTCAGTACTAGAAACCCCAGCAACTACAACTTTTCTTTATTTTCTTCTATCCATTTTTCCACTTCTATCGGGGAACAAAAAACCTGAGTATGCCCTAGTGCATTAATCCGTAACTTTGCAGGATAAAGCAGAGCATACGGCACCCTGAGCTTCTGTAACCTGCGTTTCACCTGGAGGAACTCTACCCTTTTTCTCTGGGGAAAAATCAGAATATAATGAAATTCTAACACCCTTATACAATACATTCTCCATTTCCCTTGCCTTCCGTAATAATACCACTTTATCTTTATAGTTCAGTAATTTCATTAATAATGGCCTAGGACGGCCCCCCTCCAATGGTGCTCTAAAGGGTACCCTATGCGCCCTCTCTATTGAGAACGCTGTTGAAAAAACATCCCTCCCAAACAGTTCAACCAGAAGATGCTCCATAAATTCAGCAGGGTTTACACCCTCACTTTTTTCCGGAAGTCCCACTACTCGCACATTGTCCCTCCTGAGCCTATTTTCCATTTCGTCCATTCTTGTTCTATATCCGCCGAACTGCTCCTTCAGGCTTTCTATTTCTTTAATTAGGAATGTTGTATCGTCTTCCAATCTGCTAGTCCTTAACTCAAGTTCTGTCGTCCTTTCCACCACTTTCTGTAGGTCTTGCCTTACCAGCATTAGATCTTCCTTCACTCCCTTCATTTGATTACAGAGTTCTTTCAGTGAGATGTTACATGCGTTTACGGCCAATAACACGTCCTTAATTGTTGGCTCTTTTTCTAACGGAGGAGAGTCACCCGTTGTGATCTCCATATTCTGTTCCCCTGCACCCGCTTTTTTATTAACTGAGCATTTGGCCACTGCTCCGGCCTGCGTATTAATGTTAATATTCGATTGACCCATGCTTTTCCTTTCAGATATTTCTCCATGCTGCCCCTTTGTCTGCCCTTTTTTTGGAGGGGTCTGCGATGACTGTGCAGGGTTATGAGCATATTGTTCTAATTTAGCTGCTGTGGTAGACTGTTGCGAGCTTTTTTCCCCTCTTTCCTTTGCAGAGCGCAAGTGCTGCATCTTAATTTCCTTTTCTCGCCCCCTTCCACAGAACAGTCCTGGATATATCGTATTTTAATATATTTTTAACTTTTTAACCCAGCCGCCCCTCGCTCAGTTGATCGCTTAGTGCAATATTAGCCGTATCTTATAACCAGTTCTCCAGTATTCACTTCATGTATCACCAAAACTTCCTGTTTTAATGCTTCACAGCAGGCATTTATTTGCACGCACTTAGTTCAGATACCGTTCAACCAATTGATTTTTAGAGCAGCCACCATCCCTCAGTTAATCAATTAATGCGATACTGATCTTATCTTATAGTCAGTCAGTCCACAAGCACTCCATTCACATATCACAGACTTCCTGGTTCGCTGCTTACAGACGTTCGTTTTTACAGCAGGTACTTCTTTGCTTATACTGCCTGGGTTATCATTCGTTCGTCTTAGAGCACAAAACGAAGCAATGAGTTCCAGGGAACAAGAGCTATAGGTCCTTCTCACCCCCGGCCGGCGCCCTCTTGTTTACTTGTTACCAGTTCTCAGGCATCGCTATGTCCATAACTTGCTCTGCCAGACCTCCACCTGCTATGCCCCTCACACCTCCGACTTCTTCCCCCCCCGCAATCCTGCCGCTTACCTCCTTCCTCCTATCGCGGCTTACTGGAGAGCGGGAGGGCCTCTTGGTGTCCACAGTGTGCGGCGTCTCTTCGGCAGGGTTCAAAAGCGTTCGGCTTGGTCGGGGGTACTCGTGCTTCTTTGGCCGTGCTCGCTGGGGTTCAAGACCCGGAAGTAAGCGTGGATCTCCGAGGGCTCGGCACGATCGTACAGTAATGCGCTGTCACTCCTCCTCCCGTCCAGCTTCAATGTACAGCTCCAGCCCACCGCACGCTACGTCCGACCGTGGCACTAAGCGCTCCACGCTCTCATCGAGGGGGTCTGGGAGAGAGTCACACACGGCGTCTCACATCTCTCACTCACTCCATCTTGCACATCCGGTCACGCCCCCCTCCCAGCATTCTATCAGAATTCAGCTTTAAATTAACTTTTGCTTTTTGATTTTGCTGAATATCATATGTTATAAAAAAAAAAAATTTTTTAAATTATTTTGTTTTACTTTTAATTTTTCTAGTCGGTCAGAATAAGTTCCCGGAAGAAGCGTGAGGACACGCGAAACATGAGGAGCATAACATCACTTTTCAACTCCTTTTGATGTTCCACCATTGAGGATTACTTAATATTTCATTGTTGAGAGTGTCTAATCTATTGGTGGTTCCCACCATTCTAGCATTATCATATAAGAGCGGTTACATTAATAGGGATAATGTTCTGATCATGTATGACATTTTTGTATTGATTCTGTTTTAAAAAAATGTTTTTTGTAAATAAAAATGTATACTTTTTAACTAAGTAAGTCGTTGTACTGTGCCTAAAAAGTCCATAGCCCAATTTTTCTTCTGTTTTTGACTCGATTCAATGTAAGGAGAGGACACTCAGCAACTGTTTACACATCTGGACGTAGGAGCACTAGTGTGGGACACCAGAACAAAATGTTTAGGGTGTCCCACACAGGTGCTCCAGTGGATACTATAGAGGTGTCTACATGTGTGATACTTTAACAAAAAAGGAAAGTATTCCAGCAGAGGCGGCTCTCTAATTAGGCAAATTAGGCGGCCGCCTAAGGCCTCGCCCTCACAGGGGCCTCGTGGCCGCCTAATTTACATCTGCTCCAGGTGCCATCTGTAAAAGCCGTGCGGGCAGCCATAGGGCACACCGGGCGTGCCGCAAGTCCATGTGGGGCCCTAAAGCAACTGAGCTGCTCCTGCTCCTGCAGCCCACGCCGCTCACCCACCTGGGCTCTCCGCGTCTGGCCGGCTGCCTATTGGGGTCAGGAGTCCGGCCAGGCTGCGGAAAATATCCCTGCCCTATGACTGTGAAGGGGAAGGAGGAGCTCCGGTGATCCCATCCCAGCGCCTGCTGCATTCTGGCCGACTACCCCCAGAGATCGTGAGTGCCCGGCCGTGCCGCCCTCCTGTGTGCCTGGATAGGAGGAGCGGCGGGGACAGCTGCATATGGAGGAATTGAGCTTTCCATATTCCTCCTGCAGCCGCTGAATGACCGCTTCTTCTGCGGGCATTCGCCGGCTGCAGAAAGAATATGGAAAGCTCAATTCCTCCATATGCAGCTGTCCCCGCCGCTCCTCCTATCCAGGCACACAGGAGGGCGGCACGGCCGGGCACTCACTCACGATCTCTGGCGGGGGTCGGCCAGGCTGCAGCAAGCGCTGGGATGGGATCACCGGAGCTCCTCCTATCTAACTCTTTTACTGCCCCGATGCTTCCTGGTTCCTCACAGTTCTCCCTGCATACCCTCTCTGCTTCCTGGCTCCCCCCCAGTGCTCTCTGGTCCTCCGTGCTCTCCCACTGTGCTGTCCAGCCCCCCCCCCACTTCTCCCCCCATGCTCTCCCCCCACTGTGCTGTCCAGTCCCCCATTCCTGTGCTCCCTCACAGTGCTCCCCCACAGTGCTCTCCCCCCACTGTCATGTTCAGTCGCCCCCCCACTTCTCTCCACCTCTCCCCCAGTGCTCTGTGCTCCCTGGCTCCCCCCCCACTGATTCCCCCCCCCAGTGCTCTCTGGTCCTCCCTGTCTCCCCCATACACTCCCCCCAGTGTTCTCCGACCAACCCGTGCTCCCTGGCTCCCCCCAACAGTGCTCTCCAGCTCCCCAGAGCTCTCTGCTCCCCGTGCTCCCTAACCTCTCCCAGTTCTAACTGCACCCCCAGTGCTCTCTGCCCCCTGTGCTGTCCAGTCCCCCCCAGTGCTCTCTGCCCCCCATGCTTCCGCTGTGCTTTCAACTTACCCCTGTGCTCTCCAGCTCCCCCCACAGTGCTCTCCAGCTCCCCTTTGTGCTTTCCAGCCCCCACTATTCTCCCTGGCTCCCCCCATGCTCTCCACTCCACTATGCTATCCAGCTCCCCCCAGTACTTTCCAACTCCCCCCACCTCCCCCGTGCTCCCTGGCTTCCCCCATGCTCTCTACCACACTGTGCTATCCAGCTCCCCCGGTGCTCTCCACCCCCCACCCTCCCTATGCTCTTCTGCCCCTTCCCCAGGTCTCTCTGGCCCCTATGCTCTCCATCACCCCCCATGCTCTCTGCCCCTGCCAGGCTCCCCACTCCCGCCAGTGCACCCCCCCAGTGCCCTAGCTCCCCCAGTGCTCTCTTCCCCCTAGTGCTCATGCCCCCCACACTCTTGCCCCCCCTGCTGCTCTCAGCCTCACTCCAATGCTCTCCGCCACCCCTGTTCTCTTTCTGGTTCTCTTTCTGGGTTCACCCCCGGGCAGCTCTGCTAGGTTTCCCCTCTTTTCACTTAGGCTGCTGCAGGGGTCTCTCAGGCTGGGGAGTGTGGAAGAGACCGCTATCATGGGCTGCTCAGTCTATTTTTTGTCCCAGTCCGGGCCTGGTGGGCAAGTAGAGCAGCGAGACTTGCAAGGATCGATAGTCCTGGAGACGAGCTCTAAAGACTTCCCAGGACTGGAGTACAGGCTGACTGGGGCCGGAAAACGAGGACAGATGGAAGGTACCAGATCCTCTGGAAGGAGCAGGACACTGTCCCCACCCAGGCTGAGAATGGACTCTGCCTGCTGCTGGCCGTCATGAACACCCTGCTGGCATGGAAGGTAACGTACCGAGCATCACACACAGCTTCCCATAGACAGGCACTGCAGACTGGGACATGGTACACAGGAGGGGCTACAGACAGGAACGGGGCTAGAGATCTCTCTCTCCACCTTCCTCCCTCTCCCCCTCCCCCCTCCCCTCTCTTCCCCTCTCTCCCCTCTCTCTCCCCCGCTCCCCCTCTCTCTCTCTCGCTCCCCCTCTCTCTCTCTTCCTCCCCCCTCTCTCCCGCCTTCCCCCCTCCCCTCTCTCTCTCCCTTCCCCCCTCTCTCTCTCTCCCTTCCCCCCTCTCTCTCTCTCCCTTCCCCCTTCTCTCTCTCTCCCTTCCCCCTTCTCTCTTTCTCACCCTTCCCCCCTCTCTCTCCCTTCTCCCCCTCTCACCCTTCCCCTTCTCTCTCTCCCTTCCCCCTTCTCTCTCTCCTCCCTCTCTTCCCCTCCCCCTCTCTCTCTCTTCCCCTCCCCCTCTCTCTCTCTTCCCCTCCTCCTCTCTCTCTCTTCCCCTCCCCCTCTCTCTCTCTTCCCCTCCCCCTCTCTCTCTCTTCCCCTCCCCCTCTCTCTCTCTTCCCCTCCCCCTCTCTCTCTCTTCCTCTCCCCCTCTCTCTCTCTTCCTCCCTCTCTCCCTCTCTCTCTCTCTTCCTCCCTCCCTCCCCCTTTCCTCTCCCTCCCCCTCCCTCCCTCTTCCTCCCCCTCTCTTCCTCCCCCTCCCTCCCTCTCCCTCTCTCTCTTCCCCTCCCCCTCTCTCTCTTCCTTCCTCTCTCCCCCCTCTCTCTCCCCCTCCCCTCTCCCTCTCTCTTCCTCCCTCTCCCTCTCTCACTCCCTCTCTTCCCCTCCCCCCTCTCTCTCTCCCCCGCTCCCTCACTCTCTTTCCCTCCCTGTCACCCTCCCTCACTGCGCTGGGATCCCCCCACTCTCCTTCCTCTGTGGATGTGGAATGATTCAATGACACCTCTTCCCATTCTCCCAAGGCAAAGGGGGAAATCCTAGAGGGCTTGTCACCTGTCCCAGATGTTGTATTGGCTGCATATATCTGAGGAGGGTGCTCTGGAGGTGGTGCTGATCGCCTGTGGGCTAGATCCACGCATCTTTCTGCAGCCATTTTTACTTGCTTGAATTTTTTTTTATCCATTATGGGCGTGAGTGGGGCCTCGTGTCTAAATTTTGCCTAAGGCCTCACAAAGCCTAGAGCCGCCTCTGTATTCCAGCTTTAGAAAGGAAATAAAATGTTCTTCAGCTTGAAAATCTGCCAATACAGACAATTGTAGGACACTTCTAAGCAATGTTTCATATTCCTATTTCTGCCCTCCAATATCTGTGTGCTAAGTATACCTATTTTTTATTCACATAGGGGAGAAAAAACTCAGGACATCTGAGTACACCAGGGACCCCCACCTCCTAAAAATGGTAACGCCTCACACCACAAGCAAAGGATGAGGAAGGAGAGGTTTATGAAGTGGGCAGAACTGTCACCACAACAGGTGAGTGTTTGAGACCACAGCTTCAGGTAAGAAATCTATTCCTGCATATTTATAATACATGGTGTGTTTTTTTTTCTTTTAGGTGATGTGGGTGTTGTGGAAGAAGAATCTAATTTCACCAGTGAAAGTGCCCAGATCCTCATCGGGCAGAGAATGGGGTGCAATCATGATTTAGATAATATAAAGGAAAACATCAATAATGTTAAAAAAAATGAAGAACATCGCTGATGTTTTAGGCAGAATCTAAACCACACAAAAATTGGACTATTTTCTCTTGTATTTTTGAATTTAAAAAAAGTTTTAAACTATTTTAAAAGCCAAATTTTGAAGATGCACACAGTGTGTCAACATGTGCTATCTGCCATCACAGGATATTAATGTATGCGTTTTGTGGGTGCAACCCCTTCCCCCCAACCCAATTAGGTGAGAGGAAGGGGTTGCACCCCCAAAACATGTCCATTGATCCCCCATGATGGGAGCTAGCAGATGGTGACATTATGCATGGGATCAGGAGGGAAATCCCCAGTTTGAATCCCAATTTGTGTGCATCTTCAAAATTTGGCTTTTACAGGGGTGACATCACCCCATCTGATGAAATGCAATATCAACACAGTTTGGACATACTAATTTCTGATTTTACCTTCACTTTATCAAAGTTGAACTTTGTAAGTTCCTGAGTTGTGTATTTTATGCTTTTAAACATGCCTGTTTAACCCAAAAAATTATATTTACAATGTGAAAAAAAATATATACACCAAAGATGTTGGTTTGTTCAAAAATCCTTTTCTAACGCACATGTGAATGTGCTTTGAGTAAAATGTTTTCTACTCAACAATGTGTGGCTTCTTCTTTCAATGCTCTATAGCAATTTTTGTAGTAAGTTGGTGTTTACAGTGACAATGGGGGTTAGTTACTAAAGGCAAATCCACTTTGCACTACAAATGCAGTTTCATGTGTACTTTTAAATGCACTTGGAGTGCACAGTGGAATTTCCTTTAGTAAATAACTCCCACAGTGCTTTCTAATTTTCCACAATCATGCCATTTTCATGACTCCACAAAATTCATTCATGGTGCTGAAAATGATGAATCTTTTTGTCAGTAATGCATTACATACATTAACAACAAAAACAAGGTGTGTGTAGCAGTCCGCTGAAGAAGAGATTGTCACCTCATGTATCAAATAAATTACATTTGCCTGTTGAAGAAAATGTCCAAAAAGAAAAGCCCATTGGAGAACCTAGGAGACAGCTAAAAGATACCCAGGCAGTAAATCAAAGGAAATCTTCTTTCAGTTTAAGTTAAAAAATTTAGGATAAAATGTATCTTAACCACTTAAAGCGGGATTCCACTTTTTTTACCTGTGTCACTGTTGGGCGATTCCTACCGGGTCTTTGCAGCCACGATCGGCGTCTTTTTAACCCCCGGCATGACGATTTCATTGCTAAGGAAAACTTTTAAAAAAGCAGTCCGGCGGTTTCCATTTTCACTGTGGGCGTTTGAAGCCCACAGGCATTTACTTCCTGGATGCGATGACACTGAGCTCCCAGCATCCACTGCTCCATCTCACACATGCTCATTGAGTGTCCTCTTTGTTTTCCTTCCTTTTGTCTCCTGTGCTATAGTGGTAATGGCTGATAGAGCTGCCTGCCCACTTTCAAAATGGCAATTTCGGCTTGACTGTGTCCCCCATGGATTCCTGGGAAATAGCTAAAAAAGTTCCCAGGGACCATTGCGAAGCCGATAAACACGCCTACTCCCACGGGAGGAGAGCCCAGAAGTCGGCATAAACATTAAAAATAAAAGGTAAATACTGCATATTATTTTATTTCAATGGTCATAACTGCATCTATGTTCCAAAGCCATTTGAATAAGACGAACTTGCAATTTTCTGTACAAAACCACTTTAAAGACCAGCCTCGTTTTGAGATTTTGGTGTTTACGTGTTTAAAACATTTTTTTTGCTAGAAAATTACTTAGAACCCCCAAACATTATATATATATTTTTTCTAACACCCTAGAAAATAAAATGGCAGTCATTGCAATACTTTTTTCACACCGTATTTGCGTGGTGGTCTTACAAGCGCAATTTTTGGAAAAAATCACTTTTTTGATTAAAAAAATAAGACATCAGTAAAATTACCCCAATTTGTTTTTATATTGTGAAAGATAATGTTACACCGAGTAAATTGATACCCAACATGTCACGCTTCAAAATTGCGCCCGCTCGTGGAATGGCGTCAAACTTTTACCCTCAAAAATCTCCATAAACGTTTAAAAAATTCTACAGGTTGCATGTTTTGAGTTACAGAGGAGGTCTAGGGCTAAAAATATTGCTCTCACACTAAAGATTGTGGCAATACCTCACATGTGTGGTTTGATTACTGTGTTCATATGTGGGCGCTACTCACGTATGTGTTTGCTTCTGTATGCAAGCTCGTCGGGATGAGGGGTTTTGAATTTTTTTTCTTTCTTACTTATTTTACTTGATTTTATTTATTTTTACACTGTTTTAAAAAAAATAAAATAATAATGAGTCACTTTTATTCCTATTATAAGGAATGTAAACATTCCCTGTAATAGGAAAAAGCATGACAATTCCTCTTAAATATGAGATCTGGTGTCAAAAAGTCCTCAGATGTCATATTTGGACTTAAATGCAATAAAAAAAAAAAAAGAAAAAATTGTCATTTGAAAAGATTACATTAAAAAATGTGCCTTTAAGAGGTATGGGCGGAAGTGACGTTCTGCCCTGCTATGGTATGGAGACGGGTGGTGGCCATCTTGCCCTCACTCGTATCCATACCAAGCAGGAGACAGGACCGATCGTCTCCACTACCTCTACCGGCTCTAGTACGTGGCAGAGGGCGCGGAAGTGTGGCGGGGGTGGCATCTCTCCCGTCGCCGTTAACGGTGATCTTGTGGCGAATCCACTGCAGAAACCACCATTATCGTAAACATGACCAGCGCCTGAAGAGATGGGTACCTCGGTTTTGGCAGCAGCTGTTGCCGTTACTGAAATATCCCTCTTCAAAAAAGCGATGTACATCGTCGTGCGCTGGTCGTGAATGTTTCTGGCATATCAATGACCCCCCACCCACAAAGTACTCAACATACTTCTGTCTTACTTTGCGGGCACTTTGGGGGGGCAAGACAGGACGGGCAGCTTCAAGCACTGTCAGGGTTTCTTGTTGAAATCAGGCCTCAGTCCCACCTGAGGCAACATAGTTCATTGAATTTCTCCTTAAATAATTGTGTAGAATGCAGCGTGCAATGATTAGATGGTTAAATTTATATTCCACCATGTTGATTAGCGTAAGGAAAAGGCAGAACCGGCTGGCCACTATCCCAAAAGCGTTCTCCACCACTCTTCTGGCTCTGGCCAGACGACAGTTATAAACCTTCTGGTCTGGGTTGAGGGTCCTCATGGCTTCAAAATGGCTGGTCAGAACGAACTAACAGAAAGAACTGAAAAACAAAGGCCGGAGCTGAAAATCAAAAACAAGCGGACAAGAACGCACTGAAAATCAAATACGTAATAAAAATACGAACCCACAAGCACAAACTGAAGAGCAGTAATAATCGGAAAAGCAGGTGGCTGAAAAGTGTGAATCGTCTGTCAGCAAACTTCTACTAACATGAGATTAGTGAAAGGAGCCCAAAGGGTGGCACACTTGGTATTGAACTTCCTCTTTCTAGTGCTATTGTACGTGTTGTTCGTCACCGCGTTCTTGACGTTTGCAAATTCTGACCAACTTTTTGTGACCGTGTGTATGTAAGACAAGTTTTAGCCAACATCTGACGGAAAAAAAAAACATACATTTTGTTGTCGAAATGTGCAATCGTGTGTACGAGGCATTACACCTCTTGCTCTGACTCCTATGTGGCCTAATTTTGTTCAGCTTCTTTTGCTAATTCACTGAGCAGATTCACTTTACAGCTTTTGGGGGTCATTGTTTCTGATGATGGGCTCTCATCAAAATAAATGCTGTGGTTTATTATCACTTTGTCAGTCTTTGGGCAGAAGATTATATATCCCTTACTTTGTTTGCTGTAGCTCACCAGAATGCCCACTTACTGCTGTGTTCTCTAACTTGATTTCTTCTCGCTTGGGATATAAGCATATACTTTACATCCAAACACACTAATGTGCCCTATGCTAGGCTTTAATCAATTCCATATTTCAAATGGGGTGCTTTCAACAACTTTTGATGATGGTCTGTCCTGGCGGCTGGTGCTCATTAATTCGGGGGGGGGGGGCAGCAAACCAACCCTACCCCCCCAGCAGGAGATGGAAATAAATGCGGGAACACCCAACCCCTGTTGCGGGAGATGGATGGCCTCCTTACCTCTGTGCTGCCCAGACTCCGATCTCCTCGAGCTTGGGAGTGCTAGACGACTGACCCGGATGCTGGATGGTGAGCCATCTCTGGTGTGGTGGCTGGTAGGTCCATCTGTCTTACCCTGCTTCTCCACCGGCTGTGCACCTCCTTCCTCCTCCTCCCCCTTGGCTAATAACCTTGCTTCTCCTTTCCGCTAATCGGAAAATGGGTTTCCCAACCCACTTCTTGATTGGCTGGGAGGAGAATCAGTGTGAGAATAGCGATTATTAATTCACTATTCACACACAACTGGGTGGGCTTAGAGCGCAGTCAGGCGCCCTGTATGTAAATCAGGGGAGCGATACATGGGTGGGGGCAGCACCCGTGCTCCCCTAATGGCCTGAAAGTATGTTGCAGTCATGACTGCTTCTCCCCAGGACTTGATGGGTAGGTTGGCATTTGACAGCATGCACCTGGCAATTTCCTGGAGATGTTACCATTCAGCTACATTGTTTTGTTTGGGAGTGTATGGTTTGGTTGTCTGGTGTGCTATACCTTGATTCTTCAGGTACAATTCTATTTCCTTACTTGTTTATTCCTTTCCATTGTCAGTGTGTATTATTCCTGGTTTCTGCTGGAACTTGCCAGCATCTCCAGCTTGAACTTCCAAAGCTGGTATTGTTGAGCTTTGCGATTGAAAACCTCACATCTGGGCAACTTGCCATTTTTTAGTAGCTTGGAAGCAGCACTTGCCAGCAATTAGTGTTCTGTGTAGTGCCTGTGCCCATAACCTGTTGGTTATGTGAAAAGATGAGGCACTGAGATCTGGAGGAATGTAGAATTCAGCTTTACTTGCATATAAGAACAGCATACATATGTGAGTACAGAATTACAGGAGAGAGCAAAGAAAAAGAAAAACGTAATTATTGTGCAGAATATACAAGCATATATAAACACACAGATACTAGTATATCAATACAGTGCCATCTATAGTTTGGAGTGCATAGTACATGCTGTTACACTTTCAAAAGCCCAGTCAAAGGAAGCGCTACATAGATACACAGACACTGGATATTTTTAATTTTCTTTTTTTTAAAAGAAAAACAAAACAAGATAACAATATACTATTCTGAGGGGGTGGGGCGTGGTTTAACCTCGCTGGAAGATGGCCGCTTGAAGCCAGAGCTCCCACCGCTACAGGTCTCTGCAGCTTGCCTCAGGAGGTCTAATACACCACTAATCACACCAGCCCGAATATGAGGACAGCATCCTGCAACTCCTCCGCGTCCCACTCACGCTCTCCTCATGAACAACATAGATGAATGAGCCAGAGCATTCTGGAGCTGTTCCGTACTGAGAGAGGTAACATGGCAGCTTCCCGCCACAGTCAGTGACACAGCGCAATCCCACTGCCGAGCGGAGTACAGCCAGCGCCCTCTGCACCGAGACAATGAAAAGAAAAGGATTCCTCTAAACTGACTTTTTAGGCAGCTAAATCTTTGTATAAAACAGTGTCAACGTAATATAGTAATAGAAAATTATTTATTAAGGTTTGACCTGGATAAAAAAAATTTAAAGGAAACATTGATTTACTGAATACAATCAGTTAATATTACCATATAGAACATGTATATATGTCGAAACCTCCTATTCATCCAACGCGTTTTGGGATAGCGTTTATTCCTTCTTCAGGGGTGCAAAGAAAAGAGGAATTCATCTAAAGCATAAAATACTCAATCAATATCTCTTGGTGGGATATTTCTGAAATACATCATAAAGTTCTATATTAAATTTAGAGCAAAGTAATTACATAGTAGTCATAGGTGAAAAAGTTGTCAATGATTTGTTCATTAACATTAAAAAATCATTAGCAAGACAGCACATGACAGGTGTGCCAGTGGGGTTGCTGACTCAAGGCAGAGAGGGCATCAAAGGGGTCTAATAGAAAGGAAGACTGGGTGCTGATATCATCAAAAGGGGTTAAACATAATTCCCACACCTCTGGGCGAAAGGCCGGTCACATGAATATACTGGAGCCGAGTGAGGAAATCCCTAAAAATAGAAGGTATACCAAATTGTGGGTACACATTTTTTGTTGTGTGGACATA
This sequence comes from Lithobates pipiens, assembly GCF_037356315.1. Taxonomy (NCBI): domain Eukaryota; kingdom Metazoa; phylum Chordata; class Amphibia; order Anura; family Ranidae; genus Lithobates; species Lithobates pipiens. The sequence goes on from NW_027507903.1 coordinate 348,053,870, forward strand.
TTAATTAATTACTCAGAAAATGTGCAACAAGGTCAATGGAAATAGAGGTACCTGTAGGTATGAAGAGTGTGCTCAACAGACCAACAGCTAGACTCATTAGTGGGCCACCTACAGCAACTAAGAAGCAGTTAAATATAATTACATATGAATATATTTATGGAAGTATCAAAAATCTATGTAAGCATGAGTATAACACATACTGTACATACATACTTTATGATAAAACCAAAAATAAATATACTAATAATTAGTAAAATAAATTAGTGTGGAATATTTAAGTTGTAGGAAAGGATATAGTAGACACATTTAAATGTGTCTAACATATGTCTATAAATTAGTATAAAGCACCGAGAGATGATAATCATGGTGAAGCAGACACAACTAGATGTATCCAGTGTCTGGTATATCACATGTCTCTCGATTAGCATAAGTTGTAACAAATAGATGACAGGCATAATCAATGATGTCTGGCACAAAGTATCATATATAAGAAAAAAACAAACAAAGCTGGAGGGGTCATAACAAGATCTAGCAAGAGAAAAAGGGTCCTGTAGTGGTTACATGATTTAAGGAAATCATAAAAGCCATTTACCTCATTTGCACAAGAGTGAGCGAATCCAGCCGCACATCCCGACATCCAGTCACATACTGCTAAATGTGTGCCCGTTCTCCTTTTAAGCCAGCTGGTCTGCAATCAGCTGGCGCAACAAATTGCGAACAGCTGATAAAGGAGAGATGGCTGGCTGGTATAGCCTCTGATGGCCCCCTGGAACTAGTGCAGGCGACGCAGCTCCCACCGCGCATGTGCGAATGCAAGCACGTTGGAGCAACGTCATGCACACCCGGCCCACCGACACAGTGAGCCTCAAGTGGTGGACAGCGCATGTCCGCCGGAGTGGCAAGATGGAGGCTGTGGGCAGAGATGAAAAGCATCCATTGGTCTCCAAGGTGCCGCCTCAGTCATGAATATGACCTGCCAGTGTTCTGGCATATAGCGTCCGGCCATCGGATACTGTCCACCCCGTACTGTGCAAGCGCAGTGCTTGCGCAGTACGGAGCAGAAGGTGCTTCGGAAAATCTCAGAAGATGAACGGCGCCTTGAGTCGAGGTGGTAGCCCCACCATCCAAGTGGATATATGGCTGCCGATATTAGAGGGCCCCTTGCGGGCTCGCTTCGCTCGCCATGCTTTGGTCATGGCCTCGCTGCACTCGGCTCTTTTTATTCTAACTCTATGTCCACTTGGATGGTGGGGATAGAACCTGGACTCAAGGCACCGTTCATCTTCTGAGATTTTCCGAAGCACCTTCTGCTCCGTACTGCGCAAGCACTGCGCTTGCGCAGTACGGGGCAGACAGTATCCGATGGCCGGACGCCTCCGGTGCAGGCGCCCTTCATCTTCGGCTAATTTCGGAATCTGTATGTGTTGTGTACTGCGCATGCACAGTACACAGCGAACACTATCCGATGGGGGACACAATATGATAGGACACCGGCTTGGTGTGCCAGGTAATTCAGGAGAATGGCCACAACGCGAAGGGAGGGGAAAGGAAAATCCCTGGAATACAATAGAGGGATAGAGTAAACAATGTCAAAACATACTAACATTTATCGTATTTATTTTTTGTATAAAGTACATAGAAAAATCATAATAATTATAATAGTGATGCCTAGATAATACCAGAGAGGGAGGAGCTCCACAAGCAACATCTGTATCATGGAGAAGATTGTAAACATATATGAAGGCATTTTCACAGATAGAAAGATGTACTCAAATTTAAATTACATAGTACAATCAGATCATTGTATATATTGGACACTTGGTAATTAATTCATCACCCTATCGCTACATCTTCATAGATATATATGGAAATGTACAAACTGATGTTTTTGTAAATGTACATTGACCTCAGAAAAGAAAAACAAGGAAAAGAAATGACATGTTATGAGAAAGTGGGATAAACTTATATATGAAGATAATGGTTGTAGTTTATTGCTTGTTCATTTCTCCATTCCTCCAGAGGAAAAGCCCTTGAATAAGGGTTTAAAGCATATAGCCCCATTAAGGCCTGGAGGCATAGTGGCATTTAATTGATAAATCCAACTTAGTTCCATCTGGAGGAGGGTTGTATTCCAGTCCCCTAACCTTGAAATGGGGTGTATCTGATCCAAAATCCAAAATTTGACATTGGGAAAGTTGCTGCCATGTACCAGGGATACATGGCATCCAAGGGGAAGGTCTGGATTGCATACCTGCATACTGCGGATATGCATATAGGCCCTCCTCCAGAATTCTAACTTAGTTTTCCCGACATAAAAGCAGGTGCAGCTATGTTGTAGCAAGTAGATAACGCCAACAGTCCTGCAATTAGCAAAATGGTTGGGGTGGAAAGTTTTCCCATTAGGGGGGATAGGGTTTTTTTGTGTAAGCATGTACTTACAATAGTTACATGTACCACACATGAGTGTGCCTTTGTATTTGCAGTGTACTCTAGTTGACTCGTTTTTGAATTCACTACTGACAATCTTGTCACTGATAGAGGTTGCTCTCCTGAAAGTGAAAAGGTTTTTTTTTGGGACAAATTGTCCCAAGGACGGATCTAGTGTCAACATGTGCCAGCATTTTTCAATAATCTTTTTGATTTGCTGTTGTTGATTAAATATAGTAATGATTCTCATTCATTATTATTATCACATGATTTAGTGGTATACAGCAAATCATTAAGGCCTTCTTATAGGATCTTTTTAGAGAGGCATGTGAATAGCCTCTTGCCAGAAGTCTGTTACGTAGTTTGGCTGCTTCTTTTATAAAGGTTTCCTCATCAGTACAATTACGTTTTATTCTTAAGTATTGGGAGTAAGGAATGGAGTCAATAAAAGGTTGAGGCTGGAAACTTGTAGCATGAAGTATTGTGTTTCCTGCTGTTGCTTTCCTGTATAACTTGCTGCATAGGCTACCATCTTCTCCCCTGTACATTTCTACATCTAGAAAGGTTATGTACTTTTTATTGTAGGTCATTGTAAAATTTTGATTAAAATCATTTTTATTCATCCTTAACAAACACTGCTGGAACATGTCCTGTGACCCATCCCAGAGGATCAGGATGTCATTGATATAGCGAAACCAGACACCGAGACAAGGGAGCTCAGTGAGTCACCGCAACAGCACCTCAGCCTCAATGACCGGCTCACCATAGCTGCTGACATAAAAGACACTCTGTCAGCAGCCATTTATGACCTGAGCATTGATATTTATGTGATAGCTGACAGAGTCCATGCAGTGGAAAAGGTCACAGCACAACATGACACGGTCCTCCACCGGGTGACCCACAAGGTACATACCCACACCCTCCAGCTGAGAGACCTCCAGCGCCACATGGAGGATCTTGATAACAGAGGAAGGCATCATGAGGGTCCATGGTCTGTCAGAGTCAGTGGAAGCAGAACAGCTCACTGCCACAGTTACAGTCCTATTTAATGACCTCCTTGATCGGCCTGCACAGGCGGCTGTGGAAATAGAAAGGATCTATCGTGCCCTTAGGCCTAAACAGAGAAAGACTGATCCCCATAGGGACATAATATGCTGCCTAGTAGATTATAAAGAGGAGATACTCCGCAAAGCTAGAAATAGAATACAACTCTCTTATGGGGGCTCAGATATCCACATCTATCAGGACCTCTCCCGCATCACATTGAAAAACTGCAAAGATTTGAAGCCAACATCTTACACTCCAACGTACACTACCACTGGAAGTTCCCCTTCTGCCTCCCGGCCACCACACAAGGCCATACAGTGATGCTGTGAGTACCAGAGGAGCTCCAGTTCTTCTGCGACACTCTTGGTATTCTTGTGGTAGAAGTCCCAAACTGGTATGCTGAATTCTGCCGTACCCCCATGAGAAAGGACACATGCCGCAAAGAACCCGTGGATGCTCAAGACACCCGGTACCGAAGATAACGATCCCTATTGGGAGCCAGATCTTGTGACTTTGCCCAAGGTACCAACCCTGGATCGAGCCCTACTAAGCCAACACACCCACGAAGGGCATAGCGCGACAACTGACAACATCACAGACACCTTTTCCCTGTTGAAACAAGACACGATATGTTCAGATAAGTTTTTATGTTTTGTTTGCCACATCTTGTCCACAAACACATAATTCCTTGTACAATACTATTTGATACAGAATTCTATACTACAAATAGACATTCCCTACTAGAGAGCACCCACAACCCCACCTGCCTCTGACCCTTATGAGTTCTTTCTCAATATATGGCTGCCATTCTTCGACAGTCAATGAAGCCACTGAAATATGATATATCTATCCATGCTGACCTCACTTGGACTGCTGCCTTTCTGTATAACTGAGACCCACATGTAGTGATGGACGAACTTCCGACGGGACGTTTCGCGAACGCGAAACGCGAACGGACACAAACGTTCGCGAAAACGACCGTTCGCCGCGGGCTCCATTGACTTCAATGGGAGGCGAATTTCGCAAACCTTTAGGTCGAATTTGCGGCCACGGGGTAATTATTAGGGGGTAGCACGTAGTCCCACCACCTGGACAATAGCATAATACATGTATGAGGTGAATTTGGGATCGATAACTACAAGCATTTTTTTTTTATTTGGGAAATTGTTCTGACAATTCAGGACTATGGAGCTAATGAAGGCAATGGAGGAGAGGGAAGGTCAGGGACCAGGGTAGGCAAACAAGAGGGTGCAGGAGATACAGAGCACTGACAGCAGCACCGTAATACAGAGCACTGACATCAGCACCGTGACATACAGCGCTGACAGCAGCTCCGTGACATACAGCGCTGACAGCAGCTCCGTGACATACAGCGCTGACAGCAGCTCCGTGACATACAGCGCTGACAGCAGCTCCGTGACATACAGCGCTGACAGCAGCTCCGTGACATACAGCGCTGACAGCAGCTCCGTGACATACAGCGCTGACAGCAGCACCGTGACATACAGCGCTGACAGCAGCTCCGTGACATACAGCGCTGACAGCAGCTCCGTGACATACAGCGCTGACAGCAGCTCCGTGACATACAGCGCTGACAGCAGCTCCGTGACATACAGCGCTGACAGCAGCACCGTGACATACAGCGCTGACAGCAGCTCCGTGACATACAGCGCTGACAGCAGCTCCGTGACATACAGCGCTGACAGCAGCTCCGTGACATACAGCGCTGACAGCAGCTCCGTGACATACAGCGCTGACAGCAGCTCCGTGACATACAGCGCTGACAGCAGCTCCGTGACATACAGCGCTGACAGCAGCTCCGTGACATACAGCGCTGACAGCAGCACCGTAAGCAGCCCCAGGAGGAAGTCAGCACAGCACAGGGATGGTGTGATCCCCTCATAATAAGAACCCCCAGGAGGAAGTCAGCACAGCACAGGGATGGTGGGAGCCCCTCATAATAAGAACACCCAGGAGGAAGTCAGCACAGCACAGGGATGGTGGGAACCCCTCATAATAAGCAGCCCCAGTAGAAATATGACACCGCTCAACCTCTTCAAAGAGGAGGGTAGGGGCATATAGTACGGTGTGCTTTTTTGGGTCAGGGAAGTGAGCCAAATGAATTAAGAAGGTCTGTGTGCTTGATTCCAAAAATTGTTTATAGACATATACATGGTCTACTGATCACATGTGTTGAATTCCTCCGAGATCCATGCCTCATTCATTTTTAGAAATGTGAGGTAGTTAACACTGTCGTGAGCTAGGCGAGTACGCTTATCGGTCACAATCCCCCCTGCTGCGCTGAACGTCCTTTCGGACAGGACACTGGATGAGGGGCAAGCCAACAGTTCGATTGCAAATTGGGCAAGCTCTGGCCAGAGGTCAAGCCTGCCCACCCAGTAGTCTAGGGGTTCATCACTCCTCAGAGCGTCCACATCGGCCGTTAACCCAATGTAGTCGGACACCTGACGGTCTAGGCGTTCCCTGATGCTGGATCCGGATGACACCTGTCGATGGGTCGGCTGAAAGAATGACCTCATATCCGAAGTCACCAACACATCTTCAAACCGGCCTCTTCTTGCAGGCGCTGTTGGATTGGTACCCGCAAATCCTTCTCTGGGAGTGGGAATTGCTCCTCTGCCAGCGCACGCAAAAGCAGAATGCAGCATTTCTCGAAGCAAGGCCTGGAAGTGCTGCATTCTGACAGCCCTCTGCGACGGCGGTAACATTTCCGCCATTTTGTGTTTGTACCGGGGATCTAAGTACGTTGCCACCCAGTACTGGTCCTTGACCCTCATGCTTTTTATACGGGGGTCCCTATTAAAACACTGGAGCATGAAGGCCCCCATTTGCACTCAAGCGGAAGGTATGTGGTGGTGGTGGTGTTGTTGGTGGTAGTGTCTTTGGGGGTGCACATAGCAGAGAGTGAAGAAGAGGGTGCAGATCGAGAGGATGAGGAGGGTGCAGAAGAATAAGGCTGAGTGAGCCACTCAACCAAGTCTGGTGCGTCCTTTAAAGTAATTGAACGCACCTTCTGCAACTTCCCACTTTGGCTCAAGGCTGTTGCTCCTGCCCTACCCCTACCACCCCTGCGGAAGGGCCTGCCTCTTCCTCTGCCTGTCATTTTTTAAATCACCCTGTGACAAAACTCTTAGTCCCTATACCGCTGAAGGACTGCTGCAGTATAGGGCAGCGGTCAGCAGTAGTGCACGTCAACCCTATGTATTGTGGACCGATAGCGGTCCTTACAGAACAGCAGACTGTACTGCACTCAGGCCTATGTACCGTAGCACCCTATACCAAGTTACCAGTCCTTATAAAAACTTTTGTGGACCAAGCAGGTTGTGTGTTAGTGTTTAGCAGACTGTGCGTCAGTCCCTATACCGCTGAAGGACTGCTGCAGTATAGGGCAGCGGTCAGCAGTAGTGCACGGCAACCCTATGTATTGTGGACCGATAGCGGTCCTTACAGAACAGCAGACTGTAACGCACTCAGGCCTATGTACCGTAGCACCCTATACCAAGTTACCAGTCCTTATAAGAACTTTTGTGGACCAAGCAGGTTGTGTGTTAGTGATTAGCAGACTGTACGTCAGTCCCTATACCAATGAAGGACTGCTGCAGTATAGGGCAGCGGTCAGCAGTAGTGCACGGCAACCCTATGTATTGTGGACCGATAGCGGTCCTTACAGAACAGCAGACTGTACTGCACTCAGGCCTATGTACCGTAGCACCCTATACCAAGTTACCAGTCCTTATAAGAACTTTTGTGGACCAAGCAGGTTGTGTATTAGTGTTTAGCAGACTGTGCGTCAGTCCCTATACCGCTGAAGGACTGCTGCAGTATAGGGCAGCGGTCAGCAGTAGTGCACGGCAACCCTATGTATTGTGGACCGATAGCAGTCCTTACAGAACAGCAGACTGTACTGCACTCAGGCCTATGTACCGTAGCACCCTATACCAAGTTACCAGTCCTTATAAGAACTTTTGTGGACCAAGCAGGTTGTGTGTTAGTGTTTAGCAGACTGTGCGTCAGTCCCTATACCGCTGAAGGACTGCTGCAGTATAGGGCAGCGGTCAGCAGTAGTGCACGTCAACCCTATGTATTGTGGACCGATAGCGGTCCTTACAGAACAGCAGACTGTAACGCACTCAGGCCTATGTACCGTAGCACCCTATACCAAGTTACCAGTCCTTATAAGAACTTTTGTGGACCAAGCAGGTTGTGTATTAGTGTTTAGCAGACTGTGCGTCAGTCCCTATACCGCTGAAGGACTGCTGCAGTATAGGGCAGCGGTCAGCAGTAGTGCACGGCAACCCTATGTATTGTGGACCGATAGCGGTCCTTACAGAACAGCAGACTGTACCGCACCCAAGCCTATGTACCGTAGCACCCTAGACAGACCAAGTTACCAGTCCTGATAAAGAGCTTTGTGGAACAAGTGAGTTGTGAATGATTAGCAGACTGCAGCAGAAGGGCAGCAGTCAAGTATAATATTCTTTCTATATTTGGAAGAAAGAATATTATACGTGTACAAGCCTATTACCGTACCACTGATACCAGTCCTGAAAAGAACCTTTGTGGAACTAATAGTAACAGCAAGTCTTTAAAATTATCCTCACTGCCTGACACACTGCTTCCTGCCTGTCCCTATACAAATTGGCAAAAAAGAGTAGGCTGGAACGATTAGCTGGAACAGCTCTTTTGTGGACCTGATAGTAACAGCTAATGATGATGATGATGATGATGATGAAGAAAGACTAATCTGGCTGAGCTGTCCCTAAAATAGCAGCATACAGCGCTCTGTCCCTTTATCTAAACTGACAAAAGAAACTCAGGCTGCTGACCTAACACCTATACCAGTCCTGAAAAGAACTTTTGTGTACCAAATAGCTAGCGTTTTCTCTGTCCCTACTCCACACAGGATCCTTTCCCTACAGTGACAGAAGAAAGAATGTAAAATGGCCACCGGATCGGGTGTATTTATAGGTTAGGGGGAATGTCCAAGTGTCCATGAGCTGTCATGTCTCAATTGGTTGTCCTGTAACACATGATAAACGTGTCACGAAAGGTTAAAGTTCTTGTATACATTAAACACGTAAGTCCGCCGGGGCGAACGACGGAAAAAGGCGTTCGAACCCGCGGACGGCGAAAGTCGGAAATTCGCCGCGAAACGACCGCCGGGCGAAACGTTCGTCCATCACTACCCACATGGTGAAACTGTCTTTCCCCAATGAACATTCGGACAGTTAATAGTGGCATAGGCCCTCTAATGCTCCACGCATGAGTAGCACTGTTACCTGGTAATCATTCAGGATCTATGGTATGTTCTAAAGTAAGAGGCTTTGCGGTAATGTATGTTGAGGTTTCTAACAATTATTATCACTGCAGATCCCCTCACTCCATCCCTTCACAAATATCAAGCAAACTTGGAGCTCATGACAAAAGGAAATTATGCCCTTCCCTCCCCCTACTGATAGCCAATTTTGACCATACTGTCAATTTACCCCAGAGACCCCAGCATACATTGATGCGCAGCATACATCCATGCACAGATCTAAAAGGACAGGTAAAAACCATAGTAGTAATGCCCATCATGGCACCTGGATATTCCCATGGGTCTACGATCTACGAAACATTCACCCCATCCCGTGTTCAGGTTTTAAGCGTGTTGTCTAAGCCCTTGTACACACGATCGGAGATTCCGACGGAATGTGTCCGATCGGAGCATTTTGTCGGATATTCTGACTGTGTGTGGTCTGCATTGGACTGTTTCCGTCTGAATATCCGTCGGACCAAATTTTCCAACTTGCCGGAAATATTTTCCGACAAAATGCTCCGATCGGACATACTCCGATCATGTGTAGAGAATTCCGATTGGACAAAGTGCCACGCATGCTCAGATCAAATTCCTACATCAAAGCTATTGGCTACTAGCCTGAACGTAGTGCCATTGTAACGAAATTACGTCATCACGTTCCGAACGATCGGATTTTCCGACAACTTTGTCCGACCGTGTGCATGCAACAGTTTCGGACAAGATCCGTCAGACAAAATCCGACGGATTTGGTTTTCGGAATCTCCGACCGTGTGTACAAGGGCTTAGACATCTTCCAATAATACCTTAGTATACAATGCTTGAGGGGGGTAGGGAAAGGGGATTCCCACCAAAAAGAAAAAAAAAGATAGTTTTTACCCTGTGATTAAGGGCAAACTATACCGCCTAGAGCACAAATAAATGCACCTCACCCCAGGTATGCCATGCCTCCTTTAACATAGATCAAGGTGGCTCCTGTTCCCTCAGGAGCTTAGGAGATCACGAACCACGGATACGAGATTATAGTGCTCCCTCACATAACTGAGGGGGTCCTCCCCACCCCCTACCCCTATAACTACCCTTAGATGTGATAAGGTAACACCAGAATACCCCGTATAGACCCAGTCTGAGAACACCACTGTTTGCAGTAAGCCCATACTACTATTATTTACTGAATATAGATGGGTAACACTTCAACATATACAGGCTGCCCCATAAACCTCAGGATGTCATTTTATACCAGGCCTGTGACTACCCCTCCATCCCGATTTAACATCACCTCCTACCCAATAGCCATAGGTACGAATGTTGCATTATCTCAAAGCATGGAACCTTGCCAGACAGGATACTTTACCACACACCAAAGTACCACAGAAGTTTCCAGCATCACTCCCCCCACTACCCCCTGCATCCATGTTAAAAAATAAATAAAAAAAATGATTATGTGTTCTAGAGATGCATATGTTTTCTGTGGTAATTGTTCTATTCAATGTTCATTTTTTATTGGTTAATGATGTTGCCTTCGGCTTCACCTTTATAAGTTGAAATGGAATAACAAGTAGACTGCAGAGCAGAAGTTACAGAAAAAGCCTCCCCGAACAGTTAGTTTTCATCTGTTTAAGACTTATTCAGAGTGTATACAGCAAGATACACAAGTCATAATTCTGACTCTAAAGCATTAAAGACCAAGTCAACCTCTTGAAATTGCCCATGTACTCCATAACTCCACTTATCTAAATCAATATCCTGTAGGAGCAGGCTGATATGTAACTCAGCTAAATCTACCCAGCCAGGACTTTACCAACCCCCACACAGTGGTATAGCATAGTGTTACACAAATGAGGCTTTGAAACAGCTAAAAGCAGGCAAAAGCCCCAGCCCTGATGGCCTAACTGTTAGCTCACATAATGATACCAAAAAAGTAAAGACAGCTCTATTGTATCAAACTATAGACCCATCTCACTTCTAAACTTAGACGTGAAACTATATGCAAAAATATTCGCAAACCGAATATTACCACTACTCCACAAACTGGTCTCCTTAGACCAAGTAGGATTCATCCCCAGGAGGGAGGCAAGAGATAATACCCTGAAAGCTATCAGCATACATCATTGGCTATCCTCGTCTTCCAAACCTGGCTTCTTTCTATCGCTCTATGCAGAGAAGGCGTTCTAAATAGTGACATGGAACTACATGACAAAAGCGTTAAAAGTGATGGGTTTTCAAGATCAAATACTCCACTTCATCCTTGCTCTGTATTCAAACCCAACAGCACAAATTAGAGTCAATGGCTACTCCATATCGAATGGTACGCATCCCCACTCATATTAGTACTTACCTTAGAACCTCTACTTTGCAAACTTAGGGCCAACCTAGACATTAAAGGGGCTGAAGTAGAAGACCAGCAATACAACTAGCGGCCTATGCAGATGACATCTAATGCCGCGTACACAATCAAACAATCGGGTGGAAAAGTCCAGCAAACTCAAGTCCGCTGGACAATCCCCACGTGTGTAGCCTCCGGCAGACTTTTTTGACCCGAAAGTACCGTGAGCGGCCCCCCCTCCTGAGCCGTACCAGGCCACGTGCCCTCAACATGGAGGGTGCCTTGGGGAAGGGGGGCCGCGCGCCCCCCCACCCCAAAGCACCTTGTCCCCATGTTGATGAGGACAAGGGCCTCTTCCCGACAACCCTGGCCGTTGGTTTTCGGGGTCTGCGAGCGAGGGGCTTATCGGAATCCGGGAGCCCCCTTTAATAAGGGGGCCCCCGGATACCGGCCCCCCACCCTATGTGAATGAGTATGGGGTACAATGTACCCCTACCCATTCACCTGTGAAAAAAGTACAAAAAAAACACAACACAGGGTAAAAATAGTTTATTGCACAGCTCCGGGGGTCTTCCGTCTTCGGGGGGTCTTCTCGCCGGACTCCTCCGCTATCTTCTTCTAGCTCTTTTGCTAGCGGAGGAGCCCGGCTTTGTTCCTCGCCGACGCCCTTCTTCCGACTTCGGGGGTCTTGTCCCCCTCTTCGGTTCTTCTGCTGGGCCACCGCGCCTTCTTATAGCTCTTTTACAGGCGGTGGCCCGGTCTTCTGTTGCCGCTGTCGTTGTCGAAGGGCGGCGGCGAGGAAGAAAGCCGGGCTCCTCCGCTAGCAAAAGAGCTAGAAGAAGATAGCGGAAGAGTCCGGCGAGAAGACCCCCCCGAAGACGGAAGACCCCCGGAGCTGTGCAATAAACTATTTTCACCCTGTGTTGTGTTTTTTTTTGTACTTTTTTCACAGGTGAATGGGTAGGGGTACATTGTACCCCATACTCATTCACATAGGGTGGGGGGCCGGTATCCGGGGGCCCCCTTATTAAAGGGGGCTCCCGGATTTCAATAAGCCCCTCGCTCGCAGACCCCGACAACCAACGGCCAGGGTTGTCGGGAAGAGGCCCTTGTCCTCATCAACATGGGGACAAGGTGCTTTGGAGTGGGGGAGCCGCGCGGCCCCCCCTTCCCCAAGGTGCCCCCCATGTTGAGGGTACACGGCCTGGTACGGCTCAGGAGGGGGGGGCGCTCGCTCGTCCCCCCCTTTCCTGGCCGGCCGGGTAGCGTGCTCGGACAAGGGTCTGATGTGGACCTGGGGGGACCCCCCCACGCCAATTTTTTCGGCGTTGGGGTTCCCCTTTAAGTCCATATAAGGTGGCGGGGCCAGCGACGTCTCCTTCGCGGGCCCCGCCTACCTGGAGACGCGCTCGAAATGAGCGGACTTTCCTCCGCGTGTGTGGGCGAGTTCGTTCATTTCAAAAGTACAGCGGATAGTACGGCGGACTTAGTACGCCGTATTAGTCCGCTGAAAAGTGCCGTGTGTGGGCAAGTAGCCCGTTCGGAAAGTCGGACGGACAGTCTGGCAGACTAAGTCCGTCGGATAGTCGGCTACGTGTGTACGTGGCATTACAGACACCATCATCACGTTACCCAAAATACTAAAAGATTTCTCCCACTTCAATTCACTTTCCAACCTCCAAATCAACTTCTTGAAATCCAGGACACTAAACATTTCCCTCCCCACAGATGTCATGACACTCTGCCACGCAAATTTTCCCTTTGGCTAGGATTCACACGCTGTTACCTATCTCGGTATCCAGCTCCCCGTAAAACTAACAAACCTATACTCTACGAATTTCCTTCCTATTCTTAACCACATGCCGACTGGGCCATAGCTGAAAGATAGCTACAGCGCGGTTGGCTTAGCGCGCACCCGGGAATATCCATGACCGCCAGGTCCAGTAGACCCAGCGCATCACGGATTTCGGTAAACGGCCGCTGATAGCGGCCGTTTACCATGTGATAGCTCCATCAAATGACGGATCGATCACAAACCGGCGTCACGTCATGATGCAGTTTCATCCCTCCCCTCTCTGTCCCCATCAGTACAGTGAGAGGGGAGAGGGGGAGAGATGGCAGCAGCGCTGTGGGCTGGATTTGAAGTGCCCACAGTGCTGCTCAGTGCCAATAATCTGCCCATACTGTGCAATAATCTGCCAATACTCTGCAACACTGTGCAATACTCTGTCAATACTCTGCAACACTGCAATACTCTGCAATAATTGCCAATACTCTGCCAATATTCACCAATACTCTGCCAATACTCTGCAAATACTCTCCAATACTCTACAATAAAAATTTTTTACCACATTTTCAGTCTTTTTTGATTAATAGCACAAAAAATAAAAAACCCACCGGTGATTAAATACCACCAAAAGAATCTATTTGTGTGAAAAAAGGACAAAAATTTAATTTGGATACAGTGTTGCATGACTGAGTAATTGTCATTCAAAGTGTGAGAGCACCGAAAGCTGAAAATTGGTCTGGTTAGGAAGGGTATTTAAGTGTGCAGTGTTCAAGTGGTTAAAATCATCCAACAAGATCTACAAAAATGAAACTCAGGCCCTTTCTCATGGTTCAGAAGAGCAGCAATTCTATAGATCCTGCCTAAACTCCTCTACCTGTTACAGACCATATCAATTAAAATCCCTCTACCATTATATGTGGAGAAGAAACAGATATGCAAAACTTTTATCTGGGCCTCCAAACACCCTCATATAAGCTGGGACAGATTAGAGATTCCCAAACCGAAGGGAGGAATTGGACTTCCATATGTTTACAAATACTAGTGGTCATGCCACTTAACTAGAATAGTTGACTAGCTTGTCCATGCAAACATTAAGATTGGATTAAACTGGAAGAAGCGTTCTCCAATTTGCCAAAATCCTACCTACCATAGATCAGAAACTAAGGTTCCCCTATAGGCCCCAGAACTACACCAACTAGAATGGACTCTAATCCACTTTCATGTAGAGATAGGAATTTTTCCCTCACAATCCATCTCTGTCAGCCCGATATATATGTTACCCGCGACGTAGAGAGACTTGATTCAACCCCCCCGGAGAACTGGTTAGATAATATGACAAGTACCGAATATAAAGGCCCCCACCCACTGAGTTTGAGCCCAGTTGGGGTGTTTGGGTGTACTGGAGGCATGCCCATTTTCTCTATAAGTTCAATACAGAATCCCTCTTATGTCTCCACTTGCTACCCTTTGGGTCTGACCCAAAGGGCCCTTTCACCATATGCACCACCATGTTTCTTAGGACATTGCTAAAGTTGTCTTTATCTTATTTGTATATGGAAATTGTCATATCTGTACAACTGTAATGTGCTCTTTGTTATTATTCTTGTACATTGAAAACCCTTTAATAAAATAAAAAAACACAACAACAACAATATAGTACTGTCTTCCAGGGGTTCTGTACATACAACAATAAACATCAGTCATTTTAATACCCCTGAATTTCCTATACACCTTGTGTTTCTGTCTCTGCTATGGCATGGGCGTGAGTCTTTTCCATCACTGCCTATGCAGAAATACATTGCCCTTCCAGCAACCGATACTCTTTTATCTGATTCAGAAAGAAAATCATCTAGCCACAGAACAGGACCTTTGTTACCTACTTTGGCAGAATAAACAGAACCAACTATAGTGTTAGGGATAGGGCCCAATCTTGTTATGTACCCTTACTAACTCGCAATGAAAAAGCTGAAAGAAGAGGAAGTAGTAGAGTAGAGTTGACAGAGGTATGACTTTATTGATGGGTTAGGTTTTTCTGTCCAGAAAATAGGTTGGTGGTGTGTTTGAAGCAGTGTTTTGACCAACCCATGCCAGTGTTACACTACAGGTTTAAAGATGGCAGTGCTGTCATAAAACATTTTACTATTTATAAGTTGATATAAGCAGTTGAATTTGGTGCAAAAACACACTGGGAGTCTGCAGCTGTCTTAAATGTTGTTGGAGTGTTGCTGGAATACACGCTATTTGGTTCCAGGTGTTTGCCGGAACTTGGAGGACACAGTAGTCTGGGGACATCGGTGCAGTTTTTAATTTCAATAGATTTTTATTGAAAGCTTAAATACAATAACAAATTATAGTTTAATACAGTGCACAATTGTATTATACAAGTCAATAGAATACCGATTAGACAGAAAATAAACCCTGAGAGTTATTGAGCGAAGCAGAGCAGTATAAGATATCTGGTGCGAATCAGGCAAAACTTGAAATAAAGACTTCTTACGTAAAAACATCTTCATAGCAATAGAACCAATGGTTCCAGAGAACCCATATATGAACTTAGCGAACGAGCCTCCTGGATCCAACACCCCACATGGGAACTTGCTGTGTCGGGACCCCTGAGACCCCACCTAACCCAGGATCTGGATTCCATGAAACCACTTACTATAAAATAAATATCGGTAAATGCATGCCCCGAAATGGAGGACAATGAATAATTTTAAACTAATGATAACTAATCCAAGTGAAACCGATAGGATTATGAAAATCAAGATGCAGATATGAGGCTAGAGGTTTATGATCTTATTGAGGATTTAAACCTCATGATGTACCTATACTAGGCCTTATAAGAAGCACTAAATCATAGGTAAAATATAACCAAAAGAAAGAAGAGAGAAAGAGAAGGGAAGAAGGAAGAAAAAGAAAAGGAGACAGATAAAAGATAGCTCGAAGGGAAGCGGGTCTCTCTCACCCTACAGCAGCCTGGAGTCCCTGGTCAAGATAGACACTTAGAGGTATAATTTATCCAAGGATCCCATATCGCTGTATGTTTGTCAACCGTATCAAGGAATATGCTTACTGTTTTTTCTTGTACCATGATCCAAGAAATTTTCCTTTTGACCACTCTCAGGGAAACCGGCGTTTTTTTCCAAGCCCTGGCAATAGTGATTTTAGTTCCGACCAGAATAAATCTAATGAGTTGTTGAGTTAATTTCGGGACCCCCTGCAAGGGGAAATTGAGTAAAGCTATTTGAGGTGTTTTATGAATGGGGAAGGTTGTGATCTTCCGTATGATGTGGAATACCTTGTTCCATATATGCCTAATTTTCGGACAATCCCACCAGATATGTAACATAGAGCCTATATGGCCACAATTTCTGAAACAAAGGGGAGAGGCATTCGGATAGATTGTAGCTAGTCTCAGAGGAACCATGTACCATCTCATAAGAATCTTCAAGTTAGCTTCTATGAGAGTCGCATTCAGAAAGCCTTTGGAGGCCCTAAGAGACGCCGTATGCCACTCCTCTAAGGACCATTGTTGTTGTAAATCTGTTTCCCATGCCCGCATAAAAAGTGTTTTACCTTCCGCCCCGGTAAGAGCGCGATAGATCACCGATATCCCTCCTTTCTGCTCCATGGCTTGTCCACACCAAAGCTCGTATTCAGTGATAGAAAGAGGGGGGTCAGTTAAAGGCCGTAACGACTTTAGAAAATGGTAAATTTGATTAAATCGGAATCTTTCAGTATCGGGCAGGTGATGCTTTTTAATATAGTGTTCCAAAGAGAAAGGACCAGAGGGTGAGATAAAGTGGCCAATCCTATATAAACCCTTATCTAGCCACCAACGGAAGGCCATAATATCCTGCCCCGGAAGGAAGAGGGGATTCCTGAAAATGTGGGAGAGTGGTTTCCAGTGTGAAGTGATAAAATGATTATTTTTCAAAGAGTCCCAAAGTGCTATGGAGTGGGAAAGGGTAGGTGCCATCACGGCCGGTCTGGACTTAGGTGCGCTCCAAAGGAGGAAATCTAAAGTATGGTTAGGGACCGCCTGTCTCTCCATGTGAACCCAATCTGGCAGAGAAGTTTTAAAGTAAATAGTAGATAATTGTGAAAGCTGCGCCGCCTGATAATATGCAAGGATGTTTGGGACCCCTAGACCCCCTTGATTTTTATTGCGGAAAAGCGTATTTTTAGAGATTCTGTGACCCTTGGATCCCCAAATAAATTTCAGGATTCTAGACTGAAAACTACGAATGCGGTCCTTAGGGACAGGGATAGGTAATGACCGAAAGAGATACAATATTCTTGGAAGAAGCGTCATTTTAACTGAATTAACTCTTCCCAGCCAGGATAACTTAAGGGTATCCCAGAAGGCCAGATCTTCCTCTAGCTTACGGAATGTCTGGGGGAAATTAGCTGAGTATAATTTGTCAATTGAGGCCGTAAGGTGTATCCCTAAGTAAGGGAGGTTCGATTCCGACCAATCAAAGCGGAAAGTATGTTTAAGGTGTGAAACTAGTGTAGGTGTAAGGTTGATATTAAGCACCAAGGACTTAGCATAGTTGACCCTTAACCCAGAGATTTCGCCAAAATCATTAAGGAGTTTGCATATTACTGGGAGCGAGGTGGACGGAGAGGAAATGAAGAGTAAAACATCATCAGCAAATAGAGCACACTTGTGAGTTTTCGGTCCACAGCTTATGCCCTTAATATCAGGGTTCGCTCTAATTGATATAGCTAGTGTTTCAATGATCATGGCGAAAATCAAAGGAGACAAGGGACACCCCTGCCTTGTGCCCCTGAGGATCGAGAAGGGGTTTGAGAAATATCCCTGCATCTTTATTCGGGCCTCTGGAGTCGAGTAAAGTGCGTGGATGATGTTCATGAAAGATTGTCCAAATCCCCACTTTTCAAGAGTGGGGAACAGGAACGACCAGGAAACTGAGTCAAACGCCTTCATTAGATCCAGTGAAAGGAGACACCCCTGTTGAGGGGTACCCCCGTCCCACTTGGACTGCATCAGTGAGATTATGTCCACGGCCCTCCTTATTTGATCCGGGCCCTGTCTCCCCGGGATAAAGCCCACTTGGTCAGCATGTACGTAAAAGCTAATGAATTTAGAGAGACGATTAGCCAAGAGTTTAGTTAAGATTTTAAGATCGTTGTTGATCAAAGATATGGGTCTATAATTAGACACACAACTGGGGTCCTTCCCAGGTTTGGGAATAACCGTGACAAAAGCTGAATTTAGGGCTTTATCCAGGGGAGAGCCAGATCTGAGGTGATTAAAGAAGCGAGCTAGATATGGGGCAAGAGTTTGCGAGAAATGTTTATAGTAAGGCACCGAGAATCCGTCTGGCCCCGGTGCCAAATTTGACTTAAGGTCCTTAATGACCCCTTCTATTTCTTCTGCAGAAATTGGAGCTTCCAAATCATCCCTGTGGTGATCCTTCAATGTGGGGATTTGAATTGACTGTAAGAAAGAATGAATGGCAACGGAGTGCGAGCCACTATCTGCCTTGCCATAGAGGGAGAGATAGAAAGCATGAAATGCATCCAGAATTTTAGGGGGATTCTGGGTTAGTGAACCATCCTTCATTCGGATTTTGGGAAGTGAAAACAGTTTGGTTTTAGGGGTAAGACGTCTAGCCAGACGGGTACCAAGACTATTATTATGTTGGTAATGGCGTCCTCCCTCCCATCTGAGTTCTTTTTCAGCTACCGCAGTAAGTGCAAGGTTTAAAGCATTACGGGCTACCTCCATCCTATCTAACGAGAGTTGTGTTGGGTTAGCTTTATGACTTCTGCAAAGTGAAGAAAATTCCCTTTCAAGTTTGCGAATTTCTACCTTACGAGCTTTGCGTAACCTAGTAGATATTTGAATGAGGACTCCCCTTATGGTGGCCTTATGAGCTGCCCATAGCATTGAGGGGGAAATGTCTTCCACATCATTGAGGCGGAAGTAATCTTGGATATGTTGTTCTATTTCCGTAACATGTACAGGGTTGCTGAGAATGGAGGCATTTAAGCGCCAATGAAACTCTGATCGAGGGATCGAACCTCCCTGAATGGAGAGCAGGACCATGGAATGGTCCGAGTAAGCAGAGTCCCTAATGAAAGACCGACACACTAGTGGGATATGTTGTTGGAGGATAAAGAAATGATCAATTCTTGCAAAAGTTTGATGAGGACTAGAGTAATGAGTATAATCCCGAACCCTGGGATTAAGTTCCCTCCAGGCATCGATCAGACCATAGTGATATAATTGTCTGGCAACCTTAAGGCTCTGCTTAGTCGGACGAATCCTATCCCTTCCGAGGGGTCGTGATTTATCCACCCCAGAGTCAAAAGCTAAATTAGAATCACCGCCGTAAATAACTATTCCTTCCGTCAGTGGAGACAAGGTGCTAAGCATGGATTGGAAAAACTTTGCTTGCCCCTTGTTGGGAGCATAGTATGAGATAAGAGAGTAAATTTGTTCATCGATAATAATTTTAAGAAGAAGAAATCTACCCCCTGGGTCTTTAAATTCGGAAACTAGAGAAAATTGCACCCTTCCTGAAAAGAAAAGGCCTACCCCCTTGGTTTTGTTGTCAGAATTGGCTAAGTAAAATTTGGGGAATTTTGCGTGAATGAAAGAGGGTTGATAAGATTTCGGGAAATGTGTTTCTTGAAGAAAGAGGATATCAATTTTTAGGGAGTGACAATGCTGGAAAATCTTTTTACGTTTGATTGGTGAATTAAGACCTTGCACATTATGGGAGGCTAGTCGCAATATTGGTTTGTGATGAGGAATGTTAGCCATGGAGCAGAAAGGTACAGAAGGTAGGGATACCCTTATGACCTACCTTCTCGCTTGTTACCAGCTGCAGACTGCGGGACACCGGGGACAACACCCATGCTTCCATATGAACCGTAAGGGAGAGAGAAACTGCTTCATGAGCTATATCAGGGAGAGAAAGGAGGAAAAAGAAGAAAATGAAACAGACAATAAAGAAAAACATAGCAGACACATTTTTCCCAGGTGGGGGATAATATCCGCTCCTCCCACCAAAGGAAGTCAACATTTCTATCCTCACAACGGAGGAGATGTCCAGACTAGATGAAACAGGCCCCTCAGAGACTGTCCCACCCAGAACGGAAAGAGTGCACAGTAGGAACGTCCCAGCCCCCACAACACCAACCTAAAAGCAATCAGTACAAAATCAACAGATAAAACTGAACACCTGTAGCAAACTATAACTAGTGGCTGTGATATATGATTTGTACGCCACCTAGGCGTTGTACAGGGGGGAAAACGAGAGAGAACGGTAAACAGAAGTCCTGAGACCAGAGAACCTAAAAAGGTTCAGACTCCATAAAAAGAGAAGAAAAAACCACAAGGAGTCCCTCAGAAAAAGAAAATTTTTGTGCCAAAAATAGGACTGTGTCCTTATCATGGAGGAAGACCATCTTTAGCTTTCTTGTGTTTGGGGGAGATCCAGAGTGAAGTGAGAGGGCTGGATGGTGGTGGACGTTTGGCCATCCCAGAAGAAGTAGTCTGCATGGGGGACTGTGGATCCGAAGGGAGGAGGCCTAGCTTGCGGAGCAGCAGTTCTCCTTCATGAAGTGAGGTAAAGCGGTAAGGTTTTCCATTAAAATCAAACTTCAAGCCAAATGGGAATAACCACCAGTACTTAATGTTCTTCTGAGTCAGGATCGTCAGCAATGGTTTAAGTGATCGCCTTTTTTGGATAGTAAAGGGAGAAATATCAGCATACAGTTGAATTTGATGACCCAGAATTTGTAGTTGGGGTGATGACCGGGCTCTCTTCATCACCTCTTCCTTGACGCTATAGTAGTGCGGTTTAACCACTATATCGCGTGGGAGACCATCTTGGCGGGGGGGGCCCAGGGCTCTGTGAGCGCGATCCAGCTCCATTCGGTGTGATCTGATGTCAGGGATTAGGGTCTTTATGAGTGAATGGACAGCGTCATGTACATCTGTTACCGATTCAGGGAGCCCCCTGATGCGGAAATTAAGTCTGCGGGATCTATTTTCCAAATCGTCGATTTTGGCGTAAGCCCCCTCAAGTTGATCGTGTAGTTCCTGGAAACGATCGGAATTCTGGTTCACTCGATCGATCGTGGCATCCATTTTAAGTTCAATACTTTCAATGCGGGAGCCTAGCATATGGAGATCAGATTTTATATCAGAGGTAATTCTAGACGCCGTCTGCGCTAGCCCCTTATCAAGCAGCTCAGCAAATTTGGAGAACATAGCAGACATGTCCTGTGACTGAGGGGACTGGGATGGCTGAGGTATGAGCTGTGCTGCATTTATGAAAGCACCTGTATGTGGTGATCTGTGATCCCCTTCAGGAGATAGGTTAGGAAAGTCCTCCAGTGTATGCTGAATAAGCGATATGGTGGAAGCAGGGGACTGGGGACCTCCTTGGAGCTGTTGGGGGAGACCCCCTCCACATACCTCTGCGTGGAGTCTGTCCCTCCAGGGAGAAGAGCCTGTTGCTCCAGTGAGGGCCTCGTGAGGCGGCTGCTCCGCCGCCATCTTGGATATTTCGGCCGCTCCGGGGAGGCCAGCGAGACGGGTGCTCAGCCCTCTCCGCGCTTTCCCTTTTGGCATCCGCTAGTGCCCTTGTGTCGGTGGGAACCTCCGCTGTAAAAGGCGCAGAGTTGTTCGGCGGCGTTCAGCTGCTGGGTGAGCGGAAAGGCTGGGACGTTGCGGAGCCCTGTGTTCAGGCGGCCATCACAGGGCGCCGCGCATGCGCACTCCTCGGTGCAGTTTTATATCCACTCATGTATAGAGTATTGTTACATGTGAGTTCATTTGTCTTTATGTTGAGTTTTTTTAATAAACATATCAGGACTATGAGGAGCTCCTTTTTTCTTTTCTAAAACTGCATTCACTCTGAATAATATAACTAGATATAGTATATTGGATACCTTTGTGGACATTCTTTTGTGTGCTGCCGTCATTTGATAATTGTTAAATATTTATAATGTTAGGCTTGTGCTGTAGCTTTAAAAATGAGGAAGAGGCTGCCTTCAGGTAGGTCTTCTCTCAACTTATGCATTGCTATATGCATGTCCTATTGTAGAAAACTAGCAGTTTCCTTAAATTCTAAATAGTTTTAAGTTAGTGACCACACTTTACAAAAAAAACCTTAACTAAGCAGTGTGGCGTTATATTTATTTGAAAATGTATGCAACAAAATCCTCTGTTTTTAACATGAGAGGTGCTAGCTAGCTAGAAGTGTGCTGCGGATTGTAAAGAATTACAAATTCTTTGGCAGATAAACAGTTTCCATATATGTATTTCAATTTTGTATTTAGTTGCTTGCTTGGAGCTCAGCTTTAAAAATTGTGGCATTTATAGCTCCACAGTGAGCCAAACAGACAATTTAACATATATTTCGTAACTTCTGAGGAAAAGCAGCTACACAAGAAACATTATGACAGTCTGGTTTAATCATGTGTTTAGAGAAGGCAGGGACTGTTTTGTGGTAGATCAGGTTATGGAATATTTTGACAATCTTAAGGTTCCCTCCTTATAGGAAATGACATTGTAAAGACAAATGTAGCCAAGGGTTTGCTAATATAAGGCATTACAGTTATTATGGTTGCAAATGAGTTTGGCTCCCTCCAGTGTCCTTTTAATGCTGTTAGGACTTTCTTTTAATTCCTGAGAACTAGCCCTACAAAGCATTGTGGGAGATATAGTTTGAAGGAGGAAGTGACTCTGTTAACTGGATCAGCTCTGAACTACAATACATACAATGCAAAACACACAGCACTGCATGCTGGGAGGAGTAATAAAAGGAACACCGCTGCCATCTTTCAGTCTCTTTGGACGTCTTTCAATACCAGTCAGCAGGAGGTCTGCATGTGTGACCAGGAGACTGCGGCCTATACAGCGCGGAGCAGGATTGACAGCCTCTGAGGTGATTCAGAATACAGCCCAGCTGGCCTATCAAGCGGATCGGTTTGCAGAACCAGAGCATCTGGAGGTTTTCCTGTATTTCAGCCATCCGAAGGAGCAGTACAGCCTGACAGCCCCATCTTTTCATCAGACAGAGACATCAGGAGGGGAGTCCGGACGAAACCTCGTAGCCTCTGAGTCCATTGTGGTGAGAGGGCACCTGCCCATTTCAATAAAATGCACTGTTTTCTGAACGTGTTATTTACAGGCTGCTGGTGAGACTTAATATTGTAATTTAAGCTACAGGCTAGCTGAAGATTACTGGAGTCAAGGAACCTTTATCTTCATTTGCAAAGCATCACGGTTATACTTTGTACTTTGAACACTGAATTACAATCTAGGGGGAGCCCTTGAGTACAGGTTAAATACTGCATTGTATTATTGAATGTGAGAAACAATATATTGCAATTTGGTGTGTGTATTGAGGCTTCGGTGAGAAGGTGTTTAATATAGGATTTGGAAAATATTGAACATTTTGTCCCACTGTGCACCTGTTTACGTATACTCCCTACGGTGATTGCTGAATCCAGTTTTCATATCTATACCGATTGTTTTCAACTGTCATTTATTGTTTGTGTTTAATCACGTTGTTCATTGTGTTTAATGTTCACTTTAGTAAACTTTCTGAGTGGTTCAGTGCCATTGTGTGAGTTTCTCATTGATAACATTCCATTACAGGATGGAACCCAAGGTGTCAGAGGTAAGAGGAGATTTGCAGAGTCAGGGTAGCCAGTGGAATATAGAGTCAATCAGCAGCCCTCATGGGGGTACCGCTACACAAAGTAATGTTAATAGTGGCAAAATATAATGTCATTTTCATATATATGTAACTGTTTATTTTTTTTTTACAAGTGACAAAAACAGACCTAGATAATAAAGAGAAGCTTCACTCACCTGGGCCTCTGTGTGTTTTATTTTCAGAGAAAAAAAGAGAACTGCGCTAACCTCAAATGCCCAAAGTGAATGGGGTATGTGTGTGTGCCAAACCCACGATATGAGTCTTAGTGTCTTATTGTCTCCAAGACCACCTCAAAAATATAATGCATACTATTATATGTACAAATAAATGAAATTAAATACAAAAATAGGACACAAATACGTGTCAATAATGTGAATTACCCAAACGCAATACAGATTGTGTAAATCTCTGTGCATATACCCCTAAAATGAAAAAATGATTTGGTTTCCAATTTTTTACATGAAATAAATTGTCAAAAAATATGTATTCTGAGACACCAAATTTGGAAACCAAATAATTTTTTCATTTTAGGGGTATATGCACAGAGATTTACACAATCTGTATTGCGTTTGGGTAATTCACATTATTGACACGTATTTGTGTCCTATTTTTGTATTTAATTTCATTTATTTGTACATATAATAGTATGCATTATATTTTTGAGGTGGTCTTGGAGACAATAAGACACTAAGACTCATATCGTGGGTTTGGCACACACACATACCCCATTCACTTTGGGCATTTGAGGTTAGTGCAGTTCTCTTTTTTTCTCTTTTTGTTTAGTGTATTTTTGGTGTACATTTGAATTGCTGCTTCCGACCAATATCATTCTTATTCCGTAGCGCAGTTTCTTCCTCTTTGCTTTTTTTTGTGTTTTATTTTCAGTCTGTCCATACCTTTTTATCCTGAATTAGCATACCTATCTGCCCAGTGCAGAGGCGGCTCTAGGCTTTGTGAGGCCTTAGGCAAAACTCAGACATGAGAAAAATAATTAAAGCAATAACCCCCCCCCCCCCCCCCCCACAGCGCTGCTGGCTTCCCTCCTCTTCTCTCCCGCTGACTGGGGGATCTTCAGATAAAGGGGCTGGTAAATATGTCATTTACCAGCCCTTACTTTTCTAAATGAACACAATGGGTGATCGGTACTGATCACTCACTGTGTTCAATCATAACTGAAGCATAGTAAGCTGTGTTTTCTCTGCTTCGGTTTATGAATTAATAGGAGACTTTGTCTCCTGTTCATTCATTTGCAGTGAAGCTGAGGCTACAGAGAAAATGACTGGGGAATATCTGTCCTCAGTCCCTTTCTCTGTGTCAAAAGTGAGACTTCAGGGGTCTGTTTAGACCCCTGATATCTCACCAAAGAAACCAAAAAACTCACCAAAAAACAAAATTTTGGGTTTTAAAAAAATTGTAAGAAAAAGAAATAAAATTTGACAAAAATTTCTAATCAGACCAAAAAGTAATGCCCAATATGTAGCATAATTTAGCCTCACTCACTGTTTTCTGCGGTGCTCTGTGTATGCCACAGGTCACCATCTTCCTAGTAGGGGCCCCAGGGCATTACTTTGTCCATGATGCTATTATGATGGCACGGTACAATAGTGGTAAACATGTGTAGTAGAGGAAAATGGAGGGTATGACAGAGGGTAGTATGTACATGAGAGGATTGCGGAATCTATGTGGGGGGTGGTATGTATATGAGAGGGGTGCAGAGTGTATAGGGGGTAGTATGTACATGAGAGGATTGCGGAATCTATGTGGGGGGTGGTATGTATATGAGAGGGGTGCAGAGTGTATGGGGGGTAGTATGTACATGAGAGGAGTGTGGAGTCTATGTGGGGGGTAGTATGTACATGAGAGGAGTGCGGAGTCTATGGGGGGTAGTATGTATATGAGAGGATTGCAGAGTCTATGTGGGGGGTGGTATGTATATGGGAGGAGTGCAGAGTGTATGGGGGGAGACTGTATATGAGAGGGGTGCAGAGTGTATGGGGGATAGTATGTATATGAGAGGGGTGAGGAGTGTATGGGGGGTAGTATGTATATGAGAGGAGTGTGGAGTGTATGTATGTATATTAGAGGGGTGCAGAGTGTATAGGGGGTAGTATGTACATGAGAGGAGTGCAGAGTGTATGGGGGGTAGTATGTATATGAGAGAAGTGCGGCGTCTATGTGGGGGGTGGTATGTACATGAGAGGGGTGCAGAGTGTATGGGGGGGGGAGACTGTATATGAGAGGGGTGCGGAGTGTATGGGGGGTAGTATGTATATGAGAGGGGTGCAGAGTGTATGGGGGTAGTATGTATATGAGAGGGGTGCAGAGTGTACGGGGGGGGGTAGTATGTACATGAGAGGAGTGCAGTGTATATGGGGGGGGGAGACTGTATATGAGAGGGGTGCGGAGTGTATGAGGGGTAGTATGTATATGAGAGGGGTGCAGAGTGTACGGGGGGTAGTATGTACATGAGAGGAGTGCAGTGTATATGGGGGGGGGGGGACTGTATATGAGAGGAGTGCGGAGTCTATGTGGGGGGTGGTATGTACATGAGAGGGGTGCGGAGTGTATGTAGGTATACGAGAGGGGTGCAGATTGTATGGGGGGTAGTATGTATATGAGAGGGGTGCAGAGTGTATGGGGGGGTAGTATGTATATGAGAGGGGTGCAGATTGTATGGGGGGGGTAGTATGTATATGAGAGGGATGCAGAGTGTATGGGGGGAGACTGTATATGAGAGGGGTGCAGAGTGTATGGGGGGGTAGTATGTATATGAGAGAAGTGCAGAGTCTATTTGGGGGGTGGTATGTACATGAGAGGAGTGCAGAGTGTATGTATGTATATGAGAGGGGTGCAGAGTGTATGGGGGGGTAGTATGTATATGAGAGGGGTGCAGAGTGTATGGGGGGGTAGTATGTATATGAGAGTGGTGCAGAGTGTATGGGGGGGTAGTATGTATATGAGAGGGGTGCAGAGTGTATGGGGGGTAGTATGTATATGAGAGTGGTGCAGAGTGTATGGGGGGGTAGTATGTATATGAGAGGGGTGCAGAGTGTATGGGGGTAGTATGTATCTGAGAGGGGTGCAGAGTGTATGGGGGGTAGTATGTATATGAGAGGGGTGCAGAGTGTATGGGGGGCAGTATGTATATGAGAGGGGTGCAGATTGTATGGGGGGGTAGTATGTATATGAGAGGGGTGCAGAGTGTATGGGGGGTAGTATGTATATGAGAGGCGTGCAGAGTGTATGGGGGGGTAGTATGTATATGAGAGGGGTGCAGAGTGTATGGGGGGGTAGTATGTATATGAGAGTGGTGCAGAGTGTATGGGGGGGTAGTATGTATATGAGAGGGGTGCAGAGTGTATGGGGGGTAGTATGTATATGAGAGTGGTGCAGAGTGTATGGGGGGGTAGTATGTATATGAGAGGGGTGCAGAGTGTATGGGGGTAGTATGTATCTGAGAGGGGTACAGAGTGTATGGGGGGTAGTATGTATATGAGAGGGGTGCAGAGTGTATGGGGGGCAGTATGTATAAGAGAGGGGTGCAGATTGTATGGGGGGGTAGTATGTATATGAGAGGGGTGCAGAGTGTATGGGGGGTAGTATGTATATGAGAGGCGTGCAGAGTGTATGGGGGGGTAGTATGTATATGAGAGTGGTGCAGAGTGTATGGGGGGGTAGTATGTATATGAGAGGGGTGCAGAGTGTATGGGGGGGTAGTATGTATATGAGAGGGGTGCAGAGTGTATGGGGGGGTTAGTATGGGGGTAGTATGACATGGGAGGGGTGCAAATGGTATAAAACTGGTATATGGTGTGACTGAGCCCTAATTTATTGCTCCAGCACTGCAGAGACCACTTTGCAGTGGCATGCATAGAGCAACTGAAGAGCACAGCACCATGACTGCCCCCTGTGCTGCAGACACGGCTCTCACCGTCCCCTCCCTCATCCATCTCTAGTCCCTGCATACAAGTCACAAGTGCTCCCATAAACTTGTCAGCTCACCTCCCTCCACACCCGACAAAAGGAACTACTGCATGTCCGTGCTTTCATCCATCCCTCTTGGGTTCAGCAGAGGCCGCCAGCTCCGCCTCTATAATCTGTCCTCAGGCAGCGCTGGAGCCTCGAGGACACAGAGAGGGGGCGCTGGAGAGAGCAGAGCCTGAGGCAGAGAGCGCGGCGCTGGTCACATAGCACTAGCAGCGTTGTCACTGTGTTCAGTAGTTGCTTGCTGAGCCTTGCTCATCCCGCTCACTCGTCCCGCTAGTTTGGGGACACTGACGGGAGATATTCGCTGCCACTCACACGCACCGGTCAGGCAAATTAGGCGATCGAGGGGCCCCTATGAGTTGCGAGGCCTAAGGCGATCGCCTAATTTGCCTAATTAGAGAGCCGCCTCTGGCCCAGTGAATCCAGCATTGTCCTGCTGTGATCTACCAACCCCCCCCACACAACATAGCTGTTCCTGAACCACCATCTTCCTTTGTGATGTCATCAGGAGCCAGCTGCCTCTTCTGAGTTCTTGCAGTCAGCCCCTAATGACGTGCCACAGGGTCCGTACTCTTCTAGTCACTCACAAAAACTGAAGCCTCCTGGGATACCCCGTACATTTTCTACAAATTGCCAACTAGAACTTGTGCTTCAAGTGCCCTACAGATGTACAACTTGCCAGTGAAAATGTGCAGCAAGTTAACAGACTTACAGTGGGGACGGAAAGTATTTAGACCCCCTTATATTTTTCACTCTTTGTTATATTGCAGCCATTTGCAAAAATCATTTAACCAGTTGCCGACCGCCGCACGACGATGTACGTCGACAGCATGGCACGGGCAGGCATATTGGCGTACATGTACGTCCCTTGCCTCCCGCGGGTCGGGGGCCCGATCGGGCCCCCGCCCGGTGCCTGCGGCGGTCGGTTTTCGTCCGGGAGCGATCCGGGACGAGGGGGCAGCCATTCATTCATGGCCACCCCCTCGCGATCGCTCCCGACGAATAGGAATCCCCCGTGACATCACTTCCTCTCCTGTGATGTAAACACAGGAGAGGAAGTGATGTATTCTCTCCTCCGTGTCGGTATTTTTCGTTCCGACACGGAGGAGAGCGGATCGGTGAGTTGCACCAACACTCTACACACACAGTAGAACATGCCAGGCACACTCACACCCCCCCCTTTACCCCCCGATCACCCCCCCCAATTACCCCTGCCCCCCAGTCACAGTGACACCAATGTCATTTTTTTTTTTTTTTTTTTTGCATTGGTGTCATTTGTGACTGTAATAACTGTTAGGGCAGTTAGAGTTAGCCCCCTTTAGTTCTAACCCGCCGCGGATTTGTGGCGTTCCCGCATCGCTCCAGTGTGAACCCAGCCTAATAAGCGATCATTTTTCTGATCGCCGTATTAGTGTCACAGGTGACGCTAGTTAGGCAGGTAGGTATTTAGGTTCGCCGCAGCTTTTTATAGCGCCAGGGACCCCCATATACTACCGCATAAAGCCCCCTGATTGCCCCCTAGTTAACCCTTTCACCAGTGATCACCATATAACTGTTACAGGTGACGCTGGTTGGTTAGTTATTTTTTATAGTTTCAGGGCACCCGCCATTTATTACCTAATAAAGGTTTAACCCCCTGATCACCCGGCGGGTGTCATTTGTGACTAATAACTGTTAGGGCAGTTAGGGTTAGCCCCCTTTAGTTCTAAGGTACCCCCCTAACCCCCCCAATAAAGGTTTAACCCCGTGATCACCCCCCGTCGCCAGTGTCACTAAGGCTGGGTTCACATTGCAGCGGTTTATGAGAACGGATGTGATTCGCACCGCACTGCAGTGCAAATCACATCCGATCTCTGTGCGATTCGAGTTCAGCCATTCGCCGCACCCACCGCACCCGCCACACCCGCCGCACCCGCAGCAAATTCGCACGGGACCCTTTTTTTGGCCCGCAGCAGAATCGGATCGCATGGGTGTTCACACCATGCGATCCGAGTTTGCAGATCGCACTGCGATATGCGAACTGATCTGGGGGTGTCAGTAACATTTCACTGACACTCCCAGCAGTTCGCATAGGGCAGTGTGAACTGCCGCCGGGAGGCATGCGATGCGGGAACCCGCCGCGCATTCGTGGCGTTCCCGCATCGCTCCAGTGTGAACCCAGCCTAATAAGCGATCGTTTTTCTGATCGCTGTATTAGTGTCACAGGTGACGCTAGTTAGGCAGGTAGGTATTTAGGTTCGCTGCAGCTTTTTATAGTGCCAGGGACCCCCATATACTACCGCATAAAGCCCCCTGATTGCCCCCTAGTTAACCCTTTCACCAGTGATCACCATATAACTGTTACAGGTGACGCTGGTTGGTTAGTTATTTTTTTATAGTTTCAGGGCACCCGCCATTTATTACCTAGTCTCACTAGTGTACCCCTAAATTTAGGGGTGTCTACTTTCCAAAATGGGGTCATTTGGGGGGGGTTTGTGCCATCTTGGCATTTTATGGCCTTCAAAACTGTAACGCCCTTAGAAAGCCTGAAGGCGGTGCTTGGTTTTCGGGGCCCCGTACGCGGCTAGGCTCCCAAAAAGTCCCACATATGTGGTATCCCCGTACTCAGGAGAAGCAGCAGAATTTATTTTGGGGTGTCATTTCACATATGCCCATGGCATGCGTGAGCAATATATCATTTAGTGACAACTTTGTGAAAAAAAAAAAAAAAAAAAAAAGTTTGTAATTTTCCCGCAACTTGTGGCAAAATATAAAATATTCCATGGACTCAACATGCCTCTCAGCAAATAGCTTGGGGTGTCTACTTTCTAAAATGGGGTCATTTGTGGGGGTTTTGTGCCATCTTGGCATTTTATGGCCTTCAAAACTGTAATAGGTAGTGAGAAGTGAACTCAAAAATTTACGCCCTTAGAAAGCCTGAAGGCGGTGCTTGGTTTTCGGGGCCCCGTACGCGGCTAGGCTCCCAAAAAGTCCCACATATGTGGTATCCCCGTACTCAGGAGAAGCAGCAGAATTTATTTTGGGGTGTCATTTCACATATGCCCATGGCATGCATGAGCAATATATCATTTAGTGACAACTTTGTGAAAAAAAAAAAAAAAAAAGTTTGTAATTTTCCCGCAACTTGTGGCAAAATATAAAATATTCCATGAACTCAACATGCCTCTCAGCAAATAGCTTGGGGTGTCTACTTTCTAAAATGGGGTCATTTGTGGGGGTTTTGTGCCATCTTGGCATTTTATGGCCTTCAAAACTGTAATAGGTAGTGAGAAGTGAACTCAAAAATTTACGCCCTTAGAAAGCCTGAAGGCGGTGCTTGGTTTTCGGGGCCCCGTACGCGGCTAGGCTCCCAAAAAGTCCCACATATGTGGTATCCCCGTACTCAGGAGAAGCAGCAGAATTTATTTTGGGGTGTCATTTCACATACGCCCATAGCATGTGTGAGCAATATATCATTTAGTGACAACTTTGTGTAAAAAAAAAAAAAAATTTTTTTTTGTCATTATTCAATCGCTTGAGGCAAAAAAATAAAATATTCAATGGGCTCAACATGCCTCTTATCAATTTCCTTAGGGGGTCTACTTTCCAAAATGGGGTCATTTGGGGGGGTTTTGTACTGCCCTGCCATTTTAGCACCTCAAGAAATGAGATAGGCAGTCGTAAACTAAAAGCTGCGTAAATTCCAGAAAACGTACCTTAGTTTGTAGATGTGACAACTTTTGCGCAAACCAATAAATATACAATTATTGACTTTTTTTTTACCAAAGACATGTGGCTGAATACATTTTGGCCTAAATGTATGACTAAAATTGAGTTTATTGGATTTTTCTAATAACAAAAAGTAGAAAATATCATTTTTTTTCAAAATTTGCGGTCTTTTTACGTTTATATCGCAAAAAATAAAAATCGCAGAGGCAATCAAATACCATCAAAAGAAAGCTCTATTTGTGGGAAGAAAAGGACGCAAATTTTGTTTGGGTACAACATTGCATGACCGCGCAATTACCAGTTAAAGCAGCGCAGTGCCAAAGTGTAAAAAGACCTCTGGTCATTTACCAGCAAAATGGTCCGGTCTGAAAGTGGTTAAGTTAATTTTTTTTCCTCATTAATGTACACACAGCACCCCATATTGACAGCAAAAACACAGAATTGTTGAAATTTTTGCAAATTTATTAAAAAAGAAAAACTGAAATATCACATGGTCCTAAGTATTCAGACCCTTTGCTCAGTATTTAGTAGAAGCCCCCTTTTTATCTAATACAGCCATGAGTCTTTTTGGGAAAGATGCAACAAGTTTTTCACACCTGGATTTGGGGATCCTCTGCCATTCTCCTTGCAGATCCTCTCCAGTTCTGTCAGGTTGAATGGTAAACGTTGGTGGACAGTCATTTTGGGTCTCTCCAGAGATGCTCAATTGGGTTTAAGTCAGGGCTCTGGCTGGGCCATTTAAGAACAGTCATGGAGTTGTTGTGAAGCCACTCCTTTGTTATTTTAGCTATGTGCTTAGGGTCATTGTCTTGTTGGAAGGTAAACCTTCGGCCCAGTCTGAGGTTCTGAGCACTCTGGAGAAGGTTTCCATCCAGGATTTCCCTGTACTTGGCTGCATTCATCTTTCCTTCATTGACAACCAGTCGTCCTGTCCCTGCAGCTGACCCCCCCCCCCCCCACAGCATGATGCTGTCACCACCATGCTTCACTGTTGGGACTGTATTGGACAGGTGATGAGCAGTGCCTGGTTTTATCCACATGTACCGCTTAGAATTGAGGCCAAAAAGTTCTATCTTGGTCTCATCAGACCAGAGAATCTTATTTCTCACCATCTTGGAGTCCTTCAGGTGTTTTTTTTTAACAAATTCCATGCAGGCTTTCATATGTCTTGCACTGAGGAGAGGCTTCCGTCGGGTCACTGTGCCATAAAGCCCTGACTGGTGGAGGGCTGAAGTGATGGTTGATTTTCTACAACTTTCTCCCATCTCCCGACTGTATCTCTGGAGCTCAGCCACAGTGATCTTTGTGTTCTTCTTTACCTCTCTCACCAAGGCTCATCTCCTCCGATAGCTCAGTTTGGCCAGATGGCCAGCTCTAGGAAGGTTTCTGGTCATCCCAATTGTCTTCTATTTAAGGATTATGGAGGCCACTGTGCTCTTAGGAACCTTAAGTGCAGCAGAATTTATTTTGTAACCTTGGCCAGATCTGTGCCTTGCCACAATTCTGTCTCTGAGCTCTTCAGGCAGTTCCTTTGACCTCATGATTCTTATTTGCTCTGACATGCACTGTGAGCTGTAAGGTCTTATATAGACAGGTGTGTGGCTTTCCTAATCAAGTCCAATCAGTAAAATCAAACACAACTGGACTCAAATGAAGGTGTGTGTGAAACCATACTAAGGATGATCAGAAGAAATGGACAGCACCTGAGCTAAATATATGAGTGTCACAGCAGGGTTTGAGTACTTAGAACCATGTGATATTTCAGTTTTTCTTTTTTAATAAATCTGCAAAAATGTCAACGATTCTGGGTTTTTCTGTCAATATGGGGTGCTGTGTGTACATTAATGAGGAAAAAAATGAACTCAAATGATTTTAGCAAATGGCGGCAATATAATAAAGAGTGAAAAATTTAAGGGGGTCTGAAAACTTTCCGTCCCCACTGTACAATACAAAACTGCCACACATTTGTGGCAAGTCATGCTTGCTATCTGGACAATTATGATTGTGGAGGGGTGACAATTCAGAAGCTGCAAAGTGCATTAGGGGAGTGAATGTCTGCTTTAAAGTGAACCTATATACCTATATATACAAACTGCTGTACAAGTTAGTCATGGAAAATTTAGAAATATTGCCAGTTGATATAAGTTCCCTCTGAGTGTCATCAGCTGCTCTCTTTACTTCCAGTTCTGCAGAGGAACTAACCTGGCTGCTCAGGGACAATTAACCAGACAGTACATCTCCCTTGTAAAGAGCCATGGTATAGAATCGGATGTAGAAGTGGAGAAAGCAGCTGGTAACAGGACATTAGCTTGGAGTGATTGGCCTGAACCCAACACTTATCTTTATGAGAAGGATGTGGGAGAGCACTTGACAACACAGGGAACAGCCTAATCATGGAAGAAATAATAATGATCAATTAAAAAAAGGCAAATCCAGATGGTTGCTGGATTAAAAGCTACAGAAAAGATAGGTCAGGGGAAGTCTCTCTAAAAGGGACATAGACAGAAATATTTTTTTACTACAGCAGAGAAGGGTTCAGCCTTCTGACAATGTGTTCATTGCTGCTCATGCTTTCCAGTGACCCGTTAGTACTTGTATATGTGTCAAAGGGACAGAACATGAGAGAAAATCTCACCAATGAGGGTCACAAACACAAAACAAAATCTTGCAGAAATTTAGTCTTCTGCACGCTATTCACAATACTCTAGCCTGGTAGCAATGATCCATGGAACCTAAGAATAAAAAAAAAACAATTAAATCATGCATCATTGAAAAATAATGTCCTACAAAAATTTTTTTTTCTTTTCTGCTGTCTCTGTTCTCATTGGAGAAATTTCCGACTACTTCCTTTCGCTCTGATCACTGGGACAGGAAATGAGAGGACATCTTCCTAACAGGGACACAGGAAGCCATATGCTGTAAGCTTGATAGAGGTTCTAGCCCTTCCCCAACACTATGCAAAACTATTCTAGATTTACAGCTCTAAGGGCTCATACACAGTATCGGTTGGGCTGCCCCCCAACTGATACCCACTTTAGCTAAAGATGCAGTGACCAGGGGATAACACATGCCATGGTTGGGATGCTTTGCTTCTTGGCCGTGGCTGGAAATATACCACCTGTCACTTTCACGTCAATAGGACCTTTATGACAGTGCCCTTCAACCGTGTGCAATGCAAGCATGGGGTTCAAGTCAGTGGCATATCGTCCATGTGTAGAGTGTGTGCAGTGCACATGGGCCCTGAGGGTGAGCGGGGCCCACACATTACACACATGGAGAAGCTTCATGCGCCCCCTCCACTTTTATGTGCCCCCCCCCGCAATACAGATCGCCGGTGACTGTGGCATCCCTTGCTGCTGTTGGTTTCTCATCATTCTCAGTGACCCCCCCACTGTATTGCCCCCCCACCACAACACAGTTCCCCATGCCCCCCTTCCCCCAGCGCTGCTGTCTGGCTCCCCCTCCTCCCGTTCCATCAGCTGCAGCTGGGGCAGGAGATGTGTGAATGCTCACATTCCCTTTTTTATCTAACTTGTCTGGATAGAGGAACCGGCTGGCTGAACAAGATAATACTAATCGTCTACGGACTGCTGAACAGACTGCTGCACTCTATAGACTATATTGTACATTACAGACTTCTGCACTCTGTACACTATATTGTAGATTATAGACTCCTGCACTAGGAGCACTCGTATACACCGCTCCTCCACCTCCTCAAATATGCTGCTTGCAGGACTTTTTCCTGTCCTGCAAGCGCACCACCCCAGTGTGAAAGCACTCAGGCTTTCACACTGGGGATGCAGAACAGGCATTTTACATGTGCTATTTTTAGCGCAAAAACGCCTGTAAAGTGCCTCACTGTGAAAGTGACCTATATAGTACATTACAGACTGCTGAACTATGTACACTATATTGTACATTACATACTCTGCATTACAGGCATGATATTGTACATTACACACTCCTTTACTATATACACTATATTGTACATTACAGACTCCTGTACTACAGTATATCCACTATATTGTACATTGCACACACCTTTACTATATACACTATATTGTACATTACAGACTCCTGCAATATGTACTGTATACTATATAGTACATTACATATTCCTGCACTGTATACTCTATATTGTATATTCCTACCTTCCAACATTTTGAGATGGGAATAGGACACGACACCTTAAAGGAGAATTAACAAAAAAAAGGGTTCATTAAATCCACAAGGACTTTTTTTTACCACTACTATTCCTTTATATGTGCTTTTAAAATTAAAAAATTCAGCAATTTAGAGTTTGGATGAAAGATTTAACGCTGGGAAACACTTTAAAAAAAATAAAAAGTGCATTTTATTTACAACTATATAGATCAGACTAAAATGAGGGACAAATGAAAGGGAAAGAGGGACAGAGGGACATTGCTCCAAATCAGGGACAGTCCCTCGAAATCAGGGATAGTTGGGAGCTATGTATATTATGCATGTCTGACCAAAGTGTTCGTTGTGTCAACAGTTGCAATGAAGTTCTTCTATAAGGTAGACTCAGAAAAAGTGTTAGCTCTCTGTCTAAAAACCATATGTAATGGAAGAGTTTTCCTTAAGTATACATGTCTGTGAGACTCTTATATATGTCACAGTAATCTAAGCATTACGGGTACAAGAAGAGATATTTTTTTTTTACTTACAGCGCCTCCTCACCATCTGTCAAATGCTTTCTAAAAAGATATCCAAACTCGGATCGCTTTTCAGAGAGCAATGCTAGTGTGAGGCCGCGTACACACGCGCGGACTGTTGGCCCAACTTTGTCCGTCCAACAGTTTGAGCGAACAGTCCACTCAAACTTAGCATGGACGGACATGGCCACACACGACGAACGAACAGTTTGCTGAAACCGTGCGCGATGACGTGAACGGCACGTACGACGGGACGCAAAATACGACGTCCTATACACTGCATTATAACTTTCGGCTTGAAAATCCTTTCTGAGCATGCGCGGAACTTAGTTTGACGAACAAGCCTACACACGGGCGGACTGTTCGTTGAAACAAGGTTTCAGCGGACAGTTTTTCGGAATTTCCGTAAAACCTTGTCCGTCCAACTGTCCGCTGAAACTGTCCGCTGAAAGCCCACACACGAGCGGACTGTCCGCCCAAACACTGTTCAGCGGACAAGGTTGGGCCAACAGTCCGCGCGTGTGTACGCGGCCTAAATGAGTTCTAACAGCTAAAATCTTGCACAGGGGACTATTAAATACTCCCATTTATGCTGCACATTTCTTCCAGCTGGCAGAAATTCCAAAGTAAAACAATGCTCACTTTGGCACATATTTATATGCATTTTCAGGTGTATGTTATTTAGAAGCACATAAGTATAAAGCACATACACATATGATTGCACGCTGAAATATGAATCTTAATGCCACAATTTTCTTGGAAATTTTGATTCAAATAAAGCTACACTCAAAAAAAAAATGCCTCTAAAAAAGCCTTATTTTCTGCCAATATGTATGAAGCCTTGACCAGCATTTTAGTACATAACTGAATTTTTCTATCTTTTGGTTTAAATAATTATACCGTATGCATAGTTGATACTCAAATCACAGAAAAACTAAAATGTTATGATAAAAGCATATCTATTACAAACTAAAGCTTATACAAGCCAACCATGAAGTTTCTCATTCTATATATGATTAAAGTGGGATAAGTGGTTCTAGTTCTTATTTCATTTCCTGAAAGGATCAGGTTTCTTAGGTGAAGTGGTCATAAAATGTCTTCTCTGCTTAGAAAAGTGGATAATAAAGACATGTTTAAGAAGCTGTCTTGGCAACCTCTCTTTATATAAAAGCAGAATTCTAATGAGTCTTAAATTACAAAGTAGCCCGTGGACATTTGAATCACTTAGAGAAGGATTTACATTTTAAATTAACATTTTTGAAAATGATGAATTTCTTTTAATTTTGTTACTGCAATAAACGTAATGGATGTATCATGGCTCCTTCTGTCTTTTTGTCAGCCATAGATACATCAACTGTGTCATGACTAAGAAAATATTATTTTTAACCCACAATCTCAATGGGAGTGTATTTATGGGTCCAGTAGACATCAGAGGAAGCTTGATGAACGTCTATCACAACCCCTTCCAAATCCACGTTTCTTCATCAGGCATTGCTCAAGGCAGACATTGGGGGGACTATCTTTTTATATCCAGTGGATTATAAAAGCACAGCCTAACTGATAGCTAATGTATTTTTTAATTGGCTCTCAGAGAGTCACTAGGAGCTCAGAATATTTTATTTTAAAGAAGAGTTGCACCCAAAAATGGAGCTTTCCTATAGACCTGGGGTATGTTTCACAGGCTGTGCTGCAGCGAGTGGCGAACGTGCGGATTCTGCCTAGGGGGGTGTCTGATCACGCTCCCCTTCTCCTTGGGGTATCCCTTGGGCTCCCTTTGCGGAAGGGACTGTGGAGGCTGTCGGGGTTTTGGCTAGCGGACATTGGGGTTCAGGAGGATATGCCGGAGGCCCTGTGTCACTACTGGTTGGATAATGAGGACTCTACTGAGCCCCTGGTGGTCTGGGATGCGTTCAAGGGCTGGCTGAGGGGTGAATACATTTCCCGAATTGTCAGGTGTCGCAAACGGTCTGTGCGGTTGCTGGAGGAATTAGAGAGGTTGTTGAGAGAAAAGGAGAGTAGACACATGGCGGACCCCACCCCCCTAGCTATCAGGAATGGCAGATGGCACTTAGGGCGGTCAAGCTGCATAGGATAGACATGACTAAGAAGTCTATGCTGGGCACTGCTCAGAAAATCTTTGAGTATGGGGATAAAAATGGGAGGCTGCAGGGGGCGTGGCTTGGCGCGCGGAAGGAATGGCTGCCTGATAGAGGAGCTCCTGGAGACCCGCGGCCTTTTCGCTGATTCCCTGGCCATAAACACGCCGCAACATGCACAGACCGGCTCGCCTTCACTCCGGCTCCCGTTCTCGCCGGCAGTCCACCTCGTCTCAGCCCCGCAGCATACAAGACCTCTTCCAGTCTCAGGCTCGCTCCGGCCGAGGCACACCGCGCAAGATGGCGCAGGCACGAGGCGATGAGGAGGACCTGAGCGACGGCTCGCAGTGTGCTACAGAGGACCTGGTAAGCGGGATGGGGAACCCTGATCACCCTCTCACGCTGGGGGACATGACCTCTATTGCCTCGGACATTAAAAATACCCTCTTCTCAGCGATCACAGACTTGAAAGCTGACCTGCTGTCCCTAACTGAAAAGATGTCCTCCCTGGAAAGAACCGAGCATAAGAGAGATAAGGCAGTGCACAGGCTGGAAGCTACGGCAGCTGCACATACTGCTCACTTGATCTCAATCAACCGCCATTTGGAGGATCTTGATAATAGGGGGAGACGATGCAATATCAGGGTGAGGGGGGTCCCCGAGTAGGTGGGTCCCGATCAACTGCCATCTGCCTTACGCTCCATATTCAATAATCTATTGGAGAACCCAGCTGACACCCCTATTGACTTTGTTAGAGCACACAGGGCCCTGAGAGCTAAACCCTCAGACGCTGCACCACCCAGGGATATAATATGCTGCCTTCAGAGTTTCGCTTTAAAGGAGGAAATTCTAAATCAAGCTAGAAAGAACAACAGGATCATGTTTAATGACTGTGAGCTCACGCTTTACCAGGACTTGTCTCCAATAACTTTGCAAAATAGAAGGGCCTTGCGCCCTTTACTGGAGGTGTTACGTGAAAGAGGGGTGGTCTATAAGTGGCGCTTCCCCTTCGCATTGCAGGCGACCTTACATGGAAAACAATTGATGCTACGCCTACCCGCAGAGCTCCCGGATTTCTGTGCTAGCTTGAACATCCCCTGCATGGCTCTACCGGACTGGTATGCCGAGTTCAATCCCCCACCAGTGGATGACAGCCCGAGTTGCTCTCCTCTCTCCTCACCAGCGAAACCCCCGCAGAAGAAGAGCAGGAGCGGGAAACAGGGCCCAGCCATGGGGGGCCACCCATCACACTCCGATCGTCAATCCAGGCTTCGCGACAACGCTTGAAGACCGTTGGTGCTCCTCCTGGATAGCAGTCGCCTGGGCGTTGCCCCTTTTTTCTTTTTTTTTTCTCTTGAACTGTTCTTGTTTTTTCTTTTTTTTGGTTCCTCTCTTTTTTTGGGTCCCGTAACGAGACACTGTTGGCTTTGTTTTAGTTTATGTTTATGCTGGGACTCTCTGGGTTGGTGGTCTTTTATTGGTTCCTAATGAGTACGCTGCCCCAGCTATGGGGTTTACACCCTGGGGGTACATTGGGACTGTAAGCGGCCTCCTCCCCCCTTCCACGTCACACCTGTTGGGTTTACACCGGTTAATAATTCCTGGCCAGGGAATATATTTGTGCTTTGACTTCACGTTCCTTTTAGGTCTGCGGGTCTCCCTTATGGCGACTCTAGTTTTTGATACGTTAGTTTTCCTTTTTTTTTTTTTTCTCTCCCCTTTTTTTTTTTTGGGTGTGTGAGTTTATTTACTTCTTTTTATATTAATAACTGCTTTTCTCATAGCATTTTGCACACCTTCCCCCTTCGGCGAAGTTCCTCCCACGGTCCCCACAATAAAAAGGTGGAGCTGTGCTGACGGTGGTGGCACAAGCACCACCTTCTGCTCTCCTAATAGCTTGCAGTATAGGATACTGTAGGCAGATACTGTTATTTTGTTAAACCCTTTCCGTTGTGCAACCCTCATACCCTCTTATATTCTAACTCACGTTTTCTTTCTTACCTCTAGCCTATTATCTTTTTTCTCCTGTTTCTCTCCTCATCTTCCCCCCTTTCCCTTCTCTTCTCTTCTCTTCTTTGTTTTGCAGA
The DNA here is from genome assembly GCF_037356315.1 of Lithobates pipiens. Lineage (NCBI taxonomy): Eukaryota > Metazoa > Chordata > Amphibia > Anura > Ranidae > Lithobates > Lithobates pipiens. The sequence continues at coordinate 348,094,042 of NW_027507903.1, forward strand.
GTGGGCCCTCAGAAGAGCGTTCTGACACCTTCGACATGGCATACTCCTCGCTGGGCCGTAGCCCTACCTTGATCTCCCACAATGTTCACAGCCTCAACCTGCCGGAAAAACGCACTGCCGTACTCAGAGAGTTGAGCAGGGTAAGGCCCATGTTTGTATATTTGCAGGAGACACATTTCCGGGGTGATCAAATTCCTAAATTGTCCAACAAAAACTTTCCACAGGTCTATCACTCCACGAACCCTATAGCCAAAACAAAAGGAGTGTCGATCCTCCTACATAGGAGTGCGGGATTTGTAGTGACCCAACAGTTGTCTGACCCGGAGGGTAGGTTTTTATTTTTGAAAGGCTCCTGGGGTAACACACCTCTAACGTTGGCGAATGTTTATTTCCCCAATAGAGGGCATGTTGCGTTTTGCAATCGACTTATTGAGGAGCTAAAAAGCTTTGCCTCGGGCTGCATTATCCTGGGTGGGGATTTTAATGTTCCGCTCAATCCCCTGCAGGACACATCCGATGGCAAATCTTGCTTGACGTACCGCATATTGAAACGGATCAAGCGCCTTTTACACTCCTTGACCTTGACCGACGCGTGGCGAACGCTTCGCCTGTCGGACAGGGACTATACGTGCTGCTCGGCACCTCATGACAAATACACTCGCATTGATTACACCTTCATCACACAGAGGGACCTATTAGATCTACAAGAAGCCCATATAGGCCTCCAGACCATCTCGGACCACGCACCTATTTCACTCACAATGACACGCCCTGATCTGAGACCTAAATCTTGTATGTGGAGACTGAATCCCTCCTTGTTGACTGATGCCGACTTGCTCCCTTCTTTGACGGAGGCCTTGCGAAACTATTTTCTAGAGAATGAGACAGAGGAACTGTCCCCCCTAACCATTTGGGAAGCGCACAAGTGTGTGATGAGGGGGGTGTTCATTAGAGCTGGGGCGGCCCGGAAGAGAGCAGCGGAACTACAGATTCAAACATTGACCTCCAGGGTGGCGCGGTTAGAAACCCAACACAAACGGTCCCTGGACGCCTTGAAAGCCCAGGAGTTAATTCAGGCTAGACTAGAGCTGCGCAGCTTCCTGGAGATCAGGAGCAAACGTACCCTTTTTCTTAAAAAGAAGATTTACTATGAGCATGGAGATAAAGGAGGGAAATTCTTAGCCAGGGCCCTGAAGGAAGCCTCTCTAATCAATAACATTTTGGCAGTTAGGATGGGAGATGGTACCCTGTCACATCGCACGGATAAAATCTCCGAAAGTTTCCACCAATATTACACTAAGCTCTACAGCACGCCCCCACAACACAAACCTGGCTCGCTGAGTGGCGACCGGAGCCAAATTATACGGGATTATCTAGAGCAGAGCGGTATGCCCACGTTATCCCCTGAGGATGCGGAATCCCTAGAGGGCCCCATCACGTCTGCGGAGCTGTTGGCCACTATTAAAGGTCTTAAACCGGGGAAGAGCCAGGGACCTGATGGGCTTACTGCACATTACTATAAAGTGTTCTCGGCCTTGCTAGAAAAACCGCTCTTGAAAACTTTTAATTTCCTTAGAAATCCGCATCACCTCCCTGCTTCGTTCCTAAGCGCGCATATAACTGTTATTCCGAAATCAGGTAAGGACCCCACCGAATGTTCTAGTTATCGCCCGATTTCGTTGTTGAATTTGGACTTAAAAATCATGTCAAAGATAATTGCGAACCGGTTACGTCTTTTTCTTCCCCAATTAATTGGTCCCGAACAGGCCGGCTTCATGCCGGGGAGGGTATCCAGGGACAACGTGACCAAAGCACTGAATATGATCCACCATTGCCATAGGGTCGGTCTGGAAGGCTTTCTCCTATCTACGGATGCGGAGAAAGCCTTCGATAGGGTGGCCTGGGACTACCTGTTCGCAACTTGTCAGCACATAGGTCTACGCCCGGGAATGCTCTCCTGGATTTCCTCCCTATATCAGAACCCGACAGCACGCTTAAAAATCAATGGAACCTTGTCTGAACCGGTGGTAATCCATAATGGGACGAGACAAGGATGTCCATTATCCCCCTTATTGTTTATCCTCACCCTGGAACCATTTATCCGCACAGTTAACAATTCTCCTTCAATTACTGGATTCCACATTGGACACAAGAGCCTCAAAATTGCCGCATACGCGGACGATTTATTATTTTTTTAACTCGCCCGCACACTACCATTCCCAACCTACTGATGGCTTTCACCGTGTATGGATACATCTCCCATCTTAAGATAAACTACAGCAAGTCGGAGGCGATGAATTTGTCGCTTGCGCCGGAGGCATTGGCGCAAGCGCAAACGAATAACTCTTTTCAGTGGATTTCAGGCGCTTTAAAATACCTAGGCATTAGACTCACCCCCCAGATACACCTTATATACGCTCACAACTTTCGGCCCATGCTGCGACAGATAGACACTGACCTGAGTAGATGGTCCCTAGGTTTTTTCTCTTGGTTTGGCAGGGCTGCCATAATCAAGATGGTCACGTTACCACGTTTGCTATACCTCTTCCATACTTTGCCCATTTCAATTCCAGCCTCTTTTTTTAAGCAGTTGAAATCTATCTTATGGAAATTTTTATGGGCCCACAAACGCCCACGCATCAGTCTTCGTTTACTGATGAAACCCAAATCGGAGGGTGGGGTGGGATTTCCGAATTTTAAACTTTATTACTATGCTACGCACTTAGCCCGAATTATAGACTGGAATTGTCATGCAGCACGCAAGGATTGGGTAAGGGTGGAGGAGAGTATGTCTAAGACTCCCCTGCGCTTCTCCCCCTGGATACCACGGGACAAATGCCCTGCTGAATTGATCCAACACCCTCTTATTGGAGCCACACTGAGGGTCTTGCATAAGCTTGTCGCCGGACACAAATTCACGTCCTCTCCGGGCCCTCTCACACCCCTTTTACACAACCCGGATTTCCCTCCTGGGATGGACTCAAATAGATTTATGTTAGATACAACCACTCCTCTCCTGGCTACACACTTGACTCGACGGGGGCGGGTTCTCTCACTTGAGGAATTGGGGGATGTTTTGCCCTCAGGGACACTGTCGTTCTGGAACTACCGTCAGGTTTGCCATTACATGTTGGCGTCCGACAGAAGGCAGGCTGTCCTGAGAGAGCTCTTACCTTTTGAGTCAGTTTGCCTCCGGGGTGATCCGGTTGAGAAAACGACCTCCTTTATGTACACGTGTCTCCAGCAGCTTGACCACACTGAGGCCTCCAGGTTCAGGGAGAGCTGGGAGAGGTTACTTCAAACCTCTTTCACTGATACACAATGGCGGGACGCATGTATTTTAGCCCATAAATGTACAGTCAGCACTAGACTGCAAGAAAACTCGTACAAATTACTTTCTCAGTGGTACGCTACACCGGTTAAGGTGAAACGCTGGTATCCGGCTTCGTCTGACTTGTGCTGGCGGTGTGGGGAGGCGAAAGGAGACATGCTGCATATCTGGTGAAGCTGCCCCCGAATAGTAGATTTCTGGAGTCGGGTCCGAGGCCTAATATCTCACATAACAGACACTAAAATTAAACTCACCCCGGGCTGTTGTCTCCTGCATATATCTAACGTTTCTTTGGGCAAATATAATAGATCTCTAACAAAATATTTACTGATCGCAGCTAAATCTTTGGTACCTAAATATTGGAAACTTTCGACTACCACCACTATCCGAGAATGGGTGCACTCAGTTAATCATATCTTTGCCATGGAAGAGATGTTGGCTACCGCTAAGGACACAGCTGACAAATTCCACATTACATGGTCTCCCTGGGTTCAGTTCAAATACTCTGCGGCTTTCGAGAGTTTGACTAATGGCTGAACTCTCCTCCCTCCCGGATGTGTAGCTGATTGGGGTGATGGAGTCCAGGGTTGGGCCGGTCTGGCGGGGATGTGTTACAGGATCTCTGAAGCTCTGCAAACTCACTCTGTCTTTCTTTCTATTTTTATAGGTCTTTTTTCTTTTTTTTTTTCTTTTTCTTTCTTCTCCCCTTTTACCTTATTCTACTCTTTTTAACTTCAGCTTGCTTCCTTTCCTTTCCCTTGACATGAGGATGTGTTGTCTGTTTTAAACACTGAAGGGTTCATAGGGCTCTATTTGGGCTCGTCACTTAATTTTCATGTCACTTTTAATATGCGTAATTTGTTGTTATGGATAAGTGCTTTGCATATTATAGCCTGTAACTTTTATGCTGGTTTGTTCTCCTGCTAACGCAGGCTCCCTTTACATGTATTCGTTGACTCTGTAACCACATTGTGACATTTGCTTAATAAAACTTATTAAATAAAAAATGGGAGGCTGCTCTCGTGTTTAGCCCGGGGACATTCTACCAGTGCCCATATTGGCAGGGTCAGAGACGAGGGGGGGACCCCTATCACGGACCCGGAAGAGATCCTGAATAGGTTTGTGCGCTATTATAGCGCCTTATATTCCACTAGGGTTGACTATGATGACTCGGCTCTGCTGGCCTTCCTGGACGGGGTGGAACTTCCTGCCCTGTCCCGGGAGGCAGTGCACCATCTGGAGCGGGACATATCGTTGGAGGAGGTACAGGTGGCAATGGCCCAAATGCAGGTGGGGAAGTCCCCGGGGGCGGATGGTATCCCCGTTGAATTTTTTTTCTACTTATCAGGAGTTGGTCGCCCCTAAGCTGGTATCTTTGTTTGCCCAGTCTCTGGAGAGGGGGTTGCTCCCCGACTCTGTGTCAGAGGCGATTATAGTGTTGGTGCCCAAGCCGGGTAAGGATCCCGAGGACTGTGCGTCCTACCGTCCAATATCCTTGATTAATGTCGACGCCAAATTGCTGGCAAAGGTATTGGCGAATCGACTGGCGCGGGTCCTGGAGGAGCTTGTCCATGTTGACCAGACGGGATTTATGCCCGGTAAGGGTACCGACATTAATCTATGGCGTCTCTTTCTTAATTCAACTATCCCCCATGATAACGCTGGGACCAGGGTCATTGCCTCACTGGATGCCGAAAATATGGACATGTGGAATAGGGATACCTATGGGTGGTACTGCACAGATATGGGTTTGGTCCCCATTTCCTGAGTTGGCTGCAGCTGCTTTATAAGCGACCCAGAGCGCGGTTGCGGATTAATGGTAGGCTGTCGGAGGGGTTTCAGTTGGAGAGGGGCACCCGTCAAGGCTGCCCCCTTTCTCCCTCGTTATTTGCGCTGGCGTTGGAGCCTCTGGCGGTAGCCCTGAGGGCCTCCTCGAGGGTGGAGGGGTTAAGAATTGGCTCCCTTGAGGAGAAGGTGTCGCTCTACGCCAATGATGCCCTGCTCTATTTGAGGGATGCGGACTCCTCATTACGAGCGGCTCTGGAAATTTTTAACGAGTTTGGTCGTTTTTCTGGGGTCAGAATAAACTGGACCAAATCTGTCCTGTTTCCTCTGGACCCGGGGTCGAGAGTGGCTGCAGCAGATACTCAACTCCAGTGGGTCAGTGAATTCAAGTATCTCGGAATGGTGGTGGGCAGTGACCCGTCGGTGGGCAGTGACCTATTACGACCTTAACTTGAAACCTGCCCTCCTTCAGCTGAAGGCTAGATGTGCCTCCTGGGGGAAGCTTCCCCTGAATTTGTTGGGTCGCATCAACCTGTTAAAAATGGTGTTCCTTCCCAAATTCCTCTATTTATTTAGGAACTCCCCCGTTTTGATCCCGGGTGCATTTTTTGCCGATCTTGATAGTTGTGTTGGGTCATTTATTTGGGGGGGATCCACCCCTAGACTTGCGCGATCCACTCTGTGTCTGCCTGTGCGATGTGGAGGGCTGGCTCTACCCAACTTTAGGGTCTATTACTGGGCGGCGATCCTCGTGTCGGTCCGTTGGTGGTTTGCCCGTTCTAGGACAAACGCTGCGGTCTGCATTGAGGCAGCTGGAGTGGGTTCTTTGGACGACCTTAGCAATTTAGTGTACAGAGGCCCTGGTGTACATCCTGGGCTTCCGCTGCCGACTTGGACGACACTCAGGATGTGGGGGTTGGCCAGGAGACGGTTTATTAGGCCAGGGGTCTGGTCTCCCCAGCAGCCGCTGTGGGAGAACCCTGGGTTCCCGCATTTTCGGACTGTACCTGACCCGATGGTGTGGGTGCGCTATGGGGTGAAGACGGTAGGAGACATTATCATGGGTGGAAGATTGGGGTCGTATGGGGAACTCGCCACCAAATTTAATTTGCCCGGGTGGATGTACTTCTGCTACCAGCAACTACGACATGCAGCCAGGGCTCAGCTGCCAGAAGTTACGAGCCTCTCTATGGACCCCGTGGAGGAGCTACTAACTCAGGACCAGCTCTCCAAGCCTCTCTCGTCCTTATACATTTCGCTAATTAGTGTGGACTCTCCTAAGATGGAGAAATTGTGGGAAACCTGGAAGAGGGATATTCCTACCCTGGAGAGAGAGGATTGGACTGACTGCTTTGAGGATAGCCTAGGCCTGGTGATTTCCTCTAGGGATAAAGTAATACAGACCAAGTTTCTACATAGAGTTTATTATACTCCGCAGCGGCTGCACAGACTGTACCAGTAAAGAGACCCTGCCTGTACCAGGTGCAAGGCGGAAGTGGGAACGTTCCTCCATATGTTCTGGAGCTGCCCGGCAGTGGCCGGCTTCTGGACTTACGTGTTTGACACCATTAATGGGCGTCTTGGCTTGTCCCTGCCCCGGTCCCCGGAGCTGGCTCTTCTTGGCATTCAGGAGGAGGATCAGCGGTCTCGCTACTCCAAACTCCTGGTTGCCTTTTTGCTTTATTATGCCAAGAAGGCCATTCTCCTTGGCTGGACTTCTGCCTCCCCCCCGACGGTGGCTCTGTGGGATGACATCATTAATAAGGCCCTACCGTTATACAAAATGACATATATCAGCAGGAAGTGCCCTAAGAAATTTGATGGCATATGGCTACTCTGGACAGGAGGAGATAGAGAGGGTATATAGAAGTTAGAACTGCTACTGCTGGATCCGTGGGGGTTGGTCCTCCCCCCCCCCCCTTCCTTCCCCCTTCTTCCCTTTTCTTTCCCTTGTCATGCCCCCACTCTTGTTCCCCCTTCTCCCTTTGTCTTCCCCTTTCCTACCTGCCCCCCCTCCCTTCCCCCCTTACGGGGTCTGATGGGGGGTACAGTGGCTCCCCTGTTACATTGACTGTTCCGTGGTATCTGAGTGTCCACTGCCCTCACATGGTTAATGTCGGGGAAGTTTGTATAACAAATCTTGTATTCCACATGGAGTATACTGTATTCCAATTCCTTTTCTTGTTGTACGTTTTAACATTGTTTTTTCTGGATTGTAACCTGTGTGTCAAATATCAATAAAGCGAACTTTATTCACTGTGAAAAAATGGAGCTTTCCACTTTAAGGTGACCCCCTGACATGCCACATTTGGCATGTCATTTTTGGGGGGGGGGCGGGAGCGGATATCCTCTTTTTAGAGGGTCCCACCTCCTACTTCCTCCCGGTGCACCGGGGCACTCAGAAGGGAGATCACCTCTCCCCCCTCCCTCTTGGCAATCATCTGGACACGTCACAGGTCTCTTTCAGTTCTAGTGACAATATCCACCAGGACAAATAAAGAGGGCGAACTTCCTTAGCAGTAGGCACAGACCGAGAGTTAGAGTGGCCTATAAAATAATACAATATATGAATGAATGAATGAATGAAATACTTATATAGCGCACAATGCGAACTGAATCGCCTCTAGGCGCTGTGGCGAGCTTTGATCATCTGCTAAAAGAGGAAGGTCTTGAGTTTTTTCCTAAAAGCCAGGTGATTTTCTTCCAGGCGGATGTTTATTGGTAGAGCATTCCATAGCCGAGGCCCTTGGACAGCGAATCTCCGATCCCCCTTGGATTTATACCGGGCTTTGGGCACGAGGAGGAGGTTTTTGTTGGCTGATCGAAGACTGCGGTTTGGTGTGTAATGATTTATTTTCTCCATTAGGTATTGCGGAGCTTCTCTATGCACGCATTTGTGGGTGAGGCAAAGGGTCTTGAACGTGATCCGATTTTTTACGGTTAGCCAATGTAAGCTCCTCAGTGAAGGAGAAATGGATTCCCAGGGTTTTTTTCCTGTTATCAGCCTTGCCGCCGTGTTTTGGATCAGTTGTAATCGCGCAAGTTGATATTGTGGTAATCCTATGTAAAGCGAGTTTGCGTAGTCCAGTCGTGAATTAATGATTGTTCCAACTACCACCGCTTTGTCATTCTTTGGGATAAAAGGGATGAGTCTGCGAAGCATGCGCAGCAGATGGTGAGATCGACTGACTACTGCTCCTATTTGCGCATCCATTGACATTTGTGCGTCTAAAATAACCCCGAGACTCTTCGCTTTGGTCTTTGGGGAGATAGTCTGCCCAAAGACGGTTGGTGGAGACCAGGAGGTTTTGGTTGCGGGCTTATGATTTGGGTGTAAGATAAGAAGCTCTGTCTTTGATTGGTTCAGCTGGAGGGAGTTGGTGGTCATCCAGTCCTCTATTGATTTGAGGCAGTTTTCAAGTTGTTGTCGGTGATCTTTTTTTCCATTGATCCGGAAATAAAGTTGCGTGTCGTCAGCGTAAGAGTGGAAGCAGAGATCTGAGCATCTGATGATTTGAAGGAGTGGGCGAATGTAAATGTTGAAGAGAACGGGTGACAACGGAGAGCCTTGAGGGACTCCGCAGGTGACTGCCCGAGTTTCGGAGAGGAATTTTCCTAGTTTCACTGTCTGTGACCGATTTCCTAGGAAGGACGCGAACCAATGGAGATCTATGTCTTGGACTCCGGCTACTTCTGTGAGGCGGACGAGTAGAGTATTGTGATCTACTGTATCAAACGCTGCACTTAGGTCTAGCAGTACGAGGAGACACGGCTCTCCGTCATCTGCCGCTTCGAGGGCGTCATCCCAAATCTTGAGGAGAGCTGTTTCTGTTTCATGACCCGGGCGGAAGCCTGATTGCAGCGGGTCCAGGAGTTTGTGAGTATCCAGGTGAAGTTGTAGCTGATGTACTACAGCTTTCTCCATGATCTTAGAAATGGTGTTGAGGCTTGTAATTGGCCTACGGTTGTTTGGATCCTGAGGGTCCAGGTTTGGTTTCTTGAGTAGAGGTTTGACGATGCCTTGTTTGAGGATCCTGGGAACAATCCCTTCGTGGAATGATCGGTTTATGAGGTGGGTTATAGTTGGAGCCACGATGTCGGAGCATTCTTTCAGTAGTTTTGTGGGGATGATGTCAATAGGTGAGGTACTGTCACGCAGTTTATTAATGATGTTTTTTGCGGTGTCTACGGTAATTGGGGATAGTGAAAATTTTGGCGGTTGCGGTATGTTGGTGCGGACATCCTCTTTATGTATTTGCTGGCTGAGGTCGGATGTTTTCTTCTGACAAATTGTTTCCCTGATGGTTTTGACTTTATCGATGAAAAAATCTGACAGTTTGTCACAGTAATCCTGGGATTCGCTTTCTGGGGGTTCTAGGCACACCGGATTCATTGATTGATTAACCAGTTTAAACAGTTCCCGTGGTTGGTTTGCGGCCGTTGAGATTGTATATGAGAAGTGGTCCTTTTTGGCTTTGAAGATTGCTTTCCGATAATTCTCTGTCAGACCTTTGTAGTTAAATAGGTTTTCCTCGGTGGGATTTCTTCTCCATGTTCTTTCCGCTCTTCTGCGTTCTTGCTTTAGTACGGAGAGGGAGCTATTAAACCATCCAGCATTTTTCTTCCTGATGAGAGCCCTGCGTTTTGGTGCTACCGAGTCTGCTGATTGCAGTAATGCCTTGTTCAGGGAGTTGAGTGTTTCCTCCGTAGAGTGGTTTAAGGTTATTGTAGATATTTTTTTGGACAGAGTGGTTTTGAAGGCTTCGGAGTACAGTTTTTTATGCGATCTGGTCCAGTGCGTTGTTACAGGTTTCCGTTTTGCGTTGGTGATGTTGGTAGTGATTTTGAATTTGATGGCGTGGTGATCCGTCCATGGCAGAGTTATGTTGTCGCATATGTTGACGTCGATGTTCTGTTTGAAAATGAGGTCCAGGGTGTGTCCTGACCCATGCGTGGGAGTCTTTACCACATAGACCACATAGAATGAAGAGATTGCGATAACAGGGCTGCCTAAGAACAGTTTTCCATGGAGGGTCACTAGGTGGCAGCACAGTCTATGACACTCATAAACAAAAAAGCACTAAGGACAAATGGTTACTTGAATTTCCCTTGGAAAATATTTATATAGTTAGTAAGGTTGAATAAAGACACCAGTCCATCCAGTTCAACCTGAGTGAGTGTTTACAATTATCCCTATCCCTGTACATTTCTCACTCACATCAGCCCCTATCCTCAAGGAGCCCACAATCCAAGGTCTCCATTCATATACTAGGGCCAATTTTTGGACAGAAGCCAATTAACCTACCAGCATGTCTTTGGAGTGTGGGAGGAAACCGGAGTACCCGGAGGAAACCCACGCAGGCACAGGGAGAACATGCAAACTCCAGGCAGGTAGTGTCATGTTTGAGATACGAACCAGCAATCCTTTTTACTGCTAGGCGAGAGTGCTAACCACTACACCACTGTGCCGCTCATGCAACATCTCTGTAACTAGGAGGAGCCTGGTAGTCCAGGTGAGAAGCTGAAAGGATCACAGGGTAGTGGCAGGAAGAATCTGCTCCAAATCACAGAATAACAACTGCATGCACCCCACTTTAGGCTCGGCACTGCGGACACAGCTCTCACAATGATCTATGTAGTGGCTTGGGCTAGGAAGGAAGCTGCATAGTCCAGTGCTCAAACCAGACAGCATGCACTCTAGGAGGACCAGTCACCTGGTGACAGCTCACGTGCCCAGTCATTGTCTCATCGGGTGCAGTCTCTTTGAGCACCAGCAGGCAGGAGAGAAAGCAATTTATACCCCTTGGGAGTGTCCAGGAGTCTAGGGGCATCTTGTGGGTATACGGAGTGCCCTCTACATAACTCTAAGCTGTGATTGAGAGAGAGGTCAGCCACAGATCTTTCACTCTCTTTCTCACAGATTTTTAGTTCCCATTTAATTTAATTGAATTGGGCTTTGCTTGCTTTGAAGTCCCATGTACCCTATGGATCTGCTTTTTTGTAAGCAGCAGCATGGTGTTGGTAAAGACGTAGTGCTGCTTTATAACAGGGTACCTTAACCTTTGTTCAAATTTCTATGGTGTAAAAAGGCATAGTTCACCTTTACCAAAAAAAAATGCTTATATAGTTATTCTGCAGGCCCTGCTTATCTGCATAGGCATTTTTTGGGGGAGGTGAACTAACCCTTTCTAGCTGAGGCTATCCACCACCACGCTCGCCGCCGTTCCCTTCATTAGCATAAGTAAACATATTCAAATTATTAACTTTTTTTTATCATATTAGTGTTTGCTGGGAGCCAATACATCTTTATAAAAAAATTTTACCATCTGTCAAGGAATCTATTATAATGTTTTATCTATTAAGTTGCTATAGTCCCACCGCTGTAACCAATGCCTACAACTATTTTTTGCCTTCCCTAACCCTGTGTCCCTTCAAGATCTGAGACAGAGAAGGCGTCACCATGAGCACATCTCTCTTCCCCTATAAATTGGTGAGTTACCAGCGAGTTAGTGGGCATGGTCTGAGGAAGGATGCCATGCCTCTGAAATGCGTTGTCATGGCAAATATATCATGTCCTAACTTTCTTTCCCCATATCCTGCTCATGAGGATTTGTGTGTCCTCGAAGAGCAGCGCCAGCTGGACCGGATGCATGCACATTAGGATCTGCATGTTGAGAGTGGTGGTGGGCACATGTGCTCAGATGTGCTGCCAGGATCTGGGCAGCTAGGTTGAAGGTCCACGGCTCCCCCTTCCCTTGTCCGGATCTTGAGGTGGTTATAGGAGTGCAGCGACAGTGGAATCCTGATGCTGTATCTATCTTCACACAATGTGAGTTTGACTATTGTAGTGTTTTTAACTTTACCATATTAAATACGAGTTACGCAAGGGCAGCTTTGCGCTGTCTTCTTTTGTGTTTTGTCTGGTCATTAGCCCAGGCTTATGACATAATGCACAGCTCTTTCCCTCTCACTCTCCTGAGAGTTTGCCAGTAAGGGAGGGGGAATGAGTCATAAGAGGGCCAATGAGAACTGCAGAGCTGGAGGTGTACCTCTGTGTGTCTGTGTAAATCCAGGAAGTGAACAGGCAGCAGCTCCAGCTGCCCATAGTTAAAATGGATGCAGTTAGACTCAGTGGAGGGAGATTTCTGCAGCATATTTGGCAAGTACAGAATCACAGTATATACAAAATAATATGCAAAGTGATTGGAGAGAAGCTTCAGAATGGCAAAGATGTTTTTATTACAAATTATGTGAGCAGACTGCAGTTCCGCTTTAAAGTAGTTCAGTACTGAATAGCAAAAATGCCCTGGTCATGAAGGGCGTAAAACCTTCTGGAGCTAGGATGGTTAAGCGGCTTTATATCCTTTGTGAGTGTTAAGAAATATACACTATTTAACTTAAAGCTATTGTGCCTGAAGTTCAGTATGATGTGGAAGTGGACCCTTTTTTGGCACTTGTACCTACAGGTAAGCCTATACGGCCCACCTGTAGGTACACAGTTTAGGAGATATTCACACTGCATGCAGCCAGTGAAGTCACAGACTCATGTGTTCTGCAGGGACAGCATACCCGTGCCATCACTTCAGAGACTTGTGCCACGGTTCTTGACTCTGTACAGGAATGAAATCATTAAGGCGCTCCCAATCAGACAGGTGGAGGATGTGAAGCTGGAAGGAAGACCGGGTGAAGACGGAAACACCTGACAGCGTGGCGCTGGAGGGCTTAATCTAATGCCGGCCATACACGGTTTGAATTTCAAAAGAATTATCTTTCGAAAATCGTATCTAAGAATTTTCGTACGAATTTTGCACCATTAGTGGGCTGCAACAGCCAATTTTCGTGTGGAAATCAAATTTAAGGAATTGGACGTGTTTGAAATTTTTTGAAAAAGGAACGATTTTCTAATCAATGATGGGAGAATTGTGTGAGAAATGTAATAAGAAAAAAAAAGCGCATGCGCAAGAAAAGAAAATTTACGGAAAGAAAAGAAGATTCCCGGCCACGAAAAAAAATTCTGTAGCAACATGAGCTGAAATTGAAGGCCTAATCGGGACCATCGGTTCACAAAAAAACAAACTTTCTGATTTTGAAAAGAAAATTTGTTCGAAATTTGACCATGTATGGCCTGCATTAGGGAAGTATTTCATAATGTGCTAGTATGTGATGCATACTAGCACATTATGACTTTACCTTGCAGGATTTTAAAAAAAAATATATGATTTACTAATGCTTTAAAGATGGCTATATACTGTTTGAGATTTGAACATTCCCCATAAACTGCCTAAATTCGCTCTGAGGGGAGGAGGTGGGTCGGTTGGCCCCCTCTCATCTGACATCTCTCGATTGAAAACTAGAAGGACACAGGAGGAAAACTGTGGGCATTGGCACTGTATAGCATTGGATAGCGGTCTATTCATGGGAGGGGCAATTATTATACCCTGTGAATTCCAGAGGTAAGAGTCGGCAGATTCCTGCGTCTGGAATGAGAGGTGTGTGCGGAGAGCAGCGGCTGTTCATTGTACACAATGTATAGTCCATAGACATACATTGTGGTTCGGTCTGGATCCATCTGAAAAGCTGACAGACATACCTAGACTGGCCACTTTAAAAAGCATTAGTAAGACACCCTTCACTACGGACGCGGTGAACCTCCACTCATTTTAGCTGCGTTTTCGACAGCTAGCAGGGCACTTTTAACCCCAAAGAAGGAAAACTCCCATGTTGCTGCGCTTCCTTGGCGCTTTTCAGGCGCTTCTGAAGCACTGCCCAGTCATTCCAATGGGCAGGGCATTTTGGGAGTGCTGTATACAGCGCTCCCAACCCGCCCCAAAGATGCTAATTGCAGGACTTTTCAGAATGTGTCACACTGGAATGAATGGGAGGCTGTTTTCAGGCGCTTAGCAGAGGCTATTTCCAGCGCTAAAGTTCCTGAAAATAGCCTCATTTGAAAGGGGTCTAAACCAGTGATTCTTAACTCCCGTCCTCAGGACCCACTAACAGGCCAGATTTTAACTTCTTTAGATCCAAGCTATAGCCGAATGACAGCTACAGCGCGGACCTACTTTGCCTGGAGGGCATCAATAGACATCCTTCCATGCTCGGGTGGTCTGTGCGCCCCCTGCAGGGCACGCGGCACGCTCTGTGATCGGCGAGTCTATGAGACACGGCTGATCACAGATCGGAGTAAGTGGTCGATCCCGATCCCTTACCACGTGATCAGCTGTCAGCCAATGACAGCTGATCATGTGATATAAACTTAGCCGGTAATTAGCTATTTCTATCTATTTCAATTTTCAATCTCCCCTTGCGCTCAAGGAAAGCTGCTGCCAGCTTATCTGTGCCCACCTGTGCCACCTGCCAGTGCACAACAGTGCCGCCTACCAGTGCCCACAGTGCCACCTATCAGTGCCTCTTCAACAGTGCTGCCTATCAGTGTCACCTATCAGTGACACCTTATCTGTGCCCATCAGTGCTGCCTTATCTGTGCCAATCAGTGCCCATCAGTGCAACCTATCAGTGCCCACCAGTGCCGCCTCATCAGTGCATATAAATGAAGGAGAAAAATTACGTTTGCAAAATTTTAGAACAAACATGATTTTTTTTTCAAAATTTTCCATCTTTTTTTTTTTTGTTTAGCAAAAACTGAAAAACCCCAGCTGTGATTAAATACCACCAAAAGAAAGCTCTATTTGTGGGAAAAAAATGATACAAATTTCATTTGGGTACAGTGTACGCAATTGTCATTTAAAATGCGTCAGCGCTGAAAGCTGGTCTGGGCAGGAGGGGGGTTTAAGTGGCCAGTAAGCAAGTGGTTAAGTATTACCTTGGGGAGATGCAGACTATAATACTGCAATCACTGAGCAGCAAATTATATCACCTGTGATGTATTTCAGTTATCTTGCAAACCTGGCCTGTTATTGGGCCCTGAGGCAGTGACTGTAGCTTTTATTCCAGCTCTGCTTCCCCTCCATATTAATCCCATCACTTCCTGGTGTAATGACCCCTGGGTGTGAGGCTGCTGAGGAGGATCCAGGGGTCGAACAAGTGGAGGATACCGTAACCTAGCAACTTTCCATGTGGGCATTCGGAGGCTGGCCCCACCCCACATGACGTCAGGTAGGAGAGCAGCGGGACTCAGGATAGGAGGCTGAGCGGCTCCAGTCACACAATACGGCATCCTCTGCATCCCTGTGGAGGAGCATTCTGCATGCTGGTGTCTGCCGCCGTCTAGTTCAGTGTTTCTCATCTCCAGTCTTCAAGGCGCCCCAACGGGTCATGTTTTCAGGTAATTACTAAGGCAGTAAAACTGATCAAATCGCCTGTGCAAAATAATGAAGAGCCTGCAAACGTGACCTGTTGGGGCGTCTTGAGGACTGGAGTTGAGAAACACTGGTCTAGGTGGTGCTGTGCATTGGGAAATGTAGCTCCCCATTCTACCTGAAAGGGTTATGGTACGAATGTCCTCCAATCATATGGGACTGGTATGTCTACCCTGCATCAGGACATTCCTTCATCTCCTTTCATTAAGGAGTCTAGGAGCTATTTAACCACTTAAGCCCCGGATCATTTGGCTGCCCAAAGACCAGAGCACTTTTGCGATTCGGCACTGCGTCGCTTTAACTGACAATTGCGCGGACGTGCGATGTTTCTTGCAAACAAAATTGACGTCCTTTTTTCCCACAAATAGAGCTTTCTTTTGATAGTATTTGATCACCCCTGCGGTTTTTATTTTTTGCACTATAAACAAAAAAATAGCGACAATTTTGAAAAAAAAAAACAAATTTTTTTACTTTTTGCTATAATAGATATACCCAAAAAATATCTAAACAATTTTTTACCTCAGTTTAGGTCTACATATTTTTGGTAAAAAAAACAAAAATGCAATAAGCGTTTATTGATTGGTTTGCGCAAAAGTTATATCGCCTACAAAATAGGGGATCTTGTTATGGCATTTTTATTAGTAATTTTTTTTTTTTTTTACTAGTGATTGCCACGGTCAGCGATTTTTTTTTTTTTTTTTTTTTTTTTTTTTTTTTTTTATCGTGACTGCGACATTATGATGGACACATCCAGGGCAGGACTTAGGGTGGTGGGGGCCCCTGGGCTTGAGTCACTTTCGGGGCCCTACCTTGTATACATTATCGGATTTATCGGCGTATAACACGCCCCTGAAGTTTAGGAGGGGATTTTAAGGAAAAAAACGTACATTTAAATGCCCATCAATGCAGCCTTATCAGTGTCCATCTGCAGCCTTGTCCAATGTCAGTGCACCCTTGTCATTTGCAGCCTTGCCCCAGTGTCATTTGTAGCCTTGTCATTGCAGTCTTGAAGTTTAAAAATGGCGCCGCCAAGATACATCTCGGTGGCTTTCGGGTCCTCTTGGTGGCTCTCGGGTCCTGTCGCAGTCCTGATCGGAGCAGAGCGTATCCGAGTGTACTCGGCTTGGCTCACGTTCGCGCCCAGTCCCTGTGTTATTACTTAGAACCCCCAACGAACAGTATTTTCTGAAAGCAGAGGTCCTGGAGAATAAAATGGCAGTAGATGCAATTGTTCGCGTCACACAGTATTTTCAGTAAATATACACTCAATTCAATTTCAGTGTTTTTTTTTTGTAAACTGTAAAAGCCGGTTCACACAGGGGCAACACGACTTTCAACACGACTTTTGGAGGCAACTTGGACACGACTTCAACACGACTTTGGGCGACTTACAACACGACTTTAAGTTGCCCCAGGCTAGGTGACTTTTGCCGTGGCCAATCAGAGAATGAGCTCTCAAGGGGGAACTCCACGCTAAATAATAAAAAAAAAACGGCGTGGGTTCCCCCTCCAGGAGCATATCAGGCCCTCAGTTCTAGTATGGATTTTAAGGGGAACCCCTACGCCGAAAAAACTGCGTGGGGGTCCCCCCCAGATCCATACCAGATCCTTATCCGAGCACGCTACCCGGCCGGCCAGGAAAGGGGGTGGGGACGAGCGAGCGCCCCCCGACTCCTGAGCCATACCAGGCCGCGTGCCCTCAATATGAGGGGTGCCTTGGGGAAGGGGGGCTGCGCGCCCCCCCACCCCAAAGCACCTTGTCAACCCTGGCCTTTGGTTGTCGGGGTCTGCGGGCGGGGAGCTTATCGGAATCCGTGAGCCCTCTTTAATAAGGGGGCCCCCAGATCCCCGCCCCCCACCCTATGTGAATAAGTATGGGGTACACACAAGGGTTAAAATAGTTTATTGCACAGCTCCAGGGGCCTTCTTCCGTCTTCGGGGGTCTTCTCGCCTGACTCCTCCGCTATCTTCTGCTCTTTTGCTAGCTCTTTTACTAGCGGAGATGAACAAAAAATCCCCCTATATAAATGGGATTATAAGTGTCCACCAACACCACACACAAATCAAAGACATGAATATTTTATTAACAAATACAGAACAAAAGATGCACATAAATACATTAAAACCAGAGGGACTACCAAGCAAACAGTGTCCCAATGGTGTAGCAAAATGTTATAAACACATAATTACATAAAAAAACAACCAATAAATATTAATCATACTCTAAGCTGATGACCCCACACCCGACGTCTTTCTAGTTACTGAAAACTTTCCTCAGGGGTGAAGAGCAAAAAGTTGGGTGGTAAGTTGATAATTCTGAGATATTAAATCAAAGATAGATGTATTGGGACCATTCCATACAAATGCCTGTCATTGGTTTGTGTGACTTTGTCCCAGACTGGTATTGGGCCATGACTACTTCCCTTTTGGTCCACCCTTCCCAATCTTCTGTGTAAAGAAAGAACGGGTTGCACAAAACTGTAGGTGCCTCAGTTCTCATATACAAAAGGTTTTACTCAAAATAAGCAAAAAGCCTCAATAGGCTCAAGATTTGCAAAGAGAATGTGCCCGAAGGAGAGACTGAAGCTAGGGGCTCGTCAATGCGGCCCATAGATTAATTGAAAAGTCACAGAGTGTTTCCATGTATGTGGCAAAGGGATGTAGCGGAGGAGCCCGGCTTTCTGCCGCTGTCGCCGTCTTCTCTTCTCTTCTGGAGATGTTGCCTCGTCGCTGTCTCTGGTCACAATGACAGGACACGTGGCGTGCGGCGACTTATATAGGGACATCGCCGGATGATGTCCCCGTCCAGAGGATGCTGGGACTGTGACATCATAATGGGTGGGGACATAATCTGGCGATGCCCCTATATAAGACGCTGCGTCCCTGTCATTGTGACCGGAGACAGCGACGAGGCAACATCTCCAGAAGAGAAGACGGCGACAGCGGTGACAGAAGACCGGGCTACCGCTTGTAAAAGAGCTAGAAGTAGGCACGGTGGCCCGGCAAGAAGAACCGAAGAGGGGGACATTCTTTCGACCAGTTTGTTCCCCCCCCCCCCCCCCTGAACCGGTCACAATGCATTGCGGCACTGAACAGTGCATTGCAAGGCCTGATGGGCTGAAGCAGGGGCAGCTTCAGCCAGTCAGGGCACAGATCACTGTCAGAGTCATGATTGGACACTCATCGTGACTTTATACAATCATGGCTCATTCCCACCCCACAGTATAAAAGTATTCTTTCAATGGCAGCCATTTTCAGTGTGATTTTGGTGTGGAGAGATAGAACAGGGCTCTGTTCAGTGCTATTAGTTAGTGTGCTATACTGTGCTATTTTGCTTCAATTGTCAGTGTAGAATATTAGTTTAGTGTCAGTCTAGGGATAGTGTGAGTGTAGTGAGGAGGACCAGCATTCAGCTACGCATAGTGTGCAGCTAGAGTAGGGACAGATCCGATAGTTTCGCTGTAGTGTAGTGAGACCGTGTCATTCATACATACATTAGTTTCAGCTCATATAGTTTCAGTGTAGTGTAATGAGACCATGTCAGTAATCTTTACATTAGTGTATAGCTAGAATAGGGTAGTTCAGCTAGTGTCAGTGTAGTGACGGTTGAATTTGATTGCATTACTGCCAGTTTAACACCATTTACTTCTGTGTGCATTACTGCCAGTTTAATGCCATATAGTTTTGTGCACGTTACTGACAGTTTAACCACTTGCCGCCCGCCCTATAGGCAATTGACGGTGGCAAAGTGGTTTCATAATCCTGATCGGACGTCATATGACGTGATCAGGATTATGAGCCGCTGCGCGCCCCCGGGGGAGCGCATTGCGGCGATCGTTGTTGCGGGGTGTCAGTCTGACACCCGGCAACTACGATCTCGGTAAAGAGTCTCTGACGGAGACTCTTTACCACATGATCAGCCGTGTCCAATCACGGCTGATCACAGTGTAAATGGGAAGAGCCGGTGATCGGCTTTTCCTCACTCGCATCTGTCAGACGCGAGTAGAGGAGCGCCGATCGGCTGCTCCTCTGACAGGGGGGGTCTGTGCTGATCGATTATCAGCACAGCCCCCCCGAGGATGCCCACACTGGACCACCAGGGACGCAACCAGACCACCAGGGAAAAGGTAATCCTCCCTAGACCACCAGGGATGCCAGTCAGCACAATGGATGCCAATCAGTGCCCATAATGGATGCCAATCAGTGCCCACAATGGGCATCACTGATTGGCATGCATTATTGTTTGGCACTGATTGGCATCCATTGGTACAGTATAACACTAATGCCGCCTATGAGTGCCCACCTGTGCCGCCTATGAGTGCCCACCTGTGCCGCCTATGAGTGCCCACCTGCGCCGCCTATCAGTGCCCACCCATGCCCATCTGTGCCGCCTATCCATGCCCATCTGTGCCGCCTATCCATGCCCATCTGTGCCGCCCATCCATGCCAATCTGTGCCACCTATCAGTGTCCATCCGTGTCGCCCATCCGTGTTGCCCATCCGTGCCGCCCATCCGTGCCGCCCATCCGTGCCGCCTATCAGTGCCGCCTATCAGTGCCACATATCAGTGTCCATCAATGCCACCTCATCAGTGCCACATCATTGGTGCCCATCAGTGCCGCCTTATCAGTGCCCATCAGTGTAGCCCCATCAGTGTCCATCAGTGAAGGAGAAAACGTACTTATTTACAAAGTTTTGAAACTGAAACAAAAAAAACATTTTTTTTTTCAAAATTTTCGGTATTTTTTTATTTGTAGCGCAAAAAATAAAAACCGTAGAGGTGATCAAATACCACCAAAAGAAAGCTCTATTTGTGGGAAAAAAATGATAAAAATTTCATTTGGGTACAGTGTAGCATGACCGCGCAATTGTCATTCAAAGTGCGACAGCGCTGAAAGCTCAAAATTGGTCTGGGCAGGAAGGTGTTTAAGTGCCCTGTATTGAAGTGGTTAAGACACTTTTTATAGTCCTGTGTGCATTACTGCCAGTAAAATGCCATATAGTTCTGTGTGCATTACTGCTAGTTTAACGCCATATCGTTTTGTGCGTTGCTGCCAGTTTAACGCCATATAGTTCTGTGTGCGTTATTGCCAGTTTAACACCATATAGTTTTGTGTGCATTACTGATAGTTTAAATCCATATAGTTCTGTGTGCGTTACTGCCAGTTTTACGCCATATAGTTCTGTGCGTCACTGTACATTTGGTGCATTATATTGCAGTATATTATAGTGTATCCTTGAAGTGTGTCTGTGTACTGTGAGTACTCAAAGTGCACCAAATTTACATTGATTAAAGTGCATCTATGTACAGATTTCAACTTCTTCTTTACATTTTGTTTATAAGCACCGCCCCCTCACTCCCTATAATGTCTGGGAGGACAACAAGGAGAGGCAGACGTTCCCTTTGCACTTTGGACTTCTGTTGGTCAAGAGAGGAGTGTTGGAGAAGGCTTCCACCTAAGTGAGGCATGTCGGAATTTTTTTAGTCCTTGACGCCCAGGGCTGTCAGCTTCCATATCCCATCGGCTGCACGTAGCGTCATAGCTATACGTTACGACGATTGGATTTGCTTCAGAATCGATCAATGCCCAGGTCAATGGTGTCTGGACTGGACCTGGTGATCGGTGCTGGCTAATGAAATCCTTCCCCTGCATGTGTAAGTGTAAACACAGTAGTGCACCAACACTTCACTGACACCTGTTTCACGAAGGTACACTTGTCATCCCCCGATCACCCCTCGATCGCCCCCCAGTTAACGGCAGAGCAGCGTTCATATTTTTTTTTGATCACTGTACTGGTGTCATTAGTGATAACAATCAGGCCGCGTACACACGTGGGGACTGTTCGCCCAACTTTGTCCGCTGAACAGTGTTTCGGCAAACAGTCCGCTCGTGTGTGGGCTTTCAGCGGACAGTTTCAGCGAACAGTCCGCTGAACAAGGTTTTTCGGAATTTCCGAAAAACTGTCCGCTGAAACCTTGTTTCAGCGAACAGTTCCCTCGTGTGTAGGCTTGTTCGACAAACTAAGTTCCGCGCATGCTCAGAAAGGCTTTACACGCCGAAAGTTATAATGCAGTGTATAGGACGTCGTATTTTTCGTCCCGTCGTACGTGCCGTTCACGTCATCGCGCACGGTTTCAGCAAACTGTTCGTACGTCGTGTGTGGCCATGTCCGTCCATGCTAATTTTGAGCGGACTGTTTGCCGAAACTGTTTGACGGACAAAGTTGGGCGAACAGTCCCCGCGTGTGTACGCGGCCTCAGTGTTAGGGTACTTAGTGGTAGGCCCAGATACATCTAGGGACCCCCTAATCCCCCCCAATAAATGTTTAACCCTTTGATCACCCCCTGTCACCAGTGATCACTGTATTAGTGTCAGGGGTGACGCTACTTAACTAGTTATTTTTTTATAGCGTCAGGGCATCCGCAGGTTATATCAGTTATGTTTTAGTGTCAGATATCTGATTTGATCAGATCTATACTAGCGTCCCCAGCAGTTTAGGGTTCCCAAAAATGCAGTGTTAGTGGGATCAACCCAGATACCCGCTAGCACCTGCGTTTAGCCCCTTCGCCGAGCCCAGCCCACCCAAGTGCAGTATCAATCGATCACTGTCACTTACAAAGACACTAAATACATAACTGCAGTATTCGCAGGCCTGATCCCTGTGAACGCTAACGCTTTTTTTCTTTTTTAGTGTTTGAAGCAGTCGCTGACAGCCAGGAGCTCTTTTTTCCTGTGAGTCTCACTACTGTACCAGTAAATTTAGAGACCAAAATGTTAAATTGAAGGTACAGTAGTGAAGAGGCCTACACGTATCTGAGCATGACAGATAGTGAAGAGGAAGTCACCCATCTGTCAGATTCAGGAAACCGATAGACAGCAGCGGCACCCTGACAGATAGCTCTAATGATGGTGTAGTGGTCCCTGCAAAAGTCAGGTGTACCCGACCCCGTTCTTCTACTGCCGTTGAGGTGCAAAAAACGCAGGGCTCTTGTATGAAGCAGAGATCCAGTACTAGTGCCGTTCATTCTTCTGGTGAACTGGCAAGCACTAGCGGCGTAGTACATCCTGGTTGTACTTCCAGCACTGCAGTAACACTTGGTGATGTGGCGAGTCTCGTAAGTGCAGTTCAAACTGGTAAGGTGGCTAGCATGAGTAGTGTTCCACAGCCACCAAGAAGAAGACAAACACAGGCCCGTCGAGCCCATAGTGCCCTTCCTGCTTGATTTGTCAATCCTAATTGGGAGCCCACCACTTATGCAGCACCCGTACTTTCCATTTGCTGGCCAACCCGGAATTCAGGTGGAAACAGTTGATTTTATGTCACTTGATTTTTATTCGCTGTTTTTCATGGAAAATCTCTATAGATCTATTGTGGACCAAAGCAATTTGTATGCTGGCTGGTCAATTCATCGCTGCTAATCCCCAGTTGACCCTTGCCAGAGATTGAAGACCTATTACGGTCTCCGAATTTAAGACCTTCCTGGGCCTATCCCTCCTCATGGGCATAACTAAAAAGAGTGAGTTGCGGTCATATTGGTCCACTGACCCAATTCACCATATGCCCATGTTCTCTGCCTCTATGACCACTACACGATACGAGCAGATCTTGCGGTTCCTGCACTTCAATGACAATGAACTCTGTCATCCTCGGGGTGACCATGGATTTCATCAGCTCTACAAAAATTCGGCCCCTCATAAACCACTACAACCAACAGATTGCAGCCTTGTTTACTCCCAATCAATTTGTCTGCATTGATGAGTCCCTGTTTAAGTTTTCTGGCTGCTTGTCTATCAAACAGTATCTTCCCAGCAAGCATGCCAGATATGGGGTCAAGTCCTGGGGAAAAAAGTGTGGGAACTCCCACCCAAGATCCATCCTCCACCAAAAAATAAATAAAAAAATAGGGCACCTCAGGGCACATGGCACATCAGGGCACATTATGGGGCACATCAGGGCATGGGGCACATCAGGGCACATAGCACATCAGGGTACATGGCATAGCACATTAGGGGCACGGGGCACATCAGGGCACATGGCACATCAGGGCACATTATGGGGCACATCAGGGCACGGAGCACATAAGGGCATGGGGCACATCAGGGCACATAGCACATCAGGGTACATGGCATAGCACATTAGGGGCACGGGGGCATGGGGCACATCAGGGCTCGGAGCACATTGTGGGGCACATCAGGGCACATATTGGGGCACATAGCACATCAGGGCACATTATGGAGCACATTATGGGGCACATCAGGGCATGGGACACATTAGGGCACATGGCACCTCTTGGCACATTATGGGGCATATCAGGACACATTATGGGGCACATAGCACATAAGGGCACAGGGAACATAAGGCCACATGGCACATCAGGGCATGGGGCACATGGCACATCGGGGCACATTATGGGGTACATCAGGACACATTATGGGGCACATTATGGGGCACAGGGAACATAAGGGCACATCAGGGCACAGAGCACATAGCACATCAGGGCATGGGGCACAAAGCACATCAGGGCATGGGGCACATAAGGGCACATTATGGGGCACATTAGGGCACATGGCACATCAGGGCATGGGGAACATGGCACATTTTGGCACATCAGGGCACATAGCACATAAGGGCACAGGGCACATCAGGCCACATGGCACATCACTGCACAGGGCACATACCACATCAGGGCACATGGAACATCAGGGCACGGGGTACATAGCACATCAGGGCATGGGGCACATCGGGGAACATCAGGGCCCATTATGGCACATTATGGGGCACATAGCACATCAGGGCAAATTATGGGGCACGTAGCACATCAGGGCACATTATGGGGCACATTATGGGGCACATGGCACATCAGGGCATGGGGCACATTAGGGCATGGGGTACATAGCACATCAGGGCACGGGGCACAT
This sequence comes from Lithobates pipiens, assembly GCF_037356315.1. Taxonomy (NCBI): domain Eukaryota; kingdom Metazoa; phylum Chordata; class Amphibia; order Anura; family Ranidae; genus Lithobates; species Lithobates pipiens. The sequence continues at coordinate 348,118,398 of NW_027507903.1, forward strand.
CTGGGGATCTTACTAGTCAGCATGCAGAGTACCGCAGGAAGCGTCTGTCTGTAGTAAGTTCTCTCTCATGTCACTCACTGCTGTTCGCTCCATGGCGGACCCTCCTCTCTTCTTGTCTATCCCAGATGATGTCACAAGCCAATGGGAATAGATGAAAAGAGAGGAGGGGCATGGGGCACATCAGGACTGCTCTAGTCCTGCAAAGGGAACAGCGTTCCTGCTGTGAACAAAAGTGCAGGGACGCTGTTCCCGCAGGACTCGAGCCCTGGGGTCAAGATGTATAAGCTCTGTGACAGGGCAACAGGCTATACATATAATTTTATGGCTCATGAGAAAAAAAGATAGTCATGTAGAGCCGGAGAATTGCCCAGACTACATAGAGAGCGCTGGTAAGATTGTGTGGGACTTGGTGTCACCCTTATTCGGAAAGGGGTACGACTTGTACGTGGACAATTATTACACAAGTGCCACTTTTTAGTCACCTTTTTGATTATGGAATTGGCGCATGTGGCACTGTGTGATCTAATCGCCGCAGCTACCCCCCCTGCTTGAAGTGTAATAATTTGTTAGCAGTGAAGTGGAGGGATTCACGGAATGTTTTTGTTCTGTCCTCCCTTCACGCAGATACGACAGTCCAAATTCCTACGGTGACTGGTGTTGTGGAGAAACCCTGCTGTATCCACAAATAGAACCTTAAAATGGGAGGGTGGACCTCAACGACCAGTTGTTGGCGCTGTATCTAATTGCCCATAAGGCCAGATGCTGGTAAAAAAAAGTGTCTGTATATTTATTTTAATTGGCTCTGTTGAATGCTTTTGTGCTATACAAAGCTTCAAAACAAACTGGATCCTTCCTAAAATACCAGGAAGAGATCGTCACAGCCCTTTTGTTTCCAGACGGTGCTATGGCTCATCTTCACAACGCAAATGCAGTGAGGTGGCTGCATGAGAGCCATTTTCCGTATGTCCTCCCTGGTACTCCTACCCAAAGAACACCCCAAAGATGTCTGCAGAAAACATGGATTTAGGTATGACACCCGCTTTTTTTGTCCCTCCTGTCCTGACCAACCTGGTCTCTGCATTGGTGACTGTTTTAAATTCTACCACACACAAGTAGGGTATTAGCGTAGGGTACAGCACTACACAGTCCTAAACACTTAAACAGGGTCTCAAAAGATGAGATGGCCATCACATTTTGAGTGACCCTAATCTGGAACGTTCAGTTTGCAGTTTTTATGAAAGTGAAAAAAAAGAAAAAATAAACACATACAAAAACACCAAAAAAAAAGCCAAAAATAGTTGTGGTTTTATTTTTCTTCTCTCTCTGTTGATCTCTCTTATTTTCACTCTCTACTGTCCACTGTATTGTTTGCTCACTATTGTTCTATATTTATTGTGCTCTCTCAGTTTTATTTTTACTATGTTTTATTGTATTTGGTTTGCAGGTATGGTATGTCTTAGGCTGGGTTCACACTGCTGCGGGGGGAGATCCGGATGTGATTCGCACAGCAAATCACATCCGATCTCCGTAGCACTGCGAGTTCAGCCATACAGATAGTATGGCTGAACTCGCAGCTGTCCCGCAGCAAACTCGCACAGGACCCTTTTTTGGGTCCGCAACGGAATCGGATCGCATGGGGGTTCACACCATGCGATCCGATTCCTGTGCGAGTCGGCAGATCGCACTGCGATATGCCGACGGATCTGGGGGTGTCATTAACATAACATTGACACCCCCAGCCGTCCGCATAGGGCAGTGTGAACTGCCGGCGGGAGGTATGCGATGCGGGAAAACGCCGCGGATTCGCGGCGTTCCCGCATCGCAATAGTGTGAACCTAGCCTTACTGTCATACTGTAAAGTTACTTTGTTTTTTTGTTAACCATCATTTGCTTAGCAGGTATGCTATTCAACTGCAGCACGGGTTTATTTATTCTAACAGCAACAGATAGATACGTAAAGCCGTGACTCCACTGTCTTTCATGGTTTTCTCAGGCTCTCCTGTCCCAACAGGGAAACCGAGAATGCAGCCGGTTCCGCCAGCTGACCATAGAGCTAATCAGAGACCAGAATGGCTCCAATCATCTCAATGGCTTAAGAAGCCAGAAGCTACAAGCATTTCATGATTTAGGTTTAGCTGGATATAAACAGCGCCATTGGGAAAGGATTCTATGACATCGATCTTGGTGTAGTCAGATGCTTTGAGGGCAGAGGAGAGGTCTAATATACCACATTTTTTCCAAAAAAGAGTACCTTTCACTAACTATTGCTATCATAAGGGGTATTTACATTCCCTGAGATAACAATAAAAATGTTTAAAAAAAATGAAAGGAACAGATAATATAAAAAAGCTAAGTAATAATAAAAAAAAAATCACCCCTGTCCTCCCCCATGCTTATGCACAAAGGCGAACGCAAGCGTCGGCCTGGTGTCATGTGTAAACAGCAATTGCACCATGCATGTGAGGTATCACCAGGAAGGTCAGATCGAAGGCAGTCATTTTAGCAGTAGACATCCCCTGTAAATCTAAAGTGGAAACCTGTAGAGGCTTTTAAAGGCTCTTAAAAATGTATGTAGTTTGTCGCCGCTGCACGTTTGTGCGCAATTTTAAAGCATGTCGTGTTTGGTATCCATGTACTCAGCATAAGAGCATCTTTTTTATTTCATCAAACATTTGAGCAATATAGTGAATTAAAGTGAAAAAATGTGTGTTTTTCCCAAAAAATTGCAACACCCACAATTTAAAAAAAATATATGTGTGTGAGACTTTTTGTAAGCCTATTAGCATACAGGACCCCGAAAACTAATCACCGCCTTCAGGCTTTCTAAGGTCATACATTTTTTATTTCACTACTCACTGCCTATCACAGTTTTGGAGGCCATGAAATGCCGAACTAGCACAACCCCTCCCCCCCCCCCCAAATGACCCAAATGTGTAAAGTAAACACCCCAAGTTTTTTGCTGAGAGGCATGTTGAGTATTTTGCAGATCTCGCACATATGGTGTCCGCGTACTCAGGAGAAGCAGCAGAGTGTATTTTGGGGTATAATTTCACATATTCCCATGGCATGTTTGAGCAATATATATATTTAGTGACAACTCTGTGCAAAAATAATAATAATTCATTTTCCTACAACTTGTGGTAAAATATTCCATGGACTCAACATACCCCTCAGCAAATAGCTTGGGGTGTCTTCTTTCCAAAATGGGGTCATGGGGGGGGGGGGGTTGTGCTATCTTGGCATTTTATGGCCTTCGAAACTGTGATCGGTAGTGAGGAGGGAAATCAAAGATTTACGCCCTTATGCCGCATACACAAGATCGGAATTCCAGCCAGAAAAAGACTGATGAGAGCTTTTCATCGGAAAATGCGACCGCGTGTATGCTATATCGGAATTTAGCTGTCTGAATTTCCGCCAGACAAAAATTGATAGCATGTTCTCAGTTTTCCTGACGGAAAATCTTTCTATCGGAAATTCCAATCGAGTGTATGCAATTCCGACATGCCAAAAATCACGCATGCTCAGATTTAACTACGAGACAGAAGCTATTGGCTACTGGCTATTGAACTTCCCTTTTCTAGTCCCGTTGTACGCTTTGTACGTCACCGCGTTATAAGCAATCGGAATTTGATGTGACCGTGTGTAGGCAAGACAGCTTGAGCCGAATTCTGTCGGGAAAACCATCAGAGCTTTTTCCGACCAGAATTCCGATCGTGTGTACGCGCCATTATAAATCCTGAAGGCGATGCTTGGATTTCCGGGTCCTGTACGTGGCTAGGCTCCCAAAAAGTCTCACACATGTCATATCCCCCTACTCAGGAGAAGCAACAGAATGTATTTTGGGGTGTAATTCCATATATACCCATGGCATGTGGGAGCAATATATAATTTAGTGACAACTTTGTGTAATTTTTTTGACATTTTTCAATCACAAAAAATAAAATATTCAATTGGCTCAAAATGCCTCTCAACAATTTCCTTGGGGTGTCTAGTTTCCGAATGGTCATTTGGGGGGGGGGGGGGGGGGGGGGTTGTACTGCCCTCTGCCATTTTAGCACCTCAAGAAATGAGATAGGCAGTCATAAACTAAAGGCTGTGTAAATTCCAGAAAATGTACCATAGTTTGTAGACGCTATAACTTTTGTGTAAACCAATAAATATATGCTTATTGATTTTTTTTTTTTACCAAAGATATGTAGCTGAATACATTTTAGCCTAAGGCCGCGTACACACGCGCGGACTGTTCGCCCAACCTTGTCCGCTGAACAGTGTTTGGGCGGACAGTCCGCTCGTGTGTGGGGCTTCAGCGGACAGTTTCAGCGGACAGTTGGCCGAACAAGGTCTTACGGAAATTCCGAAAAACTGTCCGCTGAAACAAGGTTTCAGCGGACTGTTCGCTCGTGTGTAGGCTTGTTCGGCCAACTAAGTCTCGCGCATGCTCAGAAAGGATTTCCACGTCGGAAGGTTGCATTGCAGTGTATAGGACGTCGTATTTTTCATCCCGTCGTACGTGCCGTTCACGTCATCGCGCACGGTTTCAGCAAACTGTTCGTCCGTCGTGTGTGGCCATGTCCGTCCATGCTAAGTTTGAGCGGACTGTTCGCTCAAACTGTTGGACGGACAAAGTTGGGCCAACAGTCCGCGCGTGTGTACGCGGCCTTTATGTATGACTAAAATTGAGTTTATTGGATTTCTCTTATAACAATATATATATTTTTTTCCAAATTTTTGGTCTTTTCCGTAAGATATCGCAAAAAATAAAAGTCACAGAGGCAATCAAATACCATCAAAAGAAAGCTCTATTTTGTGGGAAAAAAGGACATAAATTTTGTTTGTGTACAACACTGCATGACCGCGCAATTACCAGTGCCAAATTGTAAAAAGTGCTCTGGTCATTGAGCAGCCTAATCTTCCGGGGCTGAATTGGTTAATAGGGTTTGATATTCGGGTCTGAACTTTCACGGTGTTCGAAAGTTCTGGTGTGAACCGAACAGGGGACGTTCGGCCCATCCCTAGTCAGGAGTGGGTAATGCACAGAATGCAGGGGCCAGAAGCGGGTAACGCACAGAATGCAGGGGTCAGGAGCAGGTAACTCACAGAATGCAGGGGTTAGGAGCAGGTAGCGCATGGAATGCCGGGGTCAGGATGAGTAACGCACAGGATGCAGGAGTAAGGAGCAGGTAACGCACAGAATGCAGGGGTCAGGAGCAGGTAACTCACGGAATGCAGGGGTTAGGAGCAGGTAGCGCATGGAATGCCAGGGTCAGGATGGGTAACACACAGGATGCAGGAATAAGGAGCAGGTAACGCACAGAATGCCGGGGTCAGGAGCAGGTAACGCACAGAATGCCGGGGTCAGGAGCGGATAACGCACAGAATACAGGGGTCAGGAGCGGGTAACGCACAGAATGCAGGGGTCAGGAGTGGGTTACACACAGAATGCCGGGGTCAGGACTGGGTAACGCACAGAATGCAGGGATCAGGACTGGGTAACGCACAGAATGCAGGGGTCAGGAGTGGGTAACGCACAGAATACCGGGGTCAGGAGCGGGTAACGCACAGAATGCCGGGGTCAGGAGCGGGTAACGCACAGAATGCCGGGGTCAGGAGCGGGTAACCGCACAGAATGCAGGGGTCAGGAGCGGGTAACGCACAGAATGCAGGGGTCAGAAGTGGGTAACGCACAGAATGCAGGGGTCAGGAGTGGGTAACGCACATAATGCAGAGGTTAGGAGCGGGTAACACACATAATGCAGAGGTTAGGAGCAGGTAACGCACAGAATGCAGAGGTCAGGAGTGGGTAACACACAGAAAGCAGGAGTCAGGAGCAGGTAACACACAGAATGCAGGGGTCAGGAGCGGGTACCGCACAGAATGCAGGGGTCAGATGCGGGTAACGCACAGAATGCAGGGATAAGGAGTGCGTAATGCACTGAATACAGAGGGCAGGAGTGCATAATGCACAGCTTATAGAGAGCAGGAGAGTGTAATGCAAATATGTAGATCAGCCTCTCTCAACCTTTTCAACCCAAAGGAACCCTTAAAATAACTTTCCAATCTCAGAGAACCCCTGCTAAAAATAACTACATATACTGTACATACATTAGTGTGATGGTCAGTGGGAAGAATGCTCCTGACACTTGTAGTCATTGAGAAGAATTACCCCATTATAGATAGCTAAAAAGATCAGTGGTATCAGCGGGAACTTATCTGGGAGGCAGAAATTGCTTATTGCTCAAGGAACTCCTGACAACCTCTGGAGGAACCCTATTTGAGAAACCGTGCTGTAGATAGTACAACAACATGTACCTCCCTCCTCAAGCCAAAACCCCCTTAGTATAGACCCCTACCCCCCAATACAGTTTCCCCCAAGTACAGCACACCCCCCAATACAGTTTCCCCCCAGTACAGCACACAACCCAATACAGTTTCCCCCCCAGTACAGCATACCCCCGAAACAGTTTCCCCCCAGTAGAGATCCCCCTCCCCAGGTACAGATTCTCCTAATAAAGATGTCCCCCTTTCATTCTAAGAGTCCATTATTTTCTAATTCTTCTTGGATGAGGCTGCTTTCATACATAAGCCATACTGATTGAGGATTCCTATCCAGAATGTATAAAAGGATGGAGAAGTGACACATCCAACACCAAGAGCCAATCAGGAATGAGCTGGGAGAGTGCACATCTGCAGGGATGCCGGGGAAGTGAGATTACATGTAAGCGGTGCTGAGAAGTAGCTGGGAGCAGCTGAGTGCAGAGCTCATTGCTGGAGTGCTGGGATAAGGACTGTACACTATGGCACAGACTGTCACCCTCAATGGTCCCTCTCCCTGGGGATTCAGACTGGTGGGAGGCAAGGACTTCAGCACTCCTCTCACCATTTCTAGGGTAGGTGACCCTACTTTTCTATGATGCCTGGGAATATTTCATGTATTAGAAGATAACGTGTCTGTCTTGTTTTATTTTGCTTATTTGGAGTTTTATTGAAGAGCTTTGCTGTTTAGAAGTTGTACAGAACTTAGTACACTCTTATGACTCTTATTATTTATTCCCTGGCTGACACTTTGTAACTTACCTGGTGAAGCAGTTAAGTGTCTCCAGGCTGGAGGGTGTTGGAGACATCTCAGATGATGCCTGCACTTCTCTGCTCATTCTTCTTCTCATCAATTGAACTGATTGGCTTTAATAAAAGGATTCTAGATTTTCAAATATCTAAACCCAAGAGCAAAAATGAATAGTATTTCATATTACTAGTCCTAAAAGTGGTTACTACCTTATTTATTTTTTTTAAACCTTTTTTACATTTTATTTCCTGGTAATCCTGCATGCCCTAACCTTGGATGACAACCGTACTGAGCAGCTTTGTCACTCTACAACTAGGAGTGTGTTAGGACTACATAACACCTCCCTCTGATCTCCATAACCGGGAGATGTGCTTTATAGACTGTGGAGAGAGAAGGGAACAATGCTAACTGATAACAGTGTTGTCACCCTAGGACAAGGGAGTACGTTAGGACTACAGAACACTGTAGTGACTATACACTTTCCTCTCTTCTCTATAAATGAGGGCAGTGTTTTAGTAGCCCGCAGAGATATCAGGGAATAATGCTAACTGATAATAGCGATGTCCCGCTAGGACAAGGGGTGTGCTAGGAACATATAGCACTGTGTTAAGACTATATAACACCTCGCTCTCTTCTCCATACCAGGAGGAGGTATTGTGTAGGCAACAGAGATGGCAAGGAACAATGCTATCTGATAACATTCCAGAAGCAGAGAATACACAAAGAATACAGTTTACTAGATTTTTGGTTGGATAAACAGCATTTTTTTTTTTTTTTTTTTTAGTTTTTTTTTTATCGAACAGATAAAATGTTTTTGATAATATATTTAACAAACCAAGAGACAGCAAATTAGAAAAATGTAGAGTTTACATACACTTATGCCTCGTACATACGATCGGAATATCGGCCCGCAAAAGACAGATGAGAGTTTTTGGTCGGAAAATTCAACCGTGTGTATGCTCCATCGGTCTTTTGCTGGCGGAATTCCAGCCAGCAAAGGATTGAGAGAATGCTCTCAATTTTATGGTTGGGAAAAGTTCCTGTCCAAAAAATGCGATCGTCTGTGGCAATCCCGACGTGCAAAATTCCTACGCATGCTCACAAACAATTTCGACGCATGCTTGGAAGCATTGAACTTCATTTTCTCGACTCGTCATAGAGTTGTACGTCACCGCGTTCTTGAGAGTCGTAACTTCAGCAAACCTTTGCGTCATATCTTTTTCTGATGGCATAAATATTAAGGGGAGTGCATTTTTTCAGCAGACGTGTCTGTTATTAAAGTGGTGGTAAAGTTTATTTTATTTTTTTCTATAAAATTAACAAACATGTTGTACTTACCTGTAGCGTACAGTTGGTTTTGCACAGGGCAGCCCGTATCCTTCTCTTCGGAGGTCCCTGGCTGGACCTCCTGGCCCCTCCCTTCTGTTGAGTGCCCCCACAGCAAGCAGCTTGCTATGGGGGCACCTGAGCCGAGCTGCAGCTCTCTGTATCCATTCAGACACAGAGCTGCTGTTCGGCCCACCCCTTCTCTCTCCTGATTGGCTAACTGAGTTTGATTTACAGCAGCTGGAGCCAATGGCGCCGCCGCTGTGTCTCAGCCAGTCAGGAGGAGAGTCCTGGATGGTTGGGGCAGTCGTAGACATCACTGGACAGAGATGGGGCTCAGGAAAGTATTAGGGGGGGCTGAGGGTGCTGCTGCACACAGAAGGCTTCTTATCTTAATGCATACAATGCCTTTTAAAGTATAAAAAACCTTTTGACTTTAATTGTAGTGGGAACAGAAAAAGTACCCACCAATTTATTTCTAGGGAAACTATTTGATTAAAGCCATAGTAAACTGCTGTTTTTTTTTTGGAACCTGCGAGGTAAAACCATAATGTGCTAGTATGCATCACATACTAGCACATTATGTGAAACCTACCTTAGAATGAAGCCCTTCCAGAGGTGATCTGTCATCTGTGACAAGGCTTTCATCTTCACCCGTCTTGCCTTTGGTTTTTCGGACTCTGGCTGTGTGAGTGGCTGGAGCCGCGATGACGTCACTCCTGCACATGCCGTGCAGAAGCCCCTGTTTATGGAACTGAACTCTTTGTTTTCATTTATATATGTAACTGTAGGAAACACTTTGTTTCCAAAAACACGGTTTTCATATGGGTGCCTTTTTCTACTGCTGCTTCACAATTTCACATTTCTGCATTTTTGGTGCAAGTTCCTCTTCTATGTGAATGAGACTTTTAAAACACGCTTCATCTGAAATCTCATGATTTCAAAGCCACATGTCAGTGCGACTTGGAAGACAACTGTGCGACTTCATACATGGATATCTATGCAAGTTGCACCTGAAATCGCCAAAAGTATCGTAGGAACTACTTTTTCAAGTCGATGCGGCACCTCAAAGGCACCGATTTGAACCATTGTGGACAATAGGGTGCGACTTGTCAGTCGCTCCAGTGTGAATGAGGGCTTAATGCACATAGAACATCACACCAAAAACACATCCCAAAGCATGAAATATATGAAAAATACTTGCTTTGTAAATATGAACATACACACTCATGCAATGGTGCAGTTAATGTAAGTAAGGTGCTCATAGAAACATTCTGGACATGCTTCTTACTCTTAACATGCCTTTAGAATGTATACACATTGGTGTCGTTCCAAATGCAGACCATAGCAAAAATCATTCTGGATTTATCTGTGCTACGGACTGGATTTAACATTGTGTGGAGGTGTGAATATCATGCGGTGGGTATGTAAGGAATAACAGCGATCTTGTGATTGCACAGTTGGTGTGGTCTAATGGGATGCAGTAACAACTTTTGGCTTATAGGTGTGTTTGCTTTCATTTATAAAGACCAGATAATAAGGTATAAGGATTGAATGTAACACCCTAGGCCAGTGATGGCGAACCTTGGCACCCCAGATGTTTTGGAACTACATTTCCCATGATGCTCAATTACACAGAAGAGTGCATGAGCATCAGGGGACATGTAGTTCCAAAACCTGGTTTAAAGTCCTTTTCAAGAAATGCTTCAATGATCGATATGAGGATTCCCGATGTATACTAGTCTGCACATCCAGCTTTTGTCAGACGAAAAAACGGGATCGGCTGTCGCAAGCACCATACTAACGATCCGAAAATCAGCAGATCGTTCTTCGGACAAAAATTTTACTTCTGATTTTCATTTCATGTGTATGGGCCTTAAGCCTGGTTAAGTTTTTAGAAGTTTAGATCTGTGGTTAGGGGTGGTAAAATGCATGGTTGGGCCGAAATACACAAAGTGCACCAAGATTCAAGTAAGAATACACACAATGAATGTATTTAGACAATATTTTCAGGTTTCAGAGTTCAGCTTTATTGTGAACCTGCAGAAATTTTAGTGTGACATTAACAGGGACGATCACTTACAGGAGCGAATCTAAAGTAGAGACTGTTCTTGAATATCAGCTACAGACCATTGGTTAAAGTGACCACCAGAAATATTCTGATATTATAAAACAGGTCACCTTGATTAAAAAAAAAAAAAAAAAGGATTATCAGGAGAGGAAGTCTATCTCCATTGGTATTTTTGTTTCAGCTGCTAAAATTCCATTGATATTTTAATCTATTTTACATTGGTATTTTTTGTTATGCTTATCTAAAAAAAATGTTTTCTATTGCAGATGTTTTATTTATACATTGCTTCTTTTTTGTTTGTGCCTGGTTGTGTTTTTTAATGCTAGCTATTTATATACTTCTGTTTACTATATTTAAACTTAAGCCTCATACACACGATCGGATTTTCAGCAGGGAATTGTGTGATGACAGACTGTTGGCCTAAAATCCGACCATTAGTACGCTCCTTCAGACAATTGTTGTCCAACTTTCCGCCAACAAATGTTGGATAGCAGGCTAGTAAATTTGCGGCGGTCCGTTGTCAGATTTTCCTATCATCTGTACACAAGTCCGTCACACAAAAGTTGAAAGTACAAACACGCATGCTCAGAATCAGTGCTCACCAAACACGACATTAGCAGAAGGTGTCCAAAGGGTGCCGCTCAAGAGCTGAAATTCCTTGTAGTACGTATTTAAGTTTGTGTTTGTTGGCCAATAATTGTGTGCCGTTTGTATGCAAGACAATTTCCTGGCACACACCCTTCGGACAAAAGTCTGAGACTTTGTTGGCCAACAATCTGATCGTGTGTACCAGGCTTTAGACATGTCCCACGGCACATTACAGACTTGCTCAGGTCCCAGTAGCATAACCAGACCTGACAACAAACATACTACACTAACCCATATGCTTTTTTTTTTTTTTTTTTTTTTTTTTTAAATGCAATCTCCCTTCTCACGCAACAATTCTTAGTTACAGGAAAGGTGTCCGGTACCTCTTGGGATCGGAAATAGTTGGTACTGCAAAAAATACTCATGGTTATATATTTTGTGAGTAACCTTTTCCCCCGAGAAACCACACACACACACACACACACACACACACAACCACACAAGCCAATCTGTGCTTTGTTCATACAGAGATGCTTTAATGCCCCTGTCCTATTTGGCATATACTTACCTATACTTACCTTTCCTTTTGCTGATTCTTCATTTAGTGTCTGAGACTGAAGAATATACTCAGTACCCTTTCCCCCCCATGTGACAGTACTGGTGCTTCACGAATGGTACAACACTGCTACATAGAAGCAGGTGGAAAGTCCTTGGCAATGTGGAAGCATCAACTAGAAGAGTAACTCAGAGCCTGTATGAGGCTTCTTTTTCTCGCTGTCTGTGGCTGATCATATACTGTAATGTGGATGGTTTTTGACCCATGTTTGGCCAGGGTAAATAGCAGCAATACCATATAATGCTCGCTGGTCCACATTTCGTAGCTCCCAATTGTTCCTCTTTTAGAGGGACTCTCCATCTATTGCAGTGGTCTCCAAACTACGGCCCAGGGACCAGATTAGGCCCTTTACTTTCTTTTATCAGGCCCTTGTTACACTATTCCTCCCACTGATACAAGGCATTATTCCTTCTGCACCAACAATGGAGCATAACTCCTATCACTGATATCAACAATAGGGCACTATTCCTACCACTGACACCAATGATGAGACACTATTCCTTCCCCTGACACCAGCTGCAGGGTCCTATCTTCCCGCTAACACCACTGATGATCTACTATTGATAACTACTGATAACAACAATAGGGCACTATTCTTTCCACTGATACAATGATGGGGCACTTTTCCTTCCACTGACACCAACTGCAGGGTTCTTTTCTTCCTGCTGACACCATTGACGGGTCACTATTCCTCCCACTGACACCAATGATGGGACACCATTCCTTCCCCTGACACCAGCTGCAGGGTCCTATCTTCCCGCTAACATCACTGATGATCTACTATTGTTCCCACTAACACCAGTGATGGGACATTACTTCTTTCCCTGATAACAACAATATGGCACTATTCTTTCCACTGATACAATGATGGGACACGTTTCCTTCCACTGACACCAACTGCAGGGTTCTTTTCTTCCTGCTGACACCAATGATGGGGCACTATTCCTTCCCATGATACCAACAATGGGGCAATATTCCTCCCAATGACACCAATGATGGGGCACTAATCCCTTCCCCTAATACCATCAATGGGACAATATTCCTCCCACTAATACCAGTGATGGGGCATTCTTTACTCCCATTGATGCCAGGGCATTTTCTACTCCCACTGGCCACAGTCTGGCCCTCCTAAAGTCTGCGGGACAGTAAACTTTGTTTAGAATGTTTGGAGACCCCTTCTCTATTAGAACCAACTCCCCCTTGCTCTCTTTCCTCCTTATCTTCCCTCTTTTTGGTCTGATATGTAGACATCTATTAAAATGCATAATTTAACTACCAAAAGTGTTATACATATATACACCAAATCTTCCTGCCAGCCTCTATATTATTACATTTACTACTTTTCAAAGTCTCTGTATAAAAGAAAAGTAATTGTGGAAAAAAAAGCACTTGTGGTTTAACAAATTGTTTTTGGCTTATTATTTTATCATGGTCCACGTAAAGGATGTGTGTCCCATGTCTACATATTTTCTGCTGAAAAAGTTCCCCTCCTTCCATCTCAGTAAGTTGCACATGCATGACCAGGCTTTTCAAAGCTTGATGTAGAAATAATGTTTTTTTTTTTTTTTTTTTTTTTTTTTTTTTTTAATAATCACCAATGCTCCAGCCAAGTACAAAATGTATATGGGCAGTATCAGTGCTACCATCTACATTTCTGACTTGAATTAAATACATTGTGTTTGTCCCCCAATGGAGATCATAAGGCCTCATGCACATTTGAGTTTAAAAACACTTCTTTTACAGGTGTTTGAGCTTTTTGTTTTTTTTCTCTGCTTCTAAATGCCCCTCCATGTTGGCTTATGTGTCCATGCACACTATAGGCGTTTTACTGGAGTTTAGGGGCAGGGGCCCCTAAACTGCAGTAAATTTAGAGGCAGAAAAAAAAAAAGTCGCGTTCAGGAGAGGAGCTTTTGAGCATAAAGAACACCTGACACACCCAAACAAGGGTATACGCGCCTAAGAGCTGGATGCGCTTAGCACTTGAGAATTTTTTCCTTTCAAAAGCATTTATAAAAGCTTCAGTGTTCATAAAGCCTAAAAAGTCAGCAGGCACAGGCATGTCCAAGGTTTTTCCATTGGCACTGCATGATGAGTGCATATTTCCATAGTCTTGAATGCTGACCAAATTGGGTATAGATGTACTCAGAGCATTGCCAGTGGGTATGACCTCCGAATCTATACACCATGAAAGGAATTAGGATGCATCATATGCTGCAATTATAAAGTCACAGTATCATTAGCGATGCTAGTTGGGGATGGTACCACTTCAGCCCCGGAAGAATTTACCCCCTTCCTGACCAGAGCACTTTTTGCGATTCGGCACTGCATGGTTTTAACTGACAATTGCGCGGTCGTGCGACGTTGCACCCAAACAAAATTGACGTCCTTTTTTTTTCCCACAAATAGTTTTATTTTGGTGGTATTTGATCACCTCTGTGGGTTTTATTTTTTGCGCTATAAACAAAAAAAGAGCGACAATTTTGAAAAAAAAAAAATGTTTTACTTTTTGCTATAATAAATATCCCCAAAAAATATATAAAAAAAACGATTTTATTCCCTCAGTTTAGGCCAATATTTATTCTTCTACATATTTTTGGTAAAAAAAAATCACAATAAGCACATATTGATTGGTTTGCACAAACGTTATAGCATCTACAAAATAGGGGATAGATTTATGGCATTTTTATTATTAATTTTTTTTTTTTTATTAGTAATGGGGGCGAGCTGCGATTTTTTTTTTTTTTTTATCCTGACTGCGACATTATGGCAGACACGTCAGACACTTTTGACACTATTTTGGGACAAATTTCATTTATACAGCGATTGGTGCTATAAAAAATGCATTGATTACTGTATAAATGACACTGGCAGGGAAGGAGTTAAATGCTAGGGGGGCAACTGGTCATGAAGCATGCGCCCACAATGCCACATCTTAAAGGGGATGTAGCCTGTACGCCCATTTGCGCAGCCGTGCCATTGTGCCAAGCGGTTAAAATGCCACCTGAACAGAGTCCACCCTGCTTAGTATCCATTAGAACCTTATCTCCCTCCATGCCTACATGGTATTGTATTTGTTTCATAACATGAACAGCCCTAATTGTATTGTCTAGTTGTTTGTAGTCATTCCTCTGCGAAGTGATTCAGCAGCTGGAGGTGTAGTAGTTGCTGTAGCTTGAAGAAATGTGTGGAATCATTGCTTTCTCACCCTTCCTTAAAATCTCGCTTTTGCGTATAATCTAAATACAAAAATTGTGACAGTTCCTCCTTAAACCATTTTGTTGCCATGGCCGTGACTCTTGTCTCACTAACGTGACAAATCTCTGTGGTTACACGTCTTGGTGCACTTTTTCCAGATCCCACCCTAGAAAGGAGTGTCTGCTTCGAGAGTGTTTCACAGATATGCAGAACAACAAAAGCCACATTATGCCTTTGTTGACTTTGGTAATCTGTTTGGTCACAGGTGCAAGTTACTTACAGCAAACAGGAAGAGTTTCTGGTTAGCATGAATTTATAGTCTGAAGGTTTCTCCTGTCCTGCTAGATATCGTTGTTAGAACAATACAAGCAGGTATCTTAATCAGGCAGGGAACGTTTTTATAACTACAAAATACTAAAAGGGGACTGCTCTCTTCTTACATCTGCAACCGATTACTGCACTTCCAGACTCCAATGCTGTTTTAAAATCCCCCTCAATGCGCACTTGATGTGTTATCAAAGAAATCCTAGAAGAAAAGGTCAGGCACCCAGCACAGGAGATGGCCCGGTTGGGGTTAACAACAGTTCTATATACAGGGAACAAAGAATGTGTGCAACTGCAGCTTAACTGAAGTTTTACAAATCAGAGAATACAGAATATGTCCACAAGTCAAGGACTATATTCATAAGAAACAATGTGCTCTAAAGGAATTGAACAATTATTCATTTTTTTTAAATAAGACTTTGAAGACCATCGAGGGAAATAATTTCGCTCTTTATTTAAGAAAGAAATGCTCAAGTGACAGCACATAGATAGTTTCCAAAAAAATGTGATTTAACTCACTTCTTATGTTTTCTTGTTATCCAGTTCCAAATATTTGGATAGTTGGAGAAGGTACGTCTGATTAACAACAGAGTGTTGCTGAGGATATGATTCCTGATTCATATAGGAAACCAAAATGTAACAAAAATTCAAATTTTCAACTAGTCAAATTGAAGATAAGTCCACAAATCGTGGGGGAAACATTTTGCTTTTATATGGAAAATCCTTTTTATACTTTCTTGGCTTCATTTTATCAGGACAGTGTGGTTAGATTAGCTGTAACAAAAAATAGAATATACATGTCTGCCTGATGATACAGATTACTTGGCTGAAAAACATAGAAGTACGACACAGACTGGATATGCGTTTAAAAGCAATAATAGTATCCATCTAAGACTATACACTGTAGTCAGTTAAAGCGAACTTTAGTCATTTTTTCATATATTAAATCTTCTGCCCTTTTTGTTTTAACTTTGGATAGTAAAACATGTTTTTTCTACCAGTAAATACCTTATACAGCCCACTTCATGTTTCTTGTCTGGTAAAAAGCCTAGGCTTATGACATCATACACAGCTATATACCTCACTCTCATGAGAGTTTGCCAGGATGGGAGGGGGGGATGAGCCATACGAGGGCCAATGAGAGCTGCAGAGCTGCCTCTGTGTGTCTGTATAAGTCCAGAAAGTGAACAGACAGTGGCTTCAGCTGCCCACAGTTAAAATGGTTGCGGCCAGACTCAGTGGAGGGAGATTTCTGCAGTGTATTTGGCAAGTACAGAATCATAGTATATTTTTATTATTTATTTATTTCAGTTGCTTATATAGCGCCATCAATTTACTCAGCGCTTTACATATACATTGTACATTCACATCAGTCCCTACCCTCAAGGAACTTACAATCTAAGGTCCCTAAGTTACATTCATACATACTAGGGACAATTTACACAGGATACAATTAACATACCAGCATGTCTTTGTGGTGTGGGAGGATGCCGGGGTACCCAGAGGAAACCCACGCAGGCACAGGGAGAACAGGCAAACTCCAGGCAGGTAGTGTCATGGTTGGGATTCGAACCTTCTTACTGCTAAGTGAAAGTGAGATCTACTACACCACTGTGCCGTCCAATATATATATATATATATATATATATATATAATATGCAAAGTGCTTGGAGAGAAGCTTCAGAATGGCAAATATGTTTTTATTGCAGATTGTGTGAGCAGACTGCAGTTCCTCTTTGAAGGCAGAACAATCTCAAAGCTTCTGAATGCATAACTATATATGCATTTTAAGTACATTTTGTTTTAAGTTTTTTAGAGTATAATTGATTTCGGACTATGGGTTGCATTGCAGTGCTTTAGTAAAAAAAAAAACTGCATGCTGCCTTTTGAATGCATTGACCCTTGTTTTACCATTCAATCAATTCATATGAAGTCTTTCAAAGACATCAATGCACATGAGGTCTTGGAATAGTTGGGTCATAAACTATTAATAAGAAAGTGATAATAAATGCTTTAAATTTATGTGAAGAATTATATCTTGGAAAATGCATCCACTCCCTTTTCTGTTTAGAAACCAGAATCATTCACCATGTATGCACCATATCCGGACAATGGCAGAATCAGTAGGGGGAACACAGCAGGCCTCAGAGGCATGACGTTTGTACAAAGAGGGGCAGATCCCATATGGTTATTTAATAGAGGGTTGCCTATTCACGGTCACCCTATATTGAACATACAATTTTGTTTTTCTCTTAGGTTTCAATAAAGAGCAATCTACCAATCATACTTTTATTTATTTCCCAGTTTCAAATTACGAAATGTAGAAGATATTCAATCCAAACTACTGCGGTGCTAGCTTAAATTGCCTAGAGTATGGCCAGCATTCTTGTTGTGACACTGTTTATAAAGCATTGAATATGACTTTCACCAGATGTTCTCTGGTGGAGGATCAATTGCTGTCATTTAAAACACATAGGCTTGGAAGAGTCACATGCGGAGAATCTTGGTGAATGAAAGATTCTCTGCTTTATAAATATGGCATTCTGAAGCTTGTTTCTCAGGAACGAAGGCTGTCCTTGGACTTTAGAGGGAGGTTGGACAAACAGACCCCATCCAACTGTTCCAAGAGCAGAAAATCTAAGCCTTGTCCTGCCACCAACCTGACACGTGATGCAATATTTAAATAATAATGAGGCAACTTAGGGCTACCCTAGTGGAGTGATGGTGAGGATCGTTGGAACGTTGAAAGTTGTTCTCGGAAAAGCTTTAAACCGCATGGCTAAAGTTGGTGTGATGGTTTATGTATAGCAAAAATGTTTCATTTGACTTGACTAAAGCGGGCAAATGTTAAGGTAGAATTCCAGTATTTCAGTGTCCAATGCACTTTAAATAGTTCATTTAGGCCGAGCTGACCCGAATTAACTATTTCCAATACTAAGCAATGAAGCTACTGGGTGTGGTATAATATCCTCTTGTAGCATTAGGTACATACAGTCATACAGTAAGCGGTGCTGTGTTCTGCCAACAATATAAATGGCTTCTCGTCTGCTGTCGGAATTAAAGAGAATTAGGCTGATTGCTTTTCTGCCATGCGAGAGAATCCTTGTATTTATATGAATGAATATAAGGCTTACTCTGATTGGCTGAGGTGGAGAGGATGACATCACAATTTAAAGTGCATCGAAATATGGAATTCTTCATTAAACTGCTCTCAGGATGTCTGCAATCCGGTTGTTACCAGAATGTTCCTGTGTTGATGAAAACTCTCAAATTGTGGATTTCCCATTACGTTCTGTCTTGGTGACAATGGTCACCAGGGCAAATAGGAGGATTCTACCAAGCAGGGACACAAATGGTAATATAAACTCGCTAGAAGTTACGGGCTCACATGGAAGGACCTTGCACAGGGTAAACAAAACCAAATTTATTTTCTAGCCAGCAACAAAATATCACGGAGTCTAACAACTTTTGTTAAAAAAAAAGGGTTTTGCACAACATTCACTAATATATGTGGAAGCTGCAGTGCCTCGCTAAGGCCCATCTTTATATTTCAGTCCTAACTTTAGTCTATGAGAGTCTCCAATTTTGGCAGCTCATTCCTATTTAAAGTGTAAGTTCACCCTAACACTAAAATCCCTGCATCTACAGACATCCATGATCTAACATTACTCTATCTAACCCTGTAAAGAAGAAATCAGTATACATACCTTTTTTTTTAAACCGATCCGGTCCCCTAGCGACCGAAGCTCTGCAGAGGACATAGCCAAGAACAGCTGTGTAATGAATGAGGAGTGACACCACC
Source organism: Lithobates pipiens (assembly GCF_037356315.1). Lineage (NCBI taxonomy): Eukaryota > Metazoa > Chordata > Amphibia > Anura > Ranidae > Lithobates > Lithobates pipiens. Next base: position 348,137,383 of record NW_027507903.1, read on the forward strand.
CATAGACTTACTACGAGGCTTCTTTTGTCAGATGTGTCCTCTGCACTTGCCTCCACAGCGAAGCCGCAGCTAAAAGCTCAGCGAGGGATCGGGTCGGATTGGCTTAAAAAAAGGTACACATACTGATTTCTTCTGTATAGGGCTAGATAGGTTAGTGTTAGATCGTGGAGGTCTGTAGATGCAGGAATTTTAGTATTAGGGTGGACTTTAAAGGAACACACCAGAAGCTTAGCACAGCACAATGGCAGCTGAAGGCCCCATTCCAGCAAACTAGGCAAAAATGACAACAACTCCAAATTATACCTAGCCTTTTGAGTAAGGTGCATGGGGAAGGTTTTGTGCAAAGTCTGTATCTGTCCCCTTAATACTTTCAAAATGTTGGTGTTGTTTGGTGATATGGAACTTCAGTAAAACACTCATTCTAGAACGTTATTGGAGTGCCGACCTTTCTCTAGGTTTGGATTTGTCTGGTGTCATTGCATAGCCAGCTCTCACCCCTCAAAAAGGGTTATATGAGGTTTGATGTGTTACAGGTTTTTATTGCTATCTCTCTGGGTCCCCACTGCATAAGTTTCCCCTCACTTTTTGTTCAGATGGTAAGTCAAGTCTCCACAACATTAACACAGACATAAGTATAAAAATGTATCTAAAACTAAAAAAAAAATAAAGTTGGGTTTTAAAAACGCTGCTTTAGTTTAGGAATGAATACATAAATCCTGCACCCCTACAATCCTGCTGTATAAACTCCTGTGTACTAGAAGTGAACAAGTTTGTGTGTTTTTATTTTGAATTTTTTGCTATTTTGCTTTTTTCCTATTGCTCTACCAAAGTTTTCTCAGATAAGAGAAGTTCTTCCCTTCTATAGGTTAATGTCACTGTGCACAGTGTTATGTTAAACGCTGTTTCAAATAATTGAGCAGATGAGAAGAAGGGGAATGCCAAATGACAATGAGACAGATCTGCACCAGTTATGTTGTTTATACAAGTGAAGGGGATTTCCTCATTTTAGATGCTTAGATGAACCATAATCTCCCTACGGTTCCCCAGTGACAGCAGATTATGGCCAAAACAAGTCAATCAGGGAGAACACAGGTTTTACATAACAATGAGACTGGAATGTTAATCGCATTTCCCCTCCTTGTAAGGCTTAAGAAACTTTCACTGGCCAAATCGAAGGATTGTCAGTACTGAAGGGAAGGCGTATGGTTATCTCACAGTGCAGTACAATTAGTGGCAGTACAGTATGCACCAGGTCAGACATTCTTTTTTTGAAGGCTAAATTAGGTTTTGTGCATTAGTCATTCTCCTTTTGAGAATACATGTCTATATTTAAAAGTCATAATTCCAGGCAAACAGCTCAATACAAAGCAGTTTGAAGTTAGTTTCCACCTGGCTGGGATTTCAGAGACCAGGGGTAAATTATGGACCCAAAACAATAAAAATCTGGCCTGTATAGGATTGATATAATACCGATCAGAATGTCAGACTTTACATCTGCTCAATCCCCAGACAACAACTTGTCTCTCCACCTGTACTTTACTCTTGCTTTATTGGTTAATTAGAAGAGATGACATAGCATTTGTCATGTATAGGATGACTCACTTTGGTATAGGTCACAATTCTTCTCTATGGCTGCCTGTATAGTCATTATTACTATTATTGTTATACAGGATTTATATAGCGCCAACAGTTTGCGCAGCGCTTTCATCAGTCCCGTGACCGCGAGCAGCCTAAACTTGGGCTTTAATGTTAAGAAATATTTTTAGTTTTAGGTTTCAGATTAAAGGAGATGTAAAGTCAGAAGTTTTTTTTATCTTAATGCATTCTATGCATTTTCCGCCAACACGTTTTTGTTATCGGACTTTCCGATCATGTGTACACAAATCCGTTGCACAAAAGTCCACGCATGCTTGGAATCAAGTACGAGTCTGAAGCGCTCGGTCTTGTAAAACTAGCGTTCGTAGTCTTGTACATCACTATGTTCGTAATTGTTGGCCAACATTTGTGTGACCGTGTGTATGCAAGGCAAGTTGGAGTCAACATCCTTCGAACAAAAATCCACGGTTTTGTTGTCGGAAAGTCCGATCGTGTGTACGGGCATTAGAGTTTATTTTGGGGAATAGACTAGTGTCCCTCAGCATAGGGTTCATCAACAAAAACGCTGCAAGGTGCCTTCTATATCCAAACCACTTAGAAAAAAAATGACTAAAAAACATTCTGTATTCTTTGGCTGTTAGCTACAAAGTGAAGACATGAGGAGGTTTTGGTCCCATAACTTTAATCCTAGATGGAATATAATGAAGTGGTATCTTGACAGTTTTTAAAATTCTACTCTTTCTTTGAAATGCGCCACTAAAGAAATAAAGGAACACATGAATGAAAAAAGTTTGCATAATAAAGCGGAGCTCCACCTCCCCCTTTACTGCTACATTTGTCACTTTTCAGAGGGAAGGGGGAGCGGGTACCTGGTTTTGACAGGCACCTCTGGGTAAGATTGCCATTTCCGGCCCCTCCTCCTTCCCTCCGCTGCCTTCTTGCCCACACACAGGAGATGGCGGGACCATTCAAAAAGCGCAATGTGACTTGCGCATGCACATTTTGAAGGCTTCACTACTGGTTTTCCTTACTTACAATGCCGGTGCCTGCACCCAAAGCCAATTGATGAATCAGCTTGGAGTGCCGACATTGTGGGATTCCTGGACAGGTGAATAGCCCTATATTAAAAGTCGTCAGCTACAGTTTTTTTTTTCCAGACTGGACTCTTGGATTCCTCTTTAATAATATTATAATATTGAAAATAGGAATACAAAGCACTACCAACATAATAGCCAAGGGGAGCATGGGAGAAAGGAGTTAATTGGGTATGATTATGGTTAATTAAAGGTCACTAAGGGATTAAATAGGAACACATTTTTTTTCTTTTAACTGACATCACATGTCCAAAGAATTAAAATGATTTTTTAGGGAGCATGTGTACTATCATCAATATTCATAGTTAGTTAGTTAGGTTGAATAAAGACACCAGTCCATCCAGTTCAACCTGAGTGAGTGTCTACAATTGTCCCTATCCCTGTACATTGCACACTCATGTCAGTCCCTACCCTCAAGGAGCCCACAATCCAAGGTCCCCATTCATATACTAGGTCCGATTTTGGACAGAAGCCAATTAACCTACCAGCATGTCTTTGGATTGTGGGAGGAAAACAGAGTACCCAGAGGAAACCCATGCAGGCACAGGGAGAACATGCAAACTCCAGGCAGGTAGTACCATGGTTGGGATACGAACCAGCAAACCTTCTTACTGCTAGGTGAGAGTGCTAACCACTACACCACTGTGCTGCCCCTTTACCATAACTGGTAAAGGTAATTTATCAATTTACCTTGCCTCACTGCTCCATTTGTCTTTTGAAGACCTGGGTCCTGTCCCTATGTAAGCTCTCTATTTACAGTGGTGTGAAAAAGTGTTTGCCCCCTTCCTCATTTCCTGTTCCTTTGCATGTTTGTCACACTTAAGTGTTTCGGAACATCAAACCAATTTAAACAATAGTCAAGGACAACACAAGTAAACACAAAATGCAATTTGTAAATGAAGGTGTTTATTATTAAAGGTGAAAAAAAATCCAAACCATCATGGCCCTGTGTGAAAAAGTGATTGCCCCCCTTGTTAAAACATACTATAACTGTGGTTGTCCACACCTGAGTTCAATTTCTCTAGCCACACCCAGGCCTGATTATTGCCACACCTGTTCACAATCAAGGCATCACTTAAATAGGAGCTGCTTGACACAGTAAGGTCCACCAGAAGATCCTTAAAAGCTACACATCATGCCGAGACCCAAAGAAATTCAGGAACAATTGAGAAAGAAAGTAATTGAGATCTATCAGTCTGGAAAGGGTTATAAAGCCATTTCCAAAGCTTTGGGAATCCAGCGAACCACAGTGAGAGCCATTATCCACAAATGGCGAAGACATGGAACAGTGGTGAACCTTCCCAGGAGTGGCCGGCCGCCCAAAATTTCCCCAAGAGCGCAGCGACGACTCATCCAAGAGGTCACAAAAGACCCCACAACAACGTCCAAGGAACTGCAGGCCTCACTTGCCTCAGTTAAGGTCAGCGTTCATGCCTCCACCATCAGGAAAAGACTGGGCAAAAATGGCCTGCATGGCAGCGTTCCAAGGAGAAAACCACTGCTGAGCAAAAAGAACATCAAAGCTCGTCTCAATTTCTCCACAACACATCTTGATGATCCCCAAGACTTTTGGGACAACATTCTATGGACCGATGAGACAAAAGTGGAACTCTTTGGAAGGTGTGTGTCCATGTATATCTGGCGTAGAAGGAACACTGCATTTCATAAAAAGAACATTATACCAACAGTAAAATATGGTGGTGGTAGTGTGATGGTCTGGGGCTGTTTTGCTGCTTCAGGACCTGGAAGACTTGCCGTGATAAAAGGAACTATGAATTCTGTCTACCAAGAGATCCTGAAGGAGAATGTCCGACCATCTGTTCGTGTACTCAAGCTGAAACGAACTTGGGTTCTGCAGCAGGACAATGATCCTAACCACACCAGCAAGTCCACCACCGAATGGCTGAAGAAAAACAAAATGAAGACTTTGGAGTGGCCTAGCCAAAGTCCTGACCTGAATCCTATTGAGATGTTGTGGTATGACCTTAAAAAGGCCGTTCATGCTCGAAAACCCTCTAATGTAACTGAATTAGGACAATTCTGCAAAGATGAGTGGGCCAAAATTCCTCCAGGACGCTGTAAAAGCCTCATTGCACGTTATCGCAAACGCTTGGTTGCAGTTGTTGCTGCTAAGGGTGGCCCAACCAGTTATTAGGTTTAGGGGGCAATCACTTTTTCACACAGGGCCATGATGGTTTGGATTTTTTTTCACCTTTAATAATAAACACCTTCATTTACAAATTGCATTTTGTGTTTACTTTTGTTGTCCTTGACTATTGTTTAAATTGGTTTGATGTTCCGAAACACTTAAGTGTGACAAACATGCAAAGGAACAGGAAATGAGGAAGGGGGCAAACACTTTTTCACACCACTGTATTTATTTGGGGTATTTTTATAGCACCAAAAAGAGCCTAAATGTACAGTATGTTGTACATTTACATCAGTGATGCTGGAGCTTACACAACATTATTAACCTCATCTCCCCTGAAACAATGTTCTGGTGGGGTGATTGACTGCTCAGGCCCAAGCACTGCATCTCAGGAGTAAAAGGAGAAGGTGACATGCTTTCTTCTATTCAAGCATAGTGTATAGAGCATTTTGGAAACGAATAGAGCAGCAGGGGTGAGTAACAATTGGGAGTCTATCAAGAGAACCTGCCACTTTGCACATCTAGAGATTCACTTCATTCCTTCTTGCAAATAAATGGTTACATTGTTTTAGCTGTGTTTTGTGGCTTTAGGGACTGCATGCTTGTAGTACTTTATACTTTTGTTTACAAAAATAGTTTTTGGAGTATCGTTTTATATATTTTTTTTAAGCAATGTATTTTTTAACATGACATATTCATATGTGTATACCTTTTATAGTGCAGTCCTCCATAGCTATAATACTTATATTGATTCTTATGAATTTGTTACATATACTTCACTTGTCAATGAGTATTATATTTCATATGTTATGCTGATTGGTTAAGAGAACTGTTTGATTAAGTGTTGGTGGATCCATCATAATAAAGACTTTACAGGCCCTATAATTTGCACTTGTATTAGACTTAAGCCCTGTACACACAATACGAAAATCAGAAGTCAAATTTAATCCGATGAACGATCTGCTGATTTTAAGGATAGTTAGTATGGTGCTTTTGACAGCTGATTCAATTTTTTTTTTCCGAACGTCTAAAGCTGGATGTGCACACCGTGGGGGTTATTTATGAAAGGCAAATCCACTTTGCACTGCAAGTGCACTTGGTAGTGTAGTCGCTCTAAATCTAAGGGGTAGATCTGAAATGAGGGGAAGCTCTGCTGATTTTATCATCCAATCATATGTAAGCTTAAATGCTGTTTATTTATTTTCCTTGCATGTCCCCCTCAGATATACAGTGACTTTACTTCCAAATGCACTTGCAGTGCAAAGTGGAATTTCCTTTGGTAAATAACCCCCTATAAAATTTTAATCGTATGTGAACACCGCGTCTGATTTTCGTATAGATAGTACATTTTTCATCTGAAAAAATCATAAGAGAAAGACTAGGCATGCTCAGAAACGAAAGAACACATACTAAACTATTCAACGCATTACGTCACTTCTGAAGTTGAATTCTGTCGTACAAGAATTTTTGTATGGTAAGCAACATCTTCACTTTCTACATGAGACTAGCATGTCACAAAAAACGGACGAATGTTCCTCCGAAAATCTGATCCTGAGGCTTAACAGTGGTTTTCTGCAAGTTATTATTACAAAATGAAAATGTACACATCTACACGCCTGCCCAAACCTTCAAACAGATTCATGAGCACTCTGGTTGTACTGCCACTTTCATAAGCCCTACCCTGTTTCATTAATGGCTCATCACTGTGATGAGTGGCCTTGGTAGCTTCTTATTACCTAGTAAAGAATAAAAACTTTGTTTTTTTTTGTGTGTGTGAAACATATCAAAGATGAAGAATTCTATGTGATATCCTCTTGGTGATCAACCAGAAGCTCAGTTAATATGCTGTAATGATCTGCATTTGTATTTTGTTTTGAAACAATACCTGGATGCCTGACATTCATATTTTTAACCTTCTATTTTTAATGTTTTGTATATTTAAAATGATGGGTTTTTACCTTTAATTTGGTGCGGTACCGTAGAAGTCCTATTAGTTCTTTTTGCTAGGGAAAAATTTTTTTTTTTTTTTTTTTTTGCCTTGAACCAGCAAAAGGTATATGTAAGCACACATAACAGATGTATTTCTGAGTTGGCCACACATTTCATTGAGAACAATGGTGCGTAGGTGTAGTCTTTGTGGCTGTGGTTGTGACTGCTGGAATAGGCTAGCACAGCTATAAAATTTACAAGCAGCTGCAGGGGAGCATTTACTATTTTTTCTACACTAGCTCTAAGCTTTTTTATTTTTCCAGTTGGGAATGCATTCAGGGGATTTAGATAATACTGCAGGTTTTGTGCTTGTTGTGTGGGAATATAAATCGATTTTGAGTGCTACAAAGAGGTCATACAGATGATGAATGCCCTTAGCAGCTATTTCAAAGCAATACCATATGTGCATACAGAGGTCTAGTCAATTGCAATTCTAGTTATAGGCAAATTGGGCAGTTACTTTAAGTACACTTGCCTGTTAAGGGCACCAGAGTATTGCGAGAAACTTAAGTTCACACTAGTGTGATTTCTGATGCAACTTGAGTCACACAGAATCACATGACAATAGAAATAGCATTGTTTTCAATGGTGGCTGTTCACATCAGGGCATCACAAATGTGATGCATACTTGGGGAAGGGTCCTGTGCTGCTTTGGAGTGATTTTGTGGTCCTTGGGGCACTATTCCATCCACTGGCTCCAATGATGGGGTACTATTTCTCCCAATGACACCAATGATGGAGCACTGTTCCTCCCACTGACACAAACAGTGGGGCACTATTCCTGCCACGGGCACCAATGATTGGGCACTATTCCGCCCACTGACACCAATGATGGGGCACAATTCCTACCATAGACACCAACAAAGGGACCCTATTTCTCATACTGACACCAATGAATTTTCCTCCTCATAATACCAAAGAAGGGGCAGTGTTTACTCCCACTAATGTCAGGACATTTTCTATTTCCACAGTTTGGCCCCCTAACGTCTAAAGGACAGTAAACTGGCACATTGTTTAGAATGTTTGGAGACCCCTTCTCTATTAGAACCAACTCCCTCTTTCTCTCCTTCCTCCTTATCTTCTCTTTTTGATCTGATAGATTTGGTCAGAGACTCCTGCTCTAGTGTGAAAACATTCTTAGCAATCAAATATGGGGCAGATAATAGAAACTAGGTTTGGAATGTGATATATCCATATGATAGCAGTCGAGAGGTATACTTTTAAAGTAGAGGTGAGTATCAGTGGAGATGTAATGTATGGTATATAACATTATTATAACATACATGATAACATATTGAACCGGAGGGTTCAATATTGAGTTGGCCCATCCGTTGCAGCTATAACAGCTTCAACTCTTCTGGGAAGGCTGTCCACAAGGTTTAGGAGTAGGTCTATGGGAATGTTTGACCATTCTTCCAGAAGCACATTTGTGAGGTTGGGTGCTGATTTTGGACTAGAGGGCCTGGCTCGTAATCTTCACTCTAATTCATTCCAAAGGTGTTCTATTGGGTTGAGGTCAGGACTCTGTGCAGGCCAGGCAAGTTCCTCCACCCCAAACTTGCTCATTCATGTCTTTATGGATGAGTGAGTTTGCACTGGTCCTAATTATTTGGTATTATGGTGTGGGGTTGTTTTTCAGGGGTTGGGCTTGGCCCCTTAGTTCCAGTGAAGGGAACTATCAAGGCATCAGCATACCAAGACATTTTCATGCTCCCAACTTTGTGGGAACAGTTTAGGGATGGCCCCATCCTGTTCCAACATGACTGTGCACCAGTGCACAAAGCAAGGTCCATAAAGGCATGGATGAGCGAGTTTGGGGTGGATGAGCTTGACTGGCCTACACAGGGTTTTGAATCTAATAGAACACCTTTGGGATGAATTAGATGGTAGACTACAAGCCAGGCCTTCTCATCCAACATTTGTGCCTGACCTCACAAATGAAGAATGGTCAAACGTTCCCATAGACACACTCCTAAACCTTGTGGACAGCCTTCCCAGAGGTTGAAGCTGTTATAGCCGCAAAGGGTGGGCCAACTCAATATTGAACCCTACGGACTAAGACTGGGATGCCATTAAAGTTCATCTGTGTGTAAAGGCAGGTGTCCCAATACTTATGACGTGTGTGTGTGTGTGTGTGTGTGTGTGTGTGTGTGTGTGTGTGTGTGTGTGTGTGTGTGTGTGTGTGTGTGTGTGTGTGTGTGTGTGTGTGTGTGTGTGTGTGTGTGTGTGTGTTATATATATATATATATATATTAGAGTGCCCTCTGATTCCTATTGTATTTGTACCGTCTACCCCCCGTCAAATCCCAACCATGACACTACCTGCCTGGAGTTTGCATGTTCTCCCTGTGCCTGCGTGGGTTTCCTCTGGGTACTCCGGTTTCCTCCCACAATCCAAAGACATGCAGGTAGGTTAATTGGCTTCTGGCTTCTGTCCAAAATTGGCCCTAGTATATGAATGGGGACCTTGGATTGTGGGCTCCTTGAGGATAGGGACCGATGTGGGTATAGCAATGTACAGGGAAAAGGGACAATTGTAGACACTCACTCAGGTTGAATAAAGACACCAGTCCATCCAGTTCAACCTAACTAACTATGAAACTATGAAACTATGAAACTATGAAACTACCCTCAAGTTGTAAAGCGCTACACAAACTGTTGGAGCTATATAAATAAATCCTGAATAATAATATAGAGTGTACATTTAAACCATAGATTAGACTAATATACACCTACACCGATTTGTATTATTTTTACCAAAAAAAGTAGCAGAATACATTTTGGCCAAAATGCCAAAGAAAGATTATTTATTTTCAAAATGTTATAACAGAAATGAAGAAAGTTTTTTTTTCTTCAGAATGATGCAGTGATGATTAAATCCCACCAAAAGAAAACTCTATCGGTCTAAAAAAATGATAAAGAATGTATTTGGGTACAGTGTTACATGACTGCGCAATTGTCATTCCGGCTGGTTACACCCTTAAGCACGGAGCAGGTCACAGTAGGGGTCCAGCACGTCTCCATTCACCGTTTCAGGTCCGATTTCGGTCTGAATTTTTGGCTTGATTCAGACCTGAAATGGACCAGAAGACGCACATGGCTCCTGTGCAATTTACACTGGAGCCGCTGCGGAAATGTGTGAAGCGGCTACATAGAGAGCCAGTCGCAATCTCCTGACATGCAAATTGGAAAGCCACATCCAATTCACAATAGTGTAAACCCAGCATTAATTACGACAGCACTGAAATCTGAAAATTGGCCTGGGTAGGAAGGGGGTAAAAGTATCCGGTATTGAAATGGGTAACAAAAAAAAAGTTTCTCATCACACAGAGGTACTAATATTGGCATTAGAGTTTATTATACTGGTCAGTCAGCTTTTGGTATGTATATTTTAAAGTGTCCATGTGGACACTCTTGTGATCACACAGAAAGTTAAGGCATAAATAGTTAAACTGTGATTTATATTTACATTTGTTTCCCTGATTAGGTTAGACATAAGATTGACTATTTGACTTTGTATTGATTGTATTTATTAGCAGATTAACGCTTTCCTTGAATATAGTTGTGTAGTATATTGATCTGGGTTTTTCTATTTTTCTACATTTTCGTATTTTATATGTCGCTGATTGATGTCCATATTTTTATAATAGGAACATGACAGGAGTACTCTACTTTTTGATTTTGAAAATTAGTAAATGTTGTTTACTATCTGCTTGAAATGTCTATCATGTGTGATTTATGGTTTCTACATGGAAATAATTTAGCTTGATTGTATAATTGGCTCCTAATTTATTATATTTACAAACAAATGTTATAGCTATAAATACAATCCCGCCTGACGAAGGGCATTTTTAACTTTGCTTGATACTGTTGCTTTATGGAACAAGGTGTTTATTTTGCGATTTTTGGATCCTTTGATTTCATTAATAATTTAATAACAGAAACTTATTTTGTTAATGTTTATTGCAGCAGTTGCAAATGAATTGTTTTGTATATTGTCTTTGGGATGACCTGATTGAGTTGCACCTGCAATTAGAATATTTATAACACTATTAGGCTTCATGTACACTGCAGCTGCTAAACTCACGTTTAGGAGCAGTGGGGCGTTTTTTTTTTCCGCAGCCCCTGAACTCTCCTCTGTTATCTTATGTGTACATGTACACTCAGTCGATAGTAGTTTAGAGGCAGTTGAGTTTGCTGAATTTTTTTTAAATGAGATAAATCACGCTCAGGACAGTAGTTTACCAGCATTTCAAATGCCAAATGCTTGTAACTGCTTGTGAACCCATGTAAACATTAAGATACAGCATATAGCCGCGTCAAGCATTTGTTTTGACATGTCAAAATCAATGGCTCCCTATAAGAGCTGATATGGATCTTGAAAGGGAACCCCGTGGCAAAATGGAAAAGAAAAACCGTGTTGGGTTCCCCCTCAGACCATATGGATTTTGAGTGGAAATGCCCAAAAAAAAGAAAGGAATGCCCGCCCCCAAAAAAAAAATCCATACCAGACCCGTAACCGACTATGCAGCCTGGCAGGCAAGCGACCCAGCCCCCCCCCCCCGGACCATACCAGGCCACACACCCTCAACATGTGGATTGTGGGTGCTTTGGGGCAGGAGGGCTCTACGCTGAGTTCCAATCCCAATTGATGCCTTCTGAGGGGAAACACGACGAAGTCAGCCGTGATGTCAACGCGTACGGCCCGTACTGCAGGTGGCCGTGCCACCACGACATTCTGTGCTAGATTCAAGAAATCAATCTGTAAGGCTGCTTTCACACTGGGGCGGTATTCAGGCGTTACAGCGCTATAAATAGCGCCTGTGTAACGCCTGAAAAAAAACGTCCCCTTTAACTCCAGTGTGAAAGCCGGAGGGCTTTCACACTGGAGCGATGCGCTGGCAGGACGGTGAAAAAAGTCCTGCCAGCCGCATCTTTGCAGCGGTGAAGGAGCGGTGTATTCACCGCTCCTATACCGCTGCTACCCATTGAAATCAATGGGACACCGCGGCAATACCGCCGGCAAAGCGTCGCTGCAGCGGCGCTTTGCGGGCGGGTTTAACCCCTTTTCGGCCGCTAGCGGGGGTTAAAACCACCCCGCTAGCGCCCGCACCCCGCCGCTAAAACGACGGTAAAGCGCCGCTAAAAATAGCGTCGCTTTACCGCCGACGCTGCTCTCGCCCCAGTGTGAAAGCAGCCAGTGAGATTTTTTATTTTTTTTTTAGAAATGCACATTTTTTAAAAGATAATGCCCTATTTTCATTTCCCCTCCTATCTGTGAGCTGGGAGCCTTTGACCATCCAGAGTTCCACATAGACAGCGATCCAGATTGATGTCTCTCAGCTGAGAGCAGTGTACATGCCCATTGACCCTTGAGGTCTGTTAAGCAGGCATTGATCATTTGAGCACGTTGGTGATGCATGTAGCACTTTGAAGGTTTTGGAAAAGCATCCTTCAGCACTGTTTGATTGATTAATCAACTTTCAATAGAGTTCTATTCACTTATATTTTTTATCATTTTTGTTATTATACATGTCACCTTAGCAATTTATGTTTGCTCACATTGTGTTAATTTTTGATTGATGTTGTGTTGCATCAAATGTTTAAAGGCACTATTGCACGTTTTTTAAAGAGCACTAATATTTGCATTTTGTGTGTTTTCGTTTAGCTCGTTAAGTATTTTTCAGACAGCACACCTTATTTTCTTTCATTGATTTGTCTTATTGCAGAGTGCATTGAGCAAGGGTCTCCAAAGTTTTCCCATGGGCCAAATTCGGGCCGCTACAGGATTGCATCCAGCCTCCAACTAGGGTTGGGCTTCTTCTGCTTGGCTGTCTTTCTCCAAATTAGGCTCCTTTCACACCAGCGGACCAATCGGGTGCACCTGTTCGATTGGACCACCCATTGTTTTCTATGGGCCAGCAGATGTCAGCTGACAGGTGTCCGCTGTCACCTGTTAGCATCTGATCCAATCCTGCCCACTAAAAAAACAGACGGATGGGGATACGTTCACCATCTGTCTGGCAGATCGGATGAAAATCGTATGGAAACGGACATGCATTCCATCCAATTGCTTGAAAGAGAGCAGCAGCCTGTGTAACGCAGCAGACACAGACCTGTCATCCACCTGCTCAGCGAGGATAAGTGAAGAGATCCCCCACTGAGTAGGCGGTTCTGCTTGGACAGATTCTGCCCTGTGTGAAAGGGGCCTTAGTTGGTTGCTAAGACCATCAGCATCCTAGCAACCTATGACATGCTTGCCCCAGCAGGAGGAAAGCCATTCTCTTCTATGGTTCCTGCCCTGCTGCTAAACTAAAGGCAAAACTTTTTTTTTTAGTTTTGGATAGACTGGAGAGGGAATAGAATGTTTGTCAGGTATTTATCGCTGTCTGTGTCCCGTTAAGGAGATTCACCCTTTCTGTTCATCCTGTTTACTATTATCATTGAAAGTTAAAGAAAATCCCAAATTTTGGGTTTTTCCCAGAAACGTAATAGAGGGGAAGTCTTCCAATGGGGACACTAGTTCTGGTGACATGGGGGTCCCCAAGGAATTTATTTAATTTGCAGGGATTTCCTCTCACTTCTGTATGGCTATCAACCAAATCGCAATGGGACACAGATGGCGAAAAAAAACCTGGCAGGGGTTATTACCCTCCTTTGTTCTATCTAAAATGGAAAAAAAAGTTTTGCCTACTTTAAGCAAAGTGGGGAAAGGATCACTAATAGGGAATCTGATGAAAGGGGGACTCTGAAGGGGGTCTCTGGTGTAAGAGGGGTTCTGTGTAAAAAAAAAAAAAAAAAAAAAAAGGTGAATACTGCGCTATAACCAAAAGGAAAAAACAAAACAAAGCAGCTGCTAGAGGTGAGATACACACAAAAGGAAAATAAAGAAAAAAAATTGTAGGAGCGCTAAAAAATGCTAGAATAACACACGTGTCAATTAACCATATGATTTAAACAGTGTAATCAAACTATTAGTAAGTTCAATTGATAAATTGATCAAAATAGTATTGAAAATAAAATAAAATAAAGTGTATACAATAATTAATATTATGAAGAAGAAAAAAACATATAAGTGAAAGTCCTTAAATGTGAAAAAAATATATAAACATTTAAATTAATTCTTCCCTCTGTGACAACCATCCAAATTAATAGATTGAGTATTTCATAGGAGAAGAAATAAAGTGTTTGGGGGAAACAAAGTGATATTCCGTGACAAATCCACCACCGTATGAAATGAAGGCTTACCAACTAGCAAGCAGATAGAGCTTATGACCTAAACCCGGTCAGGGCCTTTTGTTGAGAGGTATAGCGGGTGCCTCCAATCCCGGACACTAATCTTACAAATAGGCAGATATCTCTTGGGATCAGATTATAGAAAATAATTCAACAGGCTCTCCTGAGCAATAAATACTCCAGGGGCGGTCATGGGTAACCCAAAAGAGAAAAACTCACCATGGCATAATAACATCTAAATAATTTAATAGGGAATTTTTCAAATATTGCACTTACAGAATTAAAATTACAAAGTAGCGAATAGCCAGCCGGCTGTGCATGGACACCCGTCCAAGAGACCTAGTACGTGAAGACGTCAGCACGTCAAACTCCTCCCAAGAGGAGACTCTGATGTAAGGGGGGGCTCTGATGGGGAACCTGAAGCTTTTATGGGGACCCTGTTGTAGGGCAGACTCTTATGGAGATTCTGATGTAAGGGGAGACTCCTAAGATGAGCTCTGATGTAAGGGAGGCTCTGATAAGTACCATGATGAAGGTGGTTCACTGATGGGAATCCTGATGTAGAGCGGTTCTGATGCAGCCCCCCCCCCCCAATGTAAGGGGGATGCTAACATTTGAGGGGGCTCCTAAGGCAGACCCTGATGTAAGGGGGATTTCTAAGGTAGGGAACTCTGATGTAAGGGAAGATGCCTAAAATAGGCTCTGATATCTGATGTAAGGGCAGCAATGGGGTCCATGATGATAAGGGAACTCCTAAGGTGAACCATAATTAAAGAGAGGATCTGATGGGGGGCCTTGATGTAAGGTGGTCTTTCATGGTGACCCTGATAGGGAGGCTCTGAGGGGGATCCAGATGTAAAGGGGACTCCTAAGGCAGACTCAGTTGTAAGTGGGGCTCTAATGGGGACCCTGATACAATGGGGCACTGATGGGGACCCTGATGAAAGGGGGGTTCTTATGGGAATCTTGATGTAAGGAGGACTCCTAAGGTGTAAGGGGTCTCTGATGGGGACCATGACATAATGGGGACTCTGATGGGGACCCTAATGGAAAGGGTGCTTTGATGTTAGGAGGGACTCCTAAGGGAAACTCTGATATAAGGGGGCTCTGATGGGGAATATAATCTAAAGGGGGCTCTGATGGGGACAACAATGTAGGGGGGGCTAAGAAATGGATGTAAGGCTTTGATTTGTTTAACTGTACAAATGATTTAAGGCTTTGATTTGTTTAAACTGACTTTTTTTTTTATTTTGTTCTGACACATCTGCTGATAAAAAAAAAAAAAGAAGATACATATAAAATAATAAAACTAAAAATAATGTTTAAAAAAACTCTTTAATTATTGACCAAGAGAGGGTTTTTGTTTATGATTCATTCCGTGGTCTTTGTCTTCAGTTATAAATGTTTTATTTTTTGCACCACACAGTTTGCAGTACACAAAATACCTTTATTTTAGAAGTGAGGGAAATGGGACTTCTGTTTTTGTTCTCCAGCATCGTATTCTCATATTCTGTCCTGGAATGGTTTCTACACTTTTCTGCTGACAGCAGGAACCTTGTGGGAAGCTGTTAAGTCACTTGAATTGAGATGCGGGTTCTGTGACAGACTTGAATTCTCTCACAAACTCTTTTTCCATTTATGTCATTGACTGTGATGCTTGATGAAGGTTTTGGCACAGCTTAGAAAACATCAATCATCTTTAAGGTTCTCTTATAACGACACCATTCCTATTTGTTGAAGCTCAGGCTAAGTAGCAGAAATCTGTAGGTTTTCAGTATGATACCAAGCTGACATTATGAAGCTGCTATTGTATAAAGCAGTCTGAGGATATACTCACTATTTTCACTCAATCTACCGTATTTATCGGCATATAACACGCGCTGGCATATAACTCGCACCCCAGGTTTAGGAGGGAATTTAAAAGAAAAACACTTTTAGGAGGGAAGTTTAAGGTAAAAAAAAACTTACATTTAAATGCCCATTAATGCAGCCTTGTCAGTCATTTCCAGCCTTCCATTGCAGCCTTGTCAGTTATTTGCAGCCTTGTCAGTGTCTTTTCGTTTAAAAATGGCGCCGCCGACAGGGGCGGACTGACAACTAATGGGGCCCCCGGGCAATAGAAGCTCATGGGGCTCCCTTGGGCGCCACACCTTGCCAGGGAGACAAGGGGGGAGCACACAGGGGGAAACTGGAGGCAGAACGCACACACACTCACACAAACACAGGGAGACACACACAGGTGGACACTCACACACCACACACAGGGGGACACACTCTCACACAGGGAGACACACACATGGGGACACTCACACACACACCATACACGGGGGGGGGGGGACACACACAGGGGGATACACTCACGCATACACACACAGGGGAACACGCACACTCACACAGGGGGGGGGGACACACTCTCACACACACAGGGGGACACACTCTCACACGCACACACATACACACAGGGGGATACACTCTCACACATACACACACAGGGGGATACACTCACACACACACACACACACACACGGGGGAACACTCACACAGGGGGGACACACACTCACACACCACACACAGTAGGACACACTCTCTCAAACACACACACAGACACACACACACACACACACACACACACAGGGGGATACACTCTCTCACACACACACACACACACACACACACACACACACACACACACAAACACACATGGGGGATACACTCTCACACACACACACACACACACACGGGGATACACACCACACAGGGACACACTCACACACACACAGACACAGGGGGATACACACACACACACACACAGGGGGATACACTCTCTCACACACACACACACACAAAAACACACAGGGGGATACACTCTCTCTCACACACACACACACACACACACACACACACACACACACACACAGGGATACACACCACACAGGGACACACACACACAGACACATACGGGGACACTCACACACACACACACACACACATACGGGGACACTCACACACACACATACGGGGACACTCACACTCTCACACAGGGAGACACACACATGGGGACACTCACACACACACCACACACGGGGGGGGGGACACACACAGGGTGATACACTCACGCACACACACACAGGGGAACACGCACACTCACACAGGGGGGGGACACACTCTCACACACACACACACAGGGGGGACACTCTCTCACACACACACACACACACACACACACAGGGATACACACCACACAGGGACACACACACACACACACATACTGGGGCACTCACACACACACACACACATACGGGGACACTCACACACACACATACGGGGACACTCACACTCTCACACAGGGAGACACACACATGGGGACACTCACACACACACCACACACGGGGGGGGGACACACACAGGGTGATACACTCACGCACACACACACAGGGGAACACGCACACTCACACAGGGGGGGGACACACTCTCACACACACACACACAGGGGGGACACTCTCTCACACACACA
The DNA here is from genome assembly GCF_037356315.1 of Lithobates pipiens. Taxonomy (NCBI): domain Eukaryota; kingdom Metazoa; phylum Chordata; class Amphibia; order Anura; family Ranidae; genus Lithobates; species Lithobates pipiens. The sequence goes on from NW_027507903.1 coordinate 348,154,961, forward strand.
CACACACACACACACAGGGGGACACACTCTCACACACACACACACATACACACAGGGGGATACACTCTCACACATACACACACAGGGGGATACACTCACACACACACACACACACACACACACACACACACACACACACACACACACACACACACACATGGGGGGGAACACTCACACAGGGGGGACACACACTCATACACCACACACAGTAGGACACACTCTCTCAAACACACACACACACAGACACACACACACACACACACACACACACACACAGGGGGATACACTCACACACACAGGGGGATACACTCTCACACACACACACACACACACACAAACACACATGGGGGATACACTCTCACACACACACACACACACACACACACACACACACACACACACACACACACGGGGATACACACCACACAGGGACACACTCACACACACACACACACAGGGGGATACACACACACACACAGGGGGATACACTCTCTCACACACACACACACACACAAAAACACACAGGGGGATACACTCTCTCACACACACACACACACACACACACACACACACACACACACACACACACACACACACAGGGATACACACCACACAGGGACACACACATACGGGGACACTCACACACACACACACACATACGGGGGCACTCACACACACACACACACATACGGGACACTCACACACACACATACGGGGACACTCACACACACATACGGGGACACACACACACATGTGGGGACACTCACACACACACACACACACATACGGGGACACACACACACACATACGGGGACACTCACACACACACACATACGGGGACACTCACACACATACGGGGACACTCACACACACACACACATACGGGGACACTCACACACACATACGGGGACACTCACACACACACACACACACACACATACGGGGACACACATACGGGGACACTCACACACACATACACACACACACATACGGGGACACTCACACACACACACATACGGGGACACTCACACACACACACATACGGGGACACTCACACACATACGGGGACACACACACACGGGAGGGCACAGGGGGACACACACAGGGGAGGACACACACAGGGGAGGACACACACAGGGGAGGACACACACACACAGGGGAGGACACACACACACACACACACACACAGGGGAGGACACACACACACAGGGGGGGACACACACACACACACAGGGGAGGACACCCACACACACACACAGGGGAGGACACCCACACACACACACACACAGGGGAGGACACCCACACACACACAGGGGAGGACACACACACGGGACACACACACACACAGGGGGGACACTGGGTTGGGGGGATCCGGGGCCCCATGCATCTGTACCGCCACCCCCCCATCACTTGTGGCAGGCCCAGGCTTCACTTACCGGCGGATGCCGATAATACTTTTAACGGTGCAGCTCCCCGCCGGCCCCTGCACTCTTCTGCTGTGCCCGTATCTCATGCCGATTACAATACGGCTAACTCCGCGCTGCTCCCCGCCGGCCCCTCCTTCCCTCCCGTCCATCCCAGGTGCTTGTACTGTATGCGTTGTGACATCACCTGGGACGGACGGGAGGGAAGGAGGGGCCGGCGGGGAGCAGCGCGCCGTATTGTAATTGGCATGATCGCGGCATGTGATACGGGCACAGCCGCTTCAAGTGGCCTCTCATGTGGCCGAGACCGGGCCCCTAATGACCTCGGGCCCTCGGGCGGTGCCCGAGTGACCGACTGGTCAGTCCGCCCCTGGCCGCCGATATACAGAGTGGTTAGATTCCTGATAGCTGCCGAGAACGGCGAGTACGACCGAAAATAGCCGAGAACAGCCGAGTGCGGCCGAAAAATACCCGAAAGCCACCGAGAACGGAAGAAAAGGTTAGAAAATTGTGGGGGATCGGCGTATAACACGCAACCCCGATTCCCCCCTGATTTTAAGGGGAAAAAGGTGCATGTTATACGCCGATAAATAAGGTACTTTATTGCATTTTTTAGAGGTGTTACTGCACACTGTGGTTTATTTTTTCCCTATGCCATATAACAAGCAAACCTGTTAGATCACACTTTAGGATACAGGTAGCGTCACTGTGGTTTATTACATTTTTTCCCTATGCCATATAAAAAGTAAACCTGATAGCTCACTCTTCAGGATACAGGTAGCGCCACATACCCCTTCTCTTTGCTGACTCCATATTTATTAGAGCTGCCTTTTTGGGGAGCTTTTTTAGGGGAGGCTACATCTATACATCTATCCTAAGCGCAGTACCCTTTACTTATATCTAATAAACTGGGGAGGGAAAATGGTTAATTGGGCCCAATTTGGACATTTTCAATTAGGGGTGTACTCACTTTTGTTGCCAGTGGTTTAGACATTAATGACTGTGTATTATTTTGAGGAGACTGCAAATGTACACTGTTATACAAATTGTACACTCACTACCTTACATTGTAGCAAAGTATAATTTCTTCAGTGTTGTCACATGAAAAGATATAATAAATTATTTACAAAAATAAAGTGTGTACTCACTTTTGTGAGATACTGTATGTAGCCCCCTGCTCCTAAACTGGGGCTATGAGGTAAATGTCGTTTTTTGGCTGAGCTGTAAACAATTCGGACTAATTGTACAGTTTATCTGGTCTTTCCCTAATCTGTGTTCTGCATTTCTCACTGTCACCAATAAGTGTTACTGGTACCACAGAATAGTATGAGAAATTTAACAAGGTTGAGTTATCAATAATTATTATTCTTTTTCCAGCCAAGCCCAGTAGGAGGTTCTTAGCCACTGGTGCATTCTGGGAAAGGGTACTTATTTTGGTTGGACCATGTGCTCTCTCTCTCTCTTTTACCTCAGGCCCTTCTGGCTTGAGGACATGCTGCTGAAGTGAGCTCTGCAAATAGGCCCGGAAGCCTGTCTGGGGCCTACTACTTCTGAGGTGGTCCTTAGGCTGTCTTGCCCAGCGTGGAAGAAGCCAACCCAGGCTGAAAAGATCCAGGGGAGGACCCTTGCTGGAGTGAGCCAGGATGAAGGCTGGTCTCTCAGGAGGTCCTGGTGACTCGTTTGGAGGACGCACCTACACCTTAACTGCGCTTAAAGTGTTGCAAGGTCGACTTAAAGTTTCTGACACTTTGAAACTGGATCTTGTTCTACAAATCTAACACTATTTGCAGTATCGCTGGGTCAGCTTAACCACTTGAGGACCGCCGTATTGCCATTGTACGTCAGCACAATGGCACAGGCAGGCATAATCACGTACATCTACGTGATTGCCTTCCAGCGGGTGGGGGGTCCCATCGGACCCCCTCCCGCTGGTTACGGCGGTCCGATTCGGTCCAGGAGCGCTCCGTGATGAGGGGATGGCCGTTCGTTTTCGGCCACCCCCTCTGGATCGCTCCTGGCCAATGAGAAGCTTCCTCTCCTGTGTATTGTTTACACAGGAAGGAGGAAGTGATGTCATTCTCCTCGGGGCGGTCTTTTTGACCGGACTACGAGGAGAAGAGTAAAAGTAAGTCTGCACGAACACTACACTGACATGTAGGTACACACAGGCACACAAACCCCCCCCGATCCCCCCCCGATCGCCCCCCGATCCCCCCCCCGCCCCCCCTCCCCCCCCAGTCACAGTGTCACTGATTGCATTGATCATTTCTTTACTGATCAATGCATTCAGTGTCAGTTGTGACAGTAAAAACTGTCAGGACAGTTAGTGTTAGGTCCAGGGTAGCCCCCTATCACCCCCCAATAAAGATTTAACCCCCTGATTGCCCCTAGAGTTAACCCTTTCACCCCATTTTGCCAGTGTCACTAAGCGATCATTTTTCTGATCGCTGCATGTGTCGCTAGTGTCGCTAGGTAGCTAGTTATTTTTTTAGGTTCACCGCCAGGTTTTTATATCGCTAGGTACCCCGATATACTACCCAATAATGTTTTTAACCCCCTGATTGCCGCTAGTTAACCCTTTCACCCCCTTTTGCCAGTGTCACTAAGCGATCGTTTTTCTGATCGCTGCATTAGTGTCGCTACAGTCGCTAGGTAGCTAGTTATTTTTTTAGGTTCACCGCCAGGTTTTTATAGCGCTAGGTACCCCGATATACTACCCAATAATGTTTTTAACCCCCTGATTGCCGCTAGTTAACCCTTTCACCCCCTTTTGCCAGTGTCACTAAGCGATCATTTTTCTGATCGCTGCATGTGTCGCTAGGTAGCTAGTTATTTTTTTAGGTTCACCGCCAGGTTTTTATATCGCTAGGTACCCCGATATACTACCCAATAATGTTTTTAACCCCCTGATTGCCGCTAGTTAACCCTTTCACCCCCTTTTGCCAGTGTCACTAAGCGATCGTTTTTCTGATCGCTGCATTAGTGTCGCTACAGTCGCTAGGTAGCTAGTTATTTTTTTAGGTTCACCGCCAGGTTTTTATAGCGCTAGGTACCCCGATATACTACCCAATAATGGTTTTAACCCCCTGATTTCCGCTAGTTAACCATTTCACCCCCTTTTGCCAGTGTCACTAAGCGATAATTTTTCTGAACGCTGCATCAGTGTCGCTAGTGTCGCTAGGTAGCTAGTTAACTAGGCTCCCAAAAAGTCCCCCACATGTGGTATCCCCGTACTCGGGAGAAGCAGCAGAATTTATTTTGGGGTGTAATTTGACTTCTGCCCATAGCATGTGTGAGCAATATATCATTTAGTGACAACTTTGTGCAAAAAAAAAAAAGTTTGTAATATTCCCGCAACTTTTGGCAAAATATAAAATATTCCATGGACTCAACATGCCTCTCAGTAAATAGCTTGGGGTGTCTACTTTCCAAAATGGGGTCATTTGGGGGGGTTTTGTGCTATTTTGGCATTTTATGGCCTTCGAAACTGTGATAGGTAGTGAGGAGTTAAATCAAAAATTTGCACCCTTAGAAATCCTGAAGGTGGTGATTGGTTTTCGGGGTGCCGTGCGCGACTAGACTCCCAAAAAGTCCCACACATGTGGTATCCCCGTACTCGGGAGAAGCAGCAGAATGTATTTTGGGGTGTCATTTCACATATAACCATGGCATGTGTGAGCAATATATCATTTAGTGACAACTTTTTGTAAAAAAAATTTTTTTTTTTTTTTTTTGTCATTATTCAATCCCTTAGGACAAAAAAAATAAATATTCAATGGGCTCAACATACCCATCAGCAATTTCCTTGGGGTGTCTACTTTCCAAAATGGGGTCATTTGGGGGGGATTTGTACTGCCCTGCCATTTTAGCACCTCAAGAAATGAGATCGGCAGTCATAAATTAAAAGCTGTGTAAATTCCAGAAAATGTACTCTAGTTTGTAGACGCTATAACTTTTGCGCAAACCAAAAAATATACGCTTATTGACATTTTTTTTACTAAAGACATGTGGCTGAATAAATTTTGCCCTCAATGTATGACTAAAATTTAGTTTATTCGATTTTTCTTATAACAAAAAGAAGAAAATATCTTTTTTTTTCAAAATTTTCGCTCTTTTTCCATTTATATCGCAAAAAAAAAAAATCGCAGAGGCAATCAAATACCATCAAAAGAAAGCTCTATTTGTGGGAAGAAAAGGACGCAAATTTCGTTTGGGTGCAATATTGCATGACCGCGCAATTACCAGTTAAAGCAGCGCAGTGCGAAATTGCAAAAAGACCTCTGGTCCTTAAGGTGTTTATTGGTCCGGAGCTGAAGTGGTTAAAGGTTCTGGTACTGTCAAGCTACAATGTAAAATGCGTTAAATAGCTACTGGGTGCTAGGTCTGTGAGAGAGGCCTATCCAGGTATTCAAGATCCCAAAGAGAGAAAGCTGTTCTTTTATGGATCCAAGGAATCGGTAAGTGATCTGCATTTGGTATCTGACATCCCTCTGACATCTGACATCCCTAATCCTCTCTCCTACTACCCCTTTTCAAGTTCTACAATAAAGCATTGAAAATATCTAAAATATCTAAAGTGACTGGCGCCCAATTTCTGTTCTATACTCCCCATTATAGCCATGGTCTCTCCTTGCCCCGAGTAGACTCAGAAGAATGTATATAAAACAAGGTAAATAGTGAAGCACAACCACACCCAGATAAGAGCGCTAAAATAAGTGAACAATATCAAAATAGTGAACAAAACATGAGCACTTGACAATAAACAAAAAAATAGTCCATAAAGATCAATAACTGTTGCTAGTAAGAGAAAAGGGACGGGTTAACTAGAGCTACTTCAAATGTTATTGCCCAGTAACGCCAAAAAAGATGGGAGGACTAGTAAGTTCAAAATGTGAATGATCTTAAAATGCAAAGTGAATCACACTTCTTAGTGCACGTGTCTAAGTTTTCATAAGTGACAATCCAAACTGATTAAGCACACTGCCGTATCCACCACCGGTCTCTATATGTGCTCACTTCACATGAAGATCGACTATAGGGTCTAATGGCAACTTCCCCACAGGGGTAACAATCCAGTAATCTGTAATTCCTCTGTCTTAATGGGACTTCCAATCTCTCAGGTGAAATTCCTTGTGGTATTGTATCATAAGGGTAGGAAACATAGTGTTTTACCACTTTTAAACACTTTTAATAAAAACACTATAAATACAATTCACATTTGCAGATGCACTCTCCTGGTAAATGCAGGTAAAATGCTTGTATGACAAAACTGGACAATCACTGAGACATCCGCAACTCTTCTGTCCTGTGTCCCCAGTGGCGCGTGGACTGCTTCCTGGATGTGTGCGATGACGTCACAGGCTCTGTCTCGACACGTTTCGTCACTATACTGTAAAGAAACTTCAATTGCGCAACCTGTGTATTAGATACTTAAGTGAATAATCACAGTTCACAAAACCCTGAATAAATTAACATACTACTAATACATTATTTCAATAGCTGGTGTACCACACTACCCAATTAACTTACTCAGTAAAAATTTTAATCAATGAATCAAAAAATCAGTAAATCAAAAAATAAAGTAATTGTGAACTCAATTGAAAAATCAATTAAAAAATTAATCAATTACTAAGCTCAAAGAACCCTGAGCACGCTGGGATCACTCACGCGTAATCATATAAGGCAGAAGAAAAACTTCATGGTGCAGTACTTTTTTAAAACAAGGCTTCTTTATTCCAGTTTTAAAAATGGTGGTTTAATACATATCTGACATATCTAAAAACAAGCAGTGTATCAATATAAAAAACTGCAGCTGCGGCTCAAGCCAGCCAGCTGCAACGTACATCTGGTCCTATAGCTCCACCCGACGCATTATTCCGTAAGAGGCTTCGACTGGCAAAGGAGTCACGACGCTCGTGCCTGTATCAAGAAAATATAGCTCCCCCTTTAAAGTGTATGCAAACCCTAACAGTAAATGTTTCTTATTTGCTTCCACCTATATTGTTAAATATACAAATAATAGCATTTTGTTTGATAAATGAAAAAATATCCTTGATCCTGCCAAATAAACTGTGAGCTGAATACCTTCCTGTGCTCTCCACGTCTACTGCTCACCTATCAGTTTGCATTGTTCCAAACGATCTCTGTGGACTTCAAAATGCCTCCCCCCATATTATGGAGAAGAAGATAGATACAGTACAATGATTGAGGACTACCATCCTATTAAGGAACTGTGTTCCTGGGTGGATCCCTAGGAAAAGAATTCTTGAAAAAGAAAAGTATTGCAGCCACCACATCAAATGACTAGTATACTGGAATGTATTATTTTTTTATTCTTGGTTTGGATGAGCTGTAAACAACTCTTTTCAAGTATCTTCACTAAAGGTGATCATGCACTGTAGATTTTTGAATTCATAAAAAAAAATTGGCGAATGTCATTTAAAAGTACTTGCTTTTAACATTACATTTTTTAATAATTTATAACTTCACAAACATAAATTTACTGTTATCATTTTTTTCAGCACTCTGGTGGAAAACAACTGCCAATTTGACCCCATTAATGATTAGAAAATTGGTAAAATTGTGTTTGAAATTCAATTCTATTCAGTGTATTGCCAGTTTCAGTACCGGAAACTATCAGTTTTTCACACTTAACTGATAGGTCCCCAGCAATGAGGACCTGAATCCAAGTTAATAAATAGCTGTAGGCACTACTACATTGTAAAACCATAGAGTATTGTCCTTCTGCAAACAGTAGTTGGCAAAATGGAGTAATCAGCGGATGAAGCAGAAGGGTATGACAGAAGGATACATTCATTACGTGTGTTTAGTCTCAAAAGAGTGATCATCTGAGAAATGTTACCACTTAAGAAACACAATAAAGCTTTCAAGAATAATGTTTACAAGGGTTATATGAGGCTAGTCAAAGAAAGCCAAACATTTGGACATTGTCCTCCCACTGTCTCTGCTGTCTTATTTTTGCTAATGCGGAATTCAGCACACTTAGAATAATCATCTGCCTTTTGTCTGCTTGGATACAAATACTTTCTTCTACAACACTAGATACAATACATATGACACCTTGCAAGTTAAAGGACAAATGTAAAAAAATAAAGAAGGCTACCATTACAGTTCATTTGAAAATATGGTTGGGCTGTTATGTTGACCGTCTAACGTTACTACCTTGAGCCACTGACTTGGAGCAAGCATGAAAGCATGAGCGAGATAAAGTGATATTAAAGGCATTTTTTTTAAAATAGCAAACATGTCATACCTACCTGCTCTGTGCAGTGGTTTTGCACAGAGCAGCCCCAATCCTCCTATTCTCGGGTTCCCCATTAACCCTCCTGGCCCCTCCTTCCTGCCAAGTGCAGGCTCGTTTCTGAGCCACTACTCAGTGTGCCCATTCACACATGCAGAGCGGCTCGCCCCCACTCCCATTCTCTCCTGGCTCACTGGCTGTGATTGACATTAGTGGGAGACAATGGCTCCTGCTGCTGTCTCTGCCAATGAGAAGGAAGAGATGCGGGAGAGCCACTGCTCTCATGCACATTGCTGGATCGAGATGGGGCACAGGTAAGTATTAGGAGGGGCTGCTGCACACACATACCTTCAAGCATAGAATGCAATAAGGTAAAAAATGAGCCTTGAAAATCACCTTAATAATGTACGGTGTGCACAAACGTGAACAAATCTTTTTTAAACTTGCTCATTGGCCTTATCATTCATACAGGGTGACTCTTAGTTTCATCCTAATATTCATCTTTTGCAGCTAGCTAACTAACTTTGTGAATCTGAGCTCCACAGCTTCCAAATCCCACCCTTAGCATTTTCCAAAAAAGTTCCTGGAAGGATCCCTTTTCTAAATACAGATTTCATGTAGAAGGTGCAACTATCATAGAACATGTTTTTGGCTACCAACAGCATAGTAAAAGGCCAAGATTGCTAACTAGAGGGATACCTGCTCTTTATTAGAGCAACTATTTGTGTGGTTGAAGTTTTGCGTGGTCAGCACCCCTTGAGTGGCATAGGGCATTAGAGCTATGTGTCAGGGCTGCGAAAGGTGGCACATAGACACCTATACTCAGAACATGTTGCCGACTGTCAGTATCATGTCATTATATCATGTATAATATAAGGTTCCAAATCTCTGCCCTGCCTGCTGTTACAGTCTGTTGGAATTGTGGCCTGGTTACTTATAGTTTACATTCTGGTTCTGTACTCCTACTAGTAGAGTAGGTTGAAAACTTTTCTAGCTACTGGTTCTAGCTTTGCTGACACAGGGTGAGCACACTGTCACTAATCTATATATCTACAGCTTGTCAATCCAAGTAATTATTTATCTGGCATCATGCCACTTATTAATTTGTTAGCTTAAAATGATCTTATTGTTGTGTTGCCCCTTAATTTTCCAGTAATCAGGCAGGGGATGGGTTTATAGCAAAGCTGTATTGCCTATGCCTTTGTTTTTAAACAAAAGTTAAATTGATATCTCCCAAATTAAAGTTAGCGTAAAAATATATGCTTAATATTATTATTATTATTTTTTTTTTTTACATAGCTAGGGGTTGATTGTACAGAGGATAGGGTGTGGGCATTGGAGCCTAGAGGTGCCCAATCTAGAACTGGGCTTTAAGTACAGCAGAGAAAAGTGAGGTTACTGATCTGGCCTTTACTTTAATGCATGTTCTCTGGTCCATAAGACTGGCCCAACAGAATTACAAATATTTGGTCAAGTAAAACTGTTCACATATTTGTGTTTCAGCTGTGTATTTAAGTTTTTCCCTGGAGTTCAGCTTTAAGGTCATGTTGCTGAAGTTTGGCTAAGGACCACATCTGTCAGCTGAAACATGTTTCCTATTACTCCCCACTGCAGCAAATTCATTTTTAAAATGATGGAATACATCCCAGTTCTGAGAACTAGCACTAAATAAACTACAGGCAAAACTTTTTTTTACAGTTTGCAAATGCCAGAAACATAGTGAAAATATTGGACAAGAGCAAATTGTGCTGCATTATGTTGACATATTTCAGAGCAGGTGCAGCAAAAAGTGGAGGGAATAATTTGTAACTTCTGTATGACAGGGATATTATTTGGTATCTGGGCTCTATCTACATGAAAACAGAAAGTCATTCTGAAGTGAAGCTATTGCAAGAAAAGAATGAACAATACAATGTCACGTCACTGTTGGCTATATATGTATACTGATGGCTATGCATTTTACCAGGGTCAACCTGGCCATTTTTAATGCCTCCTGTCCTCTCCCATGGTAAAGATGGCTTCCTTGGGTGGCAGCAACACTGCTTTGTGAGTGCGTGTCATCACACACACATACACACAGAACCAATCAACTCAGTTACACTTCGACATCAGTGCTACCCACCACCATGCCTCTATGAATGCTACCTAGGACAGCCGTCTCAATTGTGTGTGTAGGTGATCAGAATTTAGGTGATTTTGGCTATCATTCAACATAGAGTGTATGTACAGCCAAAACAGATTTTATTTAGTTTTGGATAGAATAGGAATTAAAAGGAGTTAAAAGCCCATCTGTTTATTCTTTGCTGCCAGTGTCTCATGAGGATGGTTATCCTTTACTTGGTTTTGCACAGAGCAGCCCCGATCCTCCTATTCTCCAGTCCCCTGCTGCCCCCCCCCCCCCCACACACCAAGTGCCCCCAGACAAAGCGTCTTGTTCCTAGCCACGCTCTGTCTGTCCATAGATACACAGAACATGGCTTGGCTCAGCCTTCTGCTCCCTCCATTTTAGCTGTAATTGACAGCAGCAGAGCCAATGTTTCCCACTGCTGCCTCTCTTTCCAATGAGAAGAGAGAGCTTCTGCTCTCATGCACATGGCTGGGACGAGATTGGGCTCAGGTAAGTATAAAGGGGGGCTGTGGGGGGAGGAGCACACTGAAGGATTTTACTTTAATGCAGTGAATGAATTAAGATAAAAAACCTTCAGGCTTTACAACCACTTTAAGCATTAGGCTTTGGGGTTTGGGTGCAGGCAATTTCAACACGCTACAAATATCCCAACTTTCTAGCAGGCAGATGAAAAACAAGCAAGCTGAAGGGGTCAGAGCACTTACCTCTTTTTAGCAACCCCTCCTCCCCACCCCTTTCATCAGAACAATTAAGCCAAGCATGTCCAAAGTCTGGCCCACAGGCAAATTGTGGCTCGCATTCCGGTTTCGAACGGCCCGTCTGGTAATTTGGACATGTATATCTTTTGTGGCCACCAACGAATCCCTGAGTGTCGGGGTCCACAAAAGATATACATGCTGGCTGCCTTGGAGGGGACAGGTAGGGTGTGGGACGAGTGTTGTACATACAGGAGAATTTCCTGTTTGCGCGGCGGCCTCTGTAATAGGAAGTCCCATCTCCTGCACTGCCTATGGATGACTGTTCTGTCCATCATAGGAGGTGGGACTTTGTATTAAAGAGGCCGCAGAGAAAACTGATTCTCCTGTATGTAATCTGTTGGAGTTTTTGTCCCACCCCCTCCCTGTCCCACGCGAGGATGCAGATGGGCATCAATCAGGCTGCACTGATGGCAATGGTGAGTCTGCATTCACGGCATTCGGGGTGCTGCATCCCTGGCAATGGTAAGGCTGCATTCATGGCAATGGTGGGCCTGAATTCAAGGCAACAGTGGGGCTGCATTCATGGTAATGGTGGGTCTGCATTCCTGGAAATGGCAAGGCTGCATTCAGGGCAATGGTGGGCCTACATTCCTGGAAATGGTAAGGCTGCATTAATGGCAATGGTGGGCCTGAATTCAAAGCAACGGTGGGTCTGCATTCATGGTAATGGTGAGTCTGCATTCATGGCAACAGTGGGTCTACATTCTTGGCAATGGTGGGTCTACATTCTTGGCAATGGTGGGTCTACATTCTTGGCAATGGTGGGTCTACATTCATGGCAATGGTGGGTCTACATTCATGGCAATGGTGGGGCTGCATTCATGGCAATGGTAGGTCTGCATTCAAGGCAGCAATGGGGCTGCATTCATGGCAATGGTAGATCTGCATTCCTGGAAATGGTAAGGCTGCATTCATGGCATTGGTGGGCCTGCATTCCTGGAAATGGTAAGGCTGCATTTATGGCAATGGTGGGCCTGAATTCAAGGCAACGGTGGGTCTGCATTCATGGCAATGGTGGGTCTGCATTCATGGCAACAGTGGGTCTACATTCATGGCAACGGTGGGGCTGCATTCATGGCAACGGTAGGTCTGCATTCATGGCAACAGTGGGTCTACATTCATGGCAATGGTGGGGCTGCATTCATGGCAATGGTGGGGCTGCATTCATGGCAATGGTGGGTCTACATGCATGGCAATGGTGGGTCTGCATTCATGGCAATGGTGGGTCTACATTCATGGCAACAGTGGGTCTACATTCATGGCAACGGTGGGGCTACATTCATGGCAACGGTGGGTCTGCATTCATGGCAACGGTGGGTCTGCATTCATGGCAACGGTGGGTCTGCATTCATGGCAACGGTGGTGCTGCATTCACGGTAGTGGTAGAGCTGCAGATGGTCACTAATTAGACTGCATTCATGGACACTGACCATCATCTTGCGTCACAGTTCTTTATTTAAAATGTATGTTTTTGTTCCTGAAACTTCCCTCTTAGGGTGAATGTGTGTGTTATACGTCGATAAATACGGTACACAGGCAAGAAAATTATTGTTGGGCAGTGTACACTTAGTCCGAATTTTAATGGTTTCAAAGAATGTCAGGCAAAATAGTCAGCCCTCACGCACGTTCACTTCATCAAATCTGGCCCTCTTTCAAAAGAGTTTGGACACCCTTGACTAAAGCTTAACTGTATATTCATCACACAGTGAGCACAAGAAGGCAAATAGGGCTTTTTTTAATTTACCCTTTTTTTAATAAAAAAACCTTTGCCCCCCCCCAACTGTACGTCACTTGCTTAGTCTCCTGGGATGTATGTCTTATATCCCAGGAGGCACAGTCCTTTATTGAGAAAGGAAGGGGATGGGCTTAGCGGCTGCCAGCTTCCAGTTTCAATAAGATGGCTGTGTTGGACCGAGCAGGGGCCAGAAAAGAACAGGATCTCAGCAGGAAAACTCTGGATTTGCTGGCCAGGTGACTATCTTAACTGTGCTGGACCTGCAACCAGGTAAGCAGGGGTTGTAAAAAAAACTTGGGCGGGGGGATGAAGATCCAAGATTCAAATTGATCTTGGTTGTTTGATCTCGATTGATCGATCAACTTGGGTACAAGGAGCCTGCCGGATTTGCTTGCAATTATTGCAAGTGGCTGTTAGTGGTGGGAGAAGACAATTGCTGATTCCCCTATCAGCACTGCCTGTGTTGATGGGGGAATCGTGCAAAGTTCTTTCTTTTGCACGCGCCTTAGAGATTTTTATAAGTTAATAAAATTCAGATTGCGTAAAGAAAATAAATAATGCACAGTACAGCAGCCTCTTCAAAGAGCTCCTGAAGAATTAGAATGTGATTCAACTGAGAGTAGTTGAAACATTTCTTTCAGTGTGAGGTTGAAATTACACTCAATAAAACCGTGACATAATGAGTGGTTTTTATTGCTTCTGTCATACAATGTTAGCGTTGGTGAGATGAGATGTTACAGACATACCTAAACCCAGAAAATTAAATACTTACATATTCACATCTGTATCCTTATGACAAAGAGGCCTTATATACTGTATGTCTCCAATAGGACAGACTTGTAGTGTATGTTTTACTTTTAAATGGAAACTCTGTAATGATGATGAGTAAGTCTCAGGAGTAGCAGCAACTGCTGGAGATTCTATTTATATCCAGGGTAATGCAATTTCAGTCATAATAATCATATTTATGCAATTTAATATTTGTATTTTTCCTTACAAGGCAATTCCACTTTTTAGAGTGGCTCATATATTTATTCTGGCTGACTGACCACTAAAACCGCAACCCAGCCATGCCTGTTTACCACCTCCTCTTACATGCATGGACCACAGTACATGTAATAATATATATATATATTTTTTACCAAATATAATAGAACTCTGTTTCGTCATCTTCATTTTTTGCCATTTACCCAACTTACTCCAAGGATCTTGCTTTTCTGGAGTTTCTAGGAAGGCCTGGGACACTTTTGGGTAACCACGGGAGCAATAATCTGTTGCCTGTAGCATGCAGTGAACAGTGGGTGTAGACAAATTCATGGGGATGGGGATGTTAAAATGGAAAATAAAACCCAATGCTACTTGCTGTCTGTATGGCACATATACAGTGCCTTGAAAAAGTATTCATACCCCTTGCGATTTTCCACATTTTGTCATGTTACAACCAAAAACGTAAATGGATTTTATTGGGATTTTATGTGATAGATCAACACAATGTGGCACATAATTGTGAAGTGAAAGGAAAATGATAAATGATTTTCAATTTTTTTTACAAAGAAATATCCGAAAAGTGTGGGGTGTGCTTGTATTCAGGCCACTTTGTAGAACCACCTTTCGCTGCAATTACAGCTGCAAGTCTTTTTGGGCATGTCTCTACCAGCTTTGCACATCTAGAGAGTGAAATTTTGCCCATTCTTCTTTGCAAAATATCTCAAGCTCTGTCAGATTGGATAGAGAGCATTTGCGAACAAAAATATTCAAGTCTACCAACAGATTCTCAGTTGGATTTAGGTCTAAACTTTGACTGGGCCATTCTAAGGCCTGATTCACACCAATGCATTTTTATTGCTTTTTGCATTTTGCAGTTTTGCACTACAGTCCATTCAACGTGATTTCCTATGGAACACGTTCTGTAGTACAAATCTGCAAAATGCAAAAAGCACTAAAAATGCATAGGTGTGAATCAGGCCTAACACATGAACATGCTTTGAAATAAACCATTCCATTGTAGCTCTGGCTATATGTTTAGGGTCATTGTCCTGCTGGATGGTGAACCTCTGACCCAGTCTTAAGTTTTTGCAGACTCTAATGCCCTGTACACACGACCGGTTTTCCTTCAGAGTTTATTCCGATGGAGTTCCGATGGAATTCCGATGAAACACATGATCACACCAAAGTCCGATCATCAAGAACGCGGTGACGTACAGCACGTACGACGGGACTAGAAAAAGGAAGATCAATAGGCAATAGCTTCTGTCTCGTACTTGCTTCAGAGCATGCTTCGTTTGTGGTCCGTCGGAACAGCATACAGACAAGCGGTTTTCCCGATAGGAATTGGTTCCGTCAGAAATATTTAGAACATGTTCTATTTCTAGGTCTGTCCGAATTTTTGAAATAAAAAGTCCAATGAGGCATACACACGATCGGAATATACGATGAAAAGCTTCCATCTGACTTTTTCTGTTGGACATTCCGCTCGTGTGTGTGCGGCATAACAGGTTTCCTTCTAAGATTGCCCTGTATTTGGCTCCATCCACCTTTCCATCCACTCTGACCAGCTTCCCTGTCCCTGCTGAAGAAAAGCATCCCAATAACATGATGCTGCCACCACCACGTTTCACGGTGGGCATGGCGTGTTGAGGGTGATGTACAGTGTTAGTTTTCTGCCACACATAACGTTTTGCTTTTAGGCCGAAAAGTTACATTTTGGTCTCATCTGACCAGAGCACCTTCTTCTTCATGTTTGTTGTGTTCCCCACATGGCTTCTCACAAACTGCAAACAGACTTCTTATGGCTTTCTTTCAACAATGGCTTTCTTCTTGTCACTCTTCCATAAAGGTCAGATTTGTGGAGTGCATGACTAATAGTTGTCCTGTGGACAGATTATCCCACCTGGGCTGTGGATCTCTGCAGCTCCTCCAGCGTTACCATTGGGCCTCTTGGCTGCTTCTCTGATTAATGCTCTCCTTGCCCAGTCTGTCATTTTAGGTGGATGGCCATGTCTTGGTAGATTTGTAGTTGTACCATACTCTTTCCATTTTTGGGTGATGGATTGAACAGTGCTCCGTAAAATGTTCAAAGCTTGGGATTTTTTTTTATAACCTAATCCTGCTTTAAACTTCTCCACAACTTTATCCCTGACCTGTCTGGTGTGTTCCTTGGCCTTCATTATGGTGTTTGTTCACTAAGGTTCTTTAACAAACCTCAGAGGGCTTCACAGAACAGCTGTATTTATACTGAGATTAAATTACACACAGATTTATACTGAGATTAAATTACACACAGATGGACTCTGTTTAGTAATTAGGTGACTTCTGAAGGCAATTGGTTCCACTAGATTTTAGTTAGGGGTATCAGAGTAAAGGTGGCTGAATACAAATGCATTCCACATGTTTCAGATATTTATTTGTAAAAAATGTTGAAAACCATTTATCATTTTCCTTCCACTTCACGATTGTGTGCCACTTTGTGTTGGTCTATCACATAAAATCCCAATAAAATACATTTACATTTTTGGTTGTAACATGACAAAATGTGGAAAATTTCAAAGGGTATGAAAGAGTTTTAAAGGCACTGTATGCCACAGTTGAGGGGCATTTAATACACTGTTTGAACAGCTCAGGATTGTATAATGTACAGAATGCAGGAGTCAAAAGTGTATAACACAGTGCAGGAGTGTGTAATGCAACAATGCAATGGTCAAGGATATCTGACACACAGTGCAGGAATCAATGGCATGTAATGCACAGAGTGCAGTGGTCAGGCGTGAATAATGCATAGAGTGCAGGGGTCAGGGATGTATAATACACAAACTACAGGGGTCAGGAATGCATAGCGTACAGAATGTAGGGATCAGGTATATGTGACTCACAGATTGCAGGGGTCGTGGTGTGTAACTCAGAGTTTAGGGATCAGAGGTGTGTAGCTCACTGAGTGCAGGGGCAGAGTGAGTAACTCCCAAAAATGACTATATTGCTGCATACCAATTCTTAGATGTGGTAGCTGCATTCATTTTCTTTTTATAGTTTTTTTTTTCTTTATTTTCCAACTTCCTTTAACAGACCAAGGTGTTCAGAAAAAACGTCAGTTAGAGGGTTGGGATAAACCATTTAAGACTAAGCCCTTGTACACACGGTCGGACATTCAGACGGAAAATGTCCGATCGGACCGTGTTGTCGGATAATCCGACCGTGTGCGGGCTACATCGGACTGTTTCCGTCGGAATATCCGACCGACAAACTTTTAGAGCTGGATCTAAAAAATTTCCAACATGATCCGATCGGACTTTGTCCAATCGTTTGTAGAGAATTCCGATTAGACAAAGTGCCACGCATGCTCAGATCAAATTCCTAGACCAAACCTATTGGCTACTAGCCTGAACGTAGTCCCGTTGTAACTAAACGAACGATCGGATGTTCCGAAAACTTTGTCCGACCATGTGTATGCAACACCAGTTTCGGAGAAAATCCTTGGACAAAATCCGACGGATTTTGTTGTCGGAATGTCCGACCGTGTATACGGGCTAACAGTAGTGCTTACAATGGTGAAGATTTTGCTTATTTATGTAAAACCTTAATCCCAAAGAAATAATAGCTGTTTCTGTGTTAGGTGGAGTTTGATTTTAATTTGTCAATCCATCTAAAACTGCTAGTGCATAACACTAGCCTCTCCCAGATTGCCAATTCTGCTATCCAAGGGTGTCTCTTGCTCCATCAGTGAAGTGGAACCACCTTCAAGGCAGCAAGTGTGTTGCAGTCAACAAAAAAAAAAAGTCAGATGAGGCATACACACGATCGGAATATACAATGAAAAGCTTCTGTCTGACTTTTTCTGTTGGACATTCCACTCGTGTGTCCACGGCATAACAGGTTTTCTTCTAAGATTGCCCTGTATTTGGCTCCATCCGTCTTCCCATCAACTCTGACTAGCTTCCCCTATGCTGCCGTGAATAGGCACCAGGGAAGGAAAATTACGGAAAGGAAAGTATTCAATTTTCCAGTTTAATTTACAATTCACATCTTAAAATTATTATTATTGATATGCAGCAGTTGGCTACTTTGGTTTTAGGGTCAATTAGAAATCCTTATAACAAAAAAAAACACAAAAAAAATACTGATACAAAATATAAAGAACGATATTGGAATATTAATTAGAGTCACCTTTGATATACATTTTTGTACAATGAATTAGTGATTTATATGAAGATCGCATCCTTAAAAGGCATGGAATCAAACATTTTAAAGCAGGCACAGCCATGTAAAGCAGCTGAAAGGTGAAAGGTCAGTGTTAATGTCTTACAATTGTTTGGATAAAGTGTCAGAGCTGGGATAACTGTTAGGGCGCCATAAAGGAACCTGCAGTTCATTTCTCAGTCTCATAAGTGAAGTATTACAATAAGGCTCTGCAATTACATCCTGTTTAGTCCAGATCCGGAAACGTCTAGATAAGGCTGTACATTATAAGAGGTCAGATCAGAGATATCCATTATGTTTAGGTACCTGTGACACTTTCATACGTTTACTGAACAACTAAGCAGATACACCTGTGCAAAGGCATATTATTTACCTGTGCATTTTATAGCATCAAGGAAAATAGCATCCCAGCAAGCCTCGAATTTGTATACTGATGAATAAATGACATTCTAAACTATAATTATAGCTTCCAAGCAAGAATTCTGTGGGTATGAATTACAGCTTACATATAATTACGTCTAGAACCAATGTAAGGTGATAGCTTATGTACCTATGAAAAAGTAAGATCATTTCTCAAATGTCTTGTTGTTATAAAGAGATTCTAGTGATATCACAATGTCCAATGATTTTCATGGGCTATTATTTCCTTTTTTTTTTTTTTTTATGTAAGCAAAGTGATTAAAATATGGCTTTTGTGTTTTTGTATTTTGATATTAAAGTGATTCTAAATTCAAAATGTTTTTTACCTTATGGGCCCCTTCACACTGCCCTGTTGTGGTTTGGCCACAGGGTGGGTGCAGCGTACCAGCAGTTTCCCATAGACTTCTATTGTCCCGCGTTTTTAGTGCGTTTTCTGAAAGTGCAGCAAAAGTCCTGCTGCTGCATTTTTTAAAATATTTTTATTGTTTTAAAAAAATAGAAAAGAAAAAAAGCTTACAAACTCCAAGTGAAAGCAACCCATGCATAGGACACACCCCCTTGTCACGCCCCTTAAAGGAGAATTGTACAAAAAAAAGATTGGTTAAACCCCCAAGTGCTTTTTTAAACCACTACTATTCCTTTATATTGGCTGTTGGAATTTGCAAATGCAACAATTTGGAAATCAGATGCAAGGTTTAGCACTGGAAAATACTTTTTGATAGATAAAAAGTGAATTTTTTTTTATACAACTGTACAGATCAGACCAAAATGAGGGACAAATGAGGAGGAATGAGGGGTGGAGGGACATTACTCCAAATCAGGGGCAGTCCCTTGAAATTAGGGACAGTTGGTAGCTATGCGCAATGTGTCTATACACATCTCACATTACATCAACAGCAAAAATGAAAAATGGAACAAGAGGGATAAATAAGGGGGTGAGAGTGAATCCAAACTGCAAGGGCAGCAGAGACGGGGGAGGGGAGAAGTCATTGGCCCATTTCCACAGCAGTGGAAGGATCCTCTAGCCAGCAAGCCCAAACAGGCATTTGTTCCTCTTACCCCTGTTCTCATGTCTCATTGCACAGTGCAAGGTTTGAATTGCTGCATCTTTGGTGCACTTTCAGAAAATTCTGTAAAATCATGGGACATAATAGAAGTTTATGGGAAAGTGTAGATAACCTGCACAAAAAATGCTGGTACACTGTGCTGCAACCGCATTGTGGCCTAGACGCAGCAGGGCAGTGTGAAGGTGCCCTAATGCATTCCCTGGATTAAGCCTAGTACACACGGGCCAAATGTCAGGTGGCATTGGCCAGTTCAATAGAAACCAGGCGCTATTTGGTCCATGTGAACGGGAGCCAGTCCAACAGAAGCCGGCCGAATATCAAAGGGTCATGGCCGAAAAAGGTCTACCGACTGGATCCCGATCAGCGTACTCAGCCAGTGAGTGAGAGCGATGACCGGAGTGTTCTGGTGTGGGGGGCCGCTCCCCTGTCAGTACACAATAGAACACCAGGGAAGATTGCTGTACTAACATCGGATTTTTAGTACATCGGCTCTGACCTGAGCTGTCAGACTCTGCACTAGTTGTGGTGTGCGAGGCTTTAGGGTAAAAATCATTGCATCATTTTTTTATTTTTTTTGTTCGTTCACTCCTGCTAAGCTATTAGCTATAAGGCTCCCTGTTGGCAAAATACAATGATCACTGTTTCCAGTTATAGCTGGTGGCACTGATTATTCAGGAAAAACCTGACAGGCTAGTTGTCCACAAGCCGATTAATGGATCGACTTGTGCAAAACCAGCTAGCCCATGCATGGATCAAAATTTGATTGGTCCCTGCTGAATTGCCTGAATTCCAATCCATGAATGGTTGACTTTACTTGCCTTCTCTCACAATCCAGTGCTGTCCCCATCTGCAGCACCGCTCCACTGACTTTCTATACTTACAGGAGGCATAGGCATCACAGGCAGCCATAGGCTCCTGCTGCTGTCAGTCAAATCCTGTGAGGACGGAGAAGGGTGTATGGCTGAGCTGCATTTGTTTTGTCTATGGATGCACACAAACCAGCTCAGGAATACATCCACACAGGTGCCCCCATATCACACGGCTTGCTATGGGAGGACTTGTGTCAATTAAAAAGTGCCTATTTCATTAGTGTATGGCAAGCTTAAAGCGGAGTCCCACCCAAAAATGGAACTTCCGGTTTAAGCACTTGTGACCCCCTGACATGTCACATTTGGCATGTCATTTTTTTGGGTGGAGAGTGGGTACCTGGTTTTGAGAAGTACCCAGCTCCCACCTTCTCTCCTGGCACCGCAGCGCCAGGCGTAAGTTCATCTCTCCCCCTGCAATCTTCTGGGACACGTCACGGGTCCCAGAAGATTGCCTGGCCATTCCAGACTGCGCAGCGTGACTCACGCATGCGCAGTGTCTTAATACCACTCCCACACTTACAATCTTTGGACGGCCACATCACTGGACCATGGGACATGTGAGTGTCTGTTTATTAACCCCTTCCTGACCAGCCACCACAGTTATACCCGACCGGATGGCTCCCCTGTGCGAGCCGTCGTAGCTGTAGCAGGTATGCAAACACACAAATCCCGGTTCTGTTAGGGGAGAGGAGACAGATTGTGTGTTCCTACTAAGTAAGAACAACAATCTCTCTCTTCCTCTAGTCAGCCACATTCCTCCCACAGTTAGAACACATCTAGGGAACACATTTAACCCCTTGATCACCCTCTAGTGTTAACCCCTTCCCTGCCAGTGACACTTCTACGGTAATCAGTGGCTATTTTTATTTAGCTCTGATCGCTGTATAAGTGTCACTGGTTCCAAAAAAGTGTCTGATGTGTTTGTCGCAGTGTTGCAGCCTTGATAAAAATCGCAGATCACCGCCATTACTAGTAAAAAAAATTAAAAATAATAATAAAAATGCCATAAATCTATCCCCTATTTTGTAGACGCTATAACTTTGCACAAACCAATCAATATACACTTATTGCGATTTATTTTACCAAAAATATGTAGAAGAATACATATTGGCCTAAACTGATGAAGACATTTTTATATTTTTTTGGGGATATTTATTATAGCAAAAAGTACAAAAATTGACGTTTTTTTTTTGTTTATAGCGAAAAAAATAAAAACCGCAGAGGTGATCAAATACCACTAAAAGAAAGCTCTATTTGTGGGGAAAAAAGGACATACATTTTGTTTGGGTACAACGTTGCACCACCGTGCAATTGTCAGTTAAAGCGATGCAGTGCAGTATCTCAAAAAATGGCCTGGTCAGGAAGGGGGTAAAATTCTTCTGGGGCTGAAGTGATTAAAAGACAGCAGCTACACTTTTTGTAGCTGCTGACTTTTAAATGGGTGGAACTCTGCTTTAAGGTGGTATTCAGGAGCATTTTTCAACATAAAGGAGCTGTAACTATAGTGCAACCTTTGGTGCAGTTACATTTAAATTGCAGCTCCCCCTGTTCCTAGCGTCTTCACCCGTCTTATGCCGCGTACACATGATCGGATCATCCGGCGGACTTGGGCTCTGGTCCGCCGGACAATCCACCCGTGTGTGGGCTCCGGCGGACTTTTTGTTCCCGAAAGTCTGGCGGACTTACAAAGAAGTCTTGACTCAAAATTGTCTGCCGGACTCGGCAGTCCGGCGGACAATCCACCCGTCTGTGTGCTAGTCCGCCGGACTTTTGAAATGAACAGACTTGCCCACACACAGAGTAAAGTCTGTTCATTTTGAACGGGGCTCCAGGAAGACGGGACTAGCTAAGGAAGTCAATGTCGCCGCCTCCATCAAAATTAACGGACTTTACTCTGTGTGTGAGCAAGTCCATTCATTTCAAAAGTCCGCCGGAAAAGTCCGGTCATGTGTGGGCAAGTCTGCTCGTAAGGAAAGTCCTGCGGACCTCCGCTGCAAAGTCTGCTGGATAGTCCAATCGTGTGTACATTGCATTAGAGTCGCTTATACCTGATCTTGAAATATTGCTGATTAAGCCACACAGTCACTTGTCAAAATATGCTGAGCCAGACCTACGCGTGCTTTAGCCTATTTAGACTTATGAAGCATTTTTAATCCATGCTCGAGTGGAGTAAAACTCTTCATAAGATTGAATGGAAAGGGCACAGGGTAAGTGCAGGCTCTGCTCAGAGTTTGACAAGAGGCCATGCATACCCATAAACTCATGCTAATGATTTAGGTCCACTAGCTTGATACCGCTGCTAATAAAGCAATATTTACAGTATAATTTTTTAACTGGGGCCAGATTGCATTCTGTAAGTGGAAATATATTTGATAATGGTAAGGAAATTGTGGTTATGACATTAGTGATCAAAATAGATAAAAGGACTAATCATGAAAATATCCATAAGCTAAATAACCTCTTTGTAGATCCAGATACTTGCTGTTTGGACATTAAAGTACAACCAAAACAGATGAGCAGACTAGCAAGAAAGAGTCAAAAGGGAAAAGTTACCATTTACCAATATGGGAAGAAGTAGCATTTGTATTTTTGTAGCCATTTTTAACATTTATAGGAACATTCCAGACTAGTTAAAGTGGTTGTTAAGCCACTATATTAAATTTATACCGTCCTCTCTGTTTATTAATCCTGTGTGCCCCTGTGTCTGTGCCTTATAAAAATAAGCCATTCTATACCTGATTTCAGAGCACCACTCGACGCTCACGTGACCGGCCTCCCCTCTGCTTTCCCCGTCTGACAGCTGCAGCGGGCGGGGCAGAGAAATCTGAGCTGACATCAGTTGGGAGGGGAGGAGGAGAGAGGCAGACGGTCACGTGAGCGCCAAACAGCACTCTGAACTCAGGTGTAGAACAGCTTATTTTTATAAGGCACAGACACAGGGGCACACAGGATTATTAAACAGAGAGGATAGTATGAAACATTTAATGTAACTTCAGCAGCAGAAGGGGAGGAGTAAGCACTGACACCGAGCTGACAGGCAGGGAGGGGAGAGAGGGGGACAGAGGAGCTACATAGTTACATAGTTAGTAAGGTTGAATAAAGACACCAGTCCATCCAGTTCAACCTGAGTGAGTGTCTACAATTGTCCCTATCCCTGTACATCGCACTCACATTGGTCCCAACCCTCAAGGCGCCCAGAATCCAAGGTCCCCATTAATATACTAAGGCCGATTTTGGACAGAAGCCAATTAACCTCCCTGCATGTCTTTGGATTGTGGGAGGAAACCAGAGTACCCGGAGGAAACCCACGCAGGCACAGGGAGAACATACAAACTCCAGGCAGGTAGTGTCATGGTTGGGATTTGAACCAGTGACCCTTTTTGCTGCTCGGTGAAAGTGGTAACCACTACACCACGGTGCCGCCCAACACCACTGTGCCGCTGAGCTGCGGATGATGGAGACACATAAACTGACTACGGTGTCAGGGCTCAGCAGCCATGGTCAGTTTACGGGGGGAGGGCCAAATGACACAGCACAAGCACTGTGCTGTTATTCATGCTTTAAAGGAACAGGATCTTTTTTTCTTATTTCTTTTTAGGATAACAAACACTTTCAATCTGGTGATTCATTTTCATTTTATAGTTAAAAACGAGAGAAAAAAACTATTTTAATTATTTTAGCTGCTAACAGGAATGAGCTTTGTCATGTGAAGGTGGAAGGAGGGTCAGTAGGTCTGTGAAAATATACACAGGGCTTTCTAAACTGGAAGGCAGACAGGGTAGAGGAATGATAAGTATCGGCAGAGGGAAGGTAAGTATCAGCAGGGAAGGTGGAGGGTTGGGGCATATCCTATATACATGAAGATCTGATAACAGTAATGCTTAGAAACTAATCATATTGGGTATATTTAATTATATTTTGGTTGTTTTAAGGTTCTAAATCCTATATGTGACAAAGGATTCACAGAGTAAATCACCTGTTTGTGTAAATAACATGTTGTAGACAACAGGATCTTACAAATAAACAGCTAATTGGCTGGAGCCAAGTATCGGCAGAATATTTTCCAACATGTCCCATTGACAGAAGTGAATACAATAATTAAACTTTGCCAACACACTGGTCTAAATTTGGTGGGTACCTGCTGGAACGGTGGTCGCACTTAGATCAGTGTGTGGCCTCCCCAATAACAGACTATTTTGTATGTAGTAGGTCTATATTGTACATTTTATCTGCTCTGGCACTCATACTGTTTTCTACAGCCATATGCTTGTCTTTTCTAGTTAGATGGTATTGTCCCCCAGGGTGTAGGTTCTATTATTCAAACTTAGAATGAAGGCATACAGCAGCACAGCAATTTAAATTCTCTGCAATCATTGTGACATCCCTCATTGATCCTCCTTTGGGCATGACATATTTTGTTTAAGCCGGACTTTCTTCTGCATTTCCTATTAAGGAAACTTTTTCTAAGGAAGTATTTCGTAACTGAATTTGATGAATAGTGAAACAGATAAAATTACTTGTCTGCTTGCAATAAAGAAAATACCGCAGAAATGGGCAGAAGCTTCTTTTCCAGGTTTTAAATGTTGTAGAGTAAAGGTTACAGAAGAAGTAAGATACTGTGTAACGAGTCACAATAGCTATGGGTATTTAACGTTGTTAAAGCTGAAGTTTAGGTCTACATAATTAAATTGGTCTAGTGTGGACCATGTAAGCATGTATGTGCCATACCTGTGGCATCCATGTGGAAGCTGGAAATCATTATAGTAGGCACTGCTACTCCAATGATCTCCACTAGCTTCTGTGTCTCATGCCGGCTGTGGCTTCCCAGCTGCAATATTAATACATGAATTGCTCAGCATTGCCATCATTCAGAGTGCAATTTGAATTTGCAAAGTATTCTCTGACTGGATGAAGTGGAGAGATGGGGAGGTTGGTCTCCACGTTGTCAATCAGAAAACACTTTGCTTTAACTGAGAAAATGCAAAATGCGGCTGGTCACGTGAGCGCCGAGCGGCACTCTTAAATCAGGTATAGAAAGGCTTATTTTTATAAGGCACAGACACAGGGGCACACAGGATTAATAAACAAAATGTACACATTCTGGCGTGCTGAGCGAGTGACATCCTGTGTTCAGCAAGTAACAGGCAGTCACTTGGCACAGGACCAAGGAGCTCATTGAGATCTGTTGAGAAGCAGTGCTTTCTACAGTGATTTCCACCTTCAGGGGGGTTCTCACTGGTATAGCACATAAGTAACTATGTAACTGGTATGTACCCAGGGACGGACTGACCATTTGGCTACTCAGGCACTGCCCAAAGGGCCCCTGGGCCCTAAAGGGGCCCCATCATGGTTGCCAACCTCAGTAAAACCAGGGACAGTATGTTAAAATCTGTGGCTTTTTTTACATCTGTCTCTGAAATGTCCCTTACCGACATCCTTTTGGTCTAAAAATCCAGAGATTATAGCTGCCTCAACTCTCCAGTACCTTCTAAGCCAATAGAAACATGTCTGTGTATACTGTGTGTACATGTATGTCTATACTGTGTGATTATATACTGTGTGTGTATACTGTGTGGCGCCATAATCTCTGATTGCCTGGGTGCCCATAATCTCCTATTGCCCAGGGGCCCCCCTAATCTCCTATTGCCCAGGGGCTCCATGAGTTGTCAGTCCACCCCTGGATGTACCTTGTATGTAACAGGACTGATTTAACTGTGAAAAATTGCCATCCCTAAAAGTCTTTTGGCTCCAATGGTGGTTCATGACCTCATTGCAGGTGACACATATCAGAAGGTCAGAAGTGTGATGAATTTGATTAGATATCTTAAGAGAAAGTGTTGCCAACTGCATCAATATTTGCTTCCCACAAGAGCCCTGTATTTTGGGCCTATAGTAACCTCAGGCAAGAGCCGATTTGCATTGCTGTTACTACAGCTGTTAATACCTAACATTTATAGGTAAAGTTGATCCAGGGAAAATCCGATTGCCTCTCGGGGGATCAGGAAGGAATTTTTTTCCCCTGTAGCAAATTTGAGCATGGGTTTTTTTGCCTTCCTCTGGTTCAACTGTGGGTATAAAACTGGGCATATTGGATTGTACGATATTTTTTAGTTTAGTTTTTAAGGTTGAACTATGTATTTATGTAACAGTAAGTTACTGATCACTGCCATTGCCTTGACAAAGTTTTTTTTTACACATAGTTAATTGTTGTGGTGTAGTTAATGCTAGGGTTTAATTGTGACAGAGTCTGGATTAGGGAGCCTGGTCCCCTGCCAGGACTAACCAAGGGAAGGGAGGTAAGCAAGTGAACTATCTCGGTATAATGCAGAAAGGGATACAATGAAGTATATAGACAATCATCTAAAATTTGGAAACGTTTATTGATACATAATACATGAAAAAAGAAAGTCAGTAGTAAATTAAAATCATAGGTGACTTGGTCATGTTCAGTGCTCCCCCCTTCCATTTTTTCCTCCCTTTCTTTCCCCTTATTATCCCCCATTCCCCCCTCCTTTCTTCTTTTTCTTTCCCTTTACCCCCCCCCCCCCCCTTCCTCTTCCTTTTCCCCCCTTTCTTTCATCCCTGTTCACGCAATCTCCCCTCATTTTCTATAGTGGTGTACATGTTTGTTGTCTTTTCCACATTAATTCAGGGGTTGTTTGGTTTGTACTTTTCACTAATTATCCACTAACTGCACCACAAATTTCACCTTTTTGGCAACCTTCCACCAATTTGTACCACTTAATTTCATTCACTCACTTAGTCACCATCTCACTGGGCTGTTACCTAATTTTTTGGCTCATGTACTTTATGTACCTCATTTCACCCAGACTCCAGCCCCTTGACTTATTAATCTCCCCCAGTCACCTCAGGAGGCCCTACTGGTGATGCCCTGTGCACACCCAGACTTGGGTAAGCAGCTTTACACACCCCCTCTTTTCTTTCCTCCCTTTTTAATTAATATATATATATATATATATATATATATATATATATATATATATATATATATTATGTATGTGTGTGTTCGTACATCCCATATGGGAAGGCAGATACAATCTGACAGGAAGAATTCACAGGAATATGAAGTGTTGGGGCAAACGCTTTAAAGTTATGGTAAATCAAGGCTTAGGACTGATAGGTCTAGTGTTGTGGCTAGGATGAATAGTCCTGACATGATTAAACTAAATAAATAATAAAAAAAAAAAAGACATTATATATATATATATATAGGTGTGTGTATGTATGTATGTATGTATGTATGTATGTATATGTGTATATATATATATATATATATATATATATATATATATATATATATATATATATATATATAGCCTAATGTGCTAGTGTATTATATTTGACCAAGGATCTAGTTATGGTTTGTCAGTGAAGAAAAATTCATTACAATCTCAAGGGCTCTTGGATAAACTTGTGCTATCCACCCATCCACAGATGTTTCAGCCAAACGCCCCAAGAGGAAGTAATCCACCTCCTTGCCCCATTTCACCAAAAATAAACGCCGCCTGTTAGACATCACTGAGTCATTACTCAACAAATGTGATAAGAGTAACAAAGTAAACAGGGAGATTATGAATCTGGTATTGTCACAAATGCCATGACTTCAGCAGCCTATAGCATAGATTATTCTCCACATGGCTGTATATGGAAGGATTTTTCCAGCCTTGAGAATGTCTTTATGAATTTACCATCCAGGCACAAAGAAGGCAGAGGAGAAAAGGAACAATGTGATGAAGATTTACTGCAAGCATTTTGTTTGTTTTATAAATTCCACACCCTATTGGGAAGAAGCTCTCTCTATGTAAAATATGCCTCTGACCAGCAGCTTCCACATACATCAGTTAATCCTATAGCAAATACAAAGATAAATGTACCTCTAATCAGGAGCGTATCATGAAATCAAAAGTGGGCCCTAGGTACCGACAAAATAATAATGCAGGGCGCAAATCGTGCCATAGTGAAAAGTGGGTGCGATTTAAATTACTCTAAATATTGAGTGGCTTAAAGAAGATGGGGTTAGAGTTTGAGATGAGTTACATTGTGCAGAATGTGATAATGTTAAATTGGAAATGTACAGTGTAGAGTGTACTGTAGTGGGTAGTTTGTGCAGGAAAGGAGTGCAGAGTCAGTGTATGGAGATGGGTAGTATGTGCAGGAGAGGAGTGCGGAGTATATAGAGGTGGGTAGTACGGTATGTGCAGGAGAGGTGTGTGGAGTGTATAGAAGTGGGTGCATGTGTAGAAGAAGTGTATGCAGAATGTATGACAGTTGATAGTCTGTGTTTTCAAAATGCTTTTTGGGGGCCAGTGGATGGTGTCAGTAAAGCAATAGACAGTGTCATTTATTTTTTTATTGCTCATTCAGAAAAGGAAGGGGCCAGTAAATTACATGTTTACTGGCTCCTTCCTCAGCTCTCCATCCTGACAGATCTGGTATAGGGGGGGGGGGCAGAGAAGTACAGGGGGGCCAGAGTAGCACAGAAAGGTACTGAATGAGCATAGAGGGGGACTGAAGGAGTGGGGCAGACGAGCACAGAGACGGACTTAGTGAGCACAGAGGGGGACCGAAGGAGTGGGGCAGAGGAGCACAGAGAGGGACCAGAGGAGCACAAAGGGGTCCAGAGGAGCACACAAGGGGGCCCACAAAAGAAGGGATATCCGAAGGATGGGGTTGATTGGTGAAGTGAAGGGAGTTACAAACGGACAACTTTTGGCCACGCAAAAAGTGAGGGAAAATTGGCAACCGAGACAACAATACAATACTGATAGAAGTTCTAACATTTCCCTGCTTAATTTAAAGTAGACCTAAAGTCAAAACTTTTTTTGATAAAGGAAGAGTTAAAACCCCGTAATTTTTTTGCTATCTGTGTCCCATTGGGGAGATTTTTGTACACTTCCTGTCCCATAGCCAAAACCGGAACCTCCTTTGGCAGCAGAACTTGAAAGGAGTTTTCATCCTTCTGCACTCTATCCAAAACTAAAAAAAATAATTTGGCTATGGATGTGATTGCAGATCTAGATGGATTAGGACAGGCACCACTTAATGGCAGACTGCAGTCCATGCCCGATCCAAGTGACAACCGTGGCCCCACCACTCAGAAGCCTAGGTGTCTTTCTCTTTGTCCCTCCTTGATTTTCATAAGCATGGGGATGCCATTAGAAATGCATGTCTGCCTCCCGCACATCTGCTAAAAAGCAGCGTGTTTTGGCTGTGGGTGTGGGAACCTCACCCACAATTGTGTGACTCTAGCCATAAAAAGGAGCCAGTGATGTAAAGGGGAGGGGGGGCTGTTATGTGAATGATCTGAATCATCGCACAAACATGTCATTAGGACCTCTGCTGGAAGAAAATCTTAGTGACTAGATGTCTGTGAATTTAAACTCAATGACCCTGGATTATAGAGCATAAATTCATTGATTTCAATGGGCAGAGTTGTGTTGCTCCAGCAGAATCTGTCTGGAAAGTCTTCAGAGTAAATGCATTTTTAGCTCCCATTGGCTCCGGCTGCTTCCTCTCTTTCCTGTAAGAAAGGTGAGAGCTGCTATAGACAGGCACACTGCTGAATTGTGTAAGGACTCATGTAAGTATTTAGGGAGCGACAGGGCAAAACAAATACTGGTAACGTTTTTTATTTACCTTAATGCAGGGCATGCATTAAAGTAAAAAAATGTTTTCCCTTTAGAAGCACTTTGAGTAATGTGTAAGTAACCCAAGGTATTTATTACCTCAAACGGAAATCATAGTACTCCCCCTGACAATGCTTTCATCTTCTTTTCATTTCAGAAAGATGGCACCAACTTTTTAAATGTCTAAATTCCCTTTAATGGTGCATCCATATTGCTCACATTGTGGGTTCCTGACAACAGTGTACAGGTGCAAATTGTGGGAGCCCTTAATGTGTAAAGGGGTCCAAAGCACAGGCAAACAGTTTATTTACAGAGAAAAACAGAGAATTGTATATGCTTTATGGTTAAGTGTGTGAGCTGTTTTATCGATACGCCCTATGCTCATTACAGAATTCTGTGAACCTGATGTAGCATTCGTTATGTTGTGCAAAAACAGGTTAGTTTTATCCCACATAAGACTACCAAGAATGAGATGACCTCACTCTGTAGCCACTGACGTCCACTTCCTCCAAATTAACAACTGGAAGTAACGGCAAACTCATACCACATACACATTTTTGGAATTGTGCAAGTTTACTGACCTCATGCCAATTGTTCCTAACCTTTCTAGTGTTTCAAGATGGTGGGTAGAAGGTTGACTTATGAAAAAGGCATACCCATACCTTTTCATTGCCCCTGTTCATGCAAAAATGATAGACGAGACAAGGGCATACATAATTTTTTCTAGTGCCAGACTAGAGCAGTTATATTTCCATTTAGTTAGGGCAAGTCAATGTGAATTTGGTCACATTGCTATACAAAAGAAAACTTTCAGTAGTTACTGTGCCTACAATGTGTGTGCTGCCCCTGCAGGCCAATACATGATAATAATAAATGTTATTGTTTAATGAATGGGCACACATCAATAGTCTTTATAATGAATGAACTTGAATTGTGCATCTGTGATGGCTGTTCCTTAGAACATTTGTTTTCAGTTTCTTGTTACAAATGGCACCCCACTGGCATTTTTATAAGAGTACATGCATGAGGCCAAATTGTAGAGCTACTAACGTGGCAATCAGCACCTGAAGTACAAGCATACCCCACTTTTAAGTACACAATGGGGGTTATTTACTAAAGCTGGAAAGTGCAAAATCAGGCACACTTCTGCATAGAAACCAATGAGCTTCTTACCCCAGATTGTTCAATTAAGATTTGGTAATAAAACCTGGAAGCTCATTCGTTTTCTATGCAGACGTGAGTTTGATTTTGCTTACCAGCTTTAGTAAATAAACCCTATTGTGTACTTAAAAGTGGGGTATGTCTATATTGGTATTTTTACTTTTTTTTTTCTTCATGGGATTAAAGTAATAATTTTATGGCTATTTCCCTTGAGCTTTGAAAGTTCATTTTTTAAATATTTCAGCAGCATATCTCTGTAATTCCTTTTGCTTGAGCAATATATGAACATATCCACTTATTTTTGCAGTGATAAATATCATTGAATATTTGCCAGATACCTGCTTTTCATTAATTCTTCCACCTTTTGTAGGCTGTTTTCCTTTTTCTTTAAGGGGGATATTCTAATGGTATAAGAGATCTGAAGTTTGTTCTTTGATCACTATGGACTGCTGCAGCTACTTTCCTCTATTTTAAAGGGAAAATAATCTGGCGTACCGGGATTATATAGTCCAGCCAGAAATAAAATGACTATTAGACCAATAAAAAGGATTAAGGGTATTCCAAGATTGTCTCTGATCTGAAAAGGTAGAGATATAGTAAAAGGGGAGGCTCGGGGCCACCTGCGGATGCTATCCTCAGATTTGTGACCGGCTCTGTGCGATTCAGCGGGAGAAAGAACAAAGGGAAGGAAGAGCCAGCTAAGTGTACTATCCCGGTTAAAAGTTTTAAAAACAATGGATAAAATACACTTACAAGAGATATAAGATAAAAAGAGTCATCTGGTGCAGATTCTATAGGTTCGGGAGCCTGGAGGAGCCCCAGAAAGCCATGCTAACCAGCATGGGACGTACAACGGAAGTGACGTCACCAGAAGGATGGAGGACCAGACGAGAAGCAAAGGCACAAAGCTATGCGCTTGAAGCATCTAGCTCCTTCTACGGGCCTCTAGCAGTCAGAACATACCACAGGGGTCCTGCAGATCAGATCAAGGAGAAACCTACACCTATAGACTCTGCACTAGATGAGTCTTTGAATCCTATATCTCTTGTGAGTGTTTTTTTATACATTGTTATTAAAACTTTTAACCGGGATACTACACTTAGCTGGCGCTCCATTCCCTTTGTTCTTTCTCCTACTTTCTTCTACTTTCACTTATTTTTTTAATGCTGTTACTTCAGATCTGCAAGATAAACATTCTTGGAATTTATATATTTTTTTTCTTGTTGTGGCTAGGGCCTCATGCACACTGCTGCTCCTAAACTCACGGTTTTGGAAATTTTGGCATATCCTGCCAAAGACTGTGAACATAACTCAATAAAAGGCTGTCCATGCGCACATAGGCTTTTACCAGAGTTTAGGAGCAGCAGAGTTAAGTGGCAGTAAATGCAGGAAAATCACGTTCAGGAGAGGAAAGTTTTACCAGAAAAATGCTAGATGCTTGAACACTAATTCATTTTTATGCCTGGCCAGAATAATCTTTTTATTCTGGCCAATGAAATGAATTAATACACAAGCGCTTGATGCTGTTAAATGTGTGTAAACGCAGATAAATGCAGTACACACGCTTACCAGCGTCCAGCATTTTCCTGCTGCCAGGGGAAAGGCACCTAGGGAGCGTCCAGTGTCCATTAACCCTAAATGTAAAGCATATAATGAATGTCTTTAGACTGATAAATGATCCAATATTAAGCTGGCTATAGGTGGTTCGGTTTCATCTGAAGAGAGAGAGATCTAGAGAGCAAAATCAATTGATTGCCTCTTCCATGCCAAACAGTGTAAATGGAGTAATCTCCATTAATGGCTATTGCCATTCTTAATGTCACAGTACAAAATATTGGAGTTTAAAAGCCAAGTGTATACAAATGTATCAGGCAAGAACAGATTGTACTGGTACATCCATTATTTGCCTAAAACAATGCGTTTTTTTGTGCTCTAGAGTGTGTATAGCATTAACACCATATTGCTATTGTTCCTCTTCCTGTGCAGATTAATCCCGGAAGCAAGGCTGCTCTGGCTAACCTATGCCCTGGAGATGTTATTTTGGAAATCAATGGGGAAAGCACAGAAAACATGACTCATCTCCAAGCACAGAACAAGATTAAGACCTGTTCCAGCCATCTGATGCTTTCCCTGAACAGGTTTGTATATATTTTTTTTGCAGTGTTTTTTCTAAAGAGGAAAGGAAATATTTGTGCCCTTTGTGCTATTAGACAGGTGACCAGGAATAAAACCTGTCTCCTTAGATTATTACCGAAAACAGATAATTACTCAAATGCACTATGTCTAGGACCTTTATAATCCTTCATGATGCCTGAGGCAGCTTTGGTGATACCACATCCTGCTAATTGCTCTTTAGCAGTGTGCCTTTACCTTTGATTGTAAGAGTAAATATGGCCATACATTATTTGATTTTTATAGTCAACAATTAACTGCTCAGCTCCTTCAATTTTCAGTCATAGAATGCTGGGTGGGAAGGGTCCAAGAGGGGCACCCACTAAGCGAATTCCATCCAGTTTACCAGGAACTGGCTGAAATTTGAGCAGTCTATGACCAGCTTTAACCTTGGCCTGTTGATGTCCCCGCTTGTGTTGTATGTTTTTTTTTAACAGTAAGTAAATGCTTTTTTAAGTGTAGCTAAAGCCAAAACTTGATTTTAGGTTTTGAATGGTATAAGGTATTGTTAAATCCCCTGTCAGTTTATTAGTGAGATTTCTTTTCACTTCTGAAGACACAACAGGAAGCGAGAAGAAATTTTCTCCAGCATGAGGGGAACCCCTCTCTTATGCTGCGTACACACGGTCAGAATTCTCGTCGGAAAAAGCTCTGATGGTTTTCCCGATGGAATTCGGCTCAAGCTTTCTTGCCTACACATGGTCACATCAAATTCCAAACGTTTATAATGCGGTGACGTACAACACGTAAGACGGGACTAGAAAAAGGAAGTTCACTAGCTAGTAGCCAATAGCTTCTGTCTCGTAGTTGAATCTGAACATGCGTGATTTTTGGTGTGTCGGAATTGCATACGCACGATCGGAATTACCGATAGAAAGTTTTTCTGTCGGGAAAATTGAGAACATGCTATACATTTTTGGCTGGCAGAAATTCGGACAGATAAATTCCGATGGAGCATACACAAAGTCGCATTTTCCGATGAAAAGCTCTCATCGGTCTTTTTCTGGCCGGAATTCCAATCGTGTGTACGCGGTATTAGACACTTGTCACAGCAACAGGTGTCCCTACTGGAAGATTTCTCTTCACTTCATATTGTGGAGATAGCTGTAACATTTCCCATTAATTTCTGATTTCCCAGAACTGCTGCTGCACTGCTATTTGCAGATTATACCTGTTAATGGCAAATGAAGACAGATTTCTGATTTATTTATACATTGGCATAAGCCATACTGTGCTAAGAGAATGCGTACGCTTGAATTTCTCAGGCATCAGCACACTCTAAGAAAATAGTTGATGAGAACCTTATGTGAACTAAGCCATATATGCTATTTATTTTGGCCACCATGGATTACAAGTTTATTACTTAATTGCATCATTCAGGAGGTCATACAGTATCTCACAATGCATTTCTATTGCCTGTGTGATGCAGTATGAAGTGGATGATTTTACTTTTATCCAACTGAACTGTATTCAACACCTTCCAGTTCTGGTATGATGTGATAGAAAAAAATGGTTTCTAGCAGCGTTTTGGAGCTGGTCCACACAGATTGTATAATTGTTTCACACTATTTCCAATACCAGTGATTCACAAATGTATGTCTCACAAACATATGTTTGCCCTTGTACACACGGTCAGAGATTCCGACGGAATGTGTCCTATCAGACCGTTTTGTCGGATAATCCGACTGTGTGTGGTCTGCATCAGACTGTTTCCGTCGGAATATCCGACGGACCAACTTTTCCAACTTGCCGGTAAAAT
This sequence comes from Lithobates pipiens, assembly GCF_037356315.1. NCBI lineage: Eukaryota > Metazoa > Chordata > Amphibia > Anura > Ranidae > Lithobates > Lithobates pipiens. The sequence goes on from NW_027507903.1 coordinate 348,190,552, forward strand.
TTTCAGACAAAATGCTCCGATCGGACATACTCCGATCATGTGTAGCCTACTCCGACTGACAAAGTGCCACGCATGCTCAGATCAAATTCCTAGACCAAAGCTATTGGCTACTAGCCTGAACGTAGTCCCGTCATAACAAAATAACGTCATCATGTTATGTACAATCGGATTTTCAGACAACTTTGTCCGACTGTGTGTATGCAACATCACTTCTGGACCTCTTCCGGAATTAATCCGTCGGAATTACTCCGACGGATTTGGTTGTCGGAATCTCCGACCGTGTGTACAAGGGCTTTGACTTTTAAATACATGATACTTGGAATATGTTGTATAAACTTTCAAATGCACAATTTTAGGTGAGTTTTTATTCCAATAGATAATAATACAAAGACATAAACTAGGGGCTAGATCTATTAGCCAAAAAAATAAGGAAGGTACTGTGCGCTTTTGGCCCATAGTTTTGGCATTGAGGGCCCAGTAAAAATGAATCGGCATATTTAAAACTCAACATGACAAAGAATATGCATCAATTCCTTTTTAAAGGACAAAAAACAAGCATATAACACACTGTAATAAGAATAATGCATGTATAATGCTTTAAAGAAGCATTTTTAGGAAGGTGTTTGTATTCAGAAAATTTTTATGGAGTTGCAGGATTTCCAACTAACATTGCCTCTACATAAAGTAATGAAAAAACTTTGCTTTGACATTATGTTTTATAGTGTTAAAAATGTCCAGAATGGTTAGTCTATGCACGACTTTGTAAGCATATTTCTCTGTTCATCCCCCAATTTCAGATACAGTAATTTACAAAACCTATAAGACAGTGAGAAAGTAGTGATTTTTTCAGGCATTTGGGGGTTGAAAAAGCCATAAAAAAAATCAAGGAATTTATTTTAAAACATATAGAGTAATTAATGTTTACACTACCATTTGGATATTTTATACAAGCTAGTTTTATAGGTGTATAAAGGCGTATAATGTGCCCAGACTCTAGATATTTGTTCTCAGACTTGTCATTATAATTTTTATTGCTATATTTGTATTTTCACATGAGAATGACATACAGAATTTCAACAGTGCATGCAAAAATGTTTTCACTGTCAGATGTAATCTGGATGGCAATACAAAGAGAGACGCTTTTATTAAATATAAGAGATTTGTATTGGGTTTCAGTGCCCCCATAGCTCCATCAGTATCGTAATTCTAGTATATAAATTTTCTTATATGTGTACTCAGCTGTCTGCTCATAAAATGAGTGGAATGTGTGTACTGTGCTATATAAAAAGGAACGTTAGAAAGGAGAGGCAATTTAGGCCTTTTGGGGATGTACAGAAAGGATTTTAATAGAACTTCAGTTTCAATGACAGAACTATTGATGTTTAAGCTTCTGTGTAAAATATCTGTATGGTCCTACAACCTTCATAGCTAAAAAGTTGCACACTGCAGATAAGCCTAGTACACAAAGTAGATGATCTACTACAAGGATGTTGCAGTTGCACTTGCACTTTGCAAAGTAATTATCCCCAGAGCTTAGTGAAGCTTAGTGAAGCTCTACTGACTTCCATCATCCAGGCATGTTCAAAGAAAATGCATTTTTTTGGTGTTTTTTTTTTTATTATTTTCTTTGCATCTCATTGCGTATTTTTGCCAAAGTAACATATCACCACATTTAATAAGCACTGAGGAAAATTCCTTTCCAAAGTGAACTGCCTATTTGCTTTTAATAAATCATCCTCACCATTTCCGCACCTGCTGGTTTATACAGAATACTGAATGATGGTCAACACTAAAAACCCTGCAGTCTATTTTACTGTAATGTTGTCACTCTGTGACGCTTCATCCTTTAGCACACTAATGAGGAGTGTTATCATCTCCCTGCCAATCAGCAGAGGATAGGTTATCCAATTGTATGCTGTCTGAAGGAAGTGATCTTGAATTCTGCCTCCTGGTTTTGGAGACTGAAGACCTTGGTAGCCAAAAAAATTGTGTTTTTTCCCCCTGAAGGCTGGTAATTAAAAACAACAAGAATCTAAAGGGAAAGTGGGCCAAAACAAAAAAAAAAGAATAGTCAGAGTGTGACTTTTAAATGCACCCCCTACTCAAAGGCTATACTCATCTCTGCTAGCTCCTGTCAGATCTTAGCTGCGCAGCATGTTGTTGGCCACACATTTGCTGCTATAAACCCTCCTGGCTGTGCAGTTCTTCTGCACATGTACAGGTGTATATAAGTCTTCATGGGAGTAAAAATATACAGGTATCCTTTAGAAATCAGAGCAAATTCAGAAATGGAATATTTAAATGTGAAAAAATTTACAAATATTTTGCAAAATAATTATAAAATGTTCTAATTTTTTGTCCTTGTTTAACAGTGCATGCAAATTTTTTTCCAAATATAACAGTACAGTTGTGTGGTTGGGGTGGTGAATATGACACAGTCTGCAGTCATTTGTGTCTCAGCTGCTGTGACAGAGAATGAAACAACTGGAAGGCATTGTTACAAAGTTTATGAAGTTACCGTATATTTGGTTTGTTCTTTTTAGCATGCAGTTAATAGTCCCTCTTTGATGAATTGGAAGTTAGTATTAATTCACTTCCATTTTAGGAGGGGTAGTTACTTAAAGCCCCACCTACTTTTAGCCATACTTCTATTCACCCCTCTCTAATCCATCCTCCTATTTTTTCCCTTTACCTAGTGAAGGAACATATACTCACCTAAGTCCCCAGTCCAAGTTCCTCACTGCTGCTGGTTTTGGTGCAGAAGACTGCCAGTGCTAAAGTGTTACCCCTTTGACCACTGATTCCCTGCCCATGTCACAATGTCATACTCTTCTCTTTCCTACAAGGACCCTTGGCGTGCAGTACTGAGTTCCACCAGCAGGTGTCTCCTGGCAGTTTGTAACTATCGGGGGGGCTTTCCCTGCTGGTGTTATGTCATCAATGGGCCGCACTACTGGCATCCACCAACAGATGGATCTGGGCAGTATGGAGCAGACAACACTTCCTGCACTCAGGTGTTACATGAGGACAATTACTGCAGTCTCATAAATACCTAGCAAGCCCTCACATGCTTGCCTTGGTATCTCTCTCCCTGTGCCCTGACCTTGTTGCCTGTATTCTGACCTTGAACCTGCATCTGACCCGACCTGATCTCTCCCGATCCCAATCCCTATCCCGAGCCCATCCTGGACCTGTCCTACCTGTCTCCTGTTTGCCTTGGATTCCTGCTCTGCAGCCCATCAATCCGTCCTCTCCCTGTCCTGTTGGTTTCCCATCCTTACCCATCTGCTGACCCCCCTGTGTATCACCTCAGCCTGGATTCCGGTATTTCTTATTTATTTGTATGTACCATTGTTGTTTGTGGGTTTGGGGTTGGTTGTGCACTGTTATATTCAGTTACTTGTCACCTATGTAAATAAACACCATTATTATTCACGTACATGGGTTTCTGGTTTCCTCCGTGCAGTCCACACAGTCTGGTCTACTAATTCCCTGAAAGACCCCACTGGAGGCCAACCAATAGAAAGTGTCCACCTTTCATAGGCAGTGACCAAAGAAGGACCCTTCTAGGAAGGAAATGGAAAAGAAGAAATGTAGGCAATCCTAATAGTGTTTGAGCTAGGTGACTGGTGGGTGCTTTTAGTCACACTAGTAAACGATGCTGAGTTACCCATAGCACAAAAGATGAGCCATCATGGGCATTACAATGCAAATAACTTATACCTTTATTAGCGCAAAGTCGCATGCAACATATAAAGCCAATGTCTCAGGCCCCCTGAAAAGTCCCGTTCCCCAAGGCAACATAGTGACCAAACTAGGTGACAACTTGGGCCAGAGATGTCATGTAATTGTGGCTTAAGTTAAGTTGAAAAGGGCATTTAACTAGCTTTCTTTATGTTATATATATATATATATATATATATATATATATATATATATATATATATATATATATATATATATATATAGTGATCAGTTAGAGGGGGGGGTGGGAGCAGTTTGAGGGGGGTACTTTCTATTCCCGAAAAGGGCTTTCAAGTTACAGAATTGTTACAGTACAGAGAAAGAACAGAAAATAGATTCTGTTAGTTATAATATAACAACTTTTTCTGGGATGCACTACTGAAGGGACCAGCTCCCTCTCTTACTTAGGACCAGACTCCTCCTCATCTCTTCTCCCAAATACTGGAAGGCGTATGTGTTTTCTAATGATCCATCTTCATCACTGAGTGTCCACTGGTCATTACCTCCAGAATGTTCTTCTCAAACAGATCCTGTCAGGCTGCTTTCTTGCTTGATATTGAAAGGTTAGCAGCCCATAGTTCCTTCAGCCAATTTCAGCCAAATATATACAATCATTAGGACAATAAATAATCCACGGATTACCCCTAACCCATTTTGCTAACAACTTCCTAATATTCATTTTCCTCCGAATAAGTATATTTATAAATTAGAAAAACCCCAGGGAATCAATTTTTTTTTTTTAGATCTGTTTATGCCTCAGTACCTATTACAAACAAAAGGGGTAATTAGTACGAAAAGGTTGACCCAAGGTACTGTAATCTAAATATATGTATATATCAACATAATTTCTAAAGTCTCATTTCTGGCACATCCCCACCTAACAGCAAGAAAAATTGTTGGCCCAATAACTATGATGAGTAGTCTTCAATTTGAAGTTTCTTTATTTATTTATTACAGGTACTTCTATAGTGCTGACGCAGTGCTTTACATATATATTATACTTTCATGTCTATTAAAGTTAATATTTATATATTAGAATATCCTGAGTTTAAGGGCTTCTAGGACAATTGTAAAAGTGGTCCTGTCCCAGCACACTTCTATAAAATGTTTATTAAAGCTGCTGCTAACATGATGAAAGCATCTGAAGCGTGCTGTAATTCAGTACCTTTAATGTGTCATACTGTTTGAGGTGTGTCTCAGCACTTTCATAAGGACATCAATCAGATTTACAATGTAACATTTTGTATCACTTTCATCTACATCAAAATACCTGGTAAACTGAACCAGTCATAGCTTTTCTTCAATAATTTCTAGAATAGGAGAAAATTTGAATAATTTTTTTTTCTTAAGGCAGACACCAAAAACAGATTCTCAGACATAGAATGTTTCTTTGGCCCTCTACTTATTCTCACCTCTCTCCTGAAGCCCCATGGAGTAGACACAGAACGCAGAGTAGACATTGGCAGGTAAAGTTTGACATTGCCCCTACTGTACATGCACCACCAATGCGGTGTCTTCCTAATGTCGAGCCAGTGGCATGTGCATAGTAAGGTAGTCTGACTTGTGCAAAGCTCAAGTTAAGAGCTACAGAGAATAAATTGGGGATTATCTGCATTTCACATTATGAAGTGAACTCTGTTTGATACTCACAAGATCAAATTTTCCTGGCTGATTTCCTAGATTTTATTTTCACTTTGTTTCAATTAACACAGCCAAGATTCTGCTATTAAAAGTGTGCTGCTGATTGTTCTTCCTTCTTTTTACCCAACAGATCATGCATTCTTAGCAAGTTATGATCAGGGTTCTTTTAACCAACTTGAAAAACTAAAATACCTGCTAGTATTTTTTGAGTAAAAAAAACAAAACAGCAAAAATGTAATTACAAACAGAGGAATAAATTGATTCTTTAGATTGCATGCAATATAACTTCATATTTACATAAGTGCAGTTAATGTACACCATAGTTGCCAACATTGCAAAAAAATGTATAGGGACACTTTTTTGTCTGTAGGTGGATTCTTGCTATAATTAGGGGGTGGGGCATGCGCTTGAAGTCGGGACGCAGGGAGGAAAGAAAAATGTGGCATGTGGAGTGCACCGCGGCGAAAAATGGGCATGGTTTAAACAGGAAATTGGACATGGCTTAAATGGGGTGTGACTCAAAGGGGGTGTGGTTAGAGTCTGAGATGAACGAGGGATGGAGGGAGAAAGGGAGAGAGAAAGAAAGAAATAGGGAGGGAAGGAAAGAGAAAGAAGGAAAGAAAGATTGATGGAGGGACAGCAGGTCCAGATCCTACACCACAATAGCAATATGTGTATTCCAGAAAGTTTACCAAACATCTGGTGTTAGCACTTCAGTCATGGTTGTTATGGTGTCAGGATGATTGAAGCACATCATTTCTATTATTACATTGCAATATAAAATGAAATAGTTCAACTCACCATAATGCCTAATCAGTGGGATCCCTGAACGTGTCATTTGCCACGTCGCCTGCCACCAGATGCCATAAGGTGTCCCCAGCAGAGTCCCTTCTTATATCAGTTGTCCCCAGCGGAGTCCTTCCTTACATCAGGTGTCCCCAGCGGAGTGCCTCCTTAAATCAGGTGTCCCCAGTGGAGTGCTTCCTTATATCCGGTGTCCCTAGTGGAGTGCTTCCTTAGATCCGGTGTCCCCAGTGGAGTGCCTCCTTAGATTAGGTATCCCCAGTGGAGGGCCTCCTTACATTAGGTGTCCCCAGCGGAGTGCCTCCTTACATCAAGTGTCCCCAGCGGAGTGCCTCCTTACATCAAGTGTCCCCAGCGGAGTGCCTCCTTACATCAAGTGTCCCCAGTGGAGTGCCTCCTTACATCACATGTCCCAGCAGTGCCTCCTTAGATCAGATGTCCCCAGCAGAATACCTCCTTAGAACACGTGTCGCCAGTGGAGTTCCTCCTTAGATCAGATATCGCCAATGGAGTATCTCCTTACATCAGGTGTCCCCAGGGGAGTGCCTCCTTACATCAGCGGCGGTGGCCATATTTTTGGAGCCAGGCTGTGGTGCCAAAAACAGTCCCGATTTCTCAGAACAAAAGCAAAATCCCAGGATTTTAATCTGGATGGCTTCAGATCAGGACGAGGGTCCAAAACTCGGGATTGTCCCCGGAAAATCGGAACTGTTGGCAAGTATAGTAGACTTTAACCACTTGCTGCCCGCCCCACTGGGGGCGGTGTGGCTCTCGTTCTGGGTGGACGTCATACGACAGTTCAGCTGCTAAGGCTGCTTTCACACTGGGGCGGTATTCAGGCGTTACAGCGCTAAAAATAGCGCCTGTGTAACGCCTGAAAAAAAACGGCCCCTTTAACTCCAGTGTGAAAGCCGGAGGGCTTTCACACTGGAGCGATGCGCTGGCAGGACGGTGAAAAAAGTCCTGCTAGCCGCATCTTTGCAGCGGTGAAGGAGCGGTGTATTCACCGCTCCTATACCGCTCCTACCCATTGAAATCAATGGGACACCGCGGCAATACCGCCGGCAAAGCGCCGCTGCAGCGGCGCTTTGCGGGCGGGTTTAACCCCTTTTCGGCCGCTAGCGGGGGTTAAAACCACCCCGCTAGCGCCCGCACACCGCCGCTAAAACGACGGTAAAGCGCCGCTAAAAATAGCGGCGCTTTACCGCCGACGCTGCTCTCGCCCCAGTGTGAAAGCAGCCTAAGAGATGATACACTTGCAAACTACAACTGATATAAACTAAAATGAACAATGAAAAGCTAAGGATTGCAAAGATATTCGCTCAGATGCACAGAGAAATAATCGTGTGATCTGCTCCACTACACTAACTAACCCACAAAGGGAAGTCACATGATCGGGCCTGCTCTGTAGGCCTCAGCAGCAGAAGAAAATCTCTGATTGGTCAACCAAGTCACGTGTTGTTTCCGTAGTAACGAAATTTTGACATATTGTCATATTGAGGTATATATTTTTTCCTTTAAATTCATCGTAAAGAACGTTCGTACAAGTTAACGAACCTAACGTCAATTCGTATTTCGTACAAATTAAAATTATATTTCGGACACGAAATACGAAGTACGAATTAATTCTAACATGAATCGGAACAGAACGCAACAAATTTATTGACGGTGCCCATGTCTACTATCCAGTGCTATACTGAAATACTGCAGATTTCTGCATGTGAGTGGGACACTGCATAGCAGCAGAGAATATGTGCAGTTTTTGAGAGTCTATCACATAAATCCATCCAGTCATTTGTCCATCATCAGGGTGCTGAAAATTGCCAGTGCTAGCTTTATAGCACAATGATCGTAAAGCTGCACAAATTTAATAAAAGGAGAGAAAGAGGGCAAATATAACTCACAAATAAACGTCAACCACTACAGAAACTGGAAATCATTAAATCATTCTATCCCTGGATGCTTTCATAAAGATAATTTTATCCACATGAAAATCGTGATGTGCTGCACACTTGGCATTTGGTTTGGCTTGCATCTTGGCATTCCAACAGAAATGAATTTTTTTTTTATAGTATCTATCAATTACATGCAAAGCCATACATCCAATCTATTGCATAAAAGAGAAGAGAGATAGAACGTTACTGCAAAAAAAAAAAAAAGTTCCCTACTCATTCCAGATCTCCTCTGCACTAAATGTAAATTCTTTGAGAGGAAAAGGTATTGGTTGGATGGCTGAGAAAAGAGATAAGTATTTGGCTACTCTTTTCAGACTTTGCAGATAGTAGGCAGCATGATAAGCAGGTGGATCTAAAGTCAGCTTTGGACTTTAGGTACGCTTTAACATCAGAATGGGATGGGGAAAATAGATCCTAAAGTCCAGAACTAACTTTTGGTCCATCTGCCCACTATGTTGCTTATTATCTATAAAAGCTGATATGGAAATTCCAGCTCCACCCAATCCAACAGAGCTAGTTATTTTTTGGGATGTTTAAAATGTAATTGTGGCTTCAGTTGTTTTTATCTTTGGTTGCTCAAATTCCTCTTAGCCCTTGTACACACGGTTGGACATTCTGTCGGAAAATGTCCGATCAGACCGCGTTGTCGGATAATCCGACTGTGTGTGGGCTCCATCGAACTGTTTCCATCGGAATATCCGACAGACAATGTTTTAGAGCTGAGCTGTAAAATTTTCCGACAACATGATCCGATCGGACTTTGTCCGATTGTGTGTAGAGAATTCCGATCGGACAAAGTGCCACGCATGCTCAGATCAAATTCCTAGACCAAAGCTATTGGCTACTAGCCTGAACGTAGTCCTGTCATAACGAAATAACGTCATCACATTACATACGATCGGATTTTCCGACAACTTTGTCCGACTGTGTGTATGCAACACCAGTTTCAGACAAAATCCGACGGATTTTGTTGTCGGAATGTCCGACTGTGTGTACAAGGGCTAAAACTTAATGGACCATTTTCATAATTAAGATTCAGAGCTACAGTACCCAGCTTACAGTTTGGAAATTATGTTGGTACACAAATTATCAAACAGAATTTCTTTAAGGATATTGCATCAGTTCTTTCCACAGATTTCTCTGGAGATTGCAGGGATATTCCAGAAGCACGGTACTTTTCATGTGTCAACTGATCATCATTGCAATTTTTTCTGGCTCATGACAACAAAGACATTTCTACAGCATCTTTTGGATTCAAGTGTGCGATCAATCTTTTCTTCTCTTCTTGATATTACCTACGGTTATATGTGGGGATTAGCACCTTGGATCGTGTGTGTCCATTTTTTGCCTGAAGCAGTGTGTGCACCCTTGTTCTGTTTCCAGCTTCTGGGTTTATACAACCTTTTGTGTTTTGTAAAGTCTGGATGTACTCTGTAGACTAGTATGGAATTGGCAGTAACTTTCTGCAAATTCAGCTACTTGAAATTTTACACCAATTGCCTCAATGCAGTAATGGAAAGGCCTCCTTAGAAAATCCCTTGATGAACTGCATATTGCATATGACAGCCTTTCTCAAACCTTTTTACCATGAAGCAACCCTTGAAAAAATGTACACGTCCAATGGAACCCCTTCTAGTAATTATTTAATCTACAGCTCACAATACATTAACTACTTCCCAACCACCTCACGTCAATATACGTTGGCAGAAGGGCACGTACAGGCAGATTAATGTACCCATGCATTGCCCTTTAAGAGGTGGTTTGTGGGCACATGCACCCGCCGGGAGCTCCGTGACTGCAATCGCGGGTCCCGTGGACATCAGTCCACGGGGATACCCGCGATCGTCTCACAGTGAGGAAGAATGGGGAGATGCTAATGTAAACAAGCATCTCCCCGTTCTGCCTAGTGAGAGTGTCACTGATCACAGCTCCCTGTAATCAGAAGGGCTGATCAGTGACGTGTCACACACAGCCCCTCCCCCCACAGTTAGATCACTCCCTAGGACACACTTAACCCCTACAGTGCCACCCAGTGGTTGACCCCTTCACTGCCAGTGACATTTTACAGTAATCAATGCAATTTTTTAGCATTGATCGCTGTATTAATGCCAGTGGTCCCAAAAATTTGTCAAAATTGTCCGATGTGTCCGCCATAATGTCACAGTCATGATAAAAATCACTGATCGACCACCATTACTAGTAAAAAAAAAAATATCAATAAAAATGCCATAAAACTATCCCCTATTTTGTAGACACTATAACTTTTGCGCAAACCAATCAATAAACACTTATTGCGACTTTTTTTTAACCAAAAATATTTAGAAGAATACGTATTGGTCTAAACTGAGAAAAAAAAATGTTTTTTTAAAAAAAAAATTGGGATATTTATTATAGCAAAAAGTTAAAATAATGCATTTTTTTCAAAATTGTTGCTATTTTTCGTTTATAGCGCAAAAAATAAAAAACGCAGTGGTAATCAAATGCCACCAAAAGAAAGCTCTATTTGTGGGAAAAAAAGGACGTAAATTTTGTTTGGGAGCCGCGTCGCACGACTGCGCAATTGTCAGTTAAAGCAACGCAGTGCCGAATCACAAAAAGTGCTCTGGTCTTCCTGGGCTGAAGTGGTTAGCATGACCTGTAAGTCATACACAGTTTTAAAAAAAAGAATTATGATTTTGGCATTCCTAGAGTATTTGACATCCTTTTCACAACAGCCTCCTCTGCTGTCTAAGACAACATTAAAGTGAATGTAAACCTGATTTATTAAATTTGGCCCATGCACATATATCTGTAGTGTTGCCTTATCTCTCTCCAAAACCCTGTCTTGTGTCTTTCCGCTGTTTCATTCCTCTGTTATCAGCATGATAACTTCTGACAAGTTCTCAGACGGGAGATAAAAGAAGCCTGAGATTTGTGTCAGTGTGATTGCTATAAATAGATTAGCAGAGAGCTTAGCTTGTCACAGCACAGCTCTGCGAGTATCTTCATTCTTCTGCCTATGTGGAGAGGGGTTTGCCTTTCTTCCAATCAGCTGTCACACGGTGTAAGCCCAGACACCACTCCTACTGCAGAATGAAGAAGTAAAAATAAATCTAAAGAATATAGCAAATTGAAGACAGCAGATATACATATAAAACTTATGTAGGGATATTTGTTCCATCCCTGTATATCATCTGAGGCTGTTCACTTCACTGGGTATAGAAGAGGGTTTACATCCACTTTAATCTTAATAAATAAAGCATAATAATAATGCTTTAAAAGAGACACATGCTGTAAAAAATGATAGGGTCCCGTTACACTGGTGGTCTTTGGAAAATGTCTCATATATTATATGTCAATGGAAATTTATAGTTGTGATCATTTAGATGGTAGATATATCTACCAAAACTGAAGTAATTCTCTGGAGGAACCCTGATTGAGCAAGCCTGGCTTATTAAGTCATTAAAACTATTTGATATATGGAAAAGTATGTTTTCAATAAGGACATCTTCATAAGCTAGAGTAAATATAAAATACTTTGTAAAATAACCACAAATGATTATAAATGGTGTTTCTCATATTTACTGGAAACCACCCTTGAAGTGTTACTAAACCCACAACAGTAAAATCAGTCTTTATATGCAGTAAAACATGCTTGTTATACTCACTGTGGTCTTAATCCTCCTCATTGTGTAAAAAATCGAATTGATCATGTCTTCTCTGATCCTCCCCTTCTTCCACTGTCCCCAATCCATCTCCTGATATTACAGAGCCCCAGGAGGCACTCTGCACATGCTCTGTTTGGTGTGTATTGATCTATCAGACACTGATAGAAGTCACAAGACTGCTATACACTGCTGATGAGAAAAGGTATTTAAAAGTTTATATTTAGTCTAGATTCACATCTATGCGGCTGCGCTTGATGCGTTTTCAGACACGTTTTCAGTGTATTTCGCATTTTTATAACCAGCGTTTTTTATGCGTTTTTGCGTGCAGTTTTCATGCATTTTGCGTTTTACATTTTTGTTTCATTTTTTTCTCTTTAAACGCACTGTAAAACACACTGTGTATAACTGGTTGCTAAGGAGGGGGCCGGGAATCCTGCCGCTGCGTCCTTAGAAACCGATGAGTCATCAGTTGTCAGCGGGGGGTCTTGTCAGATGCATACTTCTGAGTGCCGTGTTTGTGGGATAACATAACAGTTTGACATCCTTGGTAGGACTAGGGATGTGGACAATTATTGCTCAGTTATAGACCCCAGCCATTTGTAATGGTTTAACCACTAGGCGTCCACGCTATAGCCAAAAGATGGCGCAGTGACGATGCCAATTGCCAGGAGGGTGTCCCTGGACGTCCTCCTGTTTACTTTCGCGATGCGCGCTCCTGCAAGCACGCATCAGAGAAATTCTGTGCTGGCCATGTCCCATGGACACAGCCAGTCACAGATCGCTGTACATGGCCAATCACAGCGGCCGTTTATGGCGCAATCAACATGTCCAATGATAGATAATCTCATATATAAACATATGAGATCATCTCTCATCACCGGTTCTCCCTCCTCACACAGAGACAGTGTGTGAGGAGGGAGAACGAACGGCTGTAGCGGTAAGTAAAAAAAAATAAAAAATAAAGTGCCACAGTAAATGTCAGTGGCATCTGTCCCCACTGCATCTGTCCCCAGTGCCATCTGTCCCCAGTGCCACGTATAAGAGCCATCTGTCATCAGTGCCAGGTATAAGTGCCATCTGTCATCAGTGCCACGTATAAGTGCCATCTGTAGTCAGTGCCACATGTCATCAGTGCCACATCAGTGTCACATATCATCAGTGCCATCTGTATTCAGTGCCACCTGTCAGTGTCACGTGCAATCTGTTATCAGTGTCATGTGTCATCAATGCCACATATCAGTGTCATCTTTCATCAGTGTTCACATGTCATCAGTGCCACTTATTAGTGCCATCTGTCATCAGTGCCACGTATTAGTGCCACATGCCATCAGTGCCACATCAGTGTCACGTGTCATCAGTGCCACATGTCAGTGCCATCTGTCATCAGTGCCATGTCATTGGCCTGGTGCTCCAGGGCCTTCAAAACTGTAATAGGTAGTCAACAAGTTAGATGTGTAATTTATGCTACTAGAACACCTGATGGCGCTCCCTGCATGTTGGGCCTCTCTATGTGGCTGGGCTGTGGAAAAGTCCCACACATGTGATATTGTAATACTCAGGAAGAGTAGCAGAATTTATTTTGGGGTGTCGTTTGTGGTATACACATGCCATGTGAGAGAAATAACCTATTACAATGACAATTTTGTGAAAAAATAAATAAAAAATAAAATCTTCATTTCCAAAGAATTGTGGGAAATAATGACAACATCAAAAACCTCACCATGCCTCTTACTAAATACCTTGGAATGTCTACTTTCAAAATAGGGGTCATTTGGGGGGTATTTGTACTTTCCTGACTTGTTCGGTACATCAGGTGTGATCAATCTTTTATGATTTGCACCAAAGCTTGTAGACTTTCTAACTTGCACAAAGACCAAATAAGATCCACTAATTTGGGTTATTTTTACCACAGATATGTAGCAGTATAAATTGTGGGCAAAATTTATAAAGAACAATTAATAATTTGCAAAATTTTATCACAGAAACAAAGAAAATTCTGTTTTTTTCAAACTCTTCGGTCTTTTTTCATTTATAGCGCAAAAAATTAAATACCCAGAGAATTCATTTGGGTACAGTATTACATGACTGAGTAATTGTCATTCAAAGTGTGAAAGCTGAAAATTGGTCTGTCACGAGGGGGGTTTAAGTGCCCAGTTGTCAAGTGGTTAAACTATTTTCCTGTATATATGAATACAGAACTGTAGCATGACCAAAATCTATGTACTGCTGATCTTCTTCCTCCTACTTATTAGTACTGCACACCATGGGCGTCCGTAGAACTTTTTTCAAGGGAGGGCATAATTTTAGGGTCACACATGCACCACCCCTTTTCGACAATGTCATTATCACATTATCATGGTCAGAGACTACAGACGTAGTACAGTCCCTAGGATACGTAATCCCCATGTCCCATGATGCTCTCCTAGTCTCCTTTGATTGGCCTTCAGTTATTGCCAATAGGGAAGGAAAGGAGCCCGCACCCTGATAGCGACACAACTGTGCTGAATTTATGATCTAATCCCTGATTCTGGGGGGGGGGGGGGGGGGGCACTTGACCCCACTTGCCCCTAACTGCGGACACCCATGCTGCACACTGATTACTGTTCCTTCTGCCAATTTCAGTCTACTCAGATTGACTAAAAAAACAACAAACTTTGTATGTGGCTCAGCAGTACCTGAGAAGCTGAGCTTAAAGTACATGTAAACCAATAAATGGATGGTATTTAGTTTGCTAAAGCAGCATTTCATAAATAAATACTTGTTGATCTCCTGTATTGGGACCCCTGCCTTTACACGCACATGAATTTAATGGCATCCCAGTCTTAGTCCATATGGTTCAATATTGAGCTAGCCCACCCTTTGCAGCTATAACAGCTTCAACTCTTCTGGGAAGTTTAATTTTTTATGTCTTTTTTCAATGTGATGTGTGTTATATGTGAAGTTATATATCCCAGACACCATTATTGTGGTAATATTGAAGTTTATTGAGATTTCCATACATTAGAGGGTTCTACCATTATTGTTACATTATCGATCAGTAAGTTAACACATAACAGTGCTTAGTGGCAGGCCTTTTACTGACGCTTTTTTATGTTACCTCCAGTAGTTTATGTAAATAGTAGCGTTGTGATTACTTATTATACTAAAGACTGACATGTGGCATTAATAAACATCAACAGATTTCAGTTGTGTCCTTTCAGACCTGGCCCCCAGAGACAATGTGTCTGTCTGCACACTGAGTTCATCTCCCCATTCCTGCACTCAGTGCACTGATGGGCACTGATTGGCAGCACTGACTGGCACTGATAGGCAGCACTGATTGGCAGCACTGATGGCCACTGAGTGGCAGCACTGATGGCCACTGATTGGCAGCACTGATGACCACTGATAGGCAGCACTGGTTGGCAGCACTGATAGGCACTGCTTGGTGGCATTGATAGGTGGCACTGACAGGCAGCACTGATGGGCGGCACTGATTAACCCTGAATGGCATTGTAAGGTGGCACTGATTGGCAGCACAGATGGGCACTAATTGGCAGCACAGATGGGCACTGATTGGCAGCACTGATGGCCACTGATTGGCAGCACTGATGGCCACTGATATGCTGCACTGATAGGCAGCACTGATGGGCACTGATTGTCACTGATAGATGGCACTGATAGGCAACATTGATTGTCAGCACTGATGGACACTGATATGCGGAACTGAAAGGCAGCACTGGGAACTGATTGTCACTGATAGGTGGCACTGATTGGAAGCACTGATTGGCACTGATAGGTAGCATTGGTTGGCAGCACTGATTAGCACTGACAGGTGGCACTGATGGGCACTGACAGGTGACACTAATGGGCACTGACAGGCGACATCGAATGGCACTGATCTAGGAGAGGGGGAGTTTTACATTGAGCAGTCAGCAAGGCATGTAATATCACTGCTTGCAGAGACCAGCTGTCAAACCTCAGTGGTGATATCGAGGGTGGGCGGAACCAAACGGCTATCAAACCCAAGCCAACAGGATATGGACTGGGTGGGCCGCTCCATGTATATGGCTCTGCCCCCTTTATTTCAGCTATCAAACACCAGCCAATGATTGGGCTGCTTAAGGGGGCGGGGCCACATCCATGGAGTGGCCTGCCAAGCCGTTATCAATTTGACTGGTGTTTGATGTTGGTTATTATTTGAGGGATGGGCCCTATACCGTTTGGTATAAAAATCCTCTAATGCTTCTAAAATTTTTGTGGGTTTGGCTGTAGGACCTTGTCTGGGAATTCTGATCTTTGGCATTACATGAAGCTGTATTCGGGGTGACAATTTGGATGCTAGCATGGAACCTATCTTGTCTCTGTGTATAAAATTTAGTTTTTATTCCAGTAAAAGTATTTTTCTGCTTGTGCGTGAGAGCCAACTTAAGTTCCAGCCTGGCTTTATCAAGTTGGACTATTGGAGTGGCTGAGGGTTTCTTCTGTGTTGGGCTCGAAGCGATGCGTAATCTCTTTCTAATCTCTAGATTTTGACAGTTCTTTCCCGTTTAATTTGAGCGGTCAATTGAATGATTTCCACCCTGTTGAAGGCCCTGTGGGCTACCCACACGGTATCCGCCAAGGTTCCATCAATATTGTTGAATTTAAAGTATTCCTGTAATGATTTCTCAATCATGGTGACTCTGATTGAATCAAAGAGGAGGGACTCATTCAGTCTCCAGTGCCTCTGGCCAGACTTTGGGTCATTATTACTAGGGAGTGGTCTGACAGGACCGTGTTTCTAATGTGGGAGTTTAAGACAAGTGGGATAGTGTATGTGGGAATCAGAATATGGTCAATTCTGGCATATGTGTTGGTTGGACTAGAGTAGTGAGTGAAGTCTCCTTGAGCATAACTATGTCTAGGTTCTTAGATTTATAGGAGTCAAAAACTTTCCTGCGTTTGAGAGGAGCGTTTATGCCCTGCAAGTTGTGGGAGGCGACCCTTAGGGTGTTCTTAGGGTGTGAAGTTAGCCATGGGAACAGAAGTGAGTGGTGCGGATGAATCCACCGTCACTTACCTTAGGGAGTCTCCTCCAGTATAGGTGTGTGGAAGGAGTTTTCAGTTGGAGCATTTGAAGTCTAGCACATTTAGCAGACCGGGTGCGATGACTATCTGTAGGAGACAATATAATTAGAAGATGTGTAATAGACAGGAGAGAGCGAGAGAGAGAGATGTAGAAGGAAAATAAGAGGGGGTGATTTCTCCCTAGACCGGTATCTGGCCCCTGGGTACCAATCCAGACCCCAGACCAGGGCACCCATTAGAAAAATAACATTATAGCTGTGTCAAAAAATTATAACAAAAAGTGAAAAAACCATACCATGAACAGCGACAATTCAGAAGAGTAACAGTAATGGGATTATAATTGACCCTCGTAGGGACTCTCCCTCCCCCTTGACATGTATATCATGAGGCTGTGTTCCAGCAGTGACCGCAGCGGCCATACTGGTACACGCGGCCCAGGTGGAGGCTTCTAAATGTGTCTCGAGGTCTCACCTGATGGCCGAATGAATCATCCAGGGGTGTTCTCTGGCGTTTGGGGGGACAATCCCCTCACTGTGAGCGGTCCTGGGATGTGCAGTATGATTTGGTAGGTGCCGTTGGTCTTTACCAAGCAGTACTTCACTATAGTCCCCCTTCTTTATCTAGTTTTGGGCACTATAATTCACGCATGATTCTCATTGTGCATGGGAGATCTTCCTGGTATCCTGATGTGAATTTTTCATCCCTGGCCAACACTCTAAGCCTGAATGACCCCCTAGACTGAAAAGCTGGGGGTCCATTCCATCCGGTGAGTGGGGACACAGGAGAGAGTGTTGCGCACTTCAAGTTTTGGAGCACGATCGCACTTTATAATTTGGAGCACGTCATTCACCATTATGTGGACATTCACCTACTTATGAATTGTATTCACTGTATTTATTGATACATTATTTGCATCACTGTGAGCGTTGTAATTTATTAATTTCATTTACTTACATTTTTTGTTCAACATGCCTGCTAAAAAATAATTATGTAAAGAAAAGTGTATTAGTATGGCTTTGATTCAGTGTGGCACTCAAAACAAAAGAAATCCATATGTATACAGTAGTTCTTGCCACATATTATCCATTACAGCTTTTCAACTAAATCCACATGTCTTTGCATGATGTAAATAAAGATGGAAGTTGGGGATGTAATGATTATGTCTTTGATGGAAATACTTATTTTTACTTGGAAATGTTTGTCTTCATGCAACAAAACTGTAACAAAACAAGTTAAAAAAGATATATACATAATCGTATCTGTTATACATAGGGCAGGAAAATGCAAATAAAATATATCAATAGCAACAAACCAAAAAAGTGGTATTTGGCCCATCCAGCAGCCACCTTCTCCTGTAACAGCTCCCCTTGTTTGCCAGAGACCCCTAATCCTGCCTATAACCTTATATTTAACTATTTTAGCAAGCCACTGTTTCACATGGCTGCATACAAATATTTGGCACATGCATACGATGACCATATAATATAAAGGTTTTAAGACTGCCTCCCCATCTCTAATGCCACATAAACACGATCGGAATTCCGGCCAGAAAAAGACCGATGAGAGCTTTTCATCGGAAAATGCGACCATGTGTATGCTCCATCAGAATTTAGCTGTCCGAATTTCCACCAGCCAAAAATTAATAGCATGTTCTCAATTTTCCCGACTGAAAAACTGTGTGTATGCAATTCCAACACGCTAAAAATCACGCATGCTCAGATTCAACTACAAGACAGAAGCTATTGGCTACTGGCTATTGAACTTCCTTTTTATAGTCCCGTCGTACATGTTGTATGTCACCGCATTCTAAACAATCGGAATTTGGTGTGACCGTGTGTAGGCAAGACAGCTTGAGCCGAATTCCGTCGGGAAAACCATCAGAACTTCTTCCGACGAGAATTCCGATCGTGTGTACGTGGCATAATAGCTCACAATAATTTACAAGAGTCTATCAAACCCCACCTTAAGTAAAAATAAATCAATTCTACCAGCAGAAGGATATAGGTGGGTATTGTGCCACCTGTGCAAAACATTAAGGGAAGACATATTTATAAGTTTTCAAAATGTAGATTTCTTCATAAGGAATGAGGAAATGCAAACAAAACATCAAACAAGATGGGACTTTATAGTTGCTGAAAGATCCCTTCTCAGAATGAAAGTCAAAACATTCCTAAAATGATAAAAGACATACTGGGGGTCTAGCTCCTTAAAAGCAAGTAGTTGTTCCTACACACAGTCTCAAATTGACACCCCTAAAGGTAGAGTTTCCTTCCCACATGTATTGTCATGTATAAGACAGATAATGATAATAAATCTAGTATCGGTTACTGCAGGGAATGATAACTCCTCCCATCCCCATGTGTTTCGCCTGTATTGGCTTCTTCAACGGGTTCAGGGGATGTATGTAGTTTGGAACAACTAAAGAGTAAAATGTACTGTATATACTCGAGTATAGGCCGACCCTAATATAAGCCGAGGCCCCCAATTTACCCCCCAAAAAACTGGCAAACTTATTGACTCGTGTATAAGCCGAGGGTGAGACATGCCTGTCCATCCCTGTGTGTGTGTCCGTCCATCCCTGTGTGTCCATCCATCCCTGTGTGTCCGTCCATCCCTGTGTGTCCGTCCATCCATCCCTGTGTGTGTGTGTGTCCATCCATCCATCCATCCCTGTGTGTGTGTGTGTCCATCCATCCATCCATCCCTGTGTGTGTGTGTGTCCATCCATCCATCCATCCCTGTGTGTGTGTGTCTCCATCCATCCATCCATCCCTGTGTGTGTGTGTCTCCATCCATCCATCCCTGTGTGTGTGTGTCTCCATCCATCCATCCCTGTGTGTGTGTGTATCCATCCATCCCTGTGTGTGTGTGTCTCCATCCATCCATCCCTGTGTGTGTGTGTCCATGTGTGTGTGTGTGTGTGTGTGTCCAGCCTACCTGTGTCCCGAGCCTGTGTCCCGAGCCTCCGTCCCGTGCCTTGCCTCCTTGCCTCCGTCCCGTGCCGTGCCTTGCCTCCTTGCCTCCGTCCCGTGCCGTGCCTTGCCTCCTTGCCTCCGTCCCGTGTCGTGCCTTGCCTCCGTCCCGTCCCGTGCCGTGCCTTGCCTTGCCTCCGTCCCGTGCCTTGCCAGGATCGCCGCTCTTCGTCGGCGCCTCGGCGGCCATTCTAAAATTCAAAAGCCGCGCCTCCGCCTTCGCCTGTGATAGGCGGAACACTGAATTTCCCAGCAGCCTGTGTTCCGCCTATCACGGACATCGTCTCATCCTCGTCCGTAGTACGAGGATGAGCGGATGTCCGTGATAGGCGGAACACTGACTGCTGGGAAATTGAGTGTTCCGCCTATCACAGGCGGAGGCGGAGGCGGAGGCGCGGCTTTCGAATTGTAGTATGTCCGCCGTCTGTCTGCTCGATACGCTGATCGAGCAGTCAGACGGCGATGACTCGAGTATAAGCCGAGGGGGGCACTTTCAGCCTCAAAAAAGAGGCTGAAAATCTCGGCTTATACTCGAGTATATACGGTATATACATCATATACATTCCATAAACAAAAAAACATTTATATATATATCTCTGTCTCTGCGCACTTCTCAGCAGCTCTGATTGGCATTGGTGTAAGTTAAGTTATACAAATTGTAAGTTAGCAAATGATGAATAAAGTAAAGTATAGATATAAATGTTTTTTGTTTATGGAATGTATATTATGTATATCATTTTTTCTATTTAATTGTTCCAAACGACATACATCCCCTGAATCCCTTGAAGAAGCCAATACAGGCAAAACATGTTGGGATGGGATGAGTTATCATTCCCTGCTGTAACTGATACTGGATTTACTAACATTATCTGTCTTATACATGACAGTACATGTAGGAAGGAAACTCTACCTTTAGGGGTGTCAGTTTGAGACTATGTATAGGAACAACCACTGGCTTTTAAGGGGCTAGACCCCCAGTATGTCTTTTATCCTTTTTGTAATATTACATTATTTTTATCTTTAACAATGTATTGACTATCATTCTGAGAAGGGATCTTTCAGCACCTATAAAGTCCCATCCTGTTTGATGTTTTGTTTCTAGTTACTTAGAGATGTGGTGCTGTTGTTTTCAGCCATACTCATACTCCTTCTATTGAGTGAGGAAATGTGTTTATAGGCATGTTATATATTTTGACAATCCTGCATCAATTAAGTTATTGATGTCATGAATACTGCCTAAAGTGGACCTCTCCTGCAAGAGTAGTTAACAGCAAGTACTAAAAGCTAAGTAAATACTGAATGTATAATTACTGTCACACATACGTTTGAAAAAAAAATGTGTGATTTGACCTTCCCCATTCTTTCCTTTGAAGAAATATTTGACAAAAGCCACTATACCACATCACGTGTGACTAATCACACCCAGAGATAAATAAACATGTCGCAAATCTGGGCAATTAAAATGTCTTAAAGTAGTTCTAAAGGCAGAAGTTTTCTTTATCTTAATGCATTCTACTGTGTGCACCAGCCCCCCTTAGCCCCCCCCCCCCCAATGCTTACCAGAGTCATATCTTGATCCAGTGATGTTGCATGAGAGTCTCGGCTGCCCGGGACTCTCCCACCTCATTGACTGAGACACAGCAGCCAGTGCAATTGGCTCCAGCTACTGTCAATCAAAGTCAGTGAGCAACCTATAGAACACCAACACAACTCCACAGTTGGGGAAGTAGAGACCCCCCCCGTGCCCAAAATGTAGAGTACATCAGGGGAACTTTATACATTTGCTCTGGAGGTGCCAGAAACTTCACCGGTATGGGGGGGAGGTGTCACAATACACATCCAGACTAGCTCAGGTTCCTGTTCCCCTCAACCCCCTGGTGTACTTGCTTGGGGCAATAGATGAAGAAATGTACCCAAGGGGCATGTATTATATGATCACTAGACTGATGTACCTGGCCAGGAAACTTATAGCACAGTATTGGATGGCCTACAGCTGCAGAAAGGCTGTGGGAAAATGTAATCTTATTTGGCAACCATGGTTGGACGACTCTAGCCTAGCTCCACCACAATTGGTAACGTATAGACTTCTTCGGTAAATAGTCATCAACAGATGGGGGGGAGCGAGTGAGAGAGAGACAGGAAACATAAGTCTGGTTAAGTTTAAAGGTTATGCACTAGACTTTGCGTTATCCGTGAATTGAAGAAACGTATAACACTGATTTATAACACTGATTTATCATACTTGGTCGAAAGTGCTAGTTAAACCCCCTTTCAAATTTCTCTTCTTTGGGGATTGAAAGGGTAAAATAAATTTATTATATGCACTATTGTATGCACATCTTCTGTTATTGCTCAGATGCTATCTATACCCACAGAGACATATACTACATGTATTGATTGTCTTTATACTGTAACAACTGTATGTATCATATGAGCAATGTATCAATAAACACGTTTTGATTTTAAAAAAAGTCAGTGAGCAAATGAGGAGAGAGAGGGGCGGGACCAAGCCACGGTCACACAGAATAGACGCTCAGGTGCCCCCATAGCAAGCTCCTTGATGTGGGGGCAGAAGGGAGGAGCCAGGAGTGTTGGCAAAAGACCTGAGAAAAGGAAGATCTGGGCTGCTCTGTACAAAACAACTGCACAGGTAAGTATAACATGTTTGTTATTTTCAAACATAAAAAACAGAGCTTATTTTAAAATGGTTATAAAGCAAAAACATTTGTTTACCTTAATGCATTTCCTGCTTTAACGCAGAGTTCCACCGAAAAAATACTTACTTTTAATAATCAGACACTTTCCTGTCCCTGAGTCCAGCGATGCGGGGGAATGAAACCCTGCTCATCATCCCCTCCTCTCCGCGGTGCCGGTACTGGGGGCTCCTGGCTGTGGCTTCACAGCTGGGTATGCACTGCGCATGTGCGAGTCTTGCTGCGTGCGGTGACTGGCCAGGCAATCATCCCAGATGATTGCCGACAGGGGAGGGGAGAGGGGAACTTGCTTCCAACACAGTGGTGCCTCGGGAGGAAGTGGAAGCTGGAACCCTCCAAATGTGGCATGTCAGGGGGTCACCTTCCCTTAAAGCGGAAGTTACATTTTTGGGTGGAACTCTGCTTTAAGGTAAAAAAAAAAAGCATTCCCATAGCATTTCTCCCTTCACCTACCCCTAAATTTAGTAATTTCCCATTGAAATTAATAAAGTATTCTAAATCTGAATCTAACTCTCGATCCAGCTCTCTCTGCCTGAAGTCCTGATGTAACCTCTTTCTGCATTCACAGGCTTTACTGAGGGCAGCGGGAGCCATTGGCTCTGGCTGTGGTCAGTCAAATCCTGTGCAGCGGGGGTCAGGGTGTGGTTGCATTGATCATTTTATGTCGCTACAGTATGGCATATATTCTAATGCGTTATGGGCGACCCAGCGATCTGTGTGTGTTTCCCACACCACATTCAAATCACACTGCCAATCTGCAACAGGGGTCAGTGCAATCCTAACACCCCAAACGCAGGTCGCAAACGCAGTATGGTACAAAAGTACTCTGCAATCTGATTGCAGTATGGTCCCAAAATTGGTGCATGCATGACAAATTAAGCCCGTTTATTATGAATGGGCTCAAATCACATCACAGTGAATCCCTAAACTTAGGGTATGTTTTCAGGACAAAAGTTGTAATGTATTGAACAAAAGGCCACAGTTGCTGTATGCACTACAATAATGTAAACAGCATTATTAATTGTATTTTGAGTCCATTTTCCCAAGCATTCAATGCTCAGCACATAAACATTTCTTCCTTAACAACCAGAATTTATGAATAAACATTGCAAAATTCTAAACAAAAATTTCCAGGCTTGAAAAATGAAAACTCTTGGTGTCTCCAGACATAAACAGCCTTAAAAGAAACAAAATAGGTGGCAATGTTGACATGTACTTTGCAATCCTGCCAAAAAAACATGGAAGCAGGAACAAAGTAACTGTCAACGATGTATTCAAGCATATCGAAACCCAAAAACAAAAAAAACTAAAATTGTATATATTGCAGTTTACCAATACTTAAGTGTGGCGGCTGCATTTGTTTTATTTTTGTAGGCTATATTTTAAGATGATCCAGACAGTAAGTCTGTTATTTTTCAACCTTCTTTAGCAGACCAAGCTGTCAAGAAAAAATGTAAGTTAGAGGGTTATTTACATTTACAACTGATAGGCATGCATACAATGGGTTAGCTTTAATTAATTTATGTACAACCTTTATACCAAAAAGAAAACAAAAATGTTTCTGTAATTGTTAAAAAGTTTTAGGTGGAGATAGGCTTTAAAGCAGAGGTTCACACAAAAATTTAACCTCCGCTTTTCAGAACCTCGGGTGCCGACATCGCTGGACCCTGTGACTGATGAGTGTCCTTATTTTAAAAGTCAGCAAATGCAGTATTTGTAGCTGCTGACTTTTAAAAAAAAATAATGTGCGGGACTCCTGCTTTAACTTGTTATTTACTTACATAAAATCCATCCCAATCTAATAATGCATCTAACAGTACCCTCCATGGCTCCTCCTTGGTGTGGGCCACCCTAAGACAGGACAAAGATTATGCAATTTTCTTTCCTGCAACCAATCGCTTGCTTGCTTGATTCCCCCCCCCCCCCCCCGCCTGCAGAGCTATAGCTGCCGGCAATAATCACATGCTAAAAATCCTACATGCTCGTTGTCTTGGATACAATCAGCCTGCCCATGAATGTATCAAATCTCGATCGGTCCCTGCTGAACTAGCTGACATTTGGTCCATCCATGGCAAGCTTAAGACTGGAAGTGTGTTACTGGTTGGATCACCAGATAAAAATAAAGAATATCAATGCACTAGAAAAAATACAATTGGGACTTTACTGGCACAGAGAGGAACATGCATTACATCATTAAAACCATCATCCAATTGTTATTCCATATAATTCACAATACCCAGTAGTTATTGATTTTGAGGGTCTTATGGTTTATGCAGTATACGTAGCTGGTACAGAATCTTACTTTTATACTGGGGTAAGCACATACTTACACATGTATATTTTTAGATTGACTGTAAACTTATAACTCCCTGAAGCCTCTGTTATTTTCTCATTAGGTTCAGTATATCAACCCTTGCTGCCAGAGCTGATGTAATACTTACCAAGTCGTTGATCTTTTAAATAGCTAATATTATGGACATAAGCCAGCTTCTACATTCCCAAGGCATTTGATGTGAACAAAATTTGAGTAGAACCTTGAGATCGTAGGATGATGCTATGAGATTTAGTCATTTTTTATTCAAATTTGTTACCTAAATAGAGTCAGATGCGTCTCCCTTGATCACTGCTTCTCTGTTCCTCAGTGCCCGCCCCAAGAGTTCCATCCATGATTGCGGGGGTTACAGGCTTGAGGTGTAGATAACTTAAAGAATATAATATGTAACATACTGCATATTGACATGTATACGTTCGAATGATTTCCTTTCACACTTTATTTAGTTACTGATTCGACTATCCTCATTTTTTTCCTGAAAAGGCTAATTTTGTGTGCTTTTTCTGTGTGCTTTTGTGTGGTTTATATGTAGCGTGTGTAAATATAATATATCAGCAGAAAACTATATATATGTAATTGATTTTACCATATGTAACAAATTTATATGTGGTTTTGTGAACTGTATGGAATATAAAATGGTTGATGGTTTTAAATACTGGCATAGAGAGGAACACTCATTGCAATAAAGTCTGACTTATTTTTTTCTATTGAGTATTGGTATGCATTACGAATGTTTCAATGCAGTGGTCTTACTGTGGTTATCATAAAAATAAAGTAAAAACAAGTTTAAAAACAGAAAACTTAAGTAGCCACCACATCTAAGGGTTGGTAAACTGCTATATATATTAGATTTTTGTTTTGGGTTTAGATACACTTTAAGTGACATTCTGTAGTAAGTACAAAATTGTTACAACAATGTCAACTTTACCACAAATTTGTTTGCTTATTTATCAAATGCTGTATGCCCACCAATAGAGACCAATATATGAATACTATCCCTGTCTATCTGTTGATTTCTAACAATCCAACAAATAATTTGGTTCTTTTGGGTTCTAAAGAAAAATTATTAAAGAATAATTCCAGGTTGGACCAATGTAATTATGCAAATACCATACCTGGCTGATTCCCCTGGAAGCTGGAAATCCCTGAAGTAGACACCACTGTGATTCCACTTATTTCCAGGTCCTGTGTTGAATAGCTGGCCAGCTGCATTCTTAACATGTGCAAATATATGCGCTGATCTTTTAGTGGCAATAAAGCATTTTTTAAAGTTAGATTTTCTTTCTAAAATAACAAACATGTTATACTTACCTACTCTATACAATTGTATTACACAGAACAGCCCTAACGCACTCTTCTGGTGTCCCTCTGCCAGCGCTCTAAGCCCCTCCTCTTCTGCTTGTACCACCATAGGAAGCCACTTCCAATGGTAGCACACATTAGGGCTTATTACCGAAACAAGCTGTGTGCGTCCATTGACATTGGCCCCCTGCTTTCAGCTAAGCCTGTAAGAGAGCAGAGAGAGGAGAGAAGACCTGCAGATGAGCACAGCTCTGGACTAATAAGTAAATATTTAGTGGGGGAGGGAGAGATTTTTTTTTTTTACCTTAATGCATAGAATGCTTTTAACAACCTCATGACTTTAGAACCTCTTTCAGATATCTAGAATAATCATGATGTCATTATACACACTTGTGAACTATTGGATTTAACTTAAAGAATTTGTAACCCTAAAAAATAAACAGAGATCCTGTTCCTTTAAAGCATATTATACAGCACAGTGCTTGTGTAATTTGGCCCCGTATAATCTAAAATACCTGGCTGATCCTGGCTGGTTCTGCCCTCTCCTCTGTAAACTGACCACAGTTTATCATGGCTGCTAAGCCCTAACACCGTGGTCAGTTTACGTGCCTCGGAATGGTTATCATTGGAAATCATGGGGAACGACTTGTTATGCGACTTTGCAGTCCGAGTCGCACAAGTGTGAAAGGGGCCTCATGTATAGAATGCATTAAGATAAAAAACCTTCTGCCTTTACAAATATCCTTAAATTCTGATTAACAAAGAACTATTGCTGCAGAAAAACCCTTGGCAGTGATATAGTTCGCTCTAATACCTGTTACTCTTACATTTTCAGGACAGCACGGTCTACTAAAAAGTGTGGAAACATATTAAATATAAATAAAATAAAAATACAGAAAAGACTATAATTAAATGTAATAGCCAAATACAGTTCTCAAATGCAATATTCTTCAAGGTGGTAGCACTTAAAATAATACGGTAAATGCTAATTGTAATTGTTAGGTAAAAGTAGAACTAAAGGCAACTTTTTTCATTTTGGATAGCGTAAGTGTGTCTCACTGGGAAGATTTCCCTTCTCTTCTTGTCCCCTAGCCATCATAGAAAGAGAGGGAAAATCCCTACAAAGTGAGTGAAACCCTGGTTATCACCAGGCTCACCAGAACTAGTGTCCCCATTGGAAGATTTCCTCCCTATTCCTGTTCTAGGGCACGACCCAACATTTGGGATTTTCTTTGGTAATGGTAAACATGACAAAGAGAGAGGGGGACTCTTTTTAATGGGGGCTAAAACAATAAAAATCTGAAAGAAGTTCTAATGCTTTTGCACTCTGTCCAAAAAAAAAAAAAACCTTAAGGTTGAATTAAGGGTAGGGTTCAGTTAATTTTATGGATTTAGTCGAATCTATAGCTTGTATAAGAACAATTTGTATAGCAAGCTTTTACAAAGCATTTGGAAAGCTTTCACCTAGCTTTAAGCAGCTTTGTGTAAGCCTTTAAAACACCATTCAACACCAGTTTAGGGAGGTTAAACACAGATCTTAACCGTGCTGACTGTCATTTTAAACAAGCAGCTAGCAGGCTTTATTAGCCTTATTTAAGCTTCAGCATTACTCAGCAAGCCTGCTGAAACCATCTAGCAGCTTGCTTACAGTGAAAGTCATCACTCCCAATAAGGTTTATATTCAACATCCCAACGCTGGAACTGAAGTTTCCTTTAAAGGCTTCAAGAAAACCACTTAAAAGCTAAGCAAAAAAAATACAATAATAATAATAATAATAAATGCACATAATTTTGCTGGAAAAAAAAGTGCATTTATTTTTTTTTGTTCACAGGAGCCTGCAGAGCATTGCACCCTATAGGCCTTATCTCTGTACAGGCTTTTGGTTACAGAACTGTAGACAGTGTGAATCGACTACGAGCGTGCTGATCATCATCATCATCCGGTTCGTTGAAACTACAAGTCCCTCTTCCGTGGTGGAAGACGGGACTTGAAGTTCATTCATTCATTCACAGATTGCTGTAAATGAATGATACAACTGTGTGGGCAGATCCACACACTTTTTAAATTTGACTGCAGGTGTCGAGGGAGAGGAACCTCCTCACACAGTGAGGGGGGCTCTTGCTGCTGGAGGCAAGTGAATAGGAGCGTGTTAGATGTTACACCCTAAATACATTCTCCTAAAGGTGAACTTAGCCGTTAAAGCATAAAAGCAACTTTACAAATGCTTCATAAAGCTTGCTGTACACTCAAGGCCTAGAAGTGGAACTCCAGGCAACATTTTTCCTTAGTTTTGGGAAGAGTGTGGACAGTTAGAAATGCCCTCCTCATGAGTAGAAAAGCCTCATGTCTAGAAAAGGAGGCTGAAATTGTCCAGCTTCTAGTGAACATTTGTAGAGGACTAGAGTATCCAGCTGTGCCAGGTCAGTTTCCCATCTAGAAGTGTATATTTTTTTTGGGTTTCATAAGTCAAAGGCCAGATATGTAGAGGCCACACACGACTGAAGTCAGAATGACTGTTAGTCCAGACAGAACAGTGCGTAAATATAATCTTGGCTTCCTGTATGATGTATGCATCTCTTAAGAACAAACACCACTCTGGTTTATTAGTAAATATAGGAAGCACTGCACAGTCAATATGTTTTAAGGGGTAGCTATAACTGTTTAAATATACAGAGGCAGCAATTGTTTAAAATGTATATATTGCATTACTTAGAGCAGTAAAATATAGGTGTTCCTAAAAGGAACGTGCCCCTCACATTCAGCAACAGCTGGTTATCATGAAGATGTAGAGATATAGCAAGCAGGCGCACAGGCAGCTTAGGAATGTGTCGTGATATAAATTAATAAAATATAATTCACGTACTGAAGGCCTCAGTATGTACAAGAACATCATTCTTTTATCTATATTCTTATATTCTATAGTCTAGTTACTCATCTTTTACTGTATACAGGCATACCCCACTTTTAAGTACACAATGGGGTTTATTTACTAAAGCTAGAACGTGCAAAAATCCATCTCACTTCTGCATAGAAATCAATGCGCTTGTTTAATTAAGCTTTGGTAATAAAACTGATTTTGCACTTTCCAGCTTTAGTAAATAATCCTCATTGTGTACTTAAAAGTGGGGTATGCCTGTATATCTGTTTTTGGAGATCGACAATCAGATTACTTCTTATATTATTTTTAAATGTATGATTTCTTTCAAACCTTTTTAATGTGGTTCTAAAGCCTGGTCATTTTTTACCATAATACATGCCCTGCATTAAGGTAAAAAATGTCCTAGTGTTTGTATCACCCCCTCACTTCCCTTACTTACCGGAGTCCTTTCTCAATCCTGCGCTGTTCTCATCTGCAGCGGCTCTTTCCTCTCTCTCTGCTCACAGAGACAGTTTTGGGAGCCATTGGCTGCTTCTGCTAACTATCAATTCCGGTGAGCGGTATAGATGCACACACCCTGGCTTGGAATCAAGCCCACAGGTGTGCCCCGATAGCAAGTGGCTTGCTATGGTGGCACACAAAGATGAAGAGGGGCCAACTGCGCTGGCAGGGGGCCTAAGAAAAAGAGGTTTGAGGCCACTCTGTGCAAAACCACTGCACTTGAGCAGTTGAGTATAACTTGTTTATTATTTAAGCTATCTACCCCCTACACTTCTTTAAGGCTGATCTTAATGAATATCTTTTTTTTGTAGTCAGCTAGTACTAGATAATTTCTGCACTTTCAACCAGTTCATCTAATCCACAGTTTTAGTAAGTCTAACATCATGTGTTAAGCATCATGCTATCATGGTAATGACACGTTATATAACCATTGTCTCCATGGTGCCACCCTACTACCCAATCATATACCATCATTGCCCTGTTTTGTCTCATTGGTACATGCCCACATCTCTATAGCAATATGTGGATTACACAATCCCATGCAATATAAGATATGTCTAAAAGAAAAGCTTGGGTTGTGATCAATGGAGATTAGTATCAATAATTAAGATTATGTGCTAAACAGAGCTAGAGTTGCCACCTTGCCAGTACTTTACCCACCTGGTCAGTAAAATTGTCTTTGTAGCCAGGGATATTAATTGGAAAGAGGTCACAAAAAGGTGGCAACCTTAATTGTGGGTTGGGATAATAGGGGCTACAAGGGTGAACTGAAATATGCTTCATCTCGCAATACAGGGCCTTGGCTTACAGAAACATAACCAGATCCAGAAATATAACCGAATATAGAACCAGAATACTGCTTAGGATTAATATTAGTGCGTTATGCATATGTTTATTGTATAGATCAGCCTTTTTCAACCATGGTGCGCCCTAGGGTGCCTTTTGAGTTTTTCAGGGTTGTCTTGGAAAAATGCCTAATGCCCTGTACACACGGTCGGAGAATCCGTCGGAATGCGTCTTATCGGACCGTGTCGTCAGATAATCCGACTGTGTGTGGTATGCATCGGACTGATTCCGTCCGAATCTCCGTCGGACCCAATTTTCCAACATGTTGGAAATATTTCCCGACCAACTGGGCCGGTCGGACCTAATCCGATCATGTGTAGAGCATTTTGATCGGACCAAGTGCCACGCATGCTCAGATCAAATTCCTACATCAAAGCTATTGGCTACT
This sequence comes from Lithobates pipiens, assembly GCF_037356315.1. Lineage (NCBI taxonomy): Eukaryota > Metazoa > Chordata > Amphibia > Anura > Ranidae > Lithobates > Lithobates pipiens. The sequence continues at coordinate 348,221,326 of NW_027507903.1, forward strand.
AGCCTGAATGTAGTCCCATCGTAACGAAATTACGTCATCACGTTCTGAAAGATCTGATTTTTCGCCAACTTGGCCCGACCATGTGTATGCAACAGTTTCGGACACAATCTGACGGATTTGGTTGGCAAAATCTCCGACCGTGTGTACGTGGGCTAAAAATTGCCACAAGTTGCCCAAAATCTTTCGACAAGCCAGTGAGTGGATCAAGCCTGGCCTTTTTGTTACACAAAGTCACAGGTTTTATTCCGTACAGCATTACAACCTTGGGCACCCTGCAGGCTAGGTTGATAAGGGGGGCATTGGGTGCCTGCACAGCATCCTTCTTTGCCCCTTCCCTGCCCCCTATGTCAGCACTGGGGTCACGTTAACAGAGAGATGGAGAGAAACTAAGGGAGAAGAGAAATGCTAGAATACTAGTCAGTACCGTTTGCAAAGGTGGAGGAGTAAATTACCTCTAATGCTACATTGGCCTACATGTGTGAACATTGCTGTGATATGTAAAACTATTTGTTCAGTTTTAAACATTTTAAAATGCAGTGCCTTGAGATGCGTCATTTTAGAGAGTGGCCTGACTGAAAAAAGGTTGAAAAACACCGGTATAGATAAACATTTATTTTTTATGTACTTTCCAAGCTCTCCAAACATTATTTACCTAATAAAATTTAAATTAGCTTAGCTTATACAACATTTACTTTTTCTAATGCTTGAGTACATAATGTTCATTTTTGCAAAAAACAAACAAAAAAAACCCATAGCATAAGTAAGACCAGATTTCAATTAGGTACCCCATGGATCTTTATGGCTAGACACAGCAGAGCAACTTTTGTATTAGAAATAAATCTGGGCTTGTTTATAAGTCCAGTGATAGTTGGACAGAAAAAGCTGGTTTAATTGGCTGCTGATCATTTGTATCTGTTAATATGTTACAATGTTTATCCCATTTATATACAATATATATAATAATGACTGTAATTAAGATATAATAACCATTTCATTATATTGGTTTTTAGTCTGAAGCATTAACATACAGTAATGTATTTTCTTGTATTGCTTGTTGTAGATATTTGTCCTAGGATTTATTCAGATCTTTGAGACCTTTTAAGATTTTTAGAAGAATATATTAGGATCTTGACATTTCAATAGTTTTGCTTTTTATTAACATATTGCTCCAGTTTAACCCATTTATGCTTGAGGTTGTAATTTTTAGAATGTGTGCATGAAATTCATATATATTAACTAGAAAAATTCAAGGAACAAGAATTTGAAAATATTTTTTTTTTCATTATTGAGTTATGTAGTGTTCCAAAAATGGAACACTAGGCAAAACCAATGCTACATTATACATAATATATAAAATCATGTTTCTTGTCTCAGGAGGTGGTGACACCTGTTATTCATTGTGATATTCAACAGAACACTTCACCTGTAAGGCAACATCACATTTTTCACATTGAAAAGTGATGTTATCATGACATTCAGCACACCACATTTGCTTTCCCTGTTTGACTATCACATGATTCATGCCATCATAACTTGAGTCAATGTTATGCTTCTGCGAAGATCTTCCTCTTCAGCTAGGTTCTGGGGGATGACCATGAGTCTCCAGATAAAAAGAAAATGTGTGCAGGATGACGGTGAGTCAAGGCTGGTCTATCACATCCCATAAATTACAACAACAAAGAAACAGCCTGGTGCACTAGGCACGGCATATACCCCTAGCCCTCTTCAAACCAGCACTGTGAAGTACTTTCTGTATATGCTTGATACTTTGTTATATTAATATACCTACTAGGTTTTTCTAATAAAAATATATATATTTTAACTACGGACTGGTCCATCTTATTGTAAACATCCCTAGGGGTATATGCTGTGCCTAGTGCACCAGGCTGTTTCTTTCTTGAGTCTCCAGATAATGACATATCACATGTCAAAGAAACGCAAGAAAATCCATTGGCTTCTTATCATATTTTTTATGCAGTTGCCATGCATTTTGTAAGATCAATTTGAAACAGAGGGCTTTAATACCAGTTCTTTCTACGGATTGATGCATGATACTTTCATCAGCCCTGTCTACGCCTCCCATGAAATGGTTATAAACTTTGATCAAGTTTGGCTGCTGAATTTGGATCTTCTTTTTCAGTTTCTGGGAATAATGATTGATAAGACACATGAGATCGATACCAACACCAGATGAGGCAACAGTGACAACACTGTTATCATTCCATCTGCAGACAATATTGCCTTTGCCATCAATTCAATAATGGAATGTGCCCCTTTCTTTTCCACAGAAAACTGACCGGACTTTCCGGCAGACTAGGTCCGATGGTCTTCCCGACGGACTTTCGGCGGAGTTCCTACGGATTTTCCAAACGAACGGACTTGGACACACACAGTCCTTTCGTTGAATGTGATGATGTAAACAGGACTAAACAAGGAAGTTCAATAGCCAGTAGCCAATAGCTTCCCTTGTGTCATATTTGGTCCGTCGGACCAGCACACAGATGAACGGTTTTCCAGATTTTAGTCTGTCAGAATTGAGTCCGTGGGATAGATTTGAAACATGTTCTATTTCTAGGTCCGTCTGATTTAAAAAAAAAAAAACAATCGGACTAGCCCACACAAGTCCGTTTGTCCATTCGTTTTGATCGTAATGACGTACATGGGACTAAACAAGGAAGTTCAAAAGCCAGTAGCCAATAGCGGAATTGAGTCCGTCGGATAGATTTGAAACATGTTCTATTTCTCGGTCCGTCTGATTTTTATTTTTTTTAAAAGGATCGGACTAGCCCACACATGATCGGATTGTCTGACGGACTAATCCCTTCAGGCCTAGTCTGCCGGAAAGCCCGGTCATGTGTACGCGGCATAACAGATCCCTCTTGTCTGCATGCCATAGTCTGGTGTTGTTCCCAACTGTGGCCTGTTATAAGTGTATGTTTGAGCAAAAGAGATCTTTTGCATAAAAATTAACCAGCAATAATAATGTGGGGTTGCTAACAAAATGTTATACCAGTACTATTTCCAGATGTACCCTATTTCTAAGGGTGCTGTTTGAAAATAATGAAGGTCACATGCTTAGAGAACAGTACCTGACAACCCTTATATAGAATTCTGCTTTCAGCATGTGCAGAATTTTTCTTAGCCCAGCTTTTTTATAGCTTAAGATCACAGTCTATGAAGTGAAAGACAGGATGACACCTCCAATTTATGACAATCTATGCTGATAATATATAGAATTCGAAGTACTGCACATGTGTGAGTAAATTTGTATATATAACTTACTGTAGCTATAATTCCTCCTTACAATTACTATAGATAATGTTAGGCAAACTTAAAAAAAAATGTTCTTTACTAGTGTCTTGTTCACATTATGTAAGATTTGACTTTCAAACAATAGTTGGTGTTTAGGATGAAAACCAAGGTGAAAATTGTTTAGGCTAGGTTCACACTAGCTAGTCAATGCTCTGAAAAGTGACCTGCAGAACTGTCAGGCATTCAGGTTGTCAAAAGTTTGTAGAATTCACCTCCGTAACATCTCTAAAATTCGCCCCTTTTTAACAAATGAAACAACCAAGCTCCTCATTCACTCCCTTGTTATCTCTCGCCTTGACTATTGCAACTCCCTTCTCATTGGCCTGCCTCTCCATAGGCTATCCCCTCTTCAGTCTATCAGGAATGCGGCTGCCAGACTTATACACCTGTAGTTCCGGCTCCTGAAGAGCATGCGCTATGTGTTTCTGAAATTTTATTATAAATCTAAACAACAGTTTGGTTTGGGTCTGATTGCTCCAAATTTTGACCTCAGCATCTGTCTGACTAGACTGCAGGGTGTTCTGCCTGGCCATGGGGGGCGCTGTCACTTCTGCTTTAAGGTTACTTTCTCTCTGAGTCAGCTCAGTGGGGGTGTCACTCTTGCTGTGCCTTCTGGGAGAGGGTACTTAAGATGCGGATGTCACATGTTTGGGGTTTCCGGTCCAGAAGTATGTTCTGACTGCATGGTCCTGGTTCTTCTGACCAGCCCCCAGGACACCTATGGCCTGGGGTGCGGATCCACCCGACTTTACATCTCGGGGTTGGCTAGCCCGAGGTGGGGAAACTAAAGGAAGGATTCGGAGGTGGTCTGGTGCCGTCTCAGGTTGTGGAGAGGCCCAGCAACTTCGAAGTTATCCAGGGGAGGACTCTTCGGGAGAAGGCCACGCAAGGGTTGGCTTCTCAACAAGAGCCTAGTAAAGCTGAAGGACCTAAGCAAATCCAATCTCGTGCGGTATCGCCGAACCGGCTGCAAGATACTGGTACCACCATGAGCGTTCTCCAAGTTTTCTACAAGTTTTGTTCCTGACTCAAGCACCCTGTTGGCTGCTAGGCCTGGTGAAAGAAGGACTATCCAAGTAGGGTGAAGATCCAGCTGTGAATGGCTATTCTCTGGATTTATTAAAAGAGAGTTCTTCTATATTGTCTTTGACATTAAGAGTACCTGGACTTTTCACCTAAACCCGCTGATCCTATACTGAGAGACTGTTGTTAACTACGTTTTTTGCAAATAAAAATCCCATCAAGCGGATCTGTTGTCAGTCCCTGCAGTTTTTAGGCCATCTACCTTGGGAAACTCCTAGACGCATACGAGGTGAGGAAGGTAACGGTAAGCCCATTAAAATCAGCCACTCCTTCGGGAGTCAGTGCTACACACCTTACCAACCGCTCAGTGTCTGCCAACCCTCTCTTCCAATACCTACACTGGTTGTCTCCCTTTTATCTTGTAAAGCACTGCGTAAAAAGTTGGCGCTATATAAATCCTGTATAATAATAATAATTCAGAAGGTGATCCTGAAAGCCTTTTTTTTTTCAAATGGCAGCTCATAATAGTTTTAATGTGGTTCCACATTTCAACTTGAGATGCTGCATTAAATTTGTTGCAGCACTAATGCAAAGCATCACAGCTGCTGCATGTGAACAGCCTCCTTCAGCTGTATTTTAAACTTTTCACAAAACGCAGTAAAACCATGGCTCATCGATCTGAGTAAATGATCTCACAAGCATCTCAAACTGATGTCTAACTAACAGCATCGACCCGAGAACCAAAGCCTGTCTAGACAGGCTCTTAACTTACTTTACCAGTTTTATGACAAACTATACCGATTGACACAATAAGTAAACACTAGGCATTCAAAGGAATATACAATATCTTTGCCACCTTCCTAAATACCCAGGACCTCCTGAACTTCGTTTCATTTATCTCATTTACAAGATTGATTAAATGTTTGATTGATGAAATGAGCAGTACGCATGAAAAGTAATTCCAAACATAGGTTCTGTGAATATGACCTATATACTAGTACCTCACCGATTTCCCTTTTGAACTAGGTCCGCAGGCTCCTGAATAATGATGCATATTCTTTTAGTGGATGCGCCATCTCCACAAACCAATTCTTTATAGGAGAAAAAACAAAAAAGGAGGCACTCAGTAGGTACAAAAACCTGTGTTTGCTGCATAGTTCTCGGCATGTGGTACGTGTACTCCCAGAGGAGTTTACTTCTATCAAATTCTTTAGGTACTGCTGCTTGTCAAAATAAACTAATTATGCTAGTGTTAAAAAGTAGTAAATACCAGATCTTATAGAAAACATACTTTAAATCCATGTAATGGATTGCCTAGGAAGTACTAATAAACATTTAGAGGGTATGAGCAATACATATACACTCTTAGGCGGCGTACACACGCGGGGACTGTCTGCCGAAACTAAGTTCGTCAAACAGTCCGCTCAAACTTTTGAATGAACGAACACGCCCACACACGGCACTTTTTGAGCGGACAAATACGGCAAACTTTGTTCGTCGTACTAAGTCCGCGCAACTTTTGAAATGAGCGGACTCGCCCACACACGAGGCAACAGTCCGCTCATTTCGAGCGTGTGTGCAGGTAGGCGGGGCCCGCGACGGAGACGTCGCGGGCTCCGCCGCCTGGAATTGACTTAAAGGGGAACCCCAACGCCGAAAAAAATCGGCGTGGGGGTCCCCCCAAAGTCCACAACAGACCCTTGTCCGAGCACGCTACCCGGCCGGCCAGGAAAGGGGGGCGAGCGAGCGCGCCCCCCTCCTGAGCCGTACCTCAACATGGGGGGTGCCTTGGGGAAGGGGGGGCCGCGCGGCCCCCCCACCCCAAAGCACCTTGTCCCCATGTTGATGAGGACAAGGGCCTCTTCCCGACAACCCTGGCCGTTGGTTGTCGGGGTCTGCGGGCGGGGGGCTTATCGGAATCCGGGAGCCCCCTTTAATAAGGGGGCCCCCGGATACCGGCCCCTCACCCTATGTGAATGAGTATGGGGTACAATGTACCTCTACCCATTCACCTGTAAAATAAAAGTACCCAAAAAAAAACAACACACGAGATAAAATATTTTATTGCACATCTCCGGGGGTCTTCCGTCTTCGGGGGTCTTGTCCCCCTCTTCGGTTCTTCTGCCGGGCCACCGCGCCTTCTTATAGCTCTTTTGGAGGCGGTGGCCCGGTCTTTTGTCACCGCCTTCCGTTCTTCTTTCGCCGCCTTCCGTTCTTCTGCCGGGCCACCGCGCCTTCTTATAGCTCTTTTGCAGGCGGTGGCCCGGTCTTCTGTCGCCGCTGTCGCCGCCGCCTTCCGTTCTTGTTCTTCTTCTTGTTCTTCTTGTTCTTCTCCAGGAGATGTTGACACGTCGCTCTCTCCGGCCGGAATGCCAGAGCCGCGCGGAGCGGCCACTTATATAGTGACAATGGGGCGGTGTCACATGGTATATGTCACATGGGTTGGTCACATGGTGACCCCGCCCCCTTACGATGTCATAGTCCCCATGTGACATCAACCCATGTGACCAACCCATGTGACATATACCATGTGACACCGCCCCATTGTCACTATATAAGTGGCCGCTCAGCGCGGCTCTGGCATTCCGGCCGGAGAGAGCGACGTGTCAACATCTCCTGGAGAAGAAGAAGAACAAGAACGGAAGGCGGCGGCGACAGCGGCGACAGAAGACCGGGCCACCGCCTGCAAAAGAGCTATAAGAAGGCGCGGTGGCCCGGCAGAAGAACCGAAGAGGGGGACAAGACCCCCGAAGTCGGGAGAAGAGGCCGGCGGCGGGGAGGAAGAAAGCCGGACTCCTCCGCTAGCAAAAGAGCTACAAGAAGATAGCGGAGGAGTCCGGCGAGAAGACCCCCGAAGACGGAAGACCCCCGGAGCTGTGCAATAAAATATTTTATCTCGTGTGTTGTTTTTTTTTGGGTACTTTTATTTTACAGGTGAATGGGTAGGGGTACATTGTACCCCATACTCATTCACATAGGGTGGGGGGCCGGTATCCGGGGGCCCCCTTATTAAAGGGGGCTCCCGGATTCCGATAAGCCCCCCGCCCGCAGACCCCGACAACCAACGGCCAGGGTTGTCGGGAAGAGGCCCTTGTCCTCATCAACATGGGGACAAGGTGCTTTGGGGTGGGGGGGCTGCGCGGCCCCCCTTCCCCAAGGCACCCCCCATGTTGAGGGCACGCGGCCTGGTACGGCTCAGGAGGGGGGGCACGCTCGCTCGCCCCCGTTTCCTGGCCGGCCGGGTAGCGTGCTCGGACAAGGGTCTGTTGTGGACTTTAGGGGGACCCCCACACCGATTTTTTTCGGGGTTCCCCTTTAAGTCCATTCCAGGTCTCCGTCGCGGGCCCCGCCTACCTGCACACGCGCTTGAAATGAGCAGACTTCCCTCCGAGCGGGAACAGTTTGCTCATTTCGAAAGTAGCCTACACACGGGCGGACTGTTCGCTCAAACCAAGTTTCAGCGGACAGTTTTTCGGATTTTCTGAAAAACTTTGTTCGTCAAACTGTCCGCTGAAACTGTCCGCTGAAGCCCCACACACGAGCGGACTGTCCGCTGAAACACTGTTCAGCGGACAAAGTTGAGCCAACAGTCCGCCCGTGTGTACGCGGCCTCATGGTAATGCACTCTTAAAATAAGGCATTACATAATATAATATATTTGAAAAACACTGTTCTAACTAAAAATGTGCAAAGCATAATCAACATACAGGTGTTGCTAAAAAAAATGACACTGATTACACTAATTACTATGGGCAACAGTAACATCAAAATAAAATAGGGGGATTTTAGAAAGGCGTAAAAAAGGTGCTATTAAATTGGATCAACAACATCAAATTTGCAATAAACATGTAAAATACACGTGTATTATAGATAACCATTAAAGAACTCATGTGAAAATTATCCTATTAAGATCTACATCATAAATTAGAGTTTATCTGAAGAGCCCTGAATGCGGTCCAGGGAGGGGGAACTGCAAGGAGCTGTGATCACACTCATATGTACTGCAACTGCAAAGGTTTCACATTTGGACCTCATATTAATACTATATACCTTCAGAGGCAACACCTTTTTGAAATCCCCCTTTTTTCTTTTGTTGCTACTTACCTTTGCTGTTAAGGGTGTGGGGCTTAAATTATTCATCGATTTTCATTGGCTTATAGTACTATGGGCAACACTCATAAAAAAGACACATTGCTATAGTCACTAGTGAGTCTACTGTTATCCAGGGCCCTCTCTCTTTAGCCCATTCAGGAAATAGGTAGGTAGTGCTGCATTTATGTTAATGAGGCTTTTGAATTGATATGACAATCTAAAGCCAAGTACACACTATTTGTTTTTTTCATTCAACCCTGCCGGTTGAATGAAAAAAGACTGTCAGCTCTGGTCGGAGCCGCTGTACTAACCATGCAAGGTTTGTTCAACGATCTCCCCCTCTGAGCTATTGTGCTCTGACAGAGGGACGCCCCCACCAGCACACTCGGATTAGAGCTCTCTGCCATTAGCTTAGAGCACTGATTGAGAGTCAGTCTGATGCTGGTTTTCCGAATGCCGGCCGTTTTCTTTTCAACCGGCCGTCATCTCCCAACATTTGGCCCGTGTGCATGGAGCTTAAAGGGTAACTCCACTTTCATGGGAAAAGAATAATATAGCGTATACCATTGTGACACAAGTCGTATTGTAATTAAATGTTATTAAAAATTAACTTTCCTTTTCATTATGCAGCCACTGTAATTTTCTAAAAATGCAAAGTGATATGGCTACCTGGATTTGTTCTGTGCACAGAGTGTGTACTGACCAAGCCCCAGAAACATAATTTCCTGCTTTTGTGATTGGCTCACTGATTTCCCCAAAAGTCTACACTAAGATACAAGTCAGATTTTTGGCATCCTCTGCAACAAAAATGTCATTTTTGGTGAGATACTCCAGCTGATTTCCTCATTAATGCCCTGCGGGTGCCACAGCTGCTTGATAATTATGAAACCACTCCCATTAGATTAATTTTCCCATGGAGATCTTCAGAATAACAAGAGGTAAGAATCTGCCACAAAGCTTGTGCAATGTACATAGATCACCCAGTGGGGAATGTTTTTTTCTTAACAAAAGTGGAGTTGCGCTTAAAGTTAAAGGACTGGAAAACAAATATTCACATGAATTAAATAACTTCTCACATTTACAGACACACAAAACAAAAGACAGGCATCAAAATAAGATCTGTCTTGACTTTGGGTATTGAAAAATATTTGCTCATTAAGTAAGCGCATTGCACAGCCATTTGTATGCTTGGCATTTACAAGTAAATATTTAAGCAGAAGCACTTCAGAGAAATCTGTTAAGCACTTTAGATGGCTAGTGAGCTCATCTATCAAACGATTAAGAAGAAAAAACCACAAAAAAACCCCCCTTGAAAACGATACTACGGAATGGTAAAAAATGTTTTACATTATCAGAATTTTTGCCTTGTATGCATGGCTTGCATTTTTATAATAGAAAGCTTGCAGCTGTGCAGCACGATGTGCTATGATAGATATGAAACTCTTCTATAGACACATGCCTAAATTTGTCATCAGCATGTTTAAAGGTTTTCCCAGAATAAAAGACTGGAAAAACCTAATGAATTGTTATGTGTAATGCAGACAGTTCTTCATTCAGATCCTTCTATGAATAAACTTGTTAGGTCCAGGGTACCATTAACATTAGTAAATGTGACAGTGGAACACATTACATTTACTGTATTTATCAGCGTATAACATGCACTTTTCCCCCCTGAAAATCGGGGGAAAGTCGTGGGTGCGTGTTATACGCCGATCCCCACCTCTGTGAGGCTAAAATACTGAGCGGCGCCGAAAAAAAAGACGGGGCGGGACTGCGAGCCGAGCCAAGCCGAATACACAGTAGAGTCGGCTCAGTCTTTTTCAGCAGCGCTCGCTCCAGAAACAGCAGGGAGGCAGGACTACGAGCGGAGCCGAGCAGACGGCTCAGTCTTTTTCAGCGCCGCTCGGTCTTTTTTGGCGGCGCTCGGTCTGTCTCGGTGGCGGGATATTTAAACATGGGCAAGCTGCAAATGACACTCTGCAAGGCTGCAAACAGCGGTGGGCAAGCTGCAAATGACACTGATCATTCTGCAATTATGGACAAGGCTGCAGATGCACACTGATAAGGCTGCATTGACGGGCATTTAAATGTAAGGTTTTTTTTCCCTTAAACTTCCCTCCTAAAACTTTTTTCCCTAAAATGCCCTCCTAAAGTTGGGGTACGTGTTATACGCCGGTGCGTGTTATACCCCGATAAATACGGTAATCTCTTTAATCTGTTAGGTAGAGGGCATCCATGCAAACACAGGAATTGGCAGTGGATATAGAAAATGCTCATGTGTAAATTTTAACGTAGTAATTAAAGTAGAGCCAGTCACACCACAGGTTGCAGGAAAGAAAATCACTGAATTCCTCCATTAACACAGTCAGCATTGATGGGGGAATCTTATTGCATTCTCCCGGCAAGGGGGCATGGGGAGCCGTCCCTGCCAGGAGAACACAGTGATTATTGCTAGCGGCTACAGCCACTAGCAATAATTACAACCTAAAAATCCAACGTGCTGGTTGTACCCAAGTCGACCGATGGATCAACTTGGGTCCAATCAGCCTGTCCAAAGATGGTTTGAATCCCTTGTCAAATTTGTTTATTGAATTTTAACAATTAGTATACATAAGTACATATGGGGGCAGCAAAAGAAAAGATCACATATATGGTAATAATATTGAGTTGTAGTTCCAACATAAACTAAAAGTAGTTTAACTAAAACAATTTTAGCATGGATCTAACTACTCAAAATATTACATACATTGTATAAGAGAGGATAAAACCAACTTATGCCGCGTGCACACGGTCGGAGAATCCGTCGGAATGCGTCTTATCGGATAATCTGACTGTGTGTGGTATGCATCGGACTGATTCCGTCCGAATCTCCGTCTGACCCAATTTTCCAACATGTTGGAAATATTTCTCGACCAACTGGGCCGGTCGGACGTAATCCGATCATGTGTAGAGAATTTTGATCAGACCAAGTGCCACGCATGCTCAGATCAAATTCCTACATCAAATCTATTGGCTACTAGCCTGAATCTAGTCCCATCGTAACGAAATTACGTCATCACGTTCTGAAAGATCTGATTTTTCGACAACTTAGTCCGACCGTGTGTCTGCAACAGTTTCGGACACAATCCGTCAGACTAAATCTGACGGACAAAATCCGACGGATTTGGTTGGCAGAATCTCCGGCCGTGTGTACAGGGGCTAAGACCTGGTTAATATAAGATGACCTCAGATAAAAAAAAAATGTTTAATTATTATCAAGAGTATAGTTCTTAAATAAAAAAAAAAAAGTATAATCTACAATCTTATACTGCATATTGGAACCATGTACAATTTGTATAACGATAACCAAGGAAATACAGGTTCTTCTACCAGAACTATATAAAGAGTAAATTGAAAGAGGAGAGAGAGAATAGGGGGGGGAGTGGAAGAGAGAAATAAAATAAAATAAAAAGTAATCTTAGGTAGGAGAAAAAATAGATAGGGAAGAAAGAAGAGAGGTAATAGGGTCCCCCCCCCCCCCCCAGAGTAGTACATGATAATAAACACATGCCATGAATGCAGAGAATGGAAGTATGAATCGAAATTACCAAGGTCTTGGTAAGGAAGCATAAGGTGGGTCACCCAGGGATTCCATATATTCTCAAAGCTGGATATTTTATATTGAGTTATAAGGACAGGGATTTCCAAGCTTTGGCAATTGTTTGTTTCACAGCTGTAGTGATCTGTAATAGGAGTTTGAATTGGTGGTAGTAGAGTGTGGCTGGTTTTAAGTTTAAAAGTGCTATTGTAGGATCAGGATTGATAGGGATTTCAAACAGTGTTGAAATCATAAGAAATACATCTTTCCAGAAATTTTTGGCTACCGGGCAATCCCACCAAGTATGAAGATGTGATCCAAGATCACCACAGCCACAAAAACAAGATGGGGAATAATTTGGAGCATATTTTGCAATTCTGACAGCGACCAAATACCACCGTGTGAGTACTTTGTAATTTGTCTCTAAGCCAGCTATGTTTTGTGAGGATGACTTAGTTGTGATCCAAATATTATATCAATCGGCCGACGCTAACAAAAACCCAAGATCCATTTCCCACTTAGCCACATATGATGGTGGGTCTGAGTTGGGTTTAGTAATAAGATGAGTGTAAAGAGTTGAAATAAGTCCCTTAGTGTGTGGGTCACGTTTACATATATTTTCAAAGCACGTTCATTTATCTAAATGAATTCTTCCTTGTATATAGGGCATTTAAAAAAAAAAAAATCTGAAGATGTCGAAAGAGCTCTGAATTAGGAAGTTTGTGACTTTCACATAAGTCAGGGAAAGTAGAGGGTGCTAGTTCACAGAGTTACGTTAAATTAGTGGAGAATCATGCTTTAAAAGATTTAGGGGAAGACCAAGCAGGATAGAAAAGTGTATTTTTAAGAAATGATACAAGAGGTATATGGGGAGATTGTAGTCTATTTACGAATATAAATGTATCCCCAATGGCTAGTGTATGTTTAGTTATAGGATTATTGAGGTTTTTTACGGTCGGAAGAATTAGACCAAACGAGGTTGGTTATTGAAAATGGGTTGCAATCTTTTGATCCCAGCGCAACCCAAAGCAGAATTTCACATTTTGCACGATATTTAGGGATATTGGCTAATTGAGCTGCATGGTGATAGGTGGTAAAATTAAGAAACCCTAGTCCCCCTTTTGGCTTTGGAAGGTAAAGAGTGTGTTTGGGCAGACAGGGTTTCAAGGAGACCCAAACGAAAGTTAATGCCTTACGTCATAGTATTCTGAGAAAGTTTGCTGGAACAGTGATAGGTAAAAATCGAAAAAGATAAAGAATTTTGGGCAATATAGCCATCTTTATTATGTTAAATTTACTTTTCCAAGATAATGGTCGAGAGGACAATTGTGTCAGAAGATTAGACATTTGACGCAAAATTGGAGAATAATTGGCAGTGAAAATGTCAGAAAGATTGGGTGTGAGATTTATCCTAGGTAAAGAAGGCATGAAGTGGACCATGAGAAAGGGAGGGATGTTTGCACTTGTAAAATATGAGGAGGTAAAGGTATATTTAAGGCTATAGATTTTTGAGAGTTAATAATTAGACCAGATATGTGAGCAAAGTTATCAAGTTTACTTATAAGATTAGGAGCAGAAATATGAGGGGATGACATAAAGATTAAGATATCATCAGCAAATAGGCAAAGTTTATGTTGGTGACCAGCTAAATCTAGACCTTTAATAGAGGGGTTAGTATGGATTAATTGAGCAAGGGGTTCAATAAGTAGGGCAAATAAGAGTGGAGATAGTGGACATCCCTGACGCCTATTCCTACAGATGTCAAATAGGTTTGATTCATATCCAGCATATTTAACATAAGCTTTGGGATTTTTGTATAATGAGGAGACCCAGATAAGAAATTGAGGAACAAATCCCCAATTCTGCAGAACAAAATGCAGGTAATGCCATGAAACTGTAATAAAATGCTTTTTTGATATCTAGAGATAAGAGACAGATGGGTATTTGTTGTGATTTAGCTGCCTGAATTAGTAAAGTAGTCCTGCGTACATTATCTTTTACTTGGCGCTGTGGGATAAAGCTGACCTGGTCTTTATTTATTAAAGAACCTATTACACTATTTAAGTGGGTCGCTAAGACTTTTGCTAGTAACTTAATGTCAAGGATATGTAATGATAGGGGTCTATAATTAGAACAAGATGTATCATCTGACTGAGGTTTGGTGATCATTGAAATTATAACCATTAATGTTTTGGGGCGAAAAGGATTGACCATTAAGGAGAGAATTAAATGTGTCTGTTAACATTGGAGCAAGGATATGAGAGAATTTCTTATAGTATAGGGCAGAGAAGCCATCTGGGCCTGGAAGTTCATTTGGTTTAAGAGAGTTAATTGCTAATTTAATTTCGATAGCTGTAATGGGGTTTTCAAGACAATCGCATTGAGCTAAAGGAATAGTAGGAAGTTTGATTTGTGAAAAAAATTATTGTGCTAAAGTTTGATCAAAAGATCATTTTTATATAAGGAGGTAAGGATTACTAGTAAATGCATCATGAGATCATTTCAGTCGAATCGGTTTAAAGGTGCGATTTCATTTTTTAAGTGATCAGGCTAAAAGTGTCTGGTTTATTCGCTTTAAGATAAAATTTATGTTTAGACTTGCATAACATTTTATCTACATATTCTGATAAAAAAAGGTCAATGTTTAAACATGCTTTATAAAGCTGTAATTTAGTCACGGGGTAGGATTGGATTGAAACATTGTGTGGCATGTATTAAATTCTGCTTCTAATTTTTTGTTTTAGTTGTTGTTTTTCTCTTTTAAGAAATGAGACTTGGCATATACAAACCCCACAGAGAACAGGTTTATGAGCTTCCCATGGGGTCAGTGGGGATATATCAGGGGTCTTATTATTGGCCAGGTAATATTTTATGGCTATTTATAGATCAGAGGAGTGTGATGGATGAGATACGATTGAGTCATTAATATGCCATGTAGAATCTTGTGTTTTGGGTATTAGAGAAGTGAAAGTTGAAAGTACAGCACAGTGGTCAGTCCATGTAAAAGGGATAATAGATGAAGAAAGGAGTTCAGGGGTCATGCCTACTGAGATCAAAATGTGATCAATACAGGAAAATTATTTATGGGGATGAGAATAAAAAGTAATTTTGGTGAAGATGTTGTTGGAATTTACGAGATTGAGAACTAGATGCAATAGGATTTGGGGATTTATCTAAAAAAAGGATAAAGAACTTGATTTGAATCTCCACAGATTAAAAGTGTGCCCGTTTTATGAGTTTCAATTACCTGTAATAAATGAGAGAGGAATGAGGATGGAGTTTTGCTAGGAGCTGTTAGAATATTATTCCAAATTCCTAATTCAGCACTTATAGGTGTTAAATTATATTCATGGCAAGCTTGCAAAACATATTTGGTTTTATGATTAGCCATAATAAATATAGTATGTTTGAATGACCTTGATCAATTGATTTGATATGATTCTTCATCTAAAGCTGAATATTGCTAGAAGTTTCTGGTTTATGAGAATGACATATACTGTAAGGTATCTTGGTATAGAATGTCATGAGAAGACAAAAATAGACACGTATCCACGTAGCTAAAGGAATAATACATATTTGTTGATATCCTGTTAAGTTAGTTTAGTGTAGTCTCAGTCATATTAATATGTATTGGTATGTAGTAGATGTTTGGTTATATGACATTACATGATCAGCACATTACTTCAAGTATAGAGTGTTACATTTGGGCTTGTCAATCAAACTTCACTCAGTTAACTGAGTTAGTATCTCTTTTTGTATAGCATATTGCTGAAGTTAGCAGAAATGAATGTGTGCCATACAAGGTTCTAAGATTTTGTGAGGTTATGACATTCACATGTAACATATAAATCCAACGCGGGAGTACTTGTAGCGGGACCACCAGCAGGATCAGGAGACGGCTGGGACCGGGAAGGAACAGGATCAGCAAGCAGGTGCAGCAGACTGAAGCAGAGTGGCTGGTGGGCAGCTGGAACCAGAACACAGGAGCAGGAACTCGGGCTGAAGCTGGACTGCAGGCAGGAGCTGGAACAATAACTGGAGGCAGGACAGCAGACAGGCACCAGGAACCGGGATGCTGGAAGCAGGGAAGTCAGACAGGCCGGGTCGGAGGTCAGGCGGTCAGTGACGGTACCAAGAAGCAGGCAGGAGGATGGTCGGACAAGCCGGGTCGGTAATCAGGCAAACAGCAGAAGTACCGGAGGATTAAGCAGAAGGGTAGTCAGACAGGCCGGGATCAGGTGCAGGCGGATAGCAGGAATGGTAAGTAGACAAGCCGGGTCAACAAGGTCACAGAGGGCAGGTTCTCAGGGTCAGAATACTTGCACGCTGTAGATCAGACAGCAAGAGCTAATTGTGACAGACCGAGTTAAATAGCCCGTCTGGCGCCAACAGGCGCACGCACACGCACACATGCGCGCGCAACCGGGCGCACACGCGCGGCGGAAGGTCCAGACTGACTCCTGCTGGAAGGATCTTCCTGACACATGCTTTCATAAGCTTATTACAGCTTTATAACTATTTATTCTATTTCATATATTTATACCTACACTGAACTGAACTATCATACTTTTTACAATGTATTTATGATGCCAACTGTGTGACAATAAACTCACACTTTGTTTTAAGTCAGCCTGACTAGCAATGCTATTCATCCGGAAACGCCCTTGTGATACAAGAATATTAGATATTATGTATACTATTCTTCAAGGGGAAGGGAGAGGGAGAAAGGGGGTAAATAGATAAAACATTAAATATGTTTATCTGAGGTTGTGGGGGTTAAAAGGGGAAGCTCAACATTTAATAGAACAGTATTATTTTAAATGTTTAGTCAGATTATACTGAAGGTGGTAAATTACTTAGTGACCAAAGAAAGGCAAAGCCTTACTATTAAATATGCTTCAAGATGAGGAGTGAAAGTCATTCAGTCTATTGTGTCTACAGGATCTATATCAGGAGAATTGAATCGACTTCTCTTAGATGAATTTTGTCGGCCCCTATCTTTTTCAGATTTGGTGGATGTTGTGCGTCGATGAGGGCTAGTTGAAGATCTTTCGATTAAGATGTAGTTCTTGTAGAGTGCTTTGTAGTTCATCTGAGGATCTGCAGGAATCTTTAACACCTTGATAGGTAAAGCAGATAGAAAATGGGAATCCCCATTGATAAGGGATCTGGCATTGCTGTAGATTTTGAAGTAAGGGTTTCAGTGCACTTCGTTTAGCCACAGTAATTGGGGAAAGGTCAGCTGATGAGGATGATCTTGAAAGATGAGATAATCTTTTCGTCTAGCTGTAGCTATAAGTTGTTCTTTGGTGCGATAGAAGTGGAGTTTTAAATAATATCACGAGGGGGACCTTCTGGTTTGCGTGGTGGTAAAGTTCTGTGAATCCTATTCATCTCCAAACGGGATTTACGGTTGTAGTTCGTGGTACAGTGAGGTCATAGTAGAATGAAGGTCAACAATAGTCTCGGATACTACTCTTATACGAAGATTTGATCGACGTGCTCTATTTTCAAAGTCCTCTAAGCGTGTTTACAGAATAAGGTTTTCTTTTTTAAGAGTCTCTAATTCATTATCATTGGACAGTACATTAGTTACCATGTCATCCACTCTGATTTCTAGGTCAGAAGTGCGCTGGCCTAACTCAGGGATTTCTTTTGTGAGACTTTAAGTTATATAGTCTGAGGTCTGCTTTAAGGCTTTGTGGAACAGTTTTTCTATTTGTCTCAAAATATTTGGATGTAGGGAATCTGTTTGTTTTTCTTGTGAGGCGGCGCTGTATTCAGTCAGAGTTATTATAGGCATCCTGAGGTAAATGCGGTTGCTTAGCAGCACGAGATGTGCCTGTGTGGAGTGCTTACAATGGCCAGATCATTCACGTTCATTATTGATTTTTTTTTATATAAATAACAAACATGTCATGCTTAACTGCCCTGTTCAATTGTTTTGCATAGAGAAGCCCTGATCCTTCTCTTCTGGGGTCCCCCACCAGTGCTTCTGGCTCCACCTCTTCACTGAGTGCCCCCAGAGAAAAGTGGCTTGCTATGGGGGGCACTCATGTGGGCTTGATCCCGAGCTGTGCTGCCTGCGGCTATAGACACACACAGAAGCACTCGGCCCTGCCTCTGCTCCCTCTTCACAGAATTTGATTGACAGCAGCAAGAGCCAATGGCCTCTCTGTTCTTTGAAAAAAAGAGAAAGCAGAGAAAGCCGCTGCCCTCAGGCACAGTGCTTGATTAAGATCGGGCTCAAGTAAGTATGGGAGGGGGGAGGCTGGGGGATCCTATGCATAGAATGTTTTTTACCTTAATGCAGAGAAAGAATTAAGGCAAAAAACTTTAAGAATTTAGAACCACTTTAATTTATGTAAAACCTTTATCTCAAAAGGAAAATAAAAAAAAACGCTGATCATAAAGTGTTAGCTAGAGTTTAGCTCCAATTTGTTAGCCAATCCATCTAAATCTTCTAGTCCATCTAAAACTACCTTCTCCCCAGTGCAGCTGTCCAAAGGTATATGCTTTACTACTTCATCCAGAATCTAGATATCAACGCGTCCCTGGCATGTCTGTGAAGATTGGGGAGGCAGGAGGTAGAGTACTGGCTGACTGGTTAAAAGCACAAGCACAAAAAGGGATTGGCCAGTCATCTGATATCCCAAGTTCAATTCTTGCACTCCACAGAACCACGCGAGCGCCGCACAAGCCTCAAACCAGCCAGAGCTAAAAAAAAGCAGTATGATCCTCACAATCAAATAGGACTGGGGAGCTCAGAATGAAAACCCACTAATGAAAAAAATATAAAACAATTAATGCCATTGAACTTGGTATTGTTGTTATTACTATAGTTGATATACAGTATAGCATTATAAACAGAAATACACTGTCTAAGTATATATCAAGATTTTTTTGCACAGCTTGTGCATTGTGGTGCGCTGCAGTGAGGGGCATTGTGTGCTACTGTAAGTTAGTAGGAGTATGTTCTGGAGTATGTACACATTGACTGGCTTGTGGATACTGCAATAGCCTTAACCTCCCTGGTGGTTACGAGTGTGTCTCAAAAGCGGTAACCCCGAGCCACACTTGGGATCGCATCGCTGGATCCAGGCAAAGTTACTTACCTGGTCCCCAGGATCCTGCGATGTCTCCCCGCTGTGTGTGCAAGCTGTGTCCTCCACCGGATCTAACGCAGTGCCGAGCTCCATTCCCTGCAGGCGTTGTGATGCACGGGGACGGAACACGGTGCCTAATTCAAAAAGTTAAAAACACATTAGACATACAGTACACTGTAATCTTACAGATTACATGTCTATATCAAATGATTCCACATCCCTTTTGTCCCAAGTGGTTTTTCCAGTATCCTGCATGCAGTTTTATATTATAAATACTGTTCTTTCTGTCTGGAAACTGGAGGTTGCCTATAGCAACCAAAAAAGCGTCCTTTACATCAAAAGCAGTTTTAGACCAGCTAGAAAACAGCGATAATAAATTAGAAACACTTGCATAAGTGATTCGTGGGGAAATCCCTCATCAGACACTGAAAGTAATGACAGTGACAATTCTGCAACTGAGCAAATTTCAGTGTTTTTGATTTGATTACATTATTGAATAATTTGTATTATTATTTGTTTTATTATAATTATTTATAGTTATTTAGTATATTATAATTTATGATTTTGTGTTTCAAACTTTATCATACCCGGGATGTCCACTAGACTCTTATGTGGACAGATTTAAGTGTGTTATTCCTAAGAATTACAGGCCTACAATATAAAACGCCAAATTTCCATGCAAAACATTGTACTGCTTTGAGCATCAAAAATCTGAAATAATCATACCGCCAGGGAGGTTAAGATCTGTTATGTTTAAATCAAAGCCAAGACATTTTTACCTATGAATGTGCAATAAATTGTTTTTAAATGTAGCATGGTATTTGATATTATAGGTCTACAGTTAAATCTAATATATATGATATATGCCTTCATAAAGAGTTTATGAATACAGCTATTCATACAGAGACACAGCTAGCATAGTATGACGCCTATAAAACTAGCTGTAGCAGCTCATTAACTGAGTGGTCATGATAAAGAAATAGCTTAATAAACCTAAGATGAAGCCTAGCTCTCTTGTGAGTCACTTGTGGTCAGTGATGCAATGAATGTGGAATGGATTTGCGTAGGTGGTTTTTTCCTTCATGTAGTTTGTGATTTATGACCTTCCCCACAGGTGTGACTGCCTATACCAGCTTATCAGACAAGAGAACTCTCCAGCCTCAATACATTCCATAAAAATAGCAGTACTAAACTGGTGCAAGTTCTCATAAGGTTACATAACAGTCGTATTATGTAAACCTGACATTACATAGTGGTTTACTGCTCTTCAACCTCCTATTTTAATCAGCCATGTTGAAAGACCTTTTCGTGCACAGCTATGAAGTCTTTCCCCTGGACCACTGCCTGAGTGCTGTCCAGCATTATCTAACTGATTTGCAAAGTCTTGTAAAATACAATTCTTGCACAAAAATGTGTACTATAGAACTACATTGTCAAATAAATCATAGAGCAATTTGCGTGATTTGTGCACTACATCAATTTCTTTATTAACTGTTTTATTTTTGTGATGTCTGTTTGTTCTCTAGAATTATATACATTATGTATAATTATACTTACAATTGATTATGCCAATGCCATTTAAGAAAAAATAAACATAACTTAAACAAGAGACATCTTTATTTGTATTGCTCAGAGTTAATTGTTCTAGATATTGGCAATGCTGCTGTAGCAATAACACTATGCTCATTCTACCTTTTGTCCAGACCCTGTGCTGAGGCTGTGTTTTAGTGTGGCAGACCTGTAGGCAGTGCAGGGAAATTTATAGGGAGTTTACCCCCTCAGAAAGAAAATAAATGTCTCCTAAAAAAAGTGAATCTGTACCTAGAATATGCACAGAATAGTATTTACATATTCTGAACATTTAGTAAAAAGTGCTACATAACAATACCTCATTCATCTATGTAGCTGTAGGCATTGTGTAGAAATATAATGTAACGCTTACTAACTGCCTCACTCTGATATATACGTCGGCAGAAGGGCTTGTACAGGCAAACTAATGTACCTGTACATTGCCCTTTAAGAGGCGGCCTGCGAGCGTGCGCCCGCGACAAGCTCCGTGAGTCGGGTCGCGGGTCCTGCGGACTCTATGTCCTTGGATATCCGCGATCGCCTCATGGAGAGGAAGAATGAGGAGATGCTAATGCAAACAAGCATCTCTTCGTTCTGCCTAGTGACAGTGTCACTGATCTCAGCTCCCTGTGATCGAGAGCAGAGATCAGTGATGTGTCAAACATAGCCATGCCCCCCCCACAGTTAGAATCACTCCCCAGGACATACTTAACCCCTACACTGCCCCCAGTGGTTAACCCCTTCACTGCCAGTGTCATTTACACAGTAATCAGTGCATTTGTATAGCACTGATTGCTGTATAAATGACAATGGTCCCAAAAATGTGTCAAAAAATGTTCGATCAATGTCCACCATAATGTCGCAGTCATGATAAAAATCGCTATCCCCTATTTTGTAAACGCTATAACTTTTGCGCAAACCAATCAATATACGCTTATTGTGATTTTTTTTTTACCAAAAATATGTAGAATACATATTGGCCTAAACTGAGGGAAAAAATTATTTTTTATATATTTTTGGGGAATATTTGTTCTAGCAAAATGTAAAAAAATATATTTTTTCTCTAAATTTTTGCTCTTTTTTTGTTTATAGCGCAAAAAATAAAAAACGCAGAGGTGATCATATACCACCAAAAGAAAGCTCTATTTGTGGGAAAAAAAGGACATCAATTTTGTTTGGGAGCCACGTCGCACAACCGCGCAATTGTCAGTTAAAGCGACGCAGTGCCGAATCGCAAAAAGGGCTCTCGTCTTCGGCCTACAAAATGGCCCGGGGCTTAAGTGGTTAAAGTTCATAAGGCACTGAGATCTGAGTTTGTTTTCACTTGGCTTTCTTTGGAGAGCAAACATATTGACAGTATGTTAGCCTTAAAATATTTAAATGAATTGCTTCACATTACAATCAGCTAAATAATTCATGGATGGCTTGTTTTAAAGTTTTTTTTACTGCTTGTTTGGAATATGTAACTATGCCTATAGTCTGTACTCATTTGCTTTTTAAAGTGGAACTAAACGCTAAAATACATTTTTAGTTAGAGGTTTTTTTTGGAAGAACATTTGAAAATCTCATTAAAGCGGTAGTAAACCTCTGGGTGTTTTTTTTTTTTAAACCTGAAAGGAAATGTCATAATGTGCTAGAACATTATGTGAAACTTACGTGGAAACAAAGCATTCCAGCGTCACCGCTGAAGATGCTTCCATCTTTACCCGGTCTTCCTTCCGGGTTCGCAGACTCCAGCTGTGTGAGTGGCCCAAGCCGCACTGACGTGGCACAGGATGCTAAAGGAATGGCACAGGTATGCCTCAGGTTCCTTCAGAGCGCATGCACTAGTGACATCACCGGCTGTATGTACAATAAAAATCTCCTAAACTGTGCACATTTAGGAGATATTTACAGTATCTATAGGTAAGCCTTATTATAGGCTTAACTATAGGTACAGTTCATGCATGGGAGTTTACTCCCACTTTAATACTGTTACGTACACCCTACATTTCAAACTCATGAAATTTGAAAACGTATTTCAGATTAGGTGCCAATAATTACAACCTTCTCAGTAAGTAGGTAGGCGGAACCTGTCTTAGTTAAACCTAAGATATCTAGGATCTGGACTTATCTTTGCTATTTAAATATGTGATATTATCATGTCCAGATCAACAGAGCTCTCCGGTCAAGACCCCCCGTGAATCCAGTCGTGACTCCCCCAGACTCGATTGCCACGGGCATACCCGCGATCGTCTCACGGGGCGGCTGAACGAGGAGATGCCATTGTAAACAGCATCTCCCCATTCTGCCTAGCAACAAGTGACGCTGATCTTTGCTCCATGTGATTGGAGCAGAGATCAGTGTTCACTAAAACAAAGCCCAGCCCCCCACAGTTTGTAACACGCCCCTAGGAACACTTAACCCCTACACTGCCACCCACTGGTTAACCTCTTCACTGCCAGCGTCATTTACACAGGAATCACTGCATTTGTATAGCAGTGATTGCTGTATAAATGACAATGATCCCAAAAATGTGTCAAAAATGTCCGATGTGTCTGCCATAATGTCGCAGTCACAATAAAAATCGCTGATCGCCGCCATTACTAGTAAAAAAAAAATTATTAATAAAAATGCCATAAAACTATCCCCTATTTTGTAAACGCTATAACTTTTGCGTAAACCAATCAATAATCGCTTACTGCGATTTTTTTTTTTACCAAAAATATGTAGACGAATACGTATCGGCCTAAACTGAGGGGGAAAAAAATGTTTTTTTATATATTTTTGGGGGGTGTTTATTATAACAAAAAGTAAAAAATAATGCGTTTTTTTTCAAAATTGTCGCTCTATTTTTGTTTATAGCGCAAAAAATAAAAACGCAGAGGTGATCAATTACCATGAAAACAAAGCTCTATTTGTGGGAAAAAAAGGACGTCAATTTTGTTTGGGAGCCACGTCGCACAACCACGCAATTGTCAGTTAAAGCGACGCAGTGCCGAATCGCAAAAAGTGGTCTGGTCTTAAGTCAGCAAAATGGTCCGGTCTGAAAGTGGTTAAAAGGCAGAAGTTATATATTGTATATTGTGCCCAGCAGAGACATCTTCATTTTGGGGTCTTTTTTTTTTTTTTGAGTAATTACTAAATAGCAGCCACTAACTCTTTACTAGGACACCAGATCCCAGATGTTTTTTTAGCATATTTATTTATTAGGGAAGTTATAGATGAACCATACGTTTTTTCATATTGTGATCTGAGACAATATTACACTCTTTTGTGTCGTGGACAATGGCAATAAATTCTCAATATTGTATCAGTTTCTTAGCTGGGATAAATGCTTTTTAAGTGCCTGAGGCAGAGAAATGCTTTATTTTGGCTGTCTACATCGGTTCTTTAAAAAGAAGCAGATAATAAGACTAGCAGATGAAGTGAACTCTTGGTAAGAAAACATACAACACATCTGCAATCAATTTTCTCTTCTCTCTATTGTGCTAAAATTGGTGAAGGAGCAGGTCTAAGCTGTCACGTATGGTTTGAAGGGACATCTTCGAAATTTGAGTTTACAGGCCAGTCCTCATGCAGGAAGCAATATGTCTTTGAAAATGGAATATGATATGAACAGAAAGACACACTTTATAAAATAGGGATATTTTATTATAACAGTAATTGAGATTAATGAGCTGTATTTACAGAGCTCAGTTTGTGCGTTCTATGAAGTGTGTTACTCCAGATGTGGGTAAAATAATTCCTTTGTAATTTGTTGTTTATTTTTTGTGCCTGGTCTATGTACTGCTATTAGCTTGAAATAATAGGGTTTGTGTATTTGTTAGAAGAAACTGAATTTAAGAGGTGCAGAAAGACTAAGGCAATGTACACATACATGAAACTAGGGCACCTGGCCTAGATTGCTAGTTTAACATGAGTGCAAAATCTGATGCAGCTTGCATGGTAGCCAATCAGCTTTCTAACGTCACCTTGTTTACTATGCAGGGTTGCACCCAATTTTGCACTGTCCGGTTCTAATAAATCAACCCCACTGTACCTAAGAAAAAAAGTTACTTTATATATATTATTATGTAAAAGATCTAATAATCATACTCATAACTATATGTAATAGTTCCCAAACCTGCATAGAATTTGAGTTGTTTGACAGCTTCACAGCTTTGTATAACCACATATAAACTCCCTTTTTAAAGGCACCTAACTGCCAGCCATGATAATTTCCTTTTCTGAGATTACTACACTACCATAAATAGTCAGCTATGTGTTAGAAAATGTCATCTCCAAATATACCACCTTCTCCAAACATCTTCTGTTCTGATTATCTCCTAAAACATTTTCATATTTACACATATACTGTATGCCCTTAAAGCAATATTAAACCCAAAAGCAAACATTTATTATGTTGCATATTACCAATTCTTGGATGTGATGGCTATATTAAGCTGGACATAGATGGTTTGAATTTAGATTCGTTCAGCGGGCACAGGCCAAGATTCAAACCATGTATTGGCAGGCTGAATGTACCCTAGCTGATCATAGGATTAACTTGGGTATAACCAGCCTGCAGGATTTCTCATGCGAATATTGCTAGCGGCTGTTATAGCCGCTATGGTAATGCTCGGTAACCACACCTATAGTGTTTACGGCGTGTTAATGACGCATTTATAAAGTGTTAGCTAGGTGCTGGGGAAGAGGCCGTGGAGGTTCCTGTATCCCAGAATGCACTGAGAAATATTTAGAGAACAAGAACGGAGCAGCTCCAGCCATTTCATACTCATACAGACTCACACAGAGCAGCTGTGTGGTAACACCACTTGTTTCCATGTGTAGGCTAAAGCATCAACCAGCCAGCATTACCAACAGTGTCAGGCAGGAGCAGAGGCACTGAGCATTATGGCAAGTGGCAAAGCTTTATGTTTCATCAATAATTTGCTGCACCATGCCGAGTGTCAAAGAGATATACAAATACAAGTATACAAATTCATCTTGCAGAGAATTGGAAAAAAAAAATGTCTGCCATCACACCAGAACTCAACTACCCCCAAAGTATATTGTTTCTTCTACATCACTTCCCCTTTAAGCACTTCCACTAGAAAAGCAACACTTTCATGGGCATTTATTTAAGCATTCTTGAAGCGTCTTCAGCGCTTCATAAACACAATGAAAACACATCACAAACACATAATAAAGGCTATAGAGGGGTTAATGAGAATTGTTTTGGTCTTCATAATCAACACACGTGTGAATAAGCTCCAACAGTATGGCACCATTGTCTGAAGCACTCTCCTGTGAGTAAATGGTGCTTGATGCTGTGCCTACAGATGGTGCTTGAAGATCTGGACTCACAGAAAATGGGTTGAATCATGCTAGGCATCATTCAACCCGAAAGAGGAGCAACGCTGGGCCGAGGGGAAGGATACATGGAGCATTGCTGGAAAGTAGAGAGGATGAGCAATACTTTGCAAGGATATTTATATATATATATATATATATATATATATATATATATATATATATATATATATATATATATATATATATACATACACACACACACACACACACACACACACACACACACACACACACACACACACACGAAGGTTCATCTGTATACATACATATTTATACATATACCATTTAAAAACATACAGTTTATATAGAAATTATACCTTTCCATGACATGTTGGTATTTTTACCAATATTTTTAAATTACACATGTGTTTGCTGTTTTGCCTGCCACATGATTTCATTCTCTTTAGCCAGATTTGTGATACACAAACCTCTGCCACACAGCATATGTAGTATTGGATCATAGTTGATGGAAGGATAATGTTCATTTAAAGTACTGTAGACCCTTCATTTTGGCAAATGATGGGAGCAATCAGAAGGAGGAAGTGCTAGCAGCTACTAGACAGGCTCGTTAATAAAAATATATTTTCCGAAAAATGTAACTACACATGCCAACTCTGTCTCAGTGGAAAGTTCCATTTCATGTGAATGTGAGAGTGAAACCACCCATAATAATTCAATTAATTACAGAACAAAGAGAAATAAATAAAAAGCTTAGCTCAAGTACCTCACATAATACATTTGATAGTAGTCACAAAACATTGGGGTTGATTTACTTTTTGCACTTTGCAGTTTTAGTACATCAACCGCACTGACATCTGTGGCAAGTTTTATAGCCCTGGAAGTTTTAAGTATAAAATAAACGTCCATGTAATGTATTTTGTTTTAGTATTCTATCTTTTTTCCACAGATTTATCACCTCTGTTTGAAAAATGTTATATCTCTGTCATTGAAGTGACAGCCCCAGCATAAAAGTTTTTTTTGGGGGGGGGGGGGGGGAATGCTGAAATTAGTGTGATCTCTTCCTAAAGTAGTATTAAAGGGGTTGTAAAGGTTTTGTTTTTTATTTTCTAAATAGGTTCCTTTAAGCCAGTGCCTTGTTGATTCACTTACCCTTTCCTTCGATTTCCCTTCTAAATTTTTTTTTCTTTGTTTTCTTTGTCTGAATTTCTCACTTCCTGTTCCTCCACAGTAAGCTGTTCAGTAAGCTGTTTTGGCTGACTAAACACTGCTCGGATGATGGTGTGAAGTTTACTGAGGAGAAACAGGAAGTGAGAAATTCAGACAAAGAAAAAAAAACATTTATAAGGGAAATCAAAGGAAAAGGTATGCACTAGCTTAAAGGAACCTATTTAGAAAATAAAAAATGAAGCTTTACAACCCTTTTAAACCTTTACGTGTTTTCAAATACATGCATTCTTAGCAACATAATTCATCACCTGATTCACAATTTTGTTGCAACGTTGCCACAATACACTTACATTATTCTCAATGCATTGTCACCAGCTCCAGGTTGACAACTCTGCTTCTCTGAACTTCTGCACCCTGAGTACTGCGCATGCACTAGGGACAGCGCAAGCTCCAGCCAATGGCAATCACTTGCACATAGCCGCTTGCCACTGGGGTTGTTCACTTCTAAGGACATAAGGAGACTCATCCACAGTGTCAGTAGGGAGCATGGTAGCAAAGGTGGCTCTGTGACAACCTGTAGAGGGATGGAGCCACTTGAAGATAGAAAGGAGGGAAGGGGGGTCTTGGAAACATCCAATGCCAAGCGCCACAGGCTACTGGACTATTACATTTTTACATTTGAAGGGTTTAAAAATACTTTATGGTGAGGTTGGGACAAGGAGTGCCTTTGCCTAAAAGCTAATGCTGCCCCCGAAATTGCAAAATTGGTGCCTTGGTATGTGGACATGTAACCAACAATGTTTAAATCTCTGCACAGATCTTTTTGCAGCTAACTTGGGGTTACATATTCTAGTTTAAAGGTAGATAGACCTTCAAGGTGGGGAAAGGATGTGGGGGTCCCAGTTTAATGAACTTTTTGCATGAGCAGGGTTAAGCTGTAAAAGTAGGGGCTATTGTTTATACTGGAGGTCCACTTTAAATCCAGAGTATTCTGTATAACATTTTTGTTTCCAGTCTACCAAGTGACATCCCTTCATTTTATTGTTCATTTGACATTACCTTTTTCTTGCTTCAACCAGGTAAATAGCCTGTGGGTGTTTCTCTATAACGACCTGTACTGTGTGGAGTATTTGTATAAACTAGGGGAGAGTCATAACTTTGTGTTCCCTCTGTGAAGACCAAAAACAATGAAGAATCATGCACTTGGATGAACCAAGTCTGGTTATTTATGTGGTTGGCACAATGCTAACATTTACACAAGTAGTATGAATATTAGTATGTTTGCTAGGGCTCCAGGAAACCAAAGTCATGGTAGAGACACATGTACTACAAGCAGTTTATATTATAGCTGAACTCTAGGCAGATATAAAATGCACACAATATTGCAGCTCTGTAATTAGTAATACATAATTAAATATAGTATTTTTATTTTTCTAATATAAGCAGTTGTAAGTTTAACCTGGTATAAGCCTTTTGCAATACCTGTACAGAGGACCTTCGAATGGGAAAGGAAGAAGCAACACAAGAAGCCATCAGAAAGCAGAGTGACAAAAATATATACTCATTATTGTGCTGCTTCACCTTTCACAGTCAGTCACAGGCTGGGCAGGACAAGGGTGACCAGGGCTCAGTGGAAGTGAGCTGAATGACGTTACCCATCACACCGAGGATTTCTGTGGGTAGAAAATAAGTTGTAATGACTGCAGGGAAATTTGTTTTTTAATCTTTTAATGAGCTATTCATTCTTATCTTATTATCGTTTGCTAGAATTCTTCTTTAACTGCTTAACCTTGCCTCCATTGTAAGCTACACCTCATGCTTAACAGTTACATGTACCATATGCAAAGCTGCACCTAGACAGAGCAATTTATTAAAGCAGTTTCGAGAGGGGATTAGTTTAATGGAAACTGGGAACTTGTTGCCCACATTCCAGGCTAACCCTCGTCATACATTCTGTAATGCTGAAGCTCTTCTAATTAGGATTCTGCAGGCGTTGGAGACATTCTCTTTCAGACTTCTGAATGCTCTAATTTCTGTGCTATTTTCTACTGTTTAAATCATAAATAAATCTTATGTATTGATTTTATGTTTGTAGTACTTCATAACTAGTTCATTGACTTACTATATTTATATAGTTGCTAAATACCATTAAATTACTTGCTATTATAAAATACTGTATTTCACTTAATATATATATATTATATATATATATATATATATATATATATATATATATATATATATATATATATATATATATATATATATATATATATATATATATTAAGTGAAATACAGTATATGGTATTTAACAGCTTATGGACCAGCCACCACAGTTATACTGCATCAGGTTGGCTCCCCTGCGCGAATCACTGTTATTGTACTTCGACTGCTTTAAGAGCTCTAGGGGGTGCGCCTGCCCGCTGCGTGACGACGGAGCCGATGCGTGTGCCCGGAGGACGCAATGTGATCAGTACTGAGAGAGACAGAACGGAGATCTGACAGATCTCCGTTCTGACAGGAGAGAGGAGACCAATCTGTTGTTCCTACTGTTTAGGAACAACAGCGATCAGTGTCCTCCTCCAGGCAGTCCCATCCCCCCACAGTTAGAAACACTCCCTAGCACACACATGTAACCCCTTGATCGCCCCTAGTGCTAACCCCTTCCCTGCCAATGACATTTATACAGTAATCAGTGGCTATTTTTAGCGCTGATCGCTGTATAAATGCCAATGGTCCCAAAAAAGTGTCAAAAGTGTCCGATCTGTCCGCCACAATGTCGCAGTCCTGCTATAAATTGCTGATCACCACCATTACTATTAAAAATAAATAAAAAAATTAATAAAAATGCAGTAAATCTATCCCTTATTTTCCCCTAGAGGAAGAAGTTTGTTTTTCAAAACTTTTTTTTGGATATATATATTATAGCAAATAATATTGTTTTTTTTTTTTCAAAATTGTGGGTCATTTTTTGTTTATAGTGCAAAAAAAAACACAGAGGTGATCAAATACCACCAAAAGAAAGTTCTATTTGTGGGAAAAAAAGGACATACATTTTGTTTGGGTACAACGTTGCACAGCCGCACAATTGTCAGTTAAAGCGACACAGTGCCGTATCGCATAAAAATGGCCTGGTGATTAAGGGGACAAATCCTTCCAGTCCTTAAGTGGTTAAAGAGAAACTGCAGTCTGCTCACATAATTTGTAACAAAAACATCTTTGCCATTCTGAAGCTTCCCTCCAACCACTTATTTTATATATACTGTGATAGTGAAACCTCCAGCTCTGCATCTCTCATTGGCCCTCTTATGACTCATCCCCCCTCCCTTCCTGGCAAACTCTCACAAGAGTGAGAGAGAGAGCTGTACATGATGACATACGCCTAGACTAATACCTAGATAAGAAAGAGAAAGTGGGCTGTATAAGGTATTTACTGGCAGAAAAAAATGTTTTACTATCCAAAGTTAAAACAACAAGGGTAGAAGATTTAAAGTGTTTGTTAACTCAACATGATAACTTACTGCCAGCCCCTCTATTATAGGCAGGCATAGCACACTGTATAAGTCTTTTCTAAAAACGAGGATTACCCTTGTTGTTTTAACTTTGGATAGTAAAACATTTTTTTTTGCTAGTAAATACCTTATACAGCCCACTTCATGTTTCTTGTCTGGTAAAAAGCCTAGGCTTATTACATCATGCACAGCTCTCTCTCTCTCATTCTCATGAGTTTTCCAGGAAGGGAGGGGGAATGAGTCATAAGAGGGCCAATGAGAGCTGCAGAGCTGAAGGTGTGCCTCTGTGTAAATCCAGGAAGTGAACAGGCAGCAGCTTCAGCTGCCCACAGTTAAAATGATTGCAGCCAGACTCAGTGGAGAGAGACTTCTGCAGCATATTTGGCAAGTACAGAATCACAGTATATGTAAAATAATATGCAAAGTGGTTGGAGAGAAGCTTCAGAATGGCAAAAAATGTTTGTATTACAAATTATGCTAGCAGACTGCAGTTCCTCTTTAAATCTCCTATTCCATCTAACAGGCACACCCAGGCTGACAGTGCTGCTTTCCAAAGGTGCCCCCATGTTCATTCATTCAGAGTGGGGCCACTCTGATATGGGAGGTATGTTATTGGTCAGATCACCAGTTGAAAACATAGGGGAATAAAACATAAATAAAAGAAAACAAATGCAGCCACATCTAATGATTGGTAAGCTGCGATATGTTACATTTTTGGTTATGGGTTTAATACCACTTTAACCGGTTCCCGACCGGCGCACGCTCATGTACATCGGCAGAATGGCACGGGCAGGCATATTGACGTACATGTATGTCCAATCTTTATTGCCACCCTGCCACTGCGAGCGCGGCGGCGCGCTCGCGTGCCGGTCGGGACCCCCGTGAGTCCGATAGCGGGTCCCGCGGACTCGATCGCCGCTGGCATACCCGCGATCGTCTCACGGGGCGGCTGAATGGAGAAATGCTGTTGTAAACAGCATTTCCCCATTCTGCCTAGCAACTAGTGATGCTGATCTCTGCTGTGATTGGAGCAGAGATCACTGTTCACTAAATGAAAGCCCAACCCCCCACAGTTAGTAACACACCCCTAGGAACACTTAACCCTTACACTGCCACCCACTGGTTAACCCCTTCACTGCCAGTGTCATTTACACAGGAATCGGTGCATTTATATAGCAGTGATTGCTGTATAAGTGACAATGGTCCCAAAAATGTGTCAAAAATGTCCGATGTGTCCGCCATAATGTCGCAGTCACAAAACAATCGCTGATCTCCACCATTAGTAGTAAAAAACAAATATTAATAAAAATGCCATAAAACTATCCCCTATTTTGTAAACGCTATAACTTTTGCGAAAACCAATCAATAATCGCTTATTGCGATTTTTTTTACCAAAAATATGTAGAAGAATACGTATTGGCCTAAACTGAGGGAAAAAATTATTTTTTTATATATTTTGGGGGGATATTTATTATAACAAAAAGTAAAAAATAATGTGTTTTTTTTTCAAAATTGTCGCTCTATTTTTGTTTATAGCACAAAAAATAAAAACCGCAGGGGTGAGCAAATGCCATCAAAAGAAAGCTCTATTTGTGGGGAAAAAAAGGACGCCAATTTTGTTTGGGAGCCACGTCGCACGACCGCGCAATTGTCAGTTAAAGCGGCGCAGTTGCGAATCGCAAAAAGTGGTCTGGTCTTTGACCAGCAAAATGGACCGGGGATGAAGTGGTTAATAAGGCGACTGTGGTTACTGAAGCACCAATTGTGCAATTGATGAAGCTTTGATCAATCTTCTCTGTAAAAATGATCCTGTAGCCAGCAATGGCTTTTCTATATCAAACGTTTCATTTAAGATCATTTGCATGTGTTATAACAAAACTGCTGACTCCCCATTAGCTCCTTCTCCCAGCAATCCTCTTTGGTATCACCCTCAGTAAGAAGAGTTTTACAAATGTCCAGGTGTAGTGAGGTAGGTATCCCTTGACATCAAATATCCTCACCAATTATTAAATGAAGACCAATTTAAATCTTTCCAGTATTTCAAAAAACAAAATTAATATACTAAATTCCTACTATAAATTCTCCTATCTACAGCTTAGACACTGTGGTATAATTTGTTTTATGCAATGTAGTCCTGTAAGCATTCAAAATAGATGAGCTCAGGATCATTTTAAATTGATATCTTAATACCAAAGAGCTAAGACCAATTGGCAAAACAATATCCCAACAGTAAATGATGAAAACACACTTTATTCTCAAGTGCCTACAGTCATCTCCTCTAGGGATAAGATCCACTTCAAATACCTGCATAGTATATATTATACCCCTCATAGGCCGTATCTTGTTAAGAAAGCCGACACACCCACATGTCACAGGCGCAAGATTGAAATTGGTAACTTTATGCACATGATATGGACAAGCACAACATATCCGATCTTTGTGGGTGGAAAGTATTGCATTTACTCAGGAAAATCTTCCCATGCCTGACATTTTCAATCCACTATGGTGCCTGTTGGGGGACTTTGTAGATGCTACAATGTCACCCATATGTTTGTATTTCTTATGTCTTGCTCCATGTTTACTCGTGTTGCTCATTGTTCTTTCACTAAATGTCCTGCAATTGTATCTGAGAAGCACTCTCTACAATATATAAATATACAGGCATACCCCACTTTTAAAGCGGGAGTAAACCCACTGAAGTTTTTATTTTAATTTTTTTGACCTGCAAAGGAAAAGGCATAATGAGCTAGTATGCACCACATACTAGCTCATTATGAAATACTTACCTTAGAATGAGGCCCTGACATCTGGCCCGAACCACGACGAGGGAGCTGACATGTTCCTTCGGGGTGTCTTGCGGGTATCACGGCTCCGGCGCTGTGAGTGGCCGGAGCCGCGATATCGTCACTCCCGTGCATGGGCGCAGGAGATTTCTTTCCTCATTTCTGCATAGAAACCAATGAGCTTCCTGGATTTATTACCAAAGCTTAATTGAACAATCTGGGGTTAGAAGCTCATTGGTTTCTGTGCAGAAGGGAGCCTGATTTTGCACTTTCCAGCTTTAGTAAGCCCCATTGTGTATGCCTCTACTGTACAGCGCTTCACTTTCTTTTTGTCATTTTATCTATGTAACTAGGGGTGGTGATTGCTGGTTTCTTTTTTCTTTCTTTTTGCAAACATTTTTTTAATTATTATTATTTAAATGTTTTTTGTTTGTTTTTTATATGGTGCTGTGTTTATTGCGTTCTTGGCAGTTCTGTGCAATGTTTAATAGGGCTAAAAGGTTATTGATCTTTTATGAGAAACTAAAGCTGGCCAGTTCATAAGGTTCTCCTCATTTATCTTTAATACACCAAAACAGAAGAGGTCCAGGATTTGTGATCTGGCCCTCCATCCTCCTGAGAAAATCACAAAATATTTATTGCCTTAACACAAATCTTCGCACAACCACATTTTTTACACTTACACATTCCACTGTTCTATGGGAATATGTAAAGAAGTAGCACCTTCTCCTATAAACCAAAATGAATAACAAAGCAAAGGCAGCAGGAAGGCTAAGAGGTTAGCACTGTTTTCCGTTAAGTTTAGGGTCCTAAACAATAGCAGCCCATCCATAAAGGGTGCACAGGCACCACCGCCTTATCCATGCGTTTGGCCCCCTAATCTACATGCAGGGTGTTGGATGCATGGATTCCAATGGGGGGAGTGTGTTTTTTTTGGAAGCACGTGATTAGAGCCAGAGGCTCAAATAGGCTTCAAAAAAATGTAGGCTTGGGGCGCAGAGCACTGTGCTCCGAGCCACCCAGTTGTGTGACAATAGCGAATGAATATTTGATATTGTAACACTGATTGTAACACTGATTCTCCCAGCCAATCAGCAAGCGGGTGAGCCCCTTTTTCCGATTGTCTGAAAGGAAAAGCTACCCTATTGGCCAAGGGAGGTGAAGCATGGCTAGAATACTGCCGTGATGCAGAAGAGGAGCCTCATGGCGAGGACACCGCAGTGATGCAGAGAAGGAAACACAGGGGAAGCCGGTCGCCCATCGCCCGGAATAGAAGCCTTGCCCATGGTAAGTGTGACGGGTGACCGACCAACCCCGACCAGGGGGGAGTTGGTGGTGGAAAGTCCGCTGGAACTCTGCCAAAAGTCAAGCAAAGGTCCGATGTGGAGCCCACACATGATCGAATTGTCCGATGGACTAGTTCCGTCTGACCTTTGCTGTCAAAAAGTCCGGTCGTGTGTACGCGGCATTAGGAGCAATTGGGCGGTTTTTTTTTTCAGCTGCCCCTGAACTTTCCTCTGTTATCTTATCAGTACATCATCGTTTCTAGGCAGTTGAGTTTAGAAGAATTTTTTGGAAAGCAAAAAAATGCGCTCAAGACGGATGTTCAGAGGCATTTTAAACGCCAAATGCCTGTAACAGCTTGTAAATGCAGTAACTCACGTTTAGCCACGTTTCGTTTACAGGCATTTTTAATTTTTGCCAATTTAAAAAAATCACTTCTAAACGTGCCTCTTCCCTTGACTTCTTTGTCAAGAGCAATGGCACAACCATCCACCCATCTCCACATTTCAGCGTGCTAGGTGTTATCCTGGATTCTAAACTCTCCTTTCAGCCCTACATCCAATCACTTTCCAAAGTTTGCCGCCTCTACCTCCGCAACATCTCTAAACTATGTCTAACCAATGAAACCATTGACTACTGCAGCTCCCTCCTTATTGGCTTACTTTTAAATAGACTATCCCCCCTTCAGTTCATCATGAATCCTGCTGCCAGACTCATCCATCTTACAAACCGCACAGTGTCTGCTACCCCTCTCTGCCAATCCCTCCATTGGCTGCCACTCTCCCAACAAATTCAATTCAAAATACTAACATTAAGTTACAAAGCCATCCACAACTCTGCCCCCAGCTACATCACTAGCCTAGTCTCAAAATACCAACCTAATCGTCGTCTTTCTTCCTCCCAAGACCTCCTGCTCTCTAGCGCTCTCATCACCTCCTCCCATATCCGCCTCCAGGACTTCTCCCAAGCCTCGTCCATCCTCTGCAATTCGCTACCCCAATCTATTAGACTGTCTCCACATTTATCCACTTTTAGGCTATCCCTGAAAACCTTCCTCTTCAGAGAAGACTTTCCTGCCTCCATCTAACAACTACACTATTTTCTCCATTAGTTAATCCCCCACAGGTATTACCCTTTTGTATAACTTGACCCTCCCTCCTAGATTGTAAGCACTAATGATCAGGGCTCTCTGATTCCCCCCTGTATTGAATTGTATTGTATTGTACTGTCTGCCCTAATGTTGTAAAGCACTGCGTAAACTATCGGCGCTATATAAATCTTTTATAATAATAGTAATAAACGCAAAAGTGGCTAAATGCCGCATTTAAATGCGGCAAAATGGACGTTTTTAATGTCGGTTACTGTCTGCCAAGTTAAATCATTCAGGAGAGGTTGTAAAACGTCCCGTCTACATTAAGTCTAAAACTTTTTTTTTTTAATTTTTAAATTTTTCTGCTAGTACCACTTCCTGGGGGAGGGATATCCACATTTTTATTGTTCTAGTAAACAGTAAAGAACCCTTTTCTCAATCTAAGGTAAAAACTCCTTTCTTCTAACATCAAATGGCAGCTGTGTGACATCTTCAAGGATCTTAAACAGTCTATCACAGTTACTGGAGTCACCTTTGATATATGTGTACTTTGTAATCATATCGCCTCTGGAGCGCCTCGTCTCCAAAGTGAATAACTATAATCTAAGTATTCGATCCTCATAGCTGAGGTCCTCCATCCCCCTTATTGATTTAGTTTTCTTCGCTATCGCTTTCTTTACCAACCACATGTTTCCTGAGGATTTGTGACCAAAACTGGACTGCCTATTCAAGATGAGGCCAAACCAGTGATTTGTAAAGGGGTAGAATTTTGATTTAACTCTTGAATGTATGACTTTTTCAATGCATGAGAGTATTTTGCTAGCTTTGAAAACTTTGGCTTGACTTCTGTGCTGTGTCTGTGATCTACCAACACCCTCAGATCACTTTCCATAACACAATTCTCTTAGGGGAGCCATTCCTAATCTGTAATTTGCATGTGTATTGTTTAGTACCCAAGTGCATAACTTTACATTTCTCTATATTGAACCTCGTCTGCATTGTTGCTCCCCAACACCCTATTTTGTCATTATTTTCTTGTAATAATGCTGCATCCTGTGCCAAAGTTATTTTGATGCATAATTTGGTATCGTCAGCAAATACTGAAATTGAGATTTTAATTTTAACTGCTATATCATTATTAAACAAACTGAGCAGCTTTGGCCTCAAGACAAAACTCTGGGGCACACCACTTACAACTTTAGACCATTCAGAGAATGAGTCAATTATCACTAGTAGAACCGTTCACGTAACCAGTTTCCTTTCCATGTACATATAATTTCAGCAGACCTTATTTTATAGAGTAGCCTCCCTGGCGGTATTCCAGAGTCTGGCTCGGGGTAAGATTTAAATACCATAAGCGGTATTCCCGAGCCAGACTCGGGACCGCATCGCTGGATCCATGGATGTGGTTACTTACCTTGTCCCCTGGATCCATCGATGTCTCCCCGCACTGTGACCTGCGAGCTGTCTTCTGCTCGATCTGTCAAATCGCCGAGCTCCGTTCCCTGCGAGTGTTGCGATGCACGGGGACGGAGTTCGGCGCAAAATTCAAAAAGTAAAATCACAGTATAGATACAGTATACTGTATCAAATAATTACACATCCCTTTGTCCCTAGTGGTTTGTCCAGTGTCCTGCATGCAGTTTTATATTATAAATACTGTTCTTTATGCCTGAAAACTGGAGATTGTCCATAGCAACCAAAAAATTTCAGTTTACATCAAAAGTGCTTATAGACCAGTTAGAAAACAGCGATAATAAATTAGAATCACTCGCAGAATTGAGCGATAGTAATTTGTGGGGAAATTCATCATCAAACGCTAAAAGTAATGACAATGACAATTCTGCAACTCAGCACATTTCAGTGTTTTTGATTTGATTATATTATTGAATCATTTTTATTATTATTATTTGTTATAATTATTTATAGTTATTTAATATATATATATATATATATATATATATATATATATATATATATATATATATATATTAATTTATGATTTCATATTTCAATTTTTATTCTACCCAGGATCTCTTGTTTGGACAGATTTAAGTGAATTATTTCTAAGAATTACAGGCCTACAATATAAAACGCCAAATTTCCATGCAAAATAATGGTACCACTTTCAGCACCTAAAATCTGAAATAATCGTACCGCCAGGGAGGTTAAACATTGAGGAAGTACAGAATCAAATACCTTAGTAAAATCCACCTTCCAATTTATCACTTAATCCCATAGAATGATAACAGGTTGGTTTGACAAGAATGGTCTTTTATAAATCCATGCTGGTTGTCACTTATGATACCTTTATTACAGACACATTTCTGTATAGCGTCCCTTACCATTACCTCAAATATCTTACATACTCTTGATGTTAGGCTGACTGGTCTGTAATTTCCTGTTTTCCTGTTATGCATCTCAATCCTTTTTTTTTTTTAATGGTATCACATTTGCCCTATGCCAATCAATCGGTATACCATTCCAGACAGTTAGGTGTCTTAAAATCAGAAATAGTGGCTTGGCTATAACTGTGCTAAGTTTCCAAAGGTATAAGCAATCTGGACCTGGTAATTTTTTTCTCCAGTCTCTTTTGGTACCTGGTTTTCACTTAACCACAGAGCTATTTTTGCTGTTAAGGCTATCAAACCAATCTTTTTCATCTGTAAAAGTGAAAAAAAAAATTTAATACATCTGCTTTGTTCCTGTCGTTTGTGACCAGTTTCCCATGTTTATCCATTATGGGGCTTATCTGTTCTTTCACAACCTTTTTACTATTGATATATTTGAAAACAAAAAAGGAATTTGTTTTACTTGCAATAGCAATTTTCTTATTTCTGGTTTTCTATTTTAGTCACCTTGATTGCTCCCTTGCATTTATTGTGGCACTCCTTCTAAATCTGAAATTTCAAGGATGCCCCTTCTACTTTTGTACTTTTTAAGGGCTTGTTTTTCCTATTTATTTGTTTTTATACAATAAAATGTATCCACCTAGATTTTAATTTAGTGTTTTATGCTTGTTACCCAATGGAATACGATGACTAATTCACGGGTTTGCTTCATCTTTAAAACACTCCCACTCACCTTGTGTGCTATTTGTTGGAAATATTTGGTCCTGTTGACTGTTGTACAGTTGAGATCACAACTTAGTAGAGTATTTTTTTAAGATTTATAAATTATTCAGACTAAACTTCCACACCCTACTTAAAATGAAAGACACATATTTGCAATAATACATTTGGAGGTAACACACTCTGTGTGTGTGTGTGTGTGTGTGTGTGTGTGTGTGTGTGTGTGTATATATATATATACCGTATATATATATATATATATATATATATATATATATATATATATATATATATATATATATATATATATATATATTTATACTTTACCAGTGTTTAGGCTCTTTTCCCACATTAAAAAAATATTAATTGCAAACAATTGGGTTACTTGCGTTAGCATTTAACTTTCCTAGAGACATTTGATTGCATTTGATTGCAAGCTTTATAATGGTTTGGGGACTGGTGTGAAAAGCTCAATCTTCTTTGTACATGCTGCACAAAGATTGTCCATTAGTTACTTAGTTACAGAAAATATGATATACATAAACTATATTATAATGACATCAATAGTTTGCATTTATCACAGTGCCAGTGTAAAATGCAGTGTTGGAACCCTTTAGCGTGACATAGCCAGCAGAAGCTCTAGCATTTGACATCTGGGGATGGGGGCAAATCTTGACTTGGAGAGATATTGAGGCTTTGTGTAAATTCGGGGACCTCCCTACGTATTGATATGAGAACAATGGCAAGGCAAACTTTACCAGTAATCTTAGATAAGAAAAAAGGTTGATTGAGCCATCCCTGATGCCAGCTTTCCAAACCAAGAAAGGTCCAAGAAAGGTCTCAAGTGGATATACTGTTTATTTCTCTATTTACTTTCGGACTGCAATTGTAATGAGCGTTTGCACAGGTGTTTAGAAGTACAATAGACATCATATATATTTTACTTACAAACTCTCCTGTTGATGTAATCAGTGATGACTAAGCATGATGAGAACTACTGCTATTCTTCACTGCATTGTCGTTTGCCAGGAATGATCTTATTTATTTTGATGATCTTATTTTATACCTTTGTTTTGATGCCACTGGGTGTGATTGATAATGAGTGACTTTAGTTTGCCCTCTGTCTGCAGGTGTGATGGGAGGGTCTGGTCACCAACGGAAGAGCTTAGACAGCCGCCTCGTAAATACAGTCTGGAATCAGAGCTTCAGGTAAGAGAGAATCGATAAGCATTGACCTGTAACATCTTTTGATGAGTGAAATCATGAATTTGTTCTATGTGCTCTGATTCATTTGCATATCATTATATTGTTAGTTTGAAAAATGACACATCTATTGAGTTCAGACAGAAGACCAAAAATACAATGAAACATTTTGCACCATCAGAAACCCAAACCCACAGCTAATGCAGAGGAAGGCAAAAAAAAAAAAACACTTATGATACATTTTGCTCCAACAGAAAAAAATCCTTCCTGATCGCCAAAGGAAATTGGGGACTTTCTGGATCAACTATCTACAGTGTTATTTCTCTCAAATATATATAACTATTTATATTGTTAACACCGCCAGCCTGTTTTTTTTTTTTTTTTTTTTAAGCAATCTACTGAATAGGCTGTGGGAGACCTTTCCACATTTTTCAAATATGGTAATGTTCTGGATTCCCACGTCTTTGACTAATTGTGGTAATGACTCAGATCCCAGGGTGACGTCACTGCCCATATATGGTAATGAACATATTTAGTCAATGTTGTCAACTGGGATAGTTGGGATCACTGTGTTTACATTACTGCAGTGCTGATGATCTGCCATTTAGTGAAGGGATTGCAGTGGGCGAACTTTGTAGGGCTCTGGGTGGTGTGTATATCTTCACTTAACTCCTTGTGGGAATGATAATAAAGTAATAATGGGTACTAATGTACCTCTCTACTCTTTCCCCTGGGAGTGGCAGATATCTAGAGCCCCCTTTATTATAAAGGGGGTTTCCAGATTCTGCTCTAAGCCCCCCCCCCAAAGCCCTCGCACCCCTTTTGGAGGACTGGATGTGGTAAGGAGGCCCTTGTTCCTCAACAATCTTCTTTTATAAACTAAAGTTTGGCAATGCATGCGGTTATTAAGTCTATAATCTATCAGAACACATAGATCCTGATGCATGTATGATGCATGCCTGTTTTTCTCCTAAGGGAGGGCCAGAGAGGAAACAGAAAGATCAGGCTGTGATAAAAATATGTGTGAACTGTCAATATACAGAAAAATATCTGGACATACCAATTAGTATGTCCAATTAAGGGCCAAAGCTGGCCTCTAATGTTTACTTACCTGAAGTGTAGCATTAAAGCAAACAAGAAGAGGACGCCTATTTTTAGTGCGATAGCAACCAGAAAATTACTTTCAGTGGCTAAAACAGAGGACATATATACTGCTATAATATATGGCTGTAATATTCCATGATATCAATCTGAAAATACATAGACATGTGTATACACATGCATATATCTACATCTATACATCTTTTTGGCAGTTGGCTGCAGAGTAGCAACTATTTCCACAGCCAAATCCAGATAGTACATGAAAGCAATGATATCCAGTTCACCTGTCACAGTTTATCCTCATTTTCCTTTTAGGATAAAGGTTTTACATAAATGAATAAAAGCTCATAATTTTAAACACCCCTGTCCGTGTTAAATGGTTTGTCTGAACCCCACCTTCCTTGAAGGTCATAGCCCTCTCCTTTTTTGGGAGTGCCTAATTAATGTCTGTGCTGGCCAAGATCCTCTGAAACTTCCCATACCTCCCTATATAACATTTTATATAGATCTGGGAGAGCAGCAAAGGGGAATATTAAAAAGTGTCACATGAGTGAGATTTGAGTCTGCTGGACAGCTGACAATCCCATCCAGTATGACTACAACCCATCGGTGGTCTCAAGTCTTTTGGATGTCTACACAGGGGATGCACAAACCATACTAAAATATGTTAAATGTACATATAATCTTATTGGAAGTTTTTTTTTTTTTTTTTATCAATTATCAGGTGACAGGATTTCTAAGCTGATTAGGAAACATAAGTTTACATCACCCATCATAAAATAGTTTTAGTAAAAAATTTTATTGGGTAATTTAATCCAAAAAAAACGAAGAAAAAAAAGCGAAAAAGAATGTTTGCTAAACTGACTTGATTTCCCTTTTTTTTCTTTTTTTTTTGCTCCTCTTGTATGTGTGCATTAGGATTTTTCAGTACTAGAAATTCTATCTGTTAGTATACTCCAAGCTACAACTTTAAAATCTGCATCTCTTGTAAATATAACTGTTTTGACAACATGACTATAGAAACATATGTCACGGTAATCCCAGAGCCCCTTGTAAAGGCAATGAGCTGGAGTTCAGTGTAGATGGCATAATTGTTGTGGCAGCAAATTACTGCCATTTACTAAGTCAAGGTCAAGTAGTACCAAAGATCTAGGAGCCTGATAGCATTTTCATGGACCCCAAACTGACATCTGAAGTGGACCTTTCTTGTAACATACAACATATCTTTCTCCATCTGCTTGCTCCCTTGGGATGCCATATTCAGACTGCAAATATATTGTATACATGCTTTGTCTTGACAGGGGAAATTATAAGTTGTACATCTGTGATTGAAAGCATAGCTGGAGTGTTTTCTAAGAACACAGGGAACTGCCACGCTGAGAATTTGTAGACAGGCTACCTACAAAGCTAGATGTATCACATTACTATCATTTTGATTGAAGCATCGTTTGCATCTATATACATACACAAAAAATATAATACCAATTCATACTGAGAAAATATCTACATTCATTTTTTTTTCTTTAAACTTTAAAACCAAGCGTGACTGCTGTGGGTACACATGGGATATATCTTTAAAGCAGACTTTCAGTCATTTTTTCATCTTTCCATCTATTAAATCTTCTGCCATTGTTGTTTTAACTTTGGATAGTAACAATTTTTTTTGTTCTGCTAGTAAATACCTTATACAGCCCACTTCCTGTTTCTTGTCTGGTAAAAAACCTAGGCTTTTGATATCATGCACAGCTCCCTCTCTCACTCTTGTGAGAGTTTTCCAGGAGGTGGGGGGGGGGGGGGGGGGTGAGTCATAAGAGGTCCAATGAAAGCTGCAGAGCTGGAGATGTGCCTCTGTCTGTCTGTGTAAATCCAGGAAGTGAACAAGCAACAGCTTCAGATGCCCACAGTTAAAATGGTTGCAGCCAAACTCAGTGGAGAGAGATTTCTGCAGCATATTTGGCAAGTACAGAATTACAGAATATATAAAATAATATGCAAAGTGGTTAGGGGGAAGCTTCAGAATGCAAAGATTTTTTTTATTACAAATGATGTGAGCAGACTGCAGTTCCTCTTTAATCTCTGACTGCTTTGTTCATGTAATGCCGTGTACGCACAACCGGAGTTTCCGGTAGACTAGGTCTGACGGTCTTCCCGCCGGACTTTCGGCAGAGTTCAGACGGACCTTCCAAACGAATGGACTTGCTCACACACAAAAGGACTAAGTCTGTTAGTTTTGAACGTGATGACGTAAGACAGGACTAAAAAAGGAAGTTCAATAGCCAGTAGCCAATAGCTTCCCTTGCGTCGTATTTGGTCCGTCGGACCAGCATACAGACAAACGGTTTTCCCGATTGAGTCCATCGGACAGATTTGAAACATGTTCTATTTCTAGGTCCATCTGATTTTTTAAATGAAAAATGATTGGATTAGCCCACACACGATCGGATTGTCCGGACTGATTCTGTCGGACCTAGTCTGCTGGAAAGTCCGGTTGTGTGTAGGCGACATGAGGTTGTTGTTTTTTCTACTGTGTTAAGAAATAAAATCCAGGCCTAGTGATGTGTATTACCATTTCCTTTACCTATAGAGGAACTTTAAAAGAAGCACATTAAAAACCATGCTTTTATACATTGTACATTACGTAGCTATCCTTGTGCTTCTTTCAGTACCTCAAGTGTATGAAAACCCAGTCAATAAAACGTCATATAAGCTTTAAAAGTGCTAAAGTCATTTCAAAGGTCATTTTTAATATTTTTAATAAAACCTGCAGCTTTCATGTAAGCAATACCTGGTGACCCTACCACAAAAGTCCTT
Organism: Lithobates pipiens; assembly: GCF_037356315.1. Taxonomy (NCBI): domain Eukaryota; kingdom Metazoa; phylum Chordata; class Amphibia; order Anura; family Ranidae; genus Lithobates; species Lithobates pipiens. The sequence continues at coordinate 348,265,325 of NW_027507903.1, forward strand.
ATTCACATACTTCCTATTATGTTTAATGATCTGCCTCTGTCTCCTAATGTTTCTCCTGTATTGCCACTACATGTTCTTCCAATAAAGATTACCAGTGGCCATGCCAACGCACTTTACACATGGTCCAATAATGTCGCCATCAGCTAAGTTGCTGTGAGAAATGTCTTGCAAGTTGCTGCAAAGATTCTACAGGAGATCGGTAGCACAAAGATTCAACAGAGGATCAAAAAAGCTGCAAACAACATTTTACTAAGAAAAAAAATTGTGATAGTGATGGAATACAGTGCTTTAGAAAACTAGATACCATTCAGTTAGCACTTACATGAAGAGAAACTGACATTAATTGCAAAATGTAGTCTTTGAAACGGAATGCATAAAATAATTAATTCTGGGGGATGGTGTAATACCTTAAAGCTGAACCCTTCCACCTTTCCCTCACTAACTAGTTGCTGCCATAGAAAAAAAATCTAAATGTCCCTTTTACTAACCTAGATTCATGATCACATGATGTTTTGGCCTCTTCTTTTGTGGAAATTATAATATAATAAATTACTATAAATAATTATACCAAATAATAATATAATAATAATAAAAAAATATTCAATAATGTAATCAAATCAAATTTGATGAAGGATCTCACCACAAATTACTATCGCTCAATTCTGCGAGTGATTCTAATTTATTGTCCCTGTTTTCTAGCTGGTCTAAAATCACTTGTAAAGGGACAGTTTTGGTTGCTATGGACAATCTCCAGTTTCCAGGCAGAAAGAACAGTTTTTATATTATAAAACTGCATGCAGGACACTGGGCAGACCATTAGGGACAAAGGGGATGTGAAATAATTACATACAGCAATGTAATCTGTAAGATGACATTATACTGTATGTAATGTGTGTGTTTCACTTTTTGAATTTGGCGCCCTTCTCCGTCCCCGTGCGTCGCAACACTCGCAGGGAATGGAGCCCGGCTCCATGATAGATCAGGCGGAGGATGAGCCGCTCACACAGCGGGGGGACATCGCTGGATCCAGGGGACAAGGTAAGCATACTCATCCTGCGATCCCGGGTCTGGTTTGGGGTTACCGCTAATGGTACTGAATTTTCACCCCCCGAGCCAGACTTGGGAATTCCACCAGGTGGGTTAACTGGTCAGCAGCAGAATCCTTTCAGGATCCAGAAGAGGAGTCTCAGTAGCGATATCAGGAAAAGACCATACACTGCTGCTTAGATGAGAGAGGGGTGTGATGTAGCGATGGGCGGGGGGATACATTTTGCTCAGAGATGCATTCTATGCATTAAGATAAAAAGCCTTCTGTGTGCAGCAGCCCCCCTCAGCCCCCTTAAGCCCTTGTACACACGGTCGGAGATTCCGACAGAATGTGTCCTATCGGACCGTTTTGTCTGATATTCCGACTGTGTGTGGTCTCCATCGGACTGTTTCCATCAGAATATCCGACGGACCAACTTTTCCAACTTGCCGGTAAAATTTTCTGACTAAATGCTCCGATCGGACATACTTCGGTCATGTGTAGCCTACTCCGATGGACAAAGTGCCACGCATGCTCAGATCAAATTCCTAGACCAAAGCCATTGGCTACTAGCCTGAACGTAGTCCCGTCGTAACGAAATAACGTCATCACGTTATGTACAATCGGATTTTCCAACAACTTAGTCCGACCGTGTGTATGCAACATCACTTCCGGACCTCTTCCGGAATTAATCCGTCGGAATTACTCTGATGGATTTGGTTGTCGGAATCTCCGACCGTGTGTACAAGGGCTAATACTTACTTGAGCCCCATCTCTCTCTAGTGATGTCCACGGGTATCTTGGCCATCCGAGATTCTCCCTTTGGATTGGCTGAGACACAGCATTGGCGCCATTGGCTCCCACTGCTATCAATCAAGGTCAGCTAGCCAATCAGGAGACAGAGGGGGTGGGGCCAGGCTGTGGCTCCATGTCTAAATGGACACAGGGAGCTGTGACTCAGCCCTGTTGCCCCCATAGCAAGCTGCTTGCTGTGGGGGTACTCAACAGGAGGGAGGGGCCAGGAGCACAGTAGAGGGATCTGAGAAGAGGAGGATTTGGGCTGCTCTGTAAAAATGTACTGCAACAGAGCAGGTAAGTATAACATGTTTGTTATTTTTTATAGAAAAAAAAAAAAACAAGAATTTACAATCACTTTAATTTATGTTCCTAAAGCAGCTCTTCCACACAAGAAAGTAGTTTGGCACTCCTAAGTCCACATACAATGCAGGACTAGCAGTGGCAGCTACAAGTATATTGGGAGACTGGCATGAAGAGACCGGCAGGTATGGAGACTACAGGGACATGTATTAAGGCAAGTATTGCTCTGTGACAAATAAAAAATAAATGCAGCGCTAAGTGATAAAACAATAGTGAAAAAGATCAAGATCATCCCCTAGTAAACAAGCATGATATTCTGCATCAGCCAGGCAAGGAACATTAATATTTATTTCATGCATGCCTAGAGTTAGGCTTTAAATAACTGTAGAACATTACAAAGTTTATTATTTATTAATGTTTCCATGTTCTAGAACATAGTAGAATAAAGTGCTTTTGTTATTATTTGTTTTAGAGCAGTAATTAATACCGAATGTTGTACACCCAGAGGTCACATAAAACACATGTGATCTTTGACTGCTCACATGTATTGAGGGTCATAGATGTGGATCTTTGATGTTTGTATGCCTCTGGGTACTGATCTGTTAGTATGTGTAAATGTTTCTTTATGGCAATCTGGTTGGCCATGCTGATTGCCTCTCACAGCCATTATGTCTTGTGTAATATAACAAGGAAATTCATGGGAATGCAAAGAGGGGATGAGGGTTCAGTCTTTTTTTAATTGTGATTTCATCTCTTTTGACTTCTTATTGTTTTTGTCGACTTAAAATACCATTCCATATTGTGTTAAGTATTAACTTTCATCTTATTTAAGTTTAAGCATGCCCAAAAGTAGAGTCCTTTCTGTTCACAAACACAGTATTTTTGAGAAATTACTGTGAAATAATTGTATTTAAATATATAGCCTAAACCGTTTTAATAGACAGGATTATTGTTTTTATTGCTGTATCTTCACTTCTTGTCCTGATGAGAGTGGGCAAGAAGAGAAATAATTAGAGGAAATCTTTCCAACAGGAAAAAAGTCAGCCCAAAAAAAAAAGTAGTACTGTGGGAAAGGCTCAATATATACTTAAGTGTGAATTAAATAGCTAATTACTGCATATTATGAGAAGGATTACATATAGCAGGGGTATTGAATTAAAATTCACAGAGGTCAGATCAGAAAATATTTCTGCCAACGGAGGTACAAATCGCAAGTTTGTGTGATGACTCAGGTCCTTCACATCACATCCCTCCTTTTCTTATATCACAATTCTCTTCTTATGTCAGTATCGTCTGCCCCCTTCACGTCACCCCCCACAGTGGTGTCCTCCTTTAGAGCATCCCCTTCCCACAACAGTGTTCTCTGCCCCCCCTTCCTATCACAGCCTTCATTGGGTCTGCCCCCCTTCACCTCACAGCCCCCTTGCAGCTCTGTCCCCTCATTAACATTATGCCCCTGCAGCCCCATCCTCAAAATTTACATTGCATCTCTCCCCCGCCCATTCACATTACCGTGCCCCCACAGCTCTGTCCTCAAAATTGACATTGCAGCCATTGCATCTCTGCTAGCCCCCCCATTCACATTACCGTATTCCCACAGCTCTGTCCTCATAATTGACATCATTACAGCACTGCCCCTCCCATCCGCATTACGGCCCTTGCAACTCTGTCCCCCATTCACGTTACTGCCCCCCATAGCTCTGTCCCCCAATTTACATTGCAGCCCCCGCACCTCTGCCCCCCCTATTTACATTACAGCCCCCCTAGCACCTGCAGCTCTGCCCCCCTTCACATTACTGTTCCCCAATTTACTTTTCAGCCCCTGCAGCTCCCCCAGTCCCTTATTCACATTACCACCCCCCAATTCAGTCACCCCAATTGACTTTGCAGCCCCTGCATCTCTTTCCCACCCCCATTCACACTACAGCCTTTGCGGCTCTGTCCCTTCACTCTCCTGCCTTGGGCACAAAGCAGATAGTGAGTGTAAACACAGCTCTGGATTGATAGTGGGATTGGCAGCTGCTGGAGTTAACTTTTCAAGTTAACCACCAGGTGATTGGTGGCTGGGACCGCCCTGCATTCTAACAACCAATTAACTTCAAAAGGTAACTCTGGCAGCTCCTGCACCTGCCTTCCATCCTAAGCAGCTGTGCCTCCCGGCGATCTAGCCTGCCTCTCCACTCTGCTGTGATATTCTCAGCACTGACGGCAGCTGAGGTGAAAAACTGGCTCCTAAATGGCAGGACCGCAGCAGGCTGGGTAGGACAGTGACATGGGCTGGATCTGGACCGTGGGCCACCCTTTAGGGATGCTTGACATATAGAGTGATTGATTTTAAGACCAATTTATTCTAGCTGATTTTTTTATACATCACGAATACAGTGCTCTTTTTATATTTAGTGTGGGAAAGGTTAAAAGATGTGCACTGATTTAAAGGAAAATGTGCTGTGCACAGTAAAAAGAAAAAGTAGAATTCCGGTCAAATTAGAGGAGAGGGAAAAATGTTAAGTGGTAGTGGGATTTGACCAGAATTTTACTTTAAAACTGAACCAAGGCAGAGCAATAAATGCAGTTATTTATGTACCTATTTAAAATCACTAAATGTACCTAAATTGTAACTAGCATAAAACCCCAAATGTACCTGGCTTTAGCCTCTTGTAATTCAACGTACAACAACACTCCAGGAGAGGAAGGGACAAGCTTGGATGCAGTGTGTTGCATGCAAATGTTCTGACAAGCATAGCGCAGGGAGATGACCTCATCAGCCAGATGCTGCTCCTTCACTTTAAAATTACAGGCTGGAAACAGGGAGGGAGACTAGAGTGCATTTCTTAACTATAACAGAAAAAAGTCAGATTCTCAGGCCAATTGTGATGTCCATTATGGTTGTATAAATCTCAGGACAAGTTGGACATAAAGAGGAGCACATGGGACCAGAGCAGCATGGGGGGAGGAGCATATGGGGACCAGAGTAGCATTGGGGGAGAGGAGTATATGGGGGACTAGAGCAGCATGGGGGGAGAGGAGGATATGGGGGACCAGAGCAGCATGGGGGGGTATGGGGGACCAGAGCAGCATGAGGGGGGAGATGAGCATATGGGGGACCAGAGCAGCATGGGGGGAGCATGCGGGGGACCAGAGCAGCATGAGGGAGGGAGGGGAGCATGCAGGGGACCAGAGCAGCATGAGGGGGGAGAGGAGCATGCGGGGGACCAGAGCAGCATGAGGGAGGGGAGGAGCATGCAGGGGACCAGGGTTTGTCCAGCCGGCATGGGAGAAACCTATCAAAGTGGGCCTGTTTGGATGAAGTCCAAGGCCAAATTTGTGTCCCAGTCCAGCCCTGATCACCCACAGTCTAATGGGGCCACAGAATGAGCCAAACAGTCCTTGGAGCATTTCCTACATTGCTATATTTCTAACCGTCATAACAACTGGTCAGACCTCTTACCATGGGCAGAGTCTGCTCACAATAGTGCCATGAATTCTGCTTCCCAATTGTCCCCGTTTATGGTTTCCAACTTTCCATGTTGCCTGAATCTTTTGTTTCACAGAGTATTTCTGCGTTAGAGGAGTATCTCCATGGTCTTCGTTCCACTTGGGTGCAAGTCCAGGAGGCTTTGTGACATGCTACTGATAGGTACAGACTCCATGATGACCGCAGACGCCTACCTGTGCCTTCCTACCAGGTTGGGGACAGGGTCTGGCTGTCATCTCGCAACCTCTGACTTCGTGTTCTCTCTCTCTGAAGTTCACATCTTGGTTTATTGGGCCTTTCCCTATCCTTTGCAGAATTAACCCAGTGGCTTACGCGTTAGACCTTCCTTCTAGTATGTGTATCGCAAATGTATTTCATGTCTCCTTATTAAAACCTTTAGTCTGCAACCGCTTTACCACCTCGGTGCCATGTCTTCACCCTGTTTAGGTTGAGAACCATGAGGATTATGAAGTACAGTCCATTATTGACTCCTGTAGGTTCCATGGGCACATTCAGTACCTGGTGCATTGGAAAGGGTACAGTCTGGAGGAACGCTCTTGGGTCCCATCCTCGGATGTACATGCCCCTGTCCTCTTCCTTGGTTTCCATAGACGTTTTCTCCTCAAGCCTGGTGGTCCTCCGAGGGGGAGGGGTTGTTGAGGAGGGGGTACTGTCAGGGCTGGGCACAGCCCTTCCTTCTCTGGGCTGGCCGCTCAGCTGTCAGCTAATTGCCAGCTCCTATCTCTCCACAGTGACTCACCTTTTGATGATCCTGCTAGTCGCTCCTGCCTACTTAAGCCATCCAGTCCAGATGATCTCTGCCTTCACCTTGGTCACATCTCTAGAGATGCTTTCCTGTGTTCCTGTTAAAGACTTGCTTGACTGACATTCCTTCTGGCTCCAGATCCTGCTTGCTGTTCTACTACGCTGTTCTCTGGCTCCCTGATGTTTTGGCTTGTCTGACTATCCGTTCTGGTTCCTGAATAAAAGCTACAGTATGTTTTGACTACATTTTCTCTGTTTACCTTTTTATATTACTATTAAACAAATGTGATTTAACTGTACTTCTGTCTCGGTCTGATTCATGGTTTCTGACACAAGCATGATTTGAGAAATGGAGGCACACATCTGGATGTATATACAATACTATATGTAATATATATGCTTCTTCAATCTCCACCTGTCCTATGCAATATAGTTACTGAAATAAAACTATGGTCAATGAAAATAGATGATATGCTTGTCGGAATTCATAAGAATTGTAACTTTTCTTTTTCCATATCACCACTGTGGTTATTTTTTCCATTTTATAATTTTTTATATAATTTATATATAAAACAATGGTAGAAATGTTAGGATTAATGTTAAAAATTAGACCGTTTAGTTGTCTTTTTTGCAATATTGCATATCTCATTTTTTTAAGTGGAACATGATGGGTCATTATTTGACCAAGTGTGCTTCTTGGGTTTTCCATTTTGAGATCCAGTTTATAAAACTTTATATTAAAATGTATTTTATGTGTTAGAAGGAGGCTGAATGATGGATGATCTCATGTGTTGGCATCAGATGTGATTAAGAGTCTCTTGAGATCAGCTTATGCTTTGTTAAAGAACTAACTTGAAGCTACTGGTACAGTCATTTAAGCCAACCACACATTTACAAGCTATTTATTTATGTTTTTGAGTCACATATCACTAGTCTGGACTCTTTCTGATGCATGTTGAGGTCAGATTACTGCTTGGATTCTTAAAGTACAAGCCAGGACTGGCTGACTGAGTAAATTTTTTGAAGGGCTTTCTGCTGTGTCGTAATCGTCCAAATTTAGCAACCTATGAGTAAAATAAAGTGATTTGTATTTGCTTTCAACTGTAAAGCATGATGTCATGTTGTTAAATGTATTTACCATTTGGTGACCTTTTGGTAAGGAATTGAGATTTTGTAACCATGATGAACTAATTCATCTGACACCTAAGTTATAGTGCAGTGGGAAACTATTTTCCCCTTGTCTGGTGTTACGTGTTAGCACATTGTTTTTATTTCCTATGCATATGATTGGGTATTGAAGTGTACTGGTTAAGTTAGCAAGTGAGCATTCTACTTTTTCATTGAATCCAACACTTGCTATAAACAACATAACAAGGCTACATCTATGTTTTCAAAAATCAAGGTGGCAGTCTACTGCAGCAGCTCACCTGTTGAAAAATAAGATGCATTGTTTAAAGAAAAAAAAAAATAAATAAATAAATAATAATACTGGTTCATTGTGATTCACAATACATTCAGGTAATCTTTATTCATAAGCAGGTTAAACCGAATTCCAGGTGCCCCTTTATAAAGCACATCTGATAGGAATGGAGCAGTAATAGTTAACGCTTAGAATAAAATATTATATAGTGCAGTTAAACAGTTTTTTGACTTTTTCATAATTTTTCATCGCTTAACAGTGCACAAGTTAAAAAAAAAAAGTGAAATCTTGGAAGTGTATTGCAAGCAGGCATATGGCTCCTACTTGCAATAATACTGCAGGTTCTTGAGTTACTTGTACCAGCCAACTAATCTAATCAGCATACACGGACTTTCTTTTGAGTGGAATTTGGGTGGAATGGTGAATTCTAATTCTTCCATTTACATGTAATTACCAAGACTGTGCCAGTCAATACGCCAACATTTAATCGGACCTTTTCTATGGAGAAAAGAAGACAAGGGTGTTAACCATGTATGCTAACCATGCCTCAGCTAGGCAGAATTGCAAATTACATTTTGGCATACGCTGCATGGATCCAAGGACTGGTTGCCTTCTCAGTCTTTCATGAGGTTTTTAGCAAGATTTAAAGTGGTTGTAAACCCTTACAAACCACTTTGACCTACAGGTAAGCCTAGATTAAGGCTTACCTGTAGGTCCAAGCAATATGTCCTAAACCTATATGGTTTAGGAGATATTTGCCCGAAAACGGGCACCGCTGTCTACGGCGCATGCGCCGTAGACAGCGGCGCGCAGGCGCACTGAGCGCGGCATTTCCAAGAATGGAGCTGCCGCGCGTGTTGACTCCCGTGCGCATGCGCGGGAGTGACATCATCGCGGCTCCGCCGAATGACAGCGGTGGAGCTGCGAGACCCCACCAACAAGATGGATGCGGCGGACTACAGGGGACAGCGGCGACTTCGCTGGCTCCTGTGTCAGGTAAGTGACACATAATGGGCTACTATGCGATGCATAGTAGTCCATTATGCTTTGTCTTTGCAGGGAATGAAAGAGGAAGTAAACTCATCAGGGTTTACTTCCTCTTTAACCACTTGCTTACTGGGCACTTAAACCCCCCTCAGTCCCAGACCAATTTTCAGCTTTCAGCGCTGATGCACTTTGAGTGACAATTGCGCGGTCATACAACACTGTACCCAAATGAAATTTTTATCTTTTTTTTCCCACAAATAGAGCTTTCTTTTGGTGGTATTTAGTTACAGCTCGGAGTTTTATTTTTTGCTAAACAAACAAAAAAAGATGCAAAAAAAAAAAAAAAAAAAATCATGTTTTAATAGTTTGTTATAAAATTTTGCAAACGGGTCATTTTTCTCCTTCATTGAAGTGCGCTGATTAGGCGGCACTGATAGGCTGCATTGGTGGGCACTGATGGGCTGCATTGGTGGGCACTGATGGGCTGCATTGGTGGGCACTGATAGGCTGCACCGGTGGGCACTGATAGGCATAGTTAAGGCGGCACTAATAGGCACAGATAAGGCGGCACCGATGGGCACAGATAAGGCGGCACTGATGGGCAAAGATGGGCACAGATAAGATGGCACGGATGGGTGGCACGGATAAGTGGCACGGATGGGTGGCACGGATGGGCACTGATAGGTACCACAGATAGATGGGACTGATGGGCACTGATAGGTGGCACTGATAGGTGGCTCTGATAGGTGGCACTGCTGGGCACTGATGGGCGGCACTGCTGGGCACTGATGGGCGGCACTGGGGTGCAGCACCTTTGAGGCAGATTGGGTGGCACTGTGGGTGGCACTGTGGGTGGCACTGTGGGTGGCACTGTGGGCACTATGGGCACTGACGGGGGGCACTTACTTTTGCTTTTATTTTACTTCAGGATGGCACTGCGGGAGGCAGGTGGGCACAGGCAGGTGGCAGGTGGTCCCTTGTATTGATGGCCGTGATCGGGACTGATGTCCCGATCACGGCCGCCGGTGATCGGCTTTTTTTTTCTCTCCTCGCGCTGTCAGCGCGAGGAGGAATAATAGCCGATTACCGGCTCCGTTCTATCACATGATCAGCTGTCATTGGCTGACAGCTGATCACGTGATAAGGGGTCGGGATCGACCCCTTACACGGATCGGTGATCAGGCGAGTCTCACGGACTCGCCGATCACAGAGCGCGCCGCGCGCGCCCCTCAGGGGGCGCGCAGGCCGCTCGTAACCGGGACGACGTCAATAGACGTAGTCCCGGAAATGTAGGTCCGCGCTAATGCCGTCATTTGGCAATAGCGCGGATCTGAAGTGGTTAAAGTGGGTGTAAACCTGATTCGTGAAATTTGAGCTGGGCACATATATCTGCAGTGTTTTCTTATCTCTTTTCAAAGCATTATGTCCCATAACTGTCCCCTGCTCTGTTCTTCTGTTATCAGCCCGATAACTTCTGACAAATTCTCCGTCACATATGATAAAAGCAGCTGGAGTTTTATGTTGGTGAGGATGCTATAAATAGATTAGCAGAGACCTGAACTATTCAACAAACAGAACTGAAAGTCTCTACCTATGAGGAGAGGGGGTGTGTGCCTTTCCCTCCGATCAGCTGCTTATGTTCCCCCTGGATGAAGCAAGCATTTGACCATTAAACAGTACAAGGGTTTCCCCTGGTGTTCAGTATTAAAGTGTTTGTAAACCTAAAAAAAAAAAAAACTAAGGTCCTGTTCCTTTAAAGCATGAATAACAGCACAGTGCTTGTGCTGTGCAATTCTTCTCTTCCTAACAGGTAATAAACCTGGTTGATCCTGCCAGTTCCTGAGTCCCCCTGCCTCTGCTGACCACTATAATCATGGCTGCTGAGCCCAGACTACCATGGTCAGTTTATGTGCCTTTGTCATCCGCAGCCCTGCTCTCTCCTCTGGCAGTCTCTTCCCCCTCCCTCCCTGTCATAATGAGATCGCTTTTCTCCCCGCCCCTCCCGCCTCTATTCAGCTGCATAAGGCAGCACATAGAAAAGGAATCCCATGCAGATATGCTGCCATTAATGAAAGTGTAAGTGTTTGTTACAAATGAATAGGGGAAATACCTTTTCTGACACACTGCAGCCATGCAATCACATTATTCCCCTGCCAGCCTCGCTCTATGGAGAGAAGCAGGAGGGGCGGAGATTACCCTATCACATCAGCCGGCCAGCAGAGGGGAATCTTGGCCCCTCCCATTTCTCTGCAAAGATCGAGGCTGGCCAGCACAGGGGGATCATGTGACCGCACAGCTGCACTGTCAGAAAAGGTATTTCCCCTGTTCATTTCTAGAAAACACACTTTCATTAAAAGCAGCATATTTGCATGAGATACATGTAAAGTCACTTTAGTGACTTTACAGACACTTTAACATCTATTTAAATAATGGTGTCCTTTCAAAATTGTAATATATCCATTGTGATTTTTCTGCCACAAAAACTGGCATAACATTCTGTACTAAACTTCAGAAAGTTTAAACCTATGATTGCCAGCTTCACATCATGGACCATTTTATAAAGGGAAGAGTACACACATACATATTTACAAATGTTCTCTTTCCAAAAAGGCTAAAATATCAGGTTTTGGGTGAAGAAGGTGCTGGCTGACAACATTGCTACCTTAAGTGGAAAACCCACCTCAGGAGTCAATGTAACACATAGCAGGCCACAGCACTTTCCCTGCCTACGTAGTCCTTCTCATCTAAAGTAACCCACCTTTTTCTGCCCCAGATGCCCAGGTGCAAACTAACTTGAGCCTACAGCCCTAGACTGCCACAATGCTTATATCCAGTTGCCAAAATCTTCTCTTAGCTGGCTTTAGAGCCCAATGGACTTCTATGGAACTCTCCTCCTTTCTAGCCTCAAGAAATAGTCTCATCCTGATTAATTTCACTGGCACGACCAATGACAAGAAGATTTCAGCTGCCATATGTCAATATTGTGGCATGCAATAGCTGTGAGGTTCAGTTGAGTATGCATCTGGGGAGGAGGGTGGTTTGCTTTAGGAAAGGAGGTCTAGCCAGGCATTTTATGTAAACGGTAACTTATCTTTCAGCACTGTAGGGGGAGGGTTAAATGTTAAGGGATGCTTTATTGTAGGCAGAGGCTTTACCTTAATGAGAGGAAGGGAATTGTTGAATTACTTGTTTTTAGCACTGAAAAACCCTGCCAAAAACTACATTGCTAGGAATTGTAATTGACTAAAGCTGGCCATAGATGGATCAAATCTCGACTGGTTCAGCAAGAACCAGTCAAGATTTGATCCATCTATAGGCAGGCCAATTATACCCAAGTCAATCCATCCATTGACTAACAAGCACAGATTCATTTTAAAAGGGAAAAAGGGAACTTGTCTATTTTAGTTTTTGACAGGTGATGTACACAAGCAATGAATTAGCATTTTAATACATAAACCTTTTTGCCTTTAAAAAAAAAAGACTTAATTAAACAGCTTTCAGTCTATTTCTGAAGTATTATCTTTAAAAAAATATAATAATGTTATAAAAATGATCTTTGTACTATTTATACATTATTCTCTGACTTTTGCTAATTTGTGGAAATCAAATAAAAAATTCTTATTATCTTTTAGACAGAGTACTCATGTGCCTTGTAAAGTTCATAAAACATTAGTACCGTTTTTTCTTGCAACCTGTTTCTGAAGTATTCCAGACAGTGGGAGTAAAAGAAAAATGAATGTGACTTGAAATGGACCATGTAGTTATAATATAAGTATGCCATGGAGACATTTTTTAGGAAAACAGCTTTCCAGGCATAGTAAACAGTAATTGTTTCTGGTAATCACCCACATTTATTGTCAGAGGCAGACGGCTAAGAAAATAATCTATGCTTTTCCTGCTGGAGTGAAGTTCAGGGTAAAACTAGAAAAAGCCCGGCTCTTTTCTCGTCAGTGTACACAGCAAAAATAATTACAGCATTCTCTTGGGAGCCATCTACTTAGATTACCATAGGTGATGAATGGACATTTTGAGAAATGTTCAGTGGACTAGAACACACTTTGAAAATTTAATTTCTTTGTTTACATTCTTTTGGTTATACAAACTGTTAGTTTGCAAAGAATAAGCCTTAATCCTGTACAGAATCTGGAGAATAGTGCATAGGTTGTGTATAATGTGACAGACATACTGCCCACTGAATTACTAAATTTAAATTGTAAATATTAGATTATTATTAGTCAGCTTAATTTATTTGGTCATACTTCAATTTTATGTGGGTGATCATAAATTAAGATTCTTATATCTATTGGGATTTCTATCAGCAAAATACACCTGTTCCCAGCTCCACCTTTATGCTGCAGCCATTCTAAAAATATAAGTCAGGAGCTGCAGGGGCAGCTTAAGCGGAAGGCCTGCATGATGGTGTTTGACCCTTCAGCCCCATCAGCCAAGAGATTGCCTCACTATTTGCCAGGTGGGGCTGGGAGGAATCCCCTTCATAGTCGGGCCCCGGGTGGGAGATCTGAGTCAGCCTCCCGCTCCCGTCCCTCTCCTGCTGACCATCGGGACCCTGCGGCCGGCTCTAAAGGTGTAGCGCTTGCTGGGAGTTTGGCCTGGCACAGGAGATTAGCACCCACTAGTGGCGGCCCTGACTGGTAGCCCTAGAAGCCAAGATGCCGGGCTGACATCTGCCGCCGGCTGTGAGAGCTGAAGAGGAGAAATCGGAGGGGGAGCTGTCAGAGTCTGATGAGGGTAAGGTGGCCACAGGAGAAGACACCCTGCCAGAACACGTTTCAGGGCTATAGGGGTCCGGATATGCGGCTGCGAGGCCAGAGGCCATGGGGCAGCCTTGTAAGTCTGCTGGGGTCAGCTCTACACTTCCTTTTATACCCTATAGTTTGTCTCCTGTACAGTCCCTTTTGTCTGGTGGCAGGGAATTGGGGGGTTTGCAAAGTCAGTCCTTGGGGGTCTGAGTCTGGAGGGGGGTAGCAGGTGGTACCGGTGGCCGCATCCACGGGGCGAGATGGGGTCATGGTGAACGTTCTCCAGGCATTTATGTATGGTTTCAGTGCAATGTTGCTGCGATGTGATCCAGGTGGGTCTTCAGCTGAATTTTGCTTGCCGCTTCTTGCCAATGGGTAGGGTTTTTTAGCAGGAGGTTGGCGACGGCAACAGCAGGAATCAAGGCTCTGCACCATTATATCAGGTTGACCAGGGAACATCGGGACAATTTGAGGGTGTGGCAACTATTTCTTGATAACTTTGGATTGTGAATTGGATTTATACACAGATGCGGCAGGTTCCGGAGGGTATGTTGCGATTTTTCAGGGTCGTTGGAGTGCAGGTCAGTGGCCAGATTCTTGGTGGGAGGATGCTCTGCTGGGCAATCTAGTACTACTGGAACTGTTTCTCATTGTGGTGGCGGTGGAATTGAGACAGCAGGAATTTAGGTATAAACAGGTCCCCTTTCATTGTGACAATTTGGGGGTGGTGCAGGCCATTAATAAAATTTCTGCTTCCTCTCCACCGGTGGTAAGTTTCCTTAGACATTTGGTGCTGCAGTGTCTGAATTGTTATGTTTGTGTGGTACATGTGCCTGGTGTGAAATATAATGTGGCTGATGCATTGTCTCGCTTGCAGTAGGACAAATTCCGTCTGTTGGTGCCGGAAGCAGAGCAGCAGGGAATGCCTTGCCCAAACCACTTGTGTAACATCGCTTTCGAGCGGTAGCTGGTCTCATTTATAATTTAGTGTTCCAGTCCACATGGGCTGCTTATGAGAAGGTTTGGAATGAATGGCATGTGCTGGTAAGTTAGGTGGGCGGTTACTTCAGGGATAAGGATTGCTTGTGTACACTGCTGTACTTTATTGGTAGGAATGTGGAGGATGGGGTTTTCGATTTCCATGTTGAATCGGAAGATGGCCAGCTTAGCCTTTTTATTTAACTTATCCAGCTTGTCGGATGTTACTAAGGATTTTTATCCCCTGACACTATTGTGATTTGGTTGGACATAGTTGCCAGGACTTCCTGGCATCTGTCCAGATCAGTGAACAGGGTCAACAATGCCAGAATAAAAGTTAACAAGGAGGTGGCAATGTTTTTTGTTGGAAACGATGGGCTGGCAATTCGCTATTTGAAGTTGGAGAGAGACTCTGTTTTTGAGAGGGGATAAGGTCCACGTAAGTGCTGTAGGCATTGACCTTTGGTGTTAAGTCTGCAGGAAGGTGTCCAGCGAGCTCATCGGGTGTGGAGGGCCGCCCAGGGATGAGGTCTCACGGTGGGAGTCTGTGGCAGAGGTTGCAGGGTTTTTGAAGGCGGGGGATGGTTTCAAATCTTTGGAGAACGATGGGTTGGGCCCATCTTTGGTATGGGTGTACCTGCCCGAATAAGTGTTGGAATTATATGGGATTGGTTAGCTGGCTCTATCAGCTGGAGAATTGATAAACAATTGTCCCGAGCCTGTGTAGTGTAGCCTGTGTAATTGTCCCGAGCTGGTTGGTCATTCAAGTGTGCCTTCAAATATCCTAAAACCTAGTAGAGACCTAGTAGAAGACCTAGCAGACCTAGTAGAAGACCTCGTAGTTACATCAAGATGGCATGTTTTTGTTTAATTAAGAATGTAATGATAACATAATAAGAGATTATATTGTTATTGATGGTTGTTTTAATAAAAGGGCTGGTATGGCCATTTAAACCCAAAGAAAGATGTTTGGTCTGTGTTATTATAGTTTATTCAGGTGGTTGGAAGTAGAAGGAAGGGGAATTGGGTAAGTGGCACGGCAGCCATAACATGGACAAAACCCCAGTCAAGAGATTGCAAGACTGTCAGAAAATAATCTCAGTGTTAGATGAAAAGTGTGCAAACATAAAAAAAAAACATATGCTCTTACTGCATTATACCTTATAATTTGTCTGATGGTGAATGACCCCTTTTATAATATAAAATTACAATTTGGGCCATGTTAGGCAGACACTTTTGAGTTGTAATATATGCCAGTGATTCTGTGATTGCTGACTGAATAGTCATGACATAGGCCTTACTGTAAGCCTAATCTGAACTAGTTTATCCAAATACAGCAACTAAATCTTAATGCTTTGGATTATTGAACACTGGGTTATATTTACGAAAATATAGGTAATAAATTGATGGGTTGCCTGTAGCAAATCAGATTCCCTGTTTAATTTTTTTGTGCAGGTTAGATAATTCAACTATTATATTGTTGCCCTGGTTAACAGCACTATATTTCTTCTGTTCCAGTTTGTATAACTCAACTGCATTTATACAAGGTCAGCTTTGGGTAATTTGGGAATGACACCTGCTTGTAGGCAGCTGTTGGACTGCATTTAGTCTGAATCTGAAGGTGGCACTATGCTGCTTCTTCAGGCTGTCAGGAAATCTTTGGGGACTAATTTGACCCCTATTATGGGTTCCATGAAGCCATCTTAGGGAGGCCAGCATTTCCTATTGGAGTGACGAAATCCTGTGAGATTTGGGTAGCCATCTTGACTGCTCACATAGCAGACTCTGCATCATACATACACGCGTGCAGTGTGGAAGGAGGTCAAGAGTTAGGGAGCGGTATCTGACCAGGAGGGAAAGCATAGATTTCCCTTTACAGGAACTTATCTCTTGCTTATCTCTTCTGCTCGCTTCTTGCAACTGTCTCATCCTCATAAATGACAAGTCATTTAGGGAACATAGAGTGAATATGGAAGGAAAGTGCTCCTGAGGAATTCTATGGTCTCTGACCTCATATTATATTGCTATTGAAAAAGTGCCCTGTTGACAGACATTGCCTTTCTGCTTGAAGAAGTGCATAGCTCACAACATATTTGATGCTTTTTCTTTAAACGACCTTATTCTGTGATCATTCAATTGCTACACTAGAAGTTAATGTTCTAGTACCAATATATGCTGACTCCTCTTTCTTTTTGGGTACGCTGGTTAAGCCCTGCCCACATACTTTCTTTAGTGAAAAGGGTGAATCTTCACCACCCTCCTTGTAACTATTGTTAGTTAGGCAGGCCATAGAGTGCGATTTTATTTCCTGCGCAGGGAACTGTCCCGGCCAGGAGAACACCACAATTATGGCAATAATCTCATCCTAAAAATCAAACATGCTGGTTGTACACAAGTCAATCAACTTGGGTACAATCAGCCTTCCCATATATGGTTTGAAGATATGAACCATTTATGGCTGGCTTAAGGGCCAGTTAACACCACAAAAAAGTCCTTCCGGAATCATTCCAGGTGCTTTTCTGCATGCACTTTATTATGCTCTTTTGATGCAGAAAAAAGTACTGCACTGCATGTGGTGTGAACTAAGTACCGTTCATATCTGTGCAACTTCAAGTCACAGTGACTTCAGAGTAGTCCCTTCACTACTTTGGTCTGACTTTGATGCGACTTGAGGTCCATAGACCTCAACATTACACAGGCATTACTTCAAGTCGCGGAAAGTTGTGTTGATGTCTCGTTACAGTGTAAAACGGGCTAATACTGATATCAAGAAAAACAATCTTGTACATCGATAACCTCCTGGAAATTCCAAATTGCTAATACAATTTTTATATCAGTATGTACAGTTTAATAAATGGTCAGAAGAGGTAAAAATTACGCAGCAGCACCTATTGTAACCACAGCGATTACATATGGCTCATGCCGCTTACACACGCAGACTAGGTCTGATGGTCTTCCCGACAGACTTTTCAGCGGAGTTCCCACAGACTTCCGAATGAACGGACTTGGCCACACACAAACGGACATGAAGTCCGTTTGAAAGTCCGTTCGTATTGAACCTGATGATGTAAGACGGGACTAAAAAAGGAAGTTCCATAGCCAGTAGCCAATAGCTTCCCTTGCATCGTATTTGGCCTGTCGGACCAGCATACAGACAAGCGGTTTTCCTGATAGGAATTGAGTCCGTCGGACAGATTTGAAACACGTTCTAATTCTAGGTCCGTCTGATTTTATAACGAAAAACAACCGGATTAGCCCAAACACGATTGGATTGTCCGACGGACTGATCCCTAGTCTGCCGGAAAGTCTGGTCGTGTGTATGTGGCATAAGACTGTCTATCCACACCATATTACTTGGTCTAATGATCTATGAATCGTTTTCCAAAAATCTACACTAACTGTATATGTTATATGAATGACATAAACCATAATTGATAGAGCTTGTTTATACATTTTAGATCATTTCTAAAAATAATATAAAACTTATTTACTAAGTTATATAAGAATTGTCATATGATAGTATGAGTAAATACTTAAATTATCCAATCATGTGTAGAAATAAATAAACATGGATTTTCTTTTCAAGTGAATCAATAACTGAATCTTAAAACTTTTTGAGTGAACATTCACAAATCCTCACTGTATCTTCATGATTTCACGCTGTAGACCCATCAACCTTTCCATATTCTATTTAAGGAAGCTCATAGAATTGATATATATATCAAACAGAGAAAATTACATAACCTATTAAGTATAAACTGCGCAGACAGGAAAGACATTGGCACTAACTAATCCCTTTCATTGCCAAAAATTATCTTTTTTTTCTATGTCAGAAACCAACTTGTTTCTCCAAGGTCGCACCTCGATAAGATATACTGTAGGTAATTGCATGATTGTGCACGCCATATAGCTTCATCTATGATAATATTCTTCTACATTTTACATTTTCTGCAGCTTCTTTTATTACATATTACTTCATTACAACATATTTTGAGCTTTTGTAACAGTTTAATTTGTAGTGCCTGGGCCAATTTGTACTTCTTGTCATCAATGGTTGAATTGTTGAGGCCTTTTCTGGCAGGTAACATTTAATAATGATTATTTCTGGCATGCAGTTGCACCATTCTTCTGGCTTGAACAAAGAAGCAGTTTAGTAAATTAATATGAAACCAGTTATAATAATGAAGTGATGAAATACAGATTTTCATTATTGGTAGCTATAGGCAACCTAACATGTACAGAAAAAAGGCACTGCTTCTTTTTTTTCTTCTTCATAATTGTACAGCACGCGCAGTGATGACTTCAAAGACATTAAAAAGGAACTTTACCCAAAAATGGATTTTAATTCCCATTTTAAATTGTGATGGTCTATACTCTACTGCCTTGCTGGATCTGTACAGCTCTCTGGGACAGTAAAGGCAGATTTTATACCACCCCTGGTTTGTCTTCCTCACCAAGCCAATGGTGTCACTTTCCGATCTGCATTTCCAGTATTCTTTATACAGAGGAACTCGAAGGAAGGGGATATTATAATGCATATTTGTGTCCCGCACCCTATAATGGAATCTTTTCTATAAAATGGGGTAAAATCAGTTCAGCAGGTGGCAATGAATGTTCATGGGATATTAGGAAATCTCCCCCAGAATGTTACAGGATTGTATGTGGGATGCAAAGACATGGCTGGTTTTCAACACTGACCCGTTCCCTAAAAATTGAAAAATTAAACCAAAATAAAATAAAATTTGCAAAGGTAACTGAAAATGTGAGCCTTGCTTCTGAATGCTCAATTCACTAAAGAATATCTCATGAGATAATTGAATCATGTAACACATTTTTTCCAGTTATCTCATGAGATGCTGAAAATGTCAATTCACTATTACATTATGAGTTATTTACCTCACGAAGCAAAAATACTTGGTAAATAATTCATAAAAGGTATTAGGCCCCTTTCACACGTGACGGATCAGTAATGATCCGCCCCGTGATGATCCGCTTGCTCAGCAGGGATCGCTCCGTTGTCCCCGCTGAGCCGGTGGATAACAGGGCGGTCCCGGCACACAGTGTCCGCTCTCCACTCTCCTCTATGGGGGATCGGATGAACATGGTCCGTCTGTCCGTGTTCATCCGATCCGCTCTGCAGACGGATAGAAAAATAGGATTTTCCTCCGTCTGCAGAATCGGAACAATAGCAGAGGCGGATGATATTGAGTGTCTGCGGATGTTTATCCGCAGACACCCGCTATCCCATAGGGGTGCATGTATGTCCATATTTCATCTGCAAATGGATGGATGAAATACGGACATACTGTCCGCATGTGTGAAAGAGGCCTTAATGTCAATTCACCAAGGAAATAAATAAATAAATGCATGAGTTAACCACCTTCAGACCGGACCATTTTGCTGGTAAATGACCAGAGGTCTTTTTACAATTTGGCACTGCGCTGCTTTAACTGGTAATTGCGCGGTCATGCAATGTTGTACCCAAACAAAATTTGCGTCCTTTTCTTCCCACAAATAGAGCTTTCTTTTGATGGTATTTGATTGCCTCTGCGATTTTTATTTCTTGCGATATAAACGTAAAAAGACCGCAAAGTTGTGGGCAGGCATGAGGAATTTAAGGAATGTAAAAATATAATAGTCAATTTAGAGTAGTCTCTTTTTCGGGATCAGTTTCTCAACAGTAAGCCCTGGTTCACACCAGTGCGGCTTTGAAATCACGCTACTTCAGAGCGATTTCAAAGCCACAGATCTGTGCAATTTTGAACCTCAGATTTCATTGTGAGTTGCCGCTTCATTTAACAGAAGTCAATGCAAGTTGCAATGAAATCACAAAAAAGTAGTGCAGGGACCTTTTTCAAAGTTGCTGCAACTTGAGTCGCAACAATTTTGAACAGGTACATTGCCAGAAATGGGGTGCGACTTGTCATGCAATTTTGAACTGTCAAATCGCATGTCAAATTGCACTGGTGAGAACCAGGGCTAATGCATAGAAACCTAAATATCGAACAACACGAAATTATTGGAGCTGATTTACTTAAAGTATAACTAAAGGCAAAACCCATTTTAGTTTTGGATAGAGTGGAGAGATTAGACCCTCTTGCCAGGTTTTAATTGGTGTCTGTGTCTGTTAGGGAGATTCCCTATCTATATTTGTCCTGTTTACTGTTATCATTGAAAATTTATTTTGGGCTGTCAACCAGAAAACGAATAGAGGGTAAATCTTCCAATAAAGACACTGGTTCTTTTGACCTGGGGGGCCCCAAGGGATTATTTTAATTTGTAGGGATTTCCTCTCACTTCTTGTTTTGGCTATGGGACAGAAGTGAAGGGAAATCTCCCCAATGACAATGTTGTCTTTTTTTTGGGGGGGGGGGGGGGGGGGGGGGTAAGAAGGGTATTTATATATGTGTGTAATTGTATTTTCATTAAATTTTTGACATTTATAAAGGTATTTTGTGTTTACTTAATTTAACTTGGTTCCCTTTAATTGGTATTCCAGTCACCTTTTTGAGTGAGTTGGCATATTTCTATGGGTTAAACCATCTCACCTCTTTGTTAGCACTAAAAGCTGACAGGGATTCTAATCCTTCTCCGCTATATCCATTTGGTGTCCTGGGAGATTTTCCTTCAATTTCTGTCTTATGGTTCAACAGTATATCAGAAGAGATCCTCACTTTGACAAAATATATTTTGCTATTGGAAGACTTTTCCTTTAATGCCATTGCATTGATAACTCAAAATTTTACATTTTCCCAAGACTCAAGTCAGATATAAAAGACACACATAAAGCAGCAGTTAAAAAACAAAACACCTGTAAGGCAATTGCTCAATGTGCTAGTATGCATCACATACTAGCACATTATCAAATACCTTAGAACGAAGACTCCAGCGGCGCACTGTCTCCCCTGAGAGGGCTTCCATCTTCCCAAGTCTTTCTTCTAGGTTTGCGGCCTCTGACTGTATGAGTGGCTGGATTTGCAGTGATATCAGCCCTGGGCTCCAGCACAATGCTCTGAAGGTCTGGCATGGTATGCAAGGCCTTCAAAGTGCATGTGTCGATTACATCACTGGCTGCATCCAGGGTGAATAGCTCCTAAATTGTGAACGCTTAGGAGATATTAATTTCATCTAAGGTAGAGCTGCACGATTCTGGCTAAAATAAGAATCACAATTTTTTTTCTTAGAATAAAGAACATGATTCTCTCATGATTCTCGTGGTGTAACATCTTTCACATTTTACAAAAAAAATAATCGGGCTAACTTTACTGTTTATTTTTTTTTTAATTCATTCATCAAGTGTAATTTTACCCAAAAAATTGCGTTTGAAAGCCCAATACGCAAATGAAGTGTGACATAAAATATTGCAACAACCTCTATTTTATTCTCTAGGTCTCTGCTAAAAAAAATATATAATGTTTGGAGGTTCCAAGTAATTTTCTAGCAAAAAATACTGATTTTAACTTGTAAGTAACAAGTGTCAGGAAAAAGGTTTAGTCTTTAAAGTGTTTGTGAACCTATTTGTATAAGTCTAAAGTCTATGCCAGACCCTCTATTAGAGCCGTGCATAGCATACTATGTCTGTCATTTTAAAAAACAAGCAATACCGATATTCAACTGTCTTCAGGTTGGTCACATGACACGCGGCCGCTTTCCAGCTCCGATGGATTGCTTCTGAGGGGGGAGCCGTGATCTCCCTCTGATGTCAGCCGGGGAGATCACGTGGCCTCTCATCTCCTCCCAGAGAAGCTCTGTCTCGTAGCTGTGAAGTGGCCGCGAGGCACGTGACCGGCCTGAAGCCAGCTGAAAATCAGTATTTACACTGCTCGTCTTTTAAAATGATTTACACAGTGTGGTATGCCAGCCTCAAATAAAGGGGCTGGCAGTGACAATTGTATTCTTTTTTTTTCAATTATAGTGGTGGGGGGCGGGGCTGAGAGGAGACAGATAGAGAGAGGGAGATAACATGCAGAAAGGAGGGGGTGACGGGGGAGAGAGGAGAGTGGAGAGCAGGGCATCGTATGCTGGAAGGACACAATCTGACCACAGTGGTCATGCAGCCATGATTTTTGTGGTCAGTATAGAGAGGGGCATGCAGGAATTGGCAGGTTCAGGGAGGTTTTTTAACAGTTTAGAGGGGGGCAGATAACACAGCACAAGCTCTGTGCTGTTTAATCTGCTTTAAGGGACCAGGATATACACTTTTTTTTGGGGTTAACAAACACTTCAAATGGATAAACTTCGGGTCGTAAATGAGGTCAGTTTAACCACTTAATCTAAAAGAACCAAAAGATACTTTGTTTATAGTTATCTCCCAGCATTGACAATGTTGATAAACATTTGCTGGCTTTTTTGACAGCTGTGAGTGAGCAGAGAACGGCTCTGTGTCAGAAACCATGAATCAGACCGAGACAGAAGTGCAATTAAATCACACTTGTTTATTAAATAAAAATAAAAAGGTAAATAGACTAAGCGTAGTCAAAGCATAGCCAGAGTCCAGTAACCGGATCGAGTAGTTAGTTAGGCCAGAGTTCAATAACCAGATCGGGTAATCAGCCAGGCCAGAAGTCAGGGATCCAAGTGGAGGAACAGCAAGCAGGATAAGGAGCCAGAAGGGATGTCAGCAAGCCAGTCTTTAAACAGCTATGCAGAAGATGGTTTCTTGTGATGTGACCAAGGCGAAGGCAGAGATGAAGTGAGCTGGACAGCTTTAAGTAGGCAGGTCAGACAACCAGGGTCAGGAACAGCTGGGTAACTGTGGAGAGAGATGAGAGCTGGCAATTAGGCGACAGCTGAGCAGCCAGCCCAGAGAAGGAAGGGCTAAGCCAGCCCTGACACTCTGCACTTACATGAATGAATCGTGGAAATGCTGGATTAAGATCGTGAGGGGGGTTGAATCGAGATTGCGATTTTCTAATGATTAATCGTGCACCTCTAACCTTCAAGTAAGCCTTATTATAGGCTTACCTGTAGGTAAAAATCACAAAGCAGACTTTACTACCGCTTTAATGTAGGTCTGTAATTATTAATACATCATTACATGTATTTTTTAATGAAGTGTAAATACCTGAGTTTGACTTGGTATCAGCTTCTTGCAGTCTGTATTTCTTAGGCCGCGTACACACGGGCGGACTATCCGTCCAACTAAGTCCGTCAGACAATTCGACAGACAGTCCGTCCTACTTTTGAATGAACGGACTTGACCACACACGACGAACAGACAGTCCGCTGAAAGCTTGCGCGATGACGTGTACGGCACGTACGACGGGACTAGAAATACGACGTCCAATACACTGCAATTCAACCTTCGGCAGTGTAAATCCTTTCTGAGCATGCGCCATACTTAGTCCGTCGAACTAGCCTACTCACAAGCGGACTGTCCGCTGAAACCAAGTTTGGACGGACAATATTACGGAAATTCCGAAAGACTTAGTCCGCCAGACTGTCCGCTGAAAAAGTCCGCTGAAGCCCACACACGAGCGGATTGTCCGCTGAAACACGTTTCAGCGGACCAAGTCCGTCAGACAGTCCGCCCGTGTGTATGCGGCCTTACAGTCTGTACAACAGAATTCAAAATGGTTTAAGAGGAGCTGCACAAGGAGCAAATCCAGGTGTGCTGCAGTGCAAGGATTATGCAGATAGCAGAAGACAGCAGAGTGACATTGTGCAGATGAGCAGATATCCCCTGCTGGACAAGGCTCTGCTGCATAGAAAAGCTGTGTAAATCTCAGAACTGGTTGGACCGAAATACAAATGCTTTGGCAGGTAAAACAGGCCTTCATATGTGTTTTTCATCAGTGTATTGAACTGTTTGACCAGAGTTCTACTTTAAACAGTCATGGATGGTGATGTTTTTGCCAAAATAATTAAATTCCAATGCAAACACTGGTTAACACTTGCTGAAATATTATCAGTTATCCTTGACATTTAAGCTATTAGTGCCGTACATGAGAAGAATGAAAGCAGTTATAATTGTGAAACCTAAGATGGGTTTTTTGCCATTCCTCCTAGAAGATATCTAGAATATCCTAACAGATTAAATGTTATCCTTTAAACAGCAAAATACATAAACATATAAATAAATAAAACACTTTCAACAATCTGCTGATGGTCTGCTGGTTTTGATTTTCTGTGAAATTACTAGGCTTAAAAATGTGTTTATATGGAGATCCTATGTATATTTAACACATTCTGTGCCTAGTAGATATTTTTCTCTACATGAGTGTTACATGGTATTCATGGTATGTTAACGATTGGAAGCATCTTTTAATTATATGTTATATGAAACATACGTCTTTTGCTGTCAATTTTCTGTAACTGGGTTCAGGATGGTTTCACAGTGATTTAAAGATGTGATTAAGTTGACATTTGTGATTTGCTATATATTTTTGGTGTCTCTTGCACGTCTGTTTTTATTAAAGATGCTTCTTCCTCACATAAATCAATAAAGGAATGTATAGACTTCAACATATTGGATAGACCCTTTGAAGAATGTAGCCAGTATGTATCCATTGAGGTATCTTACTGAAAGTTAAAGTACAACCCAGCAGAATTGCCAAAGGACATACTTTACAGTATTGCAGCTTTTATCCAATGATACACAGATAAAAAAAAAACATCATACTTAGAAGACAAGAACATACATTTTTTATTTGTTGAACTAGATGGACTTTTTTCAACCTGACTAACTATATAACTATGAAAATATGTAACTATGTAATCACATTTAAAAATAAGTCTAAAGCTGGCCATAAATTGCTCAAATTTTGGCTGATTCCTGCCAACTCATTCTGTTCGACAAAAGTTGATTGTCCAATTGACTTTTGTGAAAGAAGTCTGCCAGAAAATTGTTGACAGATTCAGGCACCATTTAGGCAGCCTGACAGCTGGTGGAGCCAGTAAGCCAGTAAAAAACAGTATTTGTAGCTGCTTACTAACCCTTGTTGGACACCACCAGTCTGACCAATGCAAAACCCATCTCCTAGAAGTCTACAACTATCTGACCTGCTACCTCACTTATAATAACCTTTTTGGCCCTTTACAGTCTGGCTTTTTACTACATCACTGCCCTTCTAAAAATTACTACCTGCCTTCTACACAGTTGACCACACCCACTCTTTCTTTGGCCTTCAGGACTGTGTTCTTTCCAGGTTCTCCTCCAACCTCTCCAAAGCGTCACCTACAACTCTGTGTCCTCCTCTTCTCTTCCTTTTTTCATAAGGGTTCCCCATGACTCTGTATTTAGAACTCTTCTGATCCCTATCTACACATCTTTCCTTGGTCATTTGACCATCTCTTTGTGTACAACACACAAATTTAATTCTACTCCTGAGCTTAACTCATTCTCTTGCACATCACTAACCTACTGGCATTTCAGTGTGGATGTCAAACAACTTTTTAAAACGTAGTCTTTCCTCCACTGGCTTCCGGGCACATAATGAATAAAACTAAAAATATTAACAATGACTTACAAGATCTTTTATAAGTCTTCCCCCCTGCTACACTGCAAAACTAATTTAAAAATATCAGCCAAACTGCCCACTTCACTCCTCCCAAGACCTCCTGCTCTCTTGTTCTCCTGTCACCTCCTTCCATGCTTACAATGGAGACTTTACCAGAGCCAGTCCCAAACTCTGGAGCTCCCTACCCCAATCTGTAATTCTATCTCCTTCTGTAAGAATAAGAAAAATATAGCTGAGCTAAATCATTCACCTAATTGTGAAAAAGGAAGGTACCAAACAGTTAAAAACGTTATAGTCTGTGGTAAACATTAACAGCACTAATGTGGAGAAAAGTGAAAAAATCAGTGTTGCTTTGTAAAGTCCTCTCGTGATGCTAGTGATTTACAACATGACATGGAATATCCCTGCACCACATGAAATACATTCTTACCAGATAGCAAGCGCTGTGATGCTTGTGGCTAACTACCCAGCCAGGGCCTTTACCCTCAGGGGAGAAGTCAAATGACAGCTTGTATCAGGAAAGCTTCTCGTGTAGTAGAGCAGATGGCCTAAGCCCTTTAGCAGGGTCCAAGGAAGCCAATTCTTTTGCAAGAGGTATGTTTAGAAGGATAACCCAGAGAAGTGTAAAACCAACTAACATTTAATAAAGAAAAGCATTTCTAAAAATCCGGCTGGCTAGTGTAAACTCTTGTTCTTCTGGGATCGTAAAAGCGTGGTGACGTCAGCACGTCCCTCCTTCTGCTGTGTTTTGTCACAATCTGACATCGTCCTGGGGCACGGGTGGCATGCTGAATCACCTCTTATATACACAGAAAAAGACACATCTCAATCTGAGCTTCGGGCGGGCAGCCAAGAACTCCTCCATATTTAAAGAGGAAATCTTGCCTTAACTAAAAAGTAGAAATAGTACTATAGAAAATATATAAAAAAATAAAAAATAGCAAATGGGAACTTTATTTATAAAAAGAACCCATAGGTTATAACAATAGATTACAAATGGGAAACTCAATTGTGGGAAAGAACGCCAAATAAAAAATAACTTTTATATAGGGCCAATTGTCGCCACGGCCACACACACACGTGCCCTCTGTATCTATTACATGAACCACCATACTGGTACGGCGATTCACACAATAAAGCCTCCCTGCTGCAGTATAACTGCGGCGGCTGGTCTCGCCCACATACTGTCTGTCCCACATACTGTAGCCTGCAAGGGCACTGAAATAAATAGACCATCCCAACTGTCAAACATATGTAGCACTTACACCCGAAGGAGCTGCTGGTAATTATTTGAGCTTGTACTCTGCTCTTGCTCCCCCTCTTGACACAGCTGTATAGTGCTATTGATGCAAAACCCAACGGCAACAACCCAACAATAACATCAAATATTGTATTTGTACCATTACCTGAGCTCCTCTTGCTGTAAAGATAGGAAACAATCTCACACCAATCGTGCTTTAACCAACTGGTAATTTTACTGGAAGCTGAGTTCAAAATCATAAACACAGTAACAATGGTAATATACAAATAGTACAATACTAATGGTGGTATGCAAGGTCAGAACATATAATAACAATAGAGCAGTGAAACATGCAGGCCTGAGAATATACTAAATACCATGGGTGGGCATGTCTCCAAGTGGGACTGGTGCTCAGAGTGGTAAACCCCTAACACTGGGCACTTTCCCACTTCCAGTACAGCCACGCAAACCCACAGCTTGTAGTCTGCTATACCGCACTGAATATCAGTATGTTATGACACATATGCTCAAGGGCTCCCCCTAGATTGCAATACCTCCCCCTGTGCACACTGCAGAATAACTAGAATGACTAGTCTATAGTGTGTGAAGTGCTTTATATAAGTTCTGGGCAACAGCCCTCTCACCACACCAGGCTTGGATAATTGGATGCCTCTGCTCCGGTGATCTCAGTCCTGCCACCAGCCAGCACCTCCATGCAGCACACTCCGCAGGATGACCAGGACCCTCGGTTGGCTCCGTCAAGTGTTCTGGATCCTGCTGTCCGGTTATACTGTTGCTCCAGCACATTGTGATAAAATACTCTCTGGTGGTTTGGATTTCGTTCCATGCCAAGCAGACTCTTCCAGGCGCATACCCACAGGTCCCTGCAGGCAGTTCTCATGTCCCATGTAGAAGAGAGCTAGGAAGGCCCTGCCCTTCCTTTTTATACCCTGTCCAGCATGCAGTTCAGTCTCCAGGGTTCATGGGTAGGTGAATGAGGCACTGTGGGTAATTGAGTCCTTTTCGCAGAATAAATGGTCCCCAAAGATGTTCAAAATCTTTGCTCTGTTACACATTTTTGCCTCTAGTCAATTGCATAATACTGACAGGGGAGCCTCCCACTAGTTATCATGTGATGAGAGACTGTCCTGTATACTCAGTTGACACCATAGTGTCTGATACAGATGTGTCAAGGGGTGAGACAAGGTTGTTTTTCTCTGGATCCATGTCAGAGAGACTAGGCATGTTAGAGTTTCTCTTTGCAGTAAACTGGGTTCCTTCAGAAGATTTTCCCAGCACATCGTAAGTTAGTTTTTTTGGTGGGTGAATCTCTCTTTTAACTCTGTCTTTTGGGTGTAGGCACTATCCTTGCACAGGTACTATCTCTTCCTGGTTCGGCCTCTGGTAGCTCAAGGTCTTGTACCTCAGCCTCACTGGAAGACAAACAGTCCTCAGAATGTCTATTTTGTGGTACAAATTCTGGGGCCTGGGCCTAAGAACTCCATTGATCTTATTCCTTATGTGGAGGGAACGTATGAAATGATGCAGGTTTGGCCTGTTCGGTGAGTCATATCCTGGCTTCTTTCTTGCGAATATTTTGATCTGGCTTTTGTTTGTTTGGCTTTGGGAGTCTGGTGTGCATTAATTCCCTGATGCTGGGTAGTCCGAGTCAACGGGAGTGGGGTACCGAGTTTCTCGGGGGTAACAACTGGGGTCTCTCATGAGTGTTTGACACCTTGTTGCCGTTTCTTGGTATGGTTTGAATCTGTGGAGCTCACTAATGTAATAGGGCACCCAGTTGACTCCTTCACCGGGGCCCTCTGAAGTTTTCCGCCAGCCTTTGGCACTGTGTTTCAGGTTTTCTTGGGCTCGGACATACTTGGCGGTAATGTCCAACCCCTCCACAGTTGAAACAGGTCTTGGGCCTCGCTGACATTTCTGTCTCAGCAGCTGTAGAACCCATCGGGGGTATCGGGTGTCAGGACTTAAATTCTTTGTGGTTCAACTAATTTGGTAGTCAACACAGCCATCATCTCTAGCATCTCCTTTTGCATCTGAAGTGATTTTTCTAGTTAAGAATCACACTTTGGCAGATGTTGTATAGGTGAGGACCAAGGCATTTGATCAGCATTCACCATCAGAACACTAGACTCCCGAGAACCCTGTAGAACCTTGGCCTGGCATTCTCTAATTCTCGTTGTGCTGTTGGACAGAACTGTCTTTTGTTTCTGCTCCCTTTCCACCTCCATCTTGGTCGCTTCATTAGTCTCTTCTATGAGCACCTCATCTGGAATGGAGGGGTCATCCAAACATTGCCTCAACTGGAACTTAATGTAGTGACTCTTAAGTCCTGTAGCCACGGACCTCAGGAATTTCTTCTGTACCAGTTCAGGCCCGAAGTGTCTTTCAGTTCAATGGCTCTAAACAAGACATCTTGGGGAGTCTCGTGACTACTCTATGCCATATTCACCAATTGATGTTACAGTTCAGCAGCATCTTCCTCTTTGTAGTAGCTCTTTAATATTCTCTTTAGTTGCACTAAAGTCAGTCCATTCTTCATTTCCAGCATTTTCCATTATGTGAAAAAAATAAACAAGTCTCTTTCACATAATATACCACTAGAGGGAGCCAAATACTAATATAATAGCATTACATTATATATAGCATTTACATGGTAAAAATTCCAGCGCTACACATATAATAAATGGTTTAATCTCTAACTCCACTGAAGTACTAGTAGAGATGGACTTTGTAGTTCTCTTATTCCTACAACCATTAAGAGAACATACTCAGCATCTCCTACATTGATAAAAACCTGCAAGGTTCTGAAAGAAACACATTTTCTTTATAGGAGGATTGAAAACATTAGGGGCTATTTTATTTCTATGGGGGGGAGCACCCCTATGGATCACTTGGGGTTTAGTGGGTAGAACGGTGCTTAACACCCTATCATTGCCCAAAATATACCAATGTTTAGTGACATCTCCTACTTTGTTTGCCTTTAAATTACATCTTTAGCTAGCAACTGATTGTAAGCCCCCATGAACAGGGACCTCCTCGCTATTTTGTTTTGAACTGTATTTTAACTGTACCATCTCCCTTTTTTATAAGGCACTGTGCAAACCGTTGATACTCTATAAATCCTGAATAATAATAATAATAAGTACTGGTGACCATTGTAACAGAAAACAAACGAAAGGGAGGTCACAAGGTGAGGGGAAATCTTCTACTCGGGCACCTGTTCAAGGGACAACTGTATAAGCTCTTGTACACACGGTTGGACATTCCGACGGAAAATGTCCGATCGGACCATGTTGTCGGATAATCCGACTGTGTGTGGGCTCCATCGGACTGCTTCCATTGGAATATCCGACGGACAAAGTTTTAGAGCTGGGCTATAAAACTTTCCGACAACATGATCCGATCGGACTTTGTCCGATTGTGTGTAGAGAATTCCGATCAGACAAAGTGCCACGCATGCTCAGATCAAATTCCTAGACCAAAGCTATTGGCTACTAGCCTGAACGTAGTCCCGTCGTAATGAAATAACATCATCACGTTACGTACGATCGGATTTTCCGACAACTTTGTCCGACCGTGTGTATGCAACACAAGTTTCAGACAAAATCCGTCGGACAAAATCTGACGGATTTTGTTGTCGGAATGTCCGACCGTGTGTACAAGGGCTTAGAGAGGAATTTATTTTACTTTAGGAGACTTCCTCTAACTTCCTGTTGCAAGAATGCAAACAATTCCCCATTAGTACACAGACAACAGCAACAAAAATTAACCTAGCAGGAGTTTAACCCTTTATCTAAAACAAACCACAAAAAATGTTTTTGCTATACAATTTAATGTCTTGGTCATGTCTTGGTCATTAACAACATAATTAATCCTAATCAGAATATTAGGCTAAGTACATAATGTCCCCTATTCTCCTGAACCACCATAATTCTATTCTAGTAATCATGACGTTCAGATGAAAAAATGAAAGCAATGAGCATTGTTGTAATTCTGTGAAAGCTGAGGCTATTGGCACATTTACAAGTGTGCTTTGGCAAATAACAATGGAACACAAGTAGGAGCTAAAAGTTTAAACTGGAAGCTCCCCAGGAATGGAACAAAAGATGCCAGGTGAGTTAATATGACAGAAGTGTTAGAAACACCAATATATTTCAGATGAACATTGATGGTTGTGGCTTACTTTTTACCTTGGTACAACTGGTTCCTAGCTCATGTTTATTCTTATAACATTGCCAGGTGATCCCTTTGTTGTTTATGACAGCAATTATTTGTATTAGAAAAGTGATTGCTTTGCCAGTACAAATATATCAGATTTTAAAGAGTTCTTTATCATGAGCCTTTCTTTTATAAAGGCTGAAAGTGAGGTTTTTTGTACTTGTCATTTGTGTGTTATTCAAGCTGCTGTTTTTTTTTTTTGTTATCCATCTATTTACTTGTATAATGCATCTGATGCACTAATTGAGGCTGTTCTTTCTGAAAACTTAAGCCTAGTACACACGGGCCGAATGTCGGGCGACGTTGGCCAGTTCAATAAAAACTGGCCAACATTTGGCCCGTGTGTATGGCAGCCAGACCGACAGAAGCCAGCCATTTGGCCAGCTTCTGTCAGACAAGCATGCTGGAAAACCAGCAGACAACCGGCTCCCGATGAGCACTCTCAGCCAATGTCTGAAAGTGCTGACTGGGCGTCCCCCTGTCAGAACACAATAGATCAGCGGGGAAGATTGCTGTTCTAATATCAAATCATCATGTTTTTTTTTCCTTTCAACCCGTTGAATGAAAAAAAAAAAAATAGTTGTGTGCACAATTTCTTAATTGTTAGTGAATAAAGTAAAATTTGTTGTCATGTGTAAGCAAAATTTAAACTGATATTTTTTTTCGAGCACATCATTTTTCACCCTCCGTCTCCATCAACATTCATGTTTGCCAGTGAACCACATCTATTACATTAGTAAATGAACTCCATTGTTTAACAGAGTCGCTTTACCCAAACAATATTTCTCCATTCAGTCTCTGAGTTTGGTTGAAATGCTATGTTCTACCAGCTCCAGTCATTTCAATAAATTCCTATGAGTCCAGTATATGCTGCACACTATGTATGCTCCTCTTCCACACAACACAATCTCAGGGTAGAAAGCCATCATGGGAGTAGTTAGAGTCTCATTGACATGGTTGCGGAGCTCCATGTCCCTTGAGGAATTGCAAGGCTGACAGTTTCAAGCATGACTCCCAAAGGCAGAGGCATGTTGGGTCTTGTAGTCCCACCACAGCTAGAGGGCTACAGATTGAGCATCCATAGACTACTGTATGAAAAGCAACTTCCTGTGTTCACAAAGAAAGTAAAAAGTAAAAGGAAGTTGTATCTACTTTGTCTCATACATTTCAGAAAAGATTTCTTGAATGCAGCTATGTGTTCTTAGAGGCAATTTCCTTTTAGTATTCAACTGGATTTTACTGTACTCAACAGCTCTGTTTGGTTCTTTTGGATTCTGTTGGTACCTATATTAAGGGGTTCATACATAGACTAGAATTGCTGGTGTATTATTTTGATAGAAATATATTACACTCTGAGCATCTCCTCTGGGATTTCCAGGAAGCTTAAAGTAGAATTCTCGCCTAACATTACCTACATTCAAAAATGTCCCCTCCCACCTCCTGCTACCTCTGCTGTCTAACCTGTGTAAAAAAAAAAAAATTGTACACATCAATTTTTTTTTTTACAAGTTTTTATTATTGAGATAAAATGTTCACAGTACAAAGCAGTAAGGCAGGATTGTAAATCCATCACACAAAAGTACAATGAGGTGATAGAAGGATGGTACATAAAAAAAGATATCAGTTGTAGAAATGATTCACCAAATATTTGATGTCCAATATCTAATAGAACAAGGGCAACTGGAATTTAAGTCAGTCTATTATTGGACCCAGAGTTAATCCTGAGTAGGAACTTTATGTCAACTTCAAAAATAAGTTTCAACTATAAAAATGTAATTCAAAATGAAACAGAGCAAGAAGCCATTACATGAAAACCTAGGAAAATGGAACTCGGTAACGCAAAATGAAATCAATCACCATGGCGGTAAATGAACCAAGGGTCCCACTTAGCGTCAAAGGTAGATATGCAGTCATGTAATGTATGAACATTTTTTTCCATCAGCATTATCTGGTAAATACGAGTAATTACTTAAGAGAACGGTACCATATTAGATATCCAGTTTAGGGCAATTGCCCGTTGCATAGCAACACAGATGGTGCTTTAATAGATGTTTAGGAACATCTGGGATTTTTCCAAATAAGACAATGTATGTGTGTCACAGCAAGATGCCTCCCCACCAACTTGTCCACCAAGGCGAAAAATTCTTTCCAATTAGGTTGTAATTTATCACAATCCCAGAACACTTGCAAAAAGGAGCGCGGGAGAGCACAACCACGAAAACAGGAAGGGGAGGGAACAGAAAGGGAGTTTACATATCCTGTGGGTAAATTGTATGTAAACGCAAGGGGGTATAGTACCAGCGAGTAAAAAGGTTAATCGCCGTCTCACGTATCGTTAAGGATTTTGTGCAGTTACGAATATTTTGCCATTTAGTCTCTCACTCCTGTATGTCAAACTCCAAGTTCAACTCCCGCTCCCAGCTGGACACATATATTAATTTGGAATCATCTACTAAGCCCACTATAGACTTATAAAGAGATCAAACCTGTCTGTCTGTGGGCATTCCTACAAAGGAATTCAAAGTAGGTGTGGGAATCTGATGGGACTAAGGAATAATGTGTAACGTGTTAAGAAAAAATGACAAATGAGATGGTAAATGGTAAAATTCCTGTGGTGTAATATTTTTTTGACACACTGAAAAGTTTTTGTGTTATCATTCATATTCTCTGAAAAATGGCCAAGAAATCATAAATTATGCCAGGATATGTAAACTTATGAGCACAACTGTAGATTCCATAATTTCAGTGAATGGGCTACTACTATATTACGATTCCACATAGCTGAGACTGGGGGCTTAGAGGACCATAATACGGCAGGAAGGTAATACTGGAAGACAGAAGGATGTTCAAACCTAAGCCAAGGGAAATGTGATTCCGCAATATTCCATTGGGTTTGCTGTGAGAATCTGCTCTACATAATACAGCCATATCTTAGGGATGCCCAGACCTCCTAACTTATTGGCCTGGTATAAAACCACCCTACCAATAGTGATGGACGAACGTTTCGCCCGGTGGTTGTTTCGCGGCGAATTTCCGACATTCGCGGTCCGCGCGTTCGAACGCCTTTTTCCGTCGTTCGCCGCGGCGGACTTACGTGTTTAATGTATACAAGAACTTTAACCTTTGGTGACTTTAACCTTTGGTGACAGCCAATTGAGACATGACAGCACATGGACACTTGGACATTCCCCCTAACCTATAAATACACCCGATCCGGTGGCCATTTTACATTCTTTCTTCTGTTACGATAGGGACAGGTTCCTGTGTGGAGTAGGGAGAGATAAACCACTAGCTATTTGGTACACAAAAGTTCTTTTCAGGACTGGTATAGGTGTTAGGTGTTGATAGGTTTGCTGTGCTGCTGATTCTTGCAGCAGCCTGAGTGTCTTTTGTTAGTTTAGAGAAAGGGAAAGGACGGTGTATGCTACAGGGACAGCCAGATTAGTCTTTCATCATCATCATCATCATCATCATTAGCTGTTACTATCAAGGTCCACAAAAGAGCTGTTCCAGTAACCACTAATCGTTCCAGCCTACTCTTTTTTTGCCAATTTGTATAGGGACAGGAAGGAAGCAGTGTTGTCAGGCAGTGAGGGTAATTTTAAAGACTTGCTGTTATTATTAGTTCCACAAAGGTTCTTTTCAGGACTGGTATCAGTGGTACAGTAATAGGCTTGTACATGTATAATATTCTTTCTTCCAAATATAGAAAGGATATTATACTTGACTGCTGCCCTTCTGCTGCAGTCTGCTAAACATTCACAACTCACTTGTTCCACAAAAGTTCTTATAAGGACTGGTAACTTGGTATAGGGTGCTACGGTACATAGGCTTGAGTGCGGTACAGTCTGCTGTTCTGTAAGGACCGCTATCGGTCCACAATAGATAGGGTTGACGTGCACCACTGCTGACCGCTGCCCTATACTGCAGCAGTCCTTCAGCGGTATAGGGACTGACGTACAGTCTGCTAAACACTAATACACAACCTGCTTGGTCCACAAAAGTTCTTATAAGGACTGGTAACTTGGTATAGGGTGCTACGGTACATAGGCTTGAGTGCGGTACAGTCTGCTGTTCTGTAAGGACCGCTATCGGTCCACAATAGATAGGGTTGACGTGCACCACTGCTGACCGCTGCCCTATACTGCAGCAGTCCTTCAGCGGTATAGGGACTGACGTACAGTCTGCTAAACACTAATACACAACCTGCTTGGTCCACAAAAGTTCTTATAAGGACTGGTAACTTGGTATAGGGTGCTACGGTACATAGGCTTGAGTGCGGTACAGTCTGCTGTTCTGTAAGGACCGCTATAGGTCCACAATAGATAGGGTTGACGTGCACCACTGCTGACCGCTGCCCTATACTGCAGCAGTCCTTCAGCGGTATAGGGACTGACGTACAGTCTGCTAAACACTAATACACAACCTGCTTGGTCCACAAAAGTTCTTATAAGGACTGGTAACTTGGTATAGGGTGCTACGGTACATAGGCTTGAGTGCGGTACAGTCTGCTGTTCTGTAAGGACCGCTATAGGTCCACAATAGATAGGGTTGACGTGCACCACTGCTGACCGCTCACCTATACTGCAGCAGTCCTTCAGCGGTATAGGGACTGACGTACAGTCTGCTAATCACTAACACACAACCTGCTTGTTCCACAAAAGTTCTTATAAGGACTGGTAACTTGGTATAGGGTGCTACGGTACATAGGCTTGAGTGCGGTACAGTCTGCTGTTCTGTAAGGACCGCTATCGGTCCACAATAGATAGGGTTGACGTGCACCACTGCTGACCGCTGCCCTATACTGCAGCAGTCCTTCAGCGGTATAGGGACTGACGTACAGTCTGCTAAACACTAATACACAACCTGCTTGGTCCACAAAAGTTCTTATAAGGACTGGTAACTTGGTATAGGGTGCTACGGTACATAGGCTTGAGTGCGGTACAGTCTGCTGTTCTGTAAGGACCGCTATAGGTCCACAATAGATAGGGTTGACGTGCACCACTGCTGACCGCTGCCCTATACTGCAGCAGTCCTTCAGCGGTATAGGGACTGACGTACAGTCTGCTAAACACTAATACACAACCTGCTTGGTCCACAAAAGTTCTTATAAGGACTGGTAACTTGGTATAGGGTGCTACGGTACATAGGCTTGAGTGCGGTACAGTCTGCTGTTCTGTAAGGACCGCTATAGGTCCACAATAGATAGGGTTGACGTGCACCACTGCTGACCGCTCACCTATACTGCAGCAGTCCTTCAGCGGTATAGGGACTGACGTACAGTCTGCTAATCACTAACACACAACCTGCTTGTTCCACAAAAGTTCTTATAAGGACTGGTAACTTGGTATAGGGTGCTACGGTACATAGGCTTGAGTGCGGTACAGTCTGCTGTTCTGTAAGGACCGCTATAGGTCCACAATAGATAGGGTTGACGTGCACCACTGCTGACCGCTCACCTATACTGCAGCAGTCCTTCAGCGGTATAGGGACTGACGTACAGTCTGCTAATCACTAACACACAACCTGCTTGTTCCACAAAAGTTCTTATAAGGACTGGTAACTTGGTATAGGGTGCTACGGTACATAGGCTTGAGTGCGGTACAGTCTGCTGTTCTGTAAGGACCGCTATCGGTCCACAATAGATAGGGTTGACGTGCACCACTGCTGACCGCTGCCCTATACTGCAGCAGTCCTTCAGCGGTATAGGGACTGACGTACAGTCTGCTAAACACTAATACACAACCTGCTTGGTCCACAAAAGTTCTTATAAGGACTGGTAACTTGGTATAGGGTGCTACGGTACATAGGCTTGAGTGCGGTACAGTCTGCTGTTCTGTAAGGACCGCTATCGGTCCACAATAGATAGGGTTGACGTGCACCACTGCTGACCGCTGCCCTATACTGCAGCAGTCCTTCAGCGGTATAGGGACTGACGTACAGTCTGCTAAACACTAATACACAACCTGCTTGGTCCACAAAAGTTCTTATAAGGACTGGTAACTTGGTATAGGGTGCTACGGTACATAGGCTTGAGTGCGGTACAGTCTGCTGTTCTGTAAGGACCGCTATCGGTCCACAATAGATAGGGTTGACGTGCACCACTGCTGACTGCTGCCCTATACTGCAGCAGTCCTTCATCGGTATAGGGACTAAGAGTTTTGTCACAGGGTCATTTAAAAAATGACAGGCAGAGGAAG
The DNA here is from genome assembly GCF_037356315.1 of Lithobates pipiens. Lineage (NCBI taxonomy): Eukaryota > Metazoa > Chordata > Amphibia > Anura > Ranidae > Lithobates > Lithobates pipiens. Next base: position 348,302,973 of record NW_027507903.1, read on the forward strand.
AGGCAGGCCCTTCCGCAGGGGTGGTAGGGGTAGGGCAGGAGCAACAGGCTTGAGCCAAAGTGGGAAGTTGCAGAAGGTGCGTTCAATTACTTTAAAGGATGCACCAGACTTGGTTGAGTGGCTCGCTCAGCCTTACTCTTCTGCACCCTCCTCATCCTCTCGATCTGCACCCTCTTCTTCACTCTCTGCTATGTGCACCCCCAAAGACACTACCACCAACAACACGACCACCACCACCACCACCACATACCTTCCGCTTGAGTCACTGGAATTATTTTCCGATCCATATCAAGAGGACATTTCTGATGCGCAGCCACTCTTGGTATTGGATCAGGAAGAGGAGGTAGCAACAAGCGCTACTCAGCAGTCTGACGACAGTACCCAGATCAGCCCAAGGAGGAGGTTGGTCCCCGGTGTTGCTGCCTACTCCGAGATCTCTACTTATAGCGGTGGGGAAGGTGACGTTGATGATGACGTGTCTAGTGATGTCACGTGGGTGCCCACAAGAGAGGAAGAGGAGGGGAGTTCAGAGGGAGATATGGACCAGCAGATAGGGAGGAGAAGCAGCAATGACTTACATTGCACAGCAGGGACAAAGCAGACTGCAAATGTATCAGGAGCGAGTCATCGACCATGTACGGTCACATCTGGCGCTCCCAGGACACCGGCACATGGCTCCGCAGTGTGGGCTTTTTTTAACGTGTCCGCTGCTGACAATAGCGTTGCCATCTGCAATCTTTGCAGTCAACGCGTTAGTCGCGGTAAGCCCAATACTCACCTAGGGACGACCGCCTTAAGAAGGCACATGAGCAGCCATCACCGAGCCCAGTGGGAGCAACGGAACACACAAAGCCACACTGCAGGCTCTCACCGTCCAGCCTCGTCTTCTACTTCTCCTTCTCCTCTCTCCTCACAATTGTCCTCCACTCCACCTTCCATCACGCCAAGCTCACATTTTTCTGCAAAAAGGCAGGCTTCCGTGGGCCTAATGTTTGAGCGTAAAAAAATGATGACGCCGGATAACCCTCTTGCCCAACGGTTGGCGGCTGGCTTGTCAGAACTCATAGCCCGCCAACTACTGCCATATAAACTGGTGGACTCGGAGGCCTTTCGCAAATTTGTGGCCATTGGAACACCACAATGGAAGGTCCCAGGAAGGAAGTATTTCTCAGAGAAGGGCATCCCAGAGCTATATGGCCATGTTCAGCGGCAAGTGAATGTATCTCTGGCACACAGTGTCGGTGCCAAGATACATCTGACCACAGACACGTGGTCTAGCAAACACGGGCAGGGAAGGTATATCAGTTTTACTGCCCACTGGGTGAACCTTCTGACGGCCGTCAAGCATGTAACCCGTGGCACCCGTGTAGATTTGGTTTTACCGCCACGGATTGCATGCAGGCCTGACTCTTCTTCTCCTCCTCCTACTCCATCCTCCTCCCTCTCCTCCTCAGCTGCCTCCTCCTTTTCCGCTGCTAGCGTCTCTTCCGCTGCACCGCCCAAGCTCCCCAGAACCTATTCCACATGCCAGGTGAGACGTTGCCATGCCGTGCTGCGTCTGTTGTGCCTGGAAGCAAAGAGCCACACTGGCCCGGCACTCCTTTCAGCTTTGCGTTCACAGGCAGATGAGTGGCTAACACCGCTCAATTTGACAGTTGGTAAAGTGGTGTGTGACAACGGTGCCAATCTGCTTAGCGCATTGAAACAGGGCAAAATCACGCACGTGCCGTGCATGGCACACGTCTTAAACTTGGTCGTGCAGCGATTCCTTGTCAAATACCCTGGGGTCCAGGACATCTTGCGGCAGGCAAGGAAAATCTCGGCCCATTTCAGAAGATCTTACACGGCCATGGCTCGCCTTGCTGACATTCAGCGGCGACACCATCTGCCGGTCAGACGTCTTATTTGCGATTGCCCGACGCGATGGAACTCAACCTTCTATATGCTTGATAGGCTGCTCCAGCAGAAACGTGCAGTTAACGTCTACCTGTATGAACTCTGCGAAAGAAACGGTTCTGGGGAGCTGGGTTTTTTTTCACCGCGCCAGTGGCTGCTCATGCGCGACACATGCAGACTTCTGCGGCCATTTGAGGAGATCACCAAACTGGTCAGTCGCAGCCATGGCGCCATCAGTGACATGGTACCTTATGCCTTCTTTCTGGAGCGTGCATTGCGTCGTGTCATTGATCAGGCTGTGGAGGAGCAGGAGCGGGAAGATGAGGAAGTCGCAATGCTGGATGAATTCCCAGGGGGGGCTACTCTATCTGAGACAAGTCAACAACAGGAGTCTGATGAGGAGTCAGAGGAGGATGGTGCCGGGGCGGATGAGCAGGAGCAAGAAGAGCATGCTTTAAACCTTTCTGGGATCCCTGTTGTGCGAGGATGGGGAGAGGAGAATGAAGAGGACGACATTATCCTGGATGATGAGCAGGAGCCAGGCCACCACACCGCTTCCACTTTAGTGCAAATGGGGGCCTTCATGCTCCAGTGTTTTAATAGGGACCCCCGTATAAAAAGCATGAGGGTCAAGGACCAGTACTGGGTGGCAACGTACTTAGACCCCCGGTACAAACACAAAATGGCGGAAATGTTACCGCCGTCGCAGAGGGCTGTCAGAATGCAGCACTTCCAGGCCTTGCTTCGAGAAATGCTGCATTCTGCTTTTGCGTGCGCTGGCAGAGGAGCAATTCCCACTCCCAGAGAAGGATTTGCGGGTACCAATCCAACAGCGCCTGCAAGAAGAGGCCGGTTTGAAGATGTGTTGGTGACTTCGGATATGAGGTCATTCTTTCAGCCGACCCATCGACAGGTGTCATCCGGATCCAGCATCAGGGAACGCCTAGACCGTCAGGTGTCCGACTACATTGGGTTAACGGCCGATGTGGACGCTCTGAGGAGTGATGAACCCCTAGACTACTGGGTGGGCAGGCTTGACCTCTGGCCAGAGCTTGCCCAATTTGCAATCGAACTGTTGGCTTGCCCCTCATCCAGTGTCCTGTCCGAAAGGACGTTCAGCGCAGCAGGGGGGATTGTGACCGATAAGCGTACTCGCCTAGCTCACGACAGTGTTAACTACCTCACATTTCTAAAAATGAATGAGGCATGGATCTCGGAGGAATTCAACACATGTGACCAGTAGACCATGTATATGTCTATAAACAATTTTTTTAATCAAGCACACAGACCTTCTTAATTCATTTGGCTCACTTCCTTGACCCAAAAAAGCACACCGTACTATATGCCCCTACCCTCCTCTTTGAAGAGGTTGAGCGGTGTCATATTTCTACTGGGGCTGCTTATGATATCCCTGTGCTGTGCTGACTTCCTCCTGGGGGTTCTTATTATGAAGGGATCACACTATCCATGTGCTGACTTCCTCCTGGGGGTTCTTATTATGAGGGGATCACACCATCCCTGTGCTGTGCTGACTTCCTCCTGGGGCTGCTTACGGTGCTGCTGTCAGTGCTGTATGTCACGGTGCTGCTGTCAGCGCTGTATGTCACGGTGCTGCTGTCAGCGCTGTATGTCACGGTGCTGCTGTCAGCGCTGTATGTCACGGTGCTGCTGTCAGCGCTGTATGTCACGGTGCTGCTGTCAGCGCTGTATGTCACGGTGCTGCTGTCAGCGCTGTATGTCACGGTGCTGCTGTCAGCGCTGTATGTCACGGTGCTGCTGTCAGCGCTGTATGTCACGGTGCTGCTGTCAGCGCTGTATGTCACGGTGCTGCTGTCAGTGCTCTGTATTACGGTGCTGCTGTCAGATGCCTCTATCACGGTGCATGTGTCATTCCGGTATGTCACGCTGCTGGTGATCATCTCCTGCACCCTCTTCTTTGCCTACCCTGGTCCCTGACCTTCCCTCTCCTCCATTGCCTTCATTAGCTCCATAGTCCTGAATTGTTAGAACAATTTCCCAAATAAAATAAAAATGCTTGTAGTTATCGATCCCAAATTCACCTCATACATGTATTATGTCATTGTCCAGATGGTGGGACTACGTTTTACCCCCTAATAATTACCACGTGGCCGCAAATTCGACATGAAGGTTTGCAAAGTTCGCCTCCCATTGAAGTCAATGGGGCCCGCGGCGAACGTTCGGTTTCGCGAACGTTTGGGTCCGTTCGCATTTCGCTTTCGCGAAACGTCCCGTCGGAAGTTCGTCCATCACTACCTACCAAATCTTGGGGTATACTGTGCCAGATAAATTTATTGCATTCAACTTGAATTTTGAGGAGATAAGATTTAGAAATCATAATAGGTAAAGCACAAAATAAATAAAGGAGTTTATGGAGAATAGTCATCTTTATCTCTGTCGTTCTCCCCAAAAAGGAAATGTGATAGGCCGACCAGGTTCCAAGTAATTGTCTGAGTTTAATTAATAAGGTGAGGAAATTACTACCAAAAAATAACTTATAGTCTCCCGGGAGTATTACCCATTTATTTTTAATGTCCATGCACATGGTCATCTCCCCTGTGTCAATCAGTCTCTGCAGCGGGGGAAAGGAGGGAGTTCCGGCAAGGATTGGGCCATGGGAGTCTATGAAAATAGGTAAGTATACACATTATTTTACACAGTTTGTCAGCACAGGTAGCAGGAGTGGGGACTGTACATTTTTAAACATAGTGTTAGGCAGAAACTCCACTTTAAATTACTCAAAAAATATATTGTATATTTAAAAAATGGACTTGTTTGCTTTTCTAGATAGATATGTAGATAAATTGATTGATAAATAGATAGATAGATAATCATAAACACACAGTCATAAACAAATGCAGCATACATGTGAGCTGAAATCCAATAGCGGTGTTGTGTGGAATAAAATTTCACTTATGTTTCTTTGTTAAAATGCTTTTATTTGCTCCGTGAGCAAGATTTATTTGAGGATAAGGTTTTTAGAATGAGTAGAGTGTACCCAGGGTTGGCAGAAGGTGCTTTGAGGAGGAGGCTCGATTTGTCAAAATTATGATTTCCAATTTATAGTTCAAAGCACTTTAAGTTGCACATTCATTACTGATCCTACATTAAAATCAGAAATAATATTGATTGTCTCAATAATGATACAGCTTCATAACTTCCTAACCAATATATGCAGGAACACTAGGTGGTAAAATCTAGGGTAAAGTTTATGGGAGTGTGCTTGTAACTTAACATAATTATGCAAACGTAAAAGAGTTTTTTTTTTTTAAATACTAACCTAAGTGGATGCAGCATCAGTCCAATGCTGCATACTGTATATGCCGGTGTATAAGACGACCGGTCATATAAGATGACCCCCTAATCTTACAGTTGTTTAAGCATTTTTTTCTTGTACTTACCGTATAAGACGAGACGACCCCCTTCTGAGGCTTCCGTTGCTTGATATTTCGTCCTTCTTGCTGGAGCAGGAGCTGGCGCCATATCATTCTTCCTACTTTTGCTGGAACCAATCACGGCGAGCAATGTATTCTATTAATGAATACAAAGCCTGCTTGGGTTGGCAGAGGCTGTATCATCATCATCTCTGACTCTCAAAGCCAATCCGAGCAGGCTACAGAGTAGCCTGCTCGGATTGGCAGAGGTTGTTACTCCAATCCGAGCAGGCTCTGTATTCATTTGAATACATCACTCACCGGGATTGGCTCAGCGGTATATACTGTATGTAGCCAAAGCTACATACAGTATAACCGAACCCTCAGCAGGCAGCCGAGGGGCTGATCCAGCGTATAACACAACCCCCGATTTTTGGCCAGTTTTTTTTAAGTGTAAAAGGTTGTCTTATACGCCGGAAAATACGGTATGTCCCCTGCCAGCTCTAAGCTCTGGTTCACACTGGTGCAGCTTTGAAATTGCGCTACATCAGCATGATTTCATTGTGGCTTGCAACTTCATTTAACAGAAGTCTATGCGAGTTGCAATGAAATCGGCAAAAAGTAGTACGGGAACCTTTTTCATAATAGCTTTCATAATTGATGAGACATGAGTTGCGACGTTATGACCATTTCCATCGGCAATGGGATGCGACTTGTCATGCGTTTTTTGGAACTGTCAAATTGTATGACACATCGTGTTTTACAGGGGCCTAGGCTGAGTACTAAGCGATCAAAGTTCTCAGTGCTCCGTGAATAGAGAGACGGTGACTGTCAGTCACCGGCTCTCTGCTCTGCCCCCCTCATTCATCGGAATGCTGGGCTGTGGAGTCCCTACCAAACCAACAACTAATAGTACTTTTAAGGCACCACACCTTACATTTAAAATTCACAACACAGAGGCATTAATTGTGAAAAACTGCAGTTACATATATTGGCAATTATTGATAAACATAGCCCCAGATGGAGCCCACAAACTTTCATCTATCATAACATATATGTCCTAATATGTCTGGTTTCCCTTGATGTGTAGTGGTCACAGTTCCACTTTCTTGGTTCAAGTTGCATGTATATTGAGCATCTATGTCAGAGATTCATGTCAGTTCTCCCTGAGGAAGTGGGACTTGTCCCTGTGAAACACTTCGGAGATTCCTGTATGAAACACCCCGTATGACCATCTGGGACTATGTTTATTAATAATTGATATTTTTTAGTGTCTTATATGAGAGGATGTGGCACCAGTAAAACCGTGTAGACAATAGAGTCTGCGCTGGACAGTCTTCTTCCCATTTTTCATTATATTGTCCCTTTTAAATTTATTTGTTTTAAAGCTTCACAGTGGCTGTGTTGATGCACATATTCTAGTCAGTAGCATTCAGTGAAAGGGCTAGAATTTATGAAAATCAAGTTGAAGGCTTCTGCATTCTGCTCCCCCATCTGTTTGTAAACCATGTGCAGGTTGCAGGCAAACACTGGGTGAATATTCTGAGTACCTTTTTCCTTCTTGAGAAGGGTAATGCTGACAAGCAGGCTATCGCACCTTTTTCTTATCCATCCTTGCTCTTCTTTGCGTGATGTGGTCTGCTTCTTGAAGTGGGATGAAAAAAACACAGGCTAGAACAATATTTAATGTTTTATTCTGGACACGTATCGTAATCTTCACATATCTTATACTATCTAATCCAGAATAGAAATACAACATTGACAGTTTTATCTTGGACAATTATCTTTCTCATTTACAGGAATTCTGATAAAGCAGGACCCATCTGCCATTGGTGATCACGTCATCTGCCATTGGTGATCATATCATCTAATTGTGCAATACTGTAATAGTATGATTTAATGTGCGAAATTGATGAGGTCAAGATTAATTAGGAAGATTGTAAAGTGAACAGAAGATAGGTTCAGTTATATGGATAGTATATAGTATTATAGATTGTAGATATTATTATATATTTAAAGAGGAAGTAAACCGTGATGGGTTTACTTTCTCTTTGATTCCCTGCAAAGGTAAAGCATAATGGACTACTATGCACCGCATAGTAGTCCATTATGTGTCACTTACCTGACACAGGAGCCAGCGAAGTCACCGCTGTCCCCTGTAGTACCGAGCGTCCATCTTCTTGGTGGATCTCGCTGCTCCGGCACTGTGATTCGCCGGAGCAGCGATGACATCACTCCCGTGCATGCGCACGGGACCCGACACTCGCGGCATGTCGCCGCGATCTATGGCTTGCCCAGTGCGCCTGCACGCCGCTGTCTACGGCGCATGCACCATAGACAGCGGTGGCTGTCTTCAGGTAAATATCTCCTAAACCGTATAGGTTTAGGAGATATTTCTTGGACCTACAGGTAAGCCTTAATCTAGGCTTACCTGTAGGTCAAAGTGGTTTGTAAGGGTTTATAACCACTTTAAGAATGCACTTAAAATATTTATGAACAAAAGAAAGTTACTGTAAAATGATTTGTTCTTGGTGTGGTACTACAATGAAGGGTATCTCAAAAAGCCCCCAAGACAATTTTTAGCAGATTTGTAATATAGTTCAAGGTGTTAAATTTTATTCCCAATATCTTGGCTTACCCGAGACTCACGTTCTTCTGTAATACAGTTTGGTATTTCATCTAGTGTGCAGGAGACAATACAAATCGAAGGCAAAAAAATGTTTTTTTAGGTGTAGTTAAATTGAAAATGTAGCACCTGTTTAATAATATATCTTCACACTGAATTCATAACACAGTCAAAAGCAGCCCAATAATATAACAACCACAACTAAATACGTTGATTTTCCAGTTCTTTATTGGAGACCATTTTAAAGATGACCTATAATTTAATGGAGACCATCTTAATATTATCACATACTGTATGTACCCTAATAAATCAGCTTTTCTGCAGCCCTGCCCATGTCTTTCGTGCTATTAGGCAGCTCTATAATGTCCCGGTGAGTTTGTAGACCGTGTGGAAAGATGGAAAAAGTCAAGCTATTCAGGAAAGGAAAGAAGAAAGATGTCAGCTCCTGGAAAATATTATTCAGTGAGTGAATAGAAGCATTTCTGCAAGGGAGTGAATGGAAAGACTGCTTCAAGGTCTATGAAAAGAGAACCTGTGTTTTCATGCTTCCCACTCCCTGTTTAGTCTGAACAAGACTCAGGGGAATAAGGGGAATTCTTTGGGCAACAAAACCATGTTCCCGTACGTGGTGTTATATGCAGCATATGTGCACATTGGAACATCTGTATCCTGCATTAAGTGACACATTGACAGTGATACAACCACTTCCTTTTATGCTGTTATCATAAAGGTGACAGCAAGCTAATGGAAGGTTCATTTATACAAACAGGAAAAATAAATGATGCTACTGGAAATCAGGTGTGTTTAGACAGATAGTAATAGTAGGGTACATAAGCCATGAAAAAGGTTAAATGTTAAATAAAAACAGCTCTGTTTTACTTTATTGGTTACGGTATATTATGGGATCAAAAATGCTCTGATGTTTCAGCGTACATCTTAAAATTATTTGAATAAATAATTGAATAAAAAAACAAACAGAAATGTAGATATGTTTTAATAGTTTCAGTCAGTTATACCAAAGCTTTAGCAGAGATCACCATATACCGTTTATACCTTCTCTATAATTCCTTCTCTTTACTGTAGATTGGCAAAGTGATTTTGGTAATGTGATTAAATTACATGGGCTATTTAGTATACTTCTACATCCCAGCTGAGCAGGTTTCGGGTCCTGTCCCCTATTTCTTTGTGTTTATTCATACTTTTTGTTAGCAAATGCATCACCATATGGATGAATAGTAGTACATGTAAAATGCCTACATAATGTGCTATTCATTCATTTAAAAACTCAATAAAATCGGACAGCAGCATCTAAATCACCAATCTGAGTTGGATGTGTAACAAGCTCCAACCAAACAATACAGGCATACTCCACTTTAAAGTACACAATGGGGTTTATTTACTAAAGCTGGAAAGTGCAAAATCAGGCTCACTTCTGCATAGAAACCAATGAGCTTCCAAATTTTATTACCAAAGCTTAATTGAACAAGCTGGGGTTAGAAGCTCATTGGTTTCTATGCAGAAGTGAGCCTGATTTTACACTTTCCAGCTTTAGTAAATAAACCCCATTGTGTACTTAAAAGTGGGGTATGCCTGTAATTAAAAGTGCACTATCCTTGTGCTAGATAGATGCATATTATTAGGCTGCTTTCACACTAGGGCAGTGGGTCCGTTAGCGGTAAAGCGACAGTAGTTTTAGCAGCGTTTTATCCCTGTTTAAGCGTGCTTTTTTGGGTGCTATCGGGGGGCTTTTAAATTCTGCTAGCGGCTGAAGAAGGTGCCTGTGTTGCAATGCTTCTAAATCGCTTTTCAGGCACTTCAGAAGCGCTTCCAATTCTTTCCAATGGACAGCACCCCAAAGATGCTGCTTGGCGGTCTTTTTTTCTGTCCCACAAGCACATTGCCCCAGTGTGAAGCACTCGGGCTTTCACACTGGGGAGGCATGAGAGGCAGTTTCAGGTGCTTTGCAGGTGCTTTACGGGCTCTATTTTTAGTGATAAAACGCCTGAAAACTTTCTCAGTGTGAAAGGGGTCCTAGTGTTTGTAATCTTAATCGGACGTCAACCTTCACCATACAACAATAAATAATTTAATAACAAAAGTCCACCATCAGATGTAAAAGCAATACAGTCACAATTTATTACTATGCTACATGTTAAAATTTCTAGTCTACCAGGTTGAATGTAATAGAGTTGCTGTTAAGCAGATTAAAAATTACAGTCTCCTTTATGGGTTGCAAACACCCTTGTGCTGGGCATAAACCTGACATTTACATGCCCCTTGTGCGTCAGCAATAATGGGAAAAATGTGCACCACAGCTCTGATTAGTATAATATGGTCTTCAGAAAGGATACAGCAGGCCACTCATGTGCTACCCAGTATATAAATGTGTATATAAATTAATTAAGTTAAGGAGTTTGCTGCTAACACACAGCAGTGTCTCATACATACCAAGTTAAAGGAACAAAAAGTTGAAATAATAAACAATAATAAATAATAAACAATATGGTGAACAATAAATATACAAAATATCAAAATGTGTAAGAGTCATCTCATAAAAAATTCAATACACAGTATAAAACAATTGAAAGAATATTACCACTTTCCGACCGCCTCACGCCGATATACATTGGCAGAAGGGCTCTTACAGGCAATCTAACATACCTGTACGTTGCCCTTTAAGAGGTGGCCAGCGGGCACACGTGCGGCAAGCTCCGTGAGTCGGGTCACGGGTCTTGTGGACTCGATCACCTCACGGGGAGGAAGAATGGGGAGATGCTAATGTAAACAAGCAGCTCCCCGTTCTGCCTAGTGACAGTGTCACTGATCTATGCTCCCTGTGATCGGGAGCAGAGATCAGTGACGACATTTTGCACAAACCAATCAATAAATGTTTATTACGTTTTTTTTTACCAAAAATATGTAGAAGAATACGTATCGGCCTAAACTGAGGAAAAAAAAGTTTTTTTATATAGTTTTGGTGCATATTTTTTATAGCAAAATGTAAAAAATAATGCGTTTTCAAAATTGTCGATCTTTTTTTGTTTATAGCGCAAAAAATAAAAACCACAGGGGTGATCAAATACCACCAAAAGAAAGATCTATTTGAGCGAAAAAAAGGACATCAATTTTGTTTGGGAGCCACGCTGCACGGCCACGCAATTGTCAGTTAAACCGACACAGTGCCGAATCGCAAAAAGTGCTCTGGGCAGGAAGGGGGTAAATTATTCCGGGGCTGAAGTGGTTAATAATGTGCTTAATCCATTAGACAGTGCTGTAAATATATTACTCAAAGAAAGTGTCAATGCCTTACTGGGCAATGCATCCAATCACCAGTGTAGTAAATTCAAAAAAATACCTAAAAGTGTAAAAATATATAACAATATGCAAAGTCCCATCAAACACTACATGGATGTCTTAAAATGAAGTGACATAAATTCCTGTAATTCAGTGACTTCAAAGCAATTCAGTGCTCAAGCAATATGCAGAGTGGCAGCTCACCTAAAATGTAGACCTATATTCACATACAGGTCATAATGCATTTTTTTTTTCTAAATACATGTGTAGCGGCTGCGTGGTCTTCCCCCCTTCTTCTCCTCTCACACATCTAGCTGGGCCATTCCAATTCAGGTGGCCTGTAGGCAGGACAACCTCCCCTCTTATGCTAATAGGTGGGAGGTTCCTCTACCAGTTTTTATTGCAGATGCAAATTGTGTGATTTCCTGTGCACACTAACTTGCTTTCTCCGATTGTATATAAAAAACATATAACAGGTTACAGACTTTTTTTTTTACTTACTTTGGGGACCAAAGGTTATTTAGTGGGGGGAGTGTGTAGCAGGTACCCCTCAAGGCTGATTGAATCCCTGAAGGAGAGAGCTGCCTGCTAGAAGCTGTGTGGGCTTCCCCCTTTCTCTCCTCTCACATACACAGACACACAGAACTGTTTACTTTGTTGCCTCCCTATTGGAAGAGACTGAGAGCCAATCATCAGGGAACAGCAGCAAAGAACTGTGGAATATGAAGTCCCAGCACAAGGCAGCCTGACTGACGGTGTGAGGGGGCAGGACTGCAAATCCCAGGCTGCACTGCAGAGAGTCAAGAGGATTTTGAGAGAGACTATAAAAAGCACAGGACGGACCAGGCCGAGAGGCCTTGTTTCCTGGATCCCTTTGGGAGAGCCACCCTCTGTTGCTGTGTGAGGGGAGTGTGACCTACCAAGGAGCACACAGTCTGCAGCTCCAGCCCAGAGGAACAGAACCCGCATGCTTCCAGGATGATGCTCCACAGCAGCACAGAATGTCATGGAATCAGCCTATTCAACAGGTAAGAGATTGAAAGCCATTGTGACACATCAGCAGCCAGTAGAATCGGTTGATCACTCTTTGGAGGACCACTGAATGCGTACAGGATTGGTGAGGGGGCTTTGCCTAGGAATCGTATTGCCTTCTATAAAACACCACACCTGAATACTGTGCACAGACACCTGTTATCTGGATCACGTAGAGGAGTGCTATATCATTACCCTGTTACATTGAGGGACCCTTGTCCACAGCACTCCACCATGCTGGTGAAGAGAACAAACCCAAAGCTTTGCTCCTAGAACATTATTGTTGTTGCTCTTAAAGGAGACACACCACTAGGGTTTGTATTACTTCATGTGTATTGGAGGTACTATTGGCCGGCCTGTGGTTCCTCTTTAGCCATAGTATTCTACATAAATCAATAGCTTGTTTGGGAAGTCCATTTAACCTGTGTATCTTGTTATTATTATTTTATTGTTGCATAGTGTCATTGGCTGTTTTGGGAACTGTTTCAACCAAGTCCTGGCTACTTATACAGGACTTGGCTGACTAATATTACTTTAAACTTGTCTCTGGTCCAAGTAAACTTTAGAGAGCCGAACTGAGTTTGTGTGTTATTACTGGGTTATTCCATTAATCACATTGCTAGGTGTGCCAGAAGGGCTGGGACAGTTCTTTGGGTTTGAGAGGCAGAGTAACGGACTGAACAAACAAAAGCAGCTCCTTCGGGGGTATCGCTATACACAGGGTCTTCATCACAAATATATTATGCAGGGTTCACAGATTCTCCTCTCCATATACCATCACATAGAATAATGAAAGGCTCGGCTGCGACCGGAAGTGATGTCACCCAGGTCCTCCTAATGCATTGTGCCACAATCACATGACTTTCTCAAGGGCTCTGTAGGTTATACCGCACTGTGCACAGCAGGAGCATTGCTAGAACAACGCGTTTTAACGAGCATGCACTTTATCAAGTCTCTGCATTATAATGACCAGTGTCATTTAATCTGAAAGATTGGGAAGATATTGTGAATGGAGGTTATCGTGGCAGAGGGTTATCACTTGGCATTTCTCTCTGAATTCTTAAAAAGCAGATTAAATGTAAGATTCCATGTTGTCCATAGTGATAGCTATTTGGGTTGAACTAAGTCACAGAATGTAAAATTATTTTCTATGTCTGCCCACACACTCAGCTTTACATAGTTGAGGACAGTCATTCAAATGCCAGCTGTGTCTAATCCTTCCAGTAAACACATATGAGAAAGCTGTTGAAACACTGTGGACTTTAAATATTATTCTGAACCTGGCACTTGTATTCGCTCACAGTCATTACACTGCTCTGTACGTTGCTGCCAATGTTAGCATGTATGTAAGTTCCAAAGTCATTTATCATCTTGAAACTTTGCATCTTGAGAAAAAGCTTTTGATAGACTGTAAAATAGTTATTTTTCAGTTCAGTCATTTGCTTTGCTTTGTTATCTGACAAGTGCTGATATACTGTAGACCACTGATGGCAATGCAGGCAAATATTAGCACCACCTGTGTGATTCAAAAAGTTAAAGAGCTCTTGTGCAGACATAATGTATAGTTGATTTGTTTAATCCGCTTAGTACACAGTCTTAACAAATATATCACTTTTATATATTTAACATAGGAACACTGCTTAGAAAAAAATGTATTTTAACAGTACAGGTGGTCCCTGGGTTTCAAGCATCTGACTTACAAACGACCCCTACTTACCAATGGAGGGAGTAAACAAGAAATGAGAGGAAATCTGCCCCTAGGAAGGGAAATTCACTCATGTAAGAGTTATCAGGGGAAAAAGGTGTCTCCACTGAAGCTTTATCACCAATCCTTGTTTTGACAACAACCCAAAATGTTCAAAATCCAATTGTCATAGGGACAGAAAGTGAGGTGAAATCTTTTGAACAGGGGCACAGACAGCAAAACAAACGTTACAGGGGTGTTAAACCTTCTCTATGCTATCTAAAAAACTTAAAAAAGATTTTTTTGGCTGGAGCAAATTTACCTGTTACAATTTACAAACAAATTCAACTTAAGAACAAACCTACAGACCCTATCTTGTTTGTAACCCGGGCACCGCTTGCACTTAATTCCTGCCCAAATATTATTAATTTTTCTCATAGGTACTTCCACATAGCAGCAGTTTTACAGAAGTAAGTCTTCTGCTGTAAACATATACAGTAAGTGCTGCATTTTATTACATTATTGATTAAAAACTTTGCAATATGTGTAGCATGAGGGAAAGGTCTGCTCCCCTTCATGGCTGGAATACAGGCAACCATCTTGGTGGCCCTCAGAGTCAGCCTGATTTTGGGTGGTCCGAGGCTTAATAGCATAACTGATTTTCTCACTTAACTACTTTAAATGTAGCATTCATATAGAATAGCCATATATTCTATCAGAAAACATGCACTGTCCATAGCATGTTCCACTTACAGGGGCTTAGTGGTGCCCATGGCATCCAAAGTACAGTCCCACACTTTTCTATAGACCAGGCCAAAAGTGGAATCCTTAACACTCTATCTTTTCCACAGAGGATCACAGAACACATATATCGGCTCCTCCAGACCTTGCTAGTTGCAGACTCCGCAAGAGTGTATACACCATTGACAATGAATAGTTCATTCACTTTTAATAAAGGGATATCCAGTCAGGTTAGCTTTTCTTTTATGTTTTTCTAGCAGAAAAGATTATTTACAAAGTCTAAGTGATTGGAAATAGTAAGGCCATTTTCTTGAAGGCAAAGCAACTAATTTCTCTTGAATGTTTCAAATAAATGAACAGTTCCTATGCTTTGACTAAAATACTCACCGCTGGTCAGGTGTCCCATAAGCACTGACTGCATGCTGCTGCTGCCTTGTAACTCTTCCCAAGCCAAACCCAGCTGTGTTGCAGGACAAATATCATCGCTTCTCCAAAATGGCCACCCCAATCAGTACCAATAATAGGCCTCTTTTCAAAGAGAAAAATAAAAATATTTTTTTAGATACACTTTACAGTTCATTGTCAACTGGGGAACTGTAACACTGACTCTTTGGCGTGTCAGACATCTGCAGAGAGATCACTGCTTCCACACAGAGAGCAAGGATTCTTCTCTGTAGCCTGCTGGCAGAGGACACATTTCTATTCAAGCTTTGGATGCTTTCTAAAAAGAACAAACTGTAAGATTTTGAAAAACGTTTGTTCTGATGCACCTGCAATATATTTGGTTTATTTAAACTTGAAATTCCTTTTGACCTTAACTTCCATGTACTATTGAGGATCCAGTCTATATCATTATCAGTAAGTTTACATTGGATGTTTTAGTGTAGGAATCAACCAGAACTCCTTGTCTGCATTTGGACTGTGGGACCCCAGTTGGAAACCTGCAGACTGCACAGTGTATTTATTTATTGATTAATCACACAAGGAATTTTGCACTTACCAAAAACATTTTATTTTCTTGATTGGTAGAACAATTCACAAAAGAAACTACCACCATTAGACTTGCAGGTATCTATAAAAATTAAAGAGGTAATCTTAATATTTGAGTCACTTTTATAGAATATTATATTGGAAATATCATTATATTATACTAAAAACATGATACTGGCAAAGGAATTAAAAACCTATAATTTTAGATCTGCTACAAAATGCAACTGGCAGGGGCACTGAAAAAAGTTGTTACACAAAAGCTTAAAGGGGTTCTGCACTCAGAATAAAACATTTGCCCATTCTCTTGCCTCTAGTTAATATATTTCATAATGCCACCTGTTTTTTTTTTTGCATTTTTTTTTGCAATTACAGCCTGTAATTACCGAAATCACGCGAGATGTCGGCTGTAGCACCCGAGATCTCGCGAGATGTCGGGTGCATTAGCCGCAATGTCTCCTGGGATTACACGAACGAGATCCCAGGAGACAGTGCGGGCTTCAGCAGGAAATGACGCTGATCCCCGCAAGAGACCGCCCATCGCCGCAGGGGTTTAAAATAAACTACTAAAGATTACAAAAGGTAGGTGAATGCAAAAAAAAAACAGGTGGCATTATGAAATATATTAACTAGAGGCAAGAGAATGGGCAAATGTTTTATTCTGAGTGCAGAACCCCTTTAATAGCTCTTTACACAAGTATAACAAAATGATTTGCACACAATGGCACATACAACATAAAAGCTTTCCCTGCTCCAGGACCTCCATGTGAAGCAATTCATTCATCACTGTTCTTTACAGAATGAAATTCCCTGGGTCAAACTAGAAGATTTGCTACTAAGTGATCATAAAAATAATATTTCATCTGTTTTTTAAATCTCTGTCGGAAATAAATAGACTGGCTACAAACTTTATTCCCAAACTTTAGTCAATAGCTTGATTGTTTCCAAATGGAAAAGAAAGAAGGCATTTAAGCCCTAAAGCTTCAGCTCCAGCATAATGTCCAGAAATGCTTCTAACTGTGAGAATATAATACAGGTCAGTGACAGGTCCCACATAGGAAGATTGGTGCACGTGTTTGTCCCCCTCTTGTCTCCCAGTATAATACACCCGTGGACACCCAATGCACTGTATACAGGCATACCCCACTTTAAATTAGACAATGGGGTTTATTTACTAAAGCTGTAAAGTGCAAAATCAGACTAATTTCTGTACAGAAACCAATGAACTTCCAGGTTTTATAAACAAAGCTTAATTGAACAAGCTGGGCTTAGAAGCGCATTGGTTTTTATGCAGAACTGAGCCTTATTTTGCACGTTTCAGCTTTAGTAAATAAACCCCATTGTGTACTTAAAGGTGGGGTATGCCTGTAATGTGCACTTTTCCTTTTGTAATTCAGTTACTATTGTAGTCTTCTTTGGGGGTGGGGGTGGGGGGTTATGAGAAATGGCTCTCCTCAAACAGGATATTGCACTAAACCTGTAGGTAAATAAAAGAACCAAAACCTTTGCTTAGTGGAAGAATGACATTGATAATAAAGTTGTCAGTGCCTCTGGCCAGGGCAGGACCTCTGTAAGCCTAATCAAAGTAGTTGGAAACAGAGAAACTCCCACAACCAGTTTATAATATTAAACAATTAGCATATAGATACACACCAGTATAGAAATAATGCATTCTATATATACGAATGGATTAATAGAAGTACATACATTCAGTGTAAAAACAGATATTGTGCACATATACCCGGATATACATACTTATTTATAGAGTTCCTACCAGATGTTACTTCCTTTTATTTCCGTTTTTGGTTGTATTGGAATAGCAATATGGCAGAATCCACTCTTCCGGTCTACAGATGTTGACTTTCCTAAATACCATTTCAAAAATGGCCGATTGGATACTTCCGGTTCCGGTTTTCGGTATATATAATGAATTATACAGCGGCCAATCAGTATCCCCATGAAGAAGTCACGTGGTATGACGTAACGCGTAGGGAGTGGCCGTAGGACTTCCCGGAAGTACAGTAGGACTGGTGGAAGACGCCACGCCACCATTTTAACTTTTCTTGCTGTGTTTTTTTCTATAATATGTGAGAGTCCGATTTTACTTGTCTATTAATAAACTGCTCGTTTTATTCTCAATATACTACACCGTTGGAGCCTCCTCTTTCTCTCTCTTCCCCCCCCCCCCTCTTTTTTTGAGCTATTTTCCACGGATCATTACGTTTGGGTTATCATTACAATACATGAGCTATTAATGGCCCTCTAGTGGCCGGATATAGAAGTCATCTCCTATCTGGCACAGTAAAAGGATCCCTCTGGCGGCTGAATATGAGGAGTGAAGTGGGATATCTTCTGATTTTGTGATGAGCCTAATTTTCCTTTTTTAAGGTGAGAGTTCTGTGAGCCTTTTCTTCTGGGATTGTTTACCACCGTTTGATCATCCATTTCTCATCATTGGTGTTCATGAATATATGGACTATTTATTTATATTTACATTGATCTTTTTACACGGTTTTTTGCACATAGCAATTTCTGGACTTTATTATTTTGGCATATTTTGCGCAGGACTTTTTTTCGTTTACCTACCAGATGACTGTTGCAGGAAAGCCCCATTGCAGACCCTCCATCTGTTACCCAACTAGCCTGGTACGCAACCCTAGGTACTGACACTGTGCATGTGAGATATAAATAGAAGAGAGATACTCTATTTGTCACAAGGATTCAGCAATACACTTAACCCACTTGAGCTGCCACCTGCATACCCTTTAAGGGGTTTTACATGCTGGGAGGTGGGGCTTAAGGTCATGTGACCTCCGTGATTGGCCATCACAGAGATCACATGATTGGAAATCTCCTGATTGCAAGCACTATTGCATGAGAAGGAGGAAATAAGACAAATAGGGGGTTATTTATGAAAGGCAAATCCACTTTGCACTACAAATGCAAGCTAAAAGTGCAAAGTCCACTTGAAATTGCACTGCAAGTGCATTTGGAAGTGCACTCGCTGTAAATCTGAGTGGTAGATCTGAAATAAGGGGAAGCTGTGCTGATTTTATCATCCAATCATGTGCAAGCTAAAATTCTGTTTTTTTTTTATTCTCCTTGCATGTGCCCCTCGGATCCACAGCGACTGCACTTTCAAGTGCACTTTGCACTTGTAGTTTGCACTTGTTGTATTGCAAAATTAATTTGCCTTTTGTAAATAACCCCCATAGTGGAAGATATCTGTCTAAGGACATTGGCGGTTATTTATGAAAAGCAAATCCTCGACGACAACCCATGTGACATCAACCGATGACCCCGCCCCTTGTCCCTATATAAGTCGCCACGCAGCGCGTCCCTGGCATTGCGGCCGGAGAGAGCATCGAGTCAACATCTCCAGGCGAAGAAGGAGAAGAAGAACGGAAGGCGGCGGCGGCGACGACAGAAGACCGAGCCACCGCCTGTAAAAGAGCTATAAGAAGGCGTGGTGGCCCCGCAGAAGAACCAAAGAGGGGGACAAGACCCCCGAAGTCGGAAGAAGAGGCCGCGGCGAGGAAGACCCCCGAAGACGGAAGACCCCGGAGCTGTGCAATAAACTATTTTATCTTGTGTGTTGTGTTTTTTTGTACTTTATTTTACAGGTGAATGGGTAGGGGTCATTGTACCCCATACTCATTCACATAGGGTGGGGGGCTGGTATCCGGGGCCCCCTTATTAAAGGGGGCTCCCGGATTCCGATAAGCCCCCCGCCCGCAGACCCTGACAACCAACGGCCAGGGTTGTTGGGAAGAGGCCCTTGTTCTCATCAACATGGGGACAAGGTGCTTTGGGGTGGGGGGCCGCGTGGCCCCCCTTCCCCAAGGCATCCCCCGTGTTGAGGGCACGCGGCCTGGTACGGCTCAGGAGGGGGGGCGCTCGCTCGCCCCCCCTTTCCTGGCCGGCCGGGTAGCGTGCTCGGACAAGGGTCTGTTGTGGACCTGGGGGGACCCGCACGTCGATTTTTTTCGGCGTTGGGGTTCCCCTTTAAGTCCATACCAGGTGGCGGGGCCAGCGACGTCTCCTTCGCGGGCCCCGCCTACCTGGAGACGTGCTCGAAATGAGCGGACTTTCCTCCGCGTGCGTGGGCGAGTCCGTTCATTTCAAAAGTAGGGCGGATAGTACGGTGGACTTAGTACGCCGTATTAGTCCGCTGAAAAAGTAGCCCGTTCGGGAAAGTCCGACGGACAGTCTGGCGGTAAGTCCGCCAGACTAAGTTCGTCGGATAGTCCGCTACATGTGTACGCGGCATTAGACTTACATGCCTACAATATAAAATGCCAAATTTCCATGCAAAATAATTGTACCGCTTTCAGCATCAAAAATCTGAAATAATCATACCGCCAGGGAGGTTAAGAGTGTGTCTATATATAATATTTGCATGGGTATTTATTAAAGCATTAGGTTGTTGCCCTACATTGTTTTTTATTTTAATATTGGTATTTAATAGATGTGGGAAACACATAACAGTGGGAGCAGCAACAACACATAAGGGAAGTATATTGTGAATTGAAAACAGGTTGTGCAGAGAATTATTTAATATAAATTTCTGTTTGGTTAGCCAGGTAGTGTTTAAGATATTTGCGACTTCCAAACAATAGGACACCTCATAAGCCATTTCTTAATTGGATTCTACGAATTACCATTGCTAAACTAAAAGAATGCAAGTGTTTGTGTTTCTGTTAAATGTGCGTTAGCTAACAATTGATTGCCAGCTGAGTTGTTAAATTTAACAACTGAAATGGTATTGTTTTGTAATGTGTGACAATGTCTTTTCATCATAAAGTCATGGATGACAAATGAACACTAAATTAAGTGAAACTTTGGCAATATGAATATTTTTTATGTAATTTAGCCAGGATTTTCACTGAGTGAAAAGCAAGGCCAAAACTCTGACGGCTCGTGCAATAATCTATTGGGCTGTAGCGTATAATGTACTTTTAAGTGGGAAATGCAATAATGTGAACAGAGGGTCAACAGCAAAAGATGTTTTAAAGTAATCCTTGCTTCTGTGTATTAGGGGCCACAGGTTAGAATCTCTGTGTTGAGGTGCTATATTATATATGTAGCTGGTTTGAACATGAAACTTTGCATGATCATGAACTTATGTCTAGTCTTAGTGTATGACTTTCTGTAACTACTGGCTGAAAACTGCAATCAAGTAACCTAACTGAGATTTACACAAAGGTGTGCCATTAAATGAACAAACACCATTAATCAGAAACAGCCTGACTCCTGCGAGATCACAAAGCAAAAGTAATATTAAAAATAGGATTTAGTAAAGAACATAACTTTGGCTATTATTGGTGAGGTAAAACATATTGCATTGATTAGTCTGGAAAGTCACTTTTGAAAACACTCCCTGAATGTATTTATTTTATGTGATTTAGGTAGAATGACAGGGACTGCCATTAAAAATCATGGGGCTCTGTACAGACTACCTGAAAGACCTGGCATGCCCGAAGACACCCGCCGCTCCATATATGAGCCTGGAGGGTCCAATCGGGTTCACTTAAAAAACTGACAGAGGGACCTGATCAGTCCGCTAGTGTGAAAGGGGCCTTAGTCCACAGCTTGTTTCTGCAAAACCCATCCACCTTTTGGCTGCCACCTTCTGGAGATAACAATGCCCTGCGGTGTCACAGGACAGTCTGAGGCAGGAGCCCCAACTGCTGATCCTCCAGGCCCAGTCCTGATGCAGGAGGGCTGGCTGTAAAAGCCTATTGGTAGTTCTGGTTTTATGCTACAGTTCCAATATTTTGCTATACAACAATATCAGCTTTAATAAGCACTAAACTGTGTACATAATGTGGATGTAAAGCAAAGCCCCCAGCAAACATACTACGATAAAATTAATAAATTAGTATTCAATAAAATGAATATTCACCTTTAATCTAGAGATTTCTCCCAACAGTACTTTTTTGTCACTAGATGCCCATAGTCTACTGGTCAGCATCATTTAACCCACTTCCTCTAAACCTAGGTTGCCAATCCAGCTGTGACTGTACAGTGAATGGAGACGAAGCATTGGGATGAGCTTATCTCTCTGCCACTCTGATTTTTCTTCCTATCAGTATACTTTTTGTTAGCACATGAATGGGTTAGCTTATTATTCTGCTTCTTCCTCTAACATTCAACCCTGCTGTACAGGGACTGTAGAAGGGCGATACTGGGCTAAAACTAGGTACTTACACTGCTTGCATTTCAAAAATATCTTTAATTATGTATTAATGATTACAGAGGCACATTATATAGTTTATTTTATATCTTTCTTTTATATTCCACTGTAGGTACATTTCTACTTCTGTCTATGTAGAAAAAATTCAATGATTTTGCACAATAACCTTGTTACTAAAAGGGGTCAGTGATGACAAGTCATACGTATTTCCACCATAATCATAATCCAGTTGCAAGGATAATTGATAATCCTAGTCTTATCAGATTTAGCTATATTTTTGTAGCTATATATATATATATATATATATATATATATATATATATATATATATATATATATATTTTTTTTTTTTTTTTTTTTTTTAAATTAAATTCTTTATTTACGGATTTATATTTTTGTAGCTATATTTTTGCTAAGCTGTTCTTTAACACCAATACATATTATTATGTTTGCACGTAGGCTTTATTTTGCCATCCAGAACACATCAATTTGTGATCCATATTGTAGGTAGAGAACCATTTACAGCTATCTTAATTTCACATTGTACACCATTTAAAATATAACCCACAAAAAAGTGAGTTGCAGCTTAATCCCTTACACAAACAACCATAACTTGTTATAAACTAGCTGATGCATATGAGATCACAAAGTCTAGATACAATAGCTGACTTCACTGATGATATGCATGCCAGCTCCTGTTGGCTTTTTAAAATTAATCCTTTGAATTATTTAGGATAATGCGAGGCAGGCGTTTTTGCATGTAGCATTTTCGTAATTCAAAACATCAACATGCAGACAAGATATCTGACATCATCCTTAAGTCTGTTAATGGAAATGCAAATCGTTGTTTAATTTTGGATTCGGTCACACTTCTGTAAAATCATATGTTACTTTACAATAGGATTAAGAAGTTGTGTATACAGTTCCTGCAATGTGTAAAAAAAATCCAACAGAACAAGTCCCAAAAAAATGACAACTAAAGAGGGACTCTAGAAAAACAGCTAAATATCAATTGAAATATCTACATACTGTATACCCTTTAACCTGATAAAAGATTTTTTCATTCTGTAAAGTTAGTCTTGTTCTTGACACAGCCAGGAACATCAAATGGATAACTGGACAGGAATGATGCTGATTGTCTAATTAGGACGTTATTTTGCTGAACCAAGAAACAGGTGGTGCTTTCTTGCAAACATGGTAACATTAGTCCATGTTGTGTGTGTGTGTACACAACTCCCCCAGAAATGTAATTAGCTTTTCCCATAGCTTGGCATGAAATTGAAGCTCCCTTCCCCCTCTCCATTGCACCGTTCTTAGGCTTGTGGCAGGAAGTCTTTACATGTACATTTTTAGAATGACAGAATCTCTGTAGGGCATACAGTGAAACCTTAACAAATTAGGGTAAAATTCCATTGTGTCACCATGTTCGATGCCCCCTACATATGCAGAAGTTTAGCATCTGCATTATGTTCTGCATAATTCTTCTTGTTAGAACATAACAACTAAATTTGACTTACCTATGCATGGACATATCATATATGGGCAAGTCAGTTAAATATTTGGCAACTTGAAGTTTAGAATGCTCATACAGACCTTTTTGTTTAAAGGCTCCTCAATGGAAATATTAATTCAGATTTAAAACTCAGAAGAACTAATTTACATTTTCTTTTCTCAAAGAAAAGCTTTTATTGATTTTCCTTTTACAGTATAAAAGTAAGGGACAATCAAAGAGGTTTGTGTAAACAGGGTGCCTAGTACCACAGGCAGGGTCTATTATTCAAAGGCTGATATGAGAAAAAAGGGGGAAGGCAGGGTATAGGGTGGGAAAGGCAGGAGGACATGGTTTATAATGGGAACGAAGGTGAAAGCTGCGTAGACAAGGTGAAGTGATGATGTGATATGAGAAAGAAATAGACACAAGGCGGCAATATTTATGAAGCACTATACAACTGTATGGTTCTTCTCCTGTTGCTGGTCTGGTATCCAGATATTGAAATTAACATAATCATCTGAGGCTCAAAATAATTTGTGGGTGGTTGAAGAAGTATATAAGAACGGTAGGATGGGAGAAGAGTTAAGTTGGGGAATGGTGGAAGAAGGATACATATGCAAATTGGGTGGATGTGAAGGGGGGGGGGGGGGGGTTATAGGCTGAGGAAGCAGGTGGGTTTAAAGCGTGTGCAGATAATGGGTCATATTGACCTGACATATGTGGATTAGCATGTATTTGCAAATGTGTGCAAACAAAACCCCTGTTTATAATGTGAACTGTTAGACAGGACAATTCAGTTTGTTGCAGGCTGGTTGGTAAATTGAGCTGGGGATCTTTCTTTGTTTTTGTTTGACGTGTGTCACACTTCCATGTGCTCCTTGCTGTTAAGGCCAGTTAAAGGTTGGGGCAGTTGCCATTTGTTTGTACTCTTGCATAATTGGTTGGCTTCCAATGTCTTGGGATTATAGTTGTTGCTGTGTTCAATAAATGTTGAAGGAAAAAACATGTGGATTGTTTTATTGGAATACTGAAGTAGCAAATAAGGAATGGTACTGGTTGGGTAAATCTAGGGTACAATTGCTAAGGAGGGTATGAAAGAGTGTACTTCTAGAAAGGATGAAAGTCGGGGGCATGACCACCATATATGCAAGAGCTTGCTTGAGTCTGTTAGTATATATCGGGTATATATGAGGACATAAGGTGGCGTGTCACTGCACTATTGTACCATCTTAAGCTTATCTTATAGCTTTTTTTTATGGATATTAACATTGACTGAACTTTTAATCTTGGGAATATTCATATGTTCCTGTTTTGCTCTAGATCAGGTTTCCAAAAGTTAGAAAATGGGAGGTTTTTCAGAGAGAAGGAATGAACAAAAAGAATAGTAGCTGTTGGAGATGAAATGATAAAATGGTTCCATGGATATACATATACGTTTTTAAATGGTGTGAGTGATCAGTTAAAGAGGTTTCTGTGTTTGGCACAGTTTAGGAAGTGACGTATCTGGAAATATGTCCAGTACAGCAGTTTGCAGTTTGTTCTTATGGTATAGAGGTTGCTAGGGCCTCAGAAGACTTCTCATTTGAAGGAGTGTGCAATAAGTCCGATGTTCTGATTTAAATTCTTGTTCGAGGTCAGTGGCAGAAAGTACTGAAACCATTGGATAAGGGGAAGTCGGCTATAGCAACCATGATATCTACAGTACTTTTTTCCCAGTACTGTAGATAGTTCTGCTGTAATTCTGTAATGTGTGTCTGTAGTTGATTTTTTTAGATGATGTGTCAACGTATTTTTTTATTGCTTTTATTTTAACACAACCTTCTCATATTTATGTTATTTTATTGTGAGAAAGAACAAGAATCACAGTTTCTGATACTGTTCAAAGACCCCTCCAGCTGTAGAAAATGTTCAGTTAGCAATGAAAATATTTATTTTTCAGTTCACTAAACCCTTCATGTCCTGTGACATAATCCTAGATAGCTTGCCTAGGATTCATTTGCTATTTTCATGAGCAGCTCTGTATAGAAGAAGGGAGTAGCATTGCTATGTCTGTCCTGCTGCCTCACTTGTAATCAAAATACCAAAGTCTTGGTGGGGAGTGCAAACCTCATAATTACTGCTCGTTCTTAAATTCTGTTTTTTTCAGATAAAAAATCAACTGTCTTTACTTTCAAAATTACAGGCTCCAGTTAAGAGAAACATGATATCTCTTTCTGAATATTCTTCCAAACGCTATCTAAAATATGTAACACTATTGGAATATTCAGAATATTACAGTCGGCTCTTTATCTTTGAATGGCCATGGGTTTAGAATAAATAGTTTTACTTGGCATTTGTTGCATCTGCAATTAAAATATGTTTAAGAAATGTCAGTTGTAACACACTGATTAGGGACCCTAGCCAGCAAAAGCAGATTTACACTGGTCATAGGTATCAGTAAACTGTTAACATGCATGCACAATCTAATTTGTCATTTGTTTTAGCTCAGGAAATTAGGCAGGTGGGGGGAGTATATGCTGACTTCTCTCAGGGTAAGCTAAGATGGTCAGATAAGACTGTCTGAACATCATGATCCTTGTAGACAAGATCAGTCATTAAGTGCTGTCAGAGAGTGACTCACAAACATTTGCAGGTCATGTTATCCACAATTTTACATGTAACCTGCCCAGAAACAAAATGTGCATAAGCCATGAACCAGTTATTGCAATGAACATCAACAAATTAATTAATGTGTATTTCCACTTTTGCAGTCAGGTTTGAGAAAACCACTCTAAATGCAGAGCTGGATCTAGCCTGCCTGATGTGGGGGTGTAATACAAAATGTTAGGGGGGCAGAGGATGGGAGGTCAGCAGAGCAGAGTATAAGGTCAGCAGTGTGTTCTGCAGTGTACAGATGCCATTAGTTTGTAGGGAAGTGTACAGAGGTCAGCAGGGTACAGTGGCTATCAAGACAGAGGACAGGGACCAGAAGGACAGTGTACAGGGTTAGCAGAGAGGAGTTCAAGGGTCAGTAGGATGGAGGACAGGGGCCAGGAGTAAGTGAGTTCAGAGATTGATAGTAAGTGAAACAAAGTTCAAAGATCAGTAGTAGGTGATGCAGAGTCCCCTCTCCTTACATCAGAGTTCCTAGAGTTGCTTCCTTAACCTCCCTGGCGGTGTGATTATTTCTGATTTTAGGTTTAGCTGTACCATTATTTTGCATGGAAATTTGTCATTTTATATTGTAGGCCTGCAATTCTAAGCCCTTGTACACACGAGCGAACATTCTGACAACTAATTCGGATTTTGTCCGAAACTGTTGCATATACACGTTCGGACAAAGTTGTCGGAAACTCCGATTGTACATAACGTGATGACGTTATTTTGTTACGACGGGACTACGTTCAGGCTAGTAGCCAATAGCTTTGGTCTAGGAATTTGATCTGAGCATGCGTGGCACTTTGTCCGTCGGAGTAGGCTACACATGATCGGAGTATGTCCGATCGGAGCATTTTGTCGGAAAATTTTACAGACAGGTTGGAAAACTTGGTCCATCGGATACTCCGACAGAAACAGTCCGATGGAGACCACACACAGTCAGATTATCCAACAAAACGGTCCGATAGGACACATTCCGTCGGAATCTCCGACCGTGTGTACAAGGGCTTAGGAATAACTCATCCTGGGTATGATAGTAGTTTGAAACACAAAATCATAAATTATAATATAATAAATAACTATAAATAATTATAACAAATAATAATATAACAGTAATAAAAAATATTCAATAATGTAATAAAATCAAAAACACTGAAATTTGCTCAGTTGCAGAATTGTCGCTGTCATTAGATTTAGTTTTTGATGACGAATTTCCCCAGAAATCGCTATCGCTCAATTCTGCAAGTGATTATAATTTATTATCGCTGTTTTCTAGCTGTTCTATAACCACTTTTGGCATAAAGGGACACTTTTTGGTTGCTATGGACAATCTCCAAATTCCAGGCAGAAAAAAATGCATTTATAATATAAAACGACATGCAGGGCACTGGACAGATCACTAGGGACAAAGGGGTGTGTCAAGATTACAGTACTGTATGTGTATTGTGTGTTTTAACTTTTTTGAATTTGGCACCAATCTCCGCTGCCGTGCGTCGTAACGTCACAGGGAAGGGAGCTCAGCGGCACTCGGGCACTGTGTAAATTGAGCGGAGGACAGCTCGCACACACAGCGGGGAGGACAACGCAGGATCCAGGGGACAAGGTAAGTAACCCTCCCTGTATCCTGCAATGCGATCCCGAGTCTGGCTCGGGGTTACCGCTTATGGTACTGAAATTTCACCCTGAGCCAAACTCGGGAATACCGCCAGGGGGGTTAAGGGAGGGTCCCCAGAGGTTCCCTAGTTACCTCAGGTCCTATACTTCAGGGTCCCCCTCCTTCCTTGCCAAAAGCTCCCTCTGTTACACTAGGGTCCCAAGAGTCCCCCACTTACTTCAGGGTCCCGAAAGTCCCCCACTGACATCAGAGCTTACATAGTCCCTCTCTCCCCCTTTCATCAGTGACCCCAGAGCCCCCCAACGTCAGTGTCCATTGAGTCTCTCCCTTACATTGGGGTCCCCAGAGTTATCTCCCTTAGGCCAGGGTCCCCAGAGTCACCCTCTGTTACATTAGGGTCCTCAGAGCCCCCCTCCTTACACAGGGTCCCCAGAGTCAGTCTATTAAATCCAGGTTCCCAGAGTTTCCCTAGTTACAGAGGGTCTCCTCTCCTCCTTACTTCAAAGCCCTAGAGCTACCCCCCTTACATCAAGGTCCCCAGAGTCACCCCATTTACCTCAGGGTCTACAGAGTCCCTTTCCTTACATCAGGATCCTCAGAGCCCCCCCGTGCATCAAGGTCCTCAGAGCTACCCCACTTACATCAGGGTCCCCAAAGCCATCCCTTCCTTACATCAGGGTACCCAGAGCCCCCCTCCTTACATCAGGGTTCACAGAGCCCCCCCTCCTTACATCAGGGTTCCCAGAGCCCCCACCTTACATCAGGGTTCACAGAGCCCCCCTCCTAACATCAGGGTTCCCAGAGCCCCCACCTTACATCAGGGTTCCCAGAGCCCCCAATTTACATTAGGGTTCCTGGAGCCCTTGCCTTACATCAGGGTTCCCGGAGCTACCTCCTTACATCAGGGTCCCCAAAGTCATCCCTCTGAACATCAGGGTCTCCAGAGTCTCCATACTTTTCAGTAGGGTCCAAAGAGCTGCCCCTCACCCCCCAACATTGAATCAGTTCTCTTTTTGCATCAGAGTCCACTCTGCTCATTCATAGTGCAACCAGCATCTAGAGGGGAAAGCTGGGAGGTGGGGCGCTAGTAGCAGGTCCAGAGGAGGAAGTTACATTCTCCTTCTATAAATTATGGGGGGGGTGGAGCAAGAATGTGGGTTGGTTACTAGAACACCAGGTGGTCCTAGCAGCCAACCAAAGTTGTTTATTGCATTTACAAATGAAAGATGACAGCGGTGGGTAGCGGCAGTGAGTGGGGCATGTGTTTTAGAATGGAAACACAGGATGTTCCTTGGCTTTGGGGGCATGCACCCCCTAGATCTGGCCATGACTCTATGTTTGTTATATGTTCCCATTCACACAGCATACGTAAACTATTTTTTAAAGCTATTTTTAAATTTTAGATGTTTCTGAGGAGAAGGCATCATGGCAGATTGTAAGCATTTCCTGGACAGCATCACAGTGGGGTTGATTTACTAAAACTGGAGGCTGCAGAATCTGGTGCGGCTGTGTATGGTAGCCAATCAGCAGCAATGATGTTTTCTTTTGCCAAAATGCTTTGTGCTCCAAGGTGCCCCTCTTACTCATCTTAAAAAGTTGGGAGGTATGTGTTTTGGCAGTATGTCACCGTGGTTCATTACCACTTAGATGGGCAAGAGTTCACTAATTGCATACAGCAGAACCTTAAGTATGTTACCTTACAAAATCAAGCGTGGGACAAAATTGGATAATTTTCTACAGCATCCAGGACAAATTATTATCCCAAGCTCTTAGTTGCTTTCAGCTTTCTGGTGCATTAAATGGTGCTGATATTGCATAAATTAAAAAATAAAGGCAATTTCTTGATTTTCATAGATCACGGTGATGTTACAGATAAAGTGTCCAATTTTGTGACAGCTTGCTCCAAAGCTTGAGATGCTTACTTCTTAATCTTAAATTTTTATAGACCCATACCTTTAATATTTAAAGACAAGTAACTTTTTAAACGGCTCTCTTTGCACAGGGTTTTATGCATTTCATACAATGTACGTCTTTTCAAAGTGAGACTTGACATTTTCGAAGTGCCATGGCGTTACAAGTATGAAAAGGCATCTGGAATAAATGTCACCCTTACATATTTCTTTCCAGGGAAGGGGCAGCCCTTCCTGAGTGGTCTTTATTAATGTTCAGCTTGTTGTACTCAGAAAGCCAAGCTAGGCATGTGAATATGTAAGACTTATGTTTCTCATAACTTTATTTATGACCTTAAACTCTGATATTACTATACCAGGCTAGGATGTGGGCTACAGCAACTTTCAACTGGCTTTGATATATCCTGTTCCATTACTGTAAAAAAAAAGTTTTATATTTTCTGTAGCCAGCAGTAAAGTGAGACAAGGAAAAGCCAATAAACAGAACATTGTAAAGCTATAAGATATGGGGAAAGAACACATTACATAAATTAAGTCAACTTTGTATTCATATTATGAGTATAAAATGGAAATGTTACAAGAATGTGCTTGTTTTTTGCAGAAACCTAGAAGACTGATAGCAGAAGTTTCTTTTTCATTTTGTGTGTACCAAATGCTTTTTCAAACCATATATTGCCTTGTAAAAAGGCTTGTAGCATCAGAAATTAGAGTTGTGAGTGGGATCAATAGGTCTACCCATTACAGGATGTTTGTAGAAAACTACAGATGACATATACGAGACCAGTAACTGTGCACAAGGGCAGCAGTGGCTTTACTATGTGCGCACAGGAAAAATGTTTTTTGTCTGGAAGAAAGACAAAAGGTGTCCTCATTTGCATATCTGCACTCTTTTTCTGTTCTAGTGACAACTTTTGGATTTTCCCTCAGTAGTCACCTGGGCAAATAGACAAAATAAACTTCCATAGCAGAGACACAGATAGCAATAAAAAACTGACAGGGAATCTTGTACTTTTTAGTTCTAGTACTTTCCTACTGTGTATACAATCAAAACATTTTGGGTTTAAATTTATCTAATGTTGATTGATTCACTACCTCGGCCTGTTTACTATTTTGTAAAAATAGTACTTTCTAATGTTACTTTCTAATGCAACTCTTGGATTTCCCTTCTGTTGGTGTTCTTCAGCTCAACCCTTAGCCATGTTTCCTCTTTCCCTTAAGGCTCAACATATAATATTCCCCCTGTCTTTCCTGATATATTTTATCCCTCAGACCCCCTGAACCATTGTTTGTTACCTATTTCTAGGCTCATATTAGTTTATCATTAATGTGGAGTGAGATCTCCAGAATGGAGCACAGGAGATGATTCACTAAAACTGCATGCAAAATCTGGTGCAGCTCTACACATAAACCATTTAATTTGACTTGTGGTTGCAATTTAGAGTGTATTTATCACCACCATTGAGGAAGACTCTGTATAGCTAGGTGTTAGAATGAGCAAATTGCATCAGGTCCTGCAGATGCATCAATCCTAAACACTAGAGATAAACACCGCTTTGGTTCGCAGCAGAACTCCCGAACAGGAGAAAAGTTCTGCCCCAAACAGTTAACTCAATTGAAGTCTATGGGAGCCGAACATCAGAAATCAAGGCTTATGTGCAAGTAATTGGCCATAAAAGGGGTCTGGGGGTCTGGGTACTGCCCTGGGGAACATGTATCAATGCAAAAAATAAGAAATAAAACAATTGTTTTTTCAGGAGCAGGGATTTTAATGATACTTAAAGTGCAACAATAAAAAAAAATCCTTTAAATATAGTGCCTGGGGGGTACCCTTAGTGCCCTTAAATCTGAAAAAATTGCGGGTAAGAATAAATTGAAATAGTTCTAAAATTAATTCACAATAGTCACAACGATGATGGTCCTGTTCCCGTAGGAAGGTATGGGCCATCCCAATGCCCTGCTTGTGAGGAATGCTAGAGTAAAGCGCCTCAACATCCAGTGTCACAAGCAGGGCATCGGGAGGGACAACCATACCCTCAATGTGTTTTAAGAGATCAAGCGTATCCTTGGTATAGGAGGGTAATCCCAAAACATGTGGCATAAGGATAGAGTCAACAAGTCGACTAGCGTTTTCCATCAATGATCCAATACTGGACACAATCAGTCTATCCGGGGGCATAATTGAATGTTTGTGTACTTTTGGTAAAGTGTAGAAAGTAGCCTCCCTAGGGTTGCGAATATTCAAATAGTTATACAGATCTTGATCAATAAAGCCTTTCTGATGGGCAGAGCCAATGATGGACAGGTATTCATTCTTAAATTTGGCAGTATGGGTCACCGGAATACGTGAATACCATTATTCATTACATGAAATATTCATGACCATCTTTTCATAATTAGATTTGGGCATGAGGACAATGTTACCGCCTTTATCAGCTGCCTTGATCTCAAGATCAGATTGATCCTTTAGATGCCGAATAGCCTGTGGCTGGGATTGTGTAAGATTGTTGGGTCTATGGGTTATAGTCAAACGTTTGATGTCATTAACTGTGCCCATCAAAAAACAGAACCCCATTAAAATGCTATATTTTTTATACTTTGTATATCTAGTTTGTTTCATTTTATTGTTTGTTTTTCCATTTAGTTAGTCCCTCTTTAGATGCTCCTGAAGAAGCGCAAGCCGCGCAAAATGTAAAGCCTAGGATATGTTATTTAGTCAACTCTGCTACTCAGCCTTATTTCTGGATCTAATTATCATGGAATGATTGTTCTTCACTTCCAAGTTTTTACATGTTTTTCCAATGGCTTTGTACAGTATGAATTGTATAACTCTTTTGTACTGACTTTTCAAATGTGGATAATTTTAATGTATTTTTTCCATATGTATTAATAAACTTTTTATATAATTACTACCTATTGAGTTGTGCCTAAAAAGTCCAAGCCTTCCATTCCAAATTTCTTGTCTCAAATAATTAGGACGTGGCACTGTTCATTTTAGAAATATCCACAGGACCACTCTGTGTTGATACAATCAATATTGTTCAAAATGTTTATTTTGTTTTGGATGGATTGGAAAAGGGTTAGCAACTCTGTAAAATTTGTATTTTTATCTGTGCCTCCACTGAGAGATTCATCCTTTCCATTTGTCCTAGCAACCATTTGTACCAGGACTGAAAGAGAGGGAAAATCTAAATTTTGAGTTGCAACCAGAATAGAATTTGAAAGGACATCTTTCAATTTCAATTTCTGGTGTTACAAATGTCTAATGCTGCGTACACACAATCGGACTTTTCAACGGACTAGGTCTGGTGGACCGGAATCCGTCGGACAATTAGATCGTGTATGGGCTCCAGCAGACTTTTCTTTCCCAAAAATCCGACGGACCTAGAATTAAAACATGTTTCAAATCTTTCTGATGGACTCCAGTCCGGTCAAAAAATCCAGTCGTCTGTGTGCTAGTCCGACGGACTAAAACCGACACTAGGGCAGCTATTGGCTACAGGCTATGAACTTCCTTATTCTACGTCATCACATTTGAATCTGTCTGACTTTTGGAGTGATCGTGTGCAAGTCCGTTCATTTGAAAGTCACGTGGATCTCCGCTGCAAAGTCTGTCGGATAGTCCACAAGTCTGTTGAAAAGTCTGATCGTGTGTACGCGGCATGAGAGTGGATTCCCTGCAATATACATGTATTTGCTCTTTCTTCTTTTTGTTTCTCTTGGATAGGAAGTAAAGAGAAATCTGCCAAATGGAAAATAGAAAAAACAAAAAATGACAGGTGTTATATCCTTTCACTGTTTATTAGAATATTCGATTATGCATTATTTATTGTGTTCTATGCTCTATTTTTAGGACATTTTTCCATCAGAAAGTACCAATAACAGACGACCCAGTTCATTTTCGCCACGGAGCAGCCCCAGTGACGTTCAACCAATGTTCAATGTCCAGTACAACAATCCATCCAGGCTTTATGTAAATGACAACAATAATGGCATAGACTCTCACCTTTCTTCACACATGGGTCGAGTCAGTATTTCTTCACCTCCCAAGTAAGTACAATGTCTTAATTTGTTAATTGGATTTTTATGAGTTTGTAAGGCCAGCAAAGATGGCGCTCTTTTTTGAGATGTTCCTACTAAGTCAGCGTTGACCATGGATTCTATACCGGTACTGGCCACAGATCTTCCTCTGTAGTACTGGAGGGTTATGATTATATGAAAAAAAACTGAGTATAATAAGAAATAGTGTACATTTCTCATATAAAGATTGCTTGGATTAAATGGAAACCTACTCTCCTGCACAGCTGCTCTGAATCAAAAGTATGTATACATTTTATTCAGGGAAAGAACTTTGTTTATATAATAATATTTCCAAAGATGATTTACAAATTTAATTTGTATTTGCATTCCATACACAGCTATCAATATACGTTTGTTCTGTGTTCTAAATGGTGACAGCATTTCTGTAGCACAAAATAAACAAGAGTAAAAAGCCGGTTTGGACATTCTAGCAGCCATTTTTGGAAAATTAGCACAGTAGTTAAAAGCCCACTCTGTATTTGTGGCCATTTCTAATCCTAAAGACAGAGAGATCCTACTAGTTCAACATGCGATAGTCTGTTAGGGTGTTATAAAGCATGTAGAAAGTATAAATGTGAGTTTATAAAATGCTCTTGTAATATTTTGTATCCTTAGTATAATAATGTTTTGTCTTTTGACACTGTCACTGCTATGGTTGACAAATGTACCTATTTTTTTTTTTTTTAAATAGATTAGAAAGAAACAAGTGGCCATTTTATTTAAACTATTTTCAGAGTCTATAATAAAAAGAGTCAGCTGGAAGTATTGTCATCTACTGCAACTATAAGGTGTCACCTTAAACAAAATGCTCACCTTTCATAACAGCAGGAACCACTGCACCAATATTGATACAGTATATCGGATCCCATATCCATCCTTTGATTTAAAAAAAATCACATCTTTGGATAATGCTAAAGAATTTTTCAAGCTTATTTTTTTATCAGCAATCATGCAAGCTACATATTCATTCAGTGGCTCAGATGTTTCTTATCTTACGTCACGCATTAAATACAAATATATATACAATAAATTACTTTCTAGTTTAGTAAACACATTTATAGAAAAGTATCCCCCTGAAAATGTTCAAGCATATTGAAAAATCTCTCTGAACAATTATGGGTGCTTTTGCAGGAAAGAACGACTTATCTTTTAACCCCTTCGTTATAGGATGATTGCCAGTGATGTCTGTAACATCTGGAATGTTATCAAACACTGCATAATATATGACAGGGGTCAGCAACCTTTTTCCACTTAAGGGCCGGATTCAATGTATGTGAATGCATGGAAGCTGCATTCACCTGCTAATAAATGAAGATAATAATAATCGTAATAATAACAGGACAGGTTTACCTTACTTTAAGGTGCTTCACTAATACAAAGCCCGTTCACCCCGAGGGAACATGCAGGTTCACTCCCTTGAGGCTTTGGCATCTCTGCAGGGTCTCCCACCCCCCTCTTTACCTCTAGACCCCTTTACATTACACAGGCCCCTGGACCTCTGGACTCCTTTACATTACAGAGGCCCCTGCACCTCTGGACTCCTTTACATTACACAGCCCTGCAACTCTGGTTCCCTTTACATTACACAGCCCCACACCTCGGGTTCCCTTTACATTACACAGCCCATTGCACCTCTGGTCCCCTTTACCTTGCACAGCCCCCGCACCTCTGGACCCCTTTACATAACACAGCCCCACACCTCTTGTTCTCTTTACATTACACAGCACCCGCACCTCTGGGCCCCTTTACATTACACAGCCCCACACCTCTAGTTCCCTTTACATTACACAGCACCCTGCACATCTGGAACCCTTTACGTTACACAGCACCAAACCTCTGGTTCCCTTTACATTACACAGCACCCTGCACATCTGGTCCACTTTACATTACACAGCCCCCACACCTCTGGACCCCTTTACATTACACAGCACCCTGCACATCTAGACCCCTTTACATTACTCAGTCCCTGCACCTCTGGACCCCTTTACATTAGACAGCCTCCTTTGCATATTACTCAGCCCTCCTGCATATTACACAGCCCCCCTATCCAGCCTCCCCCTGTATATTACAAAGCCCTCTGCATATTACACAGCACCCCCTGCATTCTACACTCCCCCACCTCTACACACATAATTTTTGCTTGCACATGATTGGATGATGGAAGGCAACAAAACTTCATCTCATTCTCCAAGCTCTGGGGGAAATTCCTTTGCTGAGAGCAACTACACATGCAAAGTGAACAGTCTATTTACTTTTAGTAAGTCAACCCCATAGTCTCCTAATACACTATTGGTGAGCTGCATGACAGTTGGTTGACAGTGGTTTCTATATAAATTATATTAAGATAAAATAAGTGAATGTTCTGATTTTCATGCACCTATAGGATTTACTGTTAAGCATTAGTAACTAACTGGATTTTTATTCCCAAGCAAAAAAAAGGAAGCAGGTTTTTAAAGTACTTCAAGCACACGGCAATCCTCTTGTCCTATACACTAATGTGTTTAACTCCTTTTGAAGATTATTTGTAACTAAGACCCCATTCACACTGTCGAACCGTTCAGGTCCATCTGTCAGTTTTGACAGTGGACCTGAACGGGCGCTCTATGCTGGTCTATGGAGCGACAAATGTCAGCGGTGACATGCCTGCTGACATCTGACCCGGTCCGATCCACCAAAAGCAGATGGATGGCCCTACATCCGGATCTGTCGCCATCGGATCGGATGAGATCTGATGAAAATGGACATGCTGTCTATTTTCATCCAATTTCTACATAGAAACCAGCGGTGCTCGACAAGCCCCTCCTCGCTCAGTGAGCAGACTGGGACCTGTCATCCGCCGGCTGAGCAGAGATCAATGGAGAGATCTCTCACTGAGCTGGCGGACAGAGGCGGACTCCATGGAAGCGGATCCACCTCGTGGGAATGAGGCCTAAAGGTGAAGTTAATTTGTTGTCATTAAATGCTGTAATTAAAAAATGCACTTTGTGTATGTTTTCTTAATCACAACATTATATTACTTTACATGAACTAATACAATGTAGAAATGATGAGCGTGGCCTGGACGGAGACCGTGATGGACGCCTAACTGGTGAGCTCCTGCGTTCCGGGAATACTTTGCCTGCTCACACGGGAGCCTACCTCCTTTCCCTGCTATGCACAGGTCTACCAGGAGCTCGTCCACCTCCCGCACCCCTAAGGAGCCCAAGACCGTTCAGGGGAGGCACATTCCGGACATATTCCGGTCGCAGCGATACCAGGCCCTCGAGCCTTCACAGGCCCAATCCCCGGCCTCGCCTGACGGATCCTCACCTGCCCACATGCCCGGGGCGTCCGCACCTGGACCTGGGGGTTCCCAACCCCCAAGCCTCCTTGATCTGGAGAAAGTCGCCCAGGACATTAAGTGCACGGTGACTGCAGCGATCGCGGACCTCAAGACGGACCTGCTGGCAGTTGCCCGCCGCATGGACAATGTGGAGCAGACTACCCAGACCCACGCGGCGGCCATTCGCCAAGTGCAATCCGCGTATGACTCCCAGCTTTCTCAAGTCTTCGAACTGCATAGACACGTCGAGGACCTGGATAACCGCGGTCGGAGGCATAACATACGGGTCCGGGGTGTCCCCGAAAGCATCGAGCCAGACGCCATTCAGCCGACCCTATGCACCATATTTAATGATCTCATGGAGCGCCCCGCAGATTCCCCCATTGACATGGAAAGGGCTCATCGGGCCCTCCGCCCCCCACCCAGAGACTCTGAGCCACCCAGAGACATCATCTGTGCCATTGTCAACTACCCTTTGAAAGAGGAAATTCTTCGAAAAGCACGCATGAAGGGGCGTATTGTGTACAACGGGGCAGATGTGAAGCTCTTTCAAGATCTTTCACAGATCACTCTCCAGAACAGGAAGGCGCTCCGTCCGCTACTGGAGGCCCTCCGCTCTAGAAACATCCAGTACCGCTGGAGGTTCCCTTTTGGCCTCTCAGCCTCAGCCAGAGGGCGCTCTGCACTTCTTCGCACCCCAGAGGATCTCCCAGCCTTCTGCGACCAACTTGATCTGCCACTGGTCGAACTCCCGGACTGGTATTCGACCTTCTTTCCGACGGAGCCCTGGCGTCCTGTGTCTCTCAATCCATCACCGAAAGCCGCACGTCAACGCTCGCGACATCGTCGCCTGGATCCGAGGTCTCCTAACGACCGTCCTTTCCGACGGGAACTGCGCCAACGAAGCCCCTCACCTTCGCTAGCACGAGGCGAAGCACCGGAGGACTAAGAGAGATTACAGCCGTTTGACTTATGTTCTGAGTGAGTACCCTGCCCCGCTTCCCTCCTGCCCCCTCCCCGAGACTCTCCTTTGTCCATCTCGCCCTCTCTCCTTCCTTCCCCGTGCTTCCCTAACCGACTACCTTTGGCTTCCATCCACCACGCTCCATCGCGCTCTTCATGGCCCGCATGTGTTTCCCTGGCCACCCCCGCCTACCTGTCTCAACACTCCTCACTCCAGAACTGGGGACTCTCGCCCTGACAAGGATCCCTCTTCCCCTGCTGCCGTTCGGACTCTTGGAATTCACCTACTTTCCTCTGTGAAATAATTCTGCTCTTCGGGAAGACATCTATGCTTGTGAGACTCTTTTTTTTTTTTTTTTTGTTTTTTTTTTTACTATACCCTGTTTTTACCTCTAACCCCCGAGGTTTGTTTCCCTCCTGGCTCCAAATTCTCTAATTGAAGACCCCTTTCTCATCTGGAAGGGTAAGAGATGGCCACGGACTTAGACTCGCTACGCTTGCCCTTCCTATACCGGGTACTATATATCATTGCTTGGATGTGTGGGTGGGGGGGGGGGGGGGGGAGAGGATTTTGAAAACCCTTTTCTTCTTTGGATCTCTCTGTTTTGTATTTGCTGCCCTCCCCCTCCCTTCCCCCTCCTCTCCTTCCTCTCCCCTCCCTACTTCCCCCCCTCAAACCCCTACCTCCCCCTACCCCCTTCCCGCCCTCCTCCCCCTACCCCCCTCCCGCCCTCCTCCCCGTCCTCCCCCCCGTCCTCCCCCACTTCCCCTCCCCTTCCCCTCCTTTCCCCCCCAATCCCCGCCCCATAAGGGGTAGGTACTCGACCGAGACTTCTCTCAGGCTTATCAGTCTTAAGCTATTATCCTGATGTTAATATTGTTTCTTTTATATCTGTTAAGTTGTTATGTTTTTTATGCATCCTTACTCCATTTTGTAGGATTTGAGACCCATGGCATGTCTTTTTCGCCTCCAGCCGCGGCTCCATCACGTTTTATTACTTTCTGTGTAGTTGTTAATACCTAACATTACGACTTCCTTCCCCTTTTTCTCCAGATCCCCTTTATTATTGGTAGGCTCCCCTATACGCCTGGCCCCTCCCCAATACAAATGGGCGGGACCCCTTACATACTCACCTAGATTCCCTGGTTCGCAGACGTCATGTATCTCTCGTCTACCCCACTGTTCCCACACAGCAGTCTCTCCTAGACTAGGCTGACACACCAGATTTCACCACCCGTCCCTCTAGGTAGTTAGCTGGTCTAATTCTACCTCTGGTCTTTTTTTTTCCTTTCCTTCCCCCCTGATCCCCTGCCCTTCCCTTTCCCACCTTTCCCTACCTCCTTGTCCTCTTTCTCTTCCTCTCTGCTTCTCCGCCCCTTTCCCCTTTCTTTTCTTCCCTTGCCCCGGGGTCTGTGGTCCCCTGCCCCACTTCCCCCTCTATAGGCCTCTATTCCGGTATTCCCGGTACAAACCTTTTCCACCTGCCCAATCCCTCAGGATGCAGCCTTCATCCGCGAATAGCGCTCCCCTGCAACTGAAATGTGTCTCCCTTAACGTTAAGGGACTCAACCTGCCAGAAAAAAGATCTCAAGTATTATCCTCATTGACCAAGTTTAAAGCACACTTTGTTTTCTTGCAGGAGACGCACTTTCGCTCTGACGCTATACCTAAACTCTCGAACCACGTATATAAGACGGCCTTCCATGCCACCAATCCTGCAGCAAAAACGAAGGGTGTGTCCGTCCTTGTCTCCAGACACGCTAACTTTCATCTCTCCGACTCCCTGATAGACCCGGAGGGCAGGTATGTCTTCCTTAAGGGCACCTACGCTTCGACACCGATCACGTTGGCCAACATCTATTGCCCTAACGAACATCAGGTAACCTTTTTCCGCACGACCTGCGCCCTCTTGTCCTCCTTTCAGAGCGGGCTGCTTCTTTTAGCTGGGGACTTTAATGTCCCTCTGAACCCCCTTCTTGATACGTCCACTGGGACATCCTCGCTGACTTACAGAGCCCTCCGCCAGATTAAAGCTCAGCTCCAAGCTTTATCACTTCACGACACCTGGCGTACTCTTCATCCCTCCTCCAAAGATTACACCTTCTACTCGGCTCCCCACCAAAAATATTCCAGAATTGATTTTTTCTTTTTGTCCCAGAGGGACCTCCCTCTCCTTCAACACTCATCCATTGAACCCATGTTCCTCTCTGACCATCACCCTATCACCGTCACGCTCTCCTTCCCCGATTCCTGTCCCAAAACTAAAATCTGGCGTTTTAACCCGTCCTTGCTCAAAGATTCCCTCGCCCTGGAGCGTATTCGCTCGAGTATCCGACTGTTTTTCCAGGAGAATTCGGGGTCCGTTGCCTCCCCGGTTTCTCTCTGGGAGGCCCATAAGTGCGTAATTAGAGGGGAGCTGCTGGCCCTATCTTCCCAAGCCAAAAAACTACACCAGGAGCGCGTGAACTCCCTTCTGACAAAGCTGAAGACGTTGGAAACGTCTCACAAATTATCTCAGGCCCAAGCTACCCTCAATGAGCTGATACACACTCGCACTCTGCTCACAGATGAGCTGGGCAAACGCACTAAAAGACGTTATGTCTTAGGCCAAAGGGTCTTCTACGAACACGGCAACAAATGTGGCCGTCTCCTGGCTCGTTCGGTCCAATCAGCTAAATTATCTCCATCTGTCCATAGCCTGCGACATCCCTCGGGATCCTTACTTACTAAAAATGAGGATATTGCGAAGGAATTCGAAAACTTCTACACCAAACTTTATAACCTTCACCCTTCTCCCCTTTCTCGGACCGCAAGAGCGGCCCGAGACGCTCTTATCGCAGATTTTCTCGCGTCACATAGCCCCAGCCCTATCTCTCCCCTGTGTGCTCAATCTCTGGAGGCACGATTTTCCCCCCTGGAACTAGACACTGCGCTGAAGCAGATGAAGGTTGGCAAAAGCCCGGGGCCGGATGGTTTCTCCCTCCAGTACTACAAATCTTTCCTGGACACCCTCTCCCCTCACCTTCTACTCACCTTCAATGCCCTCGCGGATCCCCAGGTGAAGTCAGACCAAATGTTAAAGGCTCACATAACTGTAATACCTAAGGAGGGCAAGGATCCCCACTTGCCAGCAAACTATAGGCCAATCTCACTGTTGAATGTCGACATCAAACTTTATGCCAAAATTTTAGCCA
The DNA here is from genome assembly GCF_037356315.1 of Lithobates pipiens. Classification (NCBI taxonomy): domain Eukaryota; kingdom Metazoa; phylum Chordata; class Amphibia; order Anura; family Ranidae; genus Lithobates; species Lithobates pipiens. Next base: position 348,344,032 of record NW_027507903.1, read on the forward strand.
ACAGATTGCTCCCCTTGATCCCCAGCCTAATCCCCAATGACCAGGTGGGATTTGTCCCGGGAAGGGAGGCTCGGGACAACACTATCCGCGCCTTGAACCTTCACCACTGGCTCACTTCTTCAAAAATTCCTGGTTTCTTCCTCTCCCTCGACGCCGAGAAGGCGTTCGATAGAGTGGCCTGGGACTACATGCGCGCAGTCTTAACAGCGGTGGGCCTGGGTGACCGCATGTTAGCTTCTATAATGACCTTATATGCTGGCCCTACTGCGGCGGTGAGAGTCAACGGCCACCTATCGGACGCCTTCCCTATCAGCAACGGCACTCGTCAGGGCTGCCCCCTCTCACCACTGATATACATTCTCACTCTGGAGCCACTCTTGAATAAACTCAGAACGAACCCGGATATTAGGGGGATCTCGATTAAGGAGAGGGAGCTCAAGGTTTCGGCCTTTGCGGACGACATCTTGCTCTCTCTGACCGCGCCGCGCACTTCTCTTCCATCACTGCTTCAAGACTTAGAAGTTTTTGGTAAGATTTCCAACCTTAAGATCAACAATTCCAAATCCCAAGCCCTGAATGTCACCCTACCCCCCCGGGAAGTATCCCATTGCCAGGCAGCGTTTCCCTTCCATTGGGAACACACCGCTATCTCGTACCTGGGCATCAAAATCCCTCGCCTCCTTTCTGACCTTTACCCCCTTAACTTCCACGCGGCCCTGACCCACACCCAAACCTATCTTAAAGACTGGAACCACCTTAACGTGTCTTGGTTCGGACGAGCGGCCTTAATTAAAATGATCGTCTTGCCTCGCTTCTTATACCTGATCCAGACCATCCCTATGGCCCTGCCCTGTAGTTTCTTTTCCTCCTATCGGAAGGTCTGCTCGTCCTTTTTGTGGAGAGACTCCCCACCGAGGATCAAATACTCCAGGCTCACACTCCCCAAATCCAAAGGGGGGATCGCCCTCCCGGACTTATACAAGTATTACGTCGCCTGCCACCTTACCAGGGTAGCGGACTGGCATATCCACTCTCTTGACAAACTTTGGGTATCTCTAGAAGATGCCTTCTCCACAGTCCCCATTCATCTCCTCCCCTGGTTGCTCCCAAAACAATGGCCCCATTCCCTTGCTGCACACCCATTTATCCACACTTCCTTGATGCTATGCAGGAAAATATCTGCCTCCGTTCCTATTGCGCCGTCCCCGGGCCCCTTAACTACACTGAGATTCAACCCTGACTTCCCTCCTGGTTATTCACCCAACTTTCTTCGACAGGTCTGGCCCTTCGAGGATGTCCTGGCCCTTCATTTTTTCCAGGGGGGCAAAATTCTTTCTTTAGACACCCTTCGTAGCCTCCCGAATGCCTCCTCCTTCTCGTTTTGGACGTACCGCCAGGTTCACCATTTTCTTTCCACCCGGGCCCCTTTAGAGGAATGGATACGACCACTCACCCCGTTTGAAGACTTATGCAACCGTAAGACACCCCAAAAACACCTTGTCTCCCTCCTGTATGCCCTCATCGCGGACCCGGTTGCCCCGACCCTTTCCCCCTCTCAATCCTCCTGGCATAGGGATCTGCCGACTCCTCTAACACCGACGGAATGGACTAGAGTCCATGAATATACTCATAAAGGCTCGCTGAATGTAGCCATCCAGGAGAATGGTTACAAAATTTTAACCAGATGGTACAGGACCCCTTCCCGCCTTCATAAGTTCTCCCCCTCTACTCCGAATGTCTGCTGGAGATGCAACGCTGATATTGGGACAATGCTCCACATCTGGTGGGCGTGCCCGATCATCCAACCCTTCTGGAAGGAAGTCCACAGACTCATCCTAGCCGTTACTACTCTTGATCTTGATTACACTCCGGCACAATTCCTCCTCCATCACACCTCCCTTTCTCGGAGAGCCTATTTGAAATCCCTGGCCATGCATATGGTCAATGCTGCCAGGTTGTGTGTTCCCAGACACTGGCGGACTACGCGTGCCCCTTCGTTGGCCGAATGGTTTGCGACCATCTCCAGGATTGCTGGCATGGAGGAGTTGATCCACATCTCCCAAGAGAGATTCGAGAAATACTCTTTTACGTGGGCCTGTTGGTCTCATTTCACAACTACTCCTGAGTATAAACAACATGTTCCTCCTGGCTGAAGGCTGACCTCCACCTGAATCCCTACCAACCGTCTATTACTTCCCCTGGGCCCCCCCCTGGGGCGGGGGACCACACACCCCACACACTCTCTTCCTCTCTCCTTCCCTCCTCCCTCACTCCCCCCCCTCTCCTTCCCTTTCTCCTCTCCCCCCCCCCTTTTTTCTGTCTTTCTCCCTCCCTTCTTTGCCCCCTCCCCCCCTCCTCTCCTTTCCCCAAGACCCCTCCCCTGTTGACACCGCTTCTTTCCGGTTTCCCTTTTTCTTTTTGACACTTGGCTTTGCTCTCGCCTTATACCCTTTGTTCTCCCTGGGGTATCTCGGGTGGGCGCAGGTAGCCACCCGAGCTGTTCCCCTCCCGCGGCTGTGAAGCCATCATATTTAGACTTGATGTAGTACTGGTATAGTGGTTGGAACAGTATTCAAGCCTATTCTTCTGCTTAGTACCGTTGGGAGGTCCCTGTTGGCTTCTCCCCCACCGTGCATTATTTCTTTTGTGTGTTTGGCCTCTTGACATGTACCTGTTCATTTATGATGACCTGTTCCTGTAAACTGTTACACTTTTCAATAAAATCTTTATGGAAAAAAAAAAAAAAAAAATACAATGTAGAATAGCTGTGTGAGATGTATCCAACAAGTGCAGACTTAAGCTGGATACACACTATACAATTTTCTGTAGATTTTTCCCTTCAGATTTACCAAAACTATATAATAGAAGGTCAAACCTTAAGAGTTTAAATTTATATGCAATCAGGCAGGCCTTTGGACTACATGGTTTTGGTAAATCTAAAGGAAATCAGACAACAAAAGTTGTATTGTGTGTATGGGGTCTTACTAGGACTGTCCTTAGAGAAGTCATAATTGGGTTGATTTACTAAAATTGGAGAGTACAATATCTGGTGCAGCTGTGCATTAAAACCAATCAGCTTCTGAGTTGTATTTGTCAAAGTTTAATTGAACAATTTGAAGTTAGAAGCTGAGTGGCTACTATGCACACAGATTTTGCACTATCCATTTTTATGAAATAAACCCCAATGTGCCCAGACGGATCTTATCAAAGTGTTATGTGACACAACTGAGCAAATATATGCTAGTGATGTGTTTAATAAAAATGCTGGTTTAAAAAACAAGTGCTACATGCAATTTTTTCTTTCTGTCAACTTGGGCCTCTTGGACATGGACTCCTGAGCCCTTGCAACATAAATCCCTCCATATTTTCCTTGCTTGTAAAGCCCGGATGCTCTGCTTATAGACATGAATGACGATGCACAGCTGTAGTAAGGTATACCAGTGCCTGCGTAAACCTTCATATAGCTTAAAAGCGTATGCACAAATTAAAAAATAAGAAATATGCAGGGATTTACATTGCATGGACTTAGACACATGTGTGTAAAAGACCTAAAACTTCTTACTGATCTGGAGTTCCTTTGTCCAGCTTATTTGGACATTGTGTATATGTTGTGAAAGTAAATTTTTTTCCCAACTGAAAAGGGAACCATCAGCACCTATCTGCTCAGAGAGTTTCCAATTTCCACAAGCTGTGCTTGAGTTTGCCATATCATTTTCTATAAAGGTTTGGGCATATTTTACCTTTAGTGCTAGCAGCTATTTTTTTTTTTTTCACATATCATTTTCTATGATTAGGAGATATATGGGCTGAAGTTTACAAAATCTGTCACAGACTCCGGTCAGCTCATTATAGAATGGTACATTAAAATTCCCCTTTCCACCTAGTGCAGTAAATTGGAACACATCATCTTCTTGCCTGATTCTTCAAAAGGCCTTAGCTTGAAGTAAACCTGTGGCCAGGCTATGGACAGCCACATATTTAGTTATACTTAGTGTAACATCCTCCTAGTCAGGTCACTAGTAGTATTGAGGTAAATTTTGTTTTTGGCACCTCTGTAGCCAGTGAAGCGAAGTTTGATTGATTTTGGCGGTTATGGGTTCTGCTGGTTGCAGGCTCAACTGCTTCCCCCTGATTTCTGGTAGGTTCCAGAATTTAGTCAGTTGGAAGAGGCAGACCCTTAACTTTCATATTCATACAGCCTCAGCCAATCCCTGGTAGGAAAAATAACCAGTAGGGGGCTAAGGTGCATATAAATAGACTGGCGCCTGGAACATCAGGGCCCTCTGGGTCACTTAGCTGAAAATTTCAGGAGGCTATCAGAGTTCCAGCTCAGTGAGAGCTGAGGGGTCCAAGTCAGAAGTTGCTGGGAGCAATTTGGAGTAAGTCTACAGGGGATCTAGTCTGAAGGCTCACAGTACATAAGCTGGCTGGAACTGCATGAGAGCATTCAAATACTCAGGGCACGGCGAGTACAAGCCTTAGAGAGAGACTCTAGAGACTGTCCTTATTATTCCTTGGGGAGGCTGCTCCAGATTTGCTGGATCAGGCTTGCTCTGGCATTAGAGTCCACTGTAGTTTACTCATCACTAGCCAGAGACTGCTCCAGATTTTCTGGCTAAGGTTTGCACTTTCATTGAGTCCACTGAGTATGAAGAGGGATTTCACCATGGAGAGACTGACATAGCCAGATAGTGTCCTCTGTTATACTTTGCACTAAATGTGGAGTATCCCAAGGCTCACCCAACACCTTACCCAAGTTCAATCAGCATTAAACTACAAAAAGACAGGCATTGCCTGTTTCTTGAGAGTGTAGAGCTGCTGTGTGCCTGGCAGCCGTGTACCTCATAGGGAATGGAACCTGGGACAAAACTGCCAGCCCAGTCTGGGGTCTATGCTACATTAGCAAACAGTAAAAGGGATTTATAACAAGTCATTGCCTCTTTAACTTCAAGCACTGTGAAGCAATTCTTTCTCAAACTTCACAATAAAAGCCCTAAAATTGTTATGGTCATTCTCTCAGCTTACATTGATCCCCCCCACAGTACCTGCTTAATATTTACATTAGAAAGTAAAGGGTAAAAGGCTAGAAAGCATTACTAGTAGGGGAATTAGGGAGAGCAGAGTAGCTGAGAGAATTACAGTAATTCAAATTCTCCACAGTACCTGCAGCTACAAAGGTCAGTAAGGATTTTTAAAGTTCATTTACTACTTGTTATCAGTAGGTACATACTGGACTATCCATAGCCTTGTCAAAAGGTCATATTAGCCATCAGCTCAATGTTTGTTGGGTTTCCTGGATGTGCTGACAATTCTAACTGAAAGAGTGTTAATGTATTAGCAGTTCAGGAGATAAGGGGCAGCACAGTGGTGTAGTGGGTAGCACTCTCACCTAGCAGTAAGAAGGGTCCCTGTGCCTGCATGGGCTTCCTCCGGGTACTCCAGCTTCCTCCCACCATCCAAAGACATGCAGTAGGTTAATTGGCTTCTGTCCAAAATTGGCCCTAGTATATGAATGGTATAGTATATGAATGGGGACCTTGGATTGTGGGCTCCTTGAGGGTAGGGACCGACGTGAGTGTGCAAGCCTTGGGGGATAGGGACAATTGTAGACACTCACTCAGATTGAACTAGATGGACTGGTGTCTTTATTCAACCTAACTAACCATGAAACCACTGGGTTATATTTTTAGAACTTGAGCCCTAAAAGCTTCACAATTTAATTAATTAGTAGTATTAACTAAAATTGCCTTTTATATTTGACCAGAAAATTTACTATTTTTAGGTAATAGTTGATGTAAACTCATCAGCCACTGTACTATTGGTATATGGTATATGATATTTAAAAATACGAATTTCCTTTACAACTCGTTTTTAATCCACAACTCCCTCACTTTGATCCTTATAGAAACCTAAAGCTATTTCCAGTATCACTTGTTTTCACACTCAAGTCCTGGAAGCGCACATAACATTTAAACCAAAGCCTATTTCCTTATGTAGCAGTTATCGGCCCATATCCCCTTGAATATCACCAATATAAACTATCCCTCTTTGCCAATGACCTTCTTTGTTATGTCATGGCTCCACTTATATCCTTCCCATTAGTAATAATATAGGAATTTTCCCCTGAGCTTAGAGAATGAGATGAAGTTTTGTTGCCTTCCATCATCCAATCATGTGCAAGCAAAAATGCTGTGTGTAGAGGTGGGGGAGTGTAGAATGCAGTGGGTGCTGTGTAATATGCCGAGGGCTTTGTAAATTTAAAGGGACGTACAGGTACACCCATTTGCCCAGCCGTGCCATTCTGCCGACGTACAACTGCGTGCGCCAGTCAGGAACCGGTTACTGTCATCCCAGTCTTAGTCCATAGGGTTCAATATTGAGTTGGCCCACCTTTTGAAGCTAAAACAGCTTCAACTCTTCTGGGAAGGCTGTCCACAAGGTTTAGGAGTGTGTCTATGGGAATGTTTGACCATTCTTCTAGAAGCAAATTTTTGAGGTCAGGCATTGATGTTGGACAATGTTGAAGGCCTGGCTCGCAGTCTACGCTCTAATTTATCCCAAATATGTTCTGTCGGATTGAGGTCAGGCCAGTCAAGTTTCTCTACCCAAACTCTCTCATCCATGTCTTTATGGACCTTGCTTTGTGCAGGTGCAGTCATGTTGGAACAGGAAGGGGCAATCCCTAACTATTCCCACAAAGTTATAAATAAAATAAACTTGTGCCACGCTGTGTGTACCTCTGTATGAGTACTATTATCCGATGTGCCAATACATAAATCAAAATAAAGTGTCAATAAATGCACTGTGTTATCACTATATATAACTCTCTCTATAACAACCAACATGTTATCAAAAGTGCAAATGCTAAACCAAACAGGTGCCTACACATCTATATATAAATGATTGAATATGTTGCAAATATTACAATAATTGGTACACATCAAACATTCTGATACATTGTTCTGTGCACTAAACCACAATATACAATCTACAATATAAATGCTAATTACATTATAGCTAGAAGATTTAACCATAGAGGTGCCAACATATGTATAGTATGTGGGTTTGAAGCCCCTAACGTTAATATTGGGGCCCTAATGGGTATAAATCCATGTATATGGATGTATATCCATGTTTCTGGATGACCAATGGGGGTTAGTACCAGTAAACAGTCCCATATGGTGATATCCAGTATACCCACTGTGTGAGGGGTGGTATGTATATAAATATATTTTTTACCCAGGACTAAGATATAGTAGTGGTGGAGTAGGACCAGCCTTGTAGGGTGCTGGTAGCATATATGCATTCCTATCAGAGAAATGTATGAGGCTAGTATAGTGTCCACCTCAAAGTAGGGGTTTGGAAGTATAGGAATTTAAATTAATTTTTATTTACATTTTAATCTAGCATTATGTGTTTATCATAAATTTCATTTTTATGATTTATTATGTCTATTTGCGATCCCCCATTAAAGATCGATATATGGGATTATAGGTGTTCCGTTCATTGTAGGACCCCCATAGAGATTATATATGCCTCTCTCCCCATCCTGCAAACTAGATCTATTCACATTAGATAATTAGTTAGTGCAGCGTAACCACTGGTGGAGAGATAGTAGAGGTGTATTATATGCCCACAACAAAATGGCACGGGTCGGTGCGCATTTGAAATATAAGAAAATGGCCACTGGGCCACTATATATTCTATTAATTTCAGCCGTCCAATAGAATCTCCCTGATGAAGACATGTGACAAGCCCTGTGTCGAATACGCGTTGGAGAGGTCTAGGACAGAGGAGAAGCCAGCTGAGATACTGTTCTCTCGGCAAGGCGATTAGAGGCATAACAATACACCAATTGTTTTGGGACTGTTTGTTTATTCATGCTATGTATAGAGTAGTGCGCTGGTAGCTAAATGTGAGAAAGATTTATAAACTATTTTAATAAATTGGAGTTTTAAACATTATCACACTATTTGAGTCTTTCTTTGCATATATACAGTTGTGCTCATAAGTTTCCATAACCTGTCAGAATTTATTATTTTTTGCAATTTTTCAGAGAATATGAATGATAACACAAAAACATTTCTTTTACTCATGGTTATTGTTTGGCTGAAGCCATTTATAATCATTTAACAGTGTTTACTCTTTTTAGATCACAATTACAACAGAAACTACCCAAATGACCCTGATCAAAAGTTTACATACCCCAGTTCTTAATACCGTGTATTGCCCTCTTTAACATCAATGACAGCTTGAAGTCTTTTGTGGTATTTGTGGATGAGGTTCTTTATCTTCTCAGATGGTAAATCTGTCCATTCCTCTTGGCAAAAAGCCTCCAGTTCCTGTAAATTCTTGGGCTGTCTTGCATGAACTGCACGTTTGAGATCTCCCCAAAGTGGCTCAATGATATTGAGGTCAGGAGACTGAGATGGTCACTCTAGAACTTTATTCTGCTGTAGCTAATGACAGGTTGACTTGGCCTTATTACATAGCAGGTGAGGTTGAAAAAAGACACAAGTCCATCAAGCCCAACCTATGTGTGTGATTATATGTCAGTATTACATTGTATATCCCTGTATGTTGTGGTCGTTCAGGTGCTTATCTAATAGTTTCTTGAAACTATCAATGCCCCTTGCTGAGACCATCGCCTGTGGAAGGGAATTCCACATCCTTGCCGCTCTTAAAGTAAAGAACCATCTACGTAGTTTACGGTTAAACCTCTTTTCTTCTAATTTTAATGAGTGGCCACGAGTCTTGTTAAACTCAAAAAGTTCAGTGCTTGCAACCTTTTCCTCATAACTAATATCTTAATATCCTCCAGACCCTTTATCAGCTTTGTTCTTTGTACTCGCTCCATTTCCAGTACATCCTTCCTGAGGACCGGTGCCCAAAACTGGACAGCATATTCCAGGTGCAGCCAGACCAGAGTATTGTACAGCGGGAGAATTATAATTTTATCTCTGGAGTTGATCCCCTTTTTAATGCATGCCAATATTCTGTTTGCTTTGTTAGCAGCAGCTTGCATGCCATCATCTACTAGGACCCCCAGGTCCTTTTCCATCCTAGATTCCCCCAGAGGTTCTCCCCCAGTGTATAGATTGCATTCCTATTTTTGCCACCCTAATGCATTATTTTACATTTTTCTACATTGAACCTCAATTGCCATGTAGTTGCCTAACCGATTCATTTGTTCAGATCTTTTTGCAAGGTTTCCACATCCTGCGGAGAATTTATTGCCCTGCTTAGCTTTGTATCATCCGCAAATACAGAGATTGAACTGTTTACCCCATCCTCCAGGTCATTTATGAACAAATGAAATAGGATTGGTCTCAGCACAGAACCCTGAGGGACCCCACTACCCACCCCTGACCATTCTGAGTACTCCCCATTTATCACCACCCTCTGAACTCGCCCTTGTAGCCAGTTTTCAATCCATGTATTCACCTTATGGTCCATGCCAAGGGACCTTATTTTGTACAGTAAACGTTTATGGGGAACTGTGTCAAATGCTTTTGCAAAATACAGATACACCATGTCTACAGGCCTTCCTTTATCTATCTGGCAACTCACCTCCTCATAGAAGGTTAGTAGATGGGTTTGGCAAGAACAATTCTTCATGAATCCATGCTGATTACTGCTAATGATACTGTTCTCATTACTAAAATCTTGTATATAGTCCCTTATCATCCCCTCCAAAAGTTTACATACTATTGATGTTAGGCTAACTGGTCTGTAATTCCCAGGGATGTATTTTGGGCCCTTTTTAAATATTGGTGCTACATTGGCTTCTTATGTGTTTTGCATCATTGTCATGTTGGAATGTCCTATGCGCAGCTTCCCGGCTGATGAATGCAAATGTTCCTCCAGTATTTTTTGATAACATATTGCGTTCATCTTGACAATAATTTTGACCAAATTTCCTGTGACTTTGTAGCTCACACAACCCCAAAACATCAGTGATCCACCTCTGTACCTTTCATCATAGGCCCCGTTCACTCTTCTCCAAATGTAGTGTTCATGGTTGCGGCCAAAAAGCTAAATTTTTGTCTCATCACTCCAAATAACTTTGTGCCAGAAGGTTTGAGGCTTGTCTCTGTACTGTTTGGTGTATTGTAAGCGGGATACTTTGTAGCATTTGCATAGTAATGTCTTTCTTCTCGCGACTCGACCATGCAGCCCATCTTTCTTGAAGTGCCTCCATATTGTGCATCTTGAAACAACCACATCATATGTTTTCAGAGAGTCCTGTATTTCACCTTAAGTTATGTGTGGGTTTTTCTTTGCATCTCGAACAATTTTCCTCACAGTTGAGGATGCAATTTTAGTTGGTCTACCTGACTGTGGTTTGGTTTCAACAGAACCACTTATTTTCCACTTCTTGATTAGAGTTTGAACACTGCTTGATTGGCATTCTCAATTCCTTGGATATATTTTTATATCCCTTTCCTGCTTTATTCAGTTCAACTACATTTTCCCATAGATCCTTTGATGAATCTTTTGCTTTCCCCATGACTCAGAATCCAGAAATGTCAGTACAGCACTGGATGAAAGATGCAAGGGTCTGTCAGGAGTCCAGAAACAGGTGATCACAGGTGAGGATGGTTACCTCCATTCAAACCCCTTTGTGTCATGTGTGCATGTTATCAGGCCAAAATCGCCAGGGTATGTAAACTTTTTATCAGGGTGATTTGGGTAGTTTCTGTTGTCATTATTATTTAAAAAGAGTAAACACAGTTGAGTGGTAATAAATGGCTTCAGCCAAACACTAACCATGAGTGAGAGAATTTTTTTTCTGTTATCATTCATATTCCCTGAAAAATGGCCAAGAAATCATAAATTCTGCCAGGTTATGTAAGCTTATGAGCACAACTGTGTATATATAGAGGACATCCACAATGAAGGGATTGGCATTCTACAGAGTCCACTAACCCTGAACCCAGTGTTGGTTCTACTTCATATTTTGACCAAACTTAGGTGTGTGGTCAGAATTTTTGGAGGTGAGCGCCGACACACGGGGGGGGGGGGGGGGGGGGGAAGCTGTGTGGAATCAATGAAAGTCACTGAAAATTTCCATCTGTGAAGTACAGTCACAAGTAACTCTCGATTTTGTTTTGGAGCACTGGATAATATATTATATTTATTCGGACTATATTAACATTTATGATATCAGCGCTAGTTATATTCAATTATTTATTTATGATTTATGTATCACTATATAGGTATCTTCAATTAGTATTTATATTGTAGATTGTGTATTGTAGTTTAGTGCACAGATCAGATCGTTTGATGTGTACCAATATTTGTAATATATTCAATCATTTATATATAGATGCGTAGGCACCTGTTTGGTTTAGCTGTTGCACTTTTACTAACATATTGGTTGTTATAGAGAGAGTTATATATAATGATAACTCAGATAGTACATTTATTGACATTTTCTTTTGATTTATCATCACTGGCATTCACATTTTATATATTGGCACATTGGATAATAGTACTTATACAGAGGTACACACAGCGTGGCACACATTTATTTTATTTATATTTTTTTCTAACACAGTTTATATGAGTGTGTCTGGTGCTAGCAGCTGAACAAAATCAAGATACCTCCTCACACGTGAGGGGTGTTGTTTTGTTGGATTCTTAGTTTATTGTATTGGTAGCTCGCAAGATTCTCTGATTACGTACCCACAAAGTTGGGAGCATGAAATTACCCAAAATGTCTTGGTATGCTAATGCCTTAAGAGTTCCCTTCACTGCAACTAAGGGGCCAAGTCTAACCTCTGAAAAACAACCCCACACTATAATCCCCCCTCCACCAAATAATATGGACCAGTGGTCCCTAAAGACATGGATGAGCAAGTTTGGGGTGGAGGAACTTGACTGACCTGCACAGTGTCCTGGCCTCAACCCGATAGAACACCTTTGAGACTAATTTGAGTGGCGACTGCGAGCCAGGCCTTCCAACATCAGTGCCAGACCTCACAAATGCGCTTTTGGAAGAATGGTCAAACATTCCCATAGGCAAATTCCTAAATCTTGTGAATAGCTTTCCCGGAAGAATTGAAACTCTTATAGCTGTAAAGGGTAGGCCAACGCAATATTGAACCCTACAGACTAAGGCCGCGTACACACGGGCGGACTGTTCGCCCAACTTTGTCCGCTGAACAGTGTTTGGGCGGACAGTCCGCTCGTGTGTGGGCTTTCAGCGGACAGTTTCAGCGGACAGTTGGACGGACAAGGTTTTTCGGAAATTCCGAAAAACTGTCCGCTGAAACCTTGTTTGAGCGAACAGTCCGCCCGTGTGTAGGCTTGTTCGTCAAACAAAGTTGCGCGCATGCTCAGAAAGGATTTTCACGCCGAAAGCTATAATGCAGTGTATAGGACGTCGTATTTTTCGTCCCGTCGTACGTGCCGTTCACGTCATCGCGCACGGTTTCAGCAAACTGTTCGTCCGTCGTGTGTGGCCATGTCCGTCCATGCTAAGTTTGAGCGGACTGTTTGCCGAAACTGTTGGACGGACAAAGTTGGGCGAACAGTCCGGCGCGTGTGTACGCGGCCTAAGACTGGGATGCCATTAAAGTTCACGTGCATGTAAAAGCAGGTGTCCCAATACTTTTGACAATATAGTGTATCTTCTCATGAACTATCTCATTCAAATAGCAATGCTCAGAAATTAAATACTTAGGTCTACATACAGTATTCCAAACTCTTTATCCACCTTGCAGATCGTAACATAAAGCCACTATTGCAATTTGTTTAATGAACCTTGCTGTTTTTAAAGTGTCTGTGGCTGTAATGCCCCGTACACACGGTCGGACATTCCAACCACAAAATCCGTCAGATTTTTTCAGACGGATTTTGTCCATAACTGGTGTTGCATACACACAGTCGGACAAAGTTGTCAGAAAATCTGATCGTTCGGAACATGGTGATGTTCGTTGGGTACGACGGGACTACATAGAGGCTAGTAGCCAATAGCTTTGGTCTCGTAATTTGATCTGAGCATGCGTGGCACTTTGTCCGTCGGAATTCTCTACAAACGATCGGAAAAAGTCAGATCTGATTTTTTGGTCGGAAAATTTTAGATCCTGCTCTCAAATTTTTTCCGTCAGAATTTCCGACGGAAAAAAGCCGATAGAGCCCACACACGATCGGATTTTCCGACAATATAATCCAATCGGACCTTTTCCCTTGGAATTTCTGATTGTGTTTACAGGGCATTACTTTGTTCTTGTTTTTGTAAAACTACTGTCAACATTGTGTATACTCTTCATCCACAACTATACCCCTGAAGAAAGAAGGGATTCTGAAAAGTGTTGGATGTTGGCCACTGGACTTCACCATTCCACATGGGAGTCCGGGACCTATGAGTAGAAGAGTTTTGGCCATGCTATGTTAAAACTGTTTCCTATAGACTTCCTAACCAGATCCTATGCAGATTTTGAGTGGTTGCTTTCCGAGGTTCACTGGACCTGGGCATTCACTATCTTTGATATACCATATTTTATTGAAACATCTAATCTGCAAACTCCACACTTTCTGGTCAAATGGGAACAAGAATTAAACATCTCTCCTGGAGAGAGAGATTGGGACAAGATACTGACATTTACATATAAAATATTGATATCATCCAAAACACTAGAAAATGTTTTCCAGATGGTATTGGTGCCCTAATATTTAGCATCAAATGGATCCATCTATCCCAAATGCTTGCAGAAGATACTTACAGGCTCCAGGTACCATGATACATATATGGGGTACTTGCCCCCTAACTACTCCCTTCTGGGACAAAATACTTCAACTGTACTATAAACTCATGGGGGATGAAATCCCAACCTCCCTTCAAATCACTCTGTTATCCATATTAAATGGTTTCTACAAACAAAAAGAGCTTATTTTAACACTTCCCAACGTATGCGCATATTGTGATAGTCAGATCCTGGTGATCACTCCGTCTGAATGGGCTTGCAAAATGGACTCCATCTGTCATACCAAATGGCTGATCTCATATTAAAAAGATAAAGCTGATGCTGAAGATCACATGGTCTGTATGGACTAATTTTAAATACTCTTCAAACTTTGCATCTTATCGCTAAACAGATTTGGTTGACTGTCCCAATTTCAAAGTAATGTTTCTCTCCTTTGGCTGCTGGGGTATTCGGAGATGGTGCGGTGTCCGGGTCCATTCCCCACCTTCCTTTTTTTTCTCTCTCTTCTTCCACTCCTTGTTCTTTTTTTCTTTCTATTGATCCCTTTTCCTGAATAATTTTTGGGTTATGACTTTTCTGTGCCTTGTTCTGTCAGTATCCACCCTGGACCCTACGTTTGTATTGGAAGATACAGAACTAGGAGGAATTGCAATCCTAGCTTCAATTCCTCTGACCCCATGTACTATATCTCCTCTTATCTCACTTATACTGTATTTTTATCAGACCAAATTTAGTGCTTATTCTAACCAATGCTACTGTGGTAGTCTTATTATTTTAGTAGTATGTTCTTCCAACATGCCGTAAGCTTTGACTACTTTATACTTGATATGTAATTATATATATATGAATGAGTGTACTTTATATATGCCTTTACTTTGCTTTCTGTATGCTTGTTTTATTGTAAAACATACCTCTCATTTTTCTCTTTATAAAAAACTGTAATATAAAGAGATTAATCATGAAAATACAAATTTTTTCCCTCAATATGTAGTGTGTATGAGTAAGAGTTAATACTTTGTTACAGAAATTATCCGAGAATGAGTTGGTTCCATCATGGTCAGGCTTATGTAACCTGAAATTGATACTATAGTGGCTTGGTGAAACCTCAGCAGTCTAGCATCTAGAAAGCTGTATTACAGAAACATTGTTTGCATGAATAAAACATTTTATAATATGGAAATCTCCAACCAGTTCACACAAAGCTGATATGATCATGTTTGGAAGAGTCTAGAAAGTGCAAACCATATTACAGTCTATGTTTCCTGGGGATGTTGGGAATGCTGATTGTGAGAACTATGTGCTTTAGTTGTATGGGTCTGCACACCTGCTGTTGCCCCAATGCAAAATCATTTTTTTCTTTTGACTTGTTTAATTAATTTTTTTGTGTGGACATTGTATAAAATAAGTGTGAATACCTCAGTGTAGATAGTAACCAATCCAGACATACTATTTTTTTTTTTATAAATGAATGCAATAGATCAATGCTTATATTTATTTTCTATATAACAGTGCAGATCCACAACGGAATGTTCCAAGGAGCCGAAATGGAATAGATGTTGAGTCAGATGTGTACAAAATGCTTCAGGACTACGAGGTACCTGTGTCAAAGCCCAAGCAGTCTGGTTCATTTAAATACTTGCAAGACATGTTGGAGGCTGGGGAGAATGGTAAGAACAAGATCTATGGTTCTAAAAAATGTAGTGTAATCTGTTTCTAGTATCAAAGTGATGTGCAGGCAAATGTATATATAGTATAAAGGGTGTAGCGGAGGACTGAGCAGGTATGATGTGGGAAGGTGTCCACATAGAAACAAGCTGTTTGTTGGAAACCCTGTTCTAAATCCATAGAAATAGTATACTGAAGTAGGTAACTTGTGATTCATGTGGGAGGCGCCCACCGATTTTTCTGTTGTCTTTAAACCTGCTCTAGTTTAATTACATCTGAAATCTGGTTGCAGTGTAAAGTATAATCACTTTAAAATTCTTTGTGGCCCACATGTGACCCACTGTCTCTCTCTGTGTGGCCCACCACTTGTTGAGCAGCTCTCTCAGTTCTCATGCCTCATGCTGAAATTAAGCCAGTTCTGTCAGGCTGAGTGATCTCCACCTGACAATAGAGGTAAAGGCCCAGCCCAATGTCATTAGGGAAAAAAAAAGTGCAATCTGTGATCTGGTAAAAAAAAAGTGAGTGGGCTGCCACTGAACGCCAATGTGAGGTGGGGTTAACCACACTGCCACTGACAACCAAAGCAAGAAGGAGTTTAAGGGGTGGAGTCAAGAGCATTGCCGTTGACCACCAATGGGAGGGGGGAGGTGAAATGGCACTACCATTGACCACCATTTAGAGGGTTATAATTGTGATTTTTTTAAACCAATGCTGGGCGGTATCTGATTGTAGAAACCCTAAGGCCCCATTCACACCTGAGCATTTTGTAGCTTGAAGCCTGAAGCTACAAAACGCTGGAGGGGAAAAAATCTATTATTCTCAATGGAGATGGTTCACATCTTCAATCCAAGTCGCCTGAAGCTGAACGCCTGAAGCTGAACGCCTGAAGCTGAACGCCTGAAGCTCAACAAGTTCTGGACCCTTTTTTGTCACTCAAATCGGGCAGATTTGGGCGTGTTTCTTCTTTTTACATTGGTGAACTTTTGCCCTGCACAAAATCGCGGCAAATCGCGGTAAAAAAGGCCGCAAAATTGCGGTAAAAACGCTGCAAAATGATTTTGTGCCTGAAAACGCTATGCTCAGGTGTGAATGGGGCCTTAAAATTGAGGATGCCTTTGGGCAGCAAATGAAGTGTCTGTTCACCTTTGGTACTCACAAGCCAGTGTGTTCTGCCAAGGTTTTTCCCTCTATTTTGATAGATTTATTTACAAATATTGGCAGCATCTGAAACATCCCTTTGTGGTTCCTAAATGTTTTTTGGTACATTATCTCTTTGAGGAGTCTCTTCTATAGAAAAGGACCTCCCCTCCTGTCTTGGACTGTCCTATATCTTGGTTGAACAAAGCAATCATATTACTAGTATAGGAGTCTCCTTCCTTTAAGGACCCCATGGGCAGGAAGACAGAGTCAGTGGTCCACTCTATGTTTGCAGTTGTGGGCTCTGCATGTCACCCAGTTTTAATCACAGCCCTCGTGTCGCAAATGCTTACTAAGTGGGTGAAGCTCCTGCACCAAGGACTGCATAAGGAACAGGTTTCCCATCTACAGGCCCTTTATGGAGCAGCGTAGGATCTGCCTCTCCAGAGAGTAATAGCCCCGGTTCCAGAACTGGAAAGGTTTAGTTTTTTTTTACTATAATCCGTTTATGGTTCTGAAAAAGGAAGGAGCACGCCCGACACTGGACCTCAAGGCCCTGAATTATTTTGTGAAAGTAAAAAAGCTCAGGATGGAATGCATCATTTTGGTGGTGGCCTCTCTGCACCAGGGGGATTTCTTCTCCTCCATAGACTTTAAAGATGCGTACTTACACATTTCCATTCCTGCTGGGCTTCCTGCACTTTGGACTAGATTAAGTACTTCTGGGATGCCCCGGGTGCTCTTGTGTACACCAATACAAAGTTAAAAGTTATGAGAAACTACACATCTTTTACAATTTTATTCATGCAAATAGTTAAACCTTGAAATAAACACATCTACAGATTCATAACATAAAAAAAATGCTTAAACCTCTCCCATGCAGGAGCCACAAGAAATTCACATCTGCTATTATTAAGTAGACTCCAACAGGGGGCAATAAATCCCCTCAATATATATGGCATCCACTTTTATTTTGCAGAGTTGTTCCTTTATGTGTTTTGCAGGAATTGACGCCTGCTTCTGGATGAAAAAAAGGGTGAGCCAGTCTGTAATATTTCCTGGTCAAGTAAAAGAAATGAAGAAGGAATTAGTCTGCTCAATATTTGTGGAAGTAAAAAAGTTCAGGATGGAATCCATCCGTTTGGTGTTGGCCTATCTGCACTATGGGGGATTTTCTGTCCTCCATAGACATCAAAGAGGCATACTTATATGTTCTCATTGCTGGGGGGCTTCCTGTGCTTTGTGGTAGGGGACATGCATTTTCAATTTGTGGTGTTTTCCTTTGGTTTGGCCTCTGGAGTATCTGGGACTGATCTTAGACTTGGCACAGTTGAAGCTGGACAAGCTTCAGAAACTTTGGCCTGCAGTTTAGTTGTCACTGTCCTGCAGGTGGTCCCCCCTGTGTTCTAGCATGCAGGTCCTGGGCCTCATGGTATCCACTTTTGAAGTGGTCCCATATGAGGGTTCTGCAGAAATCTTATCCAAGTGGGACAAGTCCCCTGCATCCTTGGACAACAAGATACGCATGGGACAATTGGCCAGGTAATCCCTTCTTTGTTGGCTTTGGTCTCTGGCTGTTCAGGCTAGGAAGTAATTTTTTCTTCTCCATTGGACGATGGTCACGATGGATGCCAGCCTGTCCAGCTGGAGGGAGTTCTGGGCCCCAGGTTAGTCCAAGGCTGTTGGATACCAGAGGAGTCTTAGGAATGTCCTGGAGCTGTGGGCGATCAGACTTTGGCTTACTGGACAGATATCTGTACAGAGATCTGGTCAAGATCTAATCGGACAATGCCATCGCTGTGGTGTGTGTGAATCACCAGAGCGGGACAAAAAGCTTGGCTGTGGCGTGGGAGCCCTCGCTCATCCTTTAGTGGGTGGAACGCTCCCCACCGTTTACATTCCGGGCATTGAAAACTGGCAGACCAATTACCTCAGAGAATGGATTTTACGGTGTGTAACATAAAAGAATCATTGCTGGAGACAGGTCTTTCATAATTCTTGTTCATAGGTATATCCCAGAGCAGTGACTCAATGGGGAGTGGGAATGTGCTAACAAAAATGTATATTATAGTCTAATATTTCATATTCCGAGATATTACCATCAAGAAATTATAAAAAGGAATAGTAGCTTAGCTATTGTTTGCAACAAAGCACAGACAATAGGAATCAATAGAAACAATGGATTTCAACATAAGGTAGTCGTTTCATGGAACAGCATGGGCCTGTTAAGTTTATGCTTTAAAAGTTGACCATGGGTTGTATTATTACAATTTACAAGTGAGATAAGTAACCGTTTTCCAGATTTCCTATGGTTGTAGTTATTGAAGATGAAATATACTTTTATCAAAAGATGTAATATTTTCACATTTCACAATATTTTCACACTGATTTCTAGAATGGCAGTCATTTCTTGTTAGTTAATTTCTTTTTGGGACTGAACAAATATTGGCACTAATCTGATAACTCAGGAAGTACTGCATAGCTTTCTGTAACTATTATGTATAATGATAATAACTTCCTTGCCAACAGCAATACTTCTGCAAGCTATCTGCCAGTATCCAGTGTTAAACCCCACCACTGATCTGACCAAAGCATTATGAAAAAATGGATTAGTGTTACCATAGTGTGGTCACCACAGTCCTGCAGCCCTCCTTGTTCCTTTAGAACAATAGACAAAAATGCGTGGGATGTTTCTGCAGCTTTCATCATCATTTTGACTCTAAAAACACAAGTGTACTGTATGTAAAGCTCAGCAATAGATTCAAAGCTAGTTTATGTACAGACATTATCTCATTAGCCGCTTACATGACCTTTATATCACATTGTGTTCTTGGAGACAAAACAAAGACAAAGGTCACATATGTCAACATCTCTTAATGTCCTGCAAAGTTCTTGCCAGTTCATCATGTTTTCTGCTTTGGGCCACTAAAATGACTATATTACATGTATTTGTTATAAGCTTTTTAGGCTTCAGATTTTTTTAATGCATTTTATGAATTAAGGTATAAAATTTTTTTTGCCAAGGATCCAATCAATATTAAAGACGACCCTCTATATATACCATGTAATGCTTGTTGAAATTTGGTTCACTAACCATACATTGAAATTGGTGTGCTGTAAATGATTTTCTTGTCAACAAGAGGGCAATCTCATTCTCGCATATTGCTGAGCCCTTGCCAGTGTTTATTCTATCTTTTCTACATTTATCTCTACTCTAAATGGATAAGCAGAAATGTCTACAGTGGACAGTTTTTATGTAAAAAAAGGCATATAGCTGTCAGGTGATTTGCAGGTCATTACCAGAGACTACATGATAAAAACTACACACAAATAGAAATAAAAAAGAACTATAACTGATTTTTACTAATAGTGTTCTTAAAAATAACTAGACTGTTGAATCAAATTGCACTCATGACTCAAACAGCTGTAGTAAAATTCCCTGAAATGTTTCTATAATGTTAATCTAAATTTGTATGTTATGCTTAAAGTGATTGTAAAGGTAACATTTCTCTCTTTTTTTAAAATAATAAACATGCCATACCTACTTGCTCTGTGCAATGGTTTTCCATAGCGTGGCCCTGATCCCCCACCTGTGCTGTATGTTCAATATCCCTTTCTAGTGCCACCTTAGCAAGCTACTTGCTAGGGGAGCACTCATGTGGGCTCGATCCCAGGTGAAGAGGTAAAATTTACGGAAATTTTGAAGCCACTGGGAAAAACATTTTCTTCCCTGTAAAAAATGGAAATTTTCAGATAAAAAAAAAAAAAATTCAGTGTGGAGTAGGCTTACAAATTGAAAGTCTTTTGTTCCACTGGGAAGGTGAGGTGCAGTGTATATAACATGGCTATGCTTTAAATAAAAGTACAGCTTATTCAGTAAATAAACAAAACTTGTTTTTTTTTAAATGTTATTTATTATTATTTATAACAAGGACTGTTTATGTTAAAAACATTTCACCTATATATGAGAACAGGAACACCCCCTCCCCTTTTCTTATATTAACCACTTGCCGCCCGCCAATAGTCAAATGACGGCTGCAAAGTGGTTTCAAAATCCTGACCGGACGTCATAATCAATCAACGCAGACCTCCCCCAACCCCCCCCCCCCCCCGTCAGAGGAGCAGCCGCTCGGCTCTCCTCTACTCGGCTCTTCCTATTTACACTGTGATCAGCCGTGTCCAATAACGGCTGTTTACATTATTATAATATTTTTTTTTTTACTAGTAATGGCAGCGATCAGAGATTTTTATTGTAACATTGGACATTTTTGACACATTTTTGGGACCATTGTCATTTTTACAGCAATCAGTGCTATACAAATGCACTGATTCCTGTGTAAATGACACTGGCAGTGAAGGGGTTAACCAAGAGCTGGCAGTGGGGTTAAGTGTGTCCTAGGGGCATATTGCTAACTGTGGGGGGCTTGGCTGTGTTTTACAGATCCCTTATCTCTTCTGCTCCAATCACAGGGAGCAGAGATCAGTGTCACTTGTTGCTAGGCAGAACGGGGAGATGTTGTTTACATCGGCATCTCCCTGTTCTTCCTCCCAGTGAGACGATCGCGGGTATCCCCATGGCGATCAAGGACCCACGATTGGACCCACGGAGGTCCTGACCGGCACGCACACGATGGCACGGTGGAAAATTCAAAGGGACATACCTGTACGCCCATCTGCCTGTCCGTGCTATTCTGCCGACGTACATCGTCATTGTGCGCCAGTCAGGAAGCAGTTAAAGTGTTACTAAACCTACAACAGTAAGATCAGTCTGTATATGCAGTAAAGCATGCTCGTTATACTCTGGAGCCTAAAGGACTAATCTTCTTTATTGTGTAAATAGGCTGTTTGATCATGTCTCCTCTGATCCTCACTTTCTTCCAGTGTCCCCAACGCATCTACAGATAGTACAGAGGGTGTGGGACAAGCTGTGCATTTTCAATTTGGTGTGTATTGCTACAGAAGTTTTTTTTCTTGGAAGAGTGCATGTGATCAGCACATGACCAATCAGCACTGTCCAGACAGAGGGTCAGGAGTCTTGCAGTCTTATAGGACAGTGAGAGCACTATGAAAACTCCTTCTACAAGCTTCATAATTATCCAGAGTGAAAAGACAACTAAAGGCTTCAGTTTCACTTCCACTTTTATATAAAGCAAACCAATATCCACTATTGGTTCTTAAGTATGATAAGAGGGATCGGTAATGAACAGTTAGGAATAAAAGTTTTGAGGGGTTGAGCCAGTACCAAAATATAGGAAGTTTCCATTTGTATATCAGAGGGCTTCAGGCTTTGGGGATCTCAACTTATAGGTACTTGCAGGCACCAGAGCATCAGCTATGTAATCATGTTCTAACTTTATTCGTTTTTCTAAATAGAGAGAGCAGCTTTATTGAAACAGTCAACGAAAAACTTCTGACAAAAGTAACTCTAAAGTATTTGAGTTCATTCAGTTGCGCAGTAACAGAAGTTGTGGTTTCAACATCATCAACACATAACCACCTTTCAACTCTTACAACCCTCTTCACTGTGCACTTATCCACTTGTCACCCAGGTCAATTTTGACATTTCTCTCCTACATTTCTCTTCTGACGTCATAACATCTCGCCCGAGCTCCGAGCGATCATAGAGACCATCTGGTCCACTGGAAATCACTATGGTCACCATCTGGGGGCGGCGGACCCAGTCTCCGACTCACCGATGGAATCAGTGAGTCAGTAGAAGCACTGGAGGGCAGCGTGGGGGGATGTCTTTTCTCGTCACCTGTAAGAACGATCAAGTGGTGGAAAAACCATTATGATCATTCCTATGGTGTAGGAAATTGCTGGCTTAAAAAGCCGATATCCAAATGATGCCTGTAGCTGAAGGCATCATTCAGATATACCTGCTTAAAGTCAAGGACCTCATATGACATATGGCAGGCAGGAAGCGGTTAAACATTTGTATTTGAATGTTTCCTAGTTTAAACTTTATTTCACAGTGCTAAGAGATATATGCGTTTAAATCACCCGGGAACATGAAGCATGTAGGAATAAAATATGATGTTCTACAGTGATTTCCTGAAGATGAGAGAGTGTGTTGCCTAACAGATGGTAGAGAATTCTACCAAAGATCAAAGAATACAATATGGTATTTTAAAGAGATTTACATGAGTCACGCTCTCCAGCCTGCTGCTGGCACAGGGCAGCATCCTACTGTGTTAAGCACAAACACATAATAATAATAATAATAATAATAATAATAATAATAATAATAATAATATTAATAATAAGATAGCACCAAAAAAATATGATTTATGTTAAACTTCTCTTCAAACCTGGATAATTCAGAATAGGCTTGTGCTAGGAAGATGCATAAGTAGATATTACTTCCAGTAAAAAAATGCATTAAAAATATGCATTTCAACGCTGCTGGTCTCATGAAACCTCTTGCGAAACCATTTCCTGTCTATATGCATGCACTCTAGCAATAGCATTCTGTGAGAGAGGAGGGGAAAAAAAAATTTCCCTGTGAGTGACAGCAGTGGACAATGTCTGTGCAATGTGTGTCGAAAAAAAAAAACATCTAGTCTCCATTGGAAGATCCACTGTTTGACAGGATGCCAACATAGGAGTACAACTGGGAGACTGACAATGAATGTCATCACCCAGGAAGTGTGTGAACAAAGACCTTCCTGGCAGGATCAACAGGTATTATTGTAATAAAATCTGCAAATTTAAAATGATTAAAAACTATTTTTGAAAATGACATTAATCTGTAAAAGCTAATGCATTGGAGGGCTTGGTAGGCAGGGGAGAGTGGAATTTTAACTTTACCTGGAATTTGTACTTTTTTTGTCATTTGTAACAATAGCAATTTTGTCCACGCATACACACGTCTGCATGCCCAGGTCTTTAAGGCCTGGTTCTTCTGATCTATAGCCATTTTATATATGCTTAGGGAAAGAATAAATCACTTACTAATAACTGTACACACGGACAGATAATTGAGGCAGAAGGTTTGAGGCAACTATGGACTCTTCATGGTACAGCAAAGACTCATGCCGTGTACACACGGTCGGACTTTCTGACAGAAAAAATCAGATGGAATCTTTTCATCGGATATTCCGATCGTGTGTGGGCCTCATCTGACTTTTTTGTTTGAAAATTCTGACGGACCTAGAAATAGAACATGTTTTAAATTTTTCCGACGGAAACCATTCCTATCGGTAAAACCATTCATCTGTATGCTGTTCCGATGGACCAAAAACGACGCAAGGGCAGCTATTGGCTACTAAAATTCCTTTTTTCTAGTCCCGTCATAAGTGTTGTACGTCACCGGGTTCTAGACGATCAGACTTTGGTGTGATCGTGTGTAGGCAAGACCATTTCAGCGGAACTCTGTCGGAAACACCGTCAGAGATTATTCTGATGGAAAAACCGGTCGTGTGTATGCGGCATTACATACATATTTGTAAAAAAGTATACATTTATTTAAGGCAACAAATCATCATTAAAACAGTCCTATAAAGGGAAACGTATAATACACAGTATTAAATCTCTGAAGAAGAACTCGATACTTGGATGCATGTCCACCCAGACAGGAGGACCATGAATCTTCAGTCAGTCTTCCGAATACACAATGACAGTCATTCTCTGTCTTGTACACTTCTTGTGAGGTATTAGACACATTTCCATTAATACTGGAAGCTTGTGCTAGTAGTGTGAAAAGCAGCTGAGCTAACAAATGGCTTTTTTTTTTAAATCGACATATGGTACATTCATAAATATTCAATAAACTCATAAGATAAATAAAATACGTCCCCGATACATGAGGTGGCGGCTATCTCTTCGCTCCCATAGTTTTTTTTTTTTTACCAGCACAATACCCCTTTCATCTTTCAAAACGCCCCAAGAAAATATACTTTAAATCGATAGCAATGCATCTGATAAACGCTGCTAGCCTTTGTATACCAGTGCATTGGAGATCCACATTGTCTTCCTCACTAAAAGAATGGACATTATGTATGGACCGCATAGTGATGATGGAGAAGCTGATATTCACTTTTCTATTTGCAAAATAAAATCTCTAGCTTTTCAGCTATTTGGGAGGCATGGATCACTTATAAAATCTCTCAGATGTATCAGGAATTGTTGCGACACAACAAGTGATCTATTTTGGAGAAACAGCGTTCTCTCTGACGGTTGACCCGGTGAACCCAGGAGACCATGTGGAGGTACTCAGCTAAGAGTAGATGGAGGGGGTAGCTGGTGGGATCCCCCCCCCTCCGTCTGTCCCCCTTTTGTACGCGTCCCCTCTTTCTCCCTCACCTCCCCTTTCTATATTTTCTTTCCTATTCTTTCTTCGTTCTCGTTACCTGAGCTGACTGAAGTAGTAAACGACTGCATGATTAGGAGATTAAGAGCCCCTAAGAAAGTGCCCTTTCAGGTGGTTCTGAAGGATGCCTAGTGGGACAGTAGACCAATTTAGACTATGAAGCGCAATTAATAAGGAGGCCACTACACTCTTTAACTTTAGATAATGATGCATATCTGATCTTTTGCAACGTTTGGTCTTTCTTAGAATTTTTTTGTGTTCATTTGTCTGGACTACTACAAGTGGAACCTGTATCCTAATTTACTGCAATACATTATATATTTCTTGAAAAGCTGAAAATAATCTTTAAGTTTCAAAAGAAAATATGTCCCCATGGTGGGTCCATTGGAGATATTCTGCACATCTACTGGTTGCCGAGACTTCTGGTTAGAGGTGAGATGTATCACCCAAAAATGTACCTATTACCACATACCCTGGGATTCAGCCTTGTTCCTCCTGCACCATCATACCATACTGCTGAAGGCTTAGACATGCCCTGCTCTGCCCCACCTGCTTGATGCAGCCAAGAGCTGGATCCCATTGTCCATAGCTACGTGGTTTTCAAGGCTTGAGAGGTATACAATAACTCCAGAGACAAATTAATTATTAAATGGTTCTAGTGGCACAAATTAACCCACTCAGAAGCATACAAATCCATCATTACAGGATAGTTGGCGTCCATGTCACCCGAGTAGGCAATAGAGTCCTGAGTGGGGGGGGGGGGACTCCTTCCTCCTCTTCATCCCTTCCCCATTCCCTTTTTTTTTGTATTCTGTATTCTCTTTTCTTCTACTTTTTCCTCTTTTATTTCTAGATTTCCCTGTTCCTCCTAGTTCTTTTAAAGATTGCAATCGGTTCTACCAACTTATGGAAGATTTACATTTTCTTCATGAGTGGAAGGTGTTATTCAAACAACATTACATTCTACCGTATGTGGCTGTATGAAGTTTCCTGTAAGCTGATGGATTTTACGTCGTTTAAATGTGTATTCATACCTTCTCTCCATATATTCAGCATGTTGATATTGTTGTATTGTTGTATGATATGTACCTTACTATTCATAAAGAAATTATTATTAAAAAAAAACACATAAAATATAATTTACATAAAAAACAAAATGTATTCAATAATTACAACAAATATATAGGGATGGGCCGAACACCTAACCCCACCCCCCTGTTCGGTTTGCACCAGAACATCTCGAACATGAAAAATCAAAAGTCCTCATTTTGAAGGCTTATATGCAAGTTATTGCCATAAAAAGTATATGGGGACCTGGGTATTGCCCTGGGGGACATGTATCCATTCAAAAAAAAGTTTTTTAAAACCATTGTTTTTAAAAGAGCAGTGATTTTATATGATGCCTAATGTGAAATAAAAAATGAAAAATTCCTTTAAGGCCACTTTCACACTGAGGCACTTTACAGACACTCCTGCAAAGCCCCTGTAAAGCGCCTCTACTGTCACTCCAGTGTGAAAGCCCTCGGCTTTCACACTGGAGCGGTGCGCTTGCAGGGCTTTAAAAAAAGTCCTGCTAGAAGCATCTTTGCAGCGCTTCAGGAGCAGTGTATATGCCGCTCCTAAAGCACCCCTGCCCATTGAAATCAATAGGCAGCTCCACCAAAGAGCCTCGGCAGTGGTGCTTTGAGAGTGCTTTTACCCATTTTTCGGCCACTAGCGGGGGTTAAAAACGACCTGCTAGCGGCACGAAAAGAGCTGTTAAATTGACGATAAAGCGTCACTAAAAATAGCCACCTCTGATATACTGGCACCAGATCCAATGCATGTGGCTGGCGACCAATGTCCGCAGGCCACCCGCGATCGCTCCGCAGAGAGGCAGAACGGGTATCTGTGAGTGTAAACAAATAGATCCCCATTCTGTCAAGGGAGTAGAGAGAGATCATCTGTTCCTAGTGATCAGGAACAGCATCCTCTCTCTTTTCCCAGTCAGTCCACTCCCCCCATAGTTAGAATCACTTCCCTAGGGAACACGTTACCCCTTGATCACTCCCTAGTGTTAACCTCTTCCCTGCTTGTGTCATTTATACAATAATAAGTGTATTTTTATAGCACTGATCACTGTATAAATGTCATTGGTCCCAAAAAAGTGTCAAAAGTGTCTGATCTGTCGTAGTGATCTGATGACACAGTCCCACTAAAAATTGTTGGTCACCACCATTACTAGTAAAAAAATAAATAATAATAAAAATGCCATAAATCTTTCCCTTATTTTGTAGATGCTATAACTTTTGCACAAACCAAACAATATACGCTTTTTGCATTGGTCCGAAAAATGAGAACAAAAAAGCTCCGCCTCCTGGGAGGCCACTGGCCGCCTGCCTCTCTGCTTTGGCAGTTCCTTTATAAGCAAGGGGCGGGCCACCCGGTTACGTCACCCGGTGACACTCGGTGACCCGGTGATACCACCCCCTCCTAATGTTACGTGAAACAAGTGAAACCATAAAAATGAAAAATTCCTTTAAGTATCATGCCGGGGGGGGGGGGTTCCCAATAGTCTGCCTTGAAAGTGGCGCATTTAAAGGAAAAAATGTAATTTAAACATGTTCATAGCTGTAATGTATTGCCGACTCCTGGCAATACAGATTAAAAAAAAATGGCATAGGGTCTCCCCCAGTCCATACCAGGCCCTGTGGGTCTGGTATGGATTTAAAGGGGAACCCCACACCAAAATAAAAAAAACGGCGTGGGCCCCCCTAAAATCCATACCAGACCCTATCTAAGCATGCAGCCTGGCAGGTCAGGAAAAGTGCCCCCTCTGCTGAACCATACCAGGCCACATACCCTTAACATGTGGGGTGGGTGCTTTGGGGTGAGGCTCTGTGCCCCCCACCCAAAGCACCTTGATGGGTATAAGGGCCTCTTCCTAACAATCCTGGGCTGTGGTTGTCAGGGTCTATGGGTGGGGGGCTTATTAGAATCTGGAAGCCCCCCCCATATGTGAATGGGTATCAAATACCCCCTACCCATTCACCAAAAAAGTGTCAAAAACTAAGAAACACAATTGTTGACAAATCCTTTATTAAAAAAATTCAAAATAAATAGTGGCCCACAATCCATCATCAATCATGTTGCCCGCTGGACCCGAAGAATATAAGAAAAAAAATAGAAGAAAAAAAACAGGTGCTGAAAAATTGGGCCTTAGGTGTTGATGGTGCCTTAACAATGTAATCCCTCACAGTTGCTCTCGCTGGGCACAGAAATGGTCAAGCAGAAAAATTGGGCCTTAGGTGTTGGTGGTGCCTGAACACTTTTATCCCTCACAGTTACTCTTGCTGGGCGCAGGGAGGGGCCCTGCTGTTAAAAATTTGAAAAAATAAATAAATTACATGCACTTGTCAAACAGGTGCAGAAAAAAATGGGCCTTAGGTGTTGGTGGTGCCCTAAACCAAAAATATGGTTGTAAGCTAGCATAATCAAGATTCAAGAATAGAATAGGCAGCATAGGAAGTCTTCAAGGACCCACAATCCCTAGCTAATTCAATCAGTTACATCAGCATCAGGGGCTTGATAGCTGCTGTTGATCAAGGACTGATTCATTTTGATATATGTCAACAGTGTCTGTAGACAGAGGCACTCCTTTATCCATTACAAAACCCTCAGCAGTACTAAATGTCTGTTCAGAAAGCACACTGGATGCAGGACAGGCCAGTAGCTCGATTGCATATTGAGTAAGTTCTGGCCAATGGTCCATATTCAAAACCCAGTAACCCAGTGGATGCTCAAGTGGAATGGTCTACAAGTCTGCTCTTAGCCCTAGATAATCCTGCACTATATGATGCAGACGCTGGCAATGGTTGATTAAACCTAACAGCCCTGGGAGCTAAGGACTAAGGAATTGTTTAAAGGCATCTCCACCACTCTTCCTCTGACCGAACAAAGTGTCAGAAACACGTTGTCCAGGAATGGTAACCTTCCAGTGTTTGGAAAGGTGTTACACACATTTTTCATAAAGGCACCCTGAAGATGTTTCATCCTCTGCTCCCTCGGCGAGGACAGGTTGAGCTCTGCAACTTTACCCTTGTAACGTGGATCAAGAAGGGTTGCCAGTCAGTAATGATCCCTCTCCTTGATACCACAAATCCTTGGGTCCTTTTGCAGGCTTTGCAGAATCAGGGATATCCATGCAGAGTAAGTTTGAGGAGGCATGAGATTCTGAGACCTCTTGGTCACTAAGGATGACATTGTCAGGAACTACCTCCTCCCAGCCACGTACAACTCCTAGGGTTTCTGGGGACTGAAAACCATCCATTGAAGACTGCTGTATGTTATCCTCTACATCCATGCTGACACAATCCTCCTGTTCCTTCTGTGTGTTTGGCAGCCCCATGGGAATGCTATCTGCATAAAGGGGGCTTTGAGAGGAAAGGAAGTCCTCCTCTTCCTCCCAGGGCTGGTGCAAGGATTTTTGGCACCCTAGGCGAAACCTCATTTTGCCGCCCCCCCCCATTGGCCCCGCCCCTGACTCCACCCCCAGAATACCGCTTCACCAGTGCTCAACAATTCCGCCTCACCAGTGCCCATAAATTACAGACTTGAGGGGACATTTGGCAGATCAGTCAACATAATAGATATCTATACACTCACATTTTAAAATTAAATTTCATGGTCATCACATTCACATAATGTTATTCTCATTAAGGCCCCTTTCACACTGGGGCGGTGCGGGCGTCGGCGGCAAAGCGCTGCTATTTTTAGCAGCGATTTACCGTTGTTTTAGCGGCGGTCTGCGTTTAACCCCCGCTAGCGGCCGAAAAAGGGTTAAAACAGCCCGCAAAGCACCACTGCATTGATTTCAATAGGTAGGAGCGGTTTCACCGCTCCAAATATGCGGCTAGCAGGACTTTTTTCACCGTCCTGCTAGCGCACCGCTCCAGTGTGAAAACCCTCCGGCTTTCACACTGGAGTGAAAGGGGCCGGTTTTTTCAGGCACTATACAGGCGCTATTTTTAGCGCTGTAGTGCCTGAAAACCGCCCCAGTGTGAAAGGGGCCTAATAGAAAGCAACAGTTTTTTACTTACCTCACGGTCACACCAGTAACCTGTTGCTGGCATCAACTGTATTTGCCAGCCTGTGTACCTGCCTCGTGTGGAGTGGTGCCTCTTCTCTTCCTGTTCCAGCTAGCCCAGGCTGCGCGCACCTGACCCCAAGCCCAGAGAGCGGCCTTTAAGCGCCACGCCGACGTCGCCCCCGTTTTATCCCATGATGATGCATGCTGCATCCATCCTCCATCCATCCTCCATTCCAGGAGAGCGTGGGGGCGGGGCCAGGGGTGCTGTGCTATCAAATGACACGTGTCATCATGTCACAGAGGACTGAGGGGGGGGACAGCTGCTGCTGTGCCTGTGTGTTATCATCATGAGTAATGTCACAGACCGTCGGACTGACAGAGAATGGAGGGGGGGGAGGGGGGGCGGCTGCTGTGCCTGTGTGTTATCATAATGACGACTCCCCCTCCCCCCTCCATTTTCTGTCAGTCCGACGGTCTGTGACATTACTCATGATGATAACACACAGGCACAGCAGCCGCCCGCCCCCCCTCCCCTCCACTCTCTGTCAGTCCGATGGTCTGTGACATTACTCATGATGATAACACACAGGCACAGCAGTCGCCCGCCTCCCCCCCTCCCCTCCACTCTCTGTCAGTCTGACGGTCTGTGACATTACTCATGATTCATCAGCTGCTGCGTGTCATCATCATCATGACTAATGCCACACAGTCACAGACGGACTGACAGAGAGCGGATCGGAGGAGGGGGGGCGGATCGGAGGAGGAGGGGCGGATCGTAGGAGGAGGGGCGGATCGGAGGAGGAGGGGGAGTGGGCGGCTGCTGCCTTTGAGCGAGGTGATACTATAACAGAAGAGAGGATTACTGGAAAGCCAGAGCGGGGCGGGGCGGGGGGGAGGGCGGATGGCGCTGTTGCTTGACATGGCACTGGCACAGTAGTAGTTGCAGCAAGGACAGTGCAGCCAGCCAGGAATAAAATAACCAACGGCCGGGCGCCCTAGGCGGCAGTGTGCCCCAGGCGGTTGCCTAGTCTGCCTAGTGGTAGCGCCGGCCCTGCTTCCTCCCGCTAGTCTGCCTCAAGGGCCTTGTCCATGATTCTACAAAGTATGTGATCCAACAGGAAAACTAGAGGTATAGATGCATGCATTAGCTGGCATAGTGACAGGACAGTGCATGTATCTTTTATCAGCAGCCAGTGGCATTGCGAAAAGAAGCCAAGCCCCCCTTAGTCTGTGCTTGTGCCATTCTCACACAGGTACTCATTGATGACCCTCTGTTGCATGTGCAGCCGCTGAAGCATTGCCAATGTTGAGTTACACCTGGTGGACATGTCACAAATGAGGCGGTTGGTGGGCAGATTGAATTCCCATTGAATGTAAACCAGCCGAGCACTGGCATCTTATGACTGCCGAAAATGGCCACAACGTTTCTGACCTGCCTCAGAAGATCTTGTAAGCCTGGGTACCTGTTCAAGAAACACTGCACCACCAAATTCAGGACATGTTCCAAGCATGGAACATTTCTCAAGTGTCCCTGTCAGAGAGAAGGTTGGTGCCCTTGTTGTATACGACCATTCCTAGCTCAAGCGCACATGGCGTCAACCACCACTGAGCCTGCCCTTGCAGAGCTGACAAAATCTCTGCCCTGGTGTGGCTCCTCTCCCCTAAACAGACCAACTGAAGTAACACATGACATATTTTAGCCTAAATGCTTGTGTAGCCCCTTGAACACTTAGGCACTGCTGGTTCAGAGGACAATTCAGCAGAGGCCATAGAGGAAGAAGAAGAGGAGGGGGTGGAGCAGACAGATGTGGCAGAATCACCACCAGCTTTTTGGAGGTTGTGGTGGTGGAACAAGCTCCAGCACTGAACCCTGTCCTGCGTCAACCATGGCTGGGACAGTTTTTTTTTTTCATGGTTCAGCAACCGGGGTAGCAAAATTTGCCTGGTGAAATCAACAGGTGGTGTACTGCTAGCAGATTTCATTCAGATTTAGGGATAAAGATCCTAGATAAGGAGCAAGGAGAAGTCTGCATTTTTTTATGATGTGGTTCTTTCGGGTGCTGTTGCCAATGGACTGCAGCCAAGCAGCTGGTGCTTCGGCCATGCTTGATCCGCTTCAGACAGAGATTGCAAACAGCAATGCTGTGGTCTGCTGCACATGTGTTGAAAAAAGCCCACACCAATAAACTATTGGAAGTCAGTGGGGAGTCAGCAGTGCCCTTCACCTGTGGAGCTCTGTGGTATGATGCAATAGGGTGGCTGCCTCATTGGAGTTGTGCCTCCTCCTCCTCACTTTCCTCCTCTGTTCTCTCAAAGTAAAGTCAGTGTCCTCATCATCCCCTCCCTCCTCATCGCTGGAGCAAACTTGGCAGTGTGCTTCAGCTGGGGGAACATGACTGCTAGTTTCTTGTCCGTCATTGGCACTCCCTCTCTCTAGGCTCACGTTACTCCCTTCCTCAACTTAGGAACCAACATCGGAGCATTCAAATAGCTGCAAATCCTTCAGCAGCACGTAACTGACACTATGATTGAATAATTCAGGTGACTTCTCCGTGCATGATGGTGGGGCTATGGAAGGAGTAGCTGTGGACAAGAAGCTGGTGGAATAGGCCGATTTGGCTGCTGCGATGGAAGGCAAACTAGTATGAGCCTGGGTGATGGAGGATGGCTTAGCTATTCACTCCACCAACTATCCTGCATGTTGTGGCTCAATAACACGGCCAGCAGCAGAAAAAAAGGCCCGCGACCACCACTTTTTCCTGTAGACATAGAGGCTGCTTGCCATCCTTTAGTAGCCTGTGAGCATCTGCCTCTCCTTGTTGGCCTTTTGGACATGATGGGGATTTTTATAACTTTGAATAGGATGTGGGGTGGGAATATGGTGCTTGGATGCAATACGTTTGTGCTTGGTGCAAAATAAACCGTTTTATTATTGTTTTTTATTTTTGGGGGGATTTTTATAACTTTTTGCTATAGAGTGTGGGATGGGAATATAGTGCTTGGGTGAAATTCTTGTGCTTGGTGCACTAGAAACCATTTTATTAGGCCGCGTACACACGCGGGGACTGTTCGCTCAACTTTGTCCGCTGAACAGTGTTTCGGCGGACAGTCCGCTCGTGTGTGGGCTTTCAGCGGACAGTTTCAGCGGACAGTCTGCTGAACAAAGTTTTTCGGAAATTCCGAAAAACTGTCCGCTGAAACTCTGTTTCAGCGAACAGTCCCCTCGTGTGTAGGCTTGTTTGTCAAACTAAGTTCCGCGCATGCTCAGAAAGGATTTACACGCCGAAGTTTGCATTGCAGTGTATAGGACGTCGTATTTTTCGTCCCGTCGTACGTGCCGTTCACGTCATCGCGCACGGTTTCAGTGGACTGTTCGTTCGTCGTGTGTGGGCAAGTCCGTCCATGCTAATTTTGAGCGGACTGTCCGCTGAAACTGTTTGACGGACAAAGTTGAGCGAACAGTCCCCGCGTGTGTACGCGGCCTTATAGTTTTGTTTTTGTTTTTTAATAAAGAAAATAAGGGTGCAGCAACTGTGATTTTTTTTTTTTTTTTTTTTTACCGATGCTGCAAAAAGAATAAATAAAAAAAAAAAAATGTAAAAAAAAATAAAAAATCAAAAAGCCAAAAACAGAAAAGGGAACAAATGATGCAGAGGAGGAATGGAAATTATGCCCTACATATTTTGGTGCTGCTGCAGCAAAAAAGGAAAAAAATATATGATAATAATAATAAAAAAAAAAAGGAAGCCACTCCTGACGCAGGAAGATCCATCAACATTCAGAATGCCTCTTTTTACAAATACTGATTCCCAAATCGCTTTATTTACCAATATGCTGTTAAACTGATGAACTCAATATAAATGATTGCAGCACCATCACTTTGTAAGTCATGCAGTTTTGTCTTTGATAGCAATTAACAGTAATCATTCAAAATCACAAAATGTTTCTAGTTTTGAAGACTAGACAAATGGGAGCTTGGGGCATATTTCTAAATTAATTTGTAACTGTGGCTAAATAATTCCCTGTCTTTCATGCATGTAGTTAAGCATAAACAAAGCTATTATTAAAGCAATCACACCTAACACAGGTTAGAAAGCATTGTAGTTTTCTTTCAGCCAGGAAAAATACTTCAAAATCATTAAAAATCATTACTATGTAACCTTTGCATCGGAGTTTGTTCTGTTGTGTTAGTTAGCATGTATCCCCTGTTCATCCAAATCAGTGTATTTACTGTGTCCAACACATCCAAAGGCTAATTTTTGCATATCCAGGAGGTACAGGTGCATCCAGCCCCACTGCCTGCAGCATATCAAAGTCTATAGGAAGCTAAAATACCCTGCAGCTGAATGTCATTGGACGCTGTACCAAAAATTACTTTAAAAGTAGGAGAAAGCAAGTCTAAAGCATCTTACAAGCGATCGGACTTTCCGACAACAAAACCGTGGAACTTTGTCCCAAGGTTGTTGGCTCAAACTTGTCTTGCATATACACGGTCACACAAATGTCTGGGCTCCTTCTGCTAATTTCATGTTAGTAGAAGTTTGGTGAGCATTGATTCTTGTTTTTCATTTAGCGCTTTTCAGTTCGCGCTTTTCATGTATTGCTTTTCAGTTAGTTTCTGAATGGCCGTTCATCAACCAAACATGTTGCGGAATCGGAGGAGATAACGTGTTATTTATTATTGGCCTTGGAGTTTTTGCTTTGACATTATTTTTTTTTGGTTGAATAATGATTTGATTTGGTAAATTTTCTATATTTTTGGATGCATTGGATGCACTTTTTGGTTATTCCCTTTTGGCAGATAGCATGTCTTTTTTTTTTATAATGCACAATAAAAAAAATTGTGTAGAATATTACTTGGCTATGTGTTTAACTTCAAATGACAGTTTGGGAGTAGGCAGTTACATTTTAAAATATACAATGTAAAATTGACAAGGGACACCAACATAGTTGTATCTTTGTTCTTAAAATTTAGGGTATAACAGTGTTGTGGTAACTTGCACAAATTAAAAAAAAAAAAAAACATAATATTCTTGATATCACTAGAAAAAAAAGCCTTTGAAAATTTGTTTGCAAAAACTCCATCAGTATAACCAGCAAAGCAGCTTCATTATTATCCCATTAAAGAAGAAGAGAATTGTGCGCTGCATTAGAAGATTTCATAATTTGCCAAATCACGAATGTTAATTCTCCATTATGGACGCTAGTTTACAAATGAGTCCAGATAAACAAATGTTTGCATATTTGAACTATTAAACCTAAAAAAAATAAAATGTAAAAGTAGAAAACCCAATTGATGTAATTATATAGAAAAGGAACACATTCCAACCAATGGGAGACCAAAGTGTTCTGAATCTGTGTTTTGGAGGTGGTGTTTTGCCAGATTGCATGACATACCTAACTATGCTGTAGCCACCAAAGTTGAAAGGTAGTAGCAGTGGTATGGTTAGGAGCAAGTTTACACCAAAGGCATGTTTGTTTGCCTAAATGTGTGCAATTATGCATAGAAAGGTATCCCAGAACAAGGAGCTGCCGTTTTTAAAGGAAATTAATAGTGGTTTTGTATGCATTTTGATTCTTTCTTTATTATGGTCAGGTCTATGAAATAAAAATGTTAATTATATTGCTTAAAAAAATGACATATTACTTTTTTTTTGCATTTTCATGTTCTTCCACCTGGTGGGGTACTGTGCACCTTTTTACATGTTAGTGAGAATAGTTTTACCTGCCTTATAACAAGGTTCTCTTGAATCCAACTTTGCATTAACTGCTTGCACATGACTTACTAAGTTTTACAAGCAAGTAAAGTGGTAGACATCCAGGTTTCTGTCATAATTTCACTAGACCATCTAATGCAGCAGTTTCTGAGGTGTCTAAAAACCCCATGCTTAGTTCTCCAAATGGAATTCTCAGCCAATTTGTAAATGTTTTGGGCAATGACTGTTTCAAACACTTAATACATTTTTCTTTTTAATATGTTGGCAGGTGAGAGAGTAGAAACCAGACCAACCAGCTCAAGAAATGTCAAATCACCAGTGTCTAAACTCGGCAACCCACTGAGTGGCCCACAGATGCTCCCAGAATGCACCAGATGTGAAAATGGAATTGTGTAAGTTAAAAGCATTAAAGTAGAATTATAAGCTCTACACAAACAAACAAAAAAAACTTTACATCAGCAGAAGACAAAGTTTAGGGCTTTTATTAATTTAACAAATGCCATAAAACTACAGAAATTACCTTTCCTCTTTTTCTCTAGTAGTGATGCCACTTCTGCCCTCAAGAATTGCTCCTGGTGGTGTAATTTATACAAATAAAACAAATTATAGAATACAATGTATACTTTTTATTTGTAGTAAAAGCATTTTTTTTTTAAATGTTCAAAGTCAGATTTATTTATGTATTTTAATGGGTTTTGTGTAAACAACAGACGGATGCTTTGAAAATATTTAAAGGTATGTAAACGCCGGGGCAGTTGCTTATGCTGGCCCATGTGCACCCACACCTAAAGGATTGTTTGTATGGACTATCTCGGTACTTGATAATAAATAACGAATAATAAGTAATAAAAATATATAAAGTTTAATAAGGACAAGAAAATAAACAGACATGAAATCATTTAAAATTGTATCCACCGCAATTGACAAGCTATGTCTAAGCAGTTTCCTCTACTAGTTTCACGGCGAACCGCTTCCTCAGGAGGATAATCTATACAGAAAATAACAAATTTGAGCAAGGCATAATCAACACAGCAAACAGTATGTATGTGTGTATGTATATATATATATATATATATATATATATATATATATATATATATATATATATATAAAATCAAAAATCTTTACAATACAGGTTAAGTTAAGGAGACCAGCCCACCCACACAGGTGGAAATCGCAGATCACCGGACCCATCAATCCCCCCCCCCCCCCGGCGGCGGACACGGGGGACTGTATTTAACAGACTCTAATTAAGAGATATATAGCTAGTGTTAAAGATTAAGTTATAAAGTCTTTGTTCCAGTACACACACAGGTGTGACCAGGTGGCAAGGAAACTGAATGAGTGATATTGCGAGTAGAGTAGAGGAAAGAAAAAGGGGGGGAGAGAGGAAAGGAGGGGAAGGAAAAGGCATGGGAGGGGAGAAGAAGGATGAGGGGAAAAAAGGGGGGAAGGGAAAAGTTGAGGGTGTGGTAGAGTAAAGAGCAAGAAAAGAGAAAAGGGGTGGGTAGACAGTGACCTAGTTAGAATGGCAAGCAGGACAGTGACCCAAGGGCAGCTCTTAAGACTGATGCAAAAGCCATTCAGTAGCCATAGGTAGAAAAGGAGCCCTGGAAAATACTTAAGTCTGCAAGACATACAATAAGAATGTAGTAATAATGTTTTTGGTTGCTGAAAAAAACGAATATAAACACAAGGGTTACAGGGCACTAGAAAAACCTGGTCCTCCAGTGCTGAATAAAGAGCACTGACCTGCAATTACACCCGCCCCCCGCAACAGCCCGACATGAAGAGTCTGACGATACTGCTCACACAAAATAAATAAATAAATAAATAAATGAGCTCCCCAGGGTTCTAAAAACTTCAGAAAATGAAGATGAATTATGTATTTTGTTAGGGATTCCCCAGTGCTGCACACAGTATGATCCTGGCACCTAGAATAACACTGAATGATTTTCCTACAATATATACAGTAAAGCGTTTAGTGTTTTGTCTCTCCATTTCCTTTGTCTAGGGACTAACAATGTTAGAACCATTTTGTTATTTGATCCATTTTGTTCAAAAGGTGATCATGAATAAATTAAAGGATCGTGACTGGTCCTATCTAATAGGAATGGATTTAAATCATCAATACCAATTTTCCTAATTAGAAATTAATTTACAGTTTGTCTCCAAAAAGTTTCTGATCTCTGACTACTATGATTGGACTACTTAGATACTTTTATCTTAACAGCTTCATAATTTTTTTTAATACCACAAACCTCTGATGTTTCAGGCTAACACTGTCAGAATATATACTCAGTTATTGCATATTATTTCATATTATTATTGATTTCCCAGTGACTGTGGTGAATTTCACTTTTTTAGGTCCTAGAATTGCAAATGTTTAAAATGGGACTGTATTCAAAGATTTCTGAACCACACCATGCACACTAAAACCTCTTGCAGCACATTGGCAATGCATAGCATTTTGTGCACGTTGTCTTGGACCTGTCATGTAGCTGTGATAAACAAACTAGTGAAGCATCACAAAAATTCTACTATACATTTGTACTCATTGGGTGCAAAATACTAATGAAGGTGATTTTTGACCAAATTTTCTAAGCTATAACAATTAATATTATTATTAGCAATTACAAGCCCATGAGAGGTAGATATAATAATCACATGGTTGAAAAGCTTGGTAAATTGAATCTGTTTGTCTTATATTACCTCTTCCCAATTGTTTGGCACTCCTTTATTGTCTCACTCCTTCTCCCTTCACCTTAATAGATAACTAAATCTTTAAATAAATGAATCCCAACCCTCCCCAGCTTGTGCTAGTTGCACCCCCTTGTACTTAAATTAGCAGGTTACTCTGTCTAGGAGCCACCACTGGAGCTCCACCCTGCGTTAGGCTTCTTGGCCTGTAGAGCCACACCGTATGGCGCATGCGCAGGCTATTGAGAAAAGCTGCTTATACAGAGTACCACGTGGTTCTGCTGACTGAAAAGTGGACCAGAATGCCAAGGCCATGGCTCCTGGATCCTGTTTAATGTAAGGTAGTATAAATAGCATGGGCATTAAAAGAATAGTTACCTTTTAAATGTTTTTTTTTTGTTTTGTTTTTTGGTGCTATAAATTTGACTAGCCTTTACAGCCCCATTTCCTTGTTTAACTGGACATTATTGGACATTATTCACCACTCATGCTTGTTTGACCTGAATGTCCTGAAGATTGTTATTTATGACTGACCACCAGCCCCTGCTAGTTAGTACAAAATTCATCTTTTCAACTTGCAGAAGGTGTTTGCTAATTATCAAAATAATCTGGCAATTTGTTTTTGTTTCAGACCTGACTATTCTTTATCCCAGTTTGCTAGGTTATTGTATGTGGCAAGCTTTATAAACATCGCATTCTTGCTGGTTGGCTTTCTGCCCACACAGGATGAAACTCACATGATGCTGGAGATGTCTGCGATTGTATACATTTATTGTCTTACAGGGAATGCTTAAAAGGGCAGTGACATGTTTGTCCTTTTGCTAGAATACATTCTGTGCATGAGTTTAGGTTTTTATTTTTGTTTAAATCTTTATTGAATGTTAGTGTGCTGCATTGCCGTTCATATTTACTCCTGCGCACCTTGCATGTGCAGTGCAGCCATGATGCACGGTGACACACTACCGCATGGTGTAGTGTGCTTTGTAACAAAGAATAGTAAGGGCCCGTTCATATCAAAGTGATGCAGTCATGCATACATTACTGCGTGGATTGCTGCAAACTTCATGTTAGTAGGATACAGTTTTATTTAATCTGAATAGCACTGCAAAACACCGCCTGAGTATACAAATTTTGGGGTAGTAGCAGGAAGTGAAGCTTGTCAGTGTTGTATGAAATTAATGGGGATTTTATTGCACTGAAGTGGACAGGGCTGGTGTGAATGGGTCCTACATGCACTTTTTTTGCATGTTATGACTGGTCACCTGGTAATAGTGACTCTGGAGCCTTAGGCCGCGTACACACGGGCGGACTGTTCACCCAACTTAGTCCGCTGAACAGTGTTTCAGCAGACAGTCCGCTCGTGTGTGGGCTTCAGCGGACTGTTTCAGCGGACAGTCTGACGAACAAAGTCTTACGGAATTTCCGTAAGACAGTCCGTTCAAACTTGGTTTTGTCCGTCCAAACTTGGTTTCAGCGGACAGTCCGCTCGTGTGTAGGCAAGTTGGACGGACTAAGTATCGCGCATGCTCAGAAAGGGTTTACACGGCCGAAGGTTGCATTGCAGTGTATAGGACGTCGTTTTTCTAGTCCCGTCGTACGTGCTGTACACGTCATCACGCACGTTTTCAGCGGACTGTTCGTTCATCGTGTGTGGTCAAGTCCGTTCATGCTAATTTTGAACGGACTGTTTGTCGGATTGTTTGACGAACTTAGTTGGGCAAACAGTCCGCCCGTGTGTACCCGGCCTTAGGGGGATTCCTACCTCCCCATTTGGGCGCATTTGAGAGGTGATGCATGATGTATAATATTTACATTGCAAAGCTACAGTACCCACTGTACATATTACCCAGCGCCTGTATTTTTCACTTTGGTCAACATGCATGTTATAAGACATAAAGTATGGTTAGGCACGATTATGTAGGCTACTTTCACACTGGGGCAGGGGTACGTTAGCAGTAAAGCACCGCTAGTTTTAGCGGCAATTTACCGCTGTTACAGCAGCATTTTTTTTTGGACACTAGAGTGGCACTTTTAACCCCCACTAGCAGCCAAAGAAAGGGTTAAAACCACCCATGTTGCCTTGCTGCCGAAGTGCTTTGCAGGTGCTTCAGCAGCGCTGCCCATTCATTCCAAAGATGCTGCTTGCAGGACTTTTTTTCCTGTCCTGCAAGTGCACCACCCCCTTGGTAGAAGCAGTCAGGGTTTCACACTGGGGAGGAATGAGAGGCGCTTTTCAGGCACTTTTTAGGCGCTTTACTTTTAGTGCTAATACTCCTGAAAAGTGCCCCGCTGTGAAAGGGGTCCTACTCTGGTATTTTTTTTACTTTAGGTGGATTTTATGATGTCAGAGGTCAGGGGGTGGCTTCCTACACTGGTTTTTGATTGGTAGATTTTAAATGATTTTGCACTGTATTATGTACTCAATGCCTGATGAAGGGGTACTGTGTGACTCCAAAATGTTGTACCACTGTGATGTGGTCATCTTGATAAATGTTTGGACATTATCTTAAAAATCATTGGGGTGCTTGCAATATACAGTGGGGGAAAGAATTATTTGATCGCCTGCAGATTTTGTAAGTTTGCCCACTTACAAAGAAATGAAGGGTCTATATTTATTACTATAGGTGTATTTTAAACAATAGAAACTGAATATCAACCACAAATACAGAAAAAAACACATGATACAAATGTTATAAATTTGAGTTGCAGTTCAGTGAGTAAAATAAATATTTGCAAAAAATGAATTAATACTTGGTGGAGAAACCCTTGTTGGCAAACAGAGGTAAGACATTTCTTGTAGTTGGTTACCAGGGTTGCACACATCTCAGGAGGAATTTTGGTCCACTCTTCTATACAGATCTTCTCTAAATCCTTAAAAGAGAAGAATTTTTTTGTGTTTTTTTTCCAGAATCATACTTACCTAGGTGGATAGGGGACAGATGCAGCATCGGCCCGATGCTGCATCTGTCCCCTGATGCCTCTGCACTGAGAACCGAGCTACAGAACACCGCTGATGGCTCGGTTCTCTCAGCTCACCAGGCAGAGCTCTGCCGCCCCCCCCCCCCCCCCCAATGCTCACTGGAGCGCTGAGCTGTGGAGGGGCGGGGTGCGGCCATCTCAGGCTCTGGCTAGGCCACTCCATGACCTTAATGTGTTTCTTCTTGAGCCACTTCTTTGTTGCTTTGTCATGATATGTTTTGGGTCATTGTCATGCTGGAATGGAATGGGTCATCCATGACTTGTCTTCAGTGTTTTAACTGAGGGAAGAACACTTTCATCCAAGATTTTACAATAAATGGCCCCGTTTATTGGCTCCTCAATGCGGCAAAGCCGGCCTGCACCTTTAGCAGACAAATGGCCCCAAAGCATAATGTTTCTACCGCTGTGCTTGACTGTAGGGATGGTGTTCTTAGGGTCATAGTCAGCATTTTTCTTCCTCCAAGTTAAGTCAAGTCAAGTTAATGGCAAAGAGCTCCATTTTGGTCTCATCTGATAACAGCACTTTCTCCTGATCCTTCTCTAAATTATTTAGATGTTCATTGGCAAACTTAAGATGGGCCTGTACATGTACCTTCTTGAGAAGAGGGTGCTGCAGGGTTTCAAACCATGGTGGCGTATTGTGTTACCAATGGTTTGTTTGGTGACTGTGGTCCAAACTGCCTTAAGATTGATCACAAGCTCCTTCCATATAGCTTTGGGCTGATCCCTCACTTTTCTCATGATCATTCTTACCCCATGAGGCAAAATCTTGCATGGAGCTCCAGACCGAGGGTGATTGATGGTTATTTTGTATTTCTTCCATTTGCAAATAAATAACTCCAACAGTTGTCTCCTCACCAAGCATGTTGCTGATGGTCTTGAAGCTTATTCGAGCCTCGTGCATGTCTAAAATCTTGTCCCTGACGTCCTTTGACAGCTTTCTGGACAGATGTCTTTTATACACATAACAAGTTGTTAGGAGCACCTTCTTAAATTGACATAACTAATCTGTGTGCCACTGGAGCCAGAATTATTGTTGATTGGTAGGGGATCAAATACTTATTTTACTCACTGAACTGCAACTCAGTTTATACCATTTGTATCATGTGTTTTTTATGGATTTGGTTGATATTCTGTATCTATCAATTAAAATACATCTATGATAACAGTCATAGACCCTTAGTTTCTTTGTAAGTGGGCAAACTTACAAAATCTGCAGGAGATGAAATAATTATTTTTTCCCACTGTATATACTTAAATTCTTTGCTTTGGGTATCTTAGTCAGCCCATTAAAATGATTGAGCTCCCATCACACAATGAACATTAATGCGTGAAAAACCTGCATTACAGCACC
Organism: Lithobates pipiens; assembly: GCF_037356315.1. NCBI lineage: Eukaryota > Metazoa > Chordata > Amphibia > Anura > Ranidae > Lithobates > Lithobates pipiens. The sequence continues at coordinate 348,386,675 of NW_027507903.1, forward strand.
ACAACAATGTGAGCTCAGGCTCATAGAAAAATAATATTTATGATTTGTTTAATAGCTCAGTGTTGGTAAAAAAAAAAGGAGCTAAATAGACAGTTCACAATTATGATATGCAAAACCTCCATGGTCAAACAGCACTTTTATTCATTTACTATTTTATTGGGCAATTCAATGTTGCTATGGTTGGTAGTGTCTGGTTCGTAAACAGAGAACTTAAAACACTGTGTCATGGTGTAGGGTAGAACTAGTGTCGGTAATACTGATATGAAGGGTCTGGGGGTAGAGGAGGTGATGACACATAAAAGCATGCTTACACTTCTGTATCAATAAGGCACTACTTAACTAAAGGCTTTTTTATCTGGCATGAGTGGTGTATTAATAAGTGATTTATCTTTCTTCTCTTTCAGTGGTACAATAGTCAAGGCTCGTGACAAGCTCTACCATCCAGAATGTTTCATGTGTGACGACTGTGGGCTGAACCTGAAGCAAAGGGGATATTTCTTTATTGAAGAGCAGCTGTACTGTGAGACTCACGCCAAGGAGAGAGTGAAGCCTCCTGAGGGATACGATGTTGTGGCCGTGTATCCTAATGCCAAAGTTGAACTTTACTAACCAATAAAGAGCTTATGTTTTGAAGAAGCACATCACTTCCTACTAAGCAATATTGTACGAGGCCTACCTGCAAGAAACACGTTAAAATGGCTCACATTTCCAAGACAAGATATCTCCATTCCTAAAATTCTTTTCATGAAATCATTACACAAAGACAAAAAAAATAGCTTCAAAATATTTTACTTCCTGAATGAATTATGCTAAGCAAAGTACCCATAGATAGCATTTTGGAATGATTTATAACACTTAAGCATTAACTATCCATATGTTTGCATTGCTGTTGTGCTTAATACTGCAGTCTACATGTGTGCAATCTACTTTTTTTATGTTTTGGCACCAGCAGAAATCTTCTGTAAATACTAAATAATATGTCACTTCTGCTCTAATAAAATATATATTGTTTTTAGAATATTAATGTCTTCAGTAATTGAGTTTTTGTTTTATTTTGGGCAGTCTTACTGTACTCCTTTTAGCATGAAGAATTTTACACAGATTTCTTTGATTCATCTTTCTAATACAGGAATAGGCTGTATGGCAGCAGTTATGGGTCGTATTGCAGTTGAATATGTGGTATTGCTGCAGAAATGAGTTGTATGTCAGCTGGAATGGGTGGTATGGTAGCAGGAATGGGCAGTATATTGGCAAAAAAGGGCGGCATGGTCGTTGGAATGGGTGATGTGGCAGCAGTAATGGGTAGTATGATAACAAACATGGGCAGTATGATGGCCTGAAAGGGCAGCAATGTGGCAGGAATAGGCAGTATGGCAGCAGGAATGGAATTTATGGTTGCAGGGAAAGGTGGTGTGGCAGCAGGAATGAGGGGTATATCAGCAAAAAAGGGGTGGTATCACAACAAGAATTGGCAGCATTTCTGGACATCAGTAAAGAAGTATGTAATGTGTCCTGTTCCTGGCTCTCCTTTGAGTATAGATCATGGGTTTGTTCACAGCCATTAACCAGGCCTGAAGTTTCACAAAACAAAAGGCAAGGCAATGGACCCAGTCCTGCTATTGAACTATGGAAAGATAGCATATCAGAGCATCCCTGTTGGCAAATACAGATAATTGAGCTGCAAAGGTAATTTAATTCAGATGGGTGATTTTACTTTTCATATAATTTCCAAGTATAAATTATTCATTTTGGGTGGAGATGGTTTTTAAACCTCATACACATGCTCAGAGGCTGTTTTATCATAACTAGTCTAAAACGGATTCAGAAAGAGCAACTAGTATATACACTATATAACCAAAAGTTTGTGGACAGCTAACCTTTACATCTAAATGAGCTTGTTAGACATCCCATTCAAAACCATGGACATAGATATGGAGTTGCCATCATTGTGTAGCTAGAATTCCCCTGGGAAGGCTTTCCATAAGCTTTTGGAGCATGCTTGTGGGAACCTTTACTCATTCAGCCACGAACATTTGTGAGGTCAAGTACAGATGCTAGATGAGAAGATCTGGCTCACATTCAGGGTTTGTATGGCTATTTCTAAAAGTGTTTAATAGGGTTGAGATCAGGGTTCAGGGTGTAGAAGGGACCAAAGCAAAGAGAAGGGAGCAGGTATTCGACACGGCCAAAAGAGTAGGTAGTACTGCAGTGGCCAGAGAACTGCAACATGGAGTTTTAAGATGCAGGATGCTGGAATGGCAAGTATGCATCTATTTCTTTTAAAGAGAGGGCTTAGCTTAGTACAGTTAACCACTTCAGCCCCGGAGGGATTTGCCCCCTTAATGACCAGTATGAGTATTTTTTGCGAGCACTGCGTCTCTTTAACTGACAATTGCAGGGTCCTGCGACGTTGTACACAAACAACATTTTCCCCACAAATAGAGCTTTCTTTTGGTGGATTTGATCACTACTGCATTATTTTTTGCGCTATAAACAAAAGAAGGCTTACAATTTTGATAAACAAAAACATTTCTTTTCACTTTCTGCTATAATACATATCCCCAAAAAAAAATACAAAAAAATGGATTTATCAGTTTAGGCCGATATATATATTCTTCTACATATTAAATTATTTTAAAAAAATTGCAATAGGCGTATATTGATTGGCTTGCGCAAAAGTTATTGCGCCTACAAATTACGGGATCGATTTAGGGACTTTTATTTATTTTTTATTGTTTTTACTGGTAATGGCAGCGATCTGAGATTTTAAGCGGAACTGTGACATTGCGGCGGACAAATCTGACCCCAAATTACACTTTTTGGGGACCAGTGACATTACTACATTGATCAGTGCTAAAAAAATGCACTGATCAATGTTTAAATTACACTGACAGGGAAGGGGTTAACATTAGGGGGCGATCAAGGGATTACGTTTGTTCCCTCAGCATCTTCTAACTGTAGGGGGGATGGGGTTACTAAAACATGACAAGATCTCTGCTCCTGATCACTGGGAACAGAAGATCCCTGTCATGTCCCTAGGCAGAACGGGGAACTGCCTCATTTACATAGGCAGCTCCCCCTTCTGCATCTCCTCGCCACGATCGCGGGCCGCCAGCGGACATTGAGTGCAGGCACGTCAGTTTGTGCAGGAGAGCCATCCTTTCAACGTATATCGGTGGGAGCCGGTCACATGGTTAAGCACATAGTGACACGGCTTCTTTAATAATGCATAGTATTGTTATGTATAGCATAAAAACACTGCCACACAAGTTCACATGAGGTTTTGTGGAGGATATATGGTTATTTTGCAATGTAATATACCATCTACTGATGGATAGTAATGATGATGGCGAGAGAGATGGGCTGAAATAAACGAAAACATTACCAGAGGTACTTGAGCAGCTCTAACTACATTTTCTTTTTTAAGAGTGTAACCACATGCATAAAAGGTCTAAGCACCCCTTGCAATGGTATAGTTTGTCTCAACCTCTGCACTGTCCAATTTTCTGAGCAACTTGGCCTGCATGTAAATATGCAGAAATAAAGTAATAAGCAATATTATTTTTGCATGCATTAACCTTTTGGTCTTTTAGAATATTCTGTAATTAATTAAATGTATTACAGGCTCACATCTGCACCACAGGTATATTAAGTGTGCAATAAAAAAACAAACAAAGTGCCAGCAGCATTAAAGGCATTTAACAAATGAATAGACATTCATGACCTGTACACTAGCTTGGAAATTCCGATGGAAAAGGTCCGATCAGATTATATTGACGGAAAATCCGATCGTGTGTGGGCTTTATCAGGCTCTTAAATTTTCCGACAAAAAAATCCGATCTATTTCCTATCGCTTGTAGAGAATTCTGATCGGACACATGCTCAGATCAAATTACAAGACCAAAGCTATTGGCTACTATCCTGAATGTAGTCCCGTCATAATGAATGAACGTCACCACGTTCAGAACGATCGGATTTTCCAACAACTTTGTCCGACCGTGTGTATGCAACACCAGTTTCGGACAAAATCCATCGGAAAAAATCTGACGGATTTTGTGGTCGGAATGTCTGACCGTGTGTACAAGCATAACACCTCCAAAGCTCACTAACATTTCTCAACATGGAAAAATAATTATAATCAGACAGACCAATATTCTAAATATTGTTACTAGCCTTATATATGAAACATATATACAAAATAAATATTTCAGATGCAAAAGAATAAAAAATTTAAAACAAGCAGGGCCTTGAAAAGATCATAGATACAGTGCCTTGAAAAAGTATTTATACCCTTGAAATTTTACACATTTTGTCATGTTACAACCAAAAACTTAGATGTATTTTATTGAGATTTTATGTGATAGATCAACACAAAGTGGCACATAATTGTGAAGTGGAAGGAAAATGATGGATGGTTTTCAACATTTTGTACAAATAAATATATGAAAAGTGTGACGTGCATTTGTATTCAGCCCCCCTGAGTCAATACTTTGTAGAACCTCCTTTCGCTGCAATTACAGCTGCAATTACAGCTGCAAGTCTTCTTGGGTATTGCGCTACCAGCTTTGCACATCTAGAGAGTGACATTTTTGGCCATTCTTCTGTGCAAAAAAGCTCAAGCTCTGTCAGATTGGATGGAGAGCGTCTGTGAACAGCAATATTCAAGTCTTGCCACAGATTCTCAATTGCATTTAGGTCTGGACTTTGACTGGGTCATTCAAACACATAAATATGCTTTGATCTAAACCATTCCATTGTAGCTCTGGCTGTATGTTTAGGGTTATTGTCCTGCTGGAAGGTAAACCTCCGCCCCAATCCCAAGTCTTTTGCAGACTCTAAGGCCGCGTACACACGGGCGGACTGTTCGCCCAACCTTGTCCGCTGAACAGTGTTTGGGCGGACAGTCCGCTCGTGTGTGGGCTTTCAGCGGACAGTTTCAGCGGACAGTTGGACGGACAAAGTCTTTCGGAAATTCCGAAAAACTGTCCGCTGAAACTGTGTTTGAGCGAACAGTCCGCCCGTGTGTGGGCCTGTCCGCTGTACTTTCGAAATGAGCGGACTGTTCCCGCTCGGAAAGTCCGCCCATTTCGAGCGCGTGTACAGGTAGGCGGGGCCCGCGAAGGAGACATCGCGGGCTCCGCCGCCTGGAATGGGCTTAAAGGGGAACCCCAACGCCGAAAAAAATCAGCGTGGGGGTTCCCCCCCAAGTCCACACCAGACCCTTGTCCGAGCACGCTACCCGGCCAGCCAGGAAAGGGGGGCGAGCGAGCGCGCCCCCCCCTTCTGAGCCGTACCAGGCCGCGTGCCCTCAACATGGGGGGTGCCTTGGGGAAGGGGGGGCCGCGCGGCCCCCCCACCCCAAAGCACCTTGTCCCCATGTTGATGAGGACAAGGGCGTCTTCCCGACAACCCTGGCCGTTGGTTGTCGGGGTCTGCGGGCGGGGGGCTTATCGGAATCCGGGAGCCCCCTTTAAGAAGGGGGCCCCCGGATACCGGCCCCCCACCCTATGTGAATGAGTATGGGGTACAATGTACCCCTACCCATTCACCTGTGAAATAAAGAACAAAAAAAAACACAACACATGGAAAAAGTATTTTATTGCACAGCTCCGGGGGTCTTCCGTCTTCGGGGGTCTTCTCGCCGGACTCCTCCGCTATGTGTGTGTAGCTCTTTTGCTAGCGGAGGAGTCCGGCTTTCTTCCTCCCCGCCGCCGGCCTCTTCTCCCGACTTCGGGGGTCTTGTCCCCCTCTTCGGTTCTTCTGCCGGGCCACCGCGCCTGGTCCGGTGGCCCGGTCTTCTGTCGCCGTCTTCCGTTCTTCTGTCGCCGCCTTCGGTTCTTCTGCCGGGCCACCGCGCCTTCTTGTAGCTCTTTTACAGGCGGTGGCCCGGTCTTCTGTCGCCGCTGTCGCCGCCGACTTCCGTTCGTGCTCTTCTTCTTGTTCTTCTTGTTCTTCTCCAGGAGATGTTGACACGTCGCTCCCTCCGGCCGGAATGCCAGAGCCGCGCTGTGCGGTCACTTATATAGTGACAATGGGGCGGGGTCACATGGTATATGTCACATGGGTTGGTCACATGGGTTGATGTCACATGGGGACTATGACATCGTAAGGGGGCGGGGTCACCATGTGACCAACCCATGTGACATATACCATGTGACCCCGCCCCATTGTCACTATATAAGTGACAGCGCAGGGCGGCTCTGGCATTCCGGCCGGAGGGAGCGACGTGTCAACATCTCCTGGAGAAGAACAAGAAGAAGAACACGAACGGAAGTCGGCGGCGACAGCGGCGACAGAAGACCGGGCCACCGCCTGTAAAAGAGCTACAAGAAGGCGCGGTGGCCCGGCAGAAGAACCGAAGGCGGCGACAGAAGAACGGAAGACGGCGACAGAAGACCGGGCCACCGGACCAGGCGCGGTGGCCCGGCAGAAGAACCGAAGAGGGGGACAAGACCCCCGAAGTCGGGAGAAGAGGCCGGCGGCGGGGAGGAAGAAAGCCGGACTCCTCCGCTAGCAAAAGAGCTACACACACATAGCGGAGGAGTCCGGCGAGAAGACCCCCGAAGACGGAAGACCCCCGGAGCTGTGCAATAAAATACTTTTTCCATGTGTTGTGTTTTTTTTTGTTCTTTATTTCACAGGTGAATGGGTAGGGGTACATTGTACCCCATACTCATTCACATAGGGTGGGGGGCCGGTATCCGGGGGCCCCCTTCTTAAAGGGGGCTCCCGGATTCCGATAAGCCCCCCGCCCGCAGACCCCGACAACCAACGGCCAGGGTTGTCGGGAAGAGGCCCTTGTCCTCATCAACATGGGGACAAGGTGCTTTGGGGTGGGGGGGCCGCGCAGCCCCCCCTTCCCCAAGGCACCCCCCATGTTGAGGGCACGCGGCCTGGTACGGCTCAGGAGGGGGGGCGCGCTCGCTCGCCCCCCTTTCCTGGCCGGCCGGGTAGCGTGCTCGGACAAGGGTCTGGTGTGGACTTGGGGGGGAACCCCCACGCCGATTTTTTTCGGCGTTGGGGTTGCCCTTTAAGCCCATTCAAGGCGGCGGAGCCCGCGACGTCTCCTTCGCGGGCCCCGCCTACCTGTACACGCGCTCGAAATGGGTGGATTTGCCTCCTCCTTACGTGGGCGAGTCCGTTCATTTCAAAAGTTGAGCGAACTGTTTGCCCAATCTTGTTCGTCAAACAGTCCGCTCGTGTGTGGGCAAGTCCGCTCATGCAAATTTTGAGCGGACTGTTTGCCCAAACTGTTTGACGAACAAGGTTGGGCAAACAGTCCGCGCGTGTGTACGCGGCCTAATAGGTTTTCTTCTAAGATTTCCCTGTATTTGGCTCCATTCATCTTCTCATCAACTCTGACCAACTTCCTTATCCCTGCTGAAGAAAAGCAACCCCGCAACATGATGCTGCCACCACCATGTTTCACGGTGGGGATGGTGTGTTCAGGGTGATGTGCAGTGTTCGTTTTTCCACCACAAATAGCGTTTTGCTTTTAGGCCAAAAAGTTCCATTTGGTTTCATCTAACCAGAGCACCTTCTTCCACATGTTTGCTGTGTCCCCCACATGGCTTCTCGCAAACTGCAAACAGGACTTCTAATGGCTTTCTTATTGTCACTCCTCCATAAAGGCCAGATTTGTGGAGAGCATGACTAAAAGTTGTCCTGTGGACTGATTCTCCCACCTGAGCTGTGGATCTCTGCAGCTCCTCCAGAGTTACCACGGGCCTCTTGACTGTTTCCCTGATTAATGCTCTCCTTGCCCGGCCTGTCAGTTTATGAGGACGGCCATGTCTTGGTAGGTTTGCAGTTGTGCCATACTCTTTCCATTTTAAGATGATGGATTGAACAGTGCTCCATCAGATGTTTGAAGTGTGGGATATTTTTTTTTATAACCTAACCCTGCTTTAAACTTCTCCAGAACTTTATCCCTGACCTCTCTGGAGTGTTCCTTGATCTTCACGATGTTTATTCACTAATGTTCTCCAACAAACCTCTGAGGGCTTCACAGTACAGCTGTATTTATACTGAGATTAAATTACACGCAGGTGGACTCTATTTAGTAATTAGGTGACTTCTGAGGGCAATTGGTTCCACTAGATTTTATTTAGGGGTATTAGAGTAAAGGGGGCTGAATACAAATGCACACCACACTTTTCAGATATTTATTTGTAAACAAAATGTGAAAACCATTCATCATTTTCCTTCCGCTTCACAATTATGTGCCACTTTGTGTTGGTCTATCACATAAAATCCCGATAAAAAACATTTACCTTTTTTGCTGCTGTAACATGACAAAATGTGATATACAGTATACAACATGTACAAATACATAAGTGGTTCATATAGTGAACTTGGTCTTGAGGTATTCACTTTAAGGTCACAGATCACAGAGGACAAGGGGGCATTCTTTACATCTAGAGGACAAAATATTTAATCTCCAAATACAGAAAGGTTTCTTCACAGTAAGAGCTGTGAAAATGTGGAATAGACTCCCTCCGGAGGTGGTTCTGGCCAGCTCAGTAGATTGCTTTTTAAAAAAGGGTTGTATTCTTTCCTAAATGTACATTATATAATATAACTGGGTACTAACATTTATAGGTAAAGTTCGTCCAGGGAAAATCTGATTGCCTCTCGGGGGGATCAGGAAGGAATTTTTTCCTCTGCTGTAGCAAATTGGAGCATGCTTTGCTGGGGTTTTTCACCTTCCTGTGGATCAACTATGGGTGAAGGATTGTGTATATGGCATTGTATGATATTTTTCTGGTTGAACTAGATGGGCTTGTGTCTTTTTTCAATCTGACTAACTATGTAACTATATATATATATATATATATATATATATATATATATATATATATATATATATAATGTAGTTACATAGAAGGTGAGCTTGAAAAAAGTTAGCCCATCTAGTTCAACCAGAAAAAAAAAATATCATACAATGCCATATACACAATCCTTCACCCATAGTTGATCAAGTCCATCAAGTCCAACCTATGTGTGTTATTATATGTCACTATTATATTGTATATCCCTGTATGTTGCAGTTGCTCAGGTGCTTATATAATAGTTTCTTGAAACTATCAATGCCTCTCGTTGAGACCACTGCCCGTGCAAGTGAATTACACATCCTTGCCGCTCTTACAGTAAAGAACCATCTACGTAGTTTAAGGTTAAACCACTTTTCCTCTCATTTTAATGAGTGGCCTTGAGTCTTGTTAATCTCCCTTTTGCAGAAAAGTTTTATCCCTGTTGTCGGGTCACCAGTAGGGATGAGCCGAACACCCCCCGGTTCGGTTCGCACCAGAACTTGCGAACGACCCCCGCGTTCGGTACGAACGTTAGAACCCCATTGAAGTCTATGGGACTCGAACGTTCGAATTGGAAAGTGCTAATTTTAACGGCTAATATGCAAGATAGTGTCCTAAAAAGGGTTTGGGGACCTGCCTCCTGCCTCAGGGGACATGGGTCACTGCAAAAAAAAGTTTTAAAAACTGCCGTTTTGGCGGGAGCACTGATTTTAATGACGATTAAAGTGAAAAAAAAAAAGTGAAATATTCCTTTAAATATGGTGCCTGGGGGGTGTCTATAGTATGCCTGTGAAGTGCCACGTGTTTCCCGTGTTTAGAACAGTCCCTGCACAAAATGACATTAAACGGAAATAACACCATTTAAAACTGCTTGCGGTTTTAATGTTATATCTGGTTCCTGCAATATGGTTGAAAATCATTGAGAAACATGGCATGGGTAGCCCTCCCTGCCCATTACCAGCCTATTTGGGTCTTGTACGCATATTAAGGGGAACCCCGTACCCATATTAAAAAAAGGAAATGCGTGTGGCCCCCAGGCCCTATATACTCAGAACAGCAGTATACAGGCGGTGCAAACAAGACAGGGACTGTGTAGGTTTGTTGTGTTAAGTTGAATCTGTTTGTCATTTTCAACCGGTACATTTTTAAAGTGTAGCTCCAGTCAAAAAAACTATCTTTAAGCTTTTTGGAAAACATAGGGAAGGGTTATCACCCCTGTATAATTTGTTTTGTCGTCCATCTTTTTTCATCTCACTTGCTGCTGTCTCCTTGCGTTTGCAAGTAGGAGATGTTTGTAAGTTGGATGTTTGAAAGTAGGGGCCTGCCCTATATTATAGCGGTATGTACTGGGTACAGAGCACGCAGACAGCACGCACTATCTCCTAACACTACTGACTGCAAGCTCTATTATTAACCACTTGTTAGCCCAATGTTTGCATAAAGTGAAAGATGAAGTTATGCTGAGTAAATAGATATCAAACATGTCACTCTTCAAAATTGCACATGCCCGTGGAATGGCGCCAAACGTCGCTACTTAAAAAATCCCCATAGGCGACGCTTTAATTTTTTTTTTACTGGTTACATGTTTTGAGTTGCAGAGGAGGTCTAGGACTAGAATTATTGCTCTCGCTCTAACATTCTCGGCGATACCTCACATGTGTGGCACATGCGAGCACATGGGGACATGGGCGCTTTAATTTTTATTTTATTTTTTTATTGTTCATTTTACTTTATTTATGTTAGTTTGAAATTTTTTTCCCCAAAAATATATTTTTGATCACTTTTATTCCTATTACAAGAAATGTAAACATCCCTTGTAATAGGAATATGGGGTGACAGGTCCTCTTTACAGTGAAATCTGGGGGGTCAATATGACCCCACATCTCACCTCTAGGCTGGGAAGCCTGAAATAAAAAATAAAAAAAAGATTCTGGCTTTGATCGTACTGGCGAGTTGGTAGAAGCACCGGAGGGCGGTGAGGGGTGGGGGGCGTCTATGGCTGGGTATTTCAGGGTATCACCGAGTATGGCTGGGTATCTCTGAGTATGGCTGGGTATGGCAATTTATGGCAGGGTATTACAGAGTATTGGCGGGGTATTGGCGGGGTACTACAGAGTAATAGCAGGGTACTGCAGAGTATTGGGGGGTACTACAGAGTAATGGCAGGGTACTGCAGAGTATTGGGGGTACTGCAGAGTAATGGCGGGTACTGCAGAGTAATGGCGGGTACTGCAGAGTATTGGGGGGTACTGCAGAGTAATGGGGGTTACTGCAGAGTAATGGGGGGTACTGCAGAGTAATGGCAGGGTACTGCAGAGTATTGGGGGTACTGCAGAGTAATGGCGGGTACTGCAGAGTAATGGCGGTACTGCAGAGTATTGGGGGGTACTGCAGGTTAATGGGGGTTACTGCAGAGTAATGGCGGGTACTGCAGAGTATTGGGGGGTACTGCAGAGTATTGGGGGTACTGCAGAGTAATGGCGGGTACTGCAGAGTATTGGGGGGTACTGCAGAGTAATGGGGGTTACTGCAGAGTAATGGGGGGTACTGCAGAGTAATGGCAGGGTACTGCAGAGTATTGGGGGTACTGCAGAGTAATGGCGGGTACTGCAGAGTAATGGCGGGTACTGCAGAGTATTGGGGGGTACTGCAGGTTAATGGGGGTTACTGCAGAATAATGGCGGGTACTGCAGAGTATTGGGGGGTACTGCAGAGTATTGCGGGTACTGCAGAGTAATGGCGGGTACTGCAGAGTATTGGGGGGTACTGCAGAGTAATGGGGGTTACTGCAGAGTAATGGGGGGTACTGCAGAGTAATGGCAGTGTACTGCACTGCAGAGTAATGGCAGGGTACTGCACTGCAGAGTAATGGCGGGGTACTGCAGAGTAATGGCAGGGTACTGCAGAGTATGCACTGGTATTGCAGAGTATTGGCAGGGAATTGAGGGGTTAAATTCGGTGAGCAGCGATGTGGGCACTGCAGATGCAGCCCACATCGCTGCTGACACCGATCTCTTTCCCCTCCGCTGTACCGATCGGTACAGAGAGGGGAGGGAGGAACAGGCGTCATAACATGACGCCGGTTTGTTTCCAAGTGATCACTCCGTCATTTGACGGAGCAATCACGTGGTAAACGGTCGCTATGAGCGGCCGTTTACCGTGATCCGTGATGCAACCCGGCGGTCACGGATGCTCTCGAGTGCGCACACCTCGGGGCACGCGAGAGCAGAATTCTGGGAGGCCGTTAATTAACGGCCTCTCAGAGTTTAACAACCCCCCTGAAGCCGTTAATCGGCAATGGGCAGTTGTTAAGTGGTTAAAGCTAGATCACTAGCTATATAGGTGAGGTGAATATAGTGGTGTATACTGCAGTCAGGGCACAGACAACAACCACTACACAGCAGCAAGATAGGAAATCAGCCAAAAACGATTGGTGTGTACTGTGTTGAAGGTACACAGAACACCCACTGCTTCAGATGCTAAGTAACACACTACACGAAGCCGCCTCAAAGGCGGCCTTATATAGTGTGGGGCGTGCACTACACAGCCTGAGCTATGATTGGCCACAGGCAGGATGCCTGTGGCCAATCATGGCTCTCCTCGCTGCCAGCGCTGTGATTGGCCAAGCATGCGGGGTCACAGTGCATGCTTGGCCAATCATGGGGCAGCAATGCACTGCGCCACCGCAGTGCATTGTGGTCCGCGCGCGCGTCACTCGAATTTTGATGCGAACGGCCCAAACGTTCGGAATTCGCCGAACGCCCGAACAGCCAATGTTCGAGTCGAACATACGTTCGACTCGAACACGAAGCTCATCCCTAGTCACCAGTATGGTATTTGTATATTGAAATCATATGCCCTCTCAAACGTCTCTTCTCCAAAGAGAATAAGTTCAGTGCTCGCAATCTTTCCTCATAACTAATATCCTCCGGACCCTTTATCAGCTTTGTTGCCCTTCTTTGTACTCGCTCCATTTCCAGTACATCCTTCCTGAGGACTGGTGCCCAGAACTGGACAGCATATTCCATTTGTGGCTGGATCCGAGTCTTGTAGAGTGGGAGAATTATCGTTTTATCTCTGGAGTTGATCCGCTTTTTAATGCATGCCAATATTCTGTTTGCTTTGTTAACAGCAGCTTGGCATTGCATGCCATTGCTGAGCCTATCATCTACTAGGACCCCCAGGTCCTAGTAGATGATAGTCTATCATGATATGATAGGCCTATGATAGGCCTAATAGGGCATCCTAGATTCCCTCAGATGTTCTCCCCCCAGTGTATAGATTGTATTCCTATTTTTTCCACCCAAATGCATTATTTTACTACTATTTTGCTACATTGAACCTCATTTGCCATGTAGTTGTCCAACCCATTCATTTGTTCAGATCTTTTTGCAAGGTTTCCTCATCCTGCGGAGAAGTTATTTCCCTGCTTAGCTTAGTATCGTCCGCAAATACAGAGATTGAACTGTTTACCCCAACCTCCAGGTCATTTATGAACAAATTAAATAGGATCGGTCCCAAGGTTTCCTCATCCTGCGGAGAAGTTATTTCCCTGCTTAGCTTAGTATCGTCCGCAAATACAGAGATTGAACTGTTTACCCCAACCTCCAGGTCATTTATGAACAAATTAAATAGGATCGGTCCCAGAACAGAACCCTGGGGGACCCCACTACCCACCCCTGACCATTCCGGGTACTCCCCATTCATCACCACCCTCTGAACTCACCCTTGTAGCCAGTTTTCAATCCATGTACTCACCCCATGGTCCATGCCAACGGACCTTATTTTGGACAGTAAACGTTGATGGGAAACTGTGTCAAATGCTTTTGCAAAATCCAGAAACACCATGTCTACGGGCCTTCCTTTATATAACTGGCAACACACCTCCTCATAGAAGGTTAGTAGATTGGTTTGGCAAGAATGATTCTTCATGAATCCATGCTGATTACTGCTAATTATACCGTTCTCATTACTAAAATCTTGTATATAGTCCCTTATCATACCATATATATACAGTATCTCAAAAAAGTGAGTACACCCCTCACATTTTTGTAAAAATTGTATTAAATTTTTTCATGTGACAACACTGAAGAAATGACACTTTGCTACAATGTAAAGTAGTGAGTGTATAGCTTGTATAACAGCAAAAATTTGGTGTCCCTTATAAGTAACTCAACACACAGCAATTAATGTCTAAACCGCTGGCAACAAAAGTCAGTAGTCAGAAAAGTCAGAACAGGCCTCGCCATGGTTGACCAAAGAAGTTGAGTGCATATGCTCAGCATCATATCCAGAGGTTGTCTTTGGGAAATAGACATATGAGTGCTGCCAGAATTGCTGCAGAGGTTGAAGGCGTGTGGGGGGGAGGGGGGGGGTACGCTACACACTGCATCAAATTGGTCTGCATGGCTGTCATCCCAGAAGGAAGCCTCTTCTAAAGATGATGCACAAGAAAGCCCCCAAACTGTTTGCTGAAGACAAACTGAAGACAAGCAGACTAAGGACATGGATTACATGTCCTCTGCTCTGATGAGACCAAGATAAACTTATTTTGTTCAAGCATGGTGGTGGAAGTGTTATGATCTGGGGCTGTATGAGTGCTGCCAGCACTGGGGAGCTACAGTTCATTGAGGGAATCATGAATGCCAACATGTACTGTGACATAATGAAGTTGAGCATAATCCCCTCCCTTCGGAGACTAGGCCACAGGGCAGTATTCCAACATGATAATGACCCCAAACCCACTCCAAACTCCAAGATGACCACTGCCTAGCTAAAGAAGCTGAGGGTAAAGGTAATAGCCTGGCCAAGCATGTCTGCAGACCTAAACCCTATTGAGCATCTGTGGGGCATCCTCAAACAGAAGGTGGAGGAGCGCAAGGTCTCTACCATCCACCAGCTCCGTGATGTCGTCATGGAGGAGTGAAAGAGGACTCCAGTGTTAACCTGTGAAGCTCTTGTGAACTCCATGTCCAAGAGGGTTAAGGCAGTGCTGAAAAATAATGGTGGCCACATAAAATATTTACATTTTGGGCCCAATTTGGACATTTATACTTAGGGGTGTACTCACTTTTGTTGCCAGCGGTTTAGACATTATGGCGTGTTAAGCTAAAAGATATAATAAAATATTTACAAAAATGTGAGGAGTGTACTCACTTTTGTGAGATACTGTACATATATATATATATATATATATATATATATATATATATATATATATATGTGTGTGTGTGTGTGTAATTTGTAATATATACAGTATATATACTGTATATTGCTGTGGATTATTTTTGCCTATTCATGCTTCAATGGGAATATCTAACCCTTGGATATATATGTGAATACTAATCAATGTCCTTTTGAATTGCTAAGTATAACACTGATGCAAGGTGAAAAACATGCTGACAGAATGGATCATTGATGTTGCATTTTGCACATATACGTATTAAGCAAATGTAATGAACTAATAAAGATCAGCCTCAACATGCAAACACGTGTATAGACAAGCAACACATACAAACTTCCAATATTATCCCCCAAAAAAATGATTTGTGAGATATGATTAGTCCTTGTTTGACATTTAAATTAACCCTATAAGATTATGTGTACCCATTGCAGGTCATACCCACTTGGATTACATACATGGTGTTGAATGATATACACAGTGTTTATAAACAGTCTGCATAGGCTTGCATTTCATGGCAAACCTTACTCGGCGTTTAGTAATAATTGGATATGGGTCAAATGGAAGTCTGTTCCTGAAAGCTTCTGGTTTAATGAATATTTATGAGATCATTGCATGTTTAAAGTTTCTGGGATTGAATAAATGGAGGTAATGTTAGTGGTATATGTGATCACTGCTCAGATTAGTGGACAGGAAGGCAGGTATCCCCTCTTATGGCATTACTATAATAGATTTGTCCTCATATCACCTGCCTCTGGGCTTGTTATAAAGCAGGACTACTGGCAGGTTAGCCAACAAAAACAGCATGTGGCAGAGGTGGGTGTAGAGTGGCCAAAGTTTCCGCAATATTATATTAAGGTCCCAGGCAAAAGAAAAGTTACCACACTAGAAGAAGAAGGAAATAGAGTAATGGAATGGAGTAAGAGTTATAATTCAATCACCCAACACATTTTCCATTGCTCCCAACAGTTTATTTGAGCTTACTTTTAACTCCATCGGTCTCTTGACACTGTATAGAAGTGACGTATCATCCTGTGTCATGGCTGTCTGCAGTGTTTTATATTAGGCGGTTCTAAGAAACACACAGCTGTAGTAACATGGGAATCGTTTTCTACTTACAGCAAGCTAAAGAATCTGTAAGTGAATAAAACCATGTAAAGCTGTAATTTATATGATGTGTTGTACATCATTCTCCCACTTCACATCTTGTTATGCATGACATTACACCACACACTACTCCAGCCAAGAATCAGTGTAAAATTAAAGTTGTTTTATTGCTGGGTTGTACACAGTGGAAGAGAGGAAGCAAGTTAATAGGTAATTTGTACAGACTGACTTTGAGAGTTCTATATATCTGTATTTTACTGTTTAATTAGAGGTCTTGTTGGGATAGGTTTAATGACTGTCAGTCAGTACTATACCTAAGTATATAAACAAAGGTTAGGACCCAAGCTGTCAAACTTACAGCAGTTCTTGGCAGGCAAATGCACCAGGTGTGTACGTGCTGTAAGTGTGGGGGGGGGGGGGGTAGTGCGAATAGTAGGACTAAGGCCGCGTACACACGGGCGGATTGTCTGCCCAACTTAGTCCGCTGAAACGTGTTTCAGCGGACAATCCGCTCGTGTGTGGGCTTCAGCGGACTTTTTCAGCGGACAGTCTGGCGGACTAAGTCTTTCGGAATTTCCGTAATTTTGTCCGTCCAAACTTGGTTTCAGCGGACAGTCCGCTCGTGTGTAGGCAAGTTGGACGGACTAAGTATGGCGCATGCTCAGAAAGGATTTACACGCCGAAGGTTGCATTGCTGTGTATTGGACGTCGAATTTCTAGTCCCGTCGTACGTGCCGTACACGTCATCGCGCAAGCTTTCGGCGGACTGTCTGCTCATCATGTGTGGTCAAGTCCGTTCATTCAAAAGTAGGACGGATTGTCTGTCGGATTGTCTGACGAACTTAGTTGGCCAGACAATCCGCCCGTGTGTACGCGGCCTTAGGCCGCGTACACACGGGCGGACTGTTCAACCAACTTTGTCCGTCCAACAGTTTCGGCAAACAGTCCGCTCAAAATTAGCATGGACGGACATGGCCACACACGACGAACGAACAGTTTGCTGAAACCGTGCGCGATGACGTGAACGGCACGTACGACGGGACGAAAAATACGACGTCCTATACACTGCATTATAGCTTTCGGCGTGAAAATCCTTTCTGAGCATGCGCGCAACTTTGTTTGACGAACAAGCCTACACATGAGCGGACTGTTCGCTGAAACAAGGTTTCAGCGGACAGTTTTTCGGAAATTCCGAAAAACCTTGTCCGTCCAACTGTCCGCTGAAACTGTCCGCTGAAAGCCCACACACGAGCGGACTGTCCGCCCAAACACTGTTCAGCGGACAAAGTTGGGCGAACAGTCCGCCCGTGTGTACGCGGCCTTAGACAACATGCCCTGGGGGCTTATTTATGCTTATTGGTCTTTAGAGGGTTATTGTGGAACTCACACCACACTCTTATCCAAAATGAAAAATCCAGATATACCACTTTGTAAAGAAAGAAATTCTGTGCCACAAATAAAACAAGCATACTATGTTGTATAAAAACGTAATCCTAATAAACAATCATCAAATATAATGATAGGAAATGTGAGCCATTTGTGCATGCAAATAATAATTGGTGTTCAGACGTACCTGTGTCCAACAAAAAATCATATAAACTCAAAAGAACAGTCCAAATATATATCCTTAAAAGACTTCAAAACAATCAATTGTGCCCTAAAAACATTAATCATAAACCCTTTGATGTCTTCCATAATTGTTTAAAATATCTCTTTATTTTATCATTTTAAAACATATAAAACAACCATCCAGTACAACATAAAACTCCAACACATTCCCCACAATCAAAAAAGGGCCATCATACTCCCCCCACCCCCACCCCCACATTCCCCAACTACAAACACCTACAAATAATCTTTCATCTTCCCTGAGGTACAAAACTCCTCCCATTTTTTCCAATACTTTGAGATCTTATTCTCCACATATCCTTCTTCTCTTATTTGTTTCTCCAAATAGTATATTTCATTCATTTCACATTGCCACTCTATTATTGATGGCGCTATTTCCTTTTTCCATTTCTGTGCGATTACAACTTTTGCCACTGTAGTCATACAGTGCAAAAAATCTCCTTCTGTTATTGATTTAGTTGTATGTGAGAATAACACTACATTTATATCTGGCTTTATCCCTATACCTGTCACGTGCTGGTATATTTCCATTATCTTACCCCAGAAAGCTCTTATGCCATAACAGCTAAACCATATATGTTCTAGAGTACCCTTTTTTATTTTACATCTCCAGCAAGTTTCAGAGTTCCTTTTATTTATTCTGTTCATAACTACTGGACTTCTATACCATCTTGTTGCTACTTTATAATTTTTTTCCTGATATTTAATTGCTAGGGGTATTTTATGCATTCTTTCAAATATCACTTCCCATTCTTTCTCAGTCCTCTCTTTCCCCGTTTCTTCCTCCCATTTTTTAACACCTACTATTTTTTTTAATATCGCCATAAGGGAGTAATAAATTGTATATCTTAGATAGTTTTTTATCTGCCTTATCCTTATTTGTTGCTATTTGTTCAAATATGGTTAATTGTCTATTAACCACTTAACAACCGCCCATTCCCGATTAACGGCTTCAGGGCGGTTGTTTAACTCTGAGAGGCCGTTAATTAACGGCCTCCCAGAATTCTGCTCTCACGCGCCCCCTGGGGCGCGCACACGAGAGCATCCGTGACCGCTGGGTCCAGTGGACCCGGCGCATCACGAATCACGGTAAACGGCCGCTCATCGCGGCCGTTTACCACGTGATCGCTCCGTCAAATGACGGAGTGATCACTTGTAAACAAGCCGGCGTCATGTTATGACGCCGGTTCCTCCCTCCCCTCTCTGTACCGATCGGTACAGCGGAGGGGGAAGAGATCGGTGTCAGCAGCGATGTGGGCTGCATCTGCAGTGCCCACATCGCTGCTCACCGAAAATTAACCCCTCAATTCCCTGCAAATACTCTGCATTACTCTGCAATTCCCTGCAAATACTCTGCATTACTCTGCAATTCCCTGCAAATACTCTGCATTACTCTGCAATTCCCTGCAAATACTCTGCATTACTCTGCAATTCCCTGCAAATACTCTGCATTACTCTGCAATTCCCTGCAAATACTCTGCATTACTCTGCAATTCCCTGCAAATACTCTGCAATGCCCTGCAAATACTCTGCAATGCCCTGCAACACTCTGCATTGCCATGCAACACTCTGCATTGCCCTGCAACACTCTGCAATGCCCTGCAACACTCTGCAATGCCCTGCAACACTCCGCAATGCCCTGCAACACTCTGCAATGCCCTGCAACACTCCGCAACGCTCTGCAATACCCTGCAACACTCTGCAACACTCTGCAACCCCCGCCAATACCCTGCAACACTCTGCAATGCTCTGCAACCCCCGCCGATACCCTGCAACACTCTGCAATGCTCTGCAACCCCCGCCGATACCCTGCAACACTCTGCAATGCTCTGCAACCCCCGCCGATACCCTGCAACACTCTGCAATGCTCTGCAACACCCGCCAATACCCTGCAACACTCTGCAATGCTCTGCAACACCCGCCAATACCCTGCAATGCTCTGCAACGCAGTACTCTGCAACACCATGCTCTGAGATACCCAGCCATAGTCGGTGATACCCTGCAATACCCAGCCATAGACATCTCCTGCCGCCCTCCGCCCTCCGGTGCTTCTACCGAATCGCTAATATGATCAAAGCCAGAATCTTTTTTTTTTTCAGGCTTCCCAGCTTAGAGGTGAGATGTGGGTCTTATTGACCCCACATCTCACTGTAAAGAGGACCTGTCATGCCATATTCCTATTACAAGGGATGTTTACATTCCTTGTAATAGGAATAAAAGTGATCAAAAAAATTATTTTTGGGGAAAAAAATGTCAAACTAAAATAAATAAAGTAAAATGAACAATAAAAAAAAATGTTTTTTTAAAAGCGCCCCTGTCCCCATGTGCTCGCATGCAGAAGCGAACGCATGCGTAAGTCCCGCCCACATATGAAAACGGTGTTCAAACCACACATGTGAGGTATCGCTGCGAACGTTAGAGCGAGAGAAATAATTCTAGCCCTAGACCTCCTCTGTAACTCAAAACATATAACCAGTAAAAAAAATGTAAATCGTCGCCTATGGGGATTTTTAAGTAGCGATGTTTGCCGCCATTCCACGAGCGTGTGCAATTTTGAAGAGTGACATATTAGGTATCTATTTACTCAGCGTAACTTCATCTTTCACATTATGCAAAAATTGGGCTAACTTTACTGTGTTTTTTTTTTTTTAAGCACAAAACAGTTTTTTTTCCAAAAAAAAGCATTCGAAAAATTACTGCGCAAATACCGTGCGAGATAAAAAGTTGCAACGACCACCATTGTATTCTCCAGGGTGTTTGCTAAAAAAACATATATAATGTTTTGGAGTTCTATGTAATTTTCTAGCAAATAAATGATGATTTTTACATGTAGGAGAGAAATGTCAGAATTGTCCTGGGTGCTCCAGAACACCTGATGGCGCTCCATGCATGTTGGGCCTCTGTATGTGGCCACGCTGTGTAAAAGTCTCACACATGTGGTATCACCATACTCGGGAGTAATAGCAGAATGTGTTTTGGGGTGTAATTTGTGGTATGCATATGCTGTGTGTGAGAAATAACCTGATAATATGACAATTTTGTGAAAAAAGTAAAAAAAGTAAAAAGAATCTTGATTTTGCAAAGAATTGTGGGAAAAAATGACAACTTCAAAAAACTCATCATGCCTCTTACTAAATACCTTGGAATGTCTTCTTTCCAAAAAGGGGTCATTTGGGGGGTATTTGTACTTTTCTGGCATGTTAGGGTCTCAAGAATTGAAATAGGCCGTCAGTACTTCAGGTGTGATCAATTTTCAGATATTGGCACCATAGCTTGTGGACTCTATAACTTTCACAAAGACCAAATAATATCCACCAATTTGTACTTATTTTTACCAAAGATATGTAGTAGTATAAATTTTGGCCAAAATTTATGAAGAAAAAATTACTAATCTGCTAAATTTTCTAACAGAAACAAAGAAAAATTCGTTTTTTTACAGAATTTTCGGTATTTTTTCTTTTATAGCACAAAAAATAAAAAACCCAGCGGTGATTAAATACCACCAAAAGAAAGCTCTATTTGTGTGAAAAAAAGGACAAAAATTTCATATAGGTCCAGTGTTGCATGACTGAGTAATTGTCATTCAAAATGCGAGAGCACCGAAAGCTGAAAATTGGTCTGGTTATTAAGGGTGTTTAAGTGCCCAGTGGTCAAGTGGTTAATCATTATCCCTATTGGCTCTATATATGTTTTCAGCTGACAATATTGTAGCCATTTATTTTTATATTCATGTCCCGTTTCCTGTAGCATTGGCATCTTTCCATCAATCAAAATTTGTATCATTCGTTCATGCTCATCCATATTCCATTTAAGAAATGTTTTGCTATTTAATGCTGGCCTAAATTCGGGATTACCAAATAATGGAGTCATAGGGCCAATTAGAGAGGATAGCTTTCCTTTTTTTATTACATCTTCCCATATTTTTAATGTTTTTTTTACAAAAATAGGCAATTCCTTTTCTTCCGGCCTTAAATTAGGTTTTATCCAGGGCAGATATTTTATTCTAACCCCTATTAAATCTTCTTCTAACTTTACCCATTGTTTATTTTTTGCATTGTGTTGCCAATCAATAATTCTCATTAATGAGGCTGTTTGGAGATACTTAACAAAGTCCGGCATTGCCAGTCCTCCATTATTTTTTGTTCTTATCAATACCTCTCTTTTTATTCTGGGGATCTTGTAAGCCCATATAAAACTTTCTACAGCCTCCCTTCCATAATTGCTGAAACAAACCTGAGTATTTGTGTTCCTGTGAGTTCCACCACCACTCACCTGAAAGAAATTACCTTTCAGCAACAAGGTCTTGCAGACATATCGCTTTTAGAGCCAGAATAAAGGCGATCACACCTCCAATGGTGGTAAAGATGTAGAATCTTCCACGATAAAACCACTTAGGCAAGCACAAGGAAAACAAAAAGAAACAACATCACCATATAATTATTGGTAAGTGATATGTGGCACTACCTCACCTCTAGTAAACCTTTAAATACAATATCAGTAAAAAATGATATAGTGATAACATTGATCATCATATAAAATACAGTACATAACATTAATAATAAAGTGCAAATAGTGATAAAAGTGAAAATATGTGGCAAACTGCTTAAAAAAGTGCAAACATGTACCAAAGTATTGTGCAAAAAAATAAAAAGCTAAATAAAGTGCAATATGCTAAAGGGGTAGCAGATATTCTACAAAGTGTATCCGTGTTCCACACTGATTAAATACTTCAGCAATGTGATCATCAAACAGATTATATATCAAGTCTCATAATAATATAAAATAAATACAATAAAACAATTCCATAAGAAAGTTCAATGAACTGTAGTGCAATCCACTTAAAACAGTGCAAATCCAGTGATGCTTTGTGCCCAAAGTGATTCGGGGTGCGCCCCTTATTTCCCACAGCCTCTCATCTCCAATAGCGGCCACTGAAGGCCATATGATGCTGTATATAATACTGGCTGTTACTCTCTCATCCACTCCTCCAATAGCGGGCACTGAAGACCATATGGCGCGGTATGTAATACTGGCTGTTACTCTCTCATCCACTCCTCGCAATTCAGCCCATCAAGTATCATCATAAGTCATCGGTATTCATAGCCATACACCAATAATAAGGGAGAGAAGAGAAGGGGCTCCGATGTGAACCTTGACAATTTGAATAAAAAGTACTTTTTATTTTTTGTACATCACCATATAATTGGTATTCATTTAACAGAGTAAAATGCACTTACATGTAAAAAAAGTCACCCTTAAATTAAGTGTAGTGCTGGAATTTTTGCCATGTAATGCTATTAATAGGACCATGTTAATAGATTAGTATTTGGCTCCCTCTACTGGTATGCAATGGAAAAATACTTGTTTAACTTTCACATAACAGCTAAGCAGGAGGTGACTTAATTGTTTTACTTTGTGAAAGGACTCACCTACCCACCTACCCACAATGCCCACTCACCTACCCGTGAACACTGAGTGGCTGAACTGCATACTGGGTAGGTAATAAAAGGCCCGGCAAGACCATTTTCTGTCTCTTCTTGCTGGGACACGTGGCCTGCCTACAGGGATCTGTGGGTTTGCGTTTGAAGAGCCAAGGCCTGCATCTTGCAGAGCGAAACAGCAACCACTGGGAGTATCTTACCACAGTGTGCTGGAGCAGCGGGGTGATCTGACCAGAGGATCCAGAACGCCTGACGGAGTCAAATGAGGGTCCCGTTCATCTTGCGGAGCATTACAGCATGATGGAGCGGAGAAATACAGTTATCCCGGCCTGGTGTGGTGAGAGGGCTATTGCCCAGAAGTTATATACAGCACTTCACACACTTAGACTAATCTGATAGCATTGTTGAGACCTGTAGTCCCACAGAACAGTCCTTTCAATTAGACTGTGCTCAGATAAGCCTCAAAGCCTAACTTCACTAACAACTGACTGACGATGGGGGTACATTCCCAGGAAAGGAGTTTATAAGTGCATTGCACAATTGAAGTTACTGTTGTTCATTACTTTAACTCACATTACCACCTGCAAATCCTATGGAATACAGATACTGCAGTATATTGGCTGGCTGAAGAAAGAAGACAAGAGACTATATAATTTACTGTAAGGCCTGACAGTGTTTCCACTACATACAAAGAACTGCATTCACCACAGAAGGAGCTCATTACATTGAGTAATTACATTGTGTTACATTGTCTTTCTAGCACTGTAAAGTGTATTGCAGGCTTAGAGTGTCTGCACGGCCGTTGCTGGAAGTGGGAAGTTGCCCGGTGCCAAGAGTTTATCACTCTGAGCATTAGTCCTACTTGAAGGTGCGCCTGCAGGGGTCATTTAGGTAACACTTGCGTATAGCCATTTACAAACACTCATCTCAGTATTGTGTCAAACTTGTGTGCCAATACAATTCTTGTACTTATTGTTTAAACTTGCTTCAGTAAACTCACGTTTTGGTTTACGTACAATTGTTGTGAGGCTCGTTCATTTTCCCAGCAGGTGGAGCAGCGTATACTCAGGTAACAACAAAAGGTGAAATGTATGTAACCTGTTATTATTGAATTGTTCCTTGTTATTGGATCTTCGCACCAACACTGTTACACAGCTGTGTCAAGCGGGTTGAGCCAAATTATTGGGGGTGAAAAAGCAGAGTACAGGCCCAATCAATTACCAGCAGCTCCTTCGGGGGTAAGTGCTACATAAGGTTCTCACTAACACTCAGGAATTTGTACATTGAGCTGCATTTTGTGTCTGTCATGAATCTGCAGTAATGTTTCAATGTCCCAACTGTCTGATTACCTCTCTGGTTTGTGTATCAGCTTTAGTAACCGCGCTCTCACACCTGTGTCTTCTGTCAACATTTCTTCACCCCAGCCTCTAACAGGAAACACTATTTAACCCCGTGCACTGCAAGCCAGCCTTGTCCGAGCTACAATTGTGACAATTGCAACAATTGCTTCCCTGGGTGATTCTTGCCATATGCTCTACACTTGATTCCCGTGTATCGACTTTCACTTGTTCTCCTGACCATCCCTGTCTGCTTGTAGCCCTGACCTTCGGCTTGTTCTCCCGACCATCTCTGCTTGTTGCTCTGACCTTTGGCTCGTTCTTCTGACCATCCCTGTCTGCTTGTTGCCCCAACCTTTGGCTTGTCCTCCTATCCTCCTGACTATTCCTTGTTTCCCTGGACTGCTGCTTCCTCTCCATCCACCAGAGCCAGCCGTGAACATAAGCTGGGAGACCCTGGGGGCCGTGCCCTGGAGTCAGCTGCAGCCAATTCTATCCTCACCATCAGAGGCCCTGGTGAAAACCTGCTGGCTCTTAGACTCAGCGCCCTGGGGAATATTATGCTTTAGCTCCCTGTCCAGGATGATGGCTGTGATCCTGCGTAGCTGCTTCTCAGAACCATCGACCCTCAGCAGTCAGTCGTTAGGTCCACAACCTCCATGGTGCTCTCCTAATCACTTGGTTCCGCAGGTGACCTGACAATGTCAGTGTTACACAGCATTAGAGCCAATCTATTCTCAACCAGAGTAGTTCCTTTTCACTCGAGAGGCTTCCCTTTGCTCTGACCAACTTGTTTTGTCGTTATTAGATCATCAGGGAAATTACCTAAGTATATAAATTGAGGTTAGGATCTCAGCTGTCAAGCTTACAGTCGTTCCTGGCAGGCTCTCACCAGGGCTATAGATAAGGATTTTTTTCTGGGGGGGGGTTCAGGTCTTTCACACTTAAAGGCATCATTTACACTTTTATATTGGGGGAGGTATGGTAAAAACATGTGACAGCAGAGTGGGGCCATGAGGCTTTGCAATGCAGCACAGCAAAAATTATCTCCAGCCCGCTGGGTTGAACTAAAAAAAACATACCTATTCTGAATGCCCACAGAATGGCAAATATACCATGAATGCCTACAGTCAGGATCCCAAATGTTCCAATTTTTGTCAGCTGCTCGGCCTGTTCACCTGAGTGATAGGCTGAAAGCCACTGTTCTTAACATGTATCTGTGTATCTGTATCCAGTGGTCCCCATGTTTAAGCTCCGGGGAACAAAGCAAAACACATTGGGGTGTGGACTGGTGAGAACCCGGGCTGAGTCAGTCTCTCCCATCACTACTACATTACTATAGGACTCCATGGATGTGTGGCACCAGGGATTTTTTTCTCCCTTCCCTTCAGTGACTACAGGAGCTGGGATGAGCTCCATCCCTTGCCGGCACTCCTGCAGCACATTTGGTATCATCTACATCGATTGAGCCTGAGCGACACACTTACACACCGTGGGTCACAGTGATTACCTGCTGTTAGAGACACATTTCTGATCCTAGATGCAGAGAGAGTTTATCCACTTAAGCCCCGGACCAATTGTCAGCCTAAGGACCAGAGGTCTTTTTACAATTTTGCACTGCACTGCTTTAACTGGTAAATGCGTGGTCATGCAATGTTGTACCCAAACGAAATTTGCATCCTTTTCTTCCCACAAATAGAACTTTCTTTTGATGGTATTTGATTGCCTCTGTGATTTTTATTTTTTACGATATAAAAGGAAAAAGACATATAAAAGGAAAAAAAAGATATTTTCTACTTTTTGTTATAAGAAAAATCGAATAAACTCAATTTTAGTCAAACATTTAGGCCAAAATGTATTCAGCCACATGTCTTTAGTAGAAAAAATGTCAATACGCGTATATTTATTGGTTTGCGCAAAAGTTATAGCGTCTACAAACTAGAGTACATTTTCTGGAATTTACACTTTTAATTTATGACTGCCTATCTCATTTCTTGAGGTGCTAAAATGGCAGGGCAGTACAAACCTCCCCCCCCAATAACCCCATTTTAGAAAGTAGACACCCCAAGGAAATTGCTGAGGGGCATGTTGAGCCCATTGAATATTTTTTTTTTGTCCCAAGTGATTGAATAATGACACAAAAAAAAAAGTTTACTAAAAGTTGTCACTAAATGATATATTGCTCACACATGCCATAGTTATATGTGGAATTGCACCCCAAAATATATTCTGCTGCTTCTCCTGAGTACGGGGATACCATATATGTGGGACTTTTTGGGAGCCTAGCTGCGTATGGCACCCCGAAAACCAATCACCGCCTTCAGGATTTCTAAGGGTGCAAATTTTTGATTTCCCTCCTCACTACCTATCACAGTTTCGAAGGCCATAAAATGCCAAAATAGCAACAAAAAAAAAACAAATGACCCCATTTTGGAAAGTAGACACCCCAAGCTATTTACTGAGAGGCATGTTGAGTCCAT
The DNA here is from genome assembly GCF_037356315.1 of Lithobates pipiens. Lineage (NCBI taxonomy): Eukaryota > Metazoa > Chordata > Amphibia > Anura > Ranidae > Lithobates > Lithobates pipiens. The sequence goes on from NW_027507903.1 coordinate 348,413,663, forward strand.
GGAATATCTTATATTTTGCCACAAGTTGCGGGAATATTACAAACTTTTTTTTTTTTGCACAAAGTTGTCACTAAATGATATATTGCTCACACATGCTATGGGCATAAGTGAAATTGCACCCCAAAATAAATTCTGCTGCTTCTCCCGAGTATGGGGATACCACATGTGGGGGACTTTTTGGGAGCCTAGACGCGTACGGGACCCTGAAATCCAAGCACCGCCTTCAGGATTTAAATATAAAACGCTACCAAAAAAAACTGTTAGCGATCGCAGGGATCTGGCCTGACTCTGCAAACGCTGCAGTTATGTGTTTAGTGTTTTGTAAGTGACAGTGATCGATCGATACTGCACTTGGGTGGGCTGGGTGGAGGGGCAAAACGCAGGTGCTAGCAAGTATCTGGGCTGATCCCGCTAACAATGCGTTTTTTTGGAACCCTAAACTGCTGGGGACGCTAGTATAGATCTGATCAGATTAATCAGATTAACCCCTTAATCAGATTAAGGGGTTAAACCTTTATTGGGTAATAAATGGTGGGTGCCCTGATGCTATAAAAAGCAAACTAACTAACCACCCATAACACTTATACGGTGATCACTGGTGAAAGGGTAAACTAGGGGCAATCAGGGGGTTAAAACCTTTATTAAGTAGTATATGGGGGTACCTGACGCTATATAAAAACCTGACGGGGAACCTAAATAACTAAATAACTAACTGGCTAACCAGCGTCACCAGTGACACTTATACAGTGATCGCTGGTGAAAGGGTTAACTATAGGGGCAATCAGGGGGTTAAAACCTTTATTGGGTAGTATATAGGGGTACCTAATGCTATAAAAACCTGGCGGTGAACCTAAAAAAATAACTAGCTACCTAGCGGCACCAGTAACTCTAATGCAGCGATCAGAAAAACGATCGCTTAGTGACACTGGCAAAAGGGGGTGAAAGGGTTAACTCTAGGGGCAATCAGGGGGTTAAAACCTTTATTAGGTAGTATATGGGAGTCCCTGACGCTATATAAAAACCTGACGGGGAACCTAAATAACTAACTGGCTAACCAGCTTCACCAGTGACACTTATACGGTGATCGCTGGTGAAAGGGTTAACTCTAGGGGCAATCAGGGGGTTAAAACCTTTATTAGGTAGTATATGGGGGTACCTAACTCTATAAAAACCTGGCGGTGAACCTAAAAAATAACTAGCTACCTAGCGGCACCAGTGACACTAATGCAGCGATCAGAAAAACGATCGCTTAGTGACACTGGCAAAAGGGGGGTGAAAGGATTAACTCTAGGGGCAATCAGGGGGTTAAGCCTTTATTGGGGGGTAGGGGGCTATCCTGGACCTAACACTAACCAGCCGCTCCTGCCCCCTCCACAGCCTGGCATTTCAGTGAGCTTGGGGGAGGGGGGGTAGAGCAAGGGGTGGAGCAAGGGGTGGAGCAAGGGACTGACACTCACCACTCTTTGCTCACTGAGGACAGAGAAGTGAGTGATCAGCAGTTTTTAATCCCTCTGTCGTTGGTCTTAGAAGCAGCTGGGGACAGATGCAACATTGGATTGATGCTCCATCCCCCTAGGTAAGTATAATAAAAAAAAACATCTCTTTTAAAGGGAAAAAAATCCCCCTCTCCCTCCTAAGAACCCTCTATCCCCAAGCAAAGATTTGCACTGTTAAATATCTCCCTCCCTCAAATACCCCCCCCCCAAAAATTAAACCTCCCCGTCTCTAAACCTACCCCCTGAAGCAAAAATAACACCCTCTCCCCAGCAAAGATTCCTAACTATGAAGAAAATATCCTTTGATCCAATCAAACTCCCTCCCATAAGCAAATCCCTGCCATTAACCACTTTCTGTAAACTTCTCTACAAGAAACCCCCCCCTTCTCCAAAAGCAAACCCATATGACACTCCCACCACCATGCTTGACTGTAGGCAAGACACACTTGTCTTTGTACTCATCACCTGGTTGCCGCCACACACGCTTGACACCATCTGAACCAAGTAAGTTTATCTTGGTCTCATCAGACCACAGGACATGATTCCAATGTCCTTAGTTTGTTGTCTTCAGCAAACTGTTTGCAGGCTTTCTTGTGCACCATCTTTATAAGAGGCTTCCTTCTGGGACGACAGCCATGCAGACCAATTTGATGCAGTGTGTAGCATAAGGTCTGAGCACTGATAGGCTGACCCCCGCACCCCTTCAACCTCTGCAGCAATGCTGGCAGCACTCATATGTCTATTTCCCAAAGACAACCTCTGGATATGACGCTGAGTATGTACACTCAACTTCGTTAGCTGACCATGGCAAGGCCTGTTCTTAGTGGAACCTGTCCAGTTAAACTGCTGTATGGTCTTGGCCACCATGCTGCAGCTCAGTTTCAGAGTCTTGGCAATCTCCTTATAGCCTAGGCCATTGTCAGAAACCATGAACCAGAACGAGACAGAAGTACAATTAAATCACACTTGTTTATTAATAAAAAGGTAAATAGAGTAAGTGTAGTCAAAGCATAGCCAGATCGAGTAGTCAGCCAGGCCAGACTTCAATAACCAGATCGGGTAATCAGCCAGACCAGAAGTCAGGGATCCAAGTGAAGGAACAGCAAGCAGGATAAGGAGCCAGAAGGGATGTCAGCAAGACAGTCTTTAAACAGGAACGCAGGAGATGGTTTCTTGTGATGTGACCAAGGCAAATGCAGAGATGAAGTGAGCTGGACAGCCTTAAGTAGGCAGGTCAGACGAACAGGATCAGGAACAGCTGGGTAACTGTGGAGAGAGATGAGAGCTGGCAATTAGCCGACAGCTGAGCAGCCAGCCCAGAGAAGGAAGGGCTAAGCCAGCCCTGACAGCCATCTTTATGTAAGCAACCATTCTTTTTTTCAGATCCTCAGATGGTTCTTTTCCATGAGTTGCCATGTTGAACTTCCAGTGACCAGTATGAGAGAGTGAGAGCAATAACACCAAATTTAACACACCTGCCCCCCATTCACATCTGAGACCTTGTAACACTAACGAGTCACATGACATTGGGGAGGGAAAATGGCTAATTGGCCCCAATTTAGACATTTTCACTTAGGGATGTACTCAAGTTTGAACAATGTTTCATTCAAATGTACTTTTCATCTTGAAATGGTAGTTCTTCTTGAAGCCAACAAGCAGAATTCAATCTTGAAATATAGTAACAGAAAATATACATTTTCAGCAAGACAGAAATATGTGGCATGACTAAAACAATAATCAACAAATAATTGTGCATGGTATTCATGAACATTACCCCCCCACCCCCACCCCTTTTGGCATATGTAGTCTCATCCCTGACAGTTGGACAGTTGTGTGGGCCTTTGAAGGTAAACACATGTCTAATTTTGGAAACATTACACTATATGGGGAAAAAAAAATCAACATTTTATTGACCAATGCAGACATGTCACCAACAAGGTCCCTAAGAGATAATAAAATTTTCAGGTGGCATAACTCTCCAGTATCTACTAAAAGCTGAAATACCAGTTTTGGGTGGACTGACCGTGTATTGGAACCTTGAGTAATATAGTTGATTTCTAAGGTCTCTCTTTGTTCATGCATGTGTTCCCCTTTTACTGTAAAATAAAAAAACAGATTTTCCAGAATATACAAATCCAGTGGGTTTTCTTGTTTTTCCTTTGGTGTTTTTTTTTTTTTTTCGTCAATGTTAGTTTATGGTGTGATGTAATCATTTGCAGCTGCTTTCCTAAATCTATTGGCTCTGCTATGATGATGTTCTTTGTATTCTACGCAAATATTTGTACTTGGTGGAAAACATACTTTTTTTTTAAGGAATAACAATGCAATTTATGGCCTCTTCTGGTTTGATTATAGAAACACTGGTTCAGTTTGTAGTGAACTCTTCCTTTTCAAGCTATTTCAGGATGGAACAGATGTGTACGAGTACCTTTGTAGGCTGAGAACAGCTGCTAGTTTCCTTGGAATAGACAAGTATTAGACATGCATATTGGCATTGCAAGTAAGTGGTCAGCTAAGACAAGGAATGATTGTCTGGAATCTATCTTAGGGGACCTAGGTCACAAGCTGACATACAGGGGAGTTTTATGTTATTTATTGGAAACAATCTGGCCATCCAAGATTTTTCCTTGACTATATATTTCTCAGATGTTATCTATCATGGTCATTCCTAGAGTGACACTCATACAAACATTTATATCTTACAAACTTCCCTAATACGGTGAAGAACTTGCATTGAATTCATATTTAAAAAAATATTTTCCATCTATAATATGCTATTTAATTTAATATATTTATAAACAAAGGAAAACACGAACACATGGATATAATCACTGGGATTTATTATACTACATTATATGATATTTGTTCTTAATGGGACAGTCTCTCATATATGTCCTTTTTTTCTTTTCACTTGTTGGTTTGGTTTATATTGTAACTTGGTGCTGCACCCTATATAAGTATACATATTTATGTAATAATTATAGCTGTGGCCTGTCAGTTCACTTTGTAAATTTTAACAAATTAACAAGCTATCAGGTCAGTAGTGTGACCTTCAAACACTATTAAAATGTTTCTAGACAGAAAAATGGTAAAGATTGTCAGCCATGCTACCAAGTAGAGAAGGGCCCGAACATCACCCAGTTCGGTTCGCACCAGAACTTTCGACCATCGCAAAAGTTTGGAGCTGAACAACGAATCCCATTGAAGTCTATTGGACCCGAACTGGAAAAATCAAAAGTGCCCATTTTGAAGGCTTACATGCAAGTTATTGGGCATATAAAGGGTATGGGGGTCTGGGTACTGCCCTGGGGGACATGTATCAACAAAACACAGATAACTTTTATATGAGCAGTGATTTACTGATGCTTAAAGTGAAACAATATTAATGAATGATGCTGGGGCTATGACAGGTGTAGCTGTGTACAAGGAGGCAGAATAAGCCACTCTGGCAGCTGCAGTGGACTGTGCACTAGTCTCTGCTTGGGTGATAGAGAATGAGGAGGATGAGGATAGTTTAGTAAGCCAGTCCACCACATCCTCTGCATTCTGTAGCTGGTTAGCATGGGCAACATCACTAAACAAAGGAAATGATGCCCTGCCCAAGGACAGACCATGTCCACCTTTGCCTGTGGACACAGATGCTGCTGGCTCCCTAGAGTGCCATGGGAACATCTGCCTCTCCTTGTTGGCCTCCCAAACATGATGGGGGGTGGGGATGCTTATTACTGAAATGTAATAAACATTAGACATGTGCAGAGTAAAATATTTCGTTTCGGAATTTCGTTTTCGTCTGAAAACTTAATTTATTTAGTTACTCCCGAAATTCGTTTTTATTTATTTAGTTTTTCGTTCAAAAATTGCATTCGTCTGAAAATCCACATGAATCACGGTCGAATCTGTCTTTGAAGGCTTATGGTGTCTGTCGAATGTATAAAGAAGATTCGACAGAGCTAGTATATAGCATACTTTAGAACCCTATTAAAGTCTATGGGACTCCAACGTTCAAAATCTAAAGTGCTCATTTTAAAGGCTAATTTGCAAGTTACTGTCCTAAAAAGTGTTTGGGGACCTGGGTCCTGCCCCAGGGGACATGGATCAATGCAAAAAAAAGTTTTAAAAACGGCCGTTTTTTCGGGAGCAGTGATTTTAATAATGATTAAAGTGAAACAATAAAAGTGTAATATTCCTTTAAATTTCGTAGGGGGGGGTTGTCTATAGTATGCCTGTGAAGGGGGGCATGTTTCCCGTGCTTAGAACTGTCCCTGCACAAAGTGTCATTTATGCAGGAAAAAAAGTCCTTTAAAATCACTCGCAGCTATTATGAATTGTCGGCTCCCGTAATACAGAGAACACTCATTGAAAGTCATTGATAAAAAAATAAATAAATAAAAAAAAAAAAAAAGCGTGGGGGTCCCCCAAATTCAATTACCAGGCCCTTCAGGTCTGGTATGGATATTAAGGGGAACCCTGCCTCAAATTTAAGAAAAAAATTGACGTGGGGTTCCCCCTAAATATCCATAACCAGACCCTTCAGGTCTGGTATGGATATTAAGGGGAACCCCGCGTCAAATTTAAAAAAAAATTGACGTGGGGTTCCCCCTAAAAATCCATACCAGACCCTTTATCCGAGCACGCAACCTGGCAGGCCGCAGGAAAAGAGGGGGGGACGAGAGAGCGGCCCCCCCTCCCTCCTGAACCGTACCAGGCCACATGCCCTCAACATTGGGAGGATGCTTTGGGGGTCTGTGACCCCTCAAAGCACCTTGTCCCCATGTTGATGAAGACAAGGGCCTCATCCCCACAACCCTGGCCGGTGGTTGTGGAGGTCTGCGGGCGGGGGGCTTATCAGAATCTGGAAGCCCCCTTTAACAAGGGGACCCCCAGATCCCGGCCCCCCCCTGTTTGAAATGGTAAGGGGGTACAAAAGTACCCCTACCATTTCACAAAGAAAGTGTAAAAAATGGTTAAATAAAACAAACACACTTTTGAAAAATTCCTTTATTAAAAATAAAAAAATAAAAAAAAGATTCCAGCGGCGGTAATCCACTCTTGCTATCCAGCGACGGACGATCATCTCTCCAGCGATGTCTCATCTCATCCAGCGCAGCGATCCACCCTTCTTCTGTCTCCGTGGAGGAGACACTGCAAGGATTCCGGCGGCTGACGTTTCTTATATACGGAGGGCGGGGCCACCCGTCACCTGACCCCGCCCCCTCTGAAGCAAGGGGAAACCCGGGGTTCCCCGTGACGTATAGGTGACCCCGCCCCCCTCTGATGTAACGGAAACCTGCCTGTGTTACATCAGAGGGGTGCGGGGTCACCCATACGTCACAGGGAACCCCGGGTTTCCCCTTGCGTCAGAGGGGGGCGGGGTCAGGTGACGGGTTCTTCAATATAATGCAGTAAAAGTGCCCTGATGCACTATAATATACTGCTCTAAAACTGCCCTGATACAATGCAATGAAATTATATGGACACACTTCAATATACTGCAGTATAACTGCCCTGACACATTAACTGACACTACAGTAAAAATGAATTGTCGCACTACAATCACCCTGCACGATCACTATATTCACACTACACTGATACTTTACACTCACAATAGAATAACAATAGCACACTATAGCACACTAACTCACTAGTAGCAATGAACAGAGCCCTGTTCTATCTATCCCCACTCCAACACAATGCAAATTAACATTTTATAGTGTGGGGAGGGTCTATGAGCAATGAGCCATAATTGGAGAGAGCCATCATGACTGTGTCCAATCATGGCTCTGATAGTTCTATGTTCCTTGACTGAGCAAAGCCTCATTGCTTCTGCTAATCAAGGCTTCCAATGCACTGTGTGATTGCTGAACGGGCGAACAGGCAATGTACAGGCCGAACGTATGCTCAGCTCAAACGTTGCATAACATTACTACCAAGTTATTTAAACAAAAGTAGCCATAACTCATCTTCCAATGTAAAACAAATTCAAATGTACAGGATCTTTTGTAATTTTGGCAGAAAATGTATATTTTTTAGAACATGCATTCAACTTTCTTAAGAATAGTGTTGACTTTCTTCAGCAGTGTTTTTTTTGGGTCAAATCGATGACAAGAAAATTCAAAGGAGTAGGATGAAAATTTTTTCAAACCAATGTCTTACAGTGAAAGTCCATTCACTCCAAAAATCAAAAGTTGAAAGTAAACATTTTTGGACTTTTTAAAGGACATTCAGCATGTTTTTGGATGTACTGATAAGAATTTTTTGTACATTGCTTGCATGCAAATTCATTTGAAAATCTTCAGATTCCAGCATTCACACAAGCAATGTGGAGGCAAAAATCTCCCCAACTGCTCTATTGTATTCTGATCCAATGCTGATTTTCTAGCATGACCCTTTAACAGAAGCCAGCCTAATGATCAGCTTCTGTTGCACAAATGGGGTACACACTGATCAAAATTTTAATACATTTATTTCAGCGGCTCACCACAGCGAGTTCAGCGGCACATCATCCAAGCTCACCTTTTTTTAAGCCTATTAGAGCCTCTGGCTTTAATCATTTGCTTAAAAAAAAACAAAAAAAACAATTGGAATCCAATTATTCGGTGCTCCGCATGTAGCTTAGGGGGCAGACACATGGATGGGGAGGTGTATTACGAGCCGTCACTGGTTTATACCTAGCTTAAGCATGAGATGTTGATATAGAATGCTACTTGCGGACTGACAGCACTTAGAGCAGCAATTCTACTCTAGAATTTTTCTGTCTATCTTATGCTAATAAACATGGAAAAGAAACACAAAAAATAACCAGATTAATCTAATATACTTGGAATATTACTCTATAATTCAATGGTTATTGAGTTTGACATTAAGAGAAACAGGTCGTTTGAGAAAAAAACAATGGTACTGTATTATTAGTTGTTACAAAGTACACTGCATAATAAAAAAAGTATAAATAACATACATACAGAACATTTTGTGTAAAAAATTTTGCCTTATTGCTTTTCTAATAAATCATTTATGAACAGCTTATTATCTGCAGGATTGGTTATGTGACATGTAGTTGACAAGGTGGTGGGCTGCTGTTAAACCAATTTGTTTATATCTTAAAAACCTTCTGAACTCATGCTGAGGAATAGAAAATTAAATAGAGATAAAAAAGTAAAACAAGAAAAATTACCAGTTATACAATTAAAAGTATAGTTCCAGAGCATCGCCTTACCCAACCCCACTGCTAAATCCCTGGAGAGTCTTAATCAGAGGACTATCTTTAACTATTTCAGCATTAGACCAGAAGTCTGTGTGGGATACAGGATATTTCATTTTCCTGAGGTATCCTTTCATTTTTCAGTATTGTACCACATTGTGTACTGAAATATCTTCATTATGACTTTAAAGCATATCTAAACATAAAAATAAACTGTATTACTAAATATTTCACCTTACCAATTCTTATGCTGGCCATAAACTATACAAAAAAATCATCCGAAATTCCGTCATTTGGCTAGTTCGTTCGTTTTTCGGCCAGTTAAGGGGCACAAAATCGAAAATTGTTGGGACCTTTTTCAGCCAAAAAAAACAAGGACAAGTTTGGAAATTTTCTGCCAAACAAACGATATATTGAAAGGTTAATGTGCTTGCCGACCGAACTGTTTGCACTAAATATATGTAAAAAAACAAACAAAAAATGCATTAATTTTTGTCCACTTAACGATTTATTGGTCATTATATGATGGCACTATCATTTGCTCTCATGGCCAAATGTTCATTTTTCTAAAATGGGTTAGGCCGATTTTTCGTATAGTGTATTGCCAGCATTAGATGTGGTGGGTGTATTAGTTTTCATTTTTGGTTTTTTTTTTTCTTTTTTTTTTCAGCTAGTGATCCTGTCAGTAAGTCTGTCATTTTTCAACTTCCTTTGACAGACAAAGTTGTCCAGCAAAAGTGGCATCACACATGTAGACAGAAGGCAGAGACAAACCATTTAACACTCACAGATGTGCTTACATAGTCAGTCAACCTATATTCATTTATGTAAAACCTTTTTTCGAAAAAGGAAAACAAAATGCTGCTATAACTGCTTATAAATTGGTAGCTGGGGTTCAGCGTTAATTGGTTTGTCAAGGGCATCTAAATTTGGCTAGTTCATCTAACACTACCCTCTCTCCAGAATAAAAATGCTGCTGTCCAAGGGTGGCTCTATTGCTTCCACCACCAGGTGACAATAAGCCAAAAAAAAGAAGAAAACTAGCGCAGCCACCAGATCTAATGCCGCGTGCACACGACCAGGCTAGGACAGTCTTCCCGACGGACTTTTGACAGAGTTACAATGCACTTCCAAATGAACAGCACCATGGTGTAGTGGCGGCACAGTGGTGTAGTGGTTAGCACTCTCATCTAGCAGTAAAAAGGGTTGCTGGTTCGAATCCCATCTACTACCTGCCTAAAGTTTGCATGTTCTTCCTGTGCCTGCGTGAGTTTCCTCCCACACTCTAAAGACATGCTGGTAGGTTAGTTGGCTTCTGTCCAAAATTGGCCCTAGTATATGAATGGGGACCTTGGATTGTGGGCTCCTTGAGGGTAGGGACCAATGTGCACAATTGTAGACACTCACTCAGGATGGACTGGTGTCTTTATTCAACCTTATTAAATAAAAAAATAAAGAACGACTTGCCCACACACGAACAGACTAAAGTCCATTCATTTTGAATGTGATGACATAAGATGGGACTAGAAAAGGAAGTTCGATAGCTAGTAGCCCATAGCTGCCCTTGCGTCATATGTGGTCCATCGGACCAGCGTACAGATTAACAGTTTTCCCAATAGGAATTGAGTCCGTCGGACAGATTTGAAACATGTTCTATTTCTAGGTCCATCAGAATTTTTTAAAGAAAAACAAAAAGGATAGGACTATCCCACACACAATTGGACTATCCAACAGGATGATTCCGTCTGACCTATTCTGCCGGAAAGACCGGTCGTATGTACGCGGCATAAGGATTGATATGATGCAATACATTTTTTTTTGGGGGGGGGGGGGTTGAGGTTTGTGTACACTTTGAGTTGATTATGTGGATGTTCTGTAGCAAAATATTTAAACCAAGTGTAAAAGAAACATTTGATGTAAGATGTTGTATGCTTTGTTGCATGCAATTTGTCTAATAGCATCAGGCTATATAACAGGACTTTCAGATCTTCCAAAGAGGGATCTGTAGTGATTTTACCAACAACAATGACAATAATTTACAATTTTTTCAATGTTGATTTGGAATGTTCTTTTCTTTTTCCTGTCCCTGATTGTTCAATGTGTTGTGTTTTTTTTGGTTTTTTGTTTTTTTCAGCAAAATGTGTGTTTGTAAGATTGCCTGTCATTATTCTCTCAGTATGATAATTTAGGTAAAACATAAGTGATAATGGAAGGTATAAGTGATATGATTTATGATATATACTGCAATCTGGAACACATCATCATGTTGTATTCGATTCAGGCTAGGTGCTTGCCAGCATCATTTACTGTACAAAGTAATGCATGTCTGCCTACAGAGCGATTTGTTTTCTGACTAAGAGGATCTTATGTATTAATTAATTTAAGCTTTAAATCCATAGAAGGTTCTCAAGACTAAGTAATCCTGTATATTTTCTGTATTTATCACAGATGTGTGTAACATTAATTTCTGTTTCACTTGAGTTTAAACCTTTTTTCATTCATGGTTGTTTTTTTAAGACATCTGATTGTGTGACTTCACAATCCTTTTTAAATATTATGCATGATGTGCACCTATTGTGTTTTTGTGTAAACTGGTAGTTTGCCCATTCTTCCTTTGTTACCTATGGTTCCTCTTCACGTAATGCTGTTTACATAATCACTAATACATAATCAACACAGGAAGTTTTAGGCCTCTTTCACACCGGGCGGATCCATTGGAGTGGAATCCGCCTGCTCAGCAGGGGATCTCTCTGCTCATCCCCGGTCATCAGGCGGATGGCAGGTCTGTGCATAGCAGCGTGGACAAGGACAGAGCCTGCTCTCTATGGGGCGGTCAAATGAAAACGGACTGCATGTCTGTTTCCATCCAACTGTCATTCCACCTGACGTGTTGGGCGAATGGTGAATCTATTGGCATACGTCTGTTTTCAGCAGATTTTGTCAGATCGGATGCCCGGCAGGTGTCAGCAGACACATGTTCGCTGACATCCGCTGCCCCATAGAGGACAATGGGTGATCCTATGGGGTCTGCCTCAAAAACAGACAGGTGGACCAGATCGGTCCACTGGTGTGAAAGGGACCTATGTGATACCTGTTTTAGCAAGTAAAAGAAGAAGTCCACTTTTTATACCATGTTACATGTTACATTTAATATTTAGGGTGTAAAAAATGACATGGAGCCAAGCTACCACCCCCAAACCACTGCTCCTCAATAGAGTGGAGACACCCTAACACAGGAAGTGTGTTACTGGTTGGATCACCAGGTGAAACAAAGAAAAAAGCCTAAAAAAAAAGAAAATGAATGTAGCTACTACATCTAAGGATTGGTAAGATGCAAAAAGCTAAATTATTATTGTAGCGGCGGCTCCTGAAGAGCATGCGCTATGCGTTTTTGAAAGTTAATGTTACACCTGAACTGTAGTTTGGTTTAGGTACAATTGTTCTAAATTTGGACCTCAGCATCAGTCTGACTGGACTACAGGATGCTCAGCCTGGCCACAAGGGGCACTGTCTCTTCTGGCAGGCATGAAATCACAGTCTAGTTGGGTGCTTTAAGTTTACTCTCGGAGCCCGCCCAGTGGGAGTGTGACTCTTGCTGTGCTTTCTGGGAGAGGGTACTTAAGATGCAGATGTCACGTGGTTCAGGGGTTCCGGTCCAGAAGTACGTTCTGACTCCATGGTCCTGGTCCTCCTGACCAGCCCCCAGGAAGGCTATGGCCACGTATGGGTTGGCTTCTTAGCAAGAGCCTGGAGGGGCTGAAGTACCTAAGTGAATCCTGTCTTATGGGTATCGCCAAGCTGGCTGAAAGATCCAGGTATCACACGAGTGTTCCACAAGTTTTAGTTTCCTGAAGTTCTACAACACCGTCTGTGGAAGAGAGGTATTCCTGTAAGTTCTACAGCAACGTCTGTGGCGGAGACTTGTTCCTGAGTAAAGCACCTTGTTGGCTGCTAGGCCTTGTGAGAGAGAGACTATCCAACCTGAGTGAACATCACGTTGTGAATGGAAGGAAGTCGCCGCCTCCATCGGCGAGATTGACACGTCGCTGTCCCTGTCACCTGGTATGGACTTAAAGGGGAAGCACCTATGCCAAAAAAAAGGCGGTGACCCCGCCCCTTGTCCCTATATAAGTCGCTGCACAACGCGTACCTGTCATTGCGGCCAGAGAGAGCGTTGAGTCAACATCTCAAGGAAGAAGAAGAGAAGGCGGCGGCGGCGGTGACAGAGGACCAGGCCACCGCTAGTAAAAGAGCTGGAAGAAGAAAGCGAAGACGGAGACAAGACCCCTGAAGTCAGAAGAAGACCCCTGGACGGCGACGACGAAGAAGAAAGCTGGGCTCCTCCACTAGTAAAAGAGCTAGCAGAAGATAGCGGAGGAGTCCGGCGAGAAGACCCCCCAAGACGGAAGACCACCGGGGCTGTGCAATAAATTATTTTAAAAACATGTGTTGTGTTATTTACTTTACACTTTTTTTCACCAGGTGAATGGGTAGGGGTACATGGTACCCCAATACTCCTTCACAGAGGGTCGGGGGCCGGTATCTGGGGGCCCCCTTATTAAAGGGGCCTCCCGGATTCTGATAAGCCCCCGCCTGCAGACCCCAACAACCAACAGCCAGGGTTGTCAGGAAGAGGCCCTTGTCCTCAACTTGGGGACAAGGTGCTTTGGCCCCCCTTCCCCAAAGCACCCCCTCATGTTGAGGGCACGCGGCCTGGTATGGCTCAGGAGGGGGGGGGGCGCTCGCTCGTCCTCACCCCCTTTCCTGACTGGCCGGGCTGCGTGCTCGGATAAGGGTCGGATATGGACTTTGGGGGGGACCCCCACGCCATTTTTTTGGCATAGGGCTTCCCCTTTAAGTCCATACCAGGTGACGGGGACAGCAACGTGTCAATCTCGCTGATGGAGGCGGCGACATTGACTTCCTTCACTAGTCCCGGCTACCTGGAGCCACGTTCAAAATGAACGGACTTTCCTCCGTATGTGGGCAAGTCCATTCATTTCAAAAGTCCGGCAGACTAGCACACAGACCGACGGGTTGTCCGCAGACAATTTTGAGTCAAAACTTCTTTCTAAGTCCGCCGGACTTTTGGAAAGAAAAAGTCCGCCGGAGCCCACACAAGGGTGGATTGTCCGGCGGACTCTGGACTCTGGACCAAGTCCGCCGGATAGTCTGATCGTGTGTATGCGGCATAAGAGTACCTGAACTTCCTTCCTAACCCTCTGATCCTATTTTAAAGAGACTGTTCATTGTCATTGCAATAAAAATCCCTTCATGCGGATCTGTCATCAGTCTCTAGAGTTACTGGGTATCTACCACGGGAAACCCCTAGACACAAGTCGAGGAGAAGAAGGTGACGGTAAGCCCAATCAAACCAGCAGCTCCTTCGGGGGTTAGGGCTACATTATTTTTTTGGGAGGTGGAGGGGGGGGGGGGGGTTTAGATATGCTTTTAGTTGATCACGTAGAAGTTCTGTAACAAAATACTTAAAAAAGTGCAAAGGAACCATTTGATGTAGGCTGTTTTATGTTTAAATGCATGAATTTGTTTCATAGTATCGATCTATTTTTTTGCCAATTTATCATTTGGTGATTATAAATGTTCTTACTTAAAGTATTTTTCCCTCCTGCCCCTGATTCTAGAATGTCTTGTATTTTTGTTCAACAAGATGTGTGGTTGTAAGATTCCTTATCATTATTCTCTCAGAATTGTGTATCATCAGTGGCGGAACTACCGCCATAGCGACCCATGCAGGCGCTATGGGGCCCGCAGCTGAGTGGGGCCCGCAAGTGGCATACTAACTGGGAGTGCGGGGTGGTCCGCATTGGGTGGCACACGCTGCAGGGATGTCAGACGGCGTATGAAACAGTGACAACGGGCAGACTTGGTAGCAGCAGTGGCAATGTGTGCAGGGAGATCCCAGCTCAGGTGGACTGAACCATCAGGCATAAATATAGGGATGTCGGCTGTACTTGACACAATGCTGTGCATTACGTTCTAACAGCCCAGCGAGTACAACTCCCCCCACCCCCTCCACAGAAATGGAAGAGGCTGCATCGGCTCTGCTCCCTCCCTCTTCTCTGTGTCCATCCAAGCTCCGTGCAGCCCGTGTGCTGTGTCTGAAAGGAATGTGGGGGCGGGAGCATTTACAAAAGTAGCCGACAGCTGCAGAAGCGTGTGTGAACATCCTGGGAACATCCAAGTGAGTTTGCAGCACTGTCACTGTGTCCAGACTCTGCCCTCTCTCTCCCAAATCTTTCTCTCCCCCTCTTTCCTCTGTTGTCCTTCAGCAGAATCTTTCATTAACTCTATCCAAAGCATTTTCTTTTAACCAGCCGATACTAATAGATGGCCACATCATGTTCCTTTAGCCATGTTTTTCACTAGTGCAATCACAGACATTGGATGTGATTCGCACCACATTGCTGTGCAAATCACATGCAATGTCTGTGCAATGCAAGTTTAGCCATACAAACTGTATGGCTGAAATCGCATTGCATTCTCTCCAAAATGGTGCAGGACCCTTTTTTGGTCTGCACTGGAATCGGATCGCATGGGTGTTCACACCTACGCGATCCCATGCCTGCACCATTTCACAGTTCGCACTGTGATATGCAAACTGATATGGGGATGTGAGTAACTTTACATTGACCCCCGTAGCAGCTTGCAAAGGGCAGTGTGAACCTCCAGAAAGCGACATGCAATGCAGGAGTCCGCACTAGAATCGCGCTGATTCCTGCATTGCATATATGTGAACCAGGACTCAAGTTGATTCACACTGATGCACTGTGGTTCAGTTGCAGTGATCGTGTATACAGATTTTTCCCGCATTTAACTCCATTTCCACTACAGTCCCACAGACTTCTATTAGATTACACATTTTGACAACATTTTCTGAAAGCGCACCAAATGTCCTCTATACTGCAACTTTGGTGTGCTTTCAGAAAACACAGTAACATTATACAAACTAATAGAAGTCTGTGGGAATGCAGCTAAAAATGGGGATAAAATGCAGAAAAAACTGCGTGTACCCCAGAACTGCGAAAAACTCCAGGACAGCAATGTGAACTCAAAGGCTGCAGGGTGCTGAGTAATATAAAGGGGTCCATAGATGCTGTGTAATGTAAAGGGGTCCAGAGGTGCAGGGTGCTGTGTAATGTAAAGGGGTCCAGAGGTACAGGGTGCTGTGTAATGTAAAGGGGTCCAGAGGTACAGGGTGCTGTGTAATGTAAAGGGGTCCAGAGGTACAGGGTGCTGTGTAATGTAAAGGGGTCCAGAGGTACAGGGTGCTGTGTAATGTAAAGGGGTCCAGAGGTGCAGGGTGCTGTGTAATGTAAAGGGGTCCAGATGTTCAGGGAGTTGTGTAATGTAAAGGGGTCTAGAGGTGCAGGGGTTCTGTAATGTAAAGGGGTGCAGGGGGTTGTGTAATGTAACAGGTCCAGAAGTGCAGGGGGCTGTGTAATGTAAAGGGGTCCAGTGGTGCAGGGGGTTGGGTAATGTAAAGGGGCCCAGTGGTGTAGCAGGTTGTGTAATGTAAAGTGGTCCAGTGGTGCAGGGGGTTATTTGATGTAAAGGGGTCCAGAGGTGCAGGGGGCTGTGTAATGTAAAGGGGTCCAGTTTTGGCGAGGGGGTACAAAGTAGTGACAAAGAGATATTGGGGGATGCAGAGGTATGCGGGGGCACAGGGGGTTGTTTTTACATTTTAAAGTGGGGGGGGTGCCAGATATAGGATCTGCCCTGGGTGCCAAATGCTCTAGGTACCCCCCACCCCCCCGGGCCCGATGAGGAATGTAAGTTTACTGTTAAGCCTCCCAGGCCCCGCGAGTCCTGCCATGTCCTGACACACGCAGCCGCATACAGCAGGAGCAGAGAGCAGAGTGGGCCAGGCAGAACGCTTGAGAGCGCCTGTGAAGGGACATCGTTTTCAGCACATGAGGAGGCTCTGGAGTCTGAACAGGAGGTAGGAAAGGAGGGGGAGACTATCATCTTTTTTTTGTGGGGGGGGAGGGCCCCATACAACATTTTGCTATGGGGCCCTGTGATTTCTAGTTACGCCCCTGTGTATCATAATTTAGTTAAAGTGTTAATTATCTACTAGCATGGACGTAGTTTATCAGCAGCAGTTAATTTGCATCATGGTCTTATTTCATTGTTATACGTAATTTAGTTAAAGCTTTAATTATCTACTAGCATGGGAAATATACGTGATATGATTTATGATATATTCTGCAATCTGGAACACATCATCACATTGTATCCTTGTCAGAGTGGCTGCTTGCCAGCATCATTTACTGTACAAAGTAACACAGCTCTGCATATGGAGTGGTGGTTAGTTTTCCAATAAACACTAAGGTGATTGTATGTGTTAATTATTTTAAGCCAATTTTAAACTTTAGAATGTCTTTTTTTCAATAAATATGTGTTTGTAAGTTTCCCTGTCATTATTCTGAGTCATTTATCAGCAGCAGTTTATGTGCATTATGGTTTTATTTCATTGCTATACATAATTTAGTTAAAGCTTTGATTATCTACTAGCATGGGAGATATAAGTGTTATGATTTATGATATATACTGCAATCTGAAACACATCATCATGTTGTATCCTTATCAGGCTGGGTGCTTGCCAGCATCATTTACTGTACAGAGCAATGCATTTATTTGCATAAAGAGCTTGTTTGTTTTCCCATAAATGCTGGACTGCATTTTTATGTACTATTATTTCAAGCCTTTGAAATAATTATTACTGAACTAATACTTAAAACACAAAATTGGTGGTTCATGTCTCCAACAGCTCCTGTAACTTTTTTAATTTATTGCGATCACAGATTTGTTGGTTCTCCCTGAGATCTCCTGTGGGTTCTACCCAACGACTCCTGTCACTCCACCTGAACAGCCAGAGATCTGAGAATGAATAAACTACAAGCCCCATCAGCCACCATGACAGGTAAAATGAAAAGACCTGTGTATATCAAATGAAAGTCCTGTGCATTGCAACCTAGTCCACTAATATTGGCTGCAATGCTCTGCGGGCTCATATGCAAAGTTCCCACAAATATAGGTGCATTTATATATTTAGCAAAAGGTGGACTTTAATGTGTTTGATGTGCACCTACAGCCAAGCTAGGGACATTCAAGTATTTATAGATTTTTAACAAGCAGTTAATTAGCTTTACAACAAGTCCTTCCTGACCTTTGTAGCTGCATAAGAAAGAAAACTTTGTAGAAGTTTGTAAAAGTCTAGCATTGAATTTAACATTTAATCAAACAATGAAGAAAATACAACGATCAGTTGTAACATTAAGTTTACTGACAGCTTAAGTGAATAACATGGATTGACTTGTTACAATGGCATCTGAAAGTTATGGGATGTATTAGGCAGCAAGTAAAGATGTTGTCCATGAAGTTACTGTGTTAAATACAGAAAAAATGGGCTTCACAGTTTGTTGTGTATGGAGCTGCGTAGCTGCAGACCAGTCAGTGTGCCCGTGCTGACCCGTGTCCACAGCCAAAAGTCCTTACAATGGTCACATAAGCATCAGGGCTAGACTACAGAGCAATGGAAGAAGGTGGCCTGGTCTGATGAATCCCGTTTGCTTTTACATAATGTGGATGATTGGTTGTGTGTTTGTTGCTTGCATGGGGTAGACATGGCGCCACAATGCAGTATTGGAAGAAGGCAAGCAGGAGGAGGCAGTTTTGGCATTTTATTTTGATAAGAAACTTGGTCATTCATGTGGATGTTACTTTGACAGGTAACATCCACCTAAACAGTGTTGCTGAACAACTGAACATGTTATTTGCTGACAGCAGTGTCCTCTTTCAGCAGAATAATACGCCCTGCCACGCTGCAAAAATGGTTCAAGAATGGTTTGAGTAACACAAGTTCAAGGTGATGACTTGGCCTTCAAATTCTGAAGATTCATAAACATCTGAGAGCTGTTAAAACAAGTCTGATCTATGGAGGCTATGCCTCTCAACTTACACGACCTAAAGGATCTGCTGTTGGCTTGGTGCCAGATACCACAGCATACCTCCAGGGGTCTAGTGGTATCCATACCGTGATAGGTCAGGGCTATTTTAGTGCCAAAAAGGGCTGTTTTGGAGGCAAAACCAGGATCTACTCAATACAGTATTAGATGGGTCATTATAATATTCTGGCTGATTGCTGTATAGATGTATTGGATCTGTATATTGAAGATATTTGATCATGGTTTCAGTTCCATTATTTATTTTTAGCAGTATTCATGGCTGAACATTTATTAAAATGTAACTCCAATTTTATTGAGAAAAAAATAACATTTTCCTTTGGGTGATCTATGTATATTGCAAAGATAGTAACAATCTTTGTTGCAGATTCCTACCTTTTGATATTCTAAAGAAATCCCTGTGTGTTTCTCTGTGCCTCTGTGCTGTGTGGGTCTAATGGGAGTGGTTTCATAATTATCTATCAGCTGTGGCACCTGCAAAGCACTAATGAGGAAATCTGCTGGGCCTGCATCCCTTTAGACGTGTTCCTATTGAGAGTATCTCATCAAAAATGTAATTTTTGTTGCAGGGCATACCTGAAATCTGACTCGTATCTAAAGCAAATTTCTGGGAAAATTGGTGAGCCAATCGCACAAGCAGGAAATTATGTTTCTGGGGGGTGTTCAGTACAACTACAGGTTGCCATATTGCATTGCAATTTCAGAAAATAACAGCAGCTGCAGATTGAAAAGGAAGGGTAATTTTTAATAAAATTCAATTTCAATATATCTTGTGTCGCAATTGTATACGCGATATTATTTTTTCTTTATTTGCAATTGTTTTTCCCCTCTAAAGTAAATTGTGCGATCTATGTCTGAATAATTTCCTTACCATGAGAAAATAGGGCTTTCTCCCCTTTATTTTAAACTTTAAAAATTAAAAGTTCTTCTGGAGAGAAAATCCCACCAAATGCCTATATTATGCATTTTTATCAGCCTGAAAAGCCTTTTACTTACTCCCCTATAGTTTAAGGTCAGTTCACACCATAGGCAGTGACAGCCGTTTTACCGCATGGTAAAATGTCAGTCACTGCAGGGACTCACAGTAAACAATTGTTTCCTATGTGTCTCATTCACACTGCAACACAGCCTAGCTCTGCACTGCAGCGTGCTGCATTAAAATGCAGACATGCTGCATTATATCACAGCACAGTGGCCTAAATGTCAGGCCCTGCAGTGCAGCATGCCACCTGACATTGCAGTGAATGAAGTGTATGTTTTGTACACTTCAAATAAAGCTTGTACAAAACAAAAAAAAGGTGACTGTGTGGAGAACTGAATTTTGCACCACACTGACCCTAGACCAGGGATCCTCAAACTACGGCCCTCCAGCTGTTGCGGAACTACACATCCCATGAGGCATTGTAAAACTCTGACATTCACAGACATGACTAGGCATGATGGGAATTGTAGTTTCTGAACAACTGGAGGGCCATAGTTTGAAGACCCATGCCCTAGACAGTCGGCAAAACAGGGTGGCTGGAGCGCTGAATCCCTCCGGCTGCTCTGCCCGTTGACTGAGGGCATGTGTGAATTTGCCTTTAGTTTCACTGTTTTACTGATCTCTGACACTGACTTAAAAGGTAAATCCTTCCAGCTGCCATTCCATTGTTCAATATGGCATCCTCTGCATTAAAGTGGAACTAAACTCTTCGATTTAATGGTTTCCCAAAACAGTTACTTTCAAGGCATGCCTTGAATGATAACTGTTACATTTGAGTGTGCTCTCAACTGGACTGTCAAACCATCAAATGGCTGTTGACTGATATATTTTATTTATTATTTTGTGCCAATCGTACCCTTAAGTTAGTTGCTAACTTGCTACCACCTATGATAATATAAATCACCCAAATAAATAGATAAATGATTTGTGCTGTGCTCAAATCCACACAGTATAACTTTGTGCAAAATATAGTGTCAAAATTACAGTGATACATCTATTGTGCATTAACATCAAAAAATCTTTTAAAAAATATATATTCTATATCACACATCGCAGTGCCAACAATGAAATATAATTTTGCCAATGCAACTCAACTGTACCAAAATGGTTCAAAAGTCTACAAAAGTCCTGCACTTGTATGAATAAATCAATCAATAAGTAAATTGATTAATCAAAAAAATGATAAATTGAATTTCAACTCTTAATTTGCAGCAATCAAAAATCCAAACGTATCCTCTGCATTTCTCTTTGGACACACTCTTATCTTGGTGAATGGACCTTTTAATTATAAATGATCTACTAGTGCCATTTTTGCTTCATGCCAAGAATAGCTATATACAGATGTCATCACTCTTATAGATCTTTCTTTTTCCAGAATGACACTCAAAGCACACAAAGAAACTACATAGTATTCTCCATTTTAAATAAAAACATTTTATTAAAAAACAAATGCACTTTGCACTCACATAATATAGTGTTCATTATAGATTGTTAAAAATAACTCTCCCTGAGTAATATCACTCAAGGAGTATTAGTGTGGACAAGTACCCAGCCTTCAGTGCATTCACATATGTAAAGGGTCTACAAGGCAGCGCGGAGATACCGTCTACTCCTATGTTCTTCTTACTCTACCCTACGCGTTACATCATTGATGACTTATGACATGTGTCAAAGGCATGTGGGCAGGTGTCAGAACTGATCACATGTGCAGCACCATGGTAACTGCAGATCAAACAGAGGTTAAGATTGCTGCTTCCTTGGCAGTAAAGGATAGGGTTTACTTTTGCTTTAAAGCTAATAGAACCCTTGAAAAACCTTTGAAATTAAATCTGACTTAAAATGGAACTAAACTGAAAAAAAAGAATTACAAGGTGGGTAGGGATTTTTGATAGAAGAGACACGTAAGGAATCTTCTATCCAAAAACTCTCTATTTCCTTTTGAATATTTTAACTTTCTCTGTACATTGTACAGCACATGTCTCGTGCATTGTACACTTTCATCTCATTCATCTGAAAGATGCTGAGGACTGAGTCAGGTGCTGGGAACAGTGTAACTCGTGCCCATGAGCAGGGGTTACATCATCTATGGCTAAGGTATCTTGAGATACCTCTGTTGCAGCCGGTGTGACCAGCAAAACTAGTCAGGTTCTCTTTTTTCCCTCATCTTCCAGTACTCTGGAGAGGCTCCCCCCAAGTGCTCTATAGGATGGACCAGACTACTGTGCCTGAAATGGTTGGCCAAGAATTTCGTACATTACTGGGAGAAATGTGGGCTTTTGGACTGCATGCCTTAGCTGGTGTCTCCCTTATTATGTAACAACAGCTTGTGTCACATGGACTAGTAACATTGTGACTTAAAATGATTCCTGGTGTAAGAGCCATTGTTGTGAACTCGGAAAGGCTCAACTTCTAATTCTAAAATGTATTTAATTTACTTAAACATATGGTGCTCTCGTGTTACATTCATGCATATGATAGTGTAGGGCCTTTTCCTGTGGAGCCTTCCATTATTGCCACATTAATACAGTGGAAATCCTCTATGACATGTTGACAAATTGAGTTTGTAACTTCTCCTGTGTAATTTCTCAAACTTGTATGCACAGTATTGAAGTGAAAATAAAATATGATATGTGCCATGTTGTTGGATTGAGTCTTTGGCCTGGAACTTCTTCTGTTGCATTCACACAATTTCTAAAATATATAAGTGAATAATGTGTTTATCTAGAGATACAATTAACCTTGTTTGGGACAATAAGGAGACATTGAAAGAAAACACATGGGATGGTATATGGTTCTTGGAAGGTATATTAGGTAAATGTGCAGAGGTAGAGCATCAGGCAGGTTTTTCTTTTCAATTACTTTTTTTTGGATCATCTATGGCGTCCCAAAGGCCAAAGTAAATGTCAAGGGATCCAGAAGAAGTGGCAGGGGGAGTTGGTGGTGATGTGTGACTGAGTGGTAACTGCCAACCTGGATCGGATGGTAGTGGAAGAGGGCACTCCTGTGGGATAGTTTGCCATAATCCAGCCCTATTGTATCTTAGCTTTTATCAGTGTGTTAAGGGAAATGCATTCAGTCTGGAGTTTGGTTTGTTTTTATATGTATGACATACTGTAATTTGATAAAGCAAAATCTTCCAAATCCACAGCTTTTTACTGGCGTCAGCCCTAAGACTCCCCCTGTTCATGAAATCTTTAATAAGATCCTTTTATCCTCCTCTTCATACTTCAGACCTAAAATAGCATATATAAATGATGCTGGTTTTAAAACATGAACTTTTATTTAACTTTACCAGTGCCTGGTCCTCAATGTCTATTTACAATATTTTACAAGTGGCTTCAAATCTTCTAAAGTCAAACCAAACCACAATTTAGAAACATAACTAGTTAAATGCAGTCTGTACATTATTTTTTTTTCTCTAAAACTTTACTCGACCCACCCAGCAGCCCCAGGCCTGCATGCAATCAGTATGCAAATGATGACTTTTAGTTTTAAGTAGATCTCTACATGCTGTTTATAGGCAAGTATGGCTCACACAATGCATGGCATCTGTGTAAGGTGAAATGCCAAAGCTCTAACCTGGACCTGAAAGTCATTGTTTGAATACTGCCCCTCCCAAACCCTCCTTGGTTTTTAAAATGATTACAACTAGTAGTTACATGCCTTTTTTTAAACGTATTTCCTTATGCTGCCATCATGGGTTTTACTTTATGTCAGCTCTAATTAAAATTTTACTGGTTAATATGATATTTTATTTAAAATTTGAATTGACACATATACGATCTTATTCAAAATTTTCTCTGTGTGATTACTTCTAAACACTGTCAGACAGCTGTGGCCTCTGTCAGCCCATCATTGCTTAGTGCAGGTGTATGCACAAACTGGCTACAACTGTTTTTACATTTTTTATTTAACCACTTCAGCCGCGGAAGGATTTGTCCCCTTAATGACAAGGCTATTTTTTGGGATACGGCACTGCGTTGCTTTAACTGACAATTGCGTGGTTGTGCGACACTGTACCCAAACAAAATTGATGTTCTTCTTTATCCACAAATTGAGATTTCTTTTGGTGGTATTTGATCACCTCTGTGGGTTTTATATTTTGTACTATAACCAAAAAAATAATAACAATTTTTTTAAAAAACATTTTTTTTTACTTTCTGCCATAATACATATCCAAAAAAATATAAAAAAAATTGTTATTCATCAGTGTAGGCCAATATATATTTTTCTACATATTTTTGGTAAGAAAAATCACAATAGGCGTATATTGATAGGTTGGCGCAAAAGTTACAAAAGTCTACAACTACGGGATAGATTATATTTTTTAATTGTTTTTACTGGGACATTGCTGTGGACAAATCTGACCCCAAATGACAGGTTTTGTGGACCAGTGACATTATTACATTAACAATGCTATAAAAATGCACTGATCAATGTAAACATTACACTGGCAGGGAAGGGGTTAACACTAGGGGGCAATCAAGGGGTTAAGCGTGTTCCCTAGGTGTGCTCTAACTGTAGGGGGGTGGGCTTACTGTAACATGACAGATAACTGTTCTCGATCACTGGGAACAGTAGATCTCTATAATGTCATCTGGCAGAATTGGGATTTGCATTGTTTCCATAGGCAGTTCCCCGTTCTGCCTCTCCTCACTGCATCGAGTCCGCAGGACCTACTATCCTCCCTTGCATGGAAAGACATACAGGTATATCGGTTCACACAGGAGAGCCGACCTGCCGCAGTATATCTGCGTGAGCTGGTCAGCTAGTGGTTAAAATTTAACTAAAGGTGAAACTTGTTTTTTCCATTTGGAGTAAGGAAGGGCTATTACCCCTGTCATTTTTTTGCCATCTGTGACCCATTGGATAGATTTCTTTCACTTCCTGTCCCATAGCCAAAACAGGAAGTGAGAGGAAGTCCTTCCAAAGAGAGGAAATCCCAGTGTATTACCAGAATTAGTGTTCCCATTGAAAGATTTCCCCTCTAATAGAGTTTTGATGTCAGCCCAATGTAGCCAGGTGCTCTGCCAGCTGTGTGCAGTTCTCTCTTACTTCTCCCTTACCTGCTCTGAGCAGTGACAGAGCTGGGACTTCTCTGTGTTATGCAGCAGCCTCCTCTCACCCCTCGCTTCCTGCTGTGTGAGCAGAACAGGCTCTGTGCGAAATCCTGCAGGGGCCCCTCCTGGCTCTGAGGATCTGAGAAAATTAGCAGCAAGAGAACTTGCTATGCAGCAGCTGCCATGGATCCTGGGAAGTGTAGTCCTTAAAATAGCACAGTGCAATGCAAATGATGGGAGGCTGATGGAGCTGTGGACTTGACTACCCAGTTTTCCCAGCACAACAGAGGATGAGAGATAGGGCTTTTCTCATGCAATTCTGGCGAAATCTGGGTCTTTTTTGGGAGGAAGCTGAGTTGGACAGACTGGTGCCAGATCATCCACAGTTCTATGTCCAGAGGGTTCAGACCCAACAGTGGGCTGTCTGTGCCTACACTAGAAAGGATACGGACCTGTTGTTGGTGACTGAGCATAGTACCAGTGAGACTGAGACACTGAGAGATCCCCTGCTTTGCTGGAACCGATGCTGGAAGGTCCCTCTGCCATGAGTGTCTACTGCAAGGTGTGAACCAGTGGGGATCAGAGCTGAGAGACAGAGCCTTGTGACCCATGCGGGAGGACTTAGGAAACCCACCTGGAACAGAACTTTTCAAGATTCAGGTGGGAAGAAAGGGAAGAAAGCATGAAAAAAGAAAACAATTGCAGCCACCTCATCCAAGGGCGGATAAGCTGCAATATATTACATTTTGTTTTTGGGTTTAGCTATGCCTTAATCTGAACATGTATAAGGGGAAGAACACAAGAAAAAAAAAGAGAAACCAAATGCAATCATCCTATCTAAGGATGTGTAAGTTGCAACATATAAAATTTTTGGGGTTTTATATACTGTATGCTTTAACCTGACATGCATATAACCTAGCCTTAGGTAGGACGCAGGGTCATCTTCAGACACAAGTACAGGTAACAAAAAGAAAATGCACTTTGTCAGCTATAATAGCTTTTACTTTTTAAAGGATGAGACACTTTCACTTTACGTCATGGTTAAAAATTAGAATTACACTAATAGAACTAACAAAAGTTCTATTAGTGTAATTAATGTCCAGGCTCCATAATGTCCCAGTACTCCCAGGTGAATAGAGGGCAGAGAAAGGTAAGACATTCATCTTTTTTCTTAGGTCATCAACAACAAGTAAGCATTTATTAAGAGGAAGAGCTTTGTGAACCTTATTTTAGTTGCTTCTTTCACTGCTGAGAATGATTTAAAATTTTAGCTAGACATACTGTGTATTCTGCCAAGCCCAGAAAATTGTTTACTCATTTCACCATTCCTGTCTGGGCTCATTTCCTTAACAGGGACACGGCAGCAACACTAAAGGAAATGGTATTGCTGTTTACAAGCATTAGTGATCTTGTGTTACTTTCATATTGTATAATATTGTAGTAAGTAACTTTTATTAGTATTTATGTCAAATGTCTCAAATAAAGTAAAAATGTGTTAATAAAAAGGTCAGATTTGATATCCCACGTGATCTTTTTCTGCTATCAATCTTCAATAATGCTATATAAACCGAAGAAAAAAAATTACTAGTCATTAGATGTGGTGACATTAGTTTTCTTTTTACCTTCTTCAATAAAATAATGCTATGCACTCATACAATATATGAAAATCATTCTATGAATGGCGCTGGTGCTGAGCAGCCAATCTCCTGTGCATGGAGTGCAGCAGGGCAGCCACTCAGCACGGGACGTGGACACAAGTGGAGATCACTGTAATAGCAGTGTCTACTTAAGTGATTTTCAGCTTCCAGGGGGATCAGCCAGGTATGGTATATGCATTGTTCAGTTGGTCCAAGCTTGATCAGTGCAACTATGTAAAAATGCCATACCCGGAATTCTTATTTAACCAATTGCCGACCACAGCACACAGATATACTTCGGCAGAATTACTCATACAGGAAAATGGACGTACCTGTATGTCCCTTTGAATTTGCTGCCCCTTTGAATTTGCCTCCCTCTTTAAAAGGGACTCCCACTGTTTTATTAGTGTGGTAACAATCAAGAAAACAATAGTCCAGAATTGCTGAGTCATCAGGCACGATCACCCGATAAAATGTTCCCAGTTGTCTACATTCCCTAAAACAGTGAGGAGAGTAGCCATGTACAAAAATGGGCCATTCTGCTAGGTACTAAGTACCAATGCATCTTGACTTTATAATTGGTTTTGACAGCTAGTATGTTACAAGATCCTGTGGTCCATATGCAAGACCAATCTACCTCTTCTAAATTGTTCGCTATCTTTCCCTAGCTTAGTGTCAAGTGTATGACTGAAGCTGAGATGTTGAGGAAGATGACAAAGTTGTATATTGCAATAATATTGTTAGAATGTATTTATGAATGAAGTGATGGTTGCAGGCTTCATCCATTGCATCAGATGCAAAAGGCTAATTTCCATGTGCATGACTTACTAGGAAGCTTGCAGACTGAATTACAGTTTTGTGATGTGGTAATGTGCATTACGAGTTTAGAGGCAATTTGGTGCCATTTATTTTGAAATGCACTTCAACACACCTTCCACATCACATCTGTGTTTAAGTCTGCTGAAATGCATTGCAACACAGGATAGTGTTTTCCAGAGTGTTGTATTAAAAAGAAAGAATTATGTTCAATTATGGACACTACTACACTGCATAAATGTAGACAGGCCCTTAAACTTTGAACTATGCAGAGTTTTGTGATTATGCATTTTTCGTGGCACTTATCTACATTTGACCTCTTGACTGCCCAGCATATGTATATAAACATCCTGGGCAGCAAATGGTTATACCAGGATCATGGCTGCACCTGCAAACGGAGGTTTCCTTTTTATTTCTTGAGAACTCAACAGAAAGTGAGAGGATATCGAATGTGAGGGATATTCCCTATTAGACAGTTGTCATGGCCCCTATTGAGGGAATTTTCTCACAAATGGGGACACAGACAGCAATAAAAACCTGATAGTAGTTCTCACTCGTAGCGTATCACTCTATCCACATCTAAATATGTTTTGTCTGTAGTTATACTTTAAAGCTTCAATAATGACTACATTTACCAATGATGTGCATTCATCACAGCATGATTAACAGGGTCTTTTCACCTTATTGAAGAAAAGAAGTGTCTCATAAAAAAGTGTTATTTATGTTTAACAACTCCTTTATTATAAAACAGAAAAGGTAAGTTTAAATTAAATTTGTTGCTATAATTAATTGTGCATTCTTTCTTTTTTTCCAATAATTTATTAAACAAGGCAAATAATAAAGTTCTATAGTTTTTATATATATATATATATATATATATATATATATATATATATATATATATAATATAGTTTCTATTCAAATAGCCTTTCTTTTTTAATGTTATATGGGTATGTTATAGAGGTGATATATTGTTCTTTGGTTTATTGGATGTTGGTTTTCAATAAAGGACAGCGCAAGTAATTATTTAGTATTGTTGTAGTTTATTGAGGTGACATAACAGGTATGTTATCTGCAGATGTTGATTCTCTTTTAGAACATTCTCTATAACCCACATCTGGGGAAACATTTGTCATAACACATGAAGTCACTTAGTTTGAGGTCATTGCAGCACACTGTATTAGGTTAGGTGATGCTGCAATGTGTTCTAAATTTGAGCCTCGTCATTGATTCATTATATAAGAAAAATAAATTGGAGCACTCTTCATGGAATGGCCTTCACAAGTATTCTACATTGTACACTTAAGCCGGGTCAAATTTTCATTAAGACGCATGTTCAGAACCACAAATAAAAGTAAATATAATTTCTTTGCATGGTTAATTGTCTATAACAAACAGACAATAAATAAGGAAGGCAGAAATTCTGGCCAAAATAAATAAATAAATACATAAAATGTATGCCTGTAATAGTCCTTTCTCATAAATATTACAGGGTTTATCCCAATGAAACAATGCCTTTCTACAAACCAGCGTTCATCCTCCCACCTACCTACCAACGCGTTTTATTGATACTGTAATACAGAAAAGAATGTCCTTTTGCTATTCTGATATACCAAATTTAGGTGCTAGAAATCAATGGTTAACAAATTTCAGACTGGACCATTTTGCTGGCTTAAGACCAGACCACTTTTTGCGATTCGGCACTGCGTCACTTTAACTCACAATTGCACGGTTTTGCAGCATGGCTCCCAAACAAAATTAACGTCCTTTTTTTCCCACAAATAGAGCATCCTTTTGGTGGTATTTGATCACCCCTGCGGTTTTTATTTTTTGCGCTATAAACAAAAAAAGAGCGACAATTTAAAAAAAAAAATTTTTTTTTACTTTTTGCTATAATAAATATCCCCCAAAAATATCAAAAAATATTTTTTTTTCCTCGGTTTAGGCCGATACATATTCTTTTACATATTTTTGCTAAAAAAAAATTGCAATAAGCGATTATTGATTAGTTTGCGCAAAATTTATAGTGTTTACAAAATAGGGGATCGTTTTATGGCATTTTTATTAATAATTTTTTTTTTTTTACTAGTAATGGTGGCGATCAGTGATTTTTATTGTGACTGCGACATTACTGCGGGCACATTAGACATTTTTGACACATTTTTGGAACCATTGTCATTTATACAGCAATCAGTGCTATACAAATGCACTGATTCCTGTGTAAATGACATTGGCAGTGAAGGGGTTAACCAGGGGGTGGCACTGTAGGGGTTAAGCGTGTCCTAGGGGTGTGTTACTAACTGTGGGTGGCGTGGCTGTGTGTTAGTGAACACTAATCTCTGCTCCAATCACAGGGAGAAGAGATCAGTGTCACTTGTTGCTAGGCAGAATGGAGAGATGCTGTTCCGCATCTTCCGCATCTCCCCGTTCAGCCTCCTCGTGAGACGATTGCGGGTATCCCCGTGGTGATCGAGTTTGCGGGACCCGCGTCCAGACTCACGGGGGTCCCAGCTGGCGGGGTGCACACGATGGCACGGCGGCAATTTCAAATGGACATACCTGTACGCCAATTTGCCTGCCTGTGCCATTCTGCCGACGTACATCGTCGTGCGCCGGTCGGGAAGTGGTTAATGAAGCAGTTTTGTTATTCAGAAACATTATTTCA
This sequence comes from Lithobates pipiens, assembly GCF_037356315.1. Classification (NCBI taxonomy): domain Eukaryota; kingdom Metazoa; phylum Chordata; class Amphibia; order Anura; family Ranidae; genus Lithobates; species Lithobates pipiens. The sequence goes on from NW_027507903.1 coordinate 348,443,503, forward strand.
TTGTTCAGGCTATTTAATAACTTTTATAACTTTTTTTGCCAATCCTCCCCATTTCTCTTATACCTACTAGAGACCTCAGATCATCCTTCAACCATAATGGCCCACGCAAGCGCTATTGGTTCTTCAGTCATCTTTTTGAGCTGGCAGACCATGGCATGGGGGCAGAGGGGCTGTAGGGAGACAGCTTCTTCACTGTTGTGCATGGAGAAAAGACAAATATTTACCAGACCTGATGTAAGCTATGGTGGGTGAAGGTGGTTGCCAGCTGATCTGAAGTCTGTATCTGAGGGTAGGGGGGGAAAAAAAAGTTCACAAAACATTTGATGCACATTAGTTTATCCTGTTTAAATCCCCAAAAGACCATTTATTGTGATAAATCGCCTAGGAAAGACATACCGTATTGGCAGGTGGGTAATGGTGGGATTTAAGATATGTGGATTCCTGTCAACCAGGGGCTCAGAAAATGGGATGATAGAGGTTCTTTCTTCCCCAGGTACTTGAGAAGTGGGATGAGTGGTGTATATTTATAGGCAGCCAATAGGGATGAGCTTCGATTTCGAGTCAAACTCATGTTCGACTCAAACATTGCCTGTTCGTCTGTTCAGCGAACAGTGAACAATTTGGGATGTTCGCAGCAGATTCAAAAAGCCGCGGAACACCCTGTACAAGTCTATGGGAGGAATCTAAAGTGATAATTTTAAAGGCTAATATGCAAATTATTGTCCTAAAAAGTGTTGAGGACCTGGGTCCTGCCCAGGGGACATGGATCAATGCAAAAAAAAGTTTTAAAAACGTCAGTTTTTTTCGGGATTTTAATAATGCTTAAAGTGAAACAATCAAAGTGTAATATTCCTTTAAATTTCGTACCTGGAGTATGCCTGTAAAGGGGCGCATGATTCCTGTGCTTAGAACTGTCCCCACACAAAGTGTAATTTCTGCAGGAAAAAAAAGTCATTTAAAATCACTCGCGGCTATAATCAATTGTCGGCTCCCAATGCAGAGAAGTCATTGAAAGTCATTGATATAAAAAAAAATCGTGGGGTTCCCCCAAATTCAATTACCAGGCCCTTCATGTCTGGTATGGATATTAAGGGGAACCCCACGTCAAATAAGAAAAAATTAACGTGGGGTTCCCCCTAAATATCCATACCAGACCCTTCAGGTCTGGTATGGATTTTAAGGGGAACTCCACACCAAATAAAAAAAAATGGAGTTCCCCCTAAAAATCCATACCAGACCCTTTATCCGAGCATGCAACCTGGCAGGCCGCAGGGAAAGAGGGGGGGACAAGAGAGTGCCCCCCCTCCTGAACCATACCAGGCCACATGCCCTCAACATTGGGAGGATGCTTTGGGGGTCTGTGACCCCTCAAAGCACCTTGTCCCCATGTTGATGAGGACAAGGGCCTCATCCCCACAAGGGCAGCACAAGGGTGGCACAGTGGTGTAGTGGTTAGAACTTTCGCCTAGCAGTAAAACGGGTCGCTGGTTCGAATCACAACCAGGGCACTACCTGCCTGGAGTTTGCATGTTCTCCCTGTGCCTACGTGGGTTTCCTGATGTGAGTGTGCAATGTACAGGGATAGGGACAATTGTAGACACTCACACAGGTTGAACTGAATGGACTGGTGTCTTTATTCAACCTTACTAACTGGTAAGGGGGTACAAAAGTACCCCTACCATTTCACAAAGAAAGTGTAAAAGAATGTTAAAAAAGACAAACACACTTTTGAAAAAGTCCTTTATTAAAATTTATTTATTTTTTTAAAAGATTCCAGCAGTGGTAATCCACTCTTGCTATCCAGCGACGGATGATCATCTCTCCGGGGTCCGATTTTTAAAACTTTTTTTTGCATTGATACATGTCCCCTGGAGCAGGACCCATGTCCCCAAACACTTTTAAGGACAATAACTTACATATTAGCCTTTAAAATTAGCACTTTAGATTTTGAACGTTCGAGTCCCATAGACTTTAATAGGGTTCTAAAGTTCACACAAAGTTTAGGTCTGTTCGCAGGTTCTGGTGTGAACCGAACCGGGGGGGGGGGGGGGGGGGTGTTCGGCTCATGCTTAGCAGCCAAGGTTGGATGGATGTGTAGCACATAGTGTATCCAGGGTAGAGAAAGTAAGACCTGGGGGAAAAAACAGAAAGATTGAGGGGAAAAAACTAAAAAATTCAGTTTTTTTCAGTGTTTTATGTTTTTTTTCCAGTGTCTGTCCTCTCAGGCCCTTATTGGCAGGTAAGGGGGTACATTTATGTGGCAAATTAATTTATCTCTATAACCTTTAAATGATTTCTATTAATGTTCTCCACCAACACAGCATAATGTTTACCTATAGCCTGGTCAGTAAAATTGATTTCTTTTTCCTCCTCTCAGTAAAATGGTGAGACCAACATCTAGAATTTGGAAACATTTCCACAGTACAATTTCAGCTGAGAGCAAAGCTGCAATTTGCACACATTGTGAGGACAAATATTATTTTCCAAATGCTATAATGCTTTTCAGGAGAAAATGTATCAAGCTCTTGCAAGAGCAATATATGCTTTTGGATCAGCATTGTCAATAACTGAAAAAGTATATTGGCAGGAAGCTTATAAATTATTATGAGGTAAATGGGGGTGGTTAACTGTTCTCATGTATACACTAGGTGAAATGTTCTTAACATATACAGTCCTTGTTATTCCCTTTGTAATAAAAATAAAAATGTGAAAGAAAGTTTAGTTCATTTACTGAATAAGCTGTACTTTTATTTCAAGCATAATACTTTTATATACACTGCATTTTACATTTCCAGTGTAATTAAATGGCTTTCAATTTGTATAACTACTCCACCCAGTTTTTCAATTTCAATTTTTAAAATTTTTCCAAAAATGTATTTTTTTCCCCAGAAAAAGAATCATAGAAAAATAATAGGATTTTTGACCTTATCCAGATATTTCTTGATGTCATCTCTAGCAAAAAGGTTCCTCTCCCACACCCCCCCCCCCCCCGGTACAGGTTTGCGTACGATGGAGCACAGCGTGTCCCCATCGCAACGCCCTGCACCTGGAGGTATTGGGAGGGGCCAAACATAAAGACATTTCTCGTAAGGATGAATTTAAGTATATCTAAAATAAACTCATTATAATGATCAGCTCCTTGTCCATGTTCAGGTGATCAGCCACTATCTTTAGACCTAGGTCATGTGGAATTGTATTATAGAGACTTTCTACATCAATGGTGACGAGCCATGCATCTTTTGGGACCTGAATATCATCAATTATCTTAATAAGATTGATCGTATCCTGAACAAATGAAAAAAGAGACTTAACATGGGGACCTAAATAAGGGTCTATCAGACTACTAGTGTTCTCCGTTAAACATCCACATCCCAAAATGATGGGACGACCAGGGAGGATTTTTTGTAGATTTGTGAACCTTGGGTAAGGCATAAAACGTTGGAACCTTTGGTTCCAGTGTATTAAGGAAAGTCCAGGTCGGTCTGTCAAATTTTTTGAGAGTGCTTTAGCAATAATATTTCTATATTCTCCGCAATATGCCTCAACAACCGTTTGTGAAATAGGTTTATAGCAATCTCGATTACGGAGAATGTTTAAACACATTTGTTCATAATTTTTACGGTCCATGACTACAAGATTACCGCCTTTGTTGGCTGATTTGATTATTAATTCCTTGTTGTTTTGCAATGCTGTTAAAGCCTTTCTCAACTGGGGAGATAAGTTGTCAGGAGGCGATCTTGGACAGCTCATCTCTTCGACTTCTTTGGTTATCTGCTGAACAAAAGCCCAAATATTTGGGTTGTTTCCCAAGCTAGGGAAGTTCCTTGATTTGGGCTTATAAAGCTGTGGAGGGGGAAAAATTCTTGCTCTAGAGAGCTCATAGGATGTTGCCGGGGGGTCAAATATAATTTATAAAAAATTATTTTATTTTTGAAGAACAAAAACAAAAATTATTAAAATGTAGAGGAACATGAAAATGCAATACAATACATAGTGTGTTATAAATGATACAGCGTGGTGGTATTTCCCAATGTTTCGCCCCTTTATCAGGCTTCCTCTGGGGATGCTGTCCATTTGTACACTATAATCCTTTCTAATAGACAATGATAAAATGTTTCAAATTAGTTCAAGGAGATATACTTAATTTATACATTCATCATTTATAATTATGCAAATGCGTCTCCCCTATCAGGCCGTCATTGCTTACCGCTATTTCCTGAAACAAGACCAGAACTACCGGGATGATGAAATAATCAGCCGCGCCAAAAGGTCTTGTCTCAGAAAATAGCGGTAAGCAATGATAGCCTGATAGGGGAGAAGCATTTGCATAATTATAAATGATGAATGTATAATTAAGTATATCTCCTTGAACTAATTTGAAACGTTTTATCATTGTCTATTAGAAAGGATTATAGTGTACAAATGGACAGCATCCCCAGAGGAAGCCTGATAAAGGGGCGAAACATTGGGAAATACCACCACGCTGTATCATTTATAACACACTATGTATTGTATTGCATTTTCGTGTTCCTGTACATTTTAATAATTTTTGTTTTTGTTGTTCAAAAATAAAAGAATATTTTATACATTGTATTTGACTTAGAATATTGCACCTTTAAAGTCCCTATCCACTAGTGCTATAATTTATCTTTGATAGAATAGGCCTGAGTCACCGTCTGCCTGATCCATCTAGAGATGGTCGCTGAGGAAGTCCCATTTTTTGGCCCGTCCGTGATCACAGACAGAGAGTCTGAACCTTAGAAAAGACTCAGTGGCTGCCAAATACACCCTGACTGCCCATACCACATCTAAGGTGTGCAAGGCCAATTCCTTCGGATGTTGTGGCTGGGGACATAGAGAAGGCAACACAATGTCTTCATTTAAATGGAAATCAGAGACAACCTTTGGAAGGAAAGAAGGACAAGGACGAAGCACCACCTTGTCTTTGTGAATCACCAGGTAGGGCGTGCGCCACCAACTCTGACACCCTGCAAGCAGAAGTAATAGCCACCAAGAAGGCCACCCTCTGTGATAGCATGAGCAGGAGAATTTCTCGAATATCCTCAAACGCAGGCTTCTGTAGAACTGAAAGTACAAGATTCAAGTCCCACGGTGGCAAGGGGGAACGCACTGGTGGAACCACATGTCGCACTCCCTGAATGAAGGTACGCACCAGGGAATGTGAAGCCAGGGATCGTACTCAAGGCCAAATTATTTTCAACGCCCTTCTGAAGAAAAGTCAAAATCAGAGCCACCGAAAAGGAACGTGGGTGAAACCCCACTGACTCACACCATGAAATATAGGCTTTCCATGTCCTATAATATACCTTCCTGGAAGAAGACTTTCTAGCTCTGAGCAGCATCAGAATCACCGATGCAGATAAGCCCCTATCCTTCAAAACCTGGCTTTCAAAAGCCGGGCCATTAAAGCCAGCGGCGGTAAGGTAGGGTGACAGATCGGCCCTTGGGATAGCAGATCCTCCCTGCCAGGGGGCATCTGCGACCAGGTGCGCCAGGTCGGCGTACCAGGACCGATGAGGCCAGTGTGGGGCCAATAGAATGACTGGAATTCCTTTAGCCTCGATCCTGGGAAACCGCTGTGGCAGAAGCTTGAGAGGAGGAAATGCGTAGATCAGATGATACTGGCCCCACGGAGTGACCAGAGCGTCTGAGGCATCCACGAGAGGGACCCGAGACCTGGCCACAAATCCTTGCACCTTCCTGTTGATTCAGGATGCCATCAGATCTACCTATGGAGATCCCCAGCGTAGGCAGATCTGTTGAAATACCTCCTGATGGAGAGACCACTCCCCTTGGTTCAATACTTGATGACTGAGGTAATCCGCCTGCCAGTTGTCCACCCCCAGAATGTGAACGGTGGAGATGGCCGGGGTGAAACATTCTACCCACCGTAGAATGCTGACTACTTCCAGGCCGGCTAACACACTCATCATTCCTCCCTGGTGGTTAACATAGTCCATTGCCGTGGCATTGTCTGTCTGGATCTGTATCGGGAGCCCCTGAAGCTGATCCGTCCAAAGATCCAGACATAGTCTGATCGCCCCGAGTTCAAAGATGTTAATAGGTAGCCTGGATTCCTCCAGCGTCCAGTGACCCTGAGCCAAGCTCAGGCCCTGGACTCCTCCCCACCCGGACAGACTGGAATCGATGGTGACCACCATCCAGTATGGCGGGAGAAAAGATTTCCCCTGCCGAAGAGCCAGGGAACAAAGCCACTAGATCAGGAACCCTTTAGCTCCCTGACCCATTTTAACAAGATTTCCCTTTGCAGAGTTCTCGTATGAAACTGAGTGAACGGGACCATATCGAACGTAGATACCATCAGGTCCAGTACCCTCATGCACGCTCGCAGGGAGACCCACCTGCTGGACAGCAGCGAGCGGGCTGCCGCCTGTAGTTTCTGGAGTTTGTCCTGCGGAAGGACCACTCTGGCCCGAGCGGAATCCAGAGTCAGACCCAGATAAACCAATTTCCGAACTGGGGTCAACGCAGACTTTGGTAATTTATCAGCCACCCAAAATCTGCCAGGGTCTGAACAGTGATCTCCACTTCAACCCTCACCCCACTGAGGATTGTACTGGCAGCAGAAGATCATCCAGATAGCCCAGTATAGAAATTCCCCACTGGTGCAGCAGCGCCAGAACCAGGGCCAACACCTTGGTGAAGACCCGAGGAGCGGAGCCGAGACCAAAGGGTAATGACGCAAACTGATAATGCACCTCTCCCACAGAAAAGCGAAGGAACCGCTGGTGCTGTGCACAAATTGTAATGTGCAAGTAGGCATCCTTGATGTCGATGGAGGCAAGAAAGAATCCCTGATGAAGAGATGCCACCATTCGGAACTTCCGCACCCACACATAGCGGTTCAGGGCCTTGAGGTACAGAATCGGAAGTACCATACCCTCCTTTTTGGGGCTCATAAATAGGTTTGAATAAAAGCCCTGGAAACGTTCCTACAATGGAACTGGGACAATCACCCCCTGGAGCAACATGCCTTCTACTGGTGGGCTAACAAGCGGTTTGGAGACAGATGCAGACTGGACAGAAAAAAATCTGCTTGGGAGACAAGTCTGGAGCTTGATCTTGTAACCAGACAGAATCACTTTGTGGACCCATTTTTAGTTTATCAGAGAGGTCCATGGGCCCAGAAACCAGTGAAGACGTCACCCCACCCAGACTGCGGGTGAGGTAGTCTCTTCATGCTGAAGGAGCCTTATCTGGGGGTCTGGAGAAACCCGCTCTTGGGTTTGCCCGACCAGGGCCACTTAGAGCTTCCTGAGGGGGGCTTGAAAGACTTCGAGCCTTTGTCAGTGGACCCTGAGGGACAAAAAAACATTCTGTGTGCAGAGAAGGAAGGGCCACGCTTGCGACTTTGCTCCTTCCCTTTCTTTGACTGTGGAAGAAAAGTACTCTTCCCCCCTCTGACATTCTTAATGATATCATCTAGAATGGCTCTGAAATAAACGATTGCCTTGAAAAGGCAGATCAGCTAGGGCCTTCTTTGAGGCCTGATCCGCAGTCCAACACTTCAGCCACAATACCAATTGAAGCAATACCGCTGAAACAGACAGCTTAGAAAACAAGAGAGCTGCGTCCAAAGAGGCATTGTAGACACACTCCAGCCCCTGGACCAGTTGGTCTGCTAATTCCATTAACGCAGGTGGAAACTGGTCCCCTTCCAGGTTACGGCGCAACAGCTTCGTCCACTCTGCCAGAGTTTGCGACACCAAAGCAATAGCCAAAATCGGCCGACCCACCAAACCCGCAATAGAGAACTGTCATGGTTATGCAGTAATCTTTCTCTGTCAGCTTACCTCTCCTCGTGTATTCAGACTAAGAGGCCAGTCACTCTCACCTTGCTGTTTTTATAACCTCTGTTCTAAGCATGGCTCCACCCCAGGCTCTATCAGAGAACCCTATATTAACCTTTGCACTGCAAGCCAGCGGGGCTGATCAACCATTGTGTATCCATTGTGTGTTTGGCTTCCTGTTTCCTTCTTGCCGCGTGCTCTTCGTTTGTCTCTGTTACTGACCTTGGCATGTCCCCGACTATCCCTGTATGCCTGTGACCCTGAACCTTTGGCGTGTACTCTGTTGTTCCTGTCTGCTAGTCGCCCTGACGTCGGCCTAATTGCTTTACTATCCTTGTTGTTCCAGCTTGCTGCTTCCTTCTCCTTTAGTCTACTGTGAGCGTGAGCTGTGAAACCCTAGGGACCGCGACCTGGAGCCAGACTGCAGCGCAGTCCATCCTCACCACTAGAGGCTCTGGTGAATACCTGCTGCCTCTTAGACTCCACACCCTGGAGAATCTATGCTCTAGCTCCCACTGGGATCTGTAATGCCGCGTACACACGACCAGACTTAGGTCCGACAGACTTTCAACGGAGTTCTGACGGAGTTCTGACAGAGTTCTGACAGAGTTCGGACGGACTTTCCGAATGAACGGACTTGGCCACACACACAATCACACCAAAGTCCGACGGATTCGAACGTGATGACGTATGACTGGACTAGAATAAGGAAGTTCATAGCCAGTAGCCAATAGCTGCCCTAGCGTCGGTTTTAGTCCGTCAGACTAGCACACACACGAGCGGATTTCTCAGTAGGAACTGGGTCCGGCGAAGTTCTGGTGGAAAAATTTGAAACATGTTCCATTTCTAAAGTCTGTCAGACTTTTGCAAATCAAAAGTCCGCTGCAGCCCACACACGATCGAATAGTCTGCCGGAATTGTTCCGTTGGACCTTTGATGTTGAAAAGTCCGCTCGTGTGTACGCGGCATTAGCGATCCAGTAGACCTGCTTCCTGAACCTCCCTGGGTACTATCCGCAAAAGTCAGTCCTAGGGTCCACCTTAGCGGTGCACTTCCCACTCCTACAGAGTGCATCTGTCACCTGGTCTCAGGTGACCTGACAGTTTGATCAGCCATGGACCCGGCTGATGTGCCGCTACCCGCAGATGATCTGTTGCAGGGCCTAGTTTACAGACTTGAGACCCAGGAATCGCATCAGACCCAGGTGATGCGATTACTTCAGGATTTGGCCTCCCGTTTTGAACAGGTTCAGGCCTCATTAGGACCCCCAGATCAACAACCTCAACCGCTATCTGCTGCTGCACCTATCGCACCAATCGCAGCCACACATTCATTACAACTGCCAACTCCGGGCAGTTTCTCTGGGGAAAAGCCAGGTTCCAAGGGACCTCCAAGGCCAGGAAAAGAGGGTGCAGGGATAGAGGGGACTCGCAAGACTGACTATCCTGGGGAGGGGCCCGTGTCTGCCACAAAAAAAACCCTAAGGGGAGAGGGGGACCTTTACTCACCATACCAGGACCAAGTGGCCATCACTCCAGACAGAACCTCCTCGCCACCAAAGTGGTGGGGGCTGTCGGCCATAAGGGACGCTGCGGCTCGAGCCAAGACCCGGTCATATGCGATCTCGCAAGACGTTTAACTCGCAGGGCAAGCCCCGGTCCAGTGGGGCTATATCGAGGCTGACCTAATGCGTAGCTGCGGTCTGAACAACGGATTGAATGTCCAGCTCGTCACCCAGCCGGGCAGTTGATTGTAGATCCCACCGGAAAAATCCAGGAAAAATAAATAAATAAATAAAATTGCCAGGACAAGCAATCCCAACAGGGAACTAGGTCCTTACTCCTGACTAGGCAGAAAAAAACTGAAGGCCTGTAGCTGAGAGGGGGGTATATATCACCTAGGACTACCCATGGGTGTAGCCAAGTCTTTTTGTCTGCCTAGTGTCCTAGTCCTGTAGGGAGCAATATAACCATATTGACTGTCTGTCAATGCACGAAAGAGAAATACTGTATACAGTATATTCAGTGGGTATAGAAAAGAATAATCTCCCTTTAAAATAATCCCATTTTGTTGCTTTGCATCCTGAAATTAGGACAGACACAGTTTTTGTTTTATCCAGCTGCATTTACTCAAATTATGACATTGAGTTGAAAAAAAGATCACCCCTCCTCCTAAAAATAACTTGTAAACTCAATCAGGTGTATCTAATCACCTTCACAATGAAGTCTAAAATTACGGAAGGCATTTTCTACAACACAGACCCACCCTGGACCAGGATGTCACTCCAAACTGGATGAAAGAGCCAGGAAACTGATCCATGCGGTGATCCTGCTCATCCAATCTGGAAAAAATATTACCAACAAGTGGATTGACTGCATCTTCTAAATTCATTGCCTTCGCCTACTGTCAGAAACCATGAATCAGACCGAGACAGAAGTACAGTTAAATCACACTTGTTTAATAATAAAAGTAAATAGAACAAATGTAGTCAAAACATTGCCAAAGTTCAGTAACCGGAAATTATTAATCAGACAAGCCAGAAAGTCAGGAAGCCAGGGAACAGCGTAGTGGAACAGCAAGCAGAATCTGGAGCCAGAGAGAATGTCAACCAAGCAAGTCTTTAACAGGGAAGCAGTTGATGTTAACCAAGGCGAAGACAGGGATCATCTGGGCTGGAGTGGGCAACTTCTTAAGTGGAATACAATGAGACATTTTTGAGAACCGGTCAACCACCATAAAGGATAACTGTGTTGCCCTGGGATTTGGGTAACTCCACAATAAAATCCATAGACAGGTGGGTCCGGGGCCTCTCTCCATTGGGTATCGGTTACAGGAGGCCCACTTGAAGGTGTTGTGGAGTCTAATGCCCTGTACACACGGTTGGACTTTCTGACGGAAAATGTGCGATCAGATCATGTTGTCGGAAAATCACATTTTGTGTGGGCTCTGACTTTTTCCATCAGAATTTCGAGAGCTGGATCTAAAATTTTCCGACAACAAAATCCGATCGTTTAAATTCCGATCATGTGTAGACAATTCCAATGGACAAAGTGCCACGCATGCTCAGAATAAATTACGAGACAAAACCTATTGGCTACTGCCCTCTTTATAGTCCTCTCGTACGTGTTGTATGTCACCTCGTTCTGAACAATCGGATTTCCCATCAACTTTGTGCAACCGTGTGTATGCAAGACAAGTTTGGGCCAAAATCCGTTGGAAAAAATCCGACGGGTTTTGTCGTCGGAAAGTCCAACTGTGTGTACAGGGGATTACTCTGAGCACACACGGAACAGGCAGCTACGAAGGAGGTTACATCAGCGCATAGACTAGGCCACCAGAATTGTTGGGAAATGGCCCAAAAGAGTTGCTTCTTCTCAGGGTGGCCAGCAGCCTTGGGAGAATGGTAAGTGTGGAGCACGGCAGTCTGGAGACTGGGACAAAGCAGCGGTCACAAGGTTTCTCAGGAGAAGCAAGGACCTGTGCAGCAAGAATTTTGTCACCCAAAGGAGAAGTGAGACTGGTGCAAACCATAGCCAGAATACGATCAGAAGGAATCACAGGAACCGAACCAACTCCATCTTGGAAGTGGGGGAAAATTGTTGTGACAATGCGTCAGCCCTTACATTTTACATGCAGCCTTAAGACTCTCAAAGGCCTTAATGGACTACGGAGACCAACTCTGTGGGTTACTGTCCTTTCTGGTCATATCAGTCAGGGCCTTGACCAGAAACGAGAAGTTAAGAATAAACTTCCAATAATAGTTGGCAAAGCCAAGAAAACACTGCAAAGGACATAAACCTACAGGTTGGGGCCACTATAGAACTGCTTAAAGTTTCTCTGGGTCCATCGAAAAACCAGCAGTGGAAATGACATAACCCAGGAATTTAACCTGTTCTCCAATTTACAATAGAGATTATTGTCTCTTAATTTCTAAAGCACACAACAGACATCTGTGTGGTGACGGTCCAGGGACTTGGAAAATATGAGGATATAATCGAGATAAACCGCCACACATAACTGCAACAAATCTTGAAGGACATCATTAATAAATTAATGTCATATACATCGCTAAAATCATGGTACTCCTCCAGCAGGGAGGAGAGTGAAGAGGTGCACAGGACCTTGGCTACCTTCTGGAAGCATGTCTTACTGCATTGTGGTAACCAGAAGAGAACCTCAGCACAGAGCCAATCAAAAGAGGGGTTATGCCTCTATAACCAAGGATAACCAATTACCAGTGGACACATAGGTGAGGAAATAACTTGGAATTGGATTATCTCATGGTGAAGAGCCCCTCTGGTCATGGACAACAGAACAGTCTCATGAGTCTCATGGGAAGGCTGTAGAGGTCTCTCGTCAAGAGTATCATTGGCAAGTGGAGTGTCACGCAGAAGCAGCGGAATCGAGTGCTTCGATACAAAGGCAGCATCAATGAACAGGCCTGCAGCCCCAGAGTCGATTAGAGCCTGTTTCTTGACAGACGACTCAGCCCAAGAAAGGGTAACCTAAACCAGGGGCTTATCCTTCTGGATAACTTGGAATGAAACAACGCCACCTAAGGTCTGTCCGTGACAGGACCTCAAGGTTTCGGTGTTCCCTGGATGGGTAGGACAAGACTTCAAAAAGTGACCTGCCTGGCCACAATAAAGGCACAATCTCTCCCTCCTCCTAAGGGTTATCTCATCCGCAGAGAGACGCGTGACACCCAAGTGCATGGGTTCATCTTCACTGACTGACTCGGTACCAAGAGGCATGGGAGGGGAGGGAGGCAAGGGTGGGACTGCAAAGCTCGGAGACAAATGTACAGGATGCTTCCGCAAGCGCTCCTTAAAAGAGAGTCTTTCTCTGAGTCTGGAGTCAATGAGGATGGCAAACGTAATCAACTTCTCCAGCTTAGTGGGTATATCACGAGCTGCTATTTCATCCTTGAAGGTATCCGAGAGACCATGAGAAAAAGCAGCCATCAGGGCCTCATTGTTCCAAGCAACCTCTGCTGTCAGAGTACAGAATTCAATGGTGTAATCGGCAAAAGTTCTCGTACTCTGATGGACATGAGGCACTTGGCAGCAGAAGTGGAGCATGCGGGAACGTCAAATACCCTTTTAAAAGAAGCCACAAACTCAGGGTAACTCAAAACAGGTTTTTGCATCTCACCATAGAGGGTTTGCCCATGCCAAGGCTCTCTGAGAAAGCAAAGATATTACGAAACCTACTTTGTTTCTGTCTGTGGGAAATGCCTAGGGCAGCATCTCAAAGTATATCTCAAACTGGTTGAGAAACCCTATGCATTTGACTGGATCGCCCCCAAATCGCTGGGAAAGTGGAGTGGAACCAGACATACCTCTTATAGAGGTAATGCTCAAGGCGTGTGCCTGCACAGAGACTGGAGCAGCAGCTGGGATGGCCTGCAACACAGGTTGTACCGGAGCAGCCACAGTGGGAGATTCCAGGCAAGCCTTGCGACTCAGGAGTGTTTGTAATGTCAAGGCAAACTGATCCATGCGGTGATCCTGCTCATCCAATCTGGAAAAAATATTATCAACAAGTAGATTGACTGCACCTTCTGAATTCATTGCCTTCGCCTACTGTCAGAAACCATGAATCAGACCAAGACAGAAGTACAGTTAAATCACACTTGTTTAAGAATAAGAGTAAACAGAACAAACGTAGTCAAAACATAGCCAAAGTTTGGTAACCGGAACGGATAGACAAACCAGAAAATCAGAAAGCCAGGGAACAGCGTAGTGGAACAGCAAGCAGGATCTGGAGCCAGAAGAAATGTCAGCCAAGCAAGTCTTTAACAGGAATGCAGAAGATAGTCTCTGTGATGATGACCAAGGCAAAGGCAGAGATCATCTGGGCTGGACGGCTTAGGTAGGCATGACTGACAAGCTGGATATCATCAACAAGTGAATCACTGTGGAGAGATAGGCAATTAGCTGGCATCCATCTCAGAGAAGGAAGAGCTGAGCGCAGTCCTGACATACAGCAACTCTGAAGAAGTTTCAGGAATTCATGAGTGATCATTGTGTGCATGTGACAACATTATCACAAATTCTCCACAAATGTGGCTTGTATGGGTGGGTTGCAAGAAATAAGCCACTCCTCAAGAAAGGCCACATGCAGTCACAACTGCTCTTTGCCAAAATGCACCTTGAAGATTCTGAGGCCACATTGAAAAAAGTTTTATAGTCAGATGAGACTAAAATTTAATTTGACCTCAATGCCAAAAGAAATGTCTGGCTGAAATCCAATACAGCTCACCATCCAAATAACACCATTCCTAAAGTAAAGCATGGAGGTGGTAATATCCTGTTATGGGGGGTGTTTCTCTGCAGCAGGGACTGGAGCACTTCTCAGGATAGAAGGAAGAATGGATGGGGCAAAATACTGTCAAATTCCTAATTGCCAACATGACAATGAACCAAAGCACACAGCAAAAATTACCACACAGTGGTTGAAGGAAAAAAAGGTCAGTGTCCTTGCATGCCTTAGTCAAAGCCCAGAATTACACCCCATTAAAAACATGTGGAATGACTTGAAGACTGCAGTCCACAAACATTCACCATCACATTTAACTGAACTTGAACAGTTCTGCAAAGAAAAGTGGGCAAATATTGCAAAGTCTATATGTGCAAATTTAGTAGAGACATATCCCGACAGACTAAAGGCTGAAATTAAAGCAAAAGAAGGTTCAACAATATGCTGACACAAGGGGGTGATCCTTTTTCCAACTCAGTGATTCCTTTTTTAAATTTCTTATTTTTATTTCTGCCATGTTGTTGTTATATCTTTCACTTGGATGTTATTAGTTGTACTGAGTAAATACAGATCTGGATGACATTTTCATTTATTGCACAAGCATCAAATGCTCACTTAAGTGGATGCAATGTGATTTGAATTTTTAGCAACCACAGACCTGTGAAAAAGTACCGTTGTGCAAATTTGTGCCCTTGTCAATGTAAAATAATGTTACCCTAATGTTATGATAGCAATGTTTGCAAGCCATTTTTTCCCCTGTGTGTGTTGTAATGTAGCGTCAAAAGGGAATACATCTCTCCCCAATTAAAAAAGCTTACTTCCACTTTGAGCTTTACCATTGAGATACATTACATAAAAGTCACACTAATGTGCAATCATTTTAATACTTTTAAACAATGTGCAATAATATTTTGTAGGAAATATATGGGGGTGGGCAAATTAAGTGAGTGTTCAGTTTGGAAAAATCACAGGAAAATGCTTTTTTTTCTATTTTTTTTACTATTTGTTTCCAATAAAAGCCAAACTAATAAGAATTCAGGTACCAAACATTGTTACCAAATTAAAACCCTATCTATCCTTTAGAAAAGTTGCATACGATATAATGACACATTGTCATGTGGGGATTTAGGGATAAAAAGGCCTGTGTCAGGTCACCTTGAGGCTAGGTGACAGATGCACACCGTAGGGACCAGGAGTGCACCGCAAGGTTGTGGACCCTACGGCTGACTGCTGCGGATGGGGGTTAAAGCCTCTTAAATGGGTTTGAACGGACATAGTGGCAGTAGGGTGAGGCCAGGTCACAGAAGGTCCTGAACAAGAAGCAGGAAGCTCATTGGGCATGGGCTGGACTGGCATAACTGGTGCAGAGGCCGACTGAATAGTATTGTCAGGTGTAGCGACCATCTCAATCGAATCACAGGGCATAGCGACTGTGGAACTTGCAGACAAGTTAGCCTGGCTCTGCGTCCAAGGTAGATTAGGGACAGGCAAAGGTAAATGGTTATGCAAACTGGAGTGAATGATCGACTCAGGTGCATAGGTGGGCCCCTCATCCAGAGTACCACATGACCTAGAGAGTGCACCAGTCCGACTATTGCAGGACATATCCCAGAGATCGCTATATACAGTGGGAAGAGCAGAAGATACTGGGATGGTGGCAACAGGAAGTTTATCTTTTGGGGTACCCTTGAGTAGGCAGGAAGAGGAACAGGAGGAACCCCAAGCCAGGATCTGTCCAGCAGACCAGTCAATGTGTGGAGAATGGAGCCGTAACCAAGGAAAACCTAATATGATAGGAGATGAAGCCTTAGGTAAGACAAGGAAGGATATCCACTCCTGGTGGAGTGTCCCTACTGACATCTTAACAGGAAGGGTCTGGAAGCGGATAGGGCCCCCTGGGAGAACCGTGCCATCAATCGCCAAGACCACCAATGGCGTTGTAAGGGGCAAAAGGGTAAGTCTCATGGAGGATGCAATTTCCCAATCCATGAAATTGACAGCGGCTCCGGAATCCAGATGTGCCGAGACCGAACGAGAGGAAGCACCGACATGAAGCAACACAGAAAGGAGAAGACGAGAAGGCGAAGGTGATATTTCAGGGTCTAATATTCCACCTTCCAGATGTATTAGCCCTGAGCGTTTTTCCGGACGAAGAGAACAAGTGTCATGGAAATGACCTTTGGCCCCACAATAGAGGCATAGGCCCAGAGTTCTGCGCCTAGCGAGTTCTTCGGGAGATAACTTTGCCCAACTGCATAGGTTCCTGAGCAGGCAGGGGGTGCTCCTCGGATTGAAGAGAAGGTACTGGGAGCTCAGGCTGTCCAAAGAACGGGGAGTGCTGACGTCTTTTTTCCAGGGCCCTCTCCTGAAAGCGAATATCGATCTGGTTACACAAGGTGATGACACTGTCCAGATCAGCAGGAAGGTATCTTCCTGCTAATTCATCCTTCACTCTATCAGAGAGGCCATGTAAAAAGGTTGCAACTAGGGCCTCATTATTCCAGCTCAATTCAGCTGTAAGGATACGGAACTGAAGAGCATACTGTCCCACAGAAGCGGACTCTTGACGGAGACGTAAAAGAGCGCTAGTCGCTGAGGAGACAAGACCCGGTTCCTCGAAGATATTCTGAAAAAGTTTCAAGAAATCAGACAGGCTAGAAACCACTGGATCATTCAGTTCCCACAGAGGGGCAGCCCAAACTAGCGCCTCGCCGAACAGGAGGGATATAATATATGCTACTTTCGCCCGATTGGACAGCAATTTTTGGGGCTGAAGTTCAAAATGAATTGTGCAATGGCTAAGGAACCCCCTGCAAGCCTTGGAATCCCCAGAGAAAGGGGCCGGAGCTGGTAGTTGTAATGAATGCGTGGCTGCGACTGATGCGATGGTGCAGCAGCAGATAGCGGTTGAGGTTGTTGAACCGGGGTTCCTAATGAGGCCTGAACCTGTTCAAAACAGGATACCAAATCCTGAAGGAATCGCATCATCTGGGTCTGATGCGATTCTTGGGTCTCAAGTATGCGATCTAAGCCCTGCAATGGATCATCTGTGGGTAGCGGCACATCAGCTGGGTCCATGGCTGATCAAACTGTCAGGTCACCTGCTGCGGATGGGGGTCAAGGTGATAAGGAAGGCAGGGCCGCCAGAACACCAAGACAGATCCCACCGGGATAGAGCGTAAGATTCCCTGGGGCACGGAGTCTAAGAGCCAGCAGGTGTTCACCAGAGCCTCTAGTGGTGAGGATGGACTGGGGGGCTGCAACTGGCTCCAGGTCATGACCCCCAGGGTCCCCCAGCTCACACCCACAGTAGGCAACAGAAGGATAGGGATAGTGAGGGATAAAGCCAAGGTCGGGGCCACAAGCAGACAGGAATAGTCAGGGACACTCCAAAAGGTCAGGATCACAGGCAAACAGGGATAGTCAAGGACACACCAAAGTCAGTAACGGAACAACAGAAGAGCACACGGCAGGTAACAGGAAGCTAACACACAAAGGTTGATCAGCAGGGTTTGCCTGCAGTGCACAGGTTAAAGTGGAGGGCCACCCTGAAAAAAAAAATATATAAAAAAATTACAAAAAAATCAAAAAAAAAAAAAAATTTTTTTACTTACCAGAAGTGCTTGTTGCTAGGCACATAATCCTAATCTTCCTCTTCCTCCTCCGCGAAGATCTTCTTTCTTCTCTCCTCCGTGCGGCGTCTTCTGGGTAATGGGTCGCGCTGTGTTCTGGGAACTGTGTGTTCCAGAACACAGCGCGTCCCATTCACAAAGTGCTGCGTGACTCGCGCATGCGCAGTAGGAAACGGCAGTGAAGCCCTAAGGCTCCACTGCCTGTTTCCCTTACAAGGAATGGCGGCGCCGGGACCCGAGAGCCGAGGGATGGGTCGGCCTCGGGCGGCCGACATCGCGGGCGCCCTGGACAGGTAAGTGGGCTGATTAAGTCAGCAGCTGCAGTGTTTGCAGCTGCTGACTTTTTTTTTTTTTAAACGGCCCTCCGCTTTAATATAGAGTTGTCCGATAGGAGCTAGGGTGGAGCTATGCCAGAGGATGGATTACAAAAGCAGTCAGGTGAGGGTCGGCTGGTCTCTAGAGATGAAGACATGGAAACAGGTAAGCAGACAAACTCTATTGCATAACCATGACAGCCTGGAGGCTTATTTGGTTAAATAAGAGAGTGGGGTATGGGGCCTATTAGATTTTATAGCAGAGTATAATGTGGATATTTAGTGCAAAGACCCAGGATTATGAAGGCAATATATGTTTGTGAACATGTTTTTCCATATTCCATATTGCCTGTATAGTTTAAGTTATTGCATGGCAAGTAGTGGCTCTTTTCAAAATGTCTTTCATATCATCCGTGATATTTCACCTTTGGATATGTTGACACTGGCAGAATGTGTTATTGCTTTCAGTGGAGAACCCTCAAAAATGTATTAGGAATGCCATCAGGGGTAGCAAGGCAAGGAGACCAGCAATGTGGATCCTTTACAGCAGTGGATCTCATAGTGGCAATCTGTGGGTACATATCATGTTATCCTTGGTGCTCAACTTTAAGATAACTTTTGATGTTGCCATTTGAAAATAAAGAGCAACATTCCATGGTCTCCAGGGATAAAAACCTTTCAGTTCTTAGAAAACAAGATATTGTTATAAATGCTCTTAAAGACTAGTCACGCCACAGTCTGACATACTGAGAAGTGAGTGCTTCCTCTGAGGTCAGGTGAACTTTGCGGCCTGGATGATTATGTGATTATGGTGACTAATTCCTGGCAGCGGTTGCATAATTGAGGTATTGTATGTTTCTCTCCCAATTATGAAAGGGGAAAACCATGGGTGTTAACAGAAAAAAGTTTAATAAGAAACAGGAAGTGACATGAGGGAGAACAAAAGAAAGGGGTCACGAAGAGTTAGTGTACTTTTTTCGAGAAAAATAAGTCTACTATCAATTTCAAATAGTGACACAGAAATATAAACATTACATACAAATTACAACTTATAGTATTAGTACTATAGTAGAGTTTTTTTTTTCTGACCACCAGTTTTGGAGAAGTTGATGAAATGTTTTGTCTGAAATTTGACAATAAAATACTAATGCCATACCATCCAATACCATAAAATACTATATCAAGAAAAATGCAGAAAAAAAATAAAATATGTGATGAATATAATGATTGAAAGTCCAACAAATATCTATTAAAATGCAACCAAAAATAAATTCTTTATCACCAAATAAAGACACACATAGTAGCACTGAAAAAAGCAAAATTAAATCAGAACATAAATGTAAAAGAATATAGAGCATCGCTAAATTAACATCATCAAATAAGTAAGAAAAATTCACAAAAACGTTCATAAGCAGTCATGAGAATATGCAAATCCCTTTCCCAATAAAGTGACAATGTGCATTCATGAAGATAAGAAATACCGTGTGACCTCCACCATAAGACACAATATACGCTGTTGAAGGGAGCTATGTCACCCGCGGCCGTCTTTTATGCTGATTCCATGTAACAAAGTGCTTGTTGGCTGGCACTTAATGGAAGTGCCTTTTATGTAAGTGTGATCCTTTTATTTTATTAAATATATGCTAGCAGAGAGCACTATGTGTTTCCTGTTTTGTTTGCATATATTAGATCACTAATGGTTCGATACTGCGATCCCTTGCCTATGAGCCTGTGTAGTGATCCGTGTGGTCTGCATTCAGAAGAGGTGTATCGATATCCTCCAGGATTTTGCCCTTCGGGGAAATATTTGTTGATTCAAGGGTCCCAGTGTGGAGATGAGCAGAACAGAGTGTCTTATGGTGGAGGCACACTTTTTTGCACGGAATTTCTAATCTTCATGATTGCACATTGTCACTTTATTGAGAAATGGATTTGCATATTCAAATGACTGCTTATGAACATTTCTATGAACTTTGTCAATGAATTTTTCTTACTTATTTGATGATGTTACTTTAGCGCTGCACTATATTATTTTACTTTATTTTATTTTATTATCTGGGAGTTTTTTTTGTAAATGTGCCTGGAGTGTTCAGCAGCTGTTTTGATCTGTTTTATATTATCTTTTTTACGCTGGTATATTTTACTTTTTAAATCAGAAAATAAGCTATAATGTAAAATGCTAATTGTTTTCAGACATGTTGAAGGAAAATATCACACACCCTTCGGTGCCTTTGTTATGTCAGACTCAATGTGAAATGGTCATAGCCTTGTCTGAATTTAATCCTTAGATGTGGAACCCTGGTTAAATAGCACTGCAAAAGGGTTGCCTACTGAATGCCTGGAAGTCGTTGCTTCCACAGATTGCTTTACAGTCTTCCCTTAAGCCTCGTTGTACACACAATCCGATTTTCCACAGACAAAACCTGACTTTTGTCCCAAGGTGTGTGCCTGGATTTTGCCTTGCATACAAATGGCAAGGAATTGTCGGCCAACAAACACGAACGTAGTGACTTACTACATGTTTTTTCAGCTTTTTAGTGCCACCCTTTGGGCTCCTTCTGCTAATTACTTGTTAGTAGAAGTTTGGTGAGTGTTGATTCGCACTTTTCATTTTGAGCTTTTCATTTAGCACTTTTCAGTTTGCGCTTTTAATTCTGTGCTTTTAAATGTTTTTTTTGAATGGCTGTTCATCAACCAGTTGCGGAATCTGAGGATATCACGTGTTATTTATTATTGGCCCTGGAGTTATTGCTTTGACCTAAGTCCAGTCCAGGAACAGGAGGCAGAGGATTACTTGGACCAAAAATTGGTTGCTTTATTAATGGTAACCAATTATATCATATGCCCTTGCTGCAGGAGCTCCAGGAGAATAATCCGGATGATTTTCAGAATTATCCCCAGATGACGGACCCCTGCTTTTCCCAACTCTTGGCTTTGGTGACCCCCTATATTAAGAAGCAGTACACATGCATGAGGCTTTTATTTTATTGTTTGGTTGAATAATGATTTGATTTGGAATATTTTCTATATTTTTGGATGCATATAATGCACATTTTGTTTCAATCCATCTATATAGATGATTGAAACAGCGAGCCAGGAGTCAGGACCTAAAAACTTTTTTTTTTAAACCAGGATTTAAAAACTTGTATACCCAGGCAGCTTTAGTAATGCAGCCACTGTGCCATCAAACGCAGTCACTGTGCCCATCAATTGCCACCACTGTGCCATCAAAAGCAACTAGTGTGCCATCAAACGCAGCCACTGTGCCATCAAATGCAGCCACTGTGCTTATGAAATGCAGCCACTGTGCTTATAAAATGCAGCAACTGTGCCCATCAAACGCAGCCACTGTTCCCATCAAACGCAGCCACTGTGCCATCAAACGCATCCACTGTGCCATCAAACGCAGCTACTGTGCCCATCAAACGCAGCCACTGTGCCCATCAATTGCCACCACTGTGCCCATCAAACGCAGCCACTGTGCCCATCAATTGCCACCACTGTGCCATAAAATGCAGCCACTGTGCCCATCAATTGCCACCACTGTGCCATCAAACGCAGCCACTGTGCCATCAAACGCATCCACTGTGCCCATCAAATGCAGCCACTGCACCCATCAAAAGCAACTACTGTGCCATCAAATACAGCCACTGTGCCATCAAACGCAGCCACTGGGCTTATAAAATGCAGCAACTGTGCCCATCAAAGGCAGCCACTGCTCCCATCAAACGTAGCCACTGTGCCATCAAACGCAGCCACTGTGCACATCAATTGCTGCCACTGTGCCCATCAATTGCCACCACTGTGCCCACCAACCACAGCCACTGTGCCCATCAATTGCCGCTCCTGTGCCCATCAATTGCTGCCACTGTGCCAAACGCAGCCACTGTGCCCATCAAATTCAGCCACTGTGCCCATCAATTGCCACCACTGTGTCATCAAATGCAGCCACTGTGCCCATTAATTGCAGCCACTGTGCCCATCAATTGCCACCACTGTGCCATAAAACGCAGCCCCTGTGCCCATCAATTGCTGCCACAGTGCCATCAAATGAAGCCACTGTGCCCATCAATTTAAAGAGGAAGGGGTGTGGTTTACAGATGACAGGGCATGTCTTAAATAGGAAGGGGTGTGACCTTGACAGGAAGGGTGGGTCGTATTTAAATTAGGGGGTGCATGAGTTTAGCCAGGCCTAGGGCAGCACAAAACCTAAATACACCACTGTTTGGGAGTAGGCAGTTACATTTAAAAAAATAAGGAACACCAACATAGTTGTTGTGGTAACTTGCCCAAAAAAACAAAAAAAAAAGCACATATTATTATTCTTAACCACTTCCCACCCGGCCACTGCATATAAACGGCCAGGTGGGAGCTCTCTAGTCCTGACAGGACGTTCCTGAACGTCATGTCAAAGAAGCGGGATCGCGCGGGCGCGCTCCCGCGCAGCTGCGCGATCCCGGTGCGCGCGTGTCCCCCGCACACGCCGCATCTCGGATCGGCAGGAGAGCAATGTCATTTGCCCTCCTGATCCGCACGATGGCTGTGTCTAATCACAGCCATCGTAAGTAAACAAAGGGGGATGGGCGGCAGATAACCGGTGATCGCGCCGCCACGTGCCCGCGCAGCGGCGCGATCCCGATCTGCCTGAGACCCCCGGAGACCGGAGAGAAAAATACAACAGGAGGGCCATGTGATTGGCCCTCCTGATCACATGACGACTGTGTCCAATCACAGTCGTCATGTAATGTAAATAGAGAGCAGTTGTAACTGCTCTCATCTCTTCCTCTCCTCACACAGAACCTGTCAGTGAGGAGAGGAAGAGAAATCTTTGCTTCAGCCGGGAAGATCAGTGAGTTTTCTAGCTGTTTGTCTGCTGTTTACCCACTGATCTCCCAGCTAGTGTCCCCCAAAACACAGTGTCCCCAAAAACACAGTGTCCCCAAAAACACAGTGTCCCCAAAAACACCTGGCACATCGGCCCGCCATCTGACACATCAGCCACCCGCCATCACCAGGCGCACCTGCCCGCCATCACCAGGCGCATCTGACCCGCCATCACCAGGCGCATCTGACCCGCCATCACCAGGCGCATCTGACCCGCCATCACCAGGCGCATCTGCCCCGCCATCACCAGGCGCATCTGCCCCGCCATCACCAGGCGCATCTGCCCGCCATCACCAGGCGCATCTGCCCTGCCATCACCAGGCGCATCTGCCCGGCCATCACCAGGCGCATCTGCCCGCCATCACCAGGCGCATCTGACCCGCCATCACCAGGCGCATCTGACCCGCCATCACCAGGCGCATCTGCCCCGCCATCACCAGGCGCATCTGCCCCGCCATCACCAGGCGCATCTGACGCCCGCCATCACCAGGCGCATCTGACGCCCGCCATCATCAGGCCCATCTGACGCCCGCAATCATCAGGCCCATCTGACGCCCGCCATCACCAGGCGCATCTGACGCCCGCCATCACCAGGCGCATCTGACGCCCGCCATCATCAGGCCCATCTGACGCCCGCCATCATCAGGCCCATCTGACGCCCGCCATCATCAGGCCCATCTGACGCCCGCCATCATCAGGCCCATCTGACGCCCGCCATCATCAGGCCCATCTGACGCCAAGCCATCATCAGGCCCATCTGACGCCCGCCATCATCAGGCTCATCTGACGCCCGCCATCATCAGGCTCATCTGACGCCCGCCATCATCAGGCCCATCTGACGCCCGCCATCAGGCCCATCTGACGCCCGCCATCAGGTGCATCTGACGCCCGCCATCAGGCCCATCTGACGCCCGCCATCAGGCCCATCTGACGCCCGCCATCTGACATCTTCCGCCCGCCATCTGACATCTGCCCGTCAACATGACTAAAAGGTCGTACAGCGCAGAGGAGGCTTTCCAGATGCTCCAGAGTATGTCGGACGAGAGTAGCGGGGAACTCTCTCCGTCAGACTTGGATAGCGATTATGAGCCAGTGGAAAGCAGTGGCTCCGAGATGGAAACCGAGGAAGATAGAATCCTAACAAGGAGAAACGGGAGAAATGAGCAGGCGCAGACATCAAACAGCAGCGCACCACTCCAGGATGATATGCAGGCATCCACCAGCAGCGCAGCACTCCGGGATAGGCAGGCATCCACCAGCAGTTCTGCAACCTTCCTTGAAGATAGGCCAGATACTAGCAACGGAGCATCCCATCAACGAGGCAGTGCCCATACTAGCCTTCCAGATGTTCTGCTGTATCCAACATGGCTGCCCGATACGTCAGTAGAACCTGTTATTCCCCTTTTTACATCCCAGCCAGGCCCTCACATACAGACGGAAAATGTAACCCCACTTTATTATTTTCATTTATTTTTTACCAATGATCTCCTAACTGACATTGTGGAGCAATGTAATCTATATGCCAGCCAACATATAGCCAACAATCCCAGTTCCTCCTATGCCCGTCCTTTTTTTTTGGAAACCCCTCACCGTGGAAGAATTTAAAATTTTCCTTGGCCTAACCCTCAACATGGGGCTAACAAAAAAAAATGAAGTCCATTCCTACTGGTCTACCCAACCTATCCACCACATGCCGGTCTATTCATCAATTATGCCCAGAAACCGTTATGAGATGATCATGAGATTTTTACATTTCAATAACAATGCCCAATGCCTCCCTCAAAATCATCCCAGTTATGATAAATTATTCAAAATTCGGCCCCTAATCAATTTTTTTTCCGCCAGTTTCAAACAGATGTTTACCCCTGATAAAAATATTTGTGTGGATGAATCCCTATTACACTTCACTGGGCGACTTGCAATACAACAATACATGCCCAGTAAAAGAGCCAGACGTGGGGTAAAATTTTATAAGGCGTGTGACAGGGCCACGGGTTACACATATGACTTCATAATTTATGAGGGAAAAGACAGACAGCTAAACCCCCCTGGATGCCCTACCTACATGGGAACAAGTGGCAAAATTGTCTGGCAGCTGATCCAACCATTGCTTGGGAAAGGTTACCACCTATATGTAGACAATTTCTACACAAGTCTCCCACTTTTCCGCCATCTATACCTAAAGCAGACTGTGGCCTGTGGGACAGCACGGACCAACCGCAAAGGTTTCCCACAGATATTGGTCACCAAGAAATTAAAACAGGGTGAAATGGCCAGTATGCGGACTGACGAGGTACTAGCGGTGAAGTGGAGAGATAAAAAAAGAGATGTCTACATCCTTTCCACAATACATAATGACACCTTGGTGGAACTGCAAAGAAGAAAAGGCCCCATCCAGAAGCCAAAATGTATCCACGAGTATAACTTATACATGGGGGGGGTGGATATGAATGACCAGATGATGCAGCCCTACTTGGCCACCAGGAGATCAGTGTTTTGGTACAAGAAAGTCGCCGTTTATTTGATGCAATTGGCCATGTTCAATTCTTATATTATTTTTTCTAAGAGCACCCAAAGTTCCCTGACCTATCTAAGATTCCAAGAAGATGTCATCACAGCCCTTGTCTATCCCCATGGCCAACCAACTCAACTAATTCGGTCTGATGCAGTAGCCAGACTCCATGAAAGGCACTTTCCCGACATCCTCCCTCCTACCCAAACAGGTCGCAAACCCCAAAAAAGATGCCGTGTGTGTACAAGTAGAGGAATTCGCCGTGACACCCGATACTACTGTCCAGACTGTCCCTCCCAGCCAGGCCTCTGCATTGGAACTTGCTATCGAAGCTATCATACTTCACTAAACTATTAGTAAAGTGAAGATGATTTCTTTCCAGTATCCACTTTCTGCCATTTCTGTGTATGACCCGGACTGTTAAATGACTATGCCTCTGCCAAACATATTTCTGCCTTCAACGTGAATTGACCTCGGCCTGTTAAATGACCATGCTTTTTGCCTGCCTCCTGAACTGATCATTTGCCCTGCCACTGTACAGCACAGGGGTCTCACATGTGAGGGGCTCCAGAAAAAGTTTTCCGAGTGGAGAAAACCTTTTTCTCCAGGTTTTTCGTTTTCTCGGATTAGGGGCTGGAGACTCGGAGGCTTCGTAGAGATTTGGGTGGGAAGAAGCCTCTACCCCTGTCCTCGGGTCTTACCTGACCAAGGCCCAATGTACAAAGTGCCGCCTGCTGCCACCTAAACTGGCCATGCCTGTGCCTGCCACCTGAACTGGACATGCCTATGCCTGAACTGCCTGCTAAACCTTGGACTGTACTGAACCATGTTCATAATTTTCCATATCTGTCTGCTGCCTGGACAATTCCTGGACATTTCCTTTGGCTGTCTAGAAAATGCTTTGACTGCTCTGGAACGGTGTCCCTGTCTGCTAAAAACCACAGGTGAGCCTTTTTTTTACCCTTTGCTCAGCAGAATGTATTTTGGTGTGTAATTCTTGGTGTGTACATGCTATATGTTAGAAGCCTGAAGGTGGTACTTGTATGTTGGGCTTCTGTATGCGGCCAGGCTGTGGAAAAGTCTGACACATGGGGTATCGCCATACTCAGGACGAGTAGCAGAATGTATTTTGGGGTGTCATTTTGGCTATGTACATGTTATGTGTTAGAAAGATCTTCTAAATTGACAACTTTGTGAAAAAAAAATAGGTTTTTATTTTCTTTCCACATTTTCCAAAAACTTGTGGAAAGAAATTATATTTTCAAAAGACTCATTATGCCTCACAGAATATACATTGGGTTGTTTTCTTTCCAAAATGGGGTCACTTTGTGGGTAATTCCATTGTCCTGGTGCTCCAGGGCCTTCAAAAATGTAATAGGTACTCAGGAAATGAAATGTGTTAATTTATGCCTTTAGAACGCCTGATGGTGCTATATGGATGTTGGGCCTCTGTATGTTGCTAGGCTGTGGAAAAGTCTGACACATGGGGTATTGCCATACTCAGGACGAGTAGCAGAATGTATTTTGGGGTGTCATTTTGGCTATGTACATGTTATGTGTTAGAAAGATCTTCTAAATTGACAACTTTGTGAAAAAAAAATAGGTTTTTATTTTCTTTCCACATTTTCCAAAAAATTGTGGAAAGAAATTACATGTTCAAAAGACTCATTATGCCTCATAGAATATACATTAGGTTGTTTTCTTTCCAAAATGGGGTCACTTTGTGGGTAATTCCATTGTCCTGGTGCTCCAGGGCCTTCAAAAATGTAATAGGTACTCAGGAAATGAAATGTGTAATTTATGCCTTTAGAACGCCTGATGGTGCTATATGGATGTTGGGCCTCTGTATGTTGCTAGGCTGTGGAAAAGTCTGACACATGGGGTATCGCCATACTCAGGACGAGTAGCAGAATGTATTTTGGGGTGTCATTTTGGCTATGTACATGTTATGTGTTAGAAAGATCTTCTAAATTGACAACTTTGTGAAAAAAAAATAGGTTTTTATTTTCTTTCCACATTTTCCAAAAAATTGTGGAAAGAAATTACATGTTCAAAAGACTCATTATGCCTCACAGAATATACATTAGGTTGTTTTCTTTCCAAAATGGGGTCACTTTGTGGGTAATTCCATTGTCCTGGTGCTCCAGGGCCTTCAAAAATGTAATAGGTACTCAGGAAATGAAATGTGTAATTTATGCCTTTAGAACGCCTGATGGTGCTATATGGATGTTGGGCCTCTGTATGTTGCTAGGCTGTGGAAAAGTCTGACACATGGGGTGTCGCCATACTCAGGACGAGTAGCAGAATGTATTTTGGTGTGTCATTTTGGCTATGTACATGTTATGTGTTAGAAAGATCTTCTAAATTGACAACTTTGTGAAAAAAAAATAGGTTTTTATTTTCTTTCCACATTTTCCAAAAAATTGTGGAAAGAAATTACATGTTCAAAAGACTCATTATGCCTCACAGAATATACATTTGGTTGTTTTCTTTCCAAAATGGGGTCACTTTGTGGGTAATTCCATTGTCCTGGTGCTCCAGGGCCTTCAAAAATGTAATAGGTACTCAGGAAATGAAATGTGTAATTTATGCCTTTAGAACGCCTGATGGTGCTATATGGATGTTGGGCCTCTGTATGTTGCTAGGCTGTGGAAAAGTCTGACACATGGGGTATCGCCATACTCAGGACGAGTAGCAGAATGTATTTTGGTGTGTCATTTTGGCTATGTACATGTTATGTGTTAGAAAGATCTTCTAAATTGACAACTTTGTGAAAAAAAAATTGGTTTTCATTTTCTTTCCACGTTTTCCAAAAACTTGTGGAAAGAAATTATATGTTCAAAAGACTCATTATGCCTCACAGAATATACATTGGGTTGTTTTCTTTCCAAAATGGGGTCACTTTGTGGGTAATTCCATTGTCCTGGTGCTCCAGGGCCTTCAAAAATGTAATAGGTACTCAGGAAATGAAATGTGTTTCATGTGTTGAAATGTGTTAATTTATGCCTTTAGAACGCCTGATGGTGCTACATGGATGTTGGGCCTCTGTATGTGGCCAGGCTGTGGAAAAGTCTGACACATGGGGTATCTCCATACTCAGGACGAATAGCAGAATGTATTTTGGGGTGTAATTGCAATTATGCCTGCACCATGTGTGAGAAATAACTTGTAAATATGATAATTTCGTGAAAAAAAAAAAATATATATATATTTCTTAATTTTCCAAAGCATTGTGGGGAAAAAATTGCAACTTCAAAAAATTCACTACGCCTCTTACCAATTACCGCAGACTGTCTTCTTTCCAAAAAGGGGTCATTTGGGGGGTTATTGTACTGTCCTGACATTTTAGGGCCTCAAGAACTGAGATAGGCCATCAGTGCATTAGGATTGATACATTTTCAATTATGCATAGCATGGCTTGTAGGCTCTATAACTTTCACACAAACCAATGATCATACACTTATCAGGATTTTTTTTACCAAAGACATGTAGTAGAATACATTTTGGCCTAAATTTTCGCCAAAATTAGATTTTTTTGGTTTCTTTTAAAAGAGAAAGTAGAAAATTTTGTTTTATTTTCAAAAAATTTGCTCTTTTTTCGCTTATATTACAAAAAATAATAAATGAAGTGGTGAATAAATACCACCAAAAGAAAGCTCTATTTGTGTGAACAAAATGATAAAAAATTCATTTGGTTACAGTGTAGCATGACTGAGTAATTGTCATTCAAAGTAAGAGAGCACTGAAAGCTGAAAATTGGTCTGGGAAGGAAGGGGGTTTAAGTGTCCTGTATTGAGGTGGTTAATATCACTAGAGAATAAAAGCCTTTTAAAATACATTTGGTAGAACTCCATCAGTATCACCAGTAGGGATGAGCTGAACACCCCCCGGTTCCGTTTGCACCAGAACCTGCGAACGGACCGAAAATTAGCGTGAACTTTAGAACCCCATTAAAGTCTATGGGACTCCAACGTTGGAAGTCAAAAGTGCTAATTTTAAAGGCTAATATGCAAGTTACTGCCCCACGGAACATGTATCAATGCAAAAATAAGTTTTAAAAATTGCAGTTTTTTCGGGAGCACTGATTTTAATGACGATTAAAGTGAAAAAAAAGTTAAATATTGCTTTAAATATCGTGCCTGGGGGGTGTCTATAGTATGCCTGTGAAGTGGCACGTGTTTCCCTTGTTTAGAATAGTCCCTGCACAAAATGACATTTCTAACGGAAAAAAGGTCATTTAAAACTGCTTGCAGTTTTAATGTAATGTCTGGTCCCGGCAATATGGATGAAAATCATTGAGAAAAATGGCATGGGTACCCCCCCTGCCCATTACCAGCCCCTTTGGGTCTTGTATGGATATTAAGGGGAATCCTGTACCCAAATTTAAAAAAGAAAAGGTGTGGGGCCCCCAGGCTCTATATACTCAGAACAGCAGTATACAGGCGGTGCAAACAAGACAGGGACTGTGTAGGTTTGTTGTTAAGTAGAATCTGTTTGTAATTTTGAACTGGTACATTTTTAAAGTGTAGCTCCAGTCAAAAAATCTATTTTTAAGCATTTTGGAAAACATAGGGAAGGGTTATCACCCCTGTAACATTTTTTTTTCCGTCCGTCTTTTTTCACCTCACTTCCTGTTGTCTCCTTCCGTTTGCAAGTAGGAGACGTTTATAAGTTGCATGTTTGAAAGTAGGGGCCTGCCCTATATGCTCTGCAGAAATTTGGGCCTAAGGTGTTGGTGTTGCCACAACACTGTAAGCCCTCAAAGTGACTCTTGGTGGGCCCTGGAACGCCCTGCTGTGAACTATTATATTAAGAATTTTAATTACATGCCATTGTTGAACAGTGGTAGAACAATTGGGCCTTTGGTGTTAGTGGTGGTGGTGGTGCTGGTGCCATAACACTGTAAGTCCTCACAGTTACTCTTGGTGGGCGCTGGAACGGGCCCTGCTGTGAAATATTATATCAATAATTGTAAGTACATGCCCGTGTTAAACAGGGGCAGAAAAATTGGGCCTTAGGCACCGGTGCCACAACACTGCAACACCTCACAGAAAATCTAGTTGGAGAGCAGGGATGATTATTCGGTTACATGACTCGGTGACTAATTCCTGGCAGCGGTTGCATAATTGAGGTATTGTATGTTTCTCTCCCAATTATGAAAGGGGAAAACCATGGGTGTTAACAGAAAAAAGTTTAATAAGAAACAGGAAGTGACATAAGGCAGAACAAAAGAAAGGGGTCACGAAGAGTTAGTGTACTTTTTTCGAGAAAAATAAGTCTACTATCAATTTCAAATAGTGACACAGAAATATAAACATTACATACAAATTACAACTTATAGTATTAGTACTATGTGCCCATCAATTGCCGCTCCTGTGCCCATCAATTGCTGCCACTGTGCCAAACGCAGCCACTGTGCCCATCAAATTCAGCCACTGTGCCCATCAATTGCCACCACTGTGCCATCAAATGCAGCCACTGTGCCCATTAATTGCAGCCACTGTGCCCATCAATTGCCACCACTGTGCCATCAAACGCAGCCCCTGTGCCCATCAATTGCTGCCACTGTGCCATCAAATGAAGCCACTGTGCCCATCAATTTAAAGAGGAAGGGGTGTGGTTTACAGATGACAGGGCATGTCTTAAATAGGAAGGGGTGTGACCTTGACAGGAAGGGTGGGTCGTATTTAAATTAGGGGGTGCATGAGTTTAGCCAGGCCTAGGGCAGCACAAAACCTAAATACACCACTGTTTGGGAGTAGGCAGTTACATTTAAAAAAATAAGGAACACCAACATAGTTGTTGTGGTAACTTGCCCAAAAAAAGAAAAAAAAAAGCACATATTATTATTCTTAATATCACTAGAGAATAAAAGCCTTTTAAAATACATTTGGTAGAACTCCATCAGTATCACCAGTAGGGATGAGCTGAACACCCCCCGGTTCCGTTTGCACCAGAACCTGCGAACGGACCGAAAATTAGCGTGAACTTTAGAACCCCATTAAAGTCTATGGGACTCCAACGTTGGAAGTCAAAAGTGCTAATTTTAAAGGCTAATATGCAAGTTACTGCCCCACGGAACATGTATCAATGCAAAAATAAGTTTTAAAAATTGCAGTTTTTTCGGGAGCACTGATTTTAATGACGATTAAAGTGAAAAAAAAGTTAAATATTGCTTTAAATATCGTGCCTGGGGGGTGTCTATAGTATGCCTGTGAAGTGGCACGTGTTTCCCTTGTTTAGAATAGTCCCTGCACAAAATGACATTTCTAACGGAAAAAAGGTCATTTAAAACTGCTTGCAGTTTTAATGTAATGTCTGGTCCCGGCAATATGGATGAAAATCATTGAGAAAAATGGCATGGGTACCCCCCCTGCCCATTACCAGCCCCTTTGGGTCTTGTATGGATATTAAGGGGAATCCTGTACCCAAATTTAAAAAAGAAAAGGTGTGGGGCCCCCAGGCTCTATATACTCAGAACAGCAGTATACAGGCGGTGCAAACAAGACAGGGACTGTGTAGGTTTGTTGTTAAGTAGAATCTGTTTGTAATTTTGAACTGGTACATTTTTAAAGTGTAGCTCCAGTCAAAAAATCTATTTTTAAGCATTTTGGAAAACATAGGGAAGGGTTATCACCCCTGTAACATTTTTTTTTCCGTCCGTCTTTTTTCACCTCACTTCCTGTTGTCTCCTTCCGTTTGCAAGTAGGAGACGTTTATAAGTTGCATGTTTGAAAGTAGGGGCCTGCCCTATATGCTCTGCAGAAATTTGGGCCTAAGGTGTTGGTGTTGCCACAACACTGTAAGCCCTCAAAGTGACTCTTGGTGGGCCCTGGAACGCCCTGCTGTGAACTATTATATTAAGAATTTTAATTACATGCCATTGTTGAACAGTGGTAGAACAATTGGGCCTTTGGTGTTAGTGGTGGTGGTGGTGCTGGTGCCATAACACTGTAAGTCCTCACAGTTACTCTTGGTGGGCGCTGGAACGGGCCCTGCTGTGAAATATTATATCAATAATTGTAAGTACATGCCCGTGTTAAACAGGGGCAGAAAAATTGGGCCTTAGGCACCGGTGCCACAACACTGCAACACCTCACAGAAAATCTAGTTGGAGAGCAGGGATGATTATTCGGTTACATGACTCGGTGACTAATTCCTGGCAGCGGTTGCATAATTGAGGTATTGTATGTTTCTCTCCCAATTATGAAAGGGGAAAACCATGGGTGTTAACAGAAAAAAGTTTAATAAGAAACAGGAAGTGACATAAGGCAGAACAAAAGAAAGGGGTCACGAAGAGTTAGTGTACTTTTTTCGAGAAAAATAAGTCTACTATCAATTTCAAATAGTGACACAGAAATATAAACATTACATACAAATTACAACTTATAGTATTAGTACTATGTGCCCATCAATTGCCGCTCCTGTGCCCATCAATTGCTGCCACTGTGCCAAACGCAGCCACTGTGCCCATCAAATTCAGCCACTGTGCCCATCAATTGCCACCACTGTGCCATCAAATGCAGCCACTGTGCCCATTAATTGCAGCCACTGTGCCCATCAATTGCCACCACTGTGCCATCAAACGCAGCCCCTGTGCCCATCAATTGCTGCCACTGTGCCATCAAATGAAGCCACTGTGCCCATCAATTTAAAGAGGAAGGGGTGTGGTTTACAGATGACAGGGCATGTCTTAAATAGGAAGGGGTGTGACCTTGACAGGAAGGGTGGGTCGTATTTAAATTAGGGGGTGCATGAGTTTAGCCAGGCCTAGGGCAGCACAAAACCTAAATACACCACTGTTTGGGAGTAGGCAGTTACATTTAAAAAAATAAGGAACACCAACATAGTTGTTGTGGTAACTTGCCCAAAAAAAGAAAAAAAAAAGCACATATTATTATTCTTAATATCACTAGAGAATAAAAGCCTTTTAAAATACATTTGGTAGAACTCCATCAGTATCACCAGTAGGGATGAGCTGAACACCCCCCGGTTCCGTTTGCACCAGAACCTGCGAACGGACCGAAAATTAGCGTGAACTTTAGAACCCCATTAAAGTCTATGGGACTCCAACGTTGGAAGTCAAAAGTGCTAATTTTAAAGGCTAATATGCAAGTTACTGCCCCACGGAACATGTATCAATGCAAAAATAAGTTTTAAAAATTGCAGTTTTTTCGGGAGCACTGATTTTAATGACGATTAAAGTGAAAAAAAAGTTAAATATTGCTTTAAATATCGTGCCTGGGGGGTGTCTATAGTATGCCTGTGAAGTGGCACGTGTTTCCCTTGTTTAGAACAGTCCCTGCACAAAATGACATTTCTAACGGAAAAAAAGTCATTTAAAACTGCTTGCAGTTTTAATGTAATGTCTGGTCCCGGCAATATGGATGAAAATCATTGAGAAAAATGGCATGGGTACCCCCCCTGCCCATTACCAGCCCCTTTGGGTCTTGTATGGATATTAAGGGGAATCCTGTACCCAAATTTAAAAAAGGAAAGGTGTGGGGCCCCCAGGCTCTATATACTCAGAACAGCAGTATACAGGCGGTGCAAACAAGACAGGGACTGTGTAGGTTTGTTGTTAAGTAGAATCTGTTTGTAATTTTGAACTGGTACATTTTTAAAGTGTAGCTCCAGTCAAAAAATCTATTTTTAAGCTTTTTGGAAAACATCGGGAAGTGTTATCACCCCTGTAACATTTTTTTTTCCGTCCGTCTTTTTTCACCTCACTTCCTGTTGTCTCCTTCCGTTTGCAAGTAGGAGACGTTTATAAGTTGCATGTTTGAAAGTAGGGTCCTGCCCTATATGCTCTGCAGTAATTTGGGCCTAAGGTGTTGGTGTTGCCACAACACTGTAAGCCCTCAAAGTGACTCTTGGTGGGCCCTGGAACGCCCTGCTGTGAACTATTATATTAAGAATTTTAATTACATGCCATTGTTGAACAGTGGTAGAACAATTGGGCCTTTGGTGTTAGTGGTGGTGGTGGTGCTGGTGCCATAACACTGTAAGTCCTCACAGTTACTCTTGGTGGGCGCTGGAACGGGCCCTGCTGTGAAATATTATATCAATAATTGTAATTACATGCCCGTGTTAAACAGGGGCAGAAAAATTGGGCCTTAGGCACCGGTGCCACAACACTGCAACACCTCACAGAAAATCTAGTTGGAGAGCAGGGATGATTATTCGGTTACATCAGCTTCAGGTGCTTGGTAGCTGGTGGTGATCCAAGACTGACTCATCTTTATGAAGGTCAGTCGGTCAACCGAGTCGGTGGACAGGCACACCCTGGGATCGGTTACAAAGCCTCCAGCAGCACTGAATGTGCGTTCCAAACGAACGCTGGATGCAGGACAGGCCAGTAGCTCAATTGCATACTGTGCAAGCTCTGGCCAGTGATCCATCCTCAAGACCCAATAACCCAGAGCATTTTCAGTGGGAAAGGTGTCCAAGTCTGATCCTGCCCTTAGGTATTCCTGCACCATGTAAATCAGACGCTGGCGATGGTTGCTGGAACCGATCATACCTTGGGGCTGCGGAATAAAAAATTGTCTGAATACATCGGTCAGACGGCCACCTTCTCCACCGCTCCTTCTGTGACTGACTGAATCCTCAGCAACACGTTGTCCAGGACCAGGAATTTGTAACCTCCCAGTCTCTGGGAACGCATTGACCTTTCTGCAAGGCTTCCCGGAGATGTCTCATCCTCTGCTCCCTCTGCAATGGCAAGATAAGGTTCGCAACCTTACCCTTGTACCGTGGATCAAGGAGAGTGGCCAGGCAGTAATGGTTCCTGTCCTTGATCCGAAAAATACGAGGATCCTTCCGCAGGCTTTGCAGGATCAGGGAGGCCATGCAGCGTAGGTTAGCTGAGGCATTCGGTCCGGAGTCTTCTGGGTCACTAAGGATGACATGATCCGCAGCCACTTCCTCTCAGCCAAGTCCACAGGTTTCTTGCGACTGTAAATCATCCCTAAAAGACTACTGCTGATTCTGAGTACCAGGCTCCACCTCCATGTTGACACAATCCTCCTCCACCTCCTCTTCCTGTGTGATTGGTGGGCCAGCAGGAACACTGTCTGGATAAAGGGGGCCTTGAGAGGCAAGGAAGTTTTCCTCTTCCTGCTTCTGTTCTGCCTCAAGTGCCCTGTCTATTATTCCATGCAGCGTGTGCTCCAACAGGTGGACAAGAGGTACAGTGTCGCTGATGCATGCACTGTCACTGCTCACCATCCTCGTGGCCTCCTCAAATGGTGATAGGACAGTGCATGCATCCCTGATCATGGCCCACTGGCGTGGGGAAAAAGCCGAGCCCCCCTGACCCTGTCCTGGTTCCGTAATTGCACAGGCACTCATGGATGGCCCTCTGCTGCATGCACAGCCGCTGCAGCATGGCCAACATTGAGTTCCACCTGGTAGGCATGTCATAGATTAGGCGGTTCTTGGGCTTCGATGGACCAGTCACAATCTGGTTGGGTCTCCTATCTATTCAAGGAAAGATTTACAGTCACATTTGGGTATGCTCAACTTTGCTATGAAAATCATTCCACAAGGCAGGGCATTTGTTTCCAGGTTATTGGCTCTCCTGCCCCTGTACCAGAACACAGAATTGGCTGTGAGTTTGAAAGCTGATGCACAAGCTGATCTGTGCATGTGGGACCATTTTCTGTGCAATTGGAATGGTATTTCCATGTTAATCCATTTACCTAACGCCATGTCCCCCAGAATTTTTTCAGATGCCGCAGCCTCAGTGGGTTTTGCAGCACTCTTTGGGTGTCAGTGTCTGGCTAGTCCATGGCCCACAGAGGTGTTTAACTGCTTGCCGACTGCCGGCTATCAAATGACGGCCAGACTGTGTGGCTCGAGTGGCGGGAGGCCATCATATGACGGCCTTCCATTTAAGCAGGGAATGTTCCTTCTGTAGCGGCGTGTCACAGAGACACCGTTCGCCACCGATATGGTATGGCTGTTTACCACGTGATTGGCCGTGATGAAGTCACGGCCGATCACAGATGTTACACCCCCACTGTGCACGGCACGTGCGTGCGAGCACGTCTGTGGTGGCATGTTCCCGGGAACACTGCTCGTCACCGACGCTGGTAAACAGCCATTGGCCGGCTGTTTACCCACGTGATCGGCTGTGATCATTTCACAGCCGATCACTAAATGTAAACAAACTGCAGTAACGAGATGTTACCGGAGGAGATTGTGGTAACATCTCGTTACCGCTTACAGTGTACACACCAATCCCACTGATTGCCCCCCCAATAAAGAGTACCTGTCACAGCCCATCTGAGTACCCGAGTACCTGTCCCAATCCATCTGAGTACCCGAGTACCTGTCACAGTTCATCTGAGTACCTGTCACAGTCCATATGAGTACCTGAATACCTTTCACAGTTCATCTGAGCACCTGAGTATATGTCAGTCCATCTGAGTACCCGAGTACCTGTCACAGTCCATATGAGTACCTGAGTACCTATCACCGCCCTTCAGAGTACCCGAATACCAGTCACCAGGCCATCAGAGAACCTGTCACCAGGCCATCAGAGTACCCGTGTACCTGTCATCAGGCCTTTAGAGTATCTGAGTACCTGTCACCAGGCCATCAGAGTACTCAAGTACCTTCCACCAGCCCATCAGAGTACCCGAGTACCTATCTGCCGCCCATTAGAGTACCCGAGTACCTATCTTCAGCCCATGCCTCATAGAATATACGTTGGGGTGTTTTCTTTCCAAAATGGGGTAATTTTGTGGGTAATTCCATTCTCCTGCTGCTCCTGGACCTTCAAAAGTGTGATGGGTAGGAATGAAATGAGATGTGTCATTTATGCTCCTAGAACGTCTGAAGGTACTACTTCAATGTTCGGCCTCTCTATGTGGCCAGGCTGTGTAAAAGTCCTACACATGTGGTATCGCCATACTCGGGAGGAGTAGCAGAATGTGTTATGGGGTGTAATGTTTGCTATATACATGCTATGTGTTAGAAATATCTTATAAATTGACAACTTTGTGTAAAAAAAAAATGCGTTTTAATTTTTTTCCACATTTTCCAAAAACTTCTGGAAAAAAAATGAACCATTCAAAAGACTCATTATGCCTCATAGATTATACATTGGGGTGTTTGCTTTCCAAAATGGGGTCATTTTGTGGGCAATTCCATTGTCCTGGTACTCCATGGCCTTCAAAAGTGTAATAGGTGGTTGTGAAATGAGATGTGTCATTTTTGCTCGTAGAACGCCTGAAGGTGCCACTTCAATGTTGGTGCTCTGTATGTGGCCAGGCTGTGTAAAAGTCTCACACATGTGGTATCGCCATACTCAGGAAGAGTAGCAGAATGTATTTTGGGGTGTAATTTGTTGTATGCAATAACCTGATAATATGACAATATTGTAAAAAAAAAAAAATATTAATTTTGCAAAGAATTGTGGGAAAAAAATGACAACTTAAAAAAACTCACCATGCTACTTACTTAATACCTTGGAATGTCTACTTTCGAAAAAGGGGTCATTTGGGTGGTATTTATATTTTTCTGACTTGTTATTGTCTCAAGAAATGAGATATACCTGATGTACTGAAGGCCTGATCAGATGTGATCAATTTTCAGTGATTGGCACCATAGTTGTAGACTCTATAACTTTCACAAAGACCAAATAATATACACTAATTTGGGTTATTTTTACCAAAGATATGTAGCAGTATA
This sequence comes from Lithobates pipiens, assembly GCF_037356315.1. Lineage (NCBI taxonomy): Eukaryota > Metazoa > Chordata > Amphibia > Anura > Ranidae > Lithobates > Lithobates pipiens. The sequence goes on from NW_027507903.1 coordinate 348,481,637, forward strand.
AATTTTGGGCAAAATTTATGAAGAAAAATTACTAAATTAGCAAAATTTTATGACAATTTTACCGATAGTGGTAACAAGTGATTCCTGTGCCACATCTTCAATGGCCCCTTCTCTCCATCAGGTCTGATCTGGTACACGGGCAAGCCAGGGAGTTGTTTACAAACAACATAGGGCTGTGGCCTCCAATGATCCGCCAACTTATGTTTTCTTGGTACCCCTAGATTTTTCAGTAACACTCGGTCACCGGGTTGCAAGTCCTGGATCTTTACTCTTAAATCAAAGTTTTCTTTATGCCGAGATTCTCTGGTAGAAGCATACTCCATAGCTTTCTCATAGGCTTGTTGTAGGTTTTTCAGTAATCTGTCCACATAATCCTTATGTGATGTTCACTTTGCCTATTAACAACTTAGTTTATATGTGTTTATACATTAATATGCTATATTCACAGTCCACAAGTTATTTGAACAATTTATTGACATTGAACTCAGCTCCATAAAATTATCTCTCAACTTATCCACCACAGTCCACTTGAGTGCCAAAAATTACAATTTGAGGATGGGGTAATTCTTCTCCGATGGGGTAATTCTTCTCCGATGGGGTAAGGCTCCTACTCACATAGGCCACCAGTCTCAATCCTCCATTTTGTTCCTGATACGGTGCTCCTCCCAATCCTTCTCTACCAGCGTCCACATACAACTCATAAGGCAGGACAGGGTCAGCTTAGGCCAAAACTGGGGCCTCTGTGAGACTCTTCTTCAACTGCCAAAATGCTTTTTCACATGGAGAGGTCCATTGGCTTTGGATGGACTCTCCTTTCTTGTGAGCACCACTTTTCTTGGGTCTGACTCCATCTTCTCCTTCTCCCGAGACCACTTGCAACAGCTCATTAAGGGGCCGAGCAATCTTAGCAAAGTTGGTCACAAATCGTCGGCAATAGGAGCAGAATCCCAGGAAAGATCTCAACTCAGTTCCAGCTCTTGGACTGGGCCAGGTGGTGACAGCCTCCAGCTTTTGTGGATCTGTGGTGACTGCTCCTGCAGAGACAACAGTGCCCAAGTGGGTGACAGAGGTTCTGTAGAACTGACATTTTTCCAGTGACAAATTCAGTCTATCCTTGTGGAGGCGAGAGAATACCTTTTCTAGTCAAAATCCAAATACACCAGTACTTCTATGAGATTCATGTCTCCTGCTGTCCTTTCCATCTGTCAGACTAGCACTTACCAGACCGGTGAGTCCGCTTGGGCAGAGGGTGGTCTCCCGTACGTGTCCGACTTACAACCCCTGATAGAGAAGACAGGTGGCTGAGAGTGCGGAGTGGTAAGAGAGCCTGTGGTATGGATCTAGGAGCAGGAACTCACAGGAATCTCTAAGCAGCAGGTATAGGCAGGACACAGGCAAAACTGGGTGCAGAACAGGAACTGAGCAGGCAGGTCCGGGTACAGGCAGGATTCGGCAACAGGCGGATGGCAGAGGTACAGTAGGAGCAGGCAGGAGCGAGGTCAAACAGGCCGAGGTCAGGTGCAGGCAGAGGTCAGGGGTGTCCAAAGAAAGCCGGGTCGTCAGGAGATCAGGAAGCAGAAATGCAGGATGCAGGCAACGGAACAGGAACCGGGGAGCTGTTGATCAGGCAGCACCTGAATGAACTAAGCAGCAGACCTAAATAGGCCGATTGGCGCCAAGCGTCGCGCACGTGCGCACGCCGACGCGTACATAGGCACGCGTGCACCCGCACGCGCGCGCGCACCCGAGCGCCAGCACACATACCAGCGTCACCCGAAGTGCACACAACAGCATGCATCGACGCACCTGCGCGTGCACAGGAACGCGCACACCCGCACGCACCGCCGTACATCGGCGCACACCAGCGCGGGAAGCACCGCGACCATCCAGGTAACGTCCCTGACAGTGCCCCCTCCTTAAGGGCAGACTCCGGCTGCCCAAGTGGGCCGATCTGGAAATCTGGCGGTTCTTGAAGGCCCGCAAAAGTTCCTGAGCATGCAGGTTGCCCTCGGGCTCCCAGGAGTTGTCCTCAGGGCCATACCCTTTCCATTTGATGAGGTACTGGGTTACATTACCCCTCTTCCTACAATCAAGAATTGCTTTGACCTCAAACTCTTCTTCGTTGTCCACTGTAACAGGTTCGGGTGGGCCAGTAGTGCGGCCAGCAAAGGGATTTGGGGTAACGGTTTTCAATAAGGTCACATGAAAGACCGGGTGCACTCTAAGAGAGTCAGGTAGGTTAAGTTCATAGGCAACTTCATTTATTTTCCTCTTTACTGTGAAAGGGCCCATGAATTTAGGGCCTAATTTCCTGGAGGGACAAGCCATCTTTAGGTTAGCTGTGGATAACCACACTTGGTCGCCGGGCGCCAGAACAAGTTCTCCACGTCTCTTCTTGTCAAACGTCCGTTTATAGTATTCCTGGGACTTGCCCATAGTCTCCTTTAGGAGTTTGTTGTTATTGGAGAAGAAATCCAGAGTCTCGGAAACTGCAGGAACAGTACATTCTGAAATTGAACCGGGTAAGAAAGCTGGGTGGAAGCCGTAATTGGCAAAAAACGGTGTTTGATTGATGGCGGAATGTAAGGAGTTGTTATATGAGAATTCCGCCATAGGTAGTAACGAGACCCAGTCATCTTGCGAAAAAGAAGAAAAACAGCGGATGTACTGCTCCAGGGACTGATTAGTTCTTTCTGTTTGTCCATTAGTCCGGGGGTGATAGGCTGTAGTGATGGACAAACTTCCGACGGGACGTTTATCGTGAACGCGGACCGCGAACGCGGGCCGATAGTTCACAAACCGTAACGTTCGCGGAGGGCCCCATTGACCTCAATGGGAGGCAAACTTTGCAAACCTACAGGTCAAATTTGCAGCCACAAAATAATTACTAGCTGTGCAAACATAGTCCCACCACATGGCCAATGACATAACACATGTATGAGGTGAATCTGGGATCGACAACTACAAGCATTCTTTTTTTATATGTGAAATTGTGACAATTCAGGACTGTGGAGCGCATGAAGGCAATGGAGGAGAGGGAAGGTCAGGGTAGGCAAAGAAGAGGGTGCAGGAGATGATCACCAGCAGCGTGACATACAGCAATGACACCTGCACCGTGATAGAGTCATCTGACACCAGCACCATGATAGAGAGCACTGACATCAGCAGCATGCCATACAGCAATGACACCTGCACCGTGATAGAGTGATCTGACACCAGCACCGTGATAGAGAGCACTGACACCAGCACCGTGATATACACCACTGACACCAGCACCGTGATATACAGCACTGACATCAGCAGCGTGACATACAGCAATGACACCTACACCGTGATAGAGTGATCTGACACCAGCACCATGATAGAGAGCACTGACATCAGCAGCGTGACATAAAGCACTGACACCAGCACCATGATATACAGCACTGACCCCAGCACCGTGATGGAGAGCACTGACATCAGCAGCGTGACATACAGCAATGACACCTGCACCGTGATAGAGTGATCTGACACCAGTACCGTGATAGAGAGCACTGACATCAGCAGCGTGACATAAAGCACTGACACCAGCACCATGATATACAGCACTGACACCAGCACCGTGATATACAGCACTGACATCAGCAGCGTGACATACAGCAATGACACCTGCACCGTGATAGATTGATCTGACACCAGCACCGTGATAGAGAGCACTGACATCAGCAGCGTGACATAAAGCACTGACACCAGCACCATGATATACAGCACTGACACCAGCACCGTGATAGAGAGCACTGACATCAGCAGTGTGATATACAGCACTGACACCTGCACCGTAAGCAGCCCCAGGAGGAAGTCAGCACAGCACAGGGATGGTGGGAGCCCCTCATAATAAACAGCCCCAGGAGGAATTCAGCACAGCACATGGATGGTGGGAGCCCCTCATAATAAGCAGCCGCAGGAGGATGTCAGCATAGCACAGGGATGGTGGGAGCCCCTCATAATGAGCATAGCAGAGGGATGGTGGGAGCCCCTCATAATATGCACAGCAGAGGTACAGCCCCAGGAGGAAGTCAGCACAGGGATGGTGGGAGCCCCTCATAATAAGCAGCCCCAGGAGGATGTCAGCATAGCACAGGGATGGTGGGAGCCCCTCATAATAAGCAGCCCCAGGAGGAAGTCAGCAAAGCACAGGGATGGTGGGAGCCCCTCATAATAAGCAGCCCCAGTAGAAATATGACACTGCTCAACCTCTTCAAACCTGAGGGTACGGGCATATAGTACGGTGTGCTTTTTTTGGACAAGGAAGTGAGCCAAATGAAGAAGGAAGGTCTGTGTGCGCGATTAAAAAAATCGTTTATAGACATATACATGGTCTACTGGTCACTTGTGTTGAATTCCTCCGAGATCCATGCCTCATTCATTTTTAGAAATGTGAGGTAGTTAACACTGTCGTGAGCTAGGCGAGTACGCTTATCGGTCACGATCCCCCCTGCTGCGCTGAACGTCCTTTCTGACAGGACACTGGACAAGGGGCAAGCCAACAGTTTGATTGCAAATTGGGCAAGCTCTGGCCAGATGTCAAGCCTGCCCACCGAATAGTCCAGGGGTTCGGACACCTGACGGTCTAGGCGTTCCCTGATGCTGGATCCGGATGACACCTGTCGATGGGTCGGCTGAAAGAATGACCTCATATCAGAAGTCACCAACACATCTTCAAACCGGCCTCTTCTTGCAGGTGCTTTTGGATTGGTACCCGCAACTCCTTCTCTGGGAGTGGGAATTGCTCCTCTGCCAGCGCACGCAAAAGCAGAATGCAGCATTTCGCGAAGCAAGGCCTGGAAGTGCTCCCTTCTGCCAGCCCTCTGACGGCTGTAACATTTCCGCCATTTTGTGTTTGTACCGGGGGTCTAAGTACTTTGCCACCCAGTACTGGTCCTTGACCCTTATGCTTTTTATACGGGGGTCCCTGTTAAAACACTGGAGCATGAAGGCCCCCATTTGCACTAAACTGGAAGCAGTGTGGTGGCCTGGCTCCTGCTCATCATCCAGGATAATGTCATCCTCTTCATACTCCTCTCCCCATCCACGCACAACAACAGGGATCCCAGAAAGGTTTAAAGCATGCTCTTTTTGCTCCTCCTCATCCACCAAGGCACCATCCTCCTCTGACTCCTCATCAGACTCCTGTTGTTCACTTGTCTCAGATAGAGTAGCCCCCTGGGAATTCATCCAGCATTGCGACTTCCTCATCTTCCCGCTCCTGCTCCTCCACAGCTTGATCAATGACACGACGCAATGCACGCTCCATAAATAAGGCATAAGGTACCATGTCACTGATGGCGCCATGGCTGCGACTGACCAGTTTGGTGATCTCCTCAAATGGGCGCAGAAGTCTGCATGCGTCGCGCATGAGCAGCCACTGGCGCGGTGAAAAAAAAATCAGCTCCCCAGAACCTGTTCTGCTGCAGAGTTCATACAGGTAGACGTTAACTGCACGTTTCTGCTGGAGCAGCCTATCAATCATATAGAAGTTTGAGTTCCATCACGTCGGGAAATCGCAAATAAGACGTCTGACCGGCAGATTGTGTCGCCGCTGAATGTCAGCAAGGCGAGCCATGGCCATGTAAGATCTTCTGAAATGGGCCGAGATTTTCCTTGCCTGCCGCAAGATGTCCTGGACCCCAGGGTATTTGACAACGAATCGCTGCACGACCAAGTTTAAGACGTGTACCATGCATGGCACGTGCGTCATTTTGCCCTGTTTCAATGCGCTAAGCAGATTGGCACCGTTGTCACACACCACTTTACCAACTGTCAAATTGAGCGGTGTTAGCCACTGATCTGCCTGTGAACGCAAAGCTGAAAGGAGTGCCGGGCCAGTGTGGCTCTTGGCTTCCAGGCACAACAGACGCAGCACGGCATGGCAACGTCTCACCTGGCATGTCGAATAGGTTCTGGGGAGCTTGGGCGGCGCAGCGAAAGAGACACTAGGCACGGAAAAGGAGGAGTCAGACAAGGAGGAGAGGGAGGAGGATGGAGTAGGAGGAGGAGGAGAAGAAGAGCCAGGCCTGCATGCAATCCGTGGCGGTAAAACCAAATCTACACGGGTGCCACGGGTTACATGCTTGACGGCCGTCAGAAGGTTCACCCAGTGGGCAGTAAAAGTGATATACCTTCCCTGCCCGTGTTTGCTAGACCACGTGTCTGTGGTCAGATTTATCTTGGCACCGACACTGTGTGCCAGAGATACATTCACTTGCCGCTGAACATGGCCATATAGCTCTGGGATGCCCTTCTGTGAGAAATACTTCTTTCCTGGGACCTTCCATTGTGGTGTTCCAATGGCCACAAATTTGCGAAAGGCCTCCGAGTCCACCAGTTTATATGGCAGAAGTTGGCGGGCTATGAGTTCTGACAAGCCAGCCGTCAACCATTGGGCAAGAGGGTTATCCGGCGTCATCATTTTTTTACGCTGGAACATTAGGCCCACGGAAGCCTGCCTTTTTGCTGAAAAACGTGAGCTTGGCGTGATGGAAGGTGGAGTGGAGGACAACTGTGAGGAGAGAGGAGAAGGAGAAGTAGAAGACGAGGCTGGGCGGTGAGAGCCTGGAGTGTGGCTTTGTGTGTTCCGTTGCTCCCACTGGGCTCGGTGATGGCTGCTCATGTGCCTTCTTAAGGCGGTCGTCCCTAGGTGAGTGTTGGGCTTACCGCGACTAATGCGTTGACTGCAAAGATTGCAGATGGCAACGCTATTGTCAGCAGCGGACACGTTTAAAAAAGCCCACACTGCGGAGCCATGTGCCGGTGTCCTGGGAGCGCCAGATGTGACCGTACATGGTCGATGACTCGCTCCTGATACATTTGCAGTCTGCTTTGTCCCTCCTGTGCAATGTAAGTTATTCCTGCTTCTCATCCCTATCTGCTGGTCCATATCTCCCTCTGAACTCCCCTCCTCTTCCTCTCTTGTGGGCACCCACGTGACATCACTAGACACGTCATCATCGACGTCACCTTCCCCATCGCTATAAGTAGAGATCTCGGAGTAGGCAGCAACACCGGTGACCAACCTCCTCCTTGGGCTGATCTGGGTACTGTCGTCAGACTGCTGAGTGGCGGTTGCTGCTACCTCCTCTTCCTGATCCAATACCAAGAGTGGCTGCGCATCAGAAATGTCTTGATATGGATCGGAAAATAATTCCTGTGACTCAAGCGGAAGGTATGTGGTGGTGTTGGGGTTGTTGGTGGTAGTGCCTTTGGGAATGCACATAGCAGAGAGTGAAGAAGAGGGTGCAGATCGAGAGGATGAGGAGAGTGCAGAAGAGTAAGGCTGAGTGAGCCACTAAACCAAGTCTGGTGCGTAATTTAAATGAATTGAACGCACCTTCTGCAACTTCCCACTTTGGCTCAAGCCTGTTGCTCCTGCCCTACCCCTACCACCCCTGCGGAAGGGCCTGCCTCTTCCTCTGCCTGTCATTTTTTAAATGACCCTGTGACAAAACTCTCAGTCCCTATACTGATAAAGGACTGCTGCGGTATAGGGCAGCAGTCAGCAGTAGTGCACCTCAACCCTATGTATTGTTGACCTATAAAAGGTCCTTAAGGAATAGCAGACTGTACCTCACTCAACCCTATGTACTGTAGTACCCTATACCTTACCAGTCCTTATAAGGACCTTTGTGGAACAAGTAGGTTGTGAATGATTAGCAGACTGTACCTCAGTCCCTATACTGATAAAGGACTACTGCAGCAGAAGGGCAGCAGTCAGCAGTAGTGCACCTCAACCCTATGTATTGTGGACCTATACCAGTCCTTAAGGAATAGCAGACTGTACCTCACCCAACCCTATGTACTGTAGTACCTTATACCTTACCAGTCCTTATAAGGACCTTTGTGGAACAAGTAGGTTGTGAATGATTAGCAGACTGTACCTCAGTCCCTATACTGATAAAGAACTACTGCAGCAGAAGGGCAGCAGTGAGCAGTAGTGCACCTAAACCCTATGTATTGTGGACCTATACCAGTCCTTACGGAATAGCAGACTGTACCTCACTCAACCCTATGTACTGTAGTACCCTATACCTTACCAGTCCTTATAAGGACCTTTGTAGAACAAGTAGGTTGTGAATGATTAGCAGACTGTACCTCAGTCCCTATACTGATAAAGGACTACTGCAGCAGAAGGGCAGCAGTCAAGTATAATTAATATTCTTTCTATATTTTGAAGAAAGAATATTATACGTGTACAAGCCTATTACCATACCAGTCCTGAAAAGAACCTTTTTGGACCTAATAGTAACAGCTATTGATTAAACTGACTGTCCCTCACTGCCTCACACACAGCTTCCTGCCTGTCCCTATTTAAACTGACAAAACAGAGGCTGCTGGAACAATAACTTGAATAGCACTTTTGTGGACCTAATAGTAACAGCTAATGATTAAACTGACTGTCCCTGCAGCACACAGAGTCCTATCCCTCTCTCTACACTGACAAAAGACAGGCTGCTGCAAAAATCAGTAGCACAGCAGTGCCTCAAACCTATATCCTGAACTACACCTAACACCTATACCAGTCCTGAAAAGAACTTTTGTGGACCAAATAGCTAGCGATTTGGGTCACTGCAGTCTCTCCCTGCTCCACACAGCAACCTCTCCCTATAGTGACAGAAGAAATAATGTAAAATGGCCGCCGGATCGGGTCTATTTATAAGTTAGGGGGAATGTCCAAGTGTCCATGTGCTGTAATGTCTCGATTGGCTGTCCTGTACCCCATGATGGATGTGTCATCATAGGTCAAAGTTCTTTTACACGGTAAACACGGAAGTCCGCCGGGCGAATGGCGGCAATAGTCCGCCGATCGGGCGGACGGCGAACAGCCGAAATTCGCCGCGAACCGACCGCCGGGCGAACCATTCGGCCATCCCTAATAGGCAGATGAAAATGCCAATTCAATTTCAAGGGACCCGCAAAGCGCCTTCCAAAACCTAGAAGTGAATTGGACACCTCGATCAGACATAATACTCGCCGGGGCCCCAATGCAGCCTTACAATTTCTTTGACAAAGATCTTGGCCGTCTCCATTGCCGAGGGGGTGCCCCTCATCGGGACGAAGTGAGCCATTTTGGACAACCTATCCACTACAACAAAGATGGTAGAGAACCCTTCGAATGGGGGAAGTTCCACAATAAAATCCATCGATATCATTTTCCACGGTCTCTCAGGGACAGGCAAAGGTTTCAGTAGACCCCAAGCCCGTGTCCGGCTGCTTTTACTTCGGGCACAAGTGCTACGAGAGTCCACATAGTCCTTACAATCCTTAAGTAGTTGAGGCCACCAGAAAGTGCGCTGGACCAACTCGGCAGTCTTCAGGGTACCAAAGTGTCCGGCCATCTTATGGTCATGGCAGAGCTCCAACACGTTCACCTTCAAGGCTTCAGGAACCACAATTTTGCCTTTATGCCAGAACAAACCCTCACTACAACTGGCTGCAGGGACTGGGGGCATTCCCACAGAAGCCTGTCTGATCCGGGAGATAACGTCCCCTTGGAGGAGCAGGAAGTTCCCAGAAGGAAGGATTGTATCAGGAGTCTTTTCAGGGTCAGAAAACATGCACGACAGCGCATCCGGCTTAACATTCTTAGAACCAGGTCTATAGGTAATGTGGAATTGGAATCTGGAAAAAAAAAGAGCCCATCTGGCTTGCCGTGGTCTAAGTCTTTTGGCAGTTCTCAAATATTCCAGGTTTTTAAGGTCAGTGTAGACCAAGATAGGATGTGCAGCACCCTCCAATAGATAACGCCATTCCTCTAGAGCCGCCTTAATGGCCAGAAGTTCTCGGTCTCCAACGTCTAGTTTCTTTCAGATGACGAGAGTTTACGGGAAAAGAACGCCACCGGAAAGAGAAGGGCCCTGGCACCCTGCCGCTGAGAGAGCACTGCCCCCACGGCGATTTCTGAAGCATCAACCTCAAGGACGAAGGGCAAAGCTGGATCCGGATGTTTCAGAATAGAGGCAGAAGTAAATAGCGTCTTGAGTCTTTCAAAGGCCACCTGAGCCTCAGGGGTCCAAGAGAATCGGGTACCCTGCCTGGTCAGTTCGGTGATGGGAGCAATAATTGCAGAGAAACCCCTGATGAACTTCCGGTAGAAGTTGGAAAAGCCAATGAAGCGCTGTACACCCTTCTTGTCCACAGGCGCAGGCCAGTCCAGAATGGAAGACACCTTTTGGGGATCCATCTTGATGCCCTCCACTGATATAACCAGGCCCAGGAATTGGATGGACTGTCGTTCGAACTCACATTTTTCACGTTTTGCATAGAGCCTGTGTAACCTGAGTCGAGTTAAAACGCTACGGATGTGTCTACGGTGGTCCTTCAATGATGAGGAGAAGATTAAGATATCGTCCAGATATGCAATTACATATAAATCCAGGTAGTCACGAAAAATGTCGTTGACAAAATGTTGAAAGGTCGCAGATGTGTTACACAACCCGAAGGGCATGACAAGGTACTCGAAGTGCCCAAAACGAGTACGGAACGCTGTCTTCCATTCGTCTCCTTCTCGGATATGGATTAAATTATAAGCTCCGCGAAGATCTAATTTCGAAAAGATGACTGCAGACCCCAGCCTTTGGAATAACTCAGGTACCAGGGGTAAAGGATAATGGTTTTTAACAGTTATTTTGTTCAATTCCCGATAGTCAATGCAGGGACGTAGGGAATGGTCCTTTTTTTCAACTAAGAAAATGCCAGCACCGGCAGGGGAAGTAGAAGGACGGATAAACCCCTTTTTCAGGTTCTCATCGATATAATCTTTCAGCGTGCCTAACTCCTGCTCCGAAAAATTCTTCCAAAAGGAACTTCAGTGCCTGGTAACAATTCTATAGGGCAGTCATAAGGCCTGTGGGGGGGAAGTGTCTCTGCCCCTTTCTTGCTGAATACATCCAGAAAGTCTTTATAAGGTTCGGGAATGGACTGATGTAATTCCGGATCAACATCCAGACAGAGAAGCTGAGAGGAATCATTGGTTGGTCGGCCCAAGCAGTATTGTTGACAGTACTCAGAGAGAAACTTAACTCCTCCAGTGGCCCAGTTAATGCTTGGATTGTGGGCCTGCAACCAGGGTATACCCAGTATAATGGGAAACAGAGGGGAGGAGATGGCATCCAGATGTAGGTGCTCCTGGTGACAGGTGCCCATTGTAGCCAGCAAAGTCTCTTGCTTGACAGGACCGGAACTAAAAGCGGAGCCATCCGCTAGGTGTACAGCAAGCCCCTGAGCCTTGGGTAGAAGCGAGATGTGATGGTTGGCAGCGAAGGTCAGATCGATGAAGCAGCTGCATGCTCCGGAGTCAATGATGGCTGACACTGGAAAATTCCCTCCTGGAAGCTGCAATGTGATGAGAAGAGCAAGGTGAGAACCGGGTTTTTGCAGAACAGAGACATAAAAGAAGTGGAAACACACTTACGTGTCTTGTCGGGGCAGGCCCTGACATAGTGTCCAAGTTCCCCACAGTAGAGACATAGGTTGTGAGTACGTCTGCGTTGTTTTTCTTCAGGGGTCAGCGAGGGCCGAAGCAAACCGAGCTGCATCGGTTCAGCAGCTTCCAGAGCGGGAGCAGAAGAGGTGGAAGGAAACTGACCAGCAGAACTGGGAACCTTGGGGAGCATCCAGGTGGGACGGAAATGGCTGGAGGATCTCTCCGACCGGCGCTCCCTTAAGCGACGATCAATCTGAATGGAGAGATTGACTAATTCATCCAGGGTTTGTGGTATTCCCACCCGTGCCAACTCATCCTAAAGGGGGTCAGAAATCCCATCCGGAATTGGTGGCGCAGGGCGGCGTCATTCCAATCCGTGTCGGAACTCCAACGGTGGAATTCCACCGCATAGTCCTAGGCCGCCCTGCGACCTTGCTGGAGAGAGTGCAGTGCGGCTTCTGCAGTCGCGGTCAATTGGGGGTCCTCATATAGTTGAGACATGGCCAAGAAGAAATTATCAAGGCTATCCAGGGATCCAGATTTCTGCTCCAGCAGACAGTGGGCCCAGGTCTGAGGCTCGCCGGACAACAGGGATATTACAAAGCCCACCTTAGTTGCTTCTAGAGAAAATGTCCGGGGCTGCAGTGCAAAGCAAAGTTCACAAGAATTGCGAAATGCACGGTACTTGGTACGATCACCAGAAAATCTTTCAGGCGTAGGTACTCGTGGCTCAGGAGGAAGCATCACTACGGAGGGTGCGGATTAAAGGCCGGTGGAAGAGGTTCCTTGAGGATTAGATGAGGAGGACAAGGCTTGAACTTGCTCCTCCAACCTTGAGTAGCCTTCCTGGAGATTCAGGGTCAGACCAGCCAGGTGTCTGCATAATTCGTCCATGGGGGAGGCCCCCTGCCCGGACTCAGTCATGGCTGCCTGATACTGTCAGACTAGCACTTACCAGACCGGTGAGTCTGCTTAGGCAGAGGGTGGTCTCCCATATGTGTCCAACTTACAACCCCTGATAGAGTAGACAGGTGGCTGAGAGTGCGGAGTGGTAAGAGAGCCTGTGGTATGGATCCAGGAGCAGGAACTCACAGGAAACTCTAAGCAGCAGGTATAGGCAGGACACAGGCAAAAACTGGGTGCAGAGCAGGAACTGAGCAGGCAGGTCCGGGTACAGGCAGGATTCGGCAACAGGCGGACGGCAGAGGTACAGTAGGAGCAGGCAGGAGCGAGGTCAAACAGGCCGAGGTCAGGTGCAGGCAGAGGTCAGGGGTGTCCAAAGAAAGCCGGGTCGTCAGGAGATCAGGAAGCAGAAATGCAGGATGCAGGCAACGGAACAGGAACCGGGGAGCTGTTGATCAGGCAGCACCTGAATGAACTAAGCAGCAGACCTAAATAGGCCGATTGGCGCCAGGCCAAGGTCAGGTGCAGGCAGAGGTCAGGGGTGTCCAAAGAAAGCCGGGTCGTCAGGAGATCAGGAAGCAGAAATGCAGGATGCAGGCAACGGAACAGGAACCGGGGAGCTGTTGATCAGGCAGCACCTGAATGAACTAAGCAGCAGACCTAAATAGGCCGATTGGCGCCAAGCGCCGCGCACGGGTGCGCGCATAGGCACGCGCGCACCCGAGCGCCAGCACACATACCAGCGTCACCCGAAGCGCACACAACAGCGCGCACCGACGCGCACCGGCGCCAGCAGGAGCACGCATGGGTGCACACCGGCGCGCACCACCGCACGCACGGGAACGCGCACAACCGGACGCACCGCCGTACATCGGTGCACACCAGCGCGGGCAGCACCGCGACCATCCAGGTAACGTCCCTGACACCATCAAACATTGAAGGCATCTGACTGAACTCGTACAATACCAACGGGCATATGAATGCTGTCTTTTCCTGATCATCCGGGTGCATAGGAATCTGATAATACCCACTTTTTAAGTCTAGCACACTAAACCACTTAGCTCCAGTAAGGCACTGCAAAGCATCCGCCTCATCATTGGTCATCAGACAATGTACCATCTTCTCTAGAGTCTGATTAGTCCTTTATGTTTGGCCATTGGTCTCAGGATGATATGCTGAAGAATACCATAGCTTAATCCCCAGCTGAGAGCAAAGGGCCTTCCAAAACTGGGCTATAAACTGTTAATCGGTGCTCCATGGAGCCCGAAAACATGCTTAATGAATAAAGATGCCAGTTCTTTAGCAGATGGAAGTTTCGGAAGTGGAACAAAGTGAGCCATCTTACTTAACCTGTCTACCGCCACCCAGATCGTGGAACATCCCTGAGATGGAGTCAAGTCAGTGATAAAGTCCATAGATAAATGGGTCCAGGCACAGGTAGGTATTGGTAGAGGATGTAGGGGACCGGGGGATTAGAGGTACTGCTTCTGGCACAAACTTCACAGGCTGAAGGCTAAGGCCGCGTACACACGCGCGGACTGTTCGCCCAACCTTGTTCGTCAAACAGTTTCGGCAAACAGTCCGCTCAAAATTTGCATGAGCGGACTTGCCCACACACGAGCGGACTGTTTCAGCGAACTGTTTGCCAAACAGTTCGCTCAACTTTTGAAATGAACGGACTCGCCCACGTAAGGCGGAGCCAAGTCCGCCCATTTCGAGCGCGTGTACAGGTAGGCGGGGCCCGCGAAGGAGACGTCGCGGGCTCTGCCGCCTGGAATGGGCTTAAAGGGGAACCCCAACGCCGAAAAAAATCGGCGTGGGGGTTCCCCCAAAGTCCACAACAGACCCTTGTCCGAGCACGCTACCCGGCCGGCCAGGAAAGGGGGGCGAGCGAGCGCGCCCCCCCTCCTGAGCCGTACCAGGCCGCGTGCCCTCAACATGGGGGGTGCCTTGGGGAAGGGGGGGGCCGCGCGGCCCCCCCACCCCAAAGCACCTTGTCCCCATGTTGATGAGGACAAGGGCCTCTTCCCGACAACCCTGGCCGTTGGTTGTCGGGGTCTGCGGGCGGGGGGCTTATCGGAATCCGGGAGCCCCCTTTAATAAGGGGGCCCCCGGATACCGGCCCCCCACCCTATGTGAATGAGTATGGGGTACAATGTACCCCTACCCATTCACCTGTGAAATAAAGTACAAAAAAAAAACACAACACAGGGAAAAAATATTTTATTGCACAGCTCCGGGGGTCTTCCGTCTTCGGGGGTCTTCTCGCCGGACTCCTCCGCTATCTTCGTGTAGCTCTTTTACTAGCGGAGGAGCCCGGCTTTCTTCCTCCCCGCCGCCGGCCTCTTCTCCCGACTTCGGGGGTCTTGTCCCCCTCTTCGGTTCTTCTGCCGGGCCACCGCGCCTTCTTATAGCTCTTTTACAGGCGGTGGCCCGGTCTTCTGTCGCCGCCTTCGGTTCTTCTGTCGCCGCCTTCGGTTCTTCTGCCGGGCCACCGCGCCTTCTTGTAGCTCTTTTACAGGCGGTGGCCCGGTCTTCTGTCGCCGCTGTCGCCGCCGCCGCCGCCGCCGCCTTCCGTTCTTGTTCTTCTTGTTCTTCTTCTTCTTCTTCTCCTGGAGATGTTGACTCGACGAGCTCTCCGGCCGGAATGCCAGGGACACGCTCCGCTGCCACTTATATAGTGACAATGGGGCGGTGTCACATGGTATATGTCACATGGGTTGGTCACATGGGTTGATGTCACATGGGGACTATGACATCGTAAGGGGGCGGGGTCACCATGTGACCAACCCATGTGACATATACCATGTGACACCGCCCCATTGTCACTATATAAGTGGCAGCGGAGCGTGTCCCTGGCATTCCGGCCGGAGAGCTCGTCGAGTCAACATCTCCAGGAGAAGAAGAAGAAGAAGAACAAGAAGAACAAGAACGGAAGGCGGCGGCGGCGGCGACAGCGGCGACAGAAGACCGGGCCACCGCCTGTAAAAGAGCTACAAGAAGGCGCGGTGGCCCGGCAGAAGAACCGAAGGCGGCGACAGAAGAACCGAAGGCGGCGACAGAAGACCGGGCCACCGCCTGTAAAAGAGCTATAAGAAGGCGCGGTGGCCCGGCAGAAGAACCGAAGAGGGGGACAAGACCCCCGAAGTCGGGAGAAGAGGCCGGCGGCGGGGAGGAAGAAAGCCGGGCTCCTCCGCTAGTAAAAGAGCTACACGAAGATAGCGGAGGAGTCCGGCGAGAAGACCCCCGAAGACGGAAGACCCCCGGAGCTGTGCAATAAAATATTTTTTCCCTGTGTTGTGTTTTTTTTTTGTACTTTATTTCACAGGTGAATGGGTAGGGGTACATTGTACCCCATACTCATTCACATAGGGTGGGGGGCCGGTATCCGGGGGCCCCCTTATTAAAGGGGGCTCCCGGATTCCGATAAGCCCCCCGCCCGCAGACCCCGACAACCAACGGCCAGGGTTGTCGGGAAGAGGCCCTTGTCCTCATCAACATGGGGACAAGGTGCTTTGGGGTGGGGGGGCCGCGCGGCCCCCCCTTCCCCAAGGCACCCCCCATGTTGAGGGCACGCGGCCTGGTACGGCTCAGGAGGGGGGGCGCGCTCGCTCGCCCCCCTTTCCTGGCCGGCCGGGTAGCGTGCTCGGACAAGGGTCTGTTGTGGACTTTGGGGGAACCCCCACGCCGATTTTTTTCGGCGTTGGGGTTCCCCTTTAAGCCCATTCCAGGCGGCGGAGCCCGCGACGTCTCCTTCGCGGGCCCCGCCTACCTGTACACGCGCTCGAAATGGGCGGACTTTCCGAGCGGGAACAGTTTGCTCATTTCGAAAGTGGCCTACACACGGGCGGACTGTTCGCTCAAACACAGTTTCAGCGGACAGTTTTTCGGAATTTCCGAAAGACTTTGTCCGTCCAACTGTCTGCTGAAACTGTCCGCTGAAAGCCCACACACGGGCGGACTGTCCGCCCAAACACTGTTCAGCGGACAAGGTTGGGCGAACAGTCCGCCCGTGTGTACGCGGCCTAAAACATCCTGCCTAATCGATGGTCACCAGAGGTTGCAAGAGATAAACCCCCGGATGTGCTGCAGGTTTTGATGCATGTACCTGCTGCAATACCTGCAAATGAAGAGCGAGGGGCACAAAAAGCATAACAGAGGGAGTGGAGGGAGGGGCTTCAGCCTGGGCAGGTAACAAGGCTTCAGAGATGTCAGTCTGGGTGAAAACCAAAATCCTATCCTCAGAGATAATGGGTTGTGGAGGAAGTGGAGGAGGAGACTCTGATGAAAAGCTGCGAGACAAGGCATCAGCCTTAATGTTTTTTGGCCCTGATAAATAAGAGATTGTGAAGTCAAATCTGGAGAAGAACAATGACCACCTGGCTTGACGTGAGTTCAGTCTTTTAGCAGAACGGATGTATTCAAGGTTTTTGTGGTCAGTCAGAACTATGAATGGATACAAGCTCCCTCCGGCCATTGTCTCCATTCTTCCAAAGCTAGCTTTATGGCTAAAAGTTCTCTGTTGCCTATATCATAATTGTGCTCTGCTGAGGAATATGTATGGGACAGGAAGGCACAGGGGTGGATGGCAGCATTTACAGGATCTTTTTGTGACAGAAGCGCCCCCATCCCTACTTCAGATGCATCTACCTCCACAATAAAAGGCAGTTCAGGAACAGGATGGTGTAGAATTGGTGCAGAGGAAAAGGCTTTCTTCAACTGGATGAAGGCAGTCTGGGCTTCAGTAGTCCATTTAAACTTAGTCTGAGTCTTCCTGGTGAGAGAGGTGATGGGATGTGCAATGGTGGCAAAGTTCTTAAAGGTACTTGTTTGACATGGAATAAGCATTTCTCGGGCTTAACAAAAAGGGAATGAGCCTTTAATCAGGCCAATACTGAGCAGACGTGCCTCTGATGTGTTTCAAGATTGGGAGAGTATATCAAAATATCATCTAAGTATACAAGCATGAAGCGACCCAACAGGTCACGGAAAATGTTATTCATAAAGTTCTGAAAGACAGCTGGTGCATTCCTGATACTGAAAGGCATGACAAGACATTTTTAATGGCCATCCTTGGTGTTAAAGGCCATCTTCCATTCATCTCCTGCATGGATGTGCACTAGATTATAGTCTCCCCTTAAGTCTAGTTTGGAGAAGATTTTTGCTCCCTGGATTTGGGAGAACAACTCTGTGACTAGAGAAAGAGGATACCAAGCGGGAACAGTTATATTATTTAGATCTCTGTAATCAACGCAAAGCCTTAGTCCCCCATCCTTCTTCGAGACAAAGAAGTATCCTGCTCCTGCGGGAGAAGTGGAGGGACGGATGAAACCCTTAGATAGGTTTTCCTGGATGTATTCTTGCAAAGGAAGATTCTCTGGCTCAGACAGCGGAAAGACTCCCTCAAGGAGGTGTATTGTCAGGCAAGAGATCAATGGTACAATCATAACTGCGATGAGAAGGTAAAGCATCAGGTAAATCTACAGCATGAGTTTCCAGGGAAAAAGAGGTAATCAGAGTCTTATCAATAAAATTCTCAACGGCTCCAGAATCTACCAAGGCCAGCAGTTCATGAGCCCCTGTCCCAAAGTGAATGACAACAGGTAAAAGTATACAATTGTCCCCCTGGGGAGATGAAAGCAGACCTAGGGTGACCTCCTCACAATCACCTAGGTCCTGGAGTTTCCCGGACGTGTAGGACACGAATGGAACATATGACCCTTGAGGCCACAAACTAAGCAGAGTCCCATGTTACGCCGGCGTGTGTGTTCCTGGGCAGGTAACCAGGTAGAGCCTAGCTGCATAGGTTCTTCCTCAGATCTGGCACTGGAGGTGGAATAGTCAGGTGGCAAGGGAGGTATATAGTTTGCCACAGCCGTAGTTTGTTCTCGCCTCCTCTCTCACTGGCGGTGGTCAATTCTAATAGCTAGACACATAGCCTCCTCCAGTGACGCTGGGTAGGAGAAGTTGACCAGAGCATCCTTAATTGCATCTGAAAGGCCTATTCTAAACTGGCTGTGGAGAGCTGCATCATTCCAGCCAGATTTTTGGGCCCACCTGCAAAACTCTGAGCAATACATTTCAGCTGTGGTAGTTCCTTGCTGTAAGTTACGCAGGGATGATTCTGCAGTGGCAGCACGATCTGGATCATCATATAGCAACCCGTGGGCTTCAAAGAAGGAAATCACTGTTAGCAGGGCTCGATGATTCGGTTCCAGGTTAAAGTAAGGTGACCAGATTTTTAAAATGAAATCCGGGGACATACTTTTTTTTTACTAGTAATGGCAGCAATCAGCGACTCATAGCGGGACTGCGATATTGCGGTGGACAAATCGGACACTAATGCCGTGTACACACACGACCGGTTTTCCCGTCGGAATAAACTCCAAAGGTTTTTCCCGACAGAGTTACGATGGAGTTCCACTGAAACTGTCTTGCCTACTGTCAGGGCTGGCTTAGCCCTTCCTTCTCTGGGCGGACTGCTCAGCTGTCGGCTAATTGCCAGCTCCCATCTCTCTCCACATGTACCCAGCTGTTCCTGATTATGCTCGTCTGACCTGCCTACTTAAAGCTGGCCAGCTCACTTCACCTCTGCCTTTGCCTTGGTCACATCACAAGAAATCATCTCCTGCAGTTCTGTTTAAAGACTGGCTTGCTGATATCCCTTCTGGCTCCTTATCCTGCTTACTGTTGCTCTACTTGGATCCCTGACTTCTGGCCTGGCTGATTACCCGATCTGGTTATTGAACTCTGGCCTGGCTGACGACTCTATCCGGTTACCGGACTCTGGCTATGCTTTGACTACGCTTTTTCTATTTACCTTTTTATTTTTATTTAATAAACAAGTGTGATTTAATTGTACTTCTGTCTCGGTCTGATTCATGGTTTCTGACACCTACACACGATCACACCAAAGTCTGACTGTCTAGAACACGGTGATGTACAACACGTACAACGGGACTAGAAAAAGGAAGTTCAATAGCCAGTAGCCAATAGCTTCCGTCTCGTACTTGCTTCAGAGCATGCGTTGTTTTTGGCCGTTGGAACAGCATACAGACGAGCGGTTTTCCCTATAGGAAATGGTTCAGCCGGAAATATTTAGAACATGTTCTATTTCTAGGTCCGTCAGAATTTTCAAAAAAAAAAAATCAGATGAGGCCCACACACGATTGGAATATACGATGAAAAGATTCTGTTGGACTTTTTCTGTTGGACATTCCGTTCGTGTGTACGTGGCATTAGTGACACTTTTGACACTTTGCAGGAACCAGTGACACTAATACAGTGATCAGTGCTAAAAATATGTACTGTCACTGTACTAATGACACTGGCTGGGAAGGGGATAACATATAGGGCAATCAGTGGGTTAAATATGTGCCTAACAAGTGTTAGGGGAGGTGCTTTTACTAAGGGAAGACATAGATCCCTGTACCTGCTTTGCAGGAACACAGAATCAATGTCTTCCACACTGACAGAATGGCGAACTGCCTTGTTTACATAGGCAGGCCACTAGGCGAGTCCGCCAGATCCGCTGATTGACTCTGATACCCAGAAATGCAGGATCATGTATATAAGTGATCATCAGCATTATGATAACTCACAGGCAGTAGGCACTCTATCATGGCTCTGGCGGGCTCTGTCACAGTGTGTCACATAACATGGCTGCTGGGTGCTGATTTTGTTAACTTATGACCAATAAGTGCCGTTGCCTGTGAGTTCTGATGCCATCCATTATGCCAGAGAGACAGACACAGTGCAATGTAGTCTATTCACAGACACCCCCATAGCACACCTGTGTTGAAGCCTTGATGGCACTGGCAGCCCCACGATTGGATCTGCTTCCCCTCTATTCCTGCTGCTGGACATCTTCAGCTGAACTCAGCTGCCTCTCTCTGCCTGTCGCCTCTGCCTGCCTCACAGCCTCTCAGGTCTCACTCTCCGGCCCCCGGCTACTACTGGGTGTGGAGCAGAGGAAAATGACTCTGCCGGGGAAGGCAAGGAGATAAGCAAGCAGACGGCTGGCAGGTATTTGAGCCAGGGCAGAAGAACATGTGAGTGGAGCTGAATGGGCATGTGCCAGAAACCAAAGAAATAGTCCATCTGTTCCAAAAAGCACATCATCATCTGAAATGGACACAGATAATGGAAAAAATACACCCCCCTAAGCTAGTAGGAGCGGGGGGGGGGTATAATTCAGATTTTGCTTTTATTCTGCACTGACTGTCTTTGAAAATTGCCCCAGCTCCTGTTGAAGTCAAATCAGGGGACAAAACTGGGGACAGAATTGGTCCGGGGACAGTGTCCTCAATCCGGGGACTGTCCCCTGAAACCAGGGACATCTGGTCACCTTAGGTTAAAGGCCCAAGCCTGGGGGTCACCCTGTAGTAGAGAGATAATGATTTTAACCCTCTGAGTTTCAGGGTTAGACGAGGATGGTCTTAACTTAAAATATAATTTTCAGCTGTTTTTAAAGTTGCAAAACCCTTTACGGTCACCAGAAAACCAGTCAGGCAAAGGAATTTTTGGTTCAGATGCAGTTTTTGTAGCAGTGGTAGTAGGAGATTTCACCTTGGTGAGCTCTGTGGCCATCTGTGGCCTGAACTTGATGGGATAAACGGCAAAGTTCCTGTGAACACAACTGAGCCTGCTCAGGATCCATGATAGGTTTCCCTTTTAATCTATGGCTCCTGATAATGTCAGACTAGGAGCAGATAGCAGGTAACAGTTCTGCCCCATACACACTATCAGGCCGCGTACACACGTGGGGACTGTTCGCTCAACTTTGTCCGCTGAACAGTGTTTCAGCGGACAGTCCGCTCGTGTGTGGGCTTTCAGCGGACAGTTTCAGCGAACAGTCTGCTGAACAAAGTTTTTCGGAATTTCCGAAAAACTGTCCGCTGAAACTTTGTTTCAGCGAACAGTCCCCTCGTGTGTAGGCTTGTTTGTCAAACTAAGTTCCGCGCATGCTCAGAAAGGATTTACACGCCGAAGGTTGCATTGCAGTGTATAGGACGTCGTTTTCTAGTCCCGTCGTACGTGCCGTTCACGTCATCGCGCACGGTTTCAGTGGACTGTTCGTTCATCGTGTGTGGGCAAGTCCGTCCATGCTAAGTTTGAGTGGACTGTCCGCTGAAACTGTTTGACAAACAAAGTTGAGCGAACAGTCCCCGCGTGTGTACGCGGCCTCAGATTTTCTGATGAGTTTTTCCTTCATATTTACCAAAACCATGTAGTAGAAGGGCCTGCTTGATTGCATACAAATTGAAAATCCTAAGGTTTGACCTCATATTATATGGTTTTGGTAAATCTGAAGGAAAAACTCAGCAGAAAAACTGATAGTGTGTATCGGGGTTTCAGGTGTGCTGATTATGCAAAGAGTTCAAAGAACAAGAGCACATACCATGAGCAGGTCTAAGCAGAGCAGATCAGCTGGGACTTGTAGTTCACCGTTGCAGGTAAAGGTAGATGTTTGCTGGACCTTGTAGTTCACCGCTGCAGACGAGGATAGATGTAGCTCATCGCTGCAGACGAAGGTGCTTGTAGTTCACTTCTGTAGATGAAGGTAGATGTTAGCTGGTGCTTGTAGTTCACCGCTGCAGATGAAGATACTACAGTAGAATCAGGCAAAGTGTTGTCTAGGCAAGTTGGGTCATACACAGGTAGAACAGAATCCAAATGGTACCGAATCAGAAGCGAGCAAGCATTGTCAAATGAGCCAGGTCATATACAAAATACACAGAGCAGATATCAGCTGGATCAAACAGTGGAACACAAAAGTAAACTAACTACGAGCACTGATTGAATGTTGATGTTTTTTTTTTTTTTTTTACCACCTGCAAAGTAAAAGGCATAATGAGCTAGTATGCACCGCATACTAGCTCATTATGAAATACTTACCTTAGAACGAGGCCCCGACATCTGGCCCGATTCACGCCGAGGGAGCTGACATGCTCCCTCAGCGTTTCTTCAGAGTATCGCGGCTCCGGCGCTGTGAGTGGCCGGAGCCGCGATATCGTCACTCCCGCGCATGCTCGCGGGAGATTTCATCCCGGCCGGTCGGCCACTGCCGGATTTTCAGCCGAGAATCCCCCTTGTGCGCATGCGCCGCTGCAGTCAGAGGCGCATACCGAGGGGAATATCTCCTAAACCGTACAGGTTTAGGAGATATTTTTTTTTACCTACAGGTAAGCCTTATTATAGGCTTTCCTGTAGGTAAAAGTGAAAAAAAAGAGTATACAACCACTTTAAAGGTGTGCTGGCAAATCACTGTTGTTTCCCAGGCAAAGGCTGTGTCAGGTGAGTTGTGCTGGGTCCTAAAGGGATCCTAGTACTGACACTTACTACCAAAATGGGGGATGCATAGGGACACCGAAGTTCCCGAAAGACTCCTGCCCTTTTCAACTCTGCCAGCTGCTCTCTTAAGTCTTCCAGATCACTGAGAGGTATTCTCCTGGCCCGCTCTTGGAAGGGTTTGTCTTTCTAAAGCCGAATTCTATGTTGGGCGATTCTTGCGCATCCCACATTAAAATCATCTTTGGAAAACAGCTTCTCCCATCTCATCAGTTGAGACTTCATCCTTGCTTGCCAGGCAGGGGACAAGACCTCCACACATCACTGAAACTCCATCTGTAACTGCTGGCCACTCTTCAAATCCTTGGCTTCTTTAGGGAGTACAGCGGTGGCAGCACTCACCTGCCCTACCAGTATAGGGGCTCCCAAGGTAATAGGCTGATTAGTCACATTCTTCAAGTGGATGGGCACTTTCCTTTGTGTTCTGGACAGGTCTCGGGTAGGAACCAGCTCAGGGACCATTTCTAGTCCAGCCGTCCTGGCTTGCTCATCCGTCTCCAGCACCACAAAGGGGCACGATTGATCCCAAGTCAATGTGATGGTGGCCTTCACATGAGCAACTTCCCCAGCTGTAGTACCCTTTCCTTGGTTACCAATTTCCACAACCACCCCAATCCTCCTTTAGGGGCCCTCTTCTCTCTTGCCACTCACCAACAAGCTTCCAGCAACTGTGGGTGAATCTTGTTCTTGGTGGATCCATCCTCGCTCAGTTTTGATGATAACAGTCTTCTCACTAAGTAGGTATTGGTTCCCAATTTTGCCCAACCCCAGGTGGTCTGGGACACACAGCAGCCAAGGTGTTGAAAGCCTCTTCTTTTGCAGCAGCTGCTGGCCCAAAGGATATCAGGATAGGGATGTGGCCATCATATGGACATCTAGCAGTTCCAATTCGCTGGATCTCAAACTCTTCCAGCTTGTGTACGGGAATGTGGCTCAGGTGTTTGTCATAGAAATCCCGGTATAATAATGTGACCTGGACCCCTGTGTCTAGTAAAGCTTTGGTGTAGATGCCTTCTATTTGCACAGGCACAATCGGGGACGGCCCCACTAACTTTTTGGGAAACTGTCAGCAGTATCCTGAGTGGGGTTAAGATTACTGTTGCTTTCCTTTAATGCACTCTGTGGGGACCCAAGGTGGTGTCGCCAGACCGCTTTTGTGTGGGCCAGACTGACAAACTTTCTTAGGGATGTTCTGGTAGGACCTGACTGTGGCACTAGGTCATGGTAAAGCATCGACCCTCTGCGCCTGGCTCCCTTACCCAGGTGCCGGGTTACTTGACTGTGGGGATAACCAGAGTGATCGGGTCACTCTTCCCTTCTGCGGACTTGTTCTGGCCTTTCCCTTCTTTTGTTTCCTGGAGCTCTGTTTCTCATCAGGGTTCTCAGTTGGCTCCCTCACTGAGACCCCCTGGAGTTTCCCGCCGGCTGGTCTTTCAGAAGTTTCTGTAATGCCGCGTACACACGGGCGGACTGTATGGCCTACTTAGTCCGTCGAAACACATTTCAGCGGACAGTCCGCTCGTGTGTGGGCTTCAGCGGACTTTTTCAGCGTGCAGTCTGGCGTACTAAGTATTTCGGATTTTTCGAACTTCTGTCCGTCATACTTTGGTTTCAGCGGACAATCCGCTCGTCAGTAGGCTAGTTCGATGGACTAAGAATGGCGCATGCTCAGAAAGGATTTACACGGCGGAAGGGTGCATTGCTGTGTATTGGACTTCCTATTTCTAGTCCCATCGTACGTGCTGTACACGTCATCGCGCAAGCTTTCGACGGACTGTTTGTGCATCCGTGTGTGGTCAAGTCCGTTCATTCGAAAGTATGACGGACTGTCCGTCGGATTGTATGACGGACTAAGTAGGCCATACAGTCCGCCCGTGTGTACGCGGCTTTAGAGATTTCTGTAATATCTTCACCAACTTCTCCAATAGTTCAGCATTCACTTTCCTTTGTGGACACTGGGCTTTGAAGTGTCTGGGATCGCCAGACTTGTAGCACTTCCGAATGCCCATCCGCTCAGCCTGAGCTTTGGCCTGGGCTTCCATCACATGTAACAAAGCTTGTACTTGTTCTTGAACTTGAGCTCCACTTTATAAAGACTTGACGGGAGTAACTTTTGGGGTGGATTGCATTACAGAGGTCTTAGTGTGCTTCCCTGCTTAGACTCTTCATCACTTTCCACCACGCTGGCATCCACCTGAACCTCACTCTTCTGGGGTGTCTTTACTATGAGTCAAGCCTCCTGATTCTTTTTATCCAGGAGTGCCTCCTCTTCTCTCACCAACCTCATCAGCTCAGGGTAGGAAAGAGCCTCTTGGGTACCCTTCAAGAGCAATCAAAAAAAAGGCTTCCCCCTGAGTGGGTGGGATTTTAAATGACCATTAACTCCGGACACAAATGGACACAATAATATACAATTTTTATTCATAAATTACACAATGTACATAATATTACCAGGAAGTGCAAATGGGCTAAACAATGTCCTCCTGGTATATTAATAAATAAACAACCATATATACAGAACAAAATATGATTAAAATAATGCTTGTCCTATATCACCCACACCCGACGCGTTTCCAGTTGCTGATAATTCAGAACCTTCATCAGGAGTGAACAAACTTGATGATATAGCAATCTAGTGAGGTGTAAGTTTTAAAATGCCTGCCATTTAGAAAAATATAAGTATGTCTGAAGAGTACTTCAAATACTATCGAGAAGTCAACCAAGTACAGGATGTCCTGCAAATTACTTCCAGATCAGTTAGACGGATTCTATGGCAAGGGGGGTTTTTGTTTCTATGTGAGACATTAATTGGAACAAACAATGGCTATCTGGATGTTTCAAGTCCACCTTCATGTGTGTGTCAAGCTGAATTAGCATGTATATGACTTGCACCCAGGGTTGCCTTGTCCCATTCCCAGGAAATAAGCCCAAAAGGAAAACTGAAAGCTGTAGTCCAACCACAAATTACAAACAGCAAAGCAGTCCTCTATGTGCAGCGTATGGATGGCACTCCTTTCAAGAGCAATCAGAGCACGATAGGATGGTTTGGCCTGGCTCCTTGTAGGATCTGATCCAATTGGACTCTGTCCACCTCCCGG
Source organism: Lithobates pipiens (assembly GCF_037356315.1). Taxonomy (NCBI): domain Eukaryota; kingdom Metazoa; phylum Chordata; class Amphibia; order Anura; family Ranidae; genus Lithobates; species Lithobates pipiens. Next base: position 348,507,446 of record NW_027507903.1, read on the forward strand.
GGGTCGATACCTTTTTTTAAGATGATATGGTGCAGAATTTGATCCACCCGGGCAATATAGTCAGACAACTGCTCTCCCCTCCGCTGGTGGGTATACTCAAACTTGTACATCAGATCAGGTAACTTCTCTACCCTTTCATAAACTGTGTAGAGAGCCTCGATATGGTCCATGACAATCACAGTCTGGTTTCCCCCTCTTTAAGCTTCTGATGACATCCACATCTGGACTGCGGAGACTCTCGCCGATATGCTGTCTCTCCACCATTCCCGACACATTTCACTCCTCTATGGCTTGCATAGCTTGATCCACCCAGCTATCAAATTCTTCTTCCTCATCAGGTCTGGGGACATGGCCTGAGAAGGTCGGTAACCTCTGATATCCCTGATTGGCAGACTTGTTGTGACTCTGTATTAGGCTGTCAACTAGGCGACTTATGTCTAGATAGAAAGATAGAATGAAGCAGGAGGCATCCCCACCATTGGGCTTTCTGCTGCTGGACCGGTTGCATTTAGACTACCGGTAGTACATTGTGGCTTCACTTCCCAGTTCCCTACTGCGCATGTGCGAGTCATGCAGCACAATGAGAATGGACCACGCTGTCTCTGGGACCCATGTGTGTCCCAGCAGACAGTGCGGTGGGACAGGAAGAAGCATAGATTCCCGTGGGAGTCTATTCCCGGAAGTGGGTGCAAATACCTGTCTTAGACAGTTATCTGCACCCCCCTCCCCCCTGAAAGGTGCCAAATGTGACACTGGAGGGGGGGAGGGAGGCTGGAACTCTGCTTTAAGTGGATGGCCATGTCATGGTAGGTTTGCAGTTGTGCCATACTCTTTACATTTTTGGGTGATAGGTTGATCAGTGCTCCATGAGATGTTCAAAGCTTGGGATATTTTTTTTATAACCTAACCCTGCTTTAAAATTCTCCACAACTTTATCCCTGACCTGTCTGGTGTGTTCCTTGGCCTTCATGATGCTGTTTGTTCACTAAGGTTCTCTAACAAAGGGCTCTAAGGGCTTCACAGAAATGCTGTATTTATACTGAGGCTAAATTACACACGGGGGGCTCTATTTACTAATTAGGGGACTTCTGAAGGCAATTGATTCCACTACATTTTAGTTAGGGATATCAGAGTAAAGGGGGCTAAATACAAATGTATGCCACACTTTTCGCATATTTATTTGTAAAAAAAAATGAAAACCATTTATCATTTTCCTTCCACTTTACAAATATGTGCCACTTTGTGTTGGTCACATAGACTCCCATTTACGTTTTGTGGAAAATTTCAAGGGGTATGAATCATTTTTCAAGGCATTGTATTAGCCTAATTTTACGAAGAAATTTGTTTGTTTGTTTTTTCAATTTTTTAATATTTTTTATAGCAGAACATAAAAACAACACAGTGGTAATCAGATAACACCAAAAGAAAGTTCTATTTGTGGGAAAAATATGATACAGTATAAATTGTATTTGGGTACATCATTACATGACTGCGCAATTGCCAGTTAAAGTAAAGCAGTGCCGCATCGCAAAAAATTGCCTGTCATGAAGGGGTTCAGTAAATCTTCTGGAGGTCAAGTGGTTAAATATGCCCACCCTTACATTTTTGAATTAGGTAAGGTATTTAGGTACACTACTGATACAGTCATGGAACAAACTTAGCACTAACATTGCCCATTGACTAATTGTTGGTGTGGGTATTTTAATCTTACACACATTCTGTAGAGGGATCTTCAAAAAAAAAAAAGATCTTTGGACTTCATCTGTAATGAAGATTACTTTTTGGGGAAATTTGTATTTGTTAGCAGCTGACAGCTTTGGGGGGGGGGGGGGGGGGGGCGGCACAATACTTTGGCTTATAACCTACAGCTCTGTTCTTTGTCAATCTTGTTTGGCACTAAATTGTTACAGGATTAACATTTACACTGCATCAGTTGTATTTTTATACATATCATAATGTTTAGACACTAGCAGCTTCCAGATCTTAACAATGTGTTGTGATGAGATGCATTTGAGAACAGAGGATTTGCCTCTTCAGTATACTATGTAAACATTTCATGTACTGAGATACAGACAGTCTGTACATTGTGTCTATATTTAAAGGAGAAAAAAAATCTGTGTATTCTTAAAGTGGAATCCTCCCTAAAGCCTCGTACACATGATCGGAATGTTGGCCAACAAAACCATGGACTTTTTTCCGAAGGGCGTTGGCCCAAACTTGTCTTGCATACACACAGCACACAATTGTTGGCCAACAGTCACGAACGTGGTGACGTATTACATGCTTTTTCAGCTCTTTAGCGCCACTCCTTGGGTTCCTTCTGCTAATTTTATGTTAGTAGAAGCTTAGTGAGTGTTGATTTGCACTTTATTTAGCACTTTTCATTTTCTGCTTTTCAGTTCATTTCTGAATTCAGCAGACATGTTGCAGAATTGGAGGAGATGACATGTTATTTATTATTGGCCTTGGAGTTATTACTTTGACATTATTTTTTTTGGTTGAATAATGAGTTGATTTGGTATATTTTCTATATTTTTTGGATGCATAGAATGCACTTTTTGGTTAAGTTCTATTGGCAGATAGCATGTCTAATTTTATTTGTTTTCTTTTTTAATGCACAATAAAAAAAAAATTGTGTAGAATAATACTTGGCTATGTGTTTCTTCAAATGACAGTTTGGGAGTAGCCAATTACATTTAAAAAAATACAATGTAAAACTAAAAAAGGGACACCAACATAGTTGTATCTTTGATCTTAAAAACTACGGGATAATGGTGTTGTGATAACTTGCCCAAAAAGATAAAATAAATAATATTATTTTTGATATCACTAGAAATAAAAAGCCTTTGAAAATGTGTTTGCAATAACTCCATCAGTATCACCAGCAAAGCAGCTTTTATCCCATTAAAGAGGAAGAGAATGTGCGCTGCATTTCGAGATTTCATAATTTGCCATGTCATGAATGTTAATTCTCCATCACGAATGCTAGTTTACAAGGCCGACCGCTTCTGGCTCGTCCTTGCTTCCGAGCATGCCTGTTTCTACTTTGGTCTTTTGTCCGACGGACTTGTGTACACACGCTCGGAAAATCTGACAACAGACATTTGTCAGCGGAAAATTTTAAAAGCTGCTATCCAACATTTGTCTGTGGAAAATCCAACAACAATTGTCCGATGGAGCATGCACATGATCAGATTTTCCACCAACAGCCAATCATCACACATTTCCCCTCGGAAAAGCCGATCATGTGTATAAGGCTTAAGAGTAAAATATCTAATACTACAGGCATCCATGATCTAAGACTAACCTATCTAGCCTGGAAAGTGACGTCACCCATAGAATTACTCTGGGGCTTCATTTGTCGGCTGTGCCCTTTGCACCCACCTCCACAGCAAAGCCACAGGTCACAGGTCAGCGTGGAAATGGACCAGAGCGACTTCAAAAAAGGTATGCATAGTGATTTCTACCTTACAGGGCTAAATAGCTTATTCTTAGATTGTGGATGCCTGTAGATTAAGAGATTTTAGTGTTAGGGTGGACTTCTACTTTATTATTCACTGCCAGAATATTCTCTATCTGCAAATTGTATAAGGGCTTCTGTGTAATGCAGAGAGAATATTTTATTGCTGCCTTCCAAACATGTTACAAAGAATATAATAATAATACGCAACAAGGAATTTAAGGCCACAAAAATTCAAAATGAATGACAGATTGCAAAACATAGTAGGACAAACCCCCCAAGATTCTTCAATTACTGTATATTAATAGTAAAAAGGTCATGTCTGAGCATGTGGGCCCTTTACAAAATAATCTAGAGTGGGTGACTGGGGACAAAGAGAAGGCAAATTTATTATATACCTTCTTCAGCTCCGTATATACAAAGGGACATGGAGGAGCTCATAATAGGGATTATATTGACACATCCCCAAATGATCCACAATGGCTCAAAATGTATATGGTCCAGACATATTTAGACAAAATAAAGGTGGAAAAAGCACCTGGACCAAATGGCATACACCCACGGATCCTAAAACAATTGAACTCTGCCATTGTTTCAAATTTTTAGGGACACTTTAATGACTGGGATAGTAACACTGGATTGGCGTAGGGCCAATGTGGTGCCTAAATGTGGAGAATGCGTCAAATTGTTTCCGAGCATGCATCGGAATTTTGCGCGTCGGAATTGCATACACACGATCGAAAAATCCGATAGAAAGGTTTTCCGTCGGAAAACAAAAACAAAACAGGCTCTCAATCTACAGACCGTCGGAAATGCCGACAGAAAAATACCCATGGGCATACACAAGGTCGGAAAATCCGATGAAAAGCTCCCATCGGACTGTTTCCATCGGAAATTCTGGCCGTGTGTACGCGGCATTACTGTGATTACGTATATTTCAGGAAAAAACGAATTTCTTTGTAAAACAAAACTATTATCTCCTGTGATTTATACGCACTTTAAGAAATCAAAACTACTCTGTGGGTTACATGAAACAATCCTACTTTTAAGCAGTTTGCCATGAGGCATAAATGTTTATAAGCATGCATCTAATTTCTCTAACAAAATCCAGGAAGCAAACAGACAGCAGCTTCAGCTGCCCACAGTAAAAATGGTTGCAGCCAGACTCAGTGGAGGGAGATATCTGCAGCATATTTGGCAAGTACAGAATCACAGTATATATAACATAATATGCAAAGGGGTTGGAGGGATGCTTCAGAATGGCAAAAATATTTTTATTACAAATTATCTGAGCAGACTGCAGTTCCTGTTTAATAATAGCATGCAATGCCACTTTGGTTTCCAAAGCGAGCAAAGTCCTTTCTTGTATTAAGAGAGGTATGGACTCCAGAGAGAGAGATATTATTTTGCCCCTGTTCAAATCATTAGTAAGACCTCACCTGGAATATGCAGTTCAGTTTTGAGGACCGTTCACAAAAAGGAACTGAATTTCTTCTCTCTTGAGAAGAGGAGATTAAGGGGGGATGTGATCAACATGTATAAATACAAACTCAGAATGGCATAGTGTCTGTGAGAGTTTTTCAACCCTCTTTCAGTCAAGACCCCATTTAGAATTGTGCACAGTCCCAGAGAACAGCAGTCTGTGGGCTCCTTCATACCAGGAGGTGTGTCTGAGTGTGTGTTTTTTTGTGTGTTTCCGCACATTGCATTTTTAATAGCCAGCTCTATGCTCGTGAAACATGCAAAAAATGTGCTGACATATATAGTTACATAGTTATGATAAGGTTAAATAAAAATACCAGTTCATCCAGTTGAACCTGTTTGGGTGTGGGCATACATGTGTGTGTTTATGTCAATATGATTTCCAATATCCCTGTATATTGCATTTGATTAGATGCTCATCTAAAAAATTTTGTAATTACTAACACTCCTCACAGACACCAACTGAGGGTTTCTACATCCTTACCACTCTAACAGTACAGAACCACCTACACAAATTTAAGGTCAAACCACTTCTCATCCAACTTCATTGATTAGGCACGTGTCCTCATAAGAGACCTGAGACTGAACACTTTCCTCCCTATGCTAGAATCACTGTTGAGATATTTGTATATTTCTCCCATATCACTGACTAAAGGAGACGTATAGCCAAAGCTTTTTTGGTTATGCTTCTCCTATTGCTCACAGGAGTACAGTTTTTTTCTACACTCCTGTGACGCGTTTTCAGCCTACAGTGGGCTAAAGCCTGCTGTCGACTGATGTTATAGACCCAGTCCAGGCTCTGAAAAGATCCCGACCTTATGGTCACAATCCGCCCAGAAGCCTGGACTGGCAGCTGTCTCAGCCTCAAAGTAAGCCACTGAAAGCCTGAACCAGCCAGCCCTTGCACAGTCCACCACTCCAGTGAGCACTGGAGGGGCAGAACAGAAAGCCAGTGACTGACAGGCAGGCTGAAGATTGAAAACTGATCAGCAGTGTTTGATTTCTCTCTTCTCAGGCTTAAAGGCGGCGGGGAACAGATGCAGCTGCGATCAGTGCTGCACCCATCTAGGAAAGTATGATTCTTTATTTTTTCTAGAAAAAACAAAAAGATATCCCCTGGGTGGGGTTTTTAACAGCATATATTACCTGTGAGGGCTGATATACACAGTAGGAATAACTACTGAGATGACGCGGAAAGTTTGTAATACAATTATTTATTGATAAAAGAATTAAATGGGTGACACGGTGGTCAGGAAATTGAACTCCACTTGGTGAATAATGGTACATGTATAGACAGGGAAATTACATCATATGAACCCCATTACATCTGTATACACAGTAAAACATAGATAAAAGTAATCCTTTACGCGTTTCGACCCACTCAGGGGTCTTCTTCAGAAGGTTTATCTATTGTAAAAGAGAGGACAAACATAAATATATATCCATACATTATGATATATTGAAGGTAACCTACTATAGACAGAGTGAATGTCTGATATAGTGATATTGTACAAATATCGGTTACTATATATCACAGGTGAATACCTGTATAATCCACGGTGGAGATCCTCTTTAAAAGACAGGAATATGCTCAGACACATCCCTCATATCAATCATTCATTGATGTGCCACAGCTCATCTAGCTGGTATAGGTCGCTGTGTCCTACCATCAAAGGAGGGCAGGGAAACGGAATCCAACAAACGGGATGGCTTGCGAGGGATCACATCCCTAATTCCACCTCCTGTGTGTAGGTTGGAGGGGAGTATAGACGTGGACAGCCCAGGGTCAAGGGCGACACCCTGCAGTAGGACAAAATATAGAGGTAATAAAAAAGTTTTTATATGTATAAGTGTATATAAAATACACTAATTGGGTACTATCTGGCCTATAAATGGAGAACACAGGTCCCACCAGAATAGTGTATAAATAGAGAAACTTGTGTATGGATTCCCAGATAGATCAGCACACTATGAAACCAAAAAGAGTGAACAACCATAGAAAAAATCATAGAAAAAACACCTGTGAATGACACGGAAGTGTGAAGAAACTATAACCGTGAGAGTAAAGAAACAAAACAAGGGAAAGAAAAAACAAAAAAAGAAAAAGGAAAGGAAAGAAAAAGAAAAGCCAAATACATCACATGCCACAGTGAGCACAGATCAGAAAAGGCTGAATGAAATGGTGAAGCTGTCTGTGTAATTACCTATGTAATCTTGCAATACGTGCTCATGTGTTGGATGAGCCCAAAAAAAAAAAGGCAATATATTAAAACAGGAGGAAGAGGTCCTGCGAATTTGCGCAGGTCCACCCCTTTCTATTCAGGAACCGTGCAAAAAAAGAGGGAGACTTTCGTCTACAAATAAATAAAAATAATAAAGAGTGAGCAATACAACAACCCAATTGTATCAGAAAGTAGTTGCAGTGTCAGCAAAGACAGACCAGTAGCTTACCCTCAAGCATAATGTCAGTGTATCAGGTGTCCTGTCACAGATGGAATGAATTCCTTATCCATGAAGGTGAGGTATAAATACCTTATATCTAATTGGTTCAGCTGGCTCCATTACAAGCCCAGCTGAATCAGTTGTAAGCCCTATCAGGGAGTCCTGCCCTTCTGTCAGTCTAATAATTCAGTCGCCATCTTGGGCGACCGGATGTGGTCCCCCCGGCGTTCTGGAAATGACCCTTCCAACATGGCGGAAGGGTACCCAGCTTTGTCGCACCGGCGTGACGTCGGCACGTCACTTCGCACGCGCAAAACGCGCGTGCGAAGTGAAGCGCCGCGTCCAAAGCTGTCCCAGAATGCCGCCGGCCAGATACAATCCCCCAGGGGGGTGGGTGGGATCACCCCGCTCATACCTGGGATCACAGGGGAGGGGCATGCGCGCACAATATGCCCCGCCCCTTCTCTGGCCGGGAAGCCATGCCGAAGGGGTCCGCCCTATATGCGACGCCAAGAGAGCACAACAGGTGGCACCATCTAGAGGAAAGAAAGGAGAGGTGCGTCTGGACATCCTGTCAGCAAGTAAAAAGAGCACATGTTAAATGAAACTATATCAAATAAAGACAACCGCTAAATAGTAAATATATATTACAGGTAATCTGAGCATACAAGAGAACAACATCTACTTAATGGTGTATAACTGGACATAACACAATGTTTCTAATGTGGCACAATCACAAGGGAATGTTACATATTTCTCTAAGGCATTGAATATAAATGAAAAAATGTATAAAGATAAAAATAAAATATAAATAGATAAATGACTGGGTAAGTAAGCAGCCCAATTTCCATAAATGTATACGTAAATATATAATGAGTCATGTATCTACTCTTGAGGAATACAAGGAAATTCCTAAATGGCGACTAAATCGCAAAGCCGCAAAGTATCAAACTCAGTCTCAAAACTGGACATTGTGTTATTCCAGTCATCACCTTGAAAACTATTCGTTGTGGTTAATAAACAACACAACAATTACCGAATGAGTGCCAATTCAAACAGTATTACACCAAGTTGAACTCATATCTCGAACCTCTTGTGTTACCGAATGAGGAAGGGTGTTTAACCACCCGGTTTCGTACTAGAAAAAAGAAAAAAGGCAGTAACACCCCAATAAAGGGTCAGAGGGCGCTGGTCACCCCTAATAAGTAAAGAAAAAACAAAAAGATATCCCCTGGGTGGGGTTTTTAACAGCATATATTACCTGTGAGGGCTGATATATATACACAGTAGGAATAACTACTGAGATGACGCGGAAAGTTTGTAATACAATTATTTATTGATAAAAGAATTAAATGGGTGACACGGTGGTCAGGAAATTGAACTCCACTTGGTGAATAATGGTACATGTATAGACAGGGAAATTACATCATATGAACCCCATTACATCTGTATACACAGTAAAACATAGATAAAAGTAATCCTTTACGCGTTTCGACCCACTCAGGGGTCTTCTTCAGAAGGTTTATCTATTGTAAAAGAGAGGACAAACATAAATATATATCCATACATTATGATATATTGAAGGTAACCTACTATAGACAGAGTGAATGTCTGATATAGTGATATTGTACAAATATCGGTTACTATATATCACAGGTGAATACCTGTATAATCCACGGTGGAGATCCTCTTTAAAAGACAGGAATATGCTCAGACACATCCCTCATATCAATCATTCATTGATGTGCCACAGCTCATCTAGCTGGTATAGGTCGCTGTGTCCTACCATCAAAGGAGGGCAGGGAAACGGAATCCAACAAACGGGATGGCTTGCGAGGGATCACATCCCTAATTCCACCTCCTGTGTGTAGGTTGGAGGGGAGTATAGACGTGGACAGCCCAGGGTCGGGGCATATTGTGCGCGCATGCCCCTCCCCTGTGATCCCAGGTATGAGCGGGGTGATCCCACCCGCCCCCCTGGGGGATTGTATCTGGCCGGCGGCATTCTGGGACAGCTTTGGACGCCGCGCTTCACTTCGCACGCGCGTTTTGCGCGTGCGAAGTGACGTGCCGACGTCACGCCGGTGCGACAAAGCTGGGTACCCTTCCGCCATGTTGGAAGGGTCATTTCCAGAACGCCGGGGGGACCACATCCGGTCGCCCAAGATGGCGACTGAATTATTAGACTGACAGAAGGGCAGGACTCCCTGATAGGGCTTACAACTGATTCAGCTGGGCTTGTAATGGAGCCAGCTGAACCAATTAGATATAAGGTATTTATACCTCACCTTCATGGATAAGGAATTCATTCCATCTGTGACAGGACACCTGATACACTGACATTATGCTTGAGGGTAAGCTACTGGTCTGTCTTTGCTGACACTGCAACTACTTTCTGATACAATTGGGTTGTTGTATTGCTCACTCTTTATTATTTTTATTTATTTGTAGACGAAAGTCTCCCTCTGTTTTTGCACGGTTCCTGAATAGAAAGGGGTGGACCTGCGCAAATTCGCAGGACCTCTTCCTCCTGTTTTAATATATTGCCTTTTTTTTTGGGCTCATCCAACACATGAGCACGTATTGCAAGATTACATAGGTAATTACACAGACAGCTTCACCATTTCATTCAGCCTTTTCTGATCTGTGCTCACTGTGGCATGTGATGTATTTGGCTTTTCTTTTTCTTTCCTTTCCTTTTTCTTTTTTTGTTTTTTCTTTCCCTTGTTTTGTTTCTTTACTCTCACGGTTATAGTTTCTTCACACTTCCGTGTCATTCACAGGTGTTTTTTCTATGATTTTTTCTATGGTTGTTCACTCTTTTTGGTTTCATAGTGTGCTGATCTATCTGGGAATCCATACACAAGTTTCCCTATTTATACACTATTCTGGTGGGACCTGTGTTCTCCATTTATAGACCAGATAGTACCCAATTAGTGTATTTTATATACACTTATACATATAAAAACTTTTTTATTACCTCTATATTTTGTCCTACTGCAGGGTGTCGCCCTTGACCCTGGGCTGTCCACGTCTATACTCCCCTCCAACCTACACACAGGAGGTGGAATTAGGGATGTGATCCCTCGCAAGCCATCCCGTTTGTTGGATTCCGTTTCCCTGCCCTCCTTTGATGGTAGGACACAGCGACCTATACCAGCTAGATGAGCTGTGGCACATCAATGAATGATTGATATGAGGGATGTGTCTGAGCATATTCCTGTCTTTTAAAGAGGATCTCCACCGTGGATTATACAGGTATTCACCTGTGATATATAGTAACCGATATTTGTACAATATCACTATATCAGACATTCACTCTGTCTATAGTAGGTTACCTTCAATATATCATAATGTATGGATATATATTTATGTTTGTCCTCTCTTTTACAATAGATAAACCTTCTGAAGAAGACCCCTGAGTGGGTCGAAACGCGTAAAGGATTACTTTTATCTATGTTTTACTGTGTATACAGATGTAATGGGGTTCATATGATGTAATTTCCCTGTCTATACATGTACCATTATTCACCAAGTGGAGTTCAATTTCCTGACCACCGTGTCACCCATTTAATTCTTTTATCAATAAATAATTGTATTACAAACTTTCCGCGTCATCTTAGTAGTTATTCCTACTGTGTATATATATCAGCCCTCACAGGTAATATATGCTGTTAAAAACCCCACCCAGGGGATATCTTTTTGTTTTTTCTTTACTTATTAGGGGTGACCAGCGCCCTCTGACCCTTTATTGGGGTGTTACTGCCTTTTTTCTTTTTTCTAGTACGAAACCGGGTGGTTAAACACCCTTCCCCATTCGGTAACACAAGAGGTTCGAGATATGAGTTCAACTTGGTGTAATACTGTTTGAATTGGCACTCATTCGGTAATTGTTGTGTTGTTTATTAACCACAACGAATAGTTTTCAAGGTGATGACTGGAATAACACAATGTCCAGTTTTGAGACTGAGTTTGATACTTTGCGGCTTTGCGATTTAGTCGCCATTTAGGAATTTCCTTGTATTCCTCAAGAGTAGATACATGACTCATTATATATTTACGTATACATTTATGGAAATTGGGCTGCTTACTTACCCAGTCATTTATCTATTTATATTTTATTTTTATCTTTATACATTTTTTCATTTATATTCAATGCCTTAGAGAAATATGTAACATTCCCTTGTGATTGTGCCACATTAGAAACATTGTGTTATGTCCAGTTATACACCATTAAGTAGATGTTGTTCTCTTGTATGCTCAGATTACCTGTAATATATATTTACTATTTAGCGGTTGTCTTTATTTGATATAGTTTCATTTAACATGTGCTCTTTTTACTTGCTGACAGGATGTCCAGACGCACCTCTCCTTTCTTTCCTCTAGATGGTGCCACCTGTTGTGCTCTCTTGGCGTCGCATATAGGGCAGACCCCTTAGGCATGGCTTCCCGGCCAGAGAAGGGGCGGGGCATATTGTGCGCGCATGCCCCTCCCCTGTGATCCCAGGTATGAGCGGGGTGATCCCACCCGCCCCCCTGGGGGATTGTATCTGGCCGGCGGCATTCTGGGACAGCTTTGGACGTGGCGCTTCACTTCGCACGCGCGTTTTGCGCGTGCGAAGTGACGTGCCGACGTCACGCCGGTGCGTCAAAGCTGGGTACCCTTCCGCCATGTTGGAAGGGTCATTTCCAGAACGCCGGGGGGACCACATCCGGTCGCCCAAGATGGCGACTGAATTATTAGACTGACAGAAGGGCAGGACTCCCTGATAGGGCTTACAACTGATTCAGCTGGGCTTGTAATGGAGCCAGCTGAACCAATTAGATATAAGGTATTTATACCTCACCTTCATGGATAAGGAATTCATTCCATCTGTGACAGGACACCTGATACACTGACATTATGCTTGAGGGTAAGCTACTGGTCTGTCTTTGCTGACACTGAAACTACTTTCTGATACAATTGGGTTGTTGTATTGCTCACTCTTTATTATTTTTATTTATTTGTAGACGAAAGTCTCCCTCTGTTTTTGCACGGTTCCTGAATAGAAAGGGGTGGACCTGCGCAAATTCGCAGGACCTCTTCCTCCTGTTTTAATATATTGCCTTTTTTTTTTGGGCTCATCCAACACATGAGCACGTATTGCAAGATTACATAGGTAATTACACAGACAGCTTCACCATTTCATTCAGCCTTTTCTGATCTGTGCTCACTGTGGCATGTGATGTATTTGGCTTTTCTTTTTCTTTCCTTTCCTTTTTCTTTTTTTGTTTTTTCTTTCCCTTGTTTTGTTTCTTTACTCTCACGGTTATAGTTTCTTCACACTTCCGTGTCATTCACAGGTGTTTTTTCTATGATTTTTTTTCTATGGTTGTTCACTCTTTTTGGTTTCATAGTGTGCTGATCTATCTGGGAATCCATACACAAGTTTCCCTATTTATACACTATTCTGGTGGGACCTGTGTTCTCCATTTATAGGCCAGATAGTACCCAATTAGTGTATTTTATATACACTTATACATATAAAAACTTTTTTATTACCTCTATATTTTGTCCTACTGCAGGGTGTCGCCCTTGACCCTGGGCTGTCCACGTCTATACTCCCCTCCAACCTACACACAGGAGGTGGAATTAGGGATGTGATCCCTCGCAAGCCATCCCGTTTGTTGGATTCCGTTTCCCTGCCCTCCTTTGATGGTAGGACACAGCGACCTATACCAGCTAGATGAGCTGTGGCACTTCAATGAATGATTGATATGAGGGATGTGTCTGAGCATATTCCTGTCTTTTAAAGAGGATCTCCACCGTGGATTATACAGGTATTCACCTGTGATATATAGTAACCGATATTTGTACAATATCACTATATCAGACATTCACTCTGTCTATAGTAGGTTACCTTCAATATATCATAATGTATGGATATATATTTATGTTTGTCCTCTCTTTTACAATAGATAAACCTTCTGGAGAAGACCCCTGAGTGGGTCGAAACGCGTAAAGGATTACTTTTATCTATGTTTTACTGTGTATACAGATGTAATGGGGTTCATATGATGTAATTTCCCTGTCTATACATGTACCATTATTCACCAAGTGGAGTTCAATTTCCTGACCACCGTGTCACCCATTTAATTATTTTATCAATAAATAATTGTATTACAAACTTTCCGCGTCATCTCAGTAGTTATTCCTACTGTGTATATATATCAGCCCTCACAGGTAATATATGCTGTTAAAAACCCCACCCAGGGGATATCTTTTTGTTTTTTCTTTACTTATTAGGGGTGACCAGCGCCCTCTGACCCTTTATTGGGGTGTTACTGCCTTTTTTCTTTATTTTTTCTAATCCCATATTTTTCTTTTAAGCATCTTTTTTCCAGGGAGAATAAGATTAATGCTTGTTGTCGTTTTTCATAGCTGAGGTTCTCTAGTCCTTTTATTGGTGTTGTTGCTCTTCTCTGCTCTCTCTAATTCCAGCATATTCTTCCTGAGGACTGGTGACCAGAGCTGGATGGCATACTCAAGATGTGGCAGGACTGGCTCATCCCCGGTTCGGTTCGCACCAGAACTTTTGAACGGACCGAAAATTTGTGCGAACTTTAGAACCCCATTGAAGTCTATGGGACTCGAACGTTCAAAATAAAAAGTGCTAATTTTAATGGCTAATATGCAAGATATTGTCCTAAAAAAGGTTTGGGGACCAGGCTCCTTCCCCAGGTGACATGGGTCAATGCCTAAAATGTTTTTTAAAAAACTGCAGTTTTTCGGGAGCGCTGATTTTAATGACGATTAAAGTGAAAAAAAAGTGAAATATTCCTTTAACCACTTGCTTACTGGGCACTTAAACCCCCCTCAGTCCCAGACCAATTTTCAGCTTTCAGCGCTGATGCACTTTGAATGACAATTGCGCGGGCATACAACACTGTACCCAAATGAAATTTTTATCATTTTTTTCCCACAAATAGAGCTCTTTTGGTGGTATTTAGTTACAGCTCGGAGTTTTATTTTTTGCTAAACAAACAAAAAAAGATGCAAAAAAAAAAAAATCATGTTTTAATAGTTTGTTATAAAATTTTGCAAACGGGTCATTTTTCTCCTTCATTGAAGTGCCCTGATTAGGCGGCACTGATGGGCTGCATTGGTGGGCACTGATGGGCTGCATTGGTGGGCACTGATGGGCTGCATTGGTGGGCACTGATGGGCTGCATTGGTGGGCACTGATGGGCTGCATTGGTGGGCACTGATGGGCTGCATTGGTGGGCACTGATGGGCTGCATTGGTGGGCACTGATGGGCTGCATTGGTGGGCACTGATGGGCTGCATTGGTGGGCACTGATAGGCATAGTTAAGGCGGCACTAATAGGCACAGATAAGGCGGCACCGATGGGCACAGATAAGGCGGCACTGATGGGCAAAGATGGGCACAGATAAGATGGCATGGATGGGTGGCACGGATAAGTGGCACGGATGGGTGGCACGGATGGGCACTGATAGGTACCACTGATAGATGGGACTGATGGGCACTGATAGGTGGCACTGATAGGGGGCACTGATGGGCGGCACTGCTGGGCACTGATGGGCGGCACTGCTGGGCACTGATGGGCGGCACTGGGTCGCAGCACCTTTGAGGCAGATTGTGGGCACTGCTGGGTGGCACTGCTGGGTGGCACTGCTGGGTGGCACTGTGGGTGGCATTGTGGGTGGCACTGTAGGTGGCACTGTGGGCACTGATGGGGGGGGCACTGATGGGGGGCACTTACTTTTATTCAGGATGGCATGGCGGTGGGCAGGTGGGCACTGGCAGGGGGCAGGTGGTCAGCTGTATTGCTGGCCGTGATCGGGACTGATGTCCCGATCACGGCCGCCGGTGATCGGCTTTTTTTTTCTCTCCTCGCGCTGTCAGCGCGAGGAGGAATAATAGCCGATTACCGGCTCCGTTCTATCACATGATCAGCTGTCATTGGCTGACAGCTGATCACGTGATAAGGGGTCGGGATCGACCCCTTGCACGGATCGGTGATCAGGCGAGTCTCACGGACTCGCCGATCACAGAGCGCGCCGCGTCGTATCCGGGACGACGTCAATAGACGTAGTCCCGGAAATGTAGGTCCGCGCTAATGCCGTCATTTGGCAATAGCGCGGATCTGTAGTGGTTAAATATTGTGTCTGGGGGTGTCTATAGTATGCCTGTGAAGTGCCATGTTTTTCCCGTGTTTAGAACAGTCCCTGCACAAAATTACATTTAACGGAAAAAAAGTCATTTAAAACTGCTTGCGGTTTTAATGTCATGTCTGGTTCTGGCAATACGGATTAAAATCATTGAGAACAAAATGCCATGGGTAGCCCCCCTGCCCATTACCAGCCCCTTTGGGTCTTGTATGGATATTAAGGGGAATCCCGGACCCAAATAAAAAAAAAAAAAGGAAAGGCGTGGGGCACCCAGGTCCTATATACTCAGAACAGCAGTATACAGGCGGTGCAAACAGGACAGGGACTGTGTAGGTTTGTTGTGTTAAGTAGAATCTGTAATTTTTAACGTGTAGTTCCAGCCAAAAAATAAATTTTTTTACTTTTTTGGAAAACAAAGGGAACGGTTATCACCCCTGTATAATTTTTTTTGCCGTCCGTATTTTTTCATCTCACTTCCCGTTTGCAAGTAGGAGACATTTGTAAGTTGGATGTTTGAAAGTAGGGGCCTGCCCTATATGCTCTGCAGAAATGGGGGCCTAAGGTGTTGGTGTTGCCACAACACTGTAAGCCCTCAAAGTGACTCTTGGTGGGTGCTGGAGCGCCCTGCTGTGAACGATTATATCAGGAATTGTAATTACATGCCATTGTTGAACAGTGGTAGAAAAATTGGGCCTTTGGTGGTTGTGGTGGTAGTGCTGGTGCCACAACACTATAAGTCCTCACAGTTACTCTTGGTGGGCGCAGGAACGGGCCCTGCTGTGAAATATTATATCAAAAATTTTAATTACATGCCCCTGTTAAACAGAGGCTGAAAAATTGGGCCTTAGGCACTGCTTGCTGGTGCCACAACACTGCAACCTCTCCCAGATACTCTAGTTGGAGTGCAGGAATGAGCCCTGCTGCAAAGCATTGCATCAGAAATTGTATTACATAACCCCTGTTAAACAGGGGCTGAAAAATTGGGCTGGTGGCACTGGTGCTGGTGCCACGACACTGCAACCTCTCCCATATACTCTATTTGGAGTGCAGGAATGAGCCCTGCTGCAAAGCATTGCATCAAAAATTCTAATTACACGCCCCTGTTAAACAGGGGCTGAAGAATTGGGCTGGTGGCACTGGTGCTGGTGCCACGACACTGCAACCTCTCCTATATACTCTATTTGGAGTGCAGGAATGAGCCCTGCTGCAAAGCATTGCATCAAAAATTGTAATTACACGCCTCTGTTAAACAGGGGCAGAAAAATTGGGCTGGTGGCATCACCCAGAACCAAAAATGTTCTTCCAAGATATCAGCGGGATCATTGAAGAGGAAGAGGATAATCAGTCAACATAACAGGACAGTCACTCAGCATCAGCATAGGCAGTCTTGAAGGGATGTGACATTTAAAAAAAAAAATTATTCGGTTACATCAACTTCAGGTGCTTGGTAGCTGGCGGTGATCCAAGACTGATTCATCTTTATGAAGGTCAGTCGATCAACCGAGTCAGTGGACAGGCGCACCCTGTGATCGGTTACAAAGCCACCAACAGCACTGAAGGTGCGTTCCAAAAGAACGCTGGATTCAGAACAGGCCAGGAGCTCAATTACATACAGTGCCAGTGATCCATCCTCAAGACCCAGTAAGCCAGAGGATTTTCGGTGGAAAAGGTGTCCAAGTCTGACCTTGCCCCTAGGTATTCCTGCACCATGTAAATCAGACGCTGGCGATGGTTGCTGGAACCGATCACACCTTGGGGCTGCGTACTAAAAAATTGTCTGAATGCATCGGTCAGATGGCCACCTTCTCCACCGCTCCTTCTGTGACTGACCGAAGCCTCAGCAACATGTTGTCCAGGACCAGGAGTTTGTAACCTCCCAGTCTCTGGGAACGCATTGCACAGACCTTTCTGCAAGGCTTCCCGGAGATGTCTCATCCTCTGCTCCCTCTGCAATAGCAAGATAAGGTTCGCAACCTTACCCTTGTACCGTGGATCAAGGAGAGTGGCCAGCCAGTAATGGTTCCTTTCCTTGATCCTAAGAATACGAGAATCCTTCCGCAGGCTTTGCAGGATCAGGGAGGCCATGCAGCATAGGTTAGCTGAGGCATGCGGTCCGGAGTCCTCTGAGTCACTAAGGACAACATGATTCGCAGCCACCTCCTCCCAGCCACGTAGAAGTCCATGGTTTTCTTGGGACTGTAAATCATCCCTAAAAGACTGCTGCTGCTGATGCTGAGTGCCAGGCTCCACCTTCATGCTGACACAATCCTCCTGCTACTCCTCATCCTTTTCCTGTGTGATGGGTGGGACAGCAGGAACACAATCTGGATAAAGGGGGCCTTGAGAGGCAAGGAAGTCCTCCTCTTCCTGCCTCTGTTCTGCCTCAAGTGCCCATTATTCCATGCAGCGTATGCTCCAAGAGGTGGACAAGAGGTACAGTGTCACTGATGCACGCACTGTCACTGCTCACCATCCTTGTGGCCTCCTCAAACAGTGACAGGACAGTGCATGCATCCCTGATCATGCCCCACTGGCGTGGTGAGAAAAAAACGAGCTCCCCTGACCCTGTCCTGGTGCCGTAGTCGCACAGGTATTCATTGATGGCCCTTTGCTGCGTGTGCAGCTGCTGCAGTATGGCCCACGATGAGTTCCACCTGGTGGGCATGTCACATATAAGGCGGTTCTTGGGCAGGTTCAACTCCTTTTTGAGCTCAGCCAGCCGAGCACTGGCATTAAATGATCGGTGGAAATGCACACAGACTGGCCTGCCTCAGGACATCCTGTAAGCCCGGGTACCTGCCCAGGAACTGCTGCACCACCAGGTTAAGGACGTGAGCAACACAGGGCACATGGGTCAGTTGTCCCTGTCGGAGGGCGGAGAGGATGTTGGTGCCATTGTCACAAACCACCATTCCTGGCTTAAGCTGATGAGGCGTCAACCACCTCTCGGCCTGCCCCTGCAGAGCTCACAAAATATCTGCCCCAGTGTGGCTCCTGTCCCCCAAACAAACCAGCGCAAGCAAGGCATGACATCTTTTTGCCTGCATACAGACAGAGCGGCATCAAATGAGTATGAGGAGCAATGTAGGACTCCGGGGGGAGGCACCTGACCAACGTATCAGGGCCAGTGCTGTAACCCGTGTTGCTGAAAGCTATTGGATGTAGGAATAGTACTCCACTAGACGTCCCCAGGTGTGAAGCAAGTAAGTAATACTCATGTAGCGATAATATGATATGAAGGTGGTAATCCTAACATCACGCCAACCAGGTATTCCCAGGGGTCGTTCGCCGGTCCAATGGTCTGTCCTCAATACCTCCCCCAGTCGCCGGGGGAGACCTTCTTGGGGTCCTTTAAGCATTGTGGTGGTACGCCGCTGGGGATGTGTGTTTTTCTTGAGGAAGGTCATTTGGAGCGAAACTAGTCGAAACACGTCACCACTTGTACCAACTTAATTGCTGTTAATTGATTTTATTGTCCTAATAAATTTTGTTTGTATTTTACTTGTGTTATATCACCTTATTATCTATATTCTCTACACGTACCGTAATAGTCCGCTAGCTCATTGTTGTTTTTTGGGTAGTCTGATATGGGAACCAGGCTCCCTGCCCCTTTTTTCTACCCACGTGGAGTCAGTGACCTCATCATCCCCTCCCTCTTCATCATTGGAGCAAACCTGGCAGTATGCTGCAGCTGGTGGAACATGACTGCCAGATTGCTGTCCTTCTTGAGCATCCCCTCTCTCTGGGTTCATGCTACTGCCTTCCTCTAGCTGGGTATCATCATCAGAGCCTTCAAAACACTAGGCATCCTCCTGAGCATGTACCCAACACTGTGCTCAAACAGTTCTGGGGACTCCTCAGGAGGACATGGTGGGTCTAGAGAAGGAGTGACTGATGATGATATTGAGATGAGAGAAGAGGGCGTGTTGGCAGCTGCTTTGCTAGTACCCTGAGCTTGAGAGAGGATGAGGAGGATGAAGAGGGCTTGGTCATCCACTCTACCAAGTCTTCGGCATGATGCGGTTCAACACGTCCAGCTGCTGAAAATAAGGACAAGCGTGTCCCATGGCCACATGCTGATGACGACGCACTGCGTCCCCCGACCAGCACTGTTGTCTCTAGACACAGAGCCTGCTTGTCCTCTTTTATTGGCTTATGACTGTCTGCCTCTCCTTGTTGGCCTTCCAGACATAGTAATGGCCTGCAGGTAGATGGGGAAAACCAGCAATTGGGTAGTGTATATTGTACATAACACCCACTAACTCCTGCAGATGCCTATATGAGAGAACACCAGCAATAACGGGTAGATACAGGTGTATACTGTGCTGTGCTGTAGGCACACACCACCCACTAAATCCTGCAGATGCCTGTATGAGAGAACACCAGCAATAAAGGGTCGATACAGGTGTATACTGTGCTGTAGGCACACAACACCCACTAACTACTGCAGATGCCTGTATGAGAGAACACCAGCAATAAAGGGTATATACAGGTGTATACTGTGCTGTGCTTGAGGCATACAACACCCATTAACTACTGCAGATGCCTTTATGAGAGAACACCAGCAATAAAGGGTAGATATTAGGTGTATACTGTGCTGTGCTGTAGGCACACAACACCCACTAACTACTGCAGATGCCTTTATGAGAGAACACCAGCAATAAAGGGTAGATACAGGTGTATGCTGTGCTGTAGGCCCACAACACCCACTAATTCCTGCAGATGCCTGTATGAGAGAACACCAGCACAATAAAGGGCAGATACAGGTGTATACTGTGCTGTGCTGGAGGCACACAACACCCACTAACTACTACAGATGCCTGTATGATAGAACACCAGCAATAAAGGGTAGACACAGGTGTATACTGTGCTGGAGGCACACAACACCCACTAACTACTGCAGATTCCTGTATGAGAGAACACCAGCAATAAAGGGTAGATACAGGTGTATACTGCGCTAGAGGCACACAACACCCACTAACTACTGCAGATGCCTGTATGATAGAACACCATCAATAAAGGTTAGATAAATGTATATACTGTGCTGAAGGCACACAACACCCACAAACTACTGCAAATGCCTGTATTAGAGAACACCAGCAATAAAGTTTAGATACAGGTGTATACTGTTCTGTGCTGTAGGCCCACAACACCCACTAACTACTGCAGATGCCTGTACGAGAGAACACCAGCAATAAAGGTAAATACAGGTGTATACTGCGCTGGAGGCACACAACAACATACGTTCGACTCGAACACAAAGCTCATCCCTAGGCAGGGCCAGAGTTTTGTAAATGGTAGAATTATAGTCTTATCTCATGAGTAAATACCCTTTTTAATGCATGCTAATAGTCTGTTAGCTTTGCTTGCTTCAGCTTGGCATTGCAAGCTATTGCTGAGCCTGTGATCTACTAGGACTCCCCAGATCTTTTTGCTATCCTGGACTTCCCCAAAGGTTCTCCCTCTAGCCAGTAACTTGCATTCATATTTTTAGCCCCCAAGTACATTACTTTACATTCTTCAACATTAAACCTCATTTGCTATGTATTTGCCCACCCCTTTATTCTATTGAGGCCTTCTTGTAAAGTTTCTAAATCCTGCTGTGAAGTTATTGCTCTGTTTAGCCTTGTATCATCAGCACTATTGAACTATTTATACCAACCTCTAAATTATTTATGAATAAATTAAACAGAAACGGCCCCAGGACAGAGCCTTGGGATTCTCCGTGCACAACTCCAGACCATTCTGAGGTTTATCACCACCCTTTGGACACGCTTCTGTAATCAGTTTTCCATCCAGTTACAAACATTATGCCATCGCTAGCATGATTTTTTTTAAATACTACTATTCAAATGTACATGCATTTGCTAGATGTGTAGAGGTACCATTAAGAATTAAAGACAGAATTTTGCACTGTGTGGGAAAACGCAATATTTCACGTGTGTTACTGTACTGCACCTGGTGTGAACAAGCCCGAAAATGTAGTTTGTAAGGAAAAGTTAAGAGTTATGCAGATTATAAATCCCCCCTGCTAGCACAAACCCCCCTCCAAGCACAACTCCTCCTCCTAAATTCCCCCCATAATAAATCCACCCCCACCCTAGCACAAAACTTAACATCCTTCCACATCCCTCTCATCACTACAGGAATAGTGACAGCGGCAAAGAGGAGGAGAGAGCCAGGAGGAGCCCCCCACCCCCAAGCTCTACGCCCTTCTATCTGTATACAGGAGATGACACTGAACAATTTCTGCTGCTGGGACATGAACAGTCTGGAGAGGAGTTAGGGGGAGAAAATCAAGCTCTGTACAGTCTGATTTCAAAGTATTTTAAAGCATTCTTCCCTTTACAGAGAGAGAGCACAGACTGCACCTCCTTCTGGCTCTCTTCTCTCTGGTCCAGTTTGCCTATTGTCACAAAAAAACAGAAATGAACAAGCTTTGCCCCCATAGACTTCATTGGGAATCTCCTCCAAGTTAGGATCTTAGTGAATCAAACCTGAACAGATTTGCCCATCACTATTTATAATCTTTAAAAGCCTTGTTACAATATGTAGATAATTTGCATGTTGGCGCTATCAAAATAAGGATAGTTTAGGGTCTGAACTTTATACATCTCAGCAGAAAGACCATAATAAGAATGAGAGATTTGCTGTTCTGTAATCAGCTTCAAAGGCTCCAGTCCACATTTATGGGTTAATGCATACATTTCATGCATTGACTCACATTGTGTTTAGACAGCCCATTCACTTTAAACAAAAATAACACACAGCACTATTTTTGACACAGCAATGAGTCATAACACTCTACAATGCACAGAGCATTCACACATGTGTGTTAAAGTGGTGTTCCACCCATTTAAAAGTCAGTAGCTACAAAAAGTGTAACTGCTGACTTTTAATAATCGGACACTCACCTGTCCCATGGTCCAGTGATGCAGGTGAAGGAAGCCCTGCTCCTCTCCCCCTCCCTCTCCAGCATTGTAATTGTGGGCACGCACTGTGCATGCGCAAGCCGCGCTGCATGCTGTGAATGGCCAGACAATCTTCTGGGACCATGTGACGTGTCCTAGAAAATTGCAGGGAGGGAGGGGGGGAGAGGTGAACTTCCTTCCATCACCGCAGAGCCAGGGGAGGAAGTGGGAGCTGGGTGCCTCTAAAAAGAGGATATCTGCCCTCCCCCCAAAAAAATGACATGCCAAATGTGGCATCACTTAAAGCAGAAGTTCCATTTTTGGGTGAAACTCCACTTTAAGGTGTTCAATAGTGCAGGTGCATCTGTTTTTGCAGTATATGCAGTATGACATTAGGAATGAATGACAATGCACATATATAAGACTTGGGTGCTGTGTGTTAAAAAAATGTAACGTGTGTTATTGCATGCACAAAGTTGTGAACCCAACCTTAGACCCCTTTCACAATTTGTCAGAAGAAAACATCCAACCTCAGCCAGCAAATACATAAAGAGGATGTCTGCACCAACATACCGCAACCGCCAAAATTTTCACTATCCCCAATTACCGTAGACAACGCAAAAAACATCATTAATAAACTGCGTGACAGTACCTCACCTATTGACATCATCCCCACAAAACTACTGAAAGAATGTTCCGACATCGTGGCTCCAACCATAACCCACCTCATAAACCGATCATTCCACAAAGGGATTGTTCCCAGCATCCTCAAACAAGGCATCGTCAAACCTCTACTCAAGAAACCAAACCTGGACCCTCAGGATCCAAACAACCGTAGGCCGATTACAAGCCTCAACACCATTTCTAAGATCATAGAGAAAGCTGTAGTACATCAGCTACAACTTCACCTGGATACTCACAAACTCCTGGACCCGCTGCAATCAGGCTTCCGCCCGGGT
Source organism: Lithobates pipiens (assembly GCF_037356315.1). Lineage (NCBI taxonomy): Eukaryota > Metazoa > Chordata > Amphibia > Anura > Ranidae > Lithobates > Lithobates pipiens. The sequence goes on from NW_027507903.1 coordinate 348,530,873, forward strand.
CATGGAACAGAAACAGCTCTCCTCAAGATTTGGGATGACGCCCTCGAAGCAGCAGATGACGGAGAGTGGTGTCTCCTCGTACTGCTAGACCTAAGTGCAGCGTTTGATACAGTAGATCACAATACTCTACTCGTCCGCCTCACAGAAGTAGCCGGAGTCCAAGACATAGATCTCCAATGGTTCGCGTCCTTCCTAGGAAATCGGTCACAGACAGTGAAACTTGGAAAATTCCTCTCCGAAACTCGGGCAGTCACCTGCGGAGTCCCTCAAGGCTCTCCGTTGTCACCCGTTCTCTTCAACATTTACATTCGCCCACTCCTTCAAATCATCAGATGCTCAGATCTCTGCTTCCACTCTTACGCTGACGACACGCAACTTTATTTCCGGATCAATGGAAAAAAAGATCACCAACAACAACTTGAAAACTGCCTCAAATCAATAGAGGACTGGATGACCACCAACTCCCTCCAGCTGAACCAATCAAAGACAGAGCTTCTTATCTTACACCCAAATCATAAGCCCGCAACCAAATTCTCCTGGTCTCCACCAACCGTCTTTGGGCAGACTATCTCCCCAAACACCAAAGCGAAGAGTCTCGGGGTTATTTTAGACGCACAAATGTCAATGGATGCGCAAATAGGATCTGTAGTCAGTCGATCTCAGCATCTGCTGCGCATGCTTCGCAAGACTCATCCCTTTTATCCCAAAGAATGACAAAGCAGTGGTAGTTGGAACAATCATTAATTCACGACTGGACTACGCAAACTCGCTTTACATAGGATTACCACAATATCAACTTGCGCGATTACAACTGATCCAAAACACGGCGGCAAGGCTGATAACAGGAAAAAAACCCTGGGAATCCATTTCTCCTTCACTGAGGAGCTTACATTGGCTAACTGTAAAAAATCGGATCACGTTCAAGACCCTTTGCCTCACCCACAAATGCGTGCATAGAGAAGCTCCGCAATACCTAATGGAGAAAATAAATCATTACACACCAAACCGCAGTCTTCGATCAGCCAACAAAAACCTCCTCCTCGTGCCCAAAGCCCGGTATAAATCCAAGGGGGATCGGAGATTCTCTGTCCAAGGGCCTCGGCTATGGAATGCTCTACCAATCAACATCCGCCTGGAAGAAAATCACCTGGCTTTTAGGAAAAAACTCAAGACCTTCCTCTTTTAGCAGATGATCAAAGCTCGCCACAGCGCCTAGAGGCGATTCAGTTCGCATTGTGCGCTATACAAGTATTTCATTCATTCATTCACACTGGGGCATTTTAGTGCTAAAAATAGCGCATGTAAAGCTCCTGAAAAGCGCCTCTCAAGCCACCCCAGTATGGAAGTCCAAGTGCTTTCACACTGGGGTGGTGCGCTTGCAGGACAGGAAAAAAGTCCTGTAAGCAGCATCTTTGGGGCGCAACATAGGCGCTATTAACCCTTTATCACTAACGCCCACATCGCCCAGTGTGAAAGGGGTCTTAGGGGCCTATGTACGGTATGAAATTTATTGGTACCTATAAAATCCTTGTTTTCTTTTCAATACTATACTGCACAAATGACAGGTGATAGGCTGCTGTCAGCAACAAAACTTTTTCCCTCTTAGTACATTTTTCATACACATGCTTCTATATGAATTGAACAATAGCTCTGCACATTTATTTCTTAAACGTATAATGTATGCTGGCATTCACAACAAAATAATACAAATGTGCTTGATATAGTGACTCAAGGATCCCCTGAAATAGCTTAGGTTGTTTTGTAATGAGAAAGTCCCACAGTAAAGGACATTCCTGAGAAATGTACAGTATATTTCCGTAGATATATTTGAACATAGGCCACTCATAGTTCAGAATTAGAATATCTATGAATGGTAGGGAAGAGGATGCTGTTACCTAGACAGCTGAGTATTTACGGATAATACAGAGGACCTTTGTTTACGTAAAGTTTGTCATTCCAGGAAGGCATACCATTGTAAATATTCAAACATACATCCATGTCAACCGGATGGATTCTGTGGCTGCTAGCTTCAAGGGATCAATGTCCAGAAAAATAACATCTCTATTTTATTAACTATTTGTCAGCATAGCATTCTTATGCCCTGTACACACAATAGGATTTTCCATCAACAAAACCGCGGATTTATTTCCGATGGATGTTGGCTCAAACTTGTCTTGCATACACACGGTCACACAATTGTTGTCAAAAATTCCAAACGTCAAGAACATGGTGACGTGCAATACGTAGAGCGAGCCAGGAAAAATGAAGTTAAATTGCCAGCGCGGCTCATCTGCCTGATGCTGCGCATGCGTGGGCTTTTGTGCGTCAGAATTTTGTACACACGCTTGGAATTTCCGACAAGTTTTGTTATAAATGTTCTATGGAGCATACACATGGTCGGATTTTCCAACAACAAGCTCACATCCAACATTTGTTGTCAGAAAATTATACAGGGCATACGTTTATAGCTTTTTTTCACATCTGCTTAAAACTTTTGCACACAGATATTATTATATATTTATATTATATATATATATATATATATATATATATATATATATATATATATATATGTATATATATAGCGCTGATATATTTGCCTACTAATATAACGTAATTTTTTCTACTCATAAGCGTTTTGTCTAGATGAAACCCCATTTAGATCCATATCTTCTAGCATCAGTGAGTAGGTATATCTTTCCTTTGACTCATTCAGCTGTTTGTGATTTGATTTCCTGCCATTTTCAACATAGGCTATTTTGGCACATCAGCTTGGTGAAAAGCAGCAGATTAGCCTCAAGCTAAAATATTAAATATCATAAGTATCTTCTTTTTCTCCAGCTTTTTAAAAAGGGTTCACATTCATTTGTTTCCAGAATGGAAAGAAATACCACATCCCTACCAGGGATAACAAAGGACATATTGGAAAAATATGAAAATATTTAACCACCAATTTTGTGTATTGGATTATTACACCTTCCAACATTTACAATTTTATATTAAGACTACTCTACTCCATATGTCTACAGTGAGAAAAATTGCTCGCAGTTAAACATGTTGCAGGTGCAACATTGTCTGCAGTGTTCAAATCTTGGCTGCCAATTGTTTTCTATGGCTTTTTCCATGGAGAGGAGCTCTGCCTTGTGCCCCGCCTAACCATATAATAGACATCTCATCTTACAGGCTTCTAAACTAAAGCCCCTAACTCTTATGCCACGTACACATGATCGGACTTTCCATCAGACTAGGTCCAACAGTCTTCCCGACGGACGTTCGGCGGAGGTGCAATGGACTTTCTGAATAAGCGGACTTGCGCACACACGAACTGACTTTCCGGCAGATTAGGTCTGACGGACTTCCCAACAGACTTTCGGCAGAGTTCCGATGGACTTTAAGAAAGTCCATTTATTTTAAACGTGACTTCAAGCACAATGCGACTAGAAATGGAAGTCAATCTCGCTGCTTTCATCAGCAAATTTGACACCTTGCGAGCCCCGCCTGGTATGGATTTTAAGGGGAAAACGGTGTGGGGTCCCCCCAAAGTCCATACCAGACCCTTATCCGAGCATGCAGCCCAGCCAGTCAGGAAAGGGGGTGGGGACAAGCAAGCACCTCCCCTCCTGAACTGCACCAGGCCCCCCCACCCCAAAGCACCTTGTCCCCATGTTGATGAGGAAAAGGGCCTCTTCCCAACAACCCTGGCCGTTGGTTGTTGGGTTCTGCAGGCGGGGGGCTTATTAGAATCCGGGAGCCCCCTTTAATAAGGGGGCCCCCAGATCCCAGCCCCCCACCCTATGTGAATAAGTATGGGGTACATCATACCCCTACCCATTCACCTGGGGGAAAAAGTGTCAATAAAAAAACACACTACACAGGTTTTTAAAGTAGTTTATTAGAGTGCGCGACGACTTATATACGCATAAGGGATGGGGTAACCGGGTGATGTTTTTCCTGTTGCAGCGAGCGCGAGATGTACAGTATCCTGCAGCCGAGGACCAACTCGATAGGATCACGCTGGAAACATTCTCGCGGGCAAGTGCTGTAGCTGCCCTTGCGTCGTATTTGGTCCGTCAGACCAGTATACAGACAAACAGGCTTCCCGATAGGAACTGGGTCTGGCGGACTTCCGGCGGGAAGATTTAAAACATGTTTTATTTCTAGGTCCATCAGACTTTTGGGAAGAAAAAGTCAGACGGAGCCCACACACGATCGAATTGTCCGACGGATTCCTGTCCACCGGACCAAGTCTGCCGGAAAGTCCGATCATATGTACGGGACATTAAATTCCCATAAACTAGTACTTCTGACTGTTAGTTAAAGTGGAGGGCCACCCTGAAAAAAAAAATACATTAAAAATTTGAAAAAAATCATAAAAAAAAAAAAATGAAAAAAAAATTTTTTTTTTACTTACCAAAAATGCCTGTTGCTAGGCACATCATCCTAATCTGCCTCTTCCTCCTCCGCGGAGATCTTCTTTCTTCTCTCCTCTGTGTGGCGTCTTCTGGGTAATGGGTCACACTGTGTTCTGGGAACTGTGTGTCCCAGAGCACAGTGCGCCCCATTCACAAAGCGCTGCGCGACTCGCGCATGCGCAGTAGGAAACGGGCAGTGAAGCCGCAAGGCCCCACTGCCTGTTTCCCTTAGATCGAATGGCGGCGCCGGGACCCGAGAGCCGAGGGACGTGTCAGCCTCGGGCGGCCGACATCGCGGGCGCCCTGGACAGGTAAGTCGGCTTATTAAGTCAGCAGCTACAGTGTTTGCAGCTGCTGACTTTTAATTTTTTTTTTTTAACCGGCCCTCCTCTTTAAGTGCCATCAATTTGGGTCCGAGTCCCAGTAACATGATGAATGAGAGCTGTAAAAAGAAGTTGGCTTTGTGCTAGTCTGCGGGATCCTCTAATATCATCACCACAGCTGTGGTCAATGTGTCCAAACGCCTAATAGTCGTTTCCCCTCATTGCCTGATCCCTTCAAATTTCCCAAAAATTATTTCCTTCTCCAGTGATCTTGCTCTTCTGACAGTGTGGCCAAAATATGACAATTGTAACTTTATCATTTGGGCTTCTAGTGACATAGCTGGTTAGATCTCTTCCAAAATTGATCTGTTAGTTCTATGTGTTGTCCATGGCATGCATAAAATCCTTCTCCAGCACAAACGTCACATAAGTTGATCTTCTTTCTATCCTGTTTCTGCAGTGTCCAGCTTTCACAGCTATAATTGACAACTAAGAAAATGAGTGCATGGGCAAGTCTGATCTTTGCTTTGAGTTTCATTTTTTTGCATTTGAACACTTTGTCGAGAGTCTTCATTAAGAGAACAGGAAATTTAAATGCTTTCCCATTTCTATTTCGTCACCATCAAGCTCAAAATTGTCATAATTTTCTGTGTTCATGTTCTTCTGCAAACGCGTAATTTTCTCTTTTCATGTTCTTCTGCAAACGTGTTAATATTTAGTTCTAATCCCATGTTACGACTTTCAACTTTAACTTTTCTCAGTAGATACAGCATATCTTTTTTGCTGCTGATGATGAGCAGGGCTGGATTTCCCACAAGGCCACAAAGGCCGGCAGTGTCGCCGCTCCTGTGGCGACTTCTCGGCTTTTGCGGCCTCCCTCCCCAATAACATCATTTGCCGCTTTGTATAGAGATTGAGCAATCAATGATATGGTGTAGTTCCCCGCTATCACCTGCAGAGGGGGACATCACACTTGTGTCTGGCGGCACCTGTAGAGCTGCAGGCTCCACCCAATGAAGTACTAAAACTCCGGATCTCCTTGGAGACCAAAACTATGTCTCCTTTCGTGCCCCCTCATCCCTCCCTGACCTGGATTGGTGGAAGCGGGACCAAAGATTGTTCCGGATTGGCGGAGAGAGAAGGAGTGATGTAGTCATAAGGGAGTCCCTGCCCTCCGGTGTTGGTCCCCGTTATGTAGTGGGATGAGTGCAGAACCGGAGAGGAGACACACCGGAGAGGGTGAGCGGGGGAGGGGAACCAACCGGAGACATAGGGTGTACCTACCGGTGGAGGCGAACCTACCGGAGACATGGGGTGTACCTACTGCGGAGGAGAACCTACCGGAGACATGGGGTGTACCTAAAGGGGGAGGGGGAGTGTATATAGAGACGATAGAGGGGTGTATATAGAGGGGTGTATATAGAGGGGGGTGTATATAGAGGGGTGAATATGGAGGTGATAGGGGGATGTATATAGAAGTGATAGAGGGGTGTATATAGAGATGATAGAGGGGTGTATATATAGATGATAGAGGGGTGTAAATAGAGGGGGTGTATATAGAGATGATAGAGGGGGGGAGTATATAGAGATGATAGAGGGGTGTATATAGAGATGATAGATGGGGGAGTATATAGAGATTATAGAGGGGTGTATATAGAGATGATAGAGGGGTGTAGATAGAGGGGGTATATATAGAGATGATAGAGGGGAGAGTATATAGAGATGATAGAGGGGTGTAGATAGATGGGGTGTATATAGAGATGATAGGGGGAGTATAAAGAGGTTATAGAGGGGTGTATATAGAGATGATAGAGGGGTGTAGATAGAGGGGGGTGCGCTCCAGACGACGTCCGGTGACGAAACGCGTAGGGCGTGGCCTATGTTGAACCCTCTCTCTCACAAGGCGGTGGCGGTGAATACAAACAAGTTTTAAAGGCATATTGCAGAGGTGCTGTTTTTTCTCTTATTTATGTGAGTAGCAACTGGTGAGTGCGGCATATTGTCTTATGCATGGAAAATCGCACCGGTTGCAATTCAGGATACACCAAGCACTGAGCACATTGTCACTTTGATCCGATTACAGAGGAACCTTCTGATATTAATTTTTGCTGTTGGACTTTTTCTTTTTTGAATTTCTTTGGATTATTCTATGTTTTCATTTTTTGCGATTTCACACGCTGAGAGGTTTTCGATGGAGGTTAAAGTATAAAGTATTTTTTAATATGTTTTTTTGCACTAATATAAGCACATAGCACTTCTTGACAGTACCAGCCGTGGTTTTTGGAATGCACACATGCACTTTCTAATATTGCAATTTTCTAGCGATTATATATGTTTATATTTTAATATTTTAATATTGCATATTTCTACACATTTTTCATATTTTAATTTTTATGTTTATATTTGTATTTTTCATGCAATTTGCAAACAACAATCCAGCATTTTGGGTGATAGGCACATTTATTTAGTTACACATTTTTGTTTAGATTGGTTCTTATATGGCACAGGTGTGCAATTAAAAGTAGGCGAGCGCCGGAGCTACCACCTCAGCATTTCATGTCTTTTCCCAATCTGCCAGGTTGGTCACATATGGTAGTGGCAGCCCCTCCCGTTTTCCATACATATTTTTCACATTTTTTTTTCATGTTTTCCCCTATACATATTCTCTTACACACTTGATCCTGTCAGTTTATTTAAAACTTCCAGCAATATTGTAGTTTCCATAGCGCACCTTACCCCCTCTTTCTACTGTATATAGAGATGATAGGGGGGAGTATATAGAGATGATAGAGGGGTGTATATAGAGAAGATAGAGGGGGGAGTATATAGAGATGATAGAGTGGTGTAGATAGAGGGGTGTATATAGAGAAGATAGAGGGGGGAGTATATAGAGATGATAGAGGGATGTTTATAAAAGGTGTTACGATGATATTATCGATGCGTTTGCCAAAAGAAAAGTTAGAACTAAAAAATTGTAGGGGAGTTTCTTACTGCTATAATCTTTAAAAGGCATTTTCTGCATTACAGAGTATTTTCAGTCTTTACAAATAAAGCCAGTTATTTTCAGTGTTCTCGTGTGTGGAGATATGTTTTTAATTGATCTATTGTCGCAGTCATCGATAAAGGACGAGAATGGTGGTGTTGTGTGTGTGTGTGGGGGCGGCATTGAAGGGCACGGCCTTGGGGCGGCAAAGGGAGTAAATCCGGGCCTGGTGATGAGCATTATGTCGTCTGCATAGCGCAAGTTGTTTATATTTAAGCCACCAAATTTGATACTGGCAGAACCTTCTTCCAAATGTACTTTTCTGAAAATGGCCTCACTGTATAAGTTGAAAGGGTAAGGTGACAAGATACACCCCTGCCTGGCGCCACACAAAAACTTGCTCTTCTCTAATATTCATCCACATTGACAGTATTGTCTCTTGTTCCTCCACCTTCTTTGAACCCGCCTGAGCTTGAGGTAGTTTTCAATCAACGTATGTTTGTATTCTTCGTTGTATTATTTTCAGCAATACTTTACTGGCATGTGGAATTAATGCACTTGTTCTATAGTTGTTACAATCTTCGGCATCGCCATTTCACCATTGCAATATATGAATAAACAATGATCTTCTCCAGTTGTTTAAATAGAGAGGTTTCCCCTGGGCAGACTTTTAAGGCAACTAATAGTGTCATATAAATGTGCAAAATGTTAAAACAGTTAAAATACATATAAATATGAGATATTGATTATCTAAACAAAGTCAGTTGATATCACCATGCAGAGAGAGCACCCTTACACCAACGCCTTTTGGGATATAGTTTAGCCCAGGGGTCTTCAAACTATGGCCCTCCAGTTGTTCAGAAACTACAATTCCCCTCATGCCTAGTCATGTCTGTGAATGTCAGAGTTTTACAATGCCTCATGGGTATGCATAGTTCCGCAACAGCTGGAGGGCCATAGTTTGAGGATCCCTGGTTTAGTCCTTCAGGGGGGCATAAAAGAGGAAGAATCCATATAATATTGAATGGCAAGGTGATTTTCAATATCTCATTGTGGATCATTTAAAATCTTAGTAAATAGCATGGGCAAGCTGTGTCAATGGGGCAGCTATTTCAAGGCCTGTGGGCTTCAAATAGAACAGGATAGAGAGTCTACAACAGAGACTCAGTGTTGTAGTTATCGTCTCTATAGAGACTGTCCTCCTCACATTCCAATCAGCAGATTGGCCAGAAGGATGTACTGAGGCCAAAACAAGGAAATCCCTGTATCTGGTAGGTATACAAAGTATAGCAGCGAGAACCACCATACGTTGGAAACAGATTCCAGCAACTGGATAGAGGAGAGATTGCAAAAGCCAGCCGCACACCCCAGCATCCAACAAGCAAGCCATATGCTTTTCTAAAAACCTGACATTTTCGCCTTCAGACACTATCAGAGACAGAGGTCAAGCAGGCAGATACATATTAGTAAAAGGCACCATAGACGGCACAAGATACTTCCTCATTTCTCTTTACTCTCCAAATAAAGGCCAAGCAGCCTTCTTCTCCTCCATGATGTCCACACTTGGTCCACATCTGGAGGGGAAAATAATTATGGAAGGAGACACAAACCTTGCATTTGACCCCTCCCTAGATAAATTGGGTAATGGCCCCCCTCCGACAAAGAAGCCCTCCAAACAGAGCACTAAAATAACTTCCACACTGTTTTCCCTGGGCCTCATTGACATCTGGAGGGAACTTAACCCCCCCGGTCCAAAGAATACACCCTAAACCCTTGCATTTGACGCCTCCTTAGATAAATTGGGTACTGGCCCCCCTCCGACAAAGAAGCCCTCCAAACAGAGCACTAAAATAACTTCCACACTGTTTTCCCTGTACCTCATTGACATCTGGAGGGAACTTAACCCCCCGGTCCAAAGAACTTCTCTGCGCCATACAAAATCTACACTAAAGGCCCGTACACACGGTCGGACTTTTTGACAACAAACATGCAAATTAGCTGTTTTGGAGCAACATCCGACTGTGTGTACGCTCCATCGGACAAACTTTTTCTGTTTTCATCGGACTTTTGTTGGCTCTGCGAACGGACAAACTTTTTGACAACAGAAGTCCGATGGAGCAAAGTCCGACCGTGTGTATGCAAAAGCATCGGACTTTTGTACAAGGTACAAACACGCATGCTCAGAACCATTGCAAACGATCAGACTACAATACAGAAGTTGACCAAAGGTGGCGCTGGAGTCATTGAACGTCCTCTTTTGAAGTGGCGTCCGTACGTTGTGACGTCACCACGTTCGTGTTTGTTGTCAAAAAGTCCGACCGTGTGTATGCAATACAAACTTGTGGACAACACACTTTGTACAAAAGTCCACGGAAAAGTTTGTACAAGTCCGACCGTGTGTATGGGGCTTTAGACCCCATTCACACCTGAGCATTTTGTAGCTTGAAGCCTGAAGCTACAAAACGCTAGAGGGGAAAAAATCTATTATTCTCAATGGAGATGGTTCACATCTCCACTCCATGTCGCCTAAAGCCAAACGCCTGAATCTCAAACAAGTTCCGGACCCTTTTTTGTCGCTCTAATTGAGCAGATTTGGGCGTTTTTCTTTTTTTAACATTGGTGAACTTTTGCCCTGCACAAAATCGCGGCAAATCACGGTAAAAAAACGCCACGAATCGCGGTAAAAAACGCAGCCAAAAAACGCTGCAAAATCGCTGTAAATTTGCGCGATTTTCTGCTTGAAAACGCTACGCTCAGGTGTGAATTCAGCCTAAGATAGACCACATTTTTATTCAATCCTACAACATTCCTTCAGCCACAAAAGCTGTCATTAGGGATACACCCATATACCTACAACAAACACCCAACCCCAGTACAAAATTCACATGGCACCTCAACGAGGGGTTTTTAAGCGACCCAGTCCAATGCAAAATTCTTGCAAAAGATATTCAAGAAAACTTCCTACTCCATTTCCCCAGAAACCCTGTGGGCTGCCCATAAGGCAGTGACAAGGGGGAAGATTATATAAACCACCTCTTGACTCAAAAAGGAATGCAGGGCAACCATTAGCAAACACAGAATTCCTCTCATTAAGTAAAACCCATAAATGCGACCCCACTAGAGAATCCCTAGAACTTCTTGAATTGGGACAAACAAACCTTAAACCTTGCCCTAACCACAGAAGCTGAGAAATACCTCAGATGGTCGGGAGCTCGGTTCTATTCCCAGGTGGGAGAACTGACACAAAACCCAAGACGCATCTTGGAGGCGTTCCATGATTTCTACACAACTCTGTACAAAGATAAGTAATCAATTACACAATCTCGCCTTGATGGCTTCCTCAATAACATTTCCCTCTCAAAATTACAAACCCATAACTGAACTGGAAGTCTTGGAGGTGATAAAACATCTTAAACAAAACTCAGCGCCAGGTCCTGAAGGTTTTTCAGTCAGTTATTATAAAAAAATTGACAACACCCTAGCCCCCTATATGGTCCAGTTTTTTAATTTCCTTGGATCTGGTTCTCCCCTGGATAAAGTTATAAATTTAGCTTATATCTCAGTTATCGCTAAACCCGGCAAGGATCCGAGCATGGTTACTAACTGTCACCTGATCTAAAAATCTTGACAAACGTTTTAGACAATAGACTCTCAAACTATATCGCTCTCTATATCCATAAAGACCAGGCGGGCTTTATCCCCAGGTGACAGGGTCCTGACCAGATAAGAAGGGCTGTTGACATCATCTCCCATCTAAAAAGTGTGGGATCCCCCAAAGTCCATAAATCTATACCAGACCTTTATCCGGTGGTGAGTGTGTTATGTATGTGAGTGTGTTATATTATGTATGTCATGTAAAGCTTTTCTATCGGGGACCCAAAAATCATACAGTAAGTGTGTTGCAGGAGTCTACACCTGAGTCTTTGAGTGTGGTAAGTGAGAAGTGTAAAAACACAGCGATCTTTTTCATGTCAGAGAGAGGAGATTGCATTTGTGGGCGATTTCCTAATAATATCACCCTAATCAAAATGTAAAGTTAAACAAACTAAAAAATAGGCTTGCTATGAGAGAGGGGTAGGATAGAGAAAAAAAGAGGAAATTAATAGAAAGTGTAAAAAAAAAAGAGAAGGGAAACAGAGTTGTGGCATGTGTACAAAGGGGAAAGACTTAACTCAGAAATAATGCAGCTGAGATCTGAGGTCAGATGAAAATGGTTTGTAGCCAAGCAGAATATCCACATATACCAGATGTTGTATATGAGTTAGTTTAGCAAGCCACTTTGCAATCGTGGGGGCATCCACTGATCTCCATTGCCTGGCTATTACATTTCAGGCAGCCATTAGAAAGCAGCGTAGTAAGACCCTCTTCGCGGAGGAGATGATGCTCGGTATGAGGTAGAGGAGGGCAATAGACAGGCATAGGGGAGTATGTACTCTGTAGCAGAGTCATAGATATTTAAAATGTATGACCAAAAATCATGTATTGAGGTGCATGCCTACCAGATATGGAGCATGGAGAGCCATATATGCCCACACTTCCAGCAGGTTGGTGAAGTAGATGAGTAGATTCTATGAAGCGCCGCAGAACAACAATAACATCACAATTTTATAACTCTTTTACTGAACGATCGCACAAACACAATATTTGTGTGTAGGAGTAAAAATTAACTTAGATCATCGCTGGAGAATTTAGTATCTACTGTAGATCTCTCTCCCATAGTAGGAATCCCTGGGTGAGTACGATTGAGTAAAATGGTGTAAATCTGCACAATGAGGTGGGTGGGCCGCTCCTCTAGTACATAAAGAGATTCAAAGAGAGTTAGACCCCTATCAAGGGTAACAATCCTGGAGAGGGTAGTAACAAAGTCACAAAGCTGAAAATATTGCCACCAGCGTCCAGGAGCATGCATCAGTTTTGCAATCATTGATGCAAAGATTTGATTTGTTTTTTGTGCAGGGCAGAACAGATATATTGTCATGGGACGAGGACAGGCCACTCCTGGAGCGAACATGGGATTACCTATGATTTACTTTGGTGAGCCTATGTGTGTAGAATGTTGCAACACTTTAACCACAGAGTCCCAGGCTCATATAAGAAAAGGGATACAGAACGGCGGGCAGTAGGGGATGTCTGTACAAAACCATCCAGGGTCTCCATTTTTGGTCAATGGGGTACCCTGTACTCATTCATATTGGGGGTTGGTATCTGGGGTGAAAAATGCTGTAAATTAAGACTGCTGTGAGAAATAGCAGTGTTAATAGTTTTTTTTTTTTATTATTATTTAACAAGATGGAAAGTAAATGAACAGAAAAGAGATTTAAATCAAAGCAATATTTGGTGTGACCATGCTTTGCCTTCAAAGCAGGATCAGTTTTTTAATTATTCAAGGTTCATTTGCACAGTTTTGAAGGAACTCAGCTAAGGGAAGGCCTCCCCACTATACTAGTGGGGAGATGGAGGTAGATCTGTACTGGGAAAGCTGTTCTGGGAAGGATCTATACTAGAGGGATCTGTACTGTCGGTGAGCTGTACTGTGGAAGAGCTGTAATTGTGGGAGTGCTGAACTGGGGGAGATCTGTATTGAGGGGTTCTGTACTGGGGGATGCTGTATGAACTAGTGGATGATCTATACTGAGGGAAGATCTTTACTGGGTGTATTGGGCAGAGCTGTACTGAGGGACAACTGAACTAGGGGAGATCTGTAGACGGGGAGATCTGTATTTTGGGAGATATTTTATGAGTATGATCTATAATGGTGACATCTATAGTGGGGAGAGCTGTATTGGGGGGGGGGGGATCTATACTGGAAGGGAGTTGTATTGTGGGAGATCTGTACTGGAGGTAAATCTGTATTTGAGGGAGATCTGTTTTGGAGTGGATTTTGGCTTGAAGGAGGGTCATATTTTTGTGGTACTACTGACCTGTGCATCATGCTTTCCTGACCCCTGGGCTCTGTGCTTTACAGCTGTGCTCATGAGTTTACATACCATGGTAGAATTTATGATTTCTTGGCCATTTTTCAGAGAATATGAATGATAACACAAAAACGTTTTCTTTGACTCATGGTTAGTGTTTGGCTGAAGCCATTTATTATCAATCAACTGTGTTTACTCTTTTTAAATCATAATGAAAACAGGAATCTACCCAAATGACCCTGATCAAAAGTTTACACACCCTGGTGATTTTGGCCTAATAACATGCACACAGGTTGACACAAAGGGGTTTGAATGGCTATTAAAAGGTAACCATCCTCATCTGTGATCTGTTTGCTTGTAATTAGTGTGTGTATAAAAGGTCAATGAGTTTCTGAACTCTTGACAGACCCTTGCATCTTTCATCCAGTGCTGCACTGACGTTTCTGGATTCTGAGTCATGGGGAAAGCAAAATAATTGTTAAAGGATCTGTGGGACAAGGTAGCTGGCCTGTATAAAACAGGAAAGGGATGTAAAAAGATATACAAGGAATTGAGAATGCCAATCAGCAGTGTTCAAACTCTAATCAAGAAGTGGAAAATTAGGGGTTCTGTTGAAACCAGACCACGGTCAGATAGAACAACTTAAATGTTACCAACAATTGCCAGGAAAATTGTTCAGGATGCAAAGAAAACCCCACAAATAACTTCAGGTGAAATACCGGACTATCTGAAAACATGTGGTGTGCCTGTTTCAAGATGTACAAGAGGCACTTGAAGAAAGATTTGCTGCATGGTCGAGTCACCAGAAGAAAGCCATTACTACACAGATGTCACAAAGTATATTACAATACACCAAACAGCACAGAGACGAGCCTCAAACTTTATGGCAGTCATTTGAGTGATGAGACCAAAATTGAGCTTTTTGGCCATAACCATAAACGCTTCATTTGGAGAGGAGTCAACAAAGCTTATGGCGAAAGGTACACCATTCCTACTGTGAAACACGGAGGTGGATCCTGATGTTTTGGGGATATGTGAGCTACAAGGCACAGGGACATTGATGGGAAGATGATGGCAAGATGAATGCAGTATGTTATCAAAAAATACTGGAGGAACATTTGCATTCACCAGCCAGGAAGCATGGGGCATACTTGGACATTCCAACATGACAATGATCCAAAACACAAGGCCAAGTCGACCTGTCATTGGCTACAGCAAAATAAAGTGAAGGTTCTGGAGTGATTATCTCAGTCTCCTGACCTCAATATCATTGAGCCACTCTGGGGAGATCTCAAACGTGCAGTTCATGCAAGACAGCCAAAGAATTTACAGGGGCTGGAGGCTTTTTGCCAAGAGTAATGGGCAGATTTACCATCTGAGAAGATAAAGAACCTCATCCACAAATACCACAAAAGACTTCAAGCTGTCATTGATGTTAAAGAGGGCAATACACGGTATTAATAACTGGTGTATGAAAACTTTTGATCAGGGTCATTTGGGTAGTTTCTGTTTTCATTATGATTTAAAAAGACTAAAACCAGTTGATTGATAATAAATGGGTTCAGCCAAACACTAATTATGAGTGAAAAAGCTTTTGTGTTATTATTATTTAAGGTACTTATATTGCACTGTCATCAAGGGAGCTTGTTTGAGCAAGAAATAAGGTAAGTATTTCTTACTCCTAGACTAAATGAGAATTTTTTTTAACCTTTGCAGCATGAGGGAGTCCAAGTGCAAGTGTTGTTTTGTCATATTTCTGGAGTTCAGTTTTAATTAAGTAGAAATTTTCCTCCTGCTCTCACATTCTGGCAAACCTTGAATACACACCAAGCAAGACACCCCATATGAAGGATGAGTCCCATCATTGTCATTTTGCTACACTTGCTACCAGGAGCTAACAGGAGCTAAAGCTTTCACCATACAACATATGTAATTTGTCAATGTCAAGGAAATATTAAAAAGCTATTTCAGCCATCACATGCTCACTGTACACATGCAAAGGAAAATTGTATGTTGCTGTCTTGATCTTACATTCAAACAGAACTAAAAGAAATTGGGGAACTTTGGATAGAATAAGAGAGAATTATAACCGCTGTCAGTTTTTTGCCATCTGTATCCCATTGGGAAGATTTTAATTTACATTCTGTCCCATAGCCAAAACAGGAATTGAGAGAAAATACCTCCAAAGTGAGGGAACCCCTGGTTGTCACCAGAGCCACCAGAAATAGTGTCCCCATTGGAAGATTTCCCCCCTATTACTGATCTGGAGACAACCCAAAATTTTGTGTTTTCTTTTACTTTTGATGGTACACGGGACAAATACAGACAGCGGTTCTAACCCCAACTCCACTCTATCTAAAACAAAAACAAAAAAAGTTTGCTCTTTCGTTATACTTTAAAACAGTTTGTTTTGCATTAAAAGAGATTGCCTACTAAGGTAAACTTTTGACAACATCAACGGCCATAATGAAAGTCATTAACAACATGGTGAAAATAAGTATATCAGCTGACATGGTAGTTACAGAAAAAAGGTGTTATGATGCATACATCCATCATGCTTCTGTCCTCAATGTGCCCCTATGGAAACAGCCAAAGCCTATCTGAAATAGGATAATGGAGGTAATTATATTTTAGATAATTATGCTAACTTCATCCCCATATAGGTAAAGCTCTTCATAACAGAGTTCTTTATCATTTTATTTGTGCGTTCTAGTAGATGCCCGTCTTTTTTTGCAAAGAAAATTCAGGTCCATAGCTGTGAAATGCCCACTGGGAGAATTTAGTTGTTACTTACCTAAATCATTAAATCTTCCATAGGCTGAAGGTTACAATCATTTCCAATATACAGAGACAGATTTGGCATTGGGAGCTCTTACAATGTATTGTTTTTAAAACAGTATAAAGCCCCCAGGTATCCTGTGAGTTTAGGAATGCAGCACAAACACGGCATTTTGTACAAATTACTTGTATTCACATTTTAACACATGGATCACATTAGTCTGTGTTTTTATTTTTGGCAAATATTGGTGTAAAATCAAGGACCTAGACATAAAAAGCTCAGGAATTCAAAAGAATACATTTAACTTGCTGCCAGCAGGTTTTATTGCCAACAAACTAGTCAATGAGGGTATTGTAAATGTCTTTTAAGGGAAAACACTCAACGAATGTGGCTTTGTTTGCATTTTTTTTATTTATTTTTTGCTGTACACGAACCTGCTAAAATAATAAGCATGCACAGTCAGATAATCATTTCCTTGTCAAATACTTTTGCTAAAGCAAGATGGGATATAATGTGTACATTTCTCTCTTATGTCACATTAATGCATAGTTATTACATACTATTATAAAGGATTTAATATAACGTCAACAGTGCAGCGCTTTACAAAATTCATTTTAAATAGGTATATCAACAGAATTAACAATCTGTCCATTTTTTTATTTTATTTTTTACGAATAGTTTACTAATACCTCTCTATAGAAGTAAATAGTCATCCTCACATTTTCATAGTTACAGCTTGCAGTTACATCAGTTCCTGGAAAATTTTATATTGATGGTATTGCTGAGGTATCGTTTATCATAAATAATTAGTAAGTGTAAGACAGGTTGAAAAAAAGACATATCCTTTAAGTTCAACCAAAAGACAATTTTTTAATTTTTTTTTATTACTTTAGCTCTTTACATTCATAGTGGGAATTTTTCATGTGAACAAGGTTGTAGCCAATAGTAGAAAATACCCCTCCTTTCATAAATATGCCTTACTTGATTGACAAGAACTGCTAATCATGATAATCATTATTCACTTTTTTATGTTAGTCGCAATACACCCACACAGATACGCTTGTAGTAGTGTGTTATATTTGTAGGACATTATCTACCATAGTGCCTAGTATAAAGTGCCTTATCCATGTATAGATTTAACACTTTTTAATTAACTTTTGAGTACATCCATGGCATTGCAGTACATCGGTTTCAGATCAATCTACAAGTAGATTGTGTTACAGTGCAATCACAGTTCAATGATCCCAATGCACGGAAAAAACTACTGGATTTCAACATTGCAATACAATGAAAACTAGCATCAATATATGCAAAACCACACTTTCCTTTTCTTAATATTGACAGGACATTACTATAGACTGTAGCCTTATAATTGGCATCTAAAGCAAGCCCTCTCTGCTTGTGTCACCAGTTTTACACAAAGTACCACAAGAAAGAAAATTGGAGGTACATATCTGTTTACTGGAATGCAGTGGCACGCAGGAGAACCAGAGGTTCTGGGGTATTCTCTGTTCTCTGTCCCTCTAACACCAATGCTGGGGCATTCTTCTACCCTTTACTTTGCTACTATATCCAAAGTTGGAGCATTCTTTCTCCCATTAACAGCAATACTGAAGTACTTACACTCCCACTAAAACCAGCACTGGAGCATTCACCCCCCCCCCCCCCCCCATTAACACCAATGTTGGAACATTTATTCTCCCACTAACAAAAATGCTTGAGCATCTACCCTCCTGTTAACACCAATACTGTGGCACTCTTCCTGCGACTAACATTAATGCTGGGGCATTCTTCCTTCCACTAACACCATCGCTGGTGAATTTACCTTGCTGCTAATACCGATGCTGGGGCAATTTTAATCCCACTACCACTAAAGCTGGGTCATATTTCCTGCCTCTAAGCACCAATGCAAGATAGCATTATTTTCCTCCCAATGACAACAAATGCAATTGACATTCTTCCCACTTCCCATATGTACCTCTAATTTTCCTCCCACTGACCATTAATGTAAGGGGAACATTCTTTCCACTAACCATTAATGTAAGGGGAACATTCTTCCCACTAACCCCCAATGTAATGGTACATTTCTGAATCAATGGAAATGGGCAATTTTCTGCTTCCATTTGCCCCCACTGATCGCCACTGTAATTGGGTATTTTTCCTATTGACAAGCATTATGGCATTCATTCATCTCCATACTCTTAGTCCCTGTACTTTATACACTTTTAAACTGTCTCCTGACTCCTGAACTCTGTAAGCTCTGTAAACTCATGCTCCCTGGATACTATGTTGTATGCGATATACATACTCCTGGTACCTATGGTATATAAGCTATGTTGTACATTACACAATTCAGACCCGAACGGTTGTTGATTGATTAACAACCTTCAGCTTCAACCTTCAGGGGAAGTAGACAGGCACTTGGGTACAGATCCCTCTTCATGGGATAACGAAAGCAAAGACCAAGAATTCAATTAGGGTAAAGATATCACTCCTACCACTCCACTGGGGCCTACAGGCAAAACTAGAGAAGCAGTGTTGGCAAATACAGCCACCTGCTCACTCTGCCGATGCAGGCCCCACTCATCACTGCTCTGTAAATGGCAGGTTAACAAGCCCAGGTGTGATCTAACAGTCACCTGGCTGCAATCAACTGATAGATCACAATCAAAGGGTTGCGCATCCTGGGTGTACATTACATTCCTCTGACCCCCATACTCTGTACTCTCTCCTGTATTGTATACACCCCTTACTGTTGTATTTTACATACTTTTGACTTCGGTACATCACATACTCTTGACCTCTGCACTATACCGTATATGCCAGTAGGTGAGTAGTAGGTCTATAGGGACAAGTTTCCATTTCTAAAAGTGACTGTGCAGAGGAATATAAGTGCCAGTGAGACTCTCATTTGTGACAAATAAATTAAAGAGACCCAGTCATCAGACAAGTTTTGTTTTTAGTTAGATGGTTTTAGCAACCAATTCCATACTGGGCCAATTCTGACACTTCTTAAATATATGTAAAAATATGTGCAGTTTGATTCAATAGAAGTGTAACTGTAGATTACATTTTTTTTTTAAATAATGCTGGTTCTGATAGAAAGGTGTCAGAATGTACAGTGCATTTTAGTTTGTTGGGTATGGGGCTGCATAGCCACAGACTGGTTGGTGTGCCCATACTTACTCATACCCACAGCCAAAAGCACCTGTAATGGGCATGTGAGCATCAGAACTGGACCACAGAGCAATGGAAGAAGGTGGCCTGGTTTGATGAATTCAAGAATAGTTAGAAGGATACAACAAGTTTGATGTGTTCGATCTGGCTTCCAAGTTCTCCAGATTTCAATTCAATCAGGCATCTGGGAGATGTACTGAAAGAACAAATTCAATCCATGTAGGTCCATCTTGCAAATGACAGGACTTAAAAATTAATTGTCAACAATGAAAAAAATAAGAAAAAAATGGTTGGGTACCTCCCAATCCATACCAGGCCCTTTGGGTCTGGTATGGATTTTGAGGGGAACCCCCCACAACAATTTTTTTTTTAAATGGCATGGGGTCCTCCCCAAAATCCATAGCAGACCCTTATCCAAGCAAGGGAGGGGACGGGCAAGAGCCCCGCTGAACCATACCAGGCAACATGCCCCCAACATGGAGGAGGGGTTTTGGGGCAGGGGGGCTCCCCATGTTCATGGGGACAAGGGTCCCTTCCCAACCACCCTTTTCTGGGGGTTGTGGGGGTCTGTGGGTGGTGGCTTATATTTAACAAGGGGGCCCCAGATCCCAGCCCCCCATGTGAATGAGTATGGAATACATAAAACCCCTACTCATTCACCAAAAAAAGTGTAGTGTAAAAACAGATAATAGGCAGTTTTTGACAAGTCCTTTATTGAAAAAACAAAAAAAAATGTCCCCCAGTGTAGACCCATCATCAATCATGATGCCCACTGACATCACTGACCTTTTGACAAAGGCTCCCGCTGTCTACCAGCTTCGCCATCTGACAGTTCTTAAATAACTAAAGGGCAATGCCTCCTAGTGATGGCACCAGGTGGCCCCACCCCATTTGACGTCTCAAATGGGGGCATGATTATTTGGTGATGTCACATATAGGAGCAGGGCTGCCTGATGACATCACCGGGTGGCACTGCCCCCTAATTATTTAAGAACTGTCAGGCGGCAGAGCTAGTAGATGATGGAAGCCTTCGTCGGGACTGGAGCATTTTTTTTTCTCCAATCAGCGGTGGGGGCGGGCATCGTGATTGATGATGGATCTACACCGGAGGACTTTTCTTTAAAATGTTTTCAATAAAGGACTTTTTTTTACACTAGCTACCCTAACTTCAAGATTCTGGTAAGCCCCCTGCCCGCAGACCCCCAAAAGCACCAGCCATGGTTGTGGGGAAGGTGCCCTAATATGGAGACAAGGTGCTTTGACCCCTACTTCAAAGCAACCTCCCCCATTTTGATGGCATGTGGCGTGGTATGGGTGGGGGGAGAGTGCTCGCTTGCCCCCCCTCTTTCCTGACCTGCTGGGCTGCATGCTTGGGTAGCGATTTCTGGGAGACTCCACATCATTTTTTTTTTTTTTGGCATGGGTGTTTCCCTCAAAAACCATACCGTCTTTTTTTTTTTTTTTTTATTGCCGGTAATTATTTTTTTACATTTAGCTGTCAGCTCCCCTGCTCACATCTGATGGCTCATAGGTTGTTAAGGATGCTGTCCGCTTCTTAACAACGCAGTATTTACTACTGTAAATAAATATGCCGCCTACCTCCAGGGGTTAAATTGCTGCATGTTTTTACTACTAAAATACCACATGGCTACATCAAATAACTTATGTAGCATGCGGCCCTGCATGTAGATTAGGGGCTGGCACATGGATTAGGGGCGGCGCCCCTGCACCCCATTTGGGCGGGCCGCCACTGCTAGCTTTTGAGCTTCTACACTGTGTTACATGCTGGCAAGCTTTGACTATCTGTGATAATGTGAGTTGTCTCTGTTGATCTCTGTAATATTAAAGGAAATCTAAAGCATACACTTATTTTATAATATCAGCATTGCAATAGAAATACAAACAGTAGTGTAGCCCTCTTTGGGGGGAGGGGGGGGGGGGTTACCATACCCCCACCCAGGACAGGGTGTCTGTGAGCAGAGGGAATTCTCTTTCTGGGAAATAATTCATTAATCTAATCAACGCAATTGGAAGCAGATGAACTACTGCAATCAGCATATAACATTAATCGTAAGTATTTAGATGTAGACTAGCATAGAATTAATGCAAGCTTTATATAATTAAAATATTAATATTAGTACATACATTCAAGGTACAAATAGGTATTATCAGCAAACAGTCCAACAAGAGTCCTGGTGGAATTGTGTACATATACTGGGGTAGTATATACTGGGGGTATATACTGAGTCAGCCTATCTACTCTGCGTCCTAGTCCCTAGTAGCTTCTAATCTATATTGCCTGTTGAAAACTTTCATTTTCTAAGGGCTACAAATCCCACGGTACCTTGCTGCCTGCAAGCAGTGATTGCTGTACTGACTTCACCTCCTGCAACTCCTCCTCTCAGCACCTCTAAAATTCAGAAGGCAGGCTCTGGGAAATGTGTGACACAACAGTGCCTACATAGTGAATAACTTTCACAGAATTCAAGGACATAAATCTGGGGGGGGTGCTGAAAAATTAACTTTACAAACTTCAAGATAAATTCAGATTATTAGGTGTAGGTTATATGTAAATGAATATGTGATTTTACATAGGTATGCTTTAGGACTGCATGCACATGGGTGGTTTGGCCACTGTGTGTCAACTCACATGTCACTTGGACGGCGTTACCACAATTACATCTTGTCTGGACCGCCCCGCCTATCCAGAGGGAGAGAGAATGTAGGGAGGCGGGGCGGACACTGAAAAATTAAGTCAGCTGACCAGCTTCATTTTGAACTTGACTTCAGGTAGACGGGACTAAAGAAGGAAATGAATGTTGCCGCCATCATCGGCGAGATTGACACCTCGTAAGCCCCGCCGCTTGGTATGGATTTAAAGGGGACCCCCTATGCCCAAAAAACAGCGTGGGGTCCCCCCAAAGTCCATAGCAGACCCTTATCCAAGCACGCAGCCCCCCGGTCAGGAAAGGGGATGAGGACAAGCGAGCGCCCCCTGAACCATACCAGGCCACGTGCCCTCAACATGGGGGGGTGCTTTGGGGAAGGGGGCCCTGTGGCCCCCCCACCCCAAAGCACCTTGTCCCCATGTTGATGAGGACAAGGGTCTCTTCCCGACAACCCTGGCCGTTGGTTGTTGGGGTCTGCGGACGGGGGGCTTATCAGAATCCGGGAGCCCCCTTTAATAAGGGGGCCCCCAGATTCCAGCCCCCTACCCTATGCGAATGAGTATGGGGTGCGATGTACCCCTACCCATTCACCTGGGGAAAAAAGTGTTAATAAAAAAAAACAACAGGTTTTTAAAGACAGCTCCGGGGGTCTTCTTCTGACTTCGGGGGTCTTCTCGCCGGGCTCCTCCGCTATCTTCTGCTCTTTTACCGCTAGCTCTTTTACTAATGGAGGAGCCCGGCTTTCTCCTTCGTCGCCACCGCCGTCTGGGGGTCTTCTTCTGACTTCGGGGGTCTTCTTCCGACTTCAGGGGTCTTGTCCCGCTCTTCGCTTCTTCTGCCGGGCCTCCGCTATCTTCTTACAGCTCTTTTACTAGCGTTGGCCCGGTCTTCTCGCTGTCTCTTGGTGCTGCTGTCATTGCCGCTGCCTTCTTCTTCTTTTCTTCTTCTTCCTTCCAGTGTTGACACAATGCTCTCTCCGGCCGTAATGGCAGGGACGCGTTGTGCGGCGAATTATATAGGCATAAGGGGTGGGGTCACGGGTGATGTCACATGGTGACCCCGCCCCTTATGATGTAACAGTCCCAGCATCCCTCGGGCTAGCTGTAAAAGAGCAGAAGATAGCGGAGGAGCCTGGCGAGAAGACCCCCGAAGTCGGAAGAAGACCCCCAGAGCTGTCTAATAAAGTACTTTAAAAACCTGTGTGGTGTTTTTTTTATTAACACTTTTTTCCCCAGGTGAATGGGTAGGGGTACATCGTACCCCATACTCATTCACATAGGGTAGAGGGCCGGAATCTGGGGGCCCTCTTATTAAAAGGGGCTCCCAGATTCTGATAAGCCCCCCCGCCCGCAGACCCCGACAGCCCATGGCCAGGGTTGTCGGGAAGAGACCCTTGTCCTCATCAACATGGGGACAAGGTGCTTTGGAGTGGGGGGCCCCTGCACGTGTTGAGGGCACGCGACTTACTATGGTTCAGGAGGGGGGGGCGCACGCTCGTCCCCACCCCCTTTCCTGACCGGCGTGCTCGGATAAGGGTCTGCTATGGACTTTGAGGGGACCCCCACGCCATTTTGTCGGCGTAGGGGTTCCCCTTTAAATCCATGCCAGGCGACGGGACTCGTGAAGTGTCAATCTCGCCGATTGAGGCGACGACTTCCTTCGCTAGTCCCGTCTATAGAATATTTTTAAAAAAGTCAGTTACTTTGCTGAGTAACTAATTACTTTTCCAATGTAGTAACCGAGTTACTAACGCAATTACTTTTTGGGAGAAGTAATTTGTAACTTAACGAATTACTTTTTTAAAGTAAGATGACCAACACTGCTCCCAGGTGCCTGAATATGCTGGGATTTGACTCATGGGGCCAAATCGCACATGGCCTAATAGTAACAGCTGATTTCAGGTGCATTTAATTACTGTATAGTATTACTGAAAAATTAAATAAAAACTTTTATAATGAGAATTGTTTTTTTCTCAAACTAGTCATACTTTTCTTTACTGACTTAGAATAAGCCACCATTGGTAAATCATTCTTACTTTAACTATGACTCAACAAGTAGGCTAGACGCACGTTTTGTGGCAGTACCTGCTCCTAACTTTGGTGGTCCTAGGTACTCCAGTCCTATGCTTTCTGTTTATATGAAACACAGATATGTGACTGTCTAATATCAAATGATAATATACAAAATATATGGTTATAAGTCTAAGTCTACAGAGATGCTAGACGTTCTACCGTTGGTTTTGGCTTTCAGAAGGGAAATCAATTTATTCAAGGTTTCTTCTTACATAGGTTTATATTAGCAAACAACTCTAAGAACAAATGTTCCTATTCTGTGCAGTTAATAAATAAACAAGGATTAATTCATTCAGGAAGGCGGCCTTCAAGAACAGTTGACAAAGAATCCTACGCTGCCACCTAATGGGGATAACTATGTACTTTAGATAAAAGTATAAAGGATATATTGTGATAGTGAATTGAAAGCAATATTGACATTGCCAAAAAATTACAAACTATGGATTCTGATCTTTACAGCTTTCAAGTATAACTAAAGGCAAAACTTTTTCTGCTGTTTTGGATAAAAGGGAGAGGGATTAGAATACGTTTCAGGTTTTTCCAGGTTTTACAGTGGGGGCTAAGCAATGCTCAGGCATGCAAAACTGTACCCAAATAATAATTTTTTTACATTAAAATGGATAAATCTTTCTTTTGATGGTATTTATTATATAATATATATATATATATATATATATATATATATATATATATATATATTTATTTATTTATTTATTTTTATTTTTTATTTTTTTTTGCTATAGAAAGGAAAAAAGACCAAACATTTTGAAAACATCTATTTCCCTGCTATAAATGCAAATACATAATGTGATCAGCTACTTTTATTTGGTAAAAAAAAATGTAAATAAACAAATAAGTGTATTTTTTTTAGTCTCCAAACTATGATATCTGAAATGTATCAACCCTGAGGTTTTAACTGTCTAATTTCCTGAGGCCCTAAAATGCCAGGATAGTACAAATACCTCAAAATTACCTTTTTTGGGAAAGAAAACCATCCAAGATATATAGTAAGAGCAGGGCTCAAAATTTCTGAGTCTTGAGTCCTGAGCTACTAGCCAGGCTTCAAGGGTTACTTGCCACCAGTTGCCCCACCCAACTCCTACCCTGCCCTGCCCCTAATTCCACCCCTAAACACGCTCCTTATAAATTATCTCATGAAATTACCCTTACATGTTTCATGCAGAATTAAGCAACTTTATCCATGCTCATCAATGCAGCCTCACCTGTATCCATCAATGCAGCCTCGCCCATGTCCACCAATGCAGCCTTGCCTGTGTCCACCAATGCAGTCTCACGCTTGTCCACCAATGCAGCCTCACCCTTGTTCACCAATGCAGTCTCACCCATGTCCAAAAATGCAGTCTTACTCGTGTCCACCAATGCAGCCTCAACCATGTCCACCAATGCAGCCTTCCCGTGTCCACCAATGCAATCTCACCCTTGTCCACCAATGCAGTCTCACCCTTGTCCACCAATGCAGTCTCACCCTTGTCCACCAATGCAGTCTCACCCTTGTCCACCAATGCAGTCTCACCCGTGTCCATCAATGCAGCCTGCCCGTGTTCATTGTTCTACCTACCTGTGTCCATCATGGTGGGGAGCAGAGGAGAAGAAGAGCATTGCTGGCCGGATGATAAGAGTGCAGAGGGACATTACTGGAACAGCTTTGATTTAAATTGCTGTGTGTTCCCGCCGCTCGGCATCCCGCACAGCCTCGCCCCCTGGCCGGGGAACTTTGATACACATCACTCGACCTGGGTTGGAGGGGTGATCTGTCTATCAAATTCCCCGGGACCAGGAAGTGGGACAGCGGGTACGGGGAACATTCGACTATTGAAATGAAAGCCGCTGGTGATGTCCCCCGCGCTCTGATCATCCAGCCAGCTCTCTCCTCTCTCTTCCCCTCCACGAGCGCTGGCCAACAGTGCTGGTCCCCCCTCGCTCCCAGGCAGCCCTTCCTCGCCAGCCTTCAAAATTCACTCGCAAAATGGGAGCAGGCGAGTGTAATTTTTGAGGGCTAGTAAGAGGGATGGTGAGTTTTTTGTTGTCATTTTTTTGCCACTTTTTTGTAAAATAAAGAAAGTAAATATAATTTGCTTTTTCTTTTTTCTTCACGAAGTTGTCATTTTTAACAAGTTATTTCTCATGCACAGCATGGGCATATTTACAGTTACAAAAACACATTTTTCAACTACCCTATGGGAATGTGATATGTATCAGAATTTTTCACTTTTGAGATACATATAGGAGCCTAAAATCCAAGACGCACCATGGGGGGAGTAACTTTTTTTATCTGATTTCCGGACTACCTACATTACCTAAGGCCTTGAAGTGCAAGGAAAGCAGAAACACCACAAATATCCAAATTTCAAAAAATAAATCCTCCAATGTATTTATTTAGAGGCATGGTGAGTCTTTTTAAGATCAACTTTTTTTTTTGCCACAATTTTTTGTAATATGAAAATATGCATTTTTTAACATACAGCTGTCAATTAATATAATATTTATATAAACACATAGCATGGTAATACCTAGAATTACACCCCAAAACACATTATGCTTTCCTCCTGAAAATGGGGATACGACATATGCGACACTCTTTTTTTTTTTTGTTGTATGCATAGACATCAACAGTTTAGCATAGAAAGATAACTGTAAACAGAGTACGATTTGGTATAGTAACATCACGTTAACATGGTAGAAAAGCGTTACAAATAATTGACTTACAAAAGGCTCTCATAGTGTAATGGTTGCTTCAGGGCCTATTGATATGATACGGACGAGGGCCCTTAACACGGATAAGATCAAAGGTGGGCGGTACTCCATGATGTAGGAGACATCAAGTTAGCCAAACAGTTCCTAACATTTATTTGTGTTACCACAGAGACTGTTAGGAACAGCGGAAAGATGTGAGTGTATGAGGAGATAGTAGGAAAGGAAAAAGAGGAGCGGGGAGAGAGAGGGAAGAGAAGAGGAACTCAATAGTTTCTGAGCGATATCTTTGGGAGGGCAGGGGGGTCTATGGTTCCATTAAGTATTTATTGAAATCTCGTGGTAAGAAGTGGTTCCCCGGCTGCCAGATTTTAGGTGTCGGGGAATTTTGTCAAGGATAGTGGCTTCAATTTTGCTATGAATCGTTGCTTGGGTGACCCTGCTTTTGACTTCAGCTATATTTAGGGTTGGAGTTTTCCACGCTTTGGCGATTGTTTGTTTGGCAGCAGTAGGGAGCTGCAGAAGAAGATGTTGTTGTGCTTTGGTATAATCATTTGGGAAGCAATTTAGCAGGGCTAGGGATGGGTCAGGGTCCAGAGGCTCCTGACTCAACATAGAAATCATTTGGAATATTGTCGCCCAGAAGTGATGTACTCTCGGGCAAGCCCACCATATATGCATATGAGTGCCTTTTTCCCCGCAGTTTCGAAAACAGTTTGGCGAATATGATGGCAAGAACTTGGCAATCCTAGACCAAATACCATCTCATAAGAACCTTATAAATTGCTTTGAATGTGACAAAATATTTTGCGATGAGATTTTGGTGTTGATCCATATATTAGCCCAGTCTTCTGTGTCTAATTCTTTGCTTAAATCCTTGGCCCATTGTTGTGCATATAATGGAAGTGTGGCTGGGGGAGAAGTAAGGTGAGAATAGAGTCGGGATATAATGCCTGGAGCATGTGAGTCGCATATTTCCCAGAAAAGCGATTAAGTGTCCAGCTCAGAATTAGAGCCTATGACCATTTGCACAAAATGGGAGATTGAAGAAAATGAAAGCACTCCCTATGAGGGAGTCGTGTTTGCATTTGGAGGGATGGGAATGATTTTATAGTACCACCAGTGATCAAGTCACATATGTGACTCAGCCCGGGTCCAGGCTTGGAATGAGGTTGCTTCTGTGAAGGCCGGGTAGAAGAGTGGTTGACCCAGATAGGATAGAAGAGGGGAGTATGGGGACATCAGTTTAAATGAACTCCGTAATTTATCCCAGAATTTCAGAGAGTGCTGTGTTATGGGATTTGTTATAGAACCGCGTGCAGAGATAGGTAACCATAATAGGCTATATATTAGGATGGGGTGAACTTCTATTGCCTCCAAGCTTACCCATATGGGGGTTTCGAATTTTGCGTGGTATAATGTTATTTGGGCTAATTGGTTTGCATGGTAATAGTGTAGGAAATTGGGTACCCCCAAACCTCCAGCCAGTTTGTTAAGAAGTAAAATGGATCGTCAGACCCTGGGCCTTGTAGGGCTCCATATATATTTGAACACTCAGTTCTGAATGACACGGTACGGGGGTATCGATATTGGAAGGACTCTGTAAAGATATAGGAGCTTGTGGAGCAAAGACATTTTCATGGCTGCAATACGTCCAAGCCATGAGATGCATAGGGGACGCCAGTCGTTAAGTAGTGAGGACAGGTGGTTCAGCATAGGGAGGTAGTTTATGCGAAATAGATCGGTTGGGTTACTTGTTAGTAGGGATGAGCCGAACACCCCCCTGTTCGGTTCGCACCAGAACCTGCGAACAGACCTAAACTTCGTGTGAACTTTAGAACCCTATTAAAGTCTATGGGACTCGAACGTTCACAATCTAAAGTGCTCATTTTAAAGGGTAATATGCAGGTTACTGTCCTAAAAAGTGTTTGGGGACCCGGGTCCTGCCCCAGGGGACATGGATCAATGCAAAAAAAAGTTTTAAAAACGGCCGTTTTTTCAGGAGCAGTGATTTTAATAATGATTAAAGTGAAACAATAAAAGTGTAATATTCCTTTAAATTTCGTAGCTGGGGGGTATCTATAGTATGCCTGTGAAGGGGCGCATGTTTCTGGTGCTTAGAACTGTCCCTGCACAAAGTGTCATTTGTGCAGGAAAAAAAGTCTTTTAAAATCACTTGCGGCTAAATTGCCGGGTCTCCGTAATACAGAGAACACTCAATGAGTGTTCTCTGTATTAGCCGACAATTCATTCATTCATTGATAAAAAAAAAAAAAAAAAGCGTGGGGGTTCTCCTAAATTCAATTACCCCGTGTCAAATTTAAAAAAAAATTGACGTGGGGGTCCCCCCAAATATCCATACCAGACCCTTCAGGTCTGATATGGATATTAAGGGGAACCCCACATCAAATTTTTTAAAAAAATTGACGTGGGGGTCCCCCTAAAAATCCATATCAGACCCTTTATCCGAGCACGCAACCTGGAAGGCCGCAGGAAAAGAGGGGGGGACGAGAGAGCGGCCCCCCTCCCTCCTGAACCGTACCAGGCCACATACCCTCAACATTGGGAGGATGCTTTGGGGGTCTGTGACCCCTCAAAGCACCTTGTCCCCATGTTGATAAGAACAAGGGCCTCATCCTCACAACCCTGGCCGTTGGTTGTGAGGGTCTGCGGGCGGGGGGCTTATCAGAATCTGGAAGCCCCCTTTAACAAGGGGACCCCCAGATCCCGGCCCCCCCCCCTGTTTGAAATGGTAAGGGGGTACAAAAGTACCCCTACCATTTCACAAAGAAAGTGTCAAAATGGTTAAATAAGACAAACACACTTTTGAAAAATTCCTTTATTAAAAATGAAAAAAAAATAAAAAAAAGATTCCAGCGGTGCTAATCTACTCTTGCTATCCAGCGACGGATCTCCGGGGTCCAGCGATGGATGATCATATCCAGCGACGGGGGATCTCTCAGTCCAGCGCTGTCCATACATCCTTCTTCTGTCTCCACTCCGGAGACACTGCAGAGAGCCCAGCGCTGACGTTTCTTATATTAGGAGGGCGGGGCCACCCGTCACCTGACCCCGCCCCTCTGACGCTGGAGAGGGAATCCAGGGGTTCCCCAGTGACGTGTGAGACAGAAGAAGGATGTATGGACAGCGCTGGACTGAGAGATCCCCCGTCGCTGGATATGATGTCCCCTGGGGCAGGACCCAGGTCCCCAAACACTTTTTAGGACAGTAACCTGCATATTACCCTTTAAAATGAGCACTTTAGATTTCTCCCATAGACTTGTATAGGGTGTTCCGGCTTTTCGAATTTGCTGCGAACAGCCCAAATTGTTCACTGTTCGCTGAACAGGCGAACAGGCAATGTTCGAGTCGAACATGAGTTCTCCTCGAACTCGAAGCTCATCCCTACTTGTTACCGTGTTTCCCCGAAAGTAAGACAGTGTCTTACTTTCTTTTTATCCCCAAAAGCCCCACTATGTCTTACTTTCGGGGTATGTCTTATATTGGAAAAAAATTGTCGAATTTTTTGTTTTAACCATAAAATTAACATTTATTAACAACCTGAACAGTATTGTATTCACCACAAAACAGTTTTATAAAAGGAAGTGCCAAGAATGTCTTGTTACAACATTGCATAACATGTAAAACAATGAAAAATGGTAAGAACGAACAGTGGAATACTGGAAGATAAAACAGATTTATTCCATGACAACCATGTCATCATCATAAACATCCACACTCTTAGGTTCCTGTGGATTTTCTTGGGACTCTCGGGACGACATTTCTTGCTGAATCATTGGCCCATATTTCTCATGGGTAGCAACGGCACTGTCCTGAAATGAGCAGGCTTTGTCCAGGTAGCCAGCTCGCAGTGCATTTGCAACGCAGGTGTTAGTGATCTTATTCCAAGAATTCTTCACCCAGTTAACAATCTCTGGCAGTCTGGGCTTCACAAAGTTCCCACGTACATTTCTCTCCATTCGGTTTTCAATGTAGTCATTGATTTCCACACGCAGATAGTCCTTGAACGGCTTGTTAATGGCGATATCGAGAGTCTGAAGATAAGCCGTCATCCCTGCAGGAATCATGATTTGGTCGATTCTCCGCTCATGAAGGAAGTTTTTCATGGTTTTGGCGCGGTGTGTGCTGGCTGCATCCCAGATCAGCATCCCTCTTTTGTTCCCGCGCATTACAAGCGGCAGCATTAAATCAAGCCACTTTCTTATAACATCTTGTGTGGCCCAGGCTTTTTCAGTTTCCAACACATAAATGCCAGAAACCCGCTCAATCTTCTCCTTCTTGCCCTTTGCAATGAGTAGCGGCGTTGCTTTAGTGCCATCCAGACGAATCGTCAAAATGCAGGTGACACGTGCACTTTCATAAGCGGTGGAGGGAACGTACACTGAGGAGGTACCTCGTTGATCAATGGTGGTTTGAGCTGCTTGGCCCATGAACACGGCAGTTTCATCCATGGCGATCATGTTGCAAAGACTGTATTTAGAGAAGTCAATGTCATCCACAAACTTCTTGTAGGCTAATGCACGTTTAACAATCTCAGCATCTTCCAATCTAAAGAGGGTTGTGGATCTTCTCAAAGACAGGTCATTGCGTTCAAGAAAGTTATCCACCCAGTGCTGTGATGCCTTGAATTGTTCAGGGGAAATGTCAAACTGTGGCGACACTGCAAGGGCATATTCCTGAATCTGAGCCCTGGTCACCACCAATGTCTTTGCTCTCCTGTCTGCAACCCACTCAGAGACTAGGCTTTCCAGCTCTGTATACATTGGTTGCCGACCACATCCAATCTTGCGCTTTTTAGCCATTCCGCTCTCCACTTTTTCACTCAGGTTAGTGTATTCTGCAGGCCATTTTTGGACCAGTCGGTGATCCAACATTTTCTCCTTGCAGAACTGCACTATATTTTTGCCCCAAGATTCTTCAACAATCGCTTTTTTATACTCCACGGTGTAACTCTTCCTTTTACCACTGGAACCGGAAGAGCTCATGTCTAGGGGCTAAAATATAGCATACGGTATAAGCACTGCTTGTGGTTCCGTATCACAGTCTCCCATAGGGTTACAGCCCCATACAGTATCCCACACAGCGTGTTTTTGTATGTTGTCCATGGTCCTGATGGACCACCGAAAACATTACTGCTGCTCCCGCGGCCTCCACATCCCTCCGCTCATCCCGCTCTAACCGTCCGCATCCCGCAGTTAAAGGGGCACTGACAGCTAAAAAAACGGTGTAAAATGTGTTTTTTTAGTGTATATGCATTTTATGCGCTACAGAAGAGGACTACAAGTCCCAGCAAGCAAGGCTGCACTGCATTACAGAGGACTACAAGTCCCAGCATGCAAGGCTGCACTGTACTACAGAGGAGGCCTACAAGTCCCAGCATGCAAGGCTGCACTATGGAGGACTACAAGTCCAAGCATACAAAGCTGCTATGCTCAGCAGAGGAGAACGGTAAGCCCACACAGCCCGGTATGTTGGGACTTGTAGTCCTCCTCAGCTGCATCTTGCGGTTACATAATAAGAGCTGCAGAGAATCTCTTCACACCCCCCCTCCCCCTCCCCCTCCTTGGTCTCTCTCTGTATGACCAGCACTGACCTTTTCCCGGGAGGACACAGAGCCAGTGACACCTGTCGGCAGTGATCCGGGACCTGGCACAATAATCTCCTTCTCTGTGGTTGCGTCGCGCCGACTCTGATCACTGAAGCCGCCTCCCCCTCCTCCTCCTCCATACACAGCACTGTGTAGCCATACAAGAGGAGGGGGAGACGGCTTCACTCTGCTCGGCTGTGAGTGACAGCCGCTGCCCGAGACTGATCAAAACGGCGCTGTCTCTTCAGTCGGAGGGGGAGGGCGCTGGCCTGGCACCCCCCCCCCCCAGGGTGCGGCCCGCACCCCCGCCCCACTCTTAGTACCGTACGTCACTGGAGGCGGCAATACCCCCGTGTTTCCCCGAAAGTAAGACATATGTCTTACTTTCGGGGTACGGCTTATATTAGCCGACCCCTCTGAAACTCCCGATATGTCTTACAATCGGGGGTGTCTTACTATCGGGGAAACACGGTCGTTTAATACCCAAATAGGGTAAGGAGGAGTTGAACCATTGAAATGTGAAATTTCCCTGTAGCTGATTGAGTTCAGTTTGTGACAGGGACAGATTGAGGGTCCTAGATTTTGTCTGATTTACTTCCAGACCCGTGACCAGAGCAAATCTATCAAGGAGTTGGATTAGATTTGGGAGAATGGTGTTTGGAGAGGTGATAAACAAAAGTGCATCGTCAGCAAATAGATACAGTTTGTTTGTAGTTGAGGTTATCTCCAGGCCTTGGATATTTGGATTTGCTCGGATCAGTGCTGCAAGGGGTTCAATCGCTAGGGCAGAAACCAATGGCGACAGAGGACAGCCCTGTCTCATTCCTCTCTGAATTGGGAAGCATTCTGAGCAAAACCCCCGAATACTTCACAAAAGCCTGGGGGCGAGTATACAGAGCATTGATCCATTGAAGGAAATGGGGACCAAAACCCCAATGCTTCAAGATAAAATGTAAATAAGACCAGGAGATTGTATCAAAAGCCTTTCTTCTGGGTATTTTACATGTTCTAGCCAAATGCTGTAGTAAGACAACACGCCAGATGTTATCGCTAGCCTATCGTTTGGTAATGAACCCCTCTTGGTCCTTGTGGATTAGTTTACCTATAATTGGGTTAATGCAATGCTTAGATCTTGGCCAGTATTTTAATATCTACATTAAGTAGAGATATGGTCTTAAAGTTGGACCAAAGGGCATTGTCTGTATTGGTTTTGGGGATCATGGAGATTATGGCTGTCACTGTCCCTGCCAAAAGTTTGTTGTTTTAAGAGAGCGTTAAAAGATCTAACAAGGAGTGGGGCTAATGTATCAGCAAACTTTTTGTAATAATTACTAGACATGTGCAGAGTAAAACATTTCGTTTCGGAATTTCGTTTTCGTCCGAAAAATTTATTTATTTAGTTACTCCCGAAATTCGTTTTTATTTATTTCGTTATTCGTTCAAAAATTGCATTCATCCGAAAATCCACATGAATTACGGTCGAATCTGTCTTTGAAGGCTTATGGTGTCTGTCGAATGTATACAGAAGATTCGACGGAGCTAGTATATAGCATACTTCGTGTGAACTTTAGAACCCTATTAAAGTCTATGGGACTCCAACATTCAAAATCTAAAGTACTAATTTTAAAGGCTAATATGCAAGTTACTGTCCTAAAAAGTGTTTGGGGACCCGGGTCCTGCCCCAGGGGACATGTATCAATGCAAAAAAAAGTTTTAAAAACGGCCATTTTTTCGGGAGCAGTGATTTTAATAATGATTAAAGTGAAACAATAAAAGTGTAATATTCCTTTAAATTTCGTAGGGGGGGGGGGTGTCTATAGTATGCCTGTGAAGGGGCGCATGTTTCTGGTGCTTAGAACTGTCCCTGCACAAAGTGTCATTTATGCAGGAAAAAAAGTCCTTTAAAATCACTCGCAGCTATTATGAATTGTCGGCTCCGTAATACAGAGAACACTCATTGAAAGTCATTGATTAAAAAAATAAATAAATAAATAAATAAATTTAAAAAAGCGTGGGGTCCCCCAAATTCAATTACCAGGCCCTTCAGGTCTGGTATGGATATTAAGGGGAACCCCGTGTCAAATAAAAAAAAAATTAAAAATCCATACCAGACCCTTTATCCGAGCACGCAACCTGGCAGGCCGCAGGAAAAGAGGGGGGATGAGAGAGCGGCCCCCCTCCCTCCTGAATCATACCAGGCCACATGCCCTCAACATTGGGAGGATGCTTTGGGGGTCTGTGACCCCTCAAAGCACCTTGTCCCCATGTTGATGTGGAGAAGGGCCTCATCCCCACAACCGTGGCCGGTGGTTGTGGGGGTCTGCGGGCGGGGGCTTATCAGAATCTGAAAGCCCCCTTTAACAAGGGGACCCCCAGATCCTGCCCCCCCTGTTTGAAATGGTAAGGGGGTACACAAGTACCCCTACCATTTCACAAAGAAAGTGTAACAAATAGTTAAATAAGACAAACACACAAATTCCTTTATTAAAAAAAAAAAAAAAAAAAAAAAAAAAAGATTCCAGCGGTGGTAATCCACTCTTGCTATCCAGCGACGGACGATCATCTCTCCGGGGTCTAGCGATGGCTCATCTGAATCAGCGCAACGAATCCATCCATCTTCTGTCTCCACGGAGGAGACACTGCGGGATCCCGGCTGCCTGACGTTTGTTATATGCGGAGGGTGGGGCCACCCGTCACCTGACCCCGCCCCCTCTAACGCAAGGGGAAACCCGGGTTTCCCCATGATGTATGGGTGACCCCGCCCCCTCTGATGTAACGGAAACCTGCCTGTGTTACATCAGAGGGGTGCGGGGTCACCCATACGTCACGGGGAAACCGAGGTTTCCCCTTGCGTCAGAGGGGGTGGGGTCAGGTGACAGGTGGCCCCGCCCTCCGCATATAACAAACGTCAGGCCGCCGGAATCCCCGCAGTGTCTCCTCAGTGGAGACAGAAGATGGATGGATTCGCCGTGCTGGATCAGATCAGCCATCGCTGGACCCCGGAGATCCGTCACTGGATAACAAGAGTGGATTACCACCGCTGGAATCTTTTTTTTTATTTTTTTTTATTTCTAATAAAGGAATTTTTCAAAAGTGTGTTTGTCTTATTTAACTATTTTTTACACTTTCTTTGTGAAATGGTAGGGGTACTTTTGTACCCCCTTACCATTTCAAACAGGGGGGGCGGGATCTGGGGGTCCCCTTGTTAAAGGGGGCTTCCAGATTCTGATAAGCCCCCTGCCCGTAGACCCCCACAACCACCGGCCACGGTTGTGGGGATGAGGCCCTTCTCCTCATCAACATGGGGACAAGGTGCTTTGAGGGGTCACAGACCCCCAAAGCATCCTCCCAATGTTGAGGGCATGTGGCCTGGTACGGTTCAGGAGGGAGGGGGGCCGCTCTCTTGTCCCCCCCTCTTTTCCTGCGGCCTGCCAGGTTGCATGCTCGGATAAAGGGTCTGGTATGGATTTTTAGGGAGAACCCCACGTCAATTTTTTTTTTAATTTGACGCGGGGTTCCCCTTAATATCCATACCAGACCTGAAGGGCCTGGTAATTGAATTTGGGGGACCCCACGCTTTTTTTATTTATTTATTTTATCAATGACTTTCAATGAGTGTTCTCTGTATTACGGAGCCGACAATTCATAATAGCTGCGAGTGATTTTAAAGGACTTTTTTTCCTGCATAAATTACACTTTGTGCAGGGACAGTTCTAAGCACCAGAAACATGCGCCCCTTCACAGGCATACTATAGACAGTTAGACACCCCCCCCCCCCCCTACGAAATTTTAAGGAATATTACACTTTTATTGTTTCACTTTAATCATTATTAAAATCACTGCTCCCGAAAAAACGGCAGTTTTTAAAACTTTTTTTTGCATTGATACACGTCCCTTGGGGCAGGACCTGGGTCCCCAAACACTTTTTAGGACAGTAACTTGCAGAATCTTTTCTCTCTGTCAAATCTTTTTTTCTCTGTCGAATATTTTCTTTAACCACTTGAGGACCGCCGTATTGCCATTGTACGTCAGCACAATGGCACAGGCAGGCATAATCACGTACATCTACGTGATTGCCTTCCAGCGGGTGGGGGGTCCCATCGGACCCCCTCCCGCTGGATACGGCGGTCCGGTTCGCTCCAGGAGCGCTCCGTGATGAGGGGATGGCCGTTGGTTTTCGGCCACCCCCTCTGGATCGCTCCTGGCCAATGAGAAGCTTCCTCCCCTGTGTATTGTTTACACAGGAAGGAGGAAGTGATGTCATTCTCCTCGGGGCGGTCTTTTTGACCGGACTACGAGGAGAACAGTAAAAGTAAGTGTGCACCAACACTACACTGACATGTAGGTACACACAGGCACACAAACCCCCCCCGATCCCCCCCCGATCCCCCCCCGCCCCCCCTCCCCCCCCAGTCACAGTGTCACTGATTGCATTGATCATTTCTTTACTGATCAATGCATTCAGTGTCAGTTGTGACAGTAAAAACTGTCAGGACAGTTAGTGTTAGGTCCAGGGTAGCCCCCTATCACCCCCAATAAAGATTTAACCCCCTGATTGCCCCTAGAGTTAACCCTTTCACCCCCTTTTGCCAGTGTCACTAAGCGATCATTTTTCTGATCGCTGCATGTGTCGCTAGTGTCGCTAGGTAGCTAGTTATTTTTTTAGGTTCACCGCCAGGTTTTTATATCGCTAGGTACCCCGATATACTACCCAATAATGTTTTTAACCCCCTGATTGCCGCTAGTTAACCCTTTCACCCCCTTTTGCCAGTGTCACTAAGCGATCGTTTTTCTGATCGCTGCATTAGTGTCGCTACAGTCGCTAGGTAGCTAGTTATTTTTTTAGGATCACCGCCAGGTTTTTATAGCGCTAGGTACCCCGATATACTACCCAATAATGTTTTTAACCCCCTGATTGCCGCTAGTTAACCCTTTCACCCCCTTTTGCCAGTGTCACTAAGCGATCATTTTTCTGATCGCTGCATGTGTCGCTAGGTAGCTAGTTATTTTTTTAGGTTCACCGCCAGGTTTTTATATCGCTAGGTACCCCGATATACTACCCAATAATGTTTTTAACCCCCTGATTGCCGCTAGTTAACCCTTTCACCCCCTTTTGCCAGTGTCACTAAGCGATCGTTTTTCTGATCGCTGCATTAGTGTCGCTACAGTCGCTAGGTAGCTAGTTATTTTTTTAGGTTCACCGCCAGGTTTTTATAGCGCTAGGTACCCCGATATACTACCCAATAATGGTTTTAACCCCCTGATTTCCGCTAGTTAACCCTTTCACCCCCTTTTGCCAGTGTCACTAAGCGATAATTTTTCTGAACGCTGCATCAGTGTCGCTAGTGTCGCTAGGTAGCTAGTTATTTTTTTAGGTTCACCGCCAGGTTTTTATAGCGCTAGGTACCCCGATATACTACCCAATAATGGTTTTAACCCCCTGATTGCTGCTAGTTAACCCTTTCACCCCCTTTCACCAGCGATCACAGTATAAGTGTCACTGGTGACGCTGGTTAGCCAGTTAGTTATTTAGGTTCCCCGTCAGGTTTTTATATAGCGCCAGGGACCCCCATATACTACCTAATAAAAATTTGAACCACCTGATTGCCCCTAGTTAACCCTTTCACCACTGATCACCGTATAAGTGTTACGGGTGACTCTGGTTAGTTTGTTTTTTATAGCATTTTATATTCAAATCCGGAAGGCAGTGCTTGGTTTTCGGGGTCCCGTACGTGGCTAGGCTCCCAAAAAGTCCCCCACATGTGGTATCCCCGTACTCGGGAGAAGCAGCAGAATTTATTTTGGGGTGTAATTTGACTTCTGCCCATAGCATGTGTGAGCAATATATCATTTAGTGACAACTTTGTGCAAAAAAAAAAAAGTTTGTAATATTCCCGCAACTTTTGGCAAAATATAAAATATTCCATGGACTCAACATGCCTCTCAGTAAATAGCTTGGGGTGTCTACTTTCCAAAATGGGGTCATTTGGGGGGGTTTTGTGCTATTTTGGCATTTTATGGCCTTCGAA
This sequence comes from Lithobates pipiens, assembly GCF_037356315.1. Taxonomy (NCBI): domain Eukaryota; kingdom Metazoa; phylum Chordata; class Amphibia; order Anura; family Ranidae; genus Lithobates; species Lithobates pipiens. Next base: position 348,569,552 of record NW_027507903.1, read on the forward strand.
ACTGTGATAGGTAGTGAGGAGTTAAATCAAAAATTTGCACCCTTAGAAATCCTGAAGGTGGTGATTGGTTTTCGGGGTGCCGTGCGCGACTAGACTCCCAAAAAGTCCCACACATGTGGTATCCCCGTACTCGGGAGAAGCAGCAGAATGTATTTTGGGGTGCAATTCCACATATAACCATGGCATGTGTGAGCAATATATCATTTAGTGACAACTTTTTGTAAAAAAAAATTTTTATTTTTTTTTTGTCATTATTCAATCCCTTAGGACAAAAAAAATAAATATTCAATGGGCTCAACATACCCATCAGCAATTTCCTTGGGGTGTCTACTTTCCAAAATGGGGTCATTTGGGGGGGATTTGTACTGCCCTGCCATTTTAGCACCTCAAGAAATGAGATCGGCAGTCATAAATTAAAAGCTGTGTAAATTCCAGAAAATGTACTCTAGTTTGTAGACGCTATAACTTTTGCGCAAACCAAAAAATATTCGCTTATTGACATTTTTTTTACTAAAGACATGTGGCTGAATAAATTTTGCCCTCAATGTATGACTAAAATTTAGTTTATTCGATTTTTCTTATAACAAAAAGAAGAAAATATCTTTTTTTTTCAAAATTTTCGCTCTTTTTCCATTTATATCGCAAAAAAAAAAAATCGCAGAGGCAATCAAATACCATCAAAAGAAAGCTCTATTTGTGGGAAGAAAAGGACGCAAATTTCGTTTGGGTGCAATATTGCATGACTGCGCAATTACCAGTTAAAGCAGCGCAGTGCGAAATTGCAAAAAGACCTCTGGTCCTTAAGGTATTTATTGGTCCGAGGCTGAAGTGGCTATATAATCTTGGACTAATAGAGGTAAGGTTAGGCACATTCGACCACAGGTTCTATAGAAACAGATTGTTATTGTCAGAGTCACGTCAAATCTCCTATTCTATATCGAACTGTTGTAACAACTAAAATGAAAATAAAGCATTTATTTATGTCGGATCTTTCGTTTTTCGGATTCTGTGCTTTCGTTATTGTTTGTCAAAATAAAAACGAAAATAGCTGAAATTCGGACGCAAATGCATTCGGACAAAAACGAATGCACATGTCTAATAATTACTGAGGAGGCCAATCCGGGCCAGGACCTTTGTGGGCTTTAAGAATTTTTATAGTAATAAGGACTTCCTCCACCATGATTGGACTCTCCATAGACTCCCTGCTGGACTCCGACAACTTAGGGATTGGTAAATCTTGAAACAGTATTTCTGCTTGATGCGAAGGAAACAAAGTTTTAGCTTCATATAGCTTAGCTAGTCTTTTACTAATTCGGCAAGCACCCTAATAGGGTTGCTGGTATGGGTGTCATTGGCCAGCTTGAGACTGATAGGCTTATGAATCCTGTCCAGTCAACAAAGGCGTAAAGCTATAAATGTATCACGTTTATTGGCCTTGGTATAAATTGTATTATTAGATCTGCGTATAGCTTTATCCGCAGATCTCTGGTCTGGTTGGAGACGCCGCTTGTTGTTTAGCGAGGGCCTTCGCCGCCATTTTGGATGAAGCGCGGGTGAGGGCTTCCTTGATGGCTTTAGGCTTGTTCCTGCCCCAGTGACCCGTCAGTACCATCCCGGTAGATGCTAGGGTGATTAGTGAGACGATCTTCAGAAAGACAGATCAATTGGGCGGCTCGGACGGCTATGCAGGTCCCGATATAGCGGCGGGGAGTGCAGAGCTCTAGCAGGAAGCATCCTCCATGTTAGGCTTCGCGCATGCGCCCAATGACACTTTTTTTTACAGCCTAGCCATATAGTGGGGCCCAAAATCCAAGGAGCACCAAGGGGCATAAATTGCAAATTGCATAAATCTAATTTCCTAACTACCAATCACATTTTGGAGGTCCTGGAGTGGCAGGACAGTAGAAAAACCCACTAAATTACAACATTTTTTTAAGAGGCATAATGAGTTTTTCGAATAATTCTGCTATAAGCTTTTGTAAAAAGGGAAGCAACCTTCCTTAAGCATATCTTTATAAACCTTGGCAAAATCATCTCCCAACTGCTACCAGAACCCCATTCCCCCCCCCCCCACCTTGTGGTCTCTCCTCTATCTCAGGCAACCGGCCCGATCTGCTCATATACTATCTGTCATACTTCTGCCAACCTAGCAATATATCTTGGTGTTTGTTGATATCTTTCCCAGGCTTTCCCTTTCTTTATAAATCCAGTTTCTCCTATTTCTCCACTATGTTTTAAGTACTCCAAATTATGGATTTTATTAATTTTTCCAAACCAACTTTTCAGAGAGGGAGTCTCTAGGTTTTACCACTGGCAGGGGATTAAGCTCTTTGCCGCATTTAGTAGGCTTGGGATCAATGATATCCTATATTGTTTAATGGGCATGGTGGTCCCATGAAGCAGGCATACCCTTGGATCCTCTGGGATATCTAAACCCGTTATTTCTTTAATAGTTGACAAAACGGTCTTCCAGAAAGTTTTCATTTTGGGGCATGTCCACCATATATGTACCACAGAACCTATTTCTGCACATCCCCTCCAGCACAAATTAGAACTCCCACTCTGAAATTGGTATATTCTGTCTGGAGTTAGGCACCACCTAGCCATACACTTGTAGTTCATTGTCAATAGACTACAGTCTGGGGAGATTGTAGTTCATTTCCAATAGACTACAGTCTGGGGAGATTATATGCAGCATTTTTAGTATTTTCTTAATCTCAGCCTCCGTATTTCTTATCCCGATCTCTTCATCCCATTTTTTAATATATGCGGGGGGATCCGTGATTTTCAATCTGCTCAATATTTTATATATCCTCACTAACCCTCTCCTTCCTTTAGTCACCATACACAACTGCTCTAATGGTAGCAAGTTGTCTACTGACCTTATCGGATGTGGGAGGGATTCCACAAAATGTTTCAACTGAGCATACCTCCACCAATTAATATCTAACACCTCTTTTTTCATCTTCAATCCTGAAATGTGCAAATTTTCCCTTTATTAGTAATATCTTTTACCTGTGCCTCCCTATTTCGAAACCACCCCCCAAATATCCTATCTTTCCCTGGTGAAAAATAGTTGGTGTCACATAAAGGTATTAACGGGGAATTATAATCCCATTTTTGTTTTTTGTGAACCCTATCCCATATTATCATTGCAACCCTGTGACGGGATCCAGATCACTTTTCCTAGAGCAACATTACTTATCCCTTTCTCTAAATTAACCCAACTTTTCTCTTTGTTATCCCTAACCCATTCCATCACTCGTGCCATTAAAATTGCATAGTAATAAGTTTTAATATCGGGAACCCCCAGCCCCCCTTGAGTCTTATCTCTAGAAAGTATTCCCATGCTTATCCTTGGTTTTTTATGCCGCCAGATAAACCTGCGAAATAGCAAGTTTAGTTTTTTTAAAATAAAAATTGGAATCAAAATTCGTAACATTTGAATTTTAAATAAAATTTTAGGGAGTATTATAATTTTTAAACAATGTATCCTATTAATCCAAGATTTCTATCTAGGGGCCATTGTATTTCATTCTGATTTAATATCGTTCGTTAACGGAATAAAGTTTTGTTGGAATAACAAATCACATGAAGGTGTTATTTTAACACCGAGATACTTAATTTCCTTCTCCCTCCAGGTAAACGGGAAATTTTGTTTGAGTGTTTGAACCTCCTGTGGGGTGAGATTTATGTTTAGAATTTGGGATTTTGTGGGATTCATCTTAAAGTTTGAGACTTCCTCATACCTTTTTAAGATGTTCAATAGGCTCGGGAGGGTTGTCCTGGGACTGGTCATGTAGAACAGAATATCATCCGCATGGGCGGCTATTTTATGCTTGACATTGTTAATCTGCATTCCCTTAATATCAGGGTTCGATCTTATCCTGGACAGCAGTGGTTCCATTGAGAGAATAAATAGTAAAGGAGATAGGGGACAACCCTGCCTTGTCCCATTGAACATCTCAAAAGGCTGTGATCGGGATCCGTTTATTTTGACCCTCGCTGTGGGATGTTTGTATAGGGCATTTATCCAGCTTAAAATCCTAGGGCCAACTCCATATAGCTCCAGGGACTTTTGCATGAACCCCCAGTCTACTCTTTCGAATGCTTTCTGAGCGTCTATAGACAGTAGCAGACCTGGGGGTCCACTTTCTTTCAGTTTATGTATAACTAGAAGGGTTCTGATGCCATTATCCCTACTCTCCCTACCCGGGATGAATCCCACTTGGTCTGTATGAACCAAATCATTCATTACTGTTTTTAATCGACTGGCTAAGGTCTTTCCGTACAATTTTACATCAGCATTTAATAGAGAGAGGCCAATAACTTGAACACAAAGAGGGATCTTTTCCCTCCTTCGGGATGATAGTAATCTCTGCTTCTAACGCTTCCTGTCGTATTTTCCAGTCTCCACCTATCCCATTCATATATGATACCATTCTGGGCGTCAATATCTCGCTGAATTTTTTGTAATAGGCAATCGTAAACCCATCAGGGCCTGGACTTTTCCCTGATTCCGACTCTTTTATCGTTCTGACTAATTCTCGTTCTGTTATCGGGTCCTCCAGTGGGGCCGCTTTATCTGGGTGTATTTTCTTTAAGCAGCATCCCTCGAGGAAGATTCTAGTATCCTCTGCTCTTTTTTTAATATTAACTATGGGTTCCTTTTGATTTATTGAGTATAATTTCCCATAGTATTCCTGAAAGGCCTGTGCGATCCCTGGGGTAGAGAAAACCTTATCTACTTTCCCTGTATGTATACTCTCAATGAAATTGGCCTTATTTTTCTTTTTTAACATTTTAGCGAGGTATTTGCTCGACATGTCCCCCCACTGACACTTCTCTTTCTTAAACCGATAGTAAATTGATCTATTTTCTTATTCAATGACTTTGTTTAAACCCTCTTTTTTAATAATTAATTTCTGTTCTGCCCTTTTATCCCCCCATTTTTGAGTCCCTGTTCAAGCACTTGAATTTCTTTGACTAACCCTTCCCTAATCTGTGCATTTGCTTTTTTCTTCGCAGTTTCAATTGAGATCAGAATCCCCCTGATATAGGCCTTATGTGCTTCCCACACTGTGGCTTCCGAAGTGGCGCTACCACTGTTTGTTGTAAAAAACCATTCCAGTTCGGCTTTAATCTTTTCAACGACCTCAGTATCTTGTAAAAGTACATCATTCAATCTCCATCTTTTATACTCCTTGCATTTCCCCGCTTTCCTTAATTGTATTGATACTGGGGCGTGATCTGAGAAGACCCCAGTCTCAATTTTTGAACTCTTCACTGCCTTTAGCATCCTATGTTCGACTAAAAAGAAATCAATCCTCGCGTACGTCCCGTGCACAGCGGAGTGGAACGAATAGTCCCTTACTTTTGCATGTTGTATTCTCCACCCGTCCATCAGTTGATGTTGGTGCAGCTTTTGTTAAAAAAAAATTCCGAAATTCCTTCTCCGTCCGCTGTACACGAGACGTACTATCCACCGCTGGATCCATACTAAAATTAAAGTCTCCTGCCAACAGCACCAAGCCCCTTTTAAACTGCATAAACGTATCTACTACTCCCATAAAAAACGCTATTTGATTTCAATTATCGCCGTATATATTAGCTATTGAATACATAGTTTCCTCTATTCTGCCCCTTAGGAACAAATAACGTCCCTCCGGGTCTACTCTTCTTTCCTCGGCTACAAACCTTATCCCGCACGCAAAGCCTATGGCCTGTTTAGATGGGGAGTCTCCATAGAACAGAGTTTGGGTACTCTCTGGACCATATCCTTAAACTTGAGGCCTGTGCTATATGCGTTTCTTGGAGGAGAACTATGTCAGCGTTTAAATATTTCATTTCTCGCAGAATATTCGCTCTTTTAATTTCGTTATTAAAGCGGAGGTCCACCCTAAAGTGGACCTTCCGCTCATCGGAAACCTCCCCCCCCTCCGGCGCCACAATTGGCACCTTTCAGGGGGGAGGGGGGTGCAGATACCTGTACAGTACAGGTATCTGCACCCACTTCCGGGATAGCTCTCTGCGGAAAGGGGCGTAGATTACGCCCCTTTCCGCAAGTGCCCGCCCCTTTCCGCAAGTGCCCCGCTGCCTGCTGGGAAACACACAGATCCCAGAGGCAGCGGGGACCATCCTTATTGCACAGCGTGACTCGCGCAGTAGGGAACCAGGAAATGAAGCCAAAAGGCTCCATTTCCTGATTCCCATACCCAAGATGGAGGCGGCAGCACTCGAGAGACGATCTAGAGATCGGCTTCGGGTGCCCACATCGCGGGCGCGCTGGACAGGTAAGTGTCACTATTTTAAAAGTCAGCAGCTGCAGTATTTGTAGCTGCTGGCTTTTAAAAAAAAAAAAAACGCGGAGTCCCGGTGGACTCCCGCTTTAAGTCCCCGGACATTATAGGACACTATCTTTAATGTGGTCATTTGGGATATTGAAACCTCTCGGCAGCCCTTCCTACCCTTTTGGTCGCTTCGGGCCTCGGTTGCCCCTTACCCTGAGTATGGACTCTTCTCAGCCATCTCATCTTTTGTTGGTAAATGTTTGTCCGATCTTTCTTCAGATCTGCGGTCCTCAGCCACTTACTCCATATTATGTGGGGGGGAATATGTGCTTACTTGAGATCTTCTTTCCCCTTCCACAGATTTACTGTTGGCTCCCAATTGTTTACTTGGGGTATCTTTAACAGCTTCCAATGTCATATATTTCTTAATTGTGCCTGGGCTGGTGGGCTGGAGGTCACCTTAGGGGGGTTTGCCCCTGCTCCAGCACCTTTTGCAGACTTCCCCCTCATCTTTTGGGGTTTGCCTACCCCCTCTTTACTTGACCTGAGGAGAATGATTAATTAAAAAAAACTAAGGTAAAATAGGGAGGTATTGATATGTTCCTATAACTTCACCCTTTATTATTAGGTCGAGTAACTGTACTGCTAATCGCGAGTTAGCAAAGGTTATATATCATGTCCTGTTTCATGCACCCCTCCTTTAGTATGTCCTTCAGAGGTGCTACACTAGACCTACAGGCAGGCGAAGCAGGCATTGGAGGTACCATGGGCAGACTGGGAGGCCCAACTCCACAGTTTTTTTTCGTGGTCTCACAGGACCCTAATCCCTCCGATCACCAGATCGCATAACCACTCCGTCCAGATCTCAGACCAATATAAGGGGGGGGGGGGGGAAATACAAGGTATGGGACATACACATCCCTATACAGCACACAAGACAGTCTTCTCCATGTCAGAGCTTAATCTTCCTTGGGTGCTGTGGTAAGTGTTCCCTTGTGAGCCTGACTACCCTCGTGGGAGCACACAGGGAAAAGAAAAAATAAAAGAAAAAGAAAAGGTACCTGAACTAATGCAGTGACAAGTATTGCAAAAAAAAAGGAGGGGGGGGGGGGGGTAGATTCCTTTTATATAGTTCCTCTTATTATTCCCCTTATTTCTTCCTCTGTAATATCCAACAGAGGCCACTAGATGGCTCACCAATCCCTTGCAATATATTTGTAACTGCAATAGCAATACTTCTTATCTCCCTCCACCGACTCTCCACAGTTCCGTTTATATTTCCCCACTTCAGAACGGCTCAGTTCACACTATCACCATCTCTTGCTCATTGTAAACCATACAACCCTTAGTACAAAGTCCAACAACCCATCTGAGCATGGTAATATTAATGTTATCAGTATAGTGATGTTATAGACAAAAATCTATGCATAAAAGTTCAATAGGCTGTCAGCCTTCACTTAGCTGTGAGCAGAGAGCTGTGGAAGGGGATGGTCACCGCTGCCCCTCGTGGATCCTATTCGCTGACTCCACAGATCTCAGCCACTCCGCTGTTACTGCGGGACACTTGCCAACTCTCGTCCGACTCCCATCCTCCTATCTCTTCATGGGGCACATCGGTTGTGGAGGAGGGATTGCGCTGTGCTATTCCGCCGATCCGCTGCTCTAGCCTGCACCTCTAGGGTCTCCGCCGGACGTAGGACACTGTGCTAGCCCCGCCACTCCCGCCAGAGCAGCCGCTCACATGAAGGGGGAAGGGGAGAGCTCACCGCCACGCCGCTACATCTCGGGAGGGGATTCCTCGGGCCCTGGGATTAGCAGCACCTGTGTGACACCTACATCAGGCCCCTCCCTCCTGTAATCTTTTTGGCGTAATCCTTGTGAATTGATGGTGACCACCTTCTACTTGTTTCTTATTTTGGCCCTTGGGAGTTATTTATGAAAGGCAATTCCACTTTGCACTGCAAGTGCACTTGACTGTGCACTGAAAGTACACTTGGAAGTGCAGTCACTCTAAATCTAAAGGAATAGATCTGAAATGAGGGGAAGCTCTGCTGATTTTATCATCCAATCATGTGCAAGCTAAAATGTGTTTTTTATTTTCCTTGCATGTCTCCCTCGGATCTACAGTGACTTTAAACAGTGCAGTGCAAAGTGGATTTTCCTTTAGTAAATAACCCCCATTGTGTATCACAAAAATCAACCAACACTGTGTACTGTTACGCTCCGCTCAGTGGCCAAGGAATTTAGCTTAGTGTGATCACCTATAGCAGTCATGGCGAACCTTGGCACCCCAGATGTTTTGGAACTATGTTTCCCATGATGCACATGCACTTTGCAGTGTAGTAGATCATCATGGGAAATAGGAAATAGTAGTTCCCAAACATCTGGGGTGCCAATGTTTGCCATCACTGACCTATAGCAATCCCCATTCCTATACTGTCACCAAGCCTAGCCTATTAGAACATGGCTGCCCCCAGAAATGTCATGTCCACTGGCCAGGAAGTACAGGGGGCTAAACAAAGGGTGAACAAATTGGTTCCTGTTGTTCTAGGAGTTCAGTTGTCTGAAGGGAATGGCTGGGATTGATGTCTCACAGAAACATAGTCAGTGGAACATGCAGATAGGTATATTCAGGTGCAGGCAGAAATGTGGTCAATAAGCAGGCCCAGGTCAGTACAGGCAGCAAGTAGAGGCCACAATGCACTGGTGTGGCAGTGATCAAAAACACCATTGCTAGCTGCGCTGGCTCTGGTGACACTGTACTGATGTGGCAAAGATCAATGACACTGTTGATGACTGCACTGGCTCTGGTAACACTGGCACTGGTGTGGCTAGCAATCAGGAACATTGTTGCTGGCTGCGCAAGTCTGGTGACATTGCCACTGATGTGCCAGCCATGTTGCTGGTTTACATTGATCTGGCAAAACTGGGACTAGTGTGGCTGCAATCAAGAACACTGTTGTTGGCTTACACTTGTCTAGTGAAACTGGGACTGGTTTGGTGGTGAATAGGGATGAGCTTAGTCTTGTTTTCTGCTGGGAAACTGTCAAAGCCAACAGCCAATCATAGGTGGCAGAGCCATTCCCTGCCCCAAAGCCATACATATGGAATGGGTGTGCTGTGGGTGGGAAATGCCTCAGATGCCTATGATTTGCTGTCACCTTTGGCATCCTTTCAGCTGGATAGCTCGGGCAGGTTCTGACCAGTGTCCAATATGCCTGAGCTAATCTTTTGTAGTGATCAGAAACACTGTTACTGGCTTACATTGGTTTGGCAACACTGAGACTGCTGTGGAGGCAATCAGGCACACTTTTGCTGAATATACTGGTTGTGGTGACACTGACACAAGTGTGGCAGTGATTAGGAACACTGTTGCTAGTTGTACTGGTCTGGTTACACTGGGTATCCAATGAAGAAAAAAAACATCCCCACCTTAGCATCCAGCTATATACAGTGTGTTTAGAGTGTGTTTAAAGAGAATAAAAAACGTAAAACACAAAATGCATTAAAACTGCATGCAAAAACACATAAAAAATGAGGGTTTAAAAATGCAAACCGTGCTGAAAATGTGCCTGAAAAATGCATCAAGTGCAGCTGCATATGTGACGGACTGGGGTTTATATGGTCACAAAACAGACACCCCAAAGCAAAGTACATATTAATTTTTTTTAATTTTATTTCTAAATATGTCCCTACTATTATATTAATAACCAGTAGATGGCAGAGAAGGTACACAAACAGAGTCTATAAGGCCACACACCATGTGACTGGAAATTAAACTACTTCCAGCCATAAAGTCAGTGGTCATATCTCATGCTGTTTGTGTGATTCTTTGCAGGTATGTACTCTAAAACGTTCCTAATCTGTATTAACCTGTGATAGAAAGATTCCTAAACATCTTGAGCAGATGCAGAAAAAGTCTCAGCAGATTTTATGCTATAGTTTTGCTGTAATTAGAAGTTTAGAACAGCATGTGTGAGAAACAAGTGAAAAGGGCATAAAAACATGAAAATACTGCATTAGTCAGAACAAATGTCTATTATAAGCACTAAACCGTTCTAAATAGGTATATTTAAACCTGATTTATTGAAAATTGCATAGATTAGAAAGCACATGGTTTCTGTTATTAAAATATGAAAAAAAAACTATTGTATGTAAGCTTATGCATTGCATCATACAGACATGCAATGTGCACCATCTAGTGGTTAAAAAAAGAGTACTACCATGATAATATTTGTATTAAAGCAATGCATTGCCAGTATGTTTATTGCACAGTTAAAGTGTACCAGAGAGATAAAGATAATTATCTATAACACTGAATAACAGGGATATATATGATAATAAAATATAGTAATGTTCATTGTTGTAACTACGTTTTAAAATACTTTAGTTAAAATCGGTATTATATATTGTTAATGGTTATAAACATGTGACTATAAAAATGTAAAAGATGTATTGTTATGTAAAAATAAAACTACTTCCAGCCATAAAGTCAGTGGTCATATCTCATGCTGTTTGTGTGAGTCTTTGCAGTCCACGCCAAGCTGATCACCTTATCTCATTGCGTCTACAATCATCGGCTCTCTCAATTCACATTTTGAGGCCGGTAACATTTTGGGGGCTCGTGTGCCGGGATTCGTTGTGTTACCAGTGAGAGGGAAGCGCGAGACAAGCGTGAGCCTGCTACAGAGCTACAAGGAGAGTCGTGAGTGTCGTCTGCCTCGTGAGTGCAAGTCTTCAGATTGCAACAGAGATGGCATCTCCTCGTCGTGCGCTGATGTGGGGTATCCAGAAACAAATTCATCTGCTTAATGAAGAACAGCTTCATAGCCTCGCTATTACGCTGGAAGATGAAAGATACGTGGACGTTCCATGAGTGACTGGTACCAACGAAATGGAACTTGTTGAATTTATTGAAGACTACTTGAGAAGTGATCAGCTGGAAAAGTTGGAAGATCAAGGTATGTCGTACCTACTCATCATCCAAGACAAGATCAATGAACAAAAACTCAACAAGGAAAGTACACCAACTGTGGACATTGCAACCGCTGCAAAAAAAAGTAGTGGAACTGCAAGGACTGAACAGGTTTCGGAGGTGGTGAGATTAACTGATTTTGTTGCTTTATTGCCACGTAGAGAATTCAAAATGCATGGTGATGTAATTTCAGATCATAGTTCGGACATGAGTTACAGAAGCGCGTGCAGACAAATTGACCAGGGTCTAACAGAAAAATTCCCTGAATCTGAAATTATACTCACAGTGTTGAGAATAATCAAACCTGGTCATTTTAAAGATATGTTGACTGACAAAGATGATCTTACTGTTGCTGAATTGAAAAGGTTTTTGAAGTCACATATGAGAGAACGATGTGGTAAGGAGTTATTTCAGGACCTTAGCAATGTTACCCAGCAAGAAAGAGAAACAGCACAACAATTTGTTTATAGGCTAGTGGGGTTAAAACAAAAAGTTCTGTCTACATCACAACATGATAGGCGAGAGCTTAACTATGACAAAAAACTGGTGCAAGGCATATTCCTTCATACACTGTATCAGGGACTAAATGAGAAAAATTCTAATGTTAGACGAGATATCAAGCCTTATGTGTCTGATTTGACAGTAACAGATGACTTTATCATAGAGCAAGTCACCAGATCAGTTGATGAGGAAACAGAAAGACAGAGACGCCTAAACAGTGCACCTAAACATAAACCTATTACTGTTCATTCGTCACAGACACCAGGGAATAGCGAAAAAGACACCTTGCAAAAGAGAGTTGAGGGAACTAACTACACAGGTCTCTGCTCTCACAAAGAACCTGGAAAAGATGATGAAGCAAACTCCTATTGTTGGAAACCAAATGACTAAGCCACTAACCAATGTTCAGGTTCCAGATACAACTCACTGCAAGCCCAGGTGTGATGATTGCATTAAACGAGAGAGTCAGAACTGCTACCATTGTTTCTACTGTGGTTGGACAAGACACAGAGCGGTTGATTGCTTGAAGAAAAGAAGGCAGTCGGGAAACGACAGACGGTCACTGGGAAAGGGACAACCAGTGACCACCTCAAATGATCTGTCCCATGCTAAGGTAAACAGGGTATTCACCCACCGGCCAACTAGAACACTCCCAAAAGAGAATGGATTCTCCAAACAACACGTAGCACAATTAATTGGAGGAAAATGCCTACTGTCATGTCGGATGAATGGTGTTCTGGTTGACATGTTGATGGACACAGGAGCTCAGGTCAGCATTGTCGGGAAGGCATGGTTAGAAGAGTGTCTACCCAGCATCTCCATTAGGCACATACAAGATTTACTTTGTGATGACAACTTATCCATTACAGCTGCAAATGGTTCTATCATTCCATTCATCAGATGGATTGAAGTCTGCCTGGAATTTGAAAGTAGTGGACATGGAAACTCAGCCATTTATGTGCCAATGCTGGTGAGTGACTGCTGTAATGACAATCCAATTCTTGGGTTTAATGTTATCGAAGAATTGATCAGAGAAAACCGTCACCGACCAAACAGCACCCAAAACCTGACTATCTTGCTGAGTGAAGCTATGAAAGTAAGACAGAGTGTAGCGAATAACATTGTCAATGCTGTCAGTCAAGCAACTGACCCAGGAGAAATATTCGATAGTCGTATGGTCAAAGTGGGGAAGAAGGGACTCCAGATTAAAGGAGGCGAGCTCTGTGAAGTCAAATGCAGAATTAGAGCATGGCCGAAAGGAGGAATCATGCCATTTTAACCACTTCCCGAATATCCAGTTGAAGAAGGACTTGAACTTTTTCCTTCAGTGGTAGATGTGCCAAATGGGTTCTCTAAACTGGTGAAGATACCTATACTGAACCGTGCTCAACATGACATCTACCTTCCACCCAGAACAGTATTGGGTACCATTTCTCCAGCAGCTGAGATTCTACCATTGTCTCCAAACAAAGACGATGGAAAGGGAATTGACCAGAAGAAAAGGGTGTTTCATGTAAATCAGTTGAATCAAGTGGACACTGGAAATCAGCTACCCACTAACAAACCTGTCAATTTGGAAGATCTCTCAGTAGAAGAACAGGAGATAGCGAGACAAATGTTATATGATGAATCAGATGTCTTTGCTCGAGATGAGGGAGACATAGGATGCATCCCTAACCTGAAACTGAGGATAAATCTGAAAGATGAAACTCCTGTCCAGAAACGCTACAATTCGATACCGAAACCCCTATACAAAGAAGTGAAAGAATATATCCAAAACCTTCTTGACCGAGGTTGGGTAACAAAATCATCTTCCGCATACTCATCACCAGTTGTTTGTGTTCGAAAGAAGCACAGTAGCCTACGACTATGTGTTGACTTTAGGGAGTTAAGCCGAAAGACTATCCCAGATAGACATCCACTACCCAGAATACAAGATCTGCTGGATAGCTTAGGAGGATATACGTGGTTCTCAATCCTGGACCAGGGTAGTGCGTATCATCAAGGCTTTGTGCATGAAGACTCCAGACATCTGACGGCTTTCAGCACCCCCTGGGGACTCCTGGAGTGGAACCGTATTGCATTTGGATTAACGAATGCCCCAGCAGCTTTTCAGAGATGCATGGAGAATGTATTAGAGGGCATCAGAGACAAATGTTGTTCTCCATACTTGGATGACGTACTTTGCTACTCCAAAACTTTTCAGGAGCATGTCAATGATATTAGGCAAGTGCTTAGTCAAATGCATGAGCATGGTATCAAACTTAGACCGAAGAAGTGTGAACTCTTTAAACGACAGATTCGATACCTTGGACGAATGGTGTCAGAAGGCATAAAAATTGACCCAAAAGATCTTGAAGCGGTATTACATTTGAAAAGGAAAGAACCAAAAACCGTGGAAGGAGTCAGATCTTTGTTAGGATTCCTGAGCTACTACAGGTCCTTCATTCAAGATTTCTCTCGACTTGCTAAACCACTGTATGAACTTTTGCAGAACACTGAGAAAGAATCTGCTACATCCATCCCCAAAAACAATCGGAGGGAATCTACAAAGAAAAACGGGAACAAAGCACAAGTGCCATCTAAAACACTGATTCAATGGACACCCAAACATCAAGCTGTAGTATCCAGACTGGTGGACATGCTAACCAATCCACCAATACTAGCATACCCTGATTTTGACTTACCCTTCGTCTTACATACTGATGCTTCCAATGAAGGCCTTGGCGCTGTACTGTACCAACGACAAGGAGAAAAACTTTGTGTTATTGGGTTTGGCTCCAGAACATTGACTCCAGCAGAGCGCAATTACCATCTTCACTCTGGTAAACTTGAGTTTTTAGCTCTCAAGTGGGCAGTCTGTGACAAATTCAGAGATTACTTGTACTACGCTCCAACATTCACCGTTTACACAGACAACAACCCATTGACATATGTATTGAGTACTGCCAGACTGAATGCTGTGGGTCATCGCTGGGTTGGCGAGTTGGCCGATTTCCACTTCGATATTAAGTACAGGTCAGGTAAACAGAATGCAGACGCAGATACACTGTCACGATTTTCAGTGGAACTCACGAAGAATCTGAGTGAGTACACAGAGCTTGTACCATCTGAGGTTGTGTCAGCTATGTGGCAAGGGAGCAAAGCTGTTGACGAAGAAGAAGCACTATGGGTGGCTTCATTGACTCTTCACTCAGAAAGTGATGTGGCCGAAGAATTGCTGAAAGGACAGACAATCTGCCCAATGACTCAGGAGAATATCAGAGCATTACAACAAGATGGTACCAACATTAGAGAAGTGGTCTGGCTTAAGGAGAACGACTGGATTCCAAACCACAAAGAAAAGGAGAGTATGACCAGCAAAACAAGACGTTTGATACATGAATGGAATAAACTCAGAGTCGATGAAGGAATCCTCTACCGACACTCTGGAACCCGAAAACAGCTAGTTCTACCATAAAAGTTAAAACCATTGGTCTTAAGAAATCTTCATGATGACATGGGTCACATTGGTACTGACAAGGTAACCCACCTAGCACGTGAACGATTTTACTGGCCATTTATGCAAAAAGACATTGATGAATATGTGCTGAAGAAGTGCAGTTGCATCAAACAAAAGCGTCCAAATATCACTGAAAGAGCACCTATGTGTTCAATTACTACCAGTTTACCTTTGGAGTTAGTATCCATTGATTATCTTCACTTGGAGAAAAGCAAAGGAGGTTATGAGTATATACTTGTAATAGTTGACCATTTCACACGCTTTGCACAAGCGTATCCAACTAAGAACAAATCTGGAAAAACGGCGGCAGAAAAGATCTTTCAAGATTTCATACCACGTTTTGGCTATCCAGAGAAACTCCACCATGATCAAGGAAGATAATTTGAAAACAACTTATTTCAGACATTGCAACGATTGGCAGGGATTTCTCATTCAAGAACTACTCCATACCATCCACAGGATAACCCAGTGGAGAGACTGAACCGTACTTTGTTACAGATGCTTCACACCTTAGAGGAAGAGAAAAAGTCAGATTGGAAAGAACATCTTCCACATATGGTTCATGCATACAATTGCACCAGGCATGAAGCCACAGGATACTCGCCATTCTTTATATTGTATGGAAGATCTCCTCGTTTGCCAATTGACCTAATGCTCAACCTAAATTTGGCAAAGGAATCAGAAAGTCAACCAACATTTACTCAGAAATGGGCATCTAGAATGCAAGAAGCTTACAAAATCGCATCCGAGAATAGCAAAAAATCATCTGCTAAAGGAAAGAAGTACTTTGACAAAAAGATAAAAGGAGCACCTCTTCAACCGGGTGATCGGGTCTTAGTACGAAATCTCTCTGAAAGAGGAGGACCTGGTAAACTTTGTTCATACTGGGAAGAATCAGTACACAAAGTGGTAGAAAGAATCAAAGATGGGCCTGTGTACAAAATTCAGCCTGAAAGTGGTAAAAAGACTATTTGAGTACTGCACAGAAATCTTTTACTACCAGTAAATGACCTACCAATTGAAGGACACATTCCAAGAGAACCGATGAAACAAAGACAATCAAGTAACAGAAAGGATACCAGAATAGATCTGGTCCAGGAGGAGGAATGTTCAGATGAAGAAAGATGGTATTATCCTTATATACCAGAGACTACAGAAAGTTATGATCGTGTTGTGTCTCAACCAAACTCTCAAAACGTACAGAAAATCCCATTAAGAGTTTCTGCTAAAGAGTTCTATCCTACAACTACCACACCCAATCTTGAACAAGAACAAAATGATGGAACAGTAGTTGGCGACCAAATCTGGGCTACAGACATGGTGGGACTAGACACTGCAGAATTACCTTCATTAAGTCAAGACTTACCTGTGAACCAAGATATGCAAATGGAGAATGATGTTGATGGAGAAGACTCAACTCCTGTCAGAAGATCTACCAGACAAGCTAAGCCTAAAGAGATCTTTACATATGACACACTAGGTCAGCCAAGATACATACCAAGTCAGATTCACACTATACAAACTCCTACAATGCTAGCTACTCCCATGACATGCCAGGTAGTTAACGTAGCTCCTTGGTGGCAACAAGTACCTATTTGGGTTACTTAAATCACGAAATAGTGTTCAGATACCAATTGAGTTTAATGTCGGGAGCCATTAACTGAAGGAGGGGAGAGTGTGACGGATTGGGGTTTATATGGTCACAAAACAGACACCCCAAAGCAAAGTACATATTATTATTTTTATTTTTTTTTCTAAATATGTCCCCTCTATTCTATTAATAACCAGTAGATGGCAGAGAAGGTACACAAACAGAGTCTGTATAAGGCCACACACCATGTGACTGGAAATTAAACTACTTCCAGCCATAAAGTCAGTGGTCATATCTCATGCTGTTTGTTCCTAATCTGTATTAACCTGTGATAGAAAGATTCCTAAACATCTTGAGCAGATGCAGAAAAAGTCTTAGCACATTTTATGCTATAGTTTTGCTGTAATTAGAAGTTTAGAACAGCATGTGTGAGAAACAAGTGAAAAGGGCATAAAAACATGAAAATACTGCATTAGTCAGAACAAATGTCTAGCACTAAACCATTCTAAATAGGTATATTTAAAACTGATTTATTGAAAATTGCATAGATTAGAAAGCACATGGTTTCTGTTATTAAAATATGAAAAAAAAAATATTGTATGTAAGCTTATGCATTGCATCATACAGACATGCAATGTGCACCATCTAGTGGTTAAAAAAAGAGTACTACCATGATAATATTTGAATTAAAGCAATGCATTGCCAGTGTGATTATTGCACAGTTAAAGTGTACCAGAGAGATAAAGATAATTATCTATAACACTGAATAACAGGGATATATATGTTATTAAAATATAGTAATGTTCATTGTTGTAACTACGTTTTAAAATACTTTAGTTAAAATCGGTATTATATATTGTTAATGGTTATAAACATGTATTGTTATGTAAAAATAAAACTACTTCCAGCCATAAAGTCAGTGGTCATATCTCATGCTGTTTGTGTGATTCTTTGCAGTCTACGCCAAGCTGATCACCTTATCTCATCGCGTCTACAATCATCGGCTCTCTTAATTCACATTTTGAGGCCGGTAACACATAGATGTTAACCTAGACTTACTTAGTTGTGTAGCACTATCCCCAGATGAGCCGCTGAATTGTTTTGTGACATCTGACAGTTACACACACCACTCACCAAGCATTTACCAGCCCATCTTGGGGTATTTAAAAAAAAATATTAGGCTAAGCATAGCATAAAAGAAGAGAAGATTAGTAAATGTACTTATACAATAACGTTACTCTGAGAGAGAACGTTACCCTATACAATACCATTACTCTGAGAGATGTGGTTAGATACCTACAGTATTCTGATTAACAGTAATTGACAGAACTGAATTGTATTTACCTTACAACAGTATATAAAGAGAGTCCTAACTTGCTAGAACAGTCCCAGTTTTATCCCACTGGCCAGGGACTGAAGAAAAAATCTTTGTCCGGCAAAGTTGGGGCCCTGGAAGAAAGCATATCATTTCCCAGCAGACAACAGATGAACTTTTACAATGTTAGTTTCTTACTATACCCATGGCATCCTTTTCTGGGCCTTCAGACATATGCTCTCGTTTAGTTCAAGACCTCAGGCAGCAAAAGAGTTGCTGTGATTACCTTATTTTAATCCTGCTGAGACAGTCCCTCCTTACAAGCAATGGAAGTGCCCCCCCCTGGTATAGTCTGATCAAACACACACCCGGCGGCCTAGGGGGCGTGTGCACCCGCAGCGTTTGGATTCGCTAGATTTCTGGCCTGGACCTGGTGATCGGTCTGGTAAATGGGAGACTGTCCCCTGCCTGTAAGTGTAAACACAGGTAGGGGAAGTGATGTCATCTTCCTCTCTGGAATTATTTTCCATTCCAGAGAGAGGAGAGAGGATATCCAAACATGAGTTGCACCAACACTACACTGACACAGTACACATAGGCAATCATTTCACCCCCTGATCACCCCCCCCCCCCCCCCAGTTAACCTTTTCACAGTGACACCAAGTGCAATTTTCTTCACTGTACTGGTGTCATTTGTGACACTAATCAGTATTAGGGTACTTAGTAGTAGGTCCAGATAGGTCTAGGGACCCCCTAAACCCTCCCTAATAAAGGTTTAACCCCTTCATCACCCCCTGTCACTGTGTAGTTAGCTAGTGTAATGGAAATTTGTAGGTTTTGTATATAATTGTATTCTATTTTATATGTATTGCACAATGCCCTCACTGTGCACACGGCACTAATAATGTTTTCAGTACATGTTTTGCATTCTTTCGAGTTCTGATTAGAATAAGCCTGCCTATGTAACGCCCCTTGTTACCATAAACGTACAATTGTAATATTAATGTGATACCTACTTAATCATGTGTATAAAAGCCTTCAAATGCGTCATAATAAAGGAGAACGGTTATTTGGAAAGATGCTGAGCGTATCTTTTGTGTCTGTTCCCTACTGCAGTAGTTATTAATTTGGAACCACTAATCAATATGAGGATAGGAGTTGCCTATCATCAAAATATCCATTTCAGGTGGCGAGCCAGCCAGGAGGGGTTATCAGGTGACCCTGAGTATCCGAAACGAGGAGCTTGAGACGATCCGGGAATTTCTGATAATCAGCCGGCTGAGGTAAGCCTTTTGCTTACATTTGAGTTATCAGACTTCCTTGATCGGTAAGGCATTTTCGAGACAAAGGGTACCTATTTTACTCCCCTTAATCGAACTGTATTGATTGGTGGTTATATGTTATGTTGTCACTGTCTACTGTCCATCAGAGTGTTATAGAGAAAGGTAAGAATAGTGCTGTTCACAGGTATATGTAGTACATCTGCTAGATAAAGTAGTTTAGAGGCAAGAGGGTATAGGCACACGTAGAGGAGACTGGCCAGTCATTATGGGCATTAAATTAAGTAAGGGAATGAAGGGTAAGAGACCCTCAAAAATGCCCAGCGCAAGAGAAGCGCTATATATGAACCGAAGGTGCGGTTCCGCCTATACTGAGCCCCTAGATTAATGGTTAAAGTGGACAGGGATCCACAATGGGTAACTGGGTTACCACCAAAGTCCGCAGGGACAAAGAATCATGCAGAGTATACAGCTAGAGAAACAGCTATTTATGTGAGCAGGATGGATCAAGAGTGACATAAACACTAGACAGAAAGGGACTTTTTGATGTTAAGTTGTGGGCTGAATTTGGGGTCAGGCACTACAACTAGTAAAGTCAAGAAACAGTAATGAGAGTTAAAACAGAATGCTTTATATGTTGTCAGAGAGGGAAGATGGGACGAGCACTATAGCTGCCCGTCTGATCATAGAAGGTACAGTATGTGAAGTATGGAATTAAAATACATTGGATGCAAAGGATATCAGAACAAAATAAAGAAAGCAGAAGTTTAAGCAAGGAAGTATTAAAAAAGCATTAAAATAAAGAGAGAATGAAATGCATGTGTTGTGTACAAATGGGAATAATGTAAGCAATTTTAGAGCGATACTTGTGTATGTTTGTGAATGCTGGAACCTGTAGTTCTATCGCTTGTGTCATGCACGCAAATGTGACCCCCTCCTTTGTGCTCTCCTGAAAGAATGTGGCTGGGATGAGAGTTGGTGATAAGCTGGGAGGACACCATGCCAATTTCAGTTTTTTAGACAAAACATTTATAACAAAATGTGCCGGGTTAACGAATCTAATGATAAACAATGTGATCACAATTATTTTTGAATCTGTTTTCCAAACATGGTAAAATGAAGGTTACAAATTAACCATGTCTTACACAAATTGAATATCCTATGATAGTGGAAACAGTGCATTAAAAAAAAAAAGAGAGAGAAATTGAGTAAAATGAAGTAATATGTCCCCCTTTAAGGACATTTATCTGTGCATATATATTAGTGTGTGATATTGAAATTATCATATGAGTATTAATTTCTAATATGAGTTTAACAATTTTATTAATAAATATAGAAATATTGAAACTGGTTTAGACAACCTTTGGTTGGAAATGAAATCCAGGTTAATGGGGAAATTGGTAAAAATGGAATTAGTTTAGATTAAGATAACAATTTTGTAATTTTATATTTATTGAGTGGAAAGAAAAAAAAAAGATTAAGATAAGGTTGTTAATTTGAATACAGCTGCAATAATGTTTAACAAAGCCAAGATGGATGGGATACATAAGGACGTTTTTCTACAGAAATTAAATCTTAAAGTCTGATAATAACTTGATGTGCGGTCCATGATGTGAGAGTAATAATAACATTTAAATATAACAGACCCATCACATCAAGTCCATACACCCTGTTAGGATAGCTGCTGCCTGCAGCCAGTTGGTTTATAGTTTTTGATGGCCAAGTGCTTTCTGGTCCTTCATACATATTGTTGGTCCTTTTGTTTTTATGTATTTTTATTTTTGAAATCCAAAGCAGAATGTGTGGATTGTTAAATGATGTGCCCCTTTTCCTTGTAAGTGCAGTGGGTATAAGTAGAAGAATATTTTGGATTTATGGACATCTCTGCAGCACTGCAGGGTATTCTTATCATTTATTATAATATTGCCAGGAAAAAGTTGTCTTTTTGAAACATGAAACTGGAGTTTTTACACAAACAGCATGATAGGAAAAAGCTATTGTTATATTTATGCAAGCTGGACCCAGTAATGAAGGGTTCACTCCGATGTATCAGAGCTGTAGCTTTATGCAAAGTTGCTATTAGACAAAGTTACAGATATTATTTTGGTTGAATATTTAATTTTTAATAGTCCGACATTCTGCACAGCAAATATATAGCTAAGTCTTTGTCTAATGAAAGGTTCAAAATATGAATTTGTTTTGTGTGTTTATGTACAAATCTAACAATGAAAA
Source organism: Lithobates pipiens (assembly GCF_037356315.1). NCBI lineage: Eukaryota > Metazoa > Chordata > Amphibia > Anura > Ranidae > Lithobates > Lithobates pipiens. The sequence goes on from NW_027507903.1 coordinate 348,591,238, forward strand.
ATGTGTACATTTGAATCCAGCCACCTTATTGCCTCTATTGGAGGAGGCTGGAGACAAAGAAAAAGCACATGTGTTAAATTGATGACATAGGAATCAGCTGCTGTGAGCCCAGTGCAGGACACACTCCCTGAAGACCCGAGTATTTACTTTTTTGTAGTGTTATTCCTGGTTTTATACCGAGGATGAAGTTTATCACCCAGAAGGATTCCCTGTATTCAGAGTCATTGGATCCTTTTTCCCCAGCTCAAGAAGCAGAGCTTCATGTTTTAGAAAAGCCTGTGAGCTATAAAAAGAGTATATATTTATATAGATAGTCAAGATATAGAGAGCTTTTGGTTCCATTTGAAGGGCCAGAAGTTTGTTTTTACTTCGGCAGGTAAACCAACCAAGCATGCCAAGTTAATTTGATCGGCTGTTTTCAGCCTTCCAGGTTCTTGCTGAGGTAGCCATACTAACAGTAAAATTCACATATGGAAGCAGACCAGGCGACTCTAAGGATGCTGCATTTACAGCCCTGGACACTTGCTGGGTCTGTGCAGCTCACAGATTCCACCCTAGTTCTGGCCCAGTATAGCTGGGATTAATAATTTAACTTTAAGGACCCCAGAACGAGAAGCACAAGTGGTCCACAGAGGGCAACTTCTTACGAAACAGGACTTTGGAAAAGGTGATCATTTATGTTTGCCAGACACTCTTTTCCCTTCAGCTTAACACGTGGACCGTGTCATCAGTCACAAGTAGTTATGGCTGCCTTAGTAAATGAGCCTGGGATAGAGCCAGGGTTCTCCACAGTTGTTTTTATAACATACCACTTCTTGTTTTACCTGTTACCAAAGGTGTTACCAAAAGCTGAACATCCCTTCCAGAGATAACAAAAAGATCTATCCAGATATCCAAGTCAGGATCTTACGAGTATGTATTTTGTTTGTATGGACATGTTTTCTGGATGTCCAGTGGCAAATGCTACTGCAAAGGCCCCAGTAAAAAAGTGTTATCAGAAGAAGTTACAGTACAGAGTGCAGAATCTACAGAGAGTAACAGAGGAAATCATTTTTATAGGAGAGTCCTTACTAGAAGTTTTGAGGTTTTATTTTTACACCCCCTACTGTCTACAATATAGTGGACAAAGTAGAGTAAGAAATTAGAAAACTTTTGCCTGAATGTTTTATTATATTTTATCAAGCCCCTAAGGGGATGTTGGACTCTCTCCCTATGGGAGTTGTTTTGAGAGTGTGTTGCTCACTTGCTTATATTTTGTCTCAGCAGCTGAAGTCGTCCATTCGGATCTCACAGAGAATGTTGCTGATCTTTTAAGGTTTTTGACAAACTCATTTATGTGTTTTCTCCCCAATTCCAGATCCTAAAAGTTTGGAAGGATCTAAAACTAAAGCCAGTTGACTTGTGGATTGTTAAGAGACATTTATATATAAGGAAATGTTTGGAGACTCAATACAGCATCTATTTTATGTACAGTTTTGCAAAACTTGAAGGAAAAGTCACCTGGATCCACACCAGACACTGTACTATGACTAAATGAAAGAAATCTCTGTGTTTGATTTGTTTCCCTCTTGCGATCACAGTCTAGGGTACTTTTTGATTCAATTACTTTAATTGTAAGGGATATATATATTTGAAAAGTAGTTTAGCCATGTTGAAGTCATATTTGTCTTTTGTACCTCCATTTTATGTAGAATTGTCTGTGTTTACATATGCTGATAAGTCAGCATACCAGCAATTCAGCTAGAAGGCCATTCTGGCCACAGGAGTGTACAGCCAGTACTCTGTAAATATGTCTTATCAATCATTTGTTTTTCACAGTGAAAAGTCACTTTGTAATGAAAAAAGCTGCTCAGCTATTATTTTCTCCACAATGGAGTTTTTGCTTCTTTGGCCAGGACTACCTCCACCTAAGCGTGTGGAGGTTCCAGGTTAAAGGTGAGATAGGTATGGTTAGTGATCAAAATATTGATCAAAAGAGAGGAGACTGTAATGGAAATTTGTAGGTTTTGTATATAATTGTATTCTATTTTATATGTATTGCACAATGCCCTCACTGTGCACACGGCACTAATAATGTTTTCAGTACATGTTTTGCATTCTTTCGAGTTCTGATTAGAATAAGCCTGCCTATGTAATGCCCCTTGTTACCATAAAGGTACAATTGTAATATTAATGTGATACCTACTTAATCATGTGTATAAAAGCCTTCAAATGCGTCATAATAAAGGAGAACGGTTATTTGGAAAGATGCTGAGCGTATCTTTTGTGTCTGTTCCCTACTGCAGTAGTTATTAATTTGGAGCCACTAATCAATATGAGGATAGGAGTTGCCTATCATCAAAATATCCATTTCACTAGTTACTGTCACCGTCAGGTTTTTATGGTGTCAGGGTACCCGCCATATATTACTGAATAAAGGTATAACCCCCCTGACTGCCCAGTGAGACATCAGTTTTTAGCGTCAGTTAGGATCCACCCAGGCAGCGTCAGATCAGTACCAGTAGCGCTAACACCCATGCACGCACCATACACCTCCCTTAGTAGTATAGTGTCTGAACGGATCAATATATTTGATCTGATCAGAACTATATTATTGTCCACAGTAGTTTAAGGTTCTCAAAAATGCAGCGTTAGTGGGATAAGCCCAGATACCTGCTAGCACCTGCATTTAGCACCGCTGACCAGCCCAGCTCAGTCCACCCAAGTGCAGTATCAATCGATCACTGTCACTTACAAAACACATAACTGCAGCATTCGCAGGTACTCTTTTTTCCTGTGAGTTTCACTAGTTATACCAGTAAATTTAGAGGCCACAATGTCCAATCGAAGGTGCACTAGTGAAGAGGCCTACACGTTCCTGAGCATAACATATGAGAGTGAAGAGGAAGTTGCCCGTCTGTCAATTCAGGCTCAGAATATGAACCGGTAGACAGCAGCGGCACCCTGACAGATAGCTCTGATGACAGAATAGTGGTCACTGCCAAGGTCAGGCATACACGACCCAGTTCTTCTACTGTTGTTGAGGTGCAAGAATCGCAGGGCTCTCGTATGGAGCAGAGAGGCATGTGAACAGTTCCGTTCTGTTCACGTGCCGCGCTAGGCCATGCCCCACGCGGTTTTTAATTTTTGCTAAACAAATAAAAAAAGACCTACAATTTTGAAAAAAAAAGGTTTTCTTTTGTTTCTGTTATAAAATGTTGTAAATAAGTATGTTTTCTCCTTCACTGATGGGCACTGATAAGGCGGCACTGAAGGGCACTGATAAAGTGGCACCGATGAGGTGGCACTGATGGGCACTGATGGGCACTGATGGGCACTGGCGGAGGGCACTGATATGTGGCACTGATGGGCACTGGTAGGCGGCACTGATGAGTGCCACTGATATGCAGCACTGATGGGCATTGATAGGCGGCATTGATGAGCACTCATGGGTGGCACTGGTGGGCACTGATAAGCACTGATAGGTGACACTGATGGGCATTGAAAGGCTGCACTGATGGGTACTTATGGGTGGCACTGATAGGTGGCACTGCTGGGCACTCATAGGCGGCACTGATGGGCACTGATATGTGGCACTAATATGCGGCACTGAGAGATGGCATTGATAGGCATCACTGATGGCACTGGCAGGCATTGGGGATGGGCACTGATTGGCAGCTGCCTGGGCAATGATTTCCCTGGTGGCCTAGGGTGGCATACTTGGTGATCCAGTGTGGTGGCATATCCTGGTGGTCCTGGCAGCATCCTGTTGGTCCTGGGTGGGCATTCGAGGAGGACTGTGCTGATAAACAATCAGCACAGACCCCCCTGTCAGGATAGCAGCCAATCAGCTCTCCTCTACTCTCTCCTCGCGTCTGTCAGATGCGAGTGAGAAAAAGCCGATCAACTTCCTGTTTACACCGTGATCAGCCGTGATTGGACATGGCTGATCACGTGGTAAAGAGCTTCCATCAGAGACTCAAACAGACTGACACACCACACCACTAGGGATGAGACAAAAAACCCCCGGTTCGGTTCGCACCAGAACTTTCAAACGGGCCCCAAATTCGTATGAACGTTAGAACCCCATTGAAGTCTATGGGACTTGAACGTTCGAAATTAAAAGTGCTAATTTTAACTGCTAATATGCAAGATACTGTCCTAAAAAGGGTTTGGGGACCAGGCTCCTGCCCCAGGGGACATGGGTCAATGCAAAAAAAGTTTTAAAAACGGCTGCTTTGGCGGGAGCACTGATTTTAATGACGATTAAAGTGAAAAAAAAGTGAAATATTCCTTTAAATATCGTGCCTGGGGGGTGTCTATAGTATGCCTGTGAAGTGCCACGTGTTTCCCGTGTTTAGAACAGTCCCTGCACAAAATGACATTTAACGGAAATAACGTCATTTAAAACTGCTTGCGGTTTTAATGTTATATCTGGTTCCTGCAATATGGTTGAAAATCATTGAGAAAAATGGCATAGGTAGCCCTCCCTGCCCATAACCAGCCCCTTTGGGTCTTGTACGGATATTAAGGGGAACCCCGTACCCATATTAAAAAAAGGAAATACGTGTGGCACCCAGTCCCTATATACTCAGAACAGCATTATACAGGTGGTGCAAACAAGACAGGGACTGTGTAAATTTGTTGTGTTAAGTTGAATCTGTTTGTAATTTTCAACTGGTACATTTTTAAAGTGTAGCTCCAGTCAAAAAAACAATTTTTAAGCTTTTTGGAAAACATAGGGAAGGGTTATCACCCCTGTATAATTTATTTTGCCGTCCGTCTTTTTTCATCTCACTTGCTGTTGTCTCCTTCCGTTTGCAAGTAGGAGATGTTTGTAAGTTGGATGTTTGAAAGTAGGGGCCTGCCCTATATGCTCTGCAGAAATGGCGGAACAAAGTGTTGGTTTTGCCACAACATTGTAAGCCCTCAAAGTGACTCTTGGTGGGCGCTGGAGCGCCCTGCTGTGAACGATTATATCAAGAATTGTAATTACATGCCATCGTTGAACAGTGGTAGAAAAATTTACCTTTGATGGTTGTAGTGCTGGTGCCACAACACTATAAGTCCTCACAGTTACTGGGTGGGCACATGAACGGGCCCTCCTGTGAAATATTATATCAAGAATTGTAATTACATGTTCCTGTTAAACAGGGGCAGAAAAATTGGGCTGCTGGCACTGGTGCTGGTGCCACAACACTGCAACCTCTCCCATATACTCTAGTTGTAGTGCAGGAATGAGCCCTGCTGCAAAGCATTGCATCAAACATTGTAATTAAATGCCCCTGTTAAACAGGGGCAGTAAAATTGGGCCGTAGGCACTGGTGCTGGTGCCACGACACTGCAACCTCTCCCATATACTCTAGTTGTAGTGCAGGAATGAGCCCTGCTGCAAAGCATTGCATCAAAAATTGTAATTAAACGCCCCTGTTAAACAGGGGCAGAAAAATTGGGCCTTAGGCACCGGTGCTGGTGCCACGACACTGCAACCTCTCCCATATACTCTAGTTTTAGTGCAGGAATTAGCCCTGCTGCAAAGCATTGCATGAAAAATTGTAATTAAACGCCCCTGTTAAACAGGGGCAGAAAAATTGGGCTAATGGCATCACCCAGAACCAAAAATGTTCTTCCAACATATCAGCGGAGGAGGAAGAGGATAGACAATCAACATAACAGGACAGTCACTCAGCATCAGCATAGGCAGTCTTGAAGGGATGTGATATTTAAAAAAAAATTATTCGGTTACATCAGCTTCAGGTGCGTGGTAGCTGTGGGTGATCCAAGACTGATTCATCTTGATGAAGGTCAGTCGATCAACTGATTCGGTGGACAGGCGCACCCTGTGATCGTTAACAAAGCCACCAGCAGCACTGAAGGTGCGTTCCGAAAGAACGCTGGAAGCAGGAAAGGCCAGTAGCTCAATTGCATACTGTTCAAGCTCTGGCCAGTGATCCATCCTCAAGACCCAGTAAGCCAGAGGATTTTCGGTGGCAAAGGTGTCCAAGTCTGACCTTGCCCCTAGGTGTTCCTGCACCATGTAAATCAGACGCTGGCGATGGTTGCTGGAACCGATCATACCTTGGGGCTCCGGACTAAAAAATTGTCTGAAAGCATCGGTCAGACGGCCACCTTCTCCACCGCTCCTTCTGACCGATGCCTCAGCAACATTTTGTCCAGGACCAGGAGTTTGTAACCTCCCAGTCTCTGGGAACGCGTTGCACAGACCTTTCTGCAATGCCTCCCAGAGATGTCTCATCCTCTGCTCCCTCTGCAACGGCAAGATAAGGTCGGCAACCTTACCCTTGTACCGTGGATCAATGAGAGTGGCCAGCCAGTAATGGTCCCTCTCCTTGATCCGAAGAATATGAGGATCCTTCCGCAGGCTTTGCAGGATCAGGGAGGCCATGCAGCGTAGGTTAGCTGAGGCATTCGGTCTGGAGTCCTCTGGGTCACTAAGGACAACATGATCCGCAGCTACCTCCTCCCAACCACGTACAAGTCCACGGGTTTCTTGGGACTGTAAATCATCCCTACAAGACTGCTGCTGCTGCTGATGCTGAGTGCCAGCCTCCACCTCCACGCTGACACAATCATCCTCCTCCTCCTCATTCTTTTCCTGTGTTATGGGTGGCACAGCAGGAACACTGTCTGGATAAAGGGGGCCTTGAGAGGCAAGGAAGTCCTCCTCTTCCTGCCTCTGTTCTGCCTCAAGTGCCCTGTCCATTATTCCACGCAGCGTATGCTCCAAGAGGTGGACAAGAGGTAGTGTCACTGATGCATGCACTGTCACTGCTCACCATCCTTGTGGCCTCCTCAAATGGTGACAGGACAGTGCATGCATCCCTGATCATGCCCCACTGGCGTGGTGAGAAAAAACCGAGCTCCCCTGACCCTGTCCTGGTGCCGTAGTCGCACAGGTACTCAGTGATGGCCCTCTGCTGCGTGTGCAGCCGCTGCAGCATGGCCAACGTTGAGTTCCACCTGTTGGGCATGTCACATATAAGGCGGTTCTTGGGCAGGTTCAACTCCTTTTGGAGCTCAGCCAGCCGAGCACAGGCATTAAATGATCGGCGGAAATGCACACAGACTTTCCTGGCCTGTTTCAGGACATCCTGTAAGCCCGGGTACCTGCCCAAGAACCGCTGCACCACCAGGTTAAGGACGTGAGCCACACAGGGCACATGGGTCAGTTGTCCCCGTCGGAGGGTGGAGAGGAGGTTGGTGCCATTGTCGCAAAACCACCATTCCTGGCTTAAGCTGGCGTGGCGTCAACCACCTCTCGGCCTGCCCCTGCAGAGCTGACAAAACATCCGCCCCAGTGTGGCTCCTGTCCCCCAAACAAACCAGCGCAAGCACGGCATGGCATCGTTTTGCCTGCGTACCTGCGTAGCCCCTGGAACGCCTACGGAGCACCGCTGGTTCTGAGGACAGAGCACTGGAAGAGGCCATGGAGGAAGAAGAAGAGGAGGGGGTGGAGGAGAGAGGTGTGTCACAACCAATAGTAGCATTTTGGAGGCGTGGTGGCGGAACAACCTCCAACACTACTGCACTTTGTGCTGCATCCTTCCCAGCTGCCAGAAGACTGACCCAATGGGCCGTGAAAGACAGGTAACGTCCCTGTCCATGCCTGCTGGATGCACCTTACCGCTGACCGCCCTGTCCAGCGAGGCAAGGACATTGCCTTCCACATGCCGGTAGAGAGCCGGAATCGCCTTCTGTGAGAAAAAGTGGCGTTTGGGGACCTGCCACTGAGGAACTGCACATTGTACAAACTCACGGAAGGGGGCCGAGTCTACCAACTAAAAAGGCAGCAGTTGAAGTGCTAGCAAATTAGCCGAGCTAGCATTCAACAGCTGGGCATGTGGATGGCTGGGAGTGAACTTCTTTCAACGGTCCAGCAGCTGGGGCAGGGACATTTGCATGCTATAATCGGACGTGGGTGTACTGCTAGCAGAGTGCCCGGAAGCACTTGGCTGTGACACACCTAATTGTACACCTTCATTCCTCTCAGAGCAGGTTTCAGAGAGGACTGAAGGTCTAGTGTAGTTGGAGATCCCAGCTGATGAGGAGCAAGGAGAGGCCCACTTTGGTCTTTGGTGTGGGTCTTTGAGGTACGCTTGTCAACGAGCTGCATTGCAGGTCAACATATGTCTGGTCAAGTATGTGGTGCCCAAGCGGCTGATATTTTGGCCACGCGAGATACGTTTGAGACATATGTTGCAAATAGCAGTTGTGCGATCTGATGCACTCGTCTCAAAAAAGGCCCACACCAAAGAACTTTTAGAATAACGCGCAGAGGCAGCGCCCTGCACAGGCGGAGCTCTGCGGTGTGATTCAGTCGGTGTGCTGCCCCTAAGCTGGCCCCCGGAGGGCATCCTGCCTCATTGGACATGTGCCTCCTCCTCCTCCTCTCTCCTACCAGGCACCCACGTGGAGTCAGTGCCCTCATCATCCCCTCCCTCTTCATCGCTGGAGCAAACCTGGCAGTATGCTGCAGCTTGTGGAACATGACTGCCAGATTGTTGTCCTTCTTGAGCATCCCCTCTCTCTGCATTCACGCTACTGCCTTCCTCTAGCTGAGTATCATCATCAGAGCCTACAAAACACTGGGCATCCTCCTGGAGCATGTACCCAACACTGTGCTCAAAGAGTTCAGGAGACTCCTCAGGAGGACGTGGTGGGTCTAGGAAAGGAGTGATGATGACATTGAGAGGAGGGAAGATGATGCGTTGGCAGCTGCTTTGCTAGTACTCTAAGCCTGGGTGAGAGACGATGAGGAGGATGAAGAGGGCTTGGTCATCCACTCTACCAAGTCGTTGGCATGTTGCGGCTCAACATGTCCAGCTGCCGAAAAGAAGGACAAGCGTGTCCCATGGCCACGTGCTGATGATGACGATGCACCGCATCTATGACCAGCACTGTTGTCTCTAGACACAGAGCCTGCTTGCCCTCTTTTATCGGCTCGGGCCTGTCTGCCTCTCCTTGCTGGCCTTCCAGACATGGTAATGGCCTGAAGGGAGTTGGGAAAACCAGCAATTGGGTAGTGTATATTGTGCTGGAGACACACACAACTTCCACTAACTCCTGCAGATGGCAGATGGCTCAATTAGAGAAGAGCTATGTAGGTGGATATAGCGGTGTATACTGGGTTCAGAGCACGCAGACAGACAAGACAATCTCCTACCACTGACTGCAAGCTCTATTTAAAACGAGCAAGATAGTTAGCTATATAGATGGATATAGCGGTGTATACTGGGTTCAGAGCACGCAGACAGCACGCACAATCTCCTACCACTGACTGCAAGCTCTATTTAAAACGAGCAAGATAGCTAGCTATATAGGTGGATATAGCGGTGTATACTGGGTTCAGAGCACGCAGACAGCACGCACAATCTCCTACCACTGACTGCAAGCTCTATTTAAAACGAGCAAGATAGTTAGCTATATAGGTGGATATAGCGGCGTATACTGGGTTTAGAGCACACAGACAGCACGCACAATCTCCTACCACTGACTGCAAGCTCTATTTAAAACGAGCAAGATAGCTAGCTATATAAATGGATACAGTGGTGTATACTGGGTTCAGAGCATGCAGACAGCACGCACAATCTCCTACCACTGACTGCAAGCTCTATTTAAAACGAGCAAGAAAGCAACTATATAGATGGATACAGCGGTGTATACTGGGTTCAGAGCATGCAGACAGCACGCACAATTTCCTACCACTGACTGCAAGCTCTATTTAAAACGAGCAAGATAGCTAGCTATATAGGTGGATATAGCGGTGTATACTGGGTCCAGAGCACGCAGACAGCACGCACAATCTTCTACAACTGACTGCAAGCTCTATTTAAAACGAGCAAGATAGTTAGCCATATAGGTGGATATAGCGGTGTATACTGGGTTCAGAGCACGCAGACAGCACGCACAATCTCCTACCACTGACTGCAAGCTCTATTTAAAACGAGCAAGATAGTTAGCTATATAGGTGGATATAGCGGCGTATACTGGGTTTAGAGCACACAGACAGCACGCACAATCTCCTACCACTGACTGCAAGCTCTATTTAAAACAAGCAAGATAGTTAGCTATATAGGTGGATATAGCGGTGTATACTGCATTCAGAGGACGCAGGCAGCACGCACAATCTCCTACCACTGACTGCAAGCTCTATTTAAAACGAGCAAGATAGCTAGCTATATAGATGGATATAGCGGTGTATACTGGGTTCAGAGCACGCAGACAGCACGCACAATCTCCTACCACTGACTGCAAGCTCTATTTAAAACGAGCAAGATAGCTAGCTATATAAATGGATACAGTGGTGTATACTGGGTTCAGAGCATGCAGACAGCACGCACAATCTCCTACCACTGACTGCAAGCTCTATTTAAAACGAGCAAGAAAGCAACTATATAGATGGATACAGCGGTGTATACTGGGTTCAGAGTATGCAGACAGCACGCACAATTTCCTACCACTGACTGCAAGCTCTATTTAAAACGAGCAAGATAGCTAGCTATATAGGTGGATATAGCGGTGTATACTGGGTCCAGAGCACGCAGACAGCACGCACAATCTTCTACCACTGACTGCAAGCTCTATTTAAAACGAGCAAGATAGCTAGCTATATAGATGGATATAGCGGTGTATACTGGGTTCAGAGCATGCAGACAGCACGCGCAATCTCCTACCACTGACTGCAAGCTCTATTAAAAAAGAGAAATATAGCTAGCTATATAGGTGAATATAGCGGTGTATACTGCCGTCAGGGCACGTAGACAACAACCACTACAGAAGAATCAAGAACGAAAAATCGTCCGATAACGATCGGTGTATACTGTGTTGAAGGTACACAGAACACCCACTAACTCCTACAGACGGCAACACACTACACAAGCCCGCCGCGCTGGCGGCCTTATATAGTGTGGGGCGTGTACTACACCTGCCTGTGGCCAATCATGGCTCTCCTCGCTGCCGGCGCTGTGATTGGCCAAGCATGCGGGGTCACAGTGCATGCTTGGCCAATCATAAGCCAGCTATGCACTGCGATGGTGCAGTGCATTGTGGGCCGTGAGCGCCACACGAATTTGGCGTTCAGAATTCGCCGAACGGGCGAACAGCCAATAGCTGCATTGATTTGCCCTCACTGTCTGCTGAAACCAAACAACAATTAGATGCTCCAATAACTCTTGAGGAGCTTCAGATGGCGGCCTCTTCTTACCTTACCTGTAAGGCACCTGGGGAGGATGGTCTCCCTATGGAGGTATTCACACAATATGGGAAACGGATACTCTATAACTATTAAAGGTCTTTAATGCCTGCCTGGAGGGGGGTAGACTCCCTGAGTCTATGGCCAGAGCAAATATAATTCTACTACTTAAGCCAGGGAAGGATTCGGTTTACCCGGGTTCCTGCAGGCCTATTTCCTTGCTTTCATTGCTTTAACGTGATGTAAAGATCCTTGCTAAGGTCTTGGCGCTTCGGGTCAATGGGATAATATCTTCCATTATTCACCAAGATCAGGCTGGCTTTATGCCACAAAAATCCACGGCAACTAGCTTGAGGAGACTATTCCTAAACATGCAGCTGCAGGCAGACAATGGGCAGAGGGCTCTCTTGTCCCTCAATGCCAATAAGGCATTTGATTGCATCAGTTAGAGATATTTATGGGCGGTGCTAGATAAATTTGGGTTTGGGGACCGGTTCGTTACATGGGTAAAACTGCTATACGCATCCCCACAGGCTAACATCAGAGTGGCAGATAGAATATCGCAAGCTTTTGCCCTGGCTGCCTACTGCCCCCCCTGCTTTTTGCAATTGCAATAGAACCACTGGCAGCCCTAATAAGGGATAGTGCCCAGATCAGGGGGTCCCAATATGGATTACTGCATGAAAAAATGATGTTATATGCAGATGACATGCTACTCTTTCTAGGTGATCCAAACCACTCACTGCCTGGAATAATGGCCATAATAAAACAGTTTGGGATCTACTCTGGGTTGACCATAAACTGGTCCAAGTCGGCTCTGATGATGCTGGACGAGGACCGAGAGGTCGAACTTCCTGACTCCTGCCCCATCCCTGTGGTTACCAGCTTCAAGTACCTGGCCATACAAATTGAGTCCAGACTTGGAGATTATTGCTCCCTAAACATACATCCCTTACTGTCACACTTCTGGGATAAGATCAACACGTGGAACAACTTTAAGATGTCACTGGCATGCAAGGTCAATTTAATTAAAATGATTCTAATGCCCCAGTTGCTATACTTCCTAAATAACTCACCGGTAGTAAGACACCTTAACCACTTCAATACAGGGCACTTAAACACCTTCCTGCCCAGACCAATTTTGAGCTTTCAGTGCTGTCGCACTTTGAATGACAATTGCGCGGTCATGCTACACTGTACCCAAATGAAATTTTTATCATTTTTTTCCCACAAATAGAGCTTTCTTTTGGTGGTATTTGATCACCTCTACGGTTTTTATTTTTTGCGCTACAAATAAAAAAATACCGAAAATTTTGAAAAAAAAAATGTTTTTTTTTGTTTCAGTTTCAAAACTTTGTAAATAAGTAAGTTTTCTCCTTCACTGATGGGCCCTGATGGGGCTACACTGATGGGCACTGATAAGGTGGCACTAATGGGCACCAATGTGGCACCAATGAAGTGGCACTGATAGGCGGCACTGATGGGCGACACGGATGGGCGACACGGATGGGCGATACGGACGGACACTGATAGGTGGCACAAATTGGCACTGATAGCTGGCACGGATGGGCGGCACGGATGGGCATGGATAGGCGGCACAGGTGGGCATGGATAGGCGGCACAGGTGGGCATGGATAGGCGGCACAGGTGGGCATAGATAGGCGGCACAGGTGGGCATGGATAGGCGGCACAGGTGGGCACTCATAGGCGGCACAGGTGGGCACTCATAGGCGGCACAGGTGGGCACTCATAGGCGGCATCGGTGTTATAGTAATGGATGCCAATCAGTGCCAAACAATAATGCATGCCAATCAGTGATGCCCATTGTGGCCACTGATTGGCATCCATTATGGGCACTGATTGGCACCCATTGTGCTGACTGGCACCCTGGTGGTCTAGGGAGGATTATGGATTTTTATTACCTTTTCCCTGGTGGTCTAGTGGTGTCCCTGGTGGTCCAGTGTGGGCATCCTCGGGGGGGCTGTGCTGATAATCGATCAGCACAGACCCCCCCTGTCAGAGGAGCAGCCGATCGGCTCTCCTCTACTCGCGTCTGACAGACGCGAGTGAGGGAAAGCCGATCACCGGCTCTTCCCATTTACACTGTGATCAGCCGTGATTGGACACGGCTGATCACATGGTAAAGAGTCTCCGTCGGAGACTCTTTACCGAGATCGTAGTTGCCGGGTGTCAGACTGACACCCCGCAACAACGATCGCCGCGATGCGCGCCCCCGGGGGCGCGCAGCGGCTCATAATCCTAATCACGTCATATGACGTCCGGTTAGGATTATGAAACCACTTTGCCGCCGTCAATTTGTAATAGGGCGGGCGGCAAGTGGTTAAAATCTTCAGAATAGTAAACACACTCTTTAGGCAATTGCTATGGAATACCAAGCCCCCTAGATTAAGACTAGAGCAGCTGCAACATTCTAAGGATAACGGAGGGCTGGCGGTCCCCAACCCTTGGCTATACTGTATAGCGGCCCAGTTGCAGCACCTGGTTGGATCCATGTCTCAAAACCCAAAAGACTCAGCAGCACAGCTGCTGTAGGCTGCCGCTGGAGCTGAGACCATTTCTATAGGCCTAGAGGCACAATGGTTCAAGAAATCAAACAGGCCCCAACGCTTTCACTAGTACAGAAAATATGGAACAAGGGCAGACAGCTCCAGGGGGTCAAAGGATTCACAGATTTAAGCCTAATATGGGGCAACCATACATATATTGAGTTGATTTTAACCTACCCAATACCATGCTCTACTCATATTTTCAACTCTGACATGCGGTGGCTGCTCAGGGAGATGCTGGGGAGTGGATATTATCGCCCACTCCGGTGTTCCATGTGCTACAAAGCAGCAATGTAACGAAGGGGATTATATCCCAATGCTATCAAATGCTACTTACAAGACACCTACGGACTTACCCCTGCAGGTCGGTGTCCGTATGGGAAAGGATCTAGGTCACATTACAGGGGACCAATGGGAGGAAGCCATACAATCCATATCCACATGCTCCCTGAATATTGCACAAAAGTCTCCCAATTGTACATAATATTAAGAGTACACTACACCCCGACATAACTACATAGTATGGGCAGGGTGTCTGACCCTTTGGGGACCTCATTCCCTTCCTGTGGCACTGCCCGAAGCTCCATCGGTACTGGAGCGAGGTAGTCGATAGTAGTCCGATAGTCGACACACTCAATAGGGTATTTCAAACAAAAGTGCCCACAGACCCTATATTCTGCATATTGGGAGTTCTGGAGGATGCGATTCCTGAGGAACTGACCAGGGTCGTATTCTCCGGGGTGATATTCCAGGCCAGGAAAATAATTCTGATGGGCTGGAAATCTAACTCACCGCCTACCAGCGTCTCCTGGATAGCACATATGGGAAAAACCCTTATTATGGAAAAAAATACATATACCACTGCAGGGGAAGCCCTGGCAGGTTTGAACACATATGGTCACAATGGCTGGATATACCTGGTCTGAGTCCTAGGGAACTTGTGATGTCCTGGCTTCTACAGTGTCCCTAGAAGAAGGGGGAAATGACACCGTAAATATAATGTACGAGAAGCAGGTTGTGGCGCTGGGGGGTGGAAGCGGTGTAATACAGGTGGCTGGAGTATTGCAATGAGTAAGAATACTAAAAGTAACAATCCTGTATACATGCTAATGACTGAAAAACTTGTCTATGCATCTGTGCATTGGAGGTTGATGTAATACACATGTTTAACAAAAACATTTTTGATTTAAAAAAAAAAAACGCAGAGGTGATCAAATACCACCAAAAGAATGCTCTATTTGTGGGAACAAAAATTATAAAAATTCAGTTTGGGTACAGTGTAGCATGACTGCGCTATTGTCATTTAACCACTACAATACAGGGCACTTTCACCCCCTTCCTTCCCAGCCCAATTTTCAGCTTTCATCGCTCTCGCGCTTTCAGTGACAATTGCGCGGTCATGCTACACTGTACCCAAATGAAATTGTTATCATTTTGTTCGCACAAATAGAGCTTTATTTTGGTGTTATTTATTCACGACTCCATTTTTTATTTTTTGCAATATAAACTCAAAAAAAGCGGAAATTTGGAAAAAAAACAATATTTTCTTTTTTCTATTTGAAAAGAAATCCAATAAAATCAAATGTTGTCATAAATTTAAGCCAAAATGTATTCTGCTACATGTTTTTGGTAAAAAAAAATTCCGTTAACTGTATAATAATTGGTTTGTGTGATCACGGACATATGTACGCAAATGATCATGTACATATGTGTGCAGGTGATCACGTACATATGTGTGCAGATAATCATTGGGACATGTGATTTTAGTGGGACATATGTGGGGGACATGTTTTTATTATTAGGGACATGTGTTTTTATTATTTGGGGACATGTATGTTTTGGGGACATGTGTGGTTTGGGGACATATGTGGGGACTGTGTTTACACTGTGTGGTGTGTTGTGTGTTGACACTAGACTGATGATCAGTGAGTAAAAAGCTGTAAAAAGCAGCCCATACTCACTGATCATCAGCCGGCTGCAGCGTTCTGCTCTCCTCTCCTCAGCGATGACTTCCGTGTGAGGAGAGGAGAGCCGATTGCCTAGCAACCGGCTGTTTGTTTACATCACATGACGGCCGTGATTGGACACGGCCGTCATGTGATCAGGAGGGCCAATCACAGAGCCCTCCTGCCGATCTCAGATGTGCCGTGTCCCGGTGACACGAGCACATCGGGATCGCGCCGCTGCGTGGGCACGCGCGCGCGCGATCCCGCTACTTCTGAATGACGTTCAGGAACGTCCTATCAGGAGTAGACGGCTCCCACCCGGCCGTATATATGCATTGGCCGGGTGGGAAGTGGTTAAACAGCGACAGCGCTGAAAGCTGAAAATTGGCTTGGGAAGGAAGGGGGTGTAAGTGCCTGGTATTGAAGTAGTTAAAGGCGGTATTCTAATGGTGGGAATACCCACTGATCAATATCTTTTTTTTTTCATTCAGCCCACAGGCTGCATGAAAAAAAGAACATTACAATATATGCCCAACAAGAACCAACAACGTGCTGGTATGTTGCTGGACTTTGAATGATGCCTTCAGGTTTTGGTATCATTGTGGTATCATTCTTTTCAGCCAGCGGTCGGCTTTCATATAAAAGCAATCCTAGTGGCTAATTAGACTCTAGACTGTTTTTACAAGCAGTGGGAGGGAACGTCCCCCCCTCCCGCCATCTTCCATGGTTTCTCTGGCTCTCCTGTCCTAACAGGCAACCCGAAATTGCAGCCGGTGGTTCTGCCAGCTGAACATAGAGCTGATCGGAGACAAGAATGGCTTCAATCATCTTCACAGCCTAAGAAACCAAAAGCTAAGAGCATTTAATGACTTAGGTTTCGCCGGATATAAACAGCGCCATTGGGAAATAAATGTGGTAGTAACTGTAAGCGCAATACAAAAGGTGCATACAATAATTGGACAATTATAGATGACTGAGTATTAAGTTCATGGTACTCAAACTGGCAGTCCAATGGTTAAAATGTTATCTGGCAGTTCAAGGGTTTAAAACAAAGTATAATGGCTGATCAGAAAGGCGGCTGCTGTCCTCAGAGAGCTGGCTCTGTAGTTACCCCACATCCCTGAGCATTACCCGGATTGGGAATTGAGGAAATCTCCATGGACCACTGAATAACAGATGAGCCTTTTTATCTATGTTGTCCAGTAAGTGTAATCATACGTTGTATCATTAAAACATACATTTTAAAACTGCGCTCAGATGTCGCTTCCCTTTTTACCCTTCTAATGGGAAATTAGGGAACCATTGTATCACACCGATCTTGGTGTGGTCAGATGTTTGAGGGCAGAGGAGAGATTTAGGGTCTAACAGACCCCATTTTTTTTTCAAAAAAGAGTACCTGTCAATACCTATTGCTATCATAGGGGATACAGTGGTGTAAAAAAGTGTTTGCCCCCTTCCTCATTTCCTGTTCCTTTGCATGTTTGTCACACTTAAGTGTTTCGGAACATCAAACCAATTTAAACAATAGTCAAGGACAACACAAGTAAACACAAAATGCAATTTGTAAATGAAGGTGTTTATTATTAAAGGTGAAAAAAAATCCAAACCATCATGGCCCTGTGTTAAAAAGTGATTGCCCCCCTTGTTAAAACATACTATAACTGTGGTTGTCCACACCTGAGTTCAATTTCTCTAGCCACACCCAGGCCTGATTATTGCCACACCTGTTCACAATCAAGGCATCACTTAAATAGGAGCTGCTTGACACAGTAAGGTCCACCAGAAGATCCTTAAAAGCTACACATCATGCCGAGACCCAAAGAAATTCAGGAACAATTGAGAAAGAAAGTAATTGAGATCTATCAGTCTGGAAAGGGTTATAAAGCCATTTCCAAAGCTTTGGGAATCCAGCGAACCACAGTGAGAGCCATTATCCACAAATGGCAAAGACATGGAACAGTGGTGAACCTTCCCAGGAGTGGCCGGCCGCCCAAAATTACCCCAAGAGCGCAGCGACGACTCATCCAAGAGGTCACAAAAGACCCCACAACAACGTCCAAGGAACTGCAGGCCTCACTTGCCTCAGTTAAGGTCAGTATTCATGCCTCCACCATCAGGAAAAGACTGGGCAAAAATGGCCTGCATGGCAGAGTTCCAAGGAGAAAACCACTGCTGAGCAAAAAGAACATCAAAGCTCGTCTCAATTTCTCCACAACACATCTTGATGATCCCCAAGACTTTTGGGACAACATTCTGTGGACCGATGAGACAAAAGTGGAACTCTTTGCAAGGTGTGTGTCCAAGTATATCTGGCGTAGAAGGAACACTGCATTTCATAAAAAGAACATTATACCAACAGTAAAATATGGTGGTGGTAGTGTGATGGTCTGAGGCTGTTTTGCTGCTTCAGGACCTGGAAGACTTGCCGTGATAAAAGGAACTATGAATTCTCCTGTCTACCAAGAGATCCTGAAGGAGAATGTCCGACCATCTGTTCGTGTACTCAAGCTGAAACGAACTTGGGTTCTGCAGCAGGACAATGATCCTAAACACACCAGCAAGTCCACCACCGAATGGCTGAAGAAAAACAAAATGAAGACTTTGGAGTGGCCTAGCCAAAGTCCTGACCTGAATCCTATTGAGATGTTGTGGTATGACCTTAAAAAGGCCGTTCATGCTCGAAAACCCTCTAATGTAACTGAATTAGGACAATTCTGCAAAGATGAGTGGGCCAAAATTCCTCCAGGATGCTGTAAAAGCCTCATTGCACGTTATCGCAAACGCTTGGTTGCAGTTGTTGCTGCTAAGGGTGGCCCAACCAGTTATTAGGTTTAGGGGGCAATCACTTTTTCACACAGGGCCATGATGGTTTGGATTTTTTTTCACCTTTAATAATAAACACCTTCATTTACAAATTGCATTTTGTGTTTACTTGTGTTGTCCTTGACTATTGTTTAAATTGGTTTGATGTTCTGAAACACTTAAGTGTGACAAACATGCAAAGGAACAGGAAATGAGGAAGGGGGCAAACACTTTTTCACACCACTGTATTTACATTTTCTGAGATAGCAAAGTCAAAAACAAGCGTCGGTCTCGTGTCATATGTAAACAGCAATTTCACCATGCATGTGAGGTATCACTGTGAACGTCAGATCTAGGGCAGTCATTTTTGCAGTAGACCTGCTCTGTAAATCTAAAGTGGTAACCTGTAAAGGCTTTTAAAGGGTTTTAAAAATGTATGTAGTTTGTTGCTGCTGCACGTTTGCGCTCTTACAGTTTGAATGACAATTACTCAGTCATGCAACACTGTACCCACATGAAACTTGCGTGCTTTTTTCCACACAAATAGAGCTTTCTTTTAGTGGTATTTAATCACTAGTGGGTTTTATATTTTTTGTGCTATAAATAAAAAAAAAGTACATTTTGTGGAAAAAAATGCCCTTTTCTTTGTTTCTGTCATAAAATTGTGCTAATTGGTCATTTTTCTTCATACATTTTGGTCAAAATTTATACTGCTACATATCTTTAGTAAAAATAACCCACATTCATATATATTATTTGGTCTTTGTGAAAGTTATAGTCTACAAACTATGGTGCCAATCACTGAAAATTGATCACATCTGATCAGGCCTTCAGTATATCAGGGGTATCTCATTTCTTGAGACACTAACAAGTCAGGAAAGTACAAATACCCCCCAAATGACCCCTTTTTAGAAAGTAGACATTCCAAGGTATTAAGTAAGAAGCATGGTGAGTTTTTTTAAGTTGTATTTTTTTTTTATTATTATTTTTTTTTACAAAATTGTCATTATCATGTTATTTCTCACACACAGCATATGCATACAACAAATTACACCCCAAAATACATTCTGCTACTCTTCCCGAGTATGGCAAAATACCACATGTGAGACTTTTACACACCATGGCCACATACAGAGCACCAACATTGAAGTGGCACTTTCAGACGTTCTACGAGCAAAAATTACACATCTCATTTCACAACCACCTATTACACTTTTGAAGGCCCTGGAGTACCAGAACAATGGAATTGCCCATAAAATGACCCCATTTTGGAAGGCTAACACCCCAACGTATAATCTGTGAGGCATAATGAGTCTTTTAAACAGTTCATTTTTTTCCACAAGTTTTTGGAAAATGGGTAAAAAAATGCAATTTTTTTTTACACAAAGTTGTCACTTTATAAGATATTTCTAACACATAGCATGTATATAGCAAAAATTACACCCCAAAACACATTCTGCTACTCCTCCCGAGTATGGCGATATCACATGTGTAGGACTTTTACACAGCCTGGCCACATAGAGAGGCCGAACATTGAAGTGGTACCTTCAGGCGTTCTAGGAGCATAAACGACACATCTCATTTCATTCCTACTCATCACACTTTTGAAGGTTCTGGAGCCCCAGGACAATGGAATTACCCCCAAAATGACCCCATTTTGGAAAGCAAACACCCCAACGTATATTCTATGAGGCATGGGCTGCAAAATAGGTACTCGGGTACTCTGATGGGCTGGTGACAGGTACTTGAGTATTCTGATGGCCTGGTGACAGGTACTCGGGTACTCTGATGGCCTGGTGACAGGTTCTCTGATGGGCTGGTGACAGGTACTTAAGTACTCTGATGGCCTGGTGACAGGTACTTGAGTACTCTGATGGCCTGGTGACAGGTAATCGGGTACTCTGATGGCCTGGTGACAGGTACTCAGGTACTCTGATGGCCTGTTTACAGGTACTTGGGTACTCTGATGGCCTGGTGACAGGTACTTGGGTACTCTGATGGCCTGGTGACAGGTACTGGGGTACTCTGATGGCCTGGTGACAGGTTCTCTGATGGCCTGGTGACTGGTATTTGGGTACTCTGAAGGGCGGTGATAGGTACTCGGGTACTCAGATGAACTGTGACAGGTATTCAGGTACTCAGATGAACTGGGACAGGCACTCGGGTACTCAGATGGACTGGGACAGGTACTCGGGTACTCTGATGGACCGTGACAGGTACTCAGGTGCTCTGATGGGCTGTGACAGGTACTCGGGTACTCGGATGGACTGTGACAGGTACTCGGGTACTCTGATGGGCTGTGCCAGGTACTCGGGTACTCTGATGGGCTGTGACAGGTACTCGGGTACTCGGATGGGCTGTGACAGGTACTTGGGTACTCTGATGGACTGTGACAGGTACTTTGGTACTCTGATGGACTTGAGTGACAGGTACTATGAGGGGTGGTGACAGGTACTCGGGTACTCGGATGGGCTGTGACAGGTACTCGGATGGACTGTGACAGGTACTTGAGTACTCTGATGGGCTGTGACAGGTACTCAGTACTCTGATGGACTGTGACAGGTACTCGGGTACTCTGATGGGCTGTGACAGGTACTCGGGTACTCGGATGGACTGTGACAGGTACTTGGGTACTCTGATGGACTGTGACAGGTACTTGGGTACTCTGATGGACTTGAGTGACAGGTACTATGAGGGGTGGTGACAGGTCCACTTTATTGGGGGGCGCAATCAGTGTGCTTGATGTGTACTGTAAGTGGTAACGAGATGTTACCGCAATCTCCTCCTCACACATGATCGGTGTGTGAGGAGGAGAACCCGGTAACATCTCGTTACCGCGGTTTGTTTACATTTAGTGATCAGCTGTGAAAGGATCACAGACGATCACGTGGGTAAACAGCCATCCAATTGCTGTTTACCAGCGTCGGTGATGGACAGTGTTCCTGGGAACACGATGCCACCGACATGCACGCGCACCGTGCTCGCAATCGCGCACATGTGCCGTGCACAGTGGGGGTGGAACCATTTGTGATCGGCTGTGACTTCATCAGGGCCGATCACGCAGTAAACAGCCATGCCCAATGGCTGTTTACCCCCCTCGGTGGCGAGCGGTGTCTCTGTGACATGCCGCCACCGAAGGAACAGGGATGCGCACGCACGATTGCACGCATTCCCTGTTTAAATGGGAGGACGTAATTTGACGGCCTCCCGCCACAATAGGTGCGCCGCCTGCCTGTCATTTGACGGATGGCGGTCATGTACTAGTTAAAGCATGCCGTGTTTGGTATCAATGAACTCGGCATAAGATCATCTTTTTTATTTCATTAAACATTTGGGGCAATATAGTGTGTTTTAGTGCATTAAAATTTAAACAGGTGTTTTTTTTTTCAAAAAAATTGCATTTGAAAAATCGCTGCACAAATACTGTGTGAAAAATAAAATTGCGACAACCACCATTTTAATATGTAGATTCTTTACTTTAAAAAAATATATAATGTTTTGGGGTTCAAAGTAATTTTATAGCAAAAACAAATGTTTTTTCATGTAAACAAAAAGTGTCAGAAAGGGCTTTGTCTTGGGCGTGGCCTGGAGAGCGATGGAGTAGGACGTGGGTGATGGGAGCTCCTCTTGCCGCTTCTACTGCCTAACATCCTGAGCGAATATCCGGGTACTTACAGACCCACAAAACCCTCTCCTAAAGCAGAGAACGAGGTACAACATGTTGCCGCCAAAAAAAGGTACGGAACTGGCAGATAAATTAACTAGATTTCGCCAACAGGACAAAGACCAGCAAGCCAAAGATGGCACCGAAAAAGTGACTGGACGAGGAAAGACACACAGCAGACACAGCTAAAGTGCTGGAAGCCATAGCTACACTCCAGGGCACCCTCACAGCCAAAATCGATAAGGTGAAGATCGATATCTCCCTACTCTGCCAAGACCTATCAAAGCTGAAATACAGGGTCATGGAGACTGTAACCCGCATCTGCATAGCGGAGGATGCAACATACCACGGAAGAGATGCAAAGACAAATTCACCAGCTCAATTCGCATCAAGATGACATGGAGAACAGACTATGCAGATGCAATCTCCAGTTCTTTGGATTGCCTAAAAGATCACAAGGCAAAGACCCGGCCGAGTATCTAGAGAATCTCATAACAACTTATGGCAAGGAGGCCTTCTCAGTCATGTTTGCGGCGGAAGGAGCACACTGTATACCGGCGAAATCACCACCAGCAGGGGCACCCCCCCCCCCCCCCCCAGGACTTTTGTAGCTAAGTTCCTGAACTTCAGAGACCAGGACAAAATAATAAGATGAGAGATAAAGGCAATATTCCGGCAGGCAACAGTCATGTGGCAGTCTTTCCTGAATTCTCCAATGAAGCCCAGTTCCAGGATGTTAAACGCCGCCTCTGGGTATTGCACCTCAAGTACTCCATGTTCTTACCAGCGAGGCTCAGAATGGAAGAAGGTGGACGAGTACAGTTTTATGAAGACCCAGCAGCGGCAGCGGCTTGGCCAGTTCGGAGAGAGAGGCCAGCCTTGGACCTGTACAGACCGACCACTTCAGTGAGTACAATTGCTGCATCCCCCGATAGAGGGGCTTACCACAGTTCCTCCCCCCCACCCCCCACTATTCCATGTCCTACCCGTATCCCTTATTTGTCTGGACATAACTCCTGAAATGTTGGATGGTGGGGAACTGAGGTCGAGATGGGGGATGAGCCCGGAAATACGTCTATACGATAGCACATATCAAATATACTGGGGCTGATCAGGTGAAACAACCTCCAGTTTTCTTCCCCGTTTTTTTACACCTATTCCCTCCTGAATCTGTGGGCATATTTACTCCACCAAGTTTCCCCGGTTCCACTCCGCACAGAATTTATAAATGACAACAGTAATGTCGTATCACACCTTGTATTCTGGAAGCAAGAGACCCAAAGCATCGGAATGCAGAGGAGCACTGTCCTTCCCTCACTAACTTACCTCACACTGAACAGTGAAAAATCGCCCCCATTAAGATGGAGTTAAAGTTATACATCCGATACGGAACTCAAGATATGCACCTCCAGCCAGAGAATCTAGCTGGATGACAGTTCTTTTTTTTGGGCACATTATGCTCCCACCAAGTTGGGGAGGTGTGGAGCTGGGAGGGAGGGAAGTTACCCAAGTATGGGTTTTAAGTATTGCAACAAAATGTTATATTAAGGTTACGAAATGTTTTTGGGATGCACTTTATAGCAAATATGGATACACAGCGTTATATATAGGTATATGTACTATAGCAATAGTATTAATAACATGTCGAGACACTGCCATCCTGGTCCACTTATCTATATTCCTACCACTGTCTAAATGACCACGATTAAATTCCTAACATGGAATGTGTGAGGGGTGCGTCAAAAAATTAAATGCACCGCAACCCTTGCATTCCTAAAGGCGCAGAAGGCCAATGTCATGGCGTTGATGGAGACATATGTTACAGGACACTTGCAGTCTCCTCTGAAATGTCCCTGGATTGGATGGGCCTATCATAGCACTCATATGAACCTTTCCAGGGGGCTTTCTATTTTGTTAACTAAATCGACCCCATTTGAATTGATTTCATTGATGTCAGACCAGCAGGGCAGATATGTGTTCTTATATGCCACAATAGGCGGCTTTCTGGTGTTGATAATTGCATGCTATATCCCCACTCCATACAGCTTGGAAGTCGTCATGGGTGGCCTGCCATTTATGGCACAGCATCCGACGGTTCCTGCTGTGTGGCTGGGGGACTTCAACATGACCATGAACCCCTACATGGATCACCCAATACAGCCGGGAACTCAGGGCATACAGTCGCAGCAGACCAGGCTGAGTCACGCGCTAACTGAATTTGCCTTGGTGGATGTGTGGCGGTATCACCATCCCACCACCAGAGCATATACATGCCACTTCACTAGCCGTGGTACAATATCTAGAATAGACTATTTATTAGACTCCAAAACACTCCTAACTAAAGTTACGGGATCAGGATTTTCACCAAGAGAATTGTAGGCCATTCCCCATGCTGGATGCTGGCATCGCTCTCAGGCCGCGTACACACGCGGGGACTGTTCGCTCAACTTTGTTCGTCAAACAGTTTCAGCGGACAGTCCGCTCAAAATTAGCATGGACGGACTTGGCCACACACGACGAACGAACAGTCCGCTGAAAGCGTGTGCGATGACGTACGTCACGTACGACGGGACTAGAAATAGGAAGTCCAAGACACAGCAAAGCACCCTTTGAGCTCCTTCTGCTGACTTTGCGTTAGTAGAAGTTTGGTTAGAGACGATTCGCGGTTTTCAGACTTCAGCTTAATTTGTCCGTTCACTACAGCGCAGTCTACCTGTGAGGTTTATATCTGTCTTTCGGTACGCGTGGATCAGTTGTACCTGTTATTAGGCGCTTCTGGTCCGCTCGTTTCTGGGTTTCAGGTCGTTCTTCATAGGTCTGGCTGTTCTTCAGTGCGTTCAGTTGAGCTTGTCTGTCCATCCGACCGTTTGAAAGCCATGGAGAGTGGACGTACTCGGGAACGAGTTCGTGCTATATTGGGGCTTGGTGTTTTAGTTGTTATGAATTGTTTTTATTTAATGACTATTTTTTTTCCCTGTGTTTGACTCCCCAGTGTCCTTCCACACCACAGGAATGGCAGACTGTGGCTTCCCAATTCGCTGCCCGTTGGGACTTTCCCAACTGCGGAGGGGCGATCGAAGGGAATCATGTGAGGATTGTGCCCCCACCCCATTCGGGGTCCTACTATTGGAATTATAAGGGGTTCCATAGTGTGGTGCTAATGGCGGTGGTGTCGGCACAATGTGACTTTCTTTATGTGGATGTGGGGAAGAACGGCCGGATGTCTGACGGAGGAGTCTTTAGGCAGACCGAGTTCTGCCACCGTCTTATCACTGGTGGCCTGGACTTGCCACCAGATGCCGAGAATGTGGAGGGTCTTCCGTTTGTGTTTCTGGCTGATGAAGCGTTCGGTCTGAGTGAACATCTTATGAAACCCTTCCCCCAAAGGACCCTCACCCCGGAGAAGAGGGTTTTTAATTACCGGCTGGCCAGAGCAAGAAGGGTTGTGGAGAGTGCCTTTGGCATTATGGCCAGCCGGTTCCGTCTGTTACTGACAGCCATCAACCTTGCAGAATATAAACTGAACTATGTGATTCTGTGCTGCTGCATTCTGCACAATTTTCTAAGGAAATTTTCAGGTAACCAGTACCTGCAGCCTATTGGGCCTGAGGCCGGACTCAGGCTTCCAGAACTGACAGGGCTGGATCATGCCCTTACAGGCTTAGCCCCCCAAACAGCACGTGAGGTGCGTGACCGCTATGTCAGCTATTTTAATGGTAGGGGGGCTATTCCAATGCCAGCTGACCAATAAAAATGTATTTTTCTGGAAATATGTCTTGTCTGTTCAAATTTTGAAGTTTGGTTCTTGTTTGCTTTTCACGTTGCTTGTATCCTACATTCTCCGAATTCAGGGATATGCAATTGGCCAACCTCCGGCTGGTGCAAAACTACAAGTCAATCATGCCTCTGGGTCTCATGCTTGTGGCTGTCAGTCTTGCTATGCTTCATGGGACTTGTAGTTCTGCAACAGCTGGATTTCCACTAATTGCATATTCCTGTCCTAGTGCATTTGTATAGCAAAGTGGTTTTTGACAATAGGAAATAAGGCCCTTTGTGACACAAAACACAAAATGACTTCCCAAACTGGTACTGAGTATTGAAAGAAGTAGACACACACACACCTTTTTTTTTTTATTTTTTAATAGTGCACATTCCAACCAGTGCCTCTTATTTAGATCTTTTTTTGTTTTGTGTGATTATGTCAAAAATGTTCTATGATGGCCTAAACTACACTTATAAAAGTTTCCTAGTCCAGATGTTGAACCAGCATTTTATCTATCTATCTAATTTTTTTAATTGAGTCTACATTGCACTGAATAAATTTATGAAACTTTAATAAAAATTTATATCCTATAAACTGAGCATGACAATTCAGTTTATCATGAACAATACAAAGAAAAAATAATAACTAATTAAAATCTAATCCAACACCAGATAAATTTACACCATACACAAATTCATGCTATTTACGCCCACATATACGAACAACCATATGCGCTCATTACACGAACTATTAACTACACGAACGATCAAATCCGCCAGATTTACATAACCTACCTACACGAACGATTACGATCAAATCCGCCAGTTTCATACACTACCTACACGAACGATTACGATAACATCCGCCAGATTTACATACACTACCTACACGAACGACTACGATAAAATCCGCAGATTTACATACACTATCTACACGAACGATTACGCTCAAATCCGCCAGTTTTCACACACTACATACACGAACGATTACGATAAAATACGCCAGATTTACATACACTATCTACACGAACGATTACGATCAAATCGCGGAGTTTACTCACTTTTTTTCAGGACCTTTTTGATGCGGTAATATTGGTCCGGCTCCCTGGACTTGATGTCGGACCATCGTTTCCGGAGCTGGTCCTTGCCTCTTCGTACCCCAAATTTGGTCTCCAAGGTTGTGACTACCTCATCCAAGATGGCGCTTTTCCGGACATTAGGTTTGGGGTACGGGCCATGTTCCCCATCATAATCCTCCCTTTTTAAGATAGCCACCATCTCCACCATCTCTTCAAAGGCCATATTGGTGGCCTTATATCTCCTCCTTCCTCCGGAAGCATGGGGCCCATGGCTTTCCTCCGCACTGCTCACGCTGCTCATAGAATTTGCATCCGCCATTTTCTCCTCTCATTCACCCACAGCGGAACGAGGGTAAAAGGGGCGGGGAAACACGGACGCAAGGAACGTCAGGGGCGGGCGACGCAGACGGAGCCTGAGCGCATCATGCGCTGTCTATAAAGCGTTACCACTAGGCCGTACATTTGTCCGAACGGAAGCAGCAAGTGCTACACGCGACGGTAAGATAGTTATCGTTTTATTTTCGTTTAATTTAAAGCCTGCGTTAGGGATGTGCATATTGAATTTTATTCCTATTGATGTTTAATTGATTTTTATGTGGGTTGGTGGTTGAGTGGGGTTGGTGTTTTGTGTGGTAGTGTGGGGGTGGAGGTGGGTGTATAGGGGGGGGGGGGGGGTGGGGGTAGTGTGTGTGTGTGGGGTGGGTAGTGTTTGTGTGTGTGGGAGGGGTAGTGTGTGTGTGTGTGTGTGTGTGTGTGTGTGTGTGTAGTGTGTGTCTCGCCTACATTACATTGTCACAATATAGTGTGCATTTGGTCTGACTTTATTTTTTTTTATTTTTTTTTATTTTTTTTTATTTATTTTTTTTGTGTTTTTTTGTTTTTTCAGAAAATGCAAAGGTATACTGCAGACCCCTTTAAGGAGGAGGCCTTCCTCTTAACATTTCTCGATTTAGTGGAGTCGCACAGCAATCTTTGGGATACAAAACACCCCCAATATTCAAGCCGTGCTGCCCGGAAGAAGACACTGGAGACAGTTTTGGCGTTTGTGAAAACCTGAGTCCCCCAGGCAGACACTGACTTTGTGAACGCCAAAATTAAGAACCTGCGTAGCGTGTATAGGCGGGAGCAAAGAAAGATCCTAGTGTCCCAAACATCAGGATCAGCAGCAGGTCAGGTCTATGTACCTAAGCTGTGGTATTATGACAGGCTGCGTTTTCTGGATGACACGTCAGAAGCCAGGCCGTCACTTTCGACTCTTCCGTCTACCCGTCCCTCCACCCTTCCCTCCGCCTCAGGTGAGCCATCCCTGGAAGATCCAGACCCTTCCTTGCTGGACGAAGTTGATGCGCCCAGCTGGAGCCAGGTATATTTTAGTTTCTAAAGTTTGAATTGCTCAAATATTAATGATGTCAAGTTCAATGTTTGAATTGCTTCCAAATCTAGGATTTCATCACAAATTAAATTAGATAGAAGGATACAGTAGTTTCCACAAATGTGGCTCAAATCTTGGTGAACTGATGGAAAAATGATGGTGTCAAAATGATAGCCTTTTGTATTTCAAGACAAATGTATTTGCAAGTGAGAACTGTAAAATTGTTAGTGATTGATGATTTCAAAATATAGACATATTTTATTTATTGATTTCTTTGTTTTTTTACACAGGATGAGCTCACCCAGGAGGAGGCCGGGACCAGTGGTATGGAGGAGGAGGCCGGGACCAGCCACACACAAGAGCTAGCTGGGCCCAGCAGGAGTCGGACTGAAAGCCAGGTCCCTCCCCTCCGCCTAGCCAGCAAAAGGCCCAGGAGGATGGGCCGTACAGAGGAGGAGTCCTTGGTGCTTATACGCCAAGCCACACAAATTTTGTCAAAACCCCCCAATCCGGAGGAGGCCTATGCCACTTATCTGGCTAGTAAGCTACAAGAAATGGACAAACCACAGCGAAACTTGTGTGAAGCAATCTTTTTTGATGCCATCCAACGGGGTCTGAAGGGTGAGCTCACACCCACCACTAAGCTTTACAACACAGACCCTACTCCTCCTTCTCCTCCTCCTACCACAACTCCACCACCAGAGGCACAGCCTCCAGCGACGCGTGGAGGGAAGGCTAGACAGAAGAGTCGCAAGTGACTGCCTGGCTTCAGTCTGCTCTGAAAGAAGACGCAGGCTGTTGTAGTACCACAGTCTAGGGACATAGATCTCATCTGCTGCTGTTCATGGTCTTTGGGATTCTAGGACCTGGTTGTGCTCCCTATGTACATGCTACGCAGGTTCGGAATTTTGGTGTCCACTCACTTGATGTGTGCCTGGGGGACAAAAGGCTTCACAAACGTCAAAATTGTCTCCAGTGTTGCCTCCCTCTTGATTTATTTTTGTTCTGAGGAAAAATAAAAATTTATTATTTCCAAAAAATCTTGTATGTTTTTATTTATTTATTTATTTTTTTAATATTTTTGTATAATTTTGGCTTAAAAAACAAAGTTTATTTGTGAGTAGGCAGATACATGTCAAAAGACTCTGGGGGTTATTTACAAAACACACGTTCATGTAAATATGCTAACTTCAAGTGCAATTTTTAAAGCACTGCAAGTGCACTTGGAAGTGCAGTCACTGAAAATTTGAGGCTTAACATTTGAAATGAGGGGAAGCTCTGCTGATTTTGAACATGCAATCATGTGTAAGCTAAAATGCTGGTTTGGGTATCTATCTACAGTGGTGTGAAAAAGTGTTTGCCCCCTTCCTCATTTCCTGTTCCTTTGCATGTTTGTCACACTTAAGTGTTTCGGAACATCAAACCAATTTAAACAATAGTCAAGGACAACACAAGTAAACACAAAATGCAATTTGTAAATGAAGGTGTTTATTATTAAAGGTGAAAAAAAATCCAAACCATCATGGCCCTGTGTGAAAAAGTGATTGCCCCCCTTGTTAAAACATACTATAACTGTGGTTGTCCACACCTGAGTTCAATTTCTCTAGCCACACCCAGGCCTGATTATTGCCACACCTGTTCACAATCAAGGCATCACTTAAATAGGAGCTGCTTGACACAGTAAGGCCCACCAGAAGATCCTTAAAAGCTACACATCATGCCGAGACCCAAAGAAATTCAGGAACAATTGAGAAAGAAAGTAATTGAGATCTATCAGTCCGGAAAGGGTTATAAAGCCATTTCCAAAGCTTTGGGAATCCAGCGAACCACAGTGAGAGCCATTATCCACAAATGGCGAAGACATGGAACAGTGGTGAACCTTCCCAGGAGTGGCCGGCCGCCCAAAATTACCCCAAGAGCACAGCGACGACTCATCCAAGAGGTCACAAAAGACCCCACAACAACGTCCAAGGAACTGCAGGCCTCACTTGCCTCAGTTAAGGTCAGCGTTCATGCCTCCACCATCAGGAAAAGACTGGGCAAAAATGGCCTGCATGGCAGAGTTCCAAGGAGAAAACTACTGCTGAGCAAAAAGAACATCAAAGCTCGTCTCAATTTCTCCACAACACATCTTGATGATCCCCAAGACTTTTGGGACAACATTCTGTGGACCGATGAGACAAAAGTGGAACTCTTTGGAAGGTGTGTGTCCAAGTATATCTGGCGTAGAAGGAACACTGCATTTCATAAAAAGAACATTATACCAACAGTAAAATATGGTGGTGGTAGTGTGATGGTCTGGGGCTGTTTTGCTGCTTCAGGACCTGGAAGACTTGCCGTGATAAAAGGAACTATGAATTCTGCTGTCTACCAAGAGATCCTGAAGGAGAATGTCCGACCATCTGTTCGTGTACTCAAGCTGAAACGAACTTGGGTTCTGCAGCAGGACAATGATCCTAAACACACCAGCAAGTCCACCACCGAATGGCTGAAGAAAAACAAAATGAAGACTTTGGAGTGGCCTAGCCAAAGTCCTGACCTGAATCCTATTGAGATGTTGTGGTATGACCTTAAAAAGGCCGTTCATGCTCGAAAACCCTCTAATGTAACTGAATTAGGACAATTCTGCAAAGATGAGTGGGCCAAAATTCCTCCAGGACGCTGTAAAAGCCTCATTGCACGTTATCGCAAACGCTTGGTTGCAGTTGTTGCTGCTAAGGGTGGCCCAACCAGTTATTAGGTTTAGGGGGCAATCACTTTTTCACATAGGGCCATGATGGTTTGGATTTTTTTCACCTTTAATAATAAACACCTTCATTTACAAATTGCATTTTGTGTTTACTTGTGTTGTCCTTGACTATTGTTTAAATTGGTTTGATGTTCCGAAACACTTAAGTGTGACAAACATGCAAAGGAACAGGAAATGAGGAAGGGGGCAAACACTTTTTCACACCACTGTATCTATCTATCTATCTATCTATCTATCTATCTATCTATCTATCTATCTATCTATCTATCTATCTATCTATCTATCTCTACTTGCATAGTCCTGCTTGGCCAAAAAAAATGCAAGTCCATCTTGTTTCAAACCCCCCACAAAAAAAAAAAAAAAAAAAATATGACAATAGTAGTTCCAAAAATATATAGTAATAGATAAATTCTATATTTTTTTTTTCAGAAATAAAAATATATATATAACTTTTTTTTTTTTTTTTAGTTTATATTTTTTTTTTTTTAAGATAGAACGGGCTATATTAAAAAACCACAAAATTAGCAGCATGACGAATATGCTAGCTTCAATACGAACACTAGTTTTACAAGACCGAGCGCTTCCGCCCTGTAAATTCTTTCTGAGTATGCGCGGAACTTAGTTTGACGAACAAGCCTACACACGAGCGGACTGTCCGCTCAAACAAAGTTTCAGCGGACAGTTTTTAGGAAATTCCGAAAAACTTTGTTCAGCAGACTGTTCGCTGAAACTGTCCGCTGAAAGCCCACACGAGCGGACTGTCCGCCGAAACACTGTTCAGCGGACAAAGTTGAGCGAACAGTCCCCGCGTGTGTACGCGGCCTCAGTGACAGCGCCTAAGCAAATGTGGAGACTCAACCCATACTGGCTATCAGTACTAACGAAGCATGACACCATAGCAAGGAAGCTACAGTACTTTTTCCCTGAGAGCCAAAGCTCCCCATCATTTGATTTCAACTGGAATGCATTTAAGTTGCATGCACGCAGGATTCTTGATACAAAAATTAATAGATTTAAACAATCGTCCAAAATAATAGTGCAACTATCGGCAAATAAACTGTAGGAGTTAGCATCCCTTTCCCGAAAACCTGGATAGGGTTAAATTGCAGGCCTGCACGGTATCGCAATTTCTATCTATAGAAAGCTAGACGTTTTTTTTTTTTTTTTGTAAAAAAAGGGTATATGAACATGGGGAGAAAGCAGGGAAATTACTGGCATATTTGGCCCACCTTGATGACAAACCACCAGTGGTAGTTTCACTAGCTGACCCGGGTGGGACATTAATTATTGACCACCCTCAAGTCGCAGATACATTTATTAAATTCTATAAAAACCTATATAAGTTGCAAAGCAATTACACGTCAGAAGAAATTCAATCATATCTGCATACTATACAGTTCCCACGTTTAAATCAGGACCAAGTCAAACTGCTAGATTCTCCCATAACTACACAGGATATATCTACAGCACTCTCCCAACTAGCTAAATCCAAAGCACCCAGACTAGATGGCCTACCTCTGGAATTCTACACTACGTATTCAAAAATACTTACCCCTAAACTTAACATCCTATACCATTCCATATTTAAGTTGGGAATGCTTCCTTTCTCCATGCAATGAGCTCAATTAATAGTCCTCCCTAAACCAGGTAAGGATCCTCACCTTCCGGAATCTTACCGTCCCATATCCCTACTTCCAGTGGACATAAATATATTGGCCAAAATCCTAGCCTCTCGCTTAAACTCAGTAATACTTTCCCTTATACATCTGGACCAAAAGGGATTTTTGCCAGGAAAGAACACTGCAATGAATATTAGGCGACTGTTCATGAATATTCAGGCCCAACATGACAATTCAAATAACAGAGTGGTGGTGGCTCTGGACACAGCCAAGGCCTTTGATTCTGTTGAGCGGCTGTATCTGAGTGGCTGTGGCCTGTGCTGTTAAGGGTTTGGGACAAACTTTATTAAATGGGTACAGCTCCTATACCAAACACACAAAGCGCGGATATTTGTGAACGGTTGGCTATCAGACGAAATCTCCCTTGATAGGGGCACAAGAGAGGGCTGTCCTCTTTCACCATTACTATATGCCCTTGCAGCAGAACCATTAGCCATAACCATAAAAACAGACCCAAATAGAGTAGGCTTAAGAGGGTTGAAACCTGGGAAAAAATAGGCCTATATGCAGACAACACTATACTATACTTGGCAGATCAGGGATCATCATTGCAATTGGCACTGACCATAATTGAAAAGATGGGCTGATATTCAGGACTACGTATTAATTGGGATAAATCTCAAATCCTTTCCCTAGATCTATTTCCCCCACCCCCATTCATCCCAAACTCCCCTTGACTAGAGTGGCTGGAGGTATACTTGGAGGTAATAGTTACAAGGAACCTTAAAAATGATATCCCTCTTAACATATTCACACTCAAATCTAAAACTCAAACTTGACCTAGACTACCTCTGGGAGTGATGGGAAGAATACATTTAATAAAAATGATCCTCCTACCTAAAATCTTGTATATGGTTTGGCATGTACCTCTTTACATCCCCCTAAAAATCTTTAAACAGATGGAAGCAATCTTAAACTCCTTTGTCTGGGGAAATAATAGCCTGGCATGTACTGAAGAACCCCACTTTGGAGGGATAATGTGCCCTAACAGACATACAAGATTACTATTTAGCCTCACGTTATCACAAATGTACTATTTTAACACGACAGAGACACAGTGCTGTTTACCCTTGTCCAGGTGATTCTCCGAAAGGAACCACATAGTAACAGACCCCTAGATATAATATAGGGATGCTCTCACATCATCAGAAGTTTTGGAATATTGCACTGAAAAAACAAAAACCAACTACTGTTTCGATATCTACAACTTAGACGCGCAGTGCGGACACAGTTCACGAATCGTGCGACCACACTAGACACCCCTCCTGTCCTAAATACTATTTTAGGGGCAGACCCGTCCAAACTCATATTCAATATCTACTACACGCTTAGGCTCCAAAGGGTAAGCATGGTGATTTGGACAGCTAAAACTGTATGGGAAACTGGCGTGGGACCCATAGAAGTCTCTGACTGGGTAGAAATACTGGAGGGGGTCAAAACCGCATCCCCTAAGCTTTCAGATAGATTAACACAACTGTATATTGTACACTTTGCATACTTAACACCGATTAAACTAGCTTCAAGCTACAATAAGTCCACTGTGCCCTTTATGTATGCAGGTCCCCGGCTCATTTTATCATTCGATTTGGGAGTTCTCAGTGCTCTGACATGTAAGCATACTGGATGCAGGTAATTCGTTTCCTCCATGACAATATGGGCTCCCCAGTGGTCCTAGACCCAAAGCTATGTTTTCTGGGACTACTGCTCAACGTTGAAGTTCATAAGTACCAAGCCATATTTATGTATGAAACCTTATTCATAGCACGGAAAGTGATAGCCAAGATATGGATGCAAGCAATACCCCCCACACACCAGAGTTGGAAAAAATAAATGAATGATACCCTTCCATATAGGAAAATGATCTTGACCCATAGAGGATGTATGTAAAAATACTACGGTATGGGATAGATGGCTGGAGGATGTGAGGTGAGAATATTAAGCAATGACACTGATATTGTGCAGATAGTTTATTAATCATATGCTATGTAAACTATTGAGAACTTATGTTGATTGCACCTATGTTTACCATGTTTAACATCTCAATAAAGCAAATTTTTTACAATTAAAAAAAGAAAGGGCATCGTCTTCAAGTGTTTAGAAGAGTGGGTGATGTGTGACATAAGCTTCTAATGTTGTGCACAAAAAATGCCAGGACAGTTCAACCCCCCCCCCCCCCCCCCCACGACCCCTTTTTGGAAAAAAGGCACCCCAGGCTATTTGCTGAGTCCATGGAATATTTTATATTTTGCCACACGTTTCAGGAAGATTATAAACTTTTTTTTTTTTTTAAGAAAAAAGTTGTCACTAAATGATATATTGCGCAAACATGCCATGGTCATATGGGAAATTATACTCCAAAATACATTCTGCTGCTATTCCTGAGTATAGGGATACCACATGTTTGAGACTTTTTGGGAGCCTAGCCATGTACAGTGGTCATATGTGAAATTATACACCAAAATACATTCTGCTGCTTCTCCTGAGTATGGGGATACCACATGTTTGAGACTTTTTGGGAGCCTAGCCATGTACAGGACCCCGAAAACCAATCACCGCCTTCAGGATTTCTAAGGATGTAAAATGGTGATTTCCCTTCCTCACGATAGCACAACCCCCCGAATGACCCCATTTTGGAAAGTAGACACTTCAAGCTATTTGTTGAGAGGCATGTTGAGTCCATGGAATATTTTATATTTTGCCACAAGTTTCGGGAAAATTACAATTTTTTAAATTTATTTTTTTACACAAAGATGTCACTAAATGATATATTGTTCAACCATGGCATGGTTATATGTGGAATTACACCCCAAAATACATTCTGCTGCTTAGCGAGGACCCCAAGATCCATTCACCATCCTCAGGTTTTATAAGGGCGTAAAATGGTGATTTTACTCCTCACTACCTATCACAGTTAGGGAGGCCCTGAAATGTCAAGATAGCACAACCCCCCCCCCCCCCCCCCCAAATAAACCCATTTTGGAAAGTAGACATCCCAAGGTATTTTCTAAGAGGCATTGTGAGTATTTTGCAGCTTGCATTTGTTTTCGAAAATGAAGAAAGAAAAGGAAAACATTTATTTTTTATTTTTTCAATTTTCAAAACTTTGTGACAAAAAGTGAGATCTGCAAAATACTCAACATGCCTCTCAGCAAATAGCTTGGGGTGTCTACTTTCCAAAATATTGGCATTTGATGTGGTTTGTGCTATCTTGGCATTTCATGGCCTCCGAAACTGTGAAAGGCAGTGAGAAGTGAAATCAAACATTTAAGCCCTTAGAAATTGGTTTTTAGCATCCTGTTCACGTTTAGACTGCCAAAATGCCCCACACATGGGGTATCCCCATACTTAGGAGAAGCAGCAGAATGTATTTTGGGGTGTAATTCATGTTTGACCATGTTTGAACATTAAAAAAGAGGGGGAATTGGGGAGCAGGGACTTTAAATGAAGCTATGGCTTGGTAAAACCATGTGCCTCCATCCCTATCAATTTGACAAAACAAACACTGATGCAGCAAAGATGTTCCACCATACTGTTCATTTTGTCATCATGAGCTTCATATAAAGTCCCACCCACCTTGTTTACATCTTTGATGCTTCTTGCTACATTGGTGTTTGTTTTGTCATGTTTGAACAATATATCATTCAGAGACAACTTTGTGTAAAAAATAAATAAATAAAATAAAAAATTTCCGAAACTTGTGGTAAAATATAAAATATTCCATGGACTCAAAATGCCTCTCAGCAAATAGCTTGAAGTGTCTTCTTTCCAAAATTGAGCCATTTTGGGGGGGGGTTGTGGGTGCTATCTTGACATTTCAGGGCCTCCGAAACTGTCATAGGTAGTGAGGAAGGGAAATCACCATTTTAAGCCCTTAGAAAGCCTGAAGGCGGTAATTGGTTTTTGGGTCCTGTACATGGCTAGACTCCCAAAAAGTCTCACACATCCCCATACTCAGGAGAATAAATTTTGGCCTAACTGCATGACTAAAATTGATTTTATTGGATTTTTTTTATAACAAAAAGTATAAAATATCTTTTTTTTCAAAATTTTGGTAATTTTTCCGTTTATATTGCAAGAAATTAAAATCACAGAGGCAATCAAATATCATCAAAAGAAAGCTCTATTTGTGGGAAATAAAGGACGCAAATTTAGTTTGGGTACAGCATTGCATGGCTGCGCAATTACCAGTTAAAGCAGTGCAGTACCAAATTGTAAAAAGTGCTCTGGTCATTAAGGGGCCAATTCTTCTGGGACTGAAGTGGTTAAGGGAAACCTGTGGCCGTAGAAACAGAAAGATGGGCAGACAGTACCAGAATGCCTGCCTGTCAGCGATCTCTGTGGCCACATTGACTTTCATAAAATTGATTCTTAAGCCGCGTATACACGATCTGACTTTCCAACGGGAAATGTTTGATGACAGGTTGTTGACGGTAAATCCGACTGTGTGTAAGCTCCATGGACAATTGTTGTCAGATTTCAGACAAACAAATGTTGGCTAGCATGCTTTAAAATCTTCCGCGGACAAATGTGTGTTGTTGGATTTTCCAAGCGTGTGTACACAAGTCCGTCGGTCAAAAGTCGCAAGTACAAACACGCATGCTCGGAAGCAAGGACGAGCCAGAAGCAGTTAGTCTTATAAACTAGCATTCGTAATGGAGAATTAACATTCGTGACATGGTAAACTAGTTTTCAAAGGCTTTTTTTTCTAGTGATATCAGCATAATATTATACTTTTTTATTTTTATTTGGGCAAGTTACCACAACACCATTATTTCCTAGTTTTTAAAGATCAAAGATACAACTATGTTGGTGTCCCTTGTCAATTTTACATTGTATTTTTTTAAATGTAAATGCCTACTCCCAAAATTTAATTTGAAGTAAAACACATAGCCAAGTATTATTCTATACAATTTTTTATTGTTCATTAAAAAAAGAAAACAAATAAAATTAGACATGCTATCTGCCAATAGAACTTAACCAAAAAGTGCATTCTATGCATCCAAAAATATAGAAAATTAACCAAATCAAATCATTATTCAACCAAAAAAATAATGTCAAAGCAGTAACTCCAAAGCCAATAATAAATAATACGTTATCTCCTCTGATTTTGAAACAAACTGAAAAGCACAAACTGAAAAGCGCAAAATGAACACTCAACACTCACCAAACTTCTACTAACTAATGAAATTAGCAGAAGGATCCCAAAGGGTGGCGCTAAAGAGCTGAAAAAACACGTAGTGTGTCTAGAACATTGGTGCCCAACCAGTGGCCTAGGGGCCACATGTGGCCCACAGAGCCAGAGCCATCTGATGTGGCCCACGATATCCTGCTCTGGGATGGAATAGAATAGAATACTGTTATTAAAGGTCAGTTTATTACTAAAATACCAGTGTATATATGGGAATATCTGTTCTGCAGTGGTTACTAGGCTGCTTTCAAACGAATCCACAGATGCAGAGCAGTGCACTTGTGGGTTACCTGCACTGAGCCATACACTTCTCTTATTACCTGCTAGTTTGAGCTTTCTGAAAGTGCACCAAACCTGCAGAATATAATAGAAATCTATTGTAAAGTGCAGAAAAGGCAAAGGTACACTGGGTTGCACCGACGGGGTGGGTAAACTGCAGCGCATCAATGTGAAAGCAGTCATGGGCCCCTTTCACACAGTTAGTCCAACCCAATTGGACCCTCCATTCACCTCTAAGGAGATGTAAACCGACTTGTGTCCTACCTACAATCTGATCCAGCTGTGTCCATGTCCGCTCTGCATATGCAGAGCGGACACGGAGTTGCCATCCTCCCGTTCTGCTGATTGTGGCCCGTGACCAGTTACCAAGTCGCTTAAGTGGCCCTCACGCTTCAAAAGGTTGGTCACTCCTGGTCTAGAACATTACTAATTGTTGGTCAACAATTGTGTGGCCATGTGTATGCAACACCCTTGATGTTGGATCAACAGACAAAAATCCACGGTTTTGTTGGCTCTTAGCATAGGAGGGTGTTGTAACACTTTTGTTGCAAGTCCCAAATGGTAATTTATGCCTGAGAAAAAAAGATGCATTCCTGCTACGTAAATCTTGTTCTGCAGTGTCCTGTGCATTCTTGAAAACAATAATTAAAATTCATTAATTCTTTCATTATTTTTATGCCTGAGGATACTTTACAGACTGGAAGATTTTCCCCCTTAATGACCAGGCCATTTTTTGCGATACGGCACTGCATCACTTTAACTGACAAATACGTGGTCATGTGACACTGTACCCAAACAAAATAGACTTACTTTTTTTCCCACAAATAGAGCTTTCTTTTGCGCTATAAAAAAAGAGCCATTTTGTTTCAAATTTCTCTTTATTTATATTATAAAACATACATTCAAAATTTTCCATTCAATTTTCACATCATTATAAAACATTCCCCATACACAAAAAAAAAGAAAAAAAAAAACACACAACTTATCAATACTATTCCATTCAATCCCCCTCCCTTACATAAATTCCCACACTTTTCCTGAGGTACTCAATTCCTCCCATTTCTTCCAATAGTCCGACATCGGTTTTTCTACATATCCCTCTTGTCTAATCTGTTTCTCCATGAAGCACACCTCGCTCATCTCATAATTCCACTCTACTATTGTTGGAGCTACTTCCTTTTTCCATTTCCGTGCTATTACGGTTTTAGCTATTGTAGTTATTTGGTACAAAAATTCCATCTCTTTTCGTTTTAGTTTTCCAGATGTATGGGAGAATAATACTGTCTTTATATCAAGATTTATTCTTATACCTGTCAGTTCCTGATATATTTTTATTATCTTACCCCAAAATATTTTTATCTTCCAGCAACTGTACCAAATATGTTCTAAAGTACCCTTCTCCCTCTTACATCTCCAACATAATTCAGAGTTCCGTTTATTTATTTTATTCATAACCACTGAGCTTCTATACCATCTTAATAGAATTTTATAATTTTTTTCTTGATATTTAATAGCTAAGGGTGTTTTATATATTCCTTCAAATACCTCTTCCCACTCTTTCTCTGTCAACTCCTGCCCTATTTCTTCCTCCCATTTTTTTATTCCTGCTATTTTTTTAATATCCCCACCAGGAAGTAATAGGTTATATATCTTAGCTAATTTCTTATTTGCTTTATCCTTATTCATTGCTATTTGTTCAAATATGGTTGGTGGTCTATTAATCATTATCTTTATTGGGTCAATAAATGTCCTCAGCTGTAAGTACTGAAACCATTTATTTTTATACTCTTGCCCCAATTCCTGAAACGTTGGAATATTTCCATCATTTAGGATTTGTATTATCCGCTCATGTTCTTCCATATTCCATTTCAAAAATGTATTATCCTTTACAGCTGGACTAAATTCGGGATTACCAAATAAAGGGGTCATAGGGCCTATTGAAGATGATAGTTGTTTTTTCTTTATCATATCATCCCAAATTTTTAAAGTTGTTTTTACAAAGATAGGCATTTCCTTCCTCTCTGGTCTTGACTTAGGTTTTATCCATGGCTGATGTTTTATTTTAGCCCCTAATATGTCTTCCTCCAATTTTATCCATTGCTTGTCTTTTTCATTATGCTGCCAATCGATTATTCTCATTAAAAAGGCTGCTTGTGAGTATTTAAAAAAGTCAGGCAATGCTAATCCACCATTATTTTTCATTCCAATTAATACCTCCCTACCTACTCTAGGGGTCTTATGTGCCCATACAAAGCCTTCTACCATTTCTTTCAGATCTTTCATAATTTTTTTTGATGGTATAATGGGTACCGTTTGAAAGATATACAGCATAATTGGCAAAATCTCCATCTTTACAATATTTATTCTCCCAAACCATGAGTGGGTTATTTTATCATATTTGCCTAGAAGTTTCTTTACCTTCTGAACTGCCATTTTGAAAAAAATGTTTTTATAACTTTTTGCTATAATAAATATCCCCTAAAAAAAGTAAAAAAATAAATTTGTTCATCAGTCTAGGCCAATATATATTGTTCTACATATTTATGGTAAAAAAAAAAAAAATAATTCACAATAAGCGTATATTGATTGGTTTGCTCAAAAGTTATAGCGTCTACAAAATAGGGGATAGATATATGGCATTTTTATTATTATTATTATTATTATTATTTTTTTTTTTTTTTTTTTACTAGTAATGGCAGCAATCTGGAATTTTTCTAGCCAGACTGTGACTAAGCAGCGGGCAGATCGGACACTTTTTCGGGACCATTGACATTTATACAGCGATCAGTGCTATACAAATGCACTGATTACTGTATAAATTTCACTGGCAGGGAAAGGGTTAACACAAAGGGGCGATCAAGGGGTTAAATGTATTCTCTCATGTGTGTTTCTAACTGTGGGGGGATGGGACTGACTGGAGGAGGCGACAGATCACTTTTCCTATTCACTAGGAACAGCAGATCGGTGTCTCCTCCCTTGTCAGA
The DNA here is from genome assembly GCF_037356315.1 of Lithobates pipiens. Lineage (NCBI taxonomy): Eukaryota > Metazoa > Chordata > Amphibia > Anura > Ranidae > Lithobates > Lithobates pipiens. The sequence continues at coordinate 348,632,500 of NW_027507903.1, forward strand.
ATGGGGATTTGTGTGTTTACATACACACATTCCCGTTCTGGCTCTCGTGCCCGCAATCGTGGGTGGTAAATATTTGACTTCACTCCTCACTACCTATTACAGTTTTGAAGGCCATAAAATGCCAAGATGGCACAAAACCCCCACAAATGACCCCATTTTAGAAAGTAGACACCCCAAGCTATTTGCTGAGAGGCATGTTGAGTCCATGGAATATTTTATATTTTGCCACAAGTTGCGGGAAAATTACAAACTTTAATTTTTTTTTATTTTTTTTTTACAAAGTTGTCACTAAATGATATATTGCTCACACATGCCATGGGCATATGTTAAATGACACCCCAAAATAAATTCTGCTGCTTCTCCTGAGTACGGGGATACCACATGTGTGGGATTTTTTGGGAGCCTAGCCGCGTACGGGGCCCCGAAAGCCAAGAACCGCCTTCATGTTTTCTAAGGGCGTAAATATTTGACTTCACTCCTCACTACCTATTACAGTTTTGAAGGCCATAAAATGCCAAGATGGCACAAAACCCCCACAAATGACCCCATTTTAGAAAGTAGACACCCCAATCTATTTGCTGAGAGGCATGTTGAGTCCATGGAATATTTTATATTTTGCCCCAAGTTGCGGGAAAATTACAAACTTTTTTATTTATTTATTTTTTTCACAAAGTTGTCACTAAATGATATATTGCTCACGCATGCCATGGGCATATGTGAAATGACACCCCAAAATAAATTCTGCTGCTTCTCCTGAGTACGGGGATACCACATATGTGGGACTTTTTGGGAGCCTAGCCGCATACGGGGCCCCGAAAACCAAGCACCGCCTTCAGGCTTTCTAAGGGCGTTACAGTTTTGAAGGCCATAAAATGCCAAGATGGCACAAACCCCCCCCCCCCAAATGACCCCATTTTGGAAAGTAGACACCCCTAAATTTAGGGGTACACTAGTGGGACTAGGTAATAAATGGCGGGTGCCCTGAAACTATAAAAAAATAACTAACCAACCAGCGTCACCTGTAACCGTTATATGGTGATCACTGGTGAAAGGGTTAACTAGGGGGCAATCAGGGGGCTTTATGCGGTAGTATATGGGGGTCCCTGGCGCTATAAAAAGCTGCGGCGAACCTAAATACCTACCTGCCTAACTAGCGTCACCTGTGACACTAATACAGCGATCAGAAAAATGATCGCTTATTAGGCTGGGTTCACACTGGAGCGATGCAGGAACGCCACGAATCCGCGGCGGGTTCCCGCATCGCATGCCTCCCGGCGGCAGTTCACACTGCCCTATGCGAACTGCTGGGAGTGTCAGTGAAATGTTAATGACACCCCCAGATCAGTTTGCATATCGCAGTGCGATCTGCAAACTCGGATCGCATGGTGTGAACACCCATGCGATCCGATTCTGCTGCGGACCAAAAAAAGGGTCCCGTGCGAGTTTGCGGCGGGTGCGGCGGGTGCGACACGAATTCAGCCATACTATCTGTATGGCTGAACTCGAATCGCACAGAGATCGGATGTGATTTGCACTGCAGTGCGGTGCGAATCACATCCGTTCTCAAACCGCTGCAATGTGAACCCAGCCTTAGTGACACTGGCGACGGGGGGTGATCACGGGGTTAAACCTTTATTGGGGGGGTTAGGGGGGTACCTTAGAACTAAAGGGGGCTAACCCTAACTGCCCTAACAGTTATTACAGTCACAAATGACACCCGCCGGGTGATCAAGGGGTTAAACCTTTATTAGATAATAAATGGCGGGTGCCCTGAAACTATAAAAAAAATAACTAACCAACCAGCGTCACCTGTAACAGTTCTATGGTGATCACTGGTGAAAGGGTTAACTAGGGGGCAATCAGGGGTAGTAGTATATGGGGGTCCCTGGCGCTATAAAAAGTTGCGGCGAACCTAAATACCTACCTGCCTAACTAGCGTCACCTGTGACACTAATACAGCGATCAGAAAAATGACCGCTTATTAGGCTGGGTTCACACTGGAGCGATGCGGGAACGCCACGAATCCGCGGCGGGTTCCCGCATCGCATGCCTCCCGGCGGCAGTTCACACTGCCCTATGCGAACTGCTGGGAGTGTCAGTGAAATGTTAATGACACCCCCAGATCAGTTCGCATATCGCAGTGCAATCTGCAAACTCGGATCGCATGGTGTGAACACCCATGCGATCCGATTCTGCTGCGGACCAAAAAAAGGGTCCCATGCGAATTTGCGGCGGGTGCGGCGGGTGTGATGCGAATTCAGCCATACTATCTGTATGGCTGAACTCGAATCGCACAGAGATCGGATGTGATTTGCACTGCAGTGCGGTGCGAATCACATCCGTTCTCATAAACCGCTGCAATGTGAACCCAGCCTTAGTGACACTGGCGACGGGGGGTGATCACGGGGTTAAACCTTTATTGGGGGAGTTAGGGGGGTACATTAGAACTAAAGGGGGCTAACCCTAACTGCCCTAACAGTTATTACAGTCACAAATGACACCAATGCAAAAAAAAAAAAATGCAATTGGTGTCACTGTGACTGGGGGGGGCAGGGGTAATTGGGGGGGTAATCGGGGGGTAAAGGGGGGGTGTGAGTGTGCCTGGCATGTTCTACTGTATGTGTGGTGTGTTGGTGCAACTCACCGATGCTCTCTCCTCGGTGCCGGAACGAAAAATACCGACACGGAGGAGAGAATACATCACTTCCTCTCCTGTGTTTACATTACAGGAGAGGAAGTGATGTCACGGAGGATTTTCATTCGTCGGGAGCGATCGCGAGGGGGTGGCCATGAATGAATGGCCGTCCCCTCGTCCGGGATCGCTCCCGAACGAATGCCGACCACCGCAGGCACCGGGGGGGGCCCGATCGGGCCCCCCACCCGCGGGAAGGCAGGGACTTATATATACGCCCTTATGCCTGCCCGTGCCATTCTGCCGACGTATATCGTCGTGCGGCGGTCGGCAAGTGGTTAAGCAACCCAGATTCAAAACTGCGTACAGCTGCATCTTCTAATTCATCTCAATAGGTGCTTGTATGGGGCAACAGCGTGTCTCGAGAGTGATTATCCAGGCTCTGCATGCTGTACAACCCCTGTATGGCCACCAGTGTTGCCAGCCCTCAATATTTTTACTGGCAGCCAGTAAAAAACAGGCAATTTTCTCCTGCCAGTAAATGCCATTAAAAGGAAAAAGTTTGAGGATGAAGGCATGCAGGTGTGAGTATGTGTGAAGGGGTGGGTGGGCTCTGATCCTGTGAAGCTTCCATGGAGAGACTGAGCTGAGCTGTGTACAGGCTGAATGTTCTCTCCCCATGCTGGCTAGAGGAGAGCATTATACACCAGACGCTGCAGCTAAAATCCTTCTCAGGTGTTGATCGATGGATTCTCTCTCTCCCTCCCCCAGCTGTTCTAAAGAGATTATCGGACATTCAGCACAGACAGAAACAGAGGTTGGAGCTGCTCTGTGACTATTAGCTGAGAACCTTTCAGTTTCTCAGGCTTGTGGATCAGAGGGATGGATGGATGTCTCATCTCTTATGCCTTGAGCAGCAGTACAGCCTGAAGGCAGTACTGGAATCACGGACATAATGGTAGGCTGTAAAATTACCTGTTTTTCCTGTTCTTATCTACACTTGGAAAGAGGGGAGAAAAAATTGAAAAGGGAGGAAGGAGGTGAGCCAGGTGAGGAAGACTTGAAGTATTTTTTTGTTACCCCTATGTTGTTTTGCTGAACAGTGGGGAAGCCTGGAAGGTGTGTGACTAAGTGGCTAAATGGCCCCTACTAAACCACGTGTAAGAGAACAGATTATTACCCCCTGTTCCTCCCCCACAGCAAAGACAGCAGGGAAATCTGCAACAAAATCCCTACAAAAATCCCCACAGAGGGGGACACAAGCAGAGACTGTGACAGAAGGAGAGGTAGAGCGAACTCCCTCTGGTAAAGACATCATGGAGGCTAAAACAAGCAGAGAGACTCTTACAAACAAAATTGATGCATTAGCAGTGGATATAAATCTGAGACATGAGTTTGTTAGAATACAGCAAAGTACTACAGAAATAGAAACTTGTGTCTCTAAAATAGAGGATGAATTAAAAGCAGATAACAGAGAATGGCATTTATTGAGAATACAAATCAAATTGCTACAGGACAGGGCAATTGACACAGAAAGGTGTCTGAGAAGAAATAATGTTCGTATTGTGGGTTTACCAGAGCGTGTGGAGGGAGACAACCCAATTAAAGATTCCGAGAAATTATTGACAGAAGTCTTTGGATTAGTGGACATGTCCGCAACGTTTGTGGTGGAGAGAGCGCATAGGACCTAATTTTGCCCCCCCAAAATCAGGGGCGCCTCCTTGTCCATTTTTGATACATCTATTGAATTATAGAGATCGAGATCGCATCTTATCAACAGCCAGGATAAAGGCAGATTTACAGTATGAGAACTCCAAATTATCATTTTTTTACAGAATATCCGCAGGAGATACAGCAGCAAAGAAGAGCCTGTACGGATATATGAAAAAGATTGAGAGAGAAAGGGTTAAAATATATCCTTTTATACCCCAGTAAATTATGAGTGATTGATGGGACACACACACTTTTTTTTTTTTTTAACACCGCTCTTAGCAACAGACACCAAATAGAAGGACATTACATAGATTGATTTTTTCTGTGTCCTTTCTTTTTTTTTTCCTTTCCTTTCCTTTTTATTTATTTATTCCCCCCCCCCCCCCTTATGTGTGTGTGTGTGTGTGTGTATATGTATATGTATATATATATATATATATATATATATATATATATATATATATATATATATATATATATATATATATATAATTATTTGTTCAAGGATTGGTATGGATTTGAGTAACAACCAAACATTATACTTTAAGGAATCAATGTATAGACCAATGATTATATGAATCGGGGGGGTTGGGTGGGCTATTGAATATTTTTTTTTTATATAGTAGGATACAGGGAAATATATATAGGAGACTGGCACCTGGGAAACAAAGGAGGGTGGTTGGAAGAGGAGCTTTCCACAAACATAGAGTGCTGCACAAATATAGGGTTTTATTTTTTTTTATTTTTTGGTTTTTTTTTCCCCCTTTTTTTGTTTTTTTCTCTCAAAATGTATAAAGTGATAAATATTATATATTTTTTTATTTTTTGGTTTCTTTTTATGTACAATTGTGATATAAATTATGATAATTGTTTAGATAGATTGATAATATAATTTTTGGAATGATAAAAGGGAAGGACAAAGGGAAAAAAAAATTCCTGACAGACTCCATGGCAGCCTACGTATGGGTTAATCCCGCCTCTCATACCTCATAGGACCCCACTCCCATAAATCTTTGCTTCTGTACAGAGACTGTGTTCCTTTTTTGTCCTCCTCCTAGGACCAAGGTGTTTGCTTACCTTATGAAGAGTAGTTCCGGTCCAGTCCTGTTTGCACGAAGATTCTGATGGTGGTTATGGATTCCAGCAGTCCCAGCTATTAGCTGGGTGGAGACGGGCGACATATGCGATGCCATGAAGAGCTTACTAACCTGCCATTGGCAGGCAAGCGGCAATTTGGCCATACATCCTTTGCTATTAGCAGGAGGCCTCTGCTTTGATGTCCCGTTCGTGCAGTGGGTGAAGTACCCCCAGTCAGGATGGATCGGGATCGTGCCGTGGCGGTATCGTATTGGTTTAATTATTTCTCATTATGGCAGCCTGTTTTTGTGTGTTGTTTGTCATTTCCTTTGCCATTTTACAGTATGTACGGCGGCTGGAGCGCATCTGCATTCCAGTCCACCGCCTCTTCCATTCATTCTGCGCAGGCGCGGGCCTTGTTCGGATCGAGGCTTGGTTCGAACGTGTGCAGTTTTCGGAGGATGGCGGCGGTCGCGCATGTGCGCGAACTCCGCTGGTCGACGCCGGGGGGTCGTGGTGACATCACTATCGGCACTAACATTCAAATAGCTGTCAGATACAGCTATGGTTGGGATTGCTCTGCGGAAGAACGGAGGCTTCCCGGTGTGCTGTGTGTCTTGCTTGGAGGTATGTTCTGTTCGCCAGTAAGCTCTACTATTGATTCCCTTTGGATGCTTATGGTGTTTCCAAAACTCTCCAGCATACAGACTTTTCATTATGGACGTATCATCGCCCCCCAGTGGCCAACCTTTACGCTGCAGGTAGGAATATTATTTCCTTCTGCTGGTTTTATTTTGGGTAACTACTTTTGTTTCTCTTGCTGTAGTCTTTTTTTTCTTCTCTATTTAGCCCTTCTAGGTCTGAACGTCAATTGTCGGCACACAAAGATACTGACCAGTCTAGGTTACAACATTGTCATTCTACATCAAGTTCTAGACGCTCTAGATCACCCTCCAGACACCGTAAAGATAGGTCAAGATCTGGATCTGATCGTCATTCAACCCACCATTCCAGCTGCTCAGAGAAAGCCTGCTGGGGTTGTAAAGCTCACGTTCCAGAGGGTAAATCTCTCTGTGAGTCTTGTTATTCTAGAGCTATGTAAGAAAGAGGAGTTGGAGACTAGCAAGTGGAAGCATTGGTCAGGAAGGTGGTTCAAGAATCTCTGAACAAAGCAGAGTCTGATCAGATGTTTAACCCCCCCTCTAAAACAGCTCTAGTCGTTGTAGACGCAGACCCTATAATTCCGGGTCACTCCAGACACAGTGTCTCTCCAAGTGTGTCTTCGGACAGTGAGATTGATGAATCGGCTGTAGGTTTCGATTTTTCTCTTGTTCCGCAGCTGGTCAGAGCAGTCAAGGATGCTCTAAAATGGGAAGATCCAGTTGAAGCACCCTCTAAACAGAGGAAGTACTTTAAACACCTTAAGAAGGATCGCCCGAATTTCCCCTTCTTGGATGAGCTCGGGGAGATTATTTCAGACGAATGGGGAAAAGTGGAGAGGAAGAACTCCTTGATTTCCAAGATTGCCAAAATGTATCTGTTTAAGAGTGAAGATGTTAAATATCTGGATTCAGCCCCTCTTATTGATGCGGCACTAATGCGTCTGCTCAGGCATGTTACACTCCCTCTTGAAGATACCGTTTCGTTCAAGGATGGTCTAGAGAGGAAGATTGACACCGACCTAAAGCGTATTTATATCACTGCAGGCATGGCCTGTAAGCTAGCTCTGGCTCTTGCGGCATTTGTCTAAAGCCATGGAGTCTTGGACGGATGTTGGTGCGGCTCTGGGAAACGTTTCTGAAGAACTGATCCGGAGTTCACCAGTACATGAACTGAAGTTAGCATCAGTCTTTTTGGGAGAAGCATCCCTTGATATTATCCGCCTAGTGGCACGTGTCATGCTCTCCTCGGTTACTGTGAAGCACGCTTTGTGGCTTCATCCATGGGTTGCAGATCCTGCCTCTAAGCAGTTATGGTGTAAGATTCCCTTTTGAAGGGTCCTCCCTCTTCGGGAATAAGCTTGATTCTGCCATTACCTGTGCTACTGGAGGTAAATCAGGGTTCTTACCCCAGGATCGTCACCTCTTGAATCAGAGGAAAGTTCAGCCTAGACAAGAACAGGAGCGTGCTAGAGATGCTCGCCGTTACAGGCCTGGTCAGGAATTTAGGAAGAACTGGAGAAGAACTCAGTCTTCAAGCCAAAAACCTTCTAAGTCAACCACATCAGGGGGACAAGAGGCTTCTAAGTCCTTTTGATATGGGGCCTGTCCAGACGGAGCAAGTAGGGGCTCGGCTACTCAATTTCTGGCACGTCTGGGCAGCTTCGATTCAAGACTATTAGACTGTCAAAACGGTCTCCTCAGGTCATTCTTGGGTGCCCATTCATCAGTTTGTTCCTACAATCCTAACACTTGTGGAAGAAAAAAGAAAGGTACTCCTGTCTTACACAGACTCCCTGTTGGCCCAAGGTGCTGCCATTCCGGTCCCAACCAAGGAGAGATTTCAAGGGGTCTACTCCCCCCTTTTTATGGTCCTCAAAAAGAATGGCTCTTGGAGACCAGTCATCGACTTGACGCATCTGAACTCCTTCATTAAGAAGGAAAAATTCAAGATGGAGACATTACTAACGATACGTCAGTCAATACAACCAGGCGACTGGTTGATTTCCATAGACTTGAAAGATGCTTATTTCCATGTTCAGATCGCAAAAGAGTTTCAGAAGTACCTTCGGTTCGTGGTGCACCAATTACATCTTCAATTTGTATGTCTCCCGTTCGGGCTTACAACATCGCCTCAAGTGTTTTCGAAGCTCTTACTGGCTGTAGTAGCGCTAATCAGAATCAAAGGTATCCGATTACACCATTACCTGGACGATCTACTTTTTCTTTCCCAAGACAGAGAACAGCTGCTGATACATCGAACTCAGGTCATCTCTACACTCACGGAATTCGGTTGGCTGTTGAACGGGGAAAAAAGTCATTTGGATCCAACTCAGTCTATGATTTTCCTCGGAGCCCAGTTCAACACGGTAAAGAGTACTATTTCCCTGCCGGTGGAGAAAATTCCAGTGATCCGAGGCAGGATTCAGCTTGCATTGCATTCTCCTCTTCTCAGAGCCTCGCAGTGCCTCAAGATAATTGGCACCATGGTATCCACAGCCCCCATGATAAAGTGGGCACAATGGAGGATGCGTCCCTTTCAGAAGGGTTTTCTTCTACAGTGGCACCCAGCGTCTCGGGACTAGCTTGTCAGGATAACCCCCTCCATGCGGGAGAGTCTCTTCTGGTGGCTTCAACGAAAGAACCTCCTCAATTGCCATTCCATAGCCCCCAGTCTCTTGGATCACAGTAATGACGGACGCCAGCAACAGGGGCTGGAGCGCCCTGTGTCTGTCAGAAATAGCCCAAGGCGTATGGGATTTTCCAGCCCGAGACGTAGTGTCAAATGTTCTAGAGCTTTGTGCTGCTCTCCGTGCTCTTCAAGCTTTTCCTCACCTGATTTTGGGGGCCTCGGTTCTCCTAAGGCTGGACAGCAGTATCTTATATCAAGAGACAAGGGGGCACCCGCAGTCTCTCTCTGCTGAAGGAAGTAAGCCTGATCATGCCCTGGGCTCAGATGAACTTGGCAAATCTGACGGCGGTTTACCTCCCCGGAATTCAGAATGTCCAGGTGGACTTCCTCTCGAGGTTCTCCCTGGACAACGAGTGGTCTCTCCATCCCGAGGTATTCACATGGATTCTGTCTCTGGGGATCTTGGCAGAAGTGGACCTGTTTGCCTCCCCGTGTAATTTCAAGCTAGAAAATAATATACAAGGTGTCGTTGTCCCCAGGCCTTCAGTATGGATGCACTGACAGATCAATGGAGGTTTTGCACAGCTTATGCCTTTCCCCCAGTTCCGGTCATCCTGCGATTCCTTTCAAGACTCAGGTGGGAGAAAGTCAAGGTGGTGACAGTTGCTCCACTTTGGCTCAACAGGCCGTGGTTTCCACTCCTAATGCAGCTGAGTTTTCGGGATCCAGTTCCTCTCCCTTCCAGAGCAGATCTCCTGCTGCAGGGAACATCTCTTCACCCATGCCCGTCCCATCTTCATCTGATGGTCTGGTTCTTGAAAGGGGAAGGTTGGAAGCATTAGGGTGTCCAAGTACCGCTATCGCTACTCTACTGAACGCTAGAAGGCCGGGTACTAATAAGGTCTATCAAAGAATTTTGCTAATTATATTTCTTCCACTGGCGGTTCCTGTAATGATCCGAAGATTCAAGACATTTTGGGTTTCCTACAGACAGGACTAGACCTATCCCTATCAGTGAGTTCCTTACGTGTTCAAATTTCGGCAATTTCTGCATTTACTGGCATCTCCTGGGCCAAACACCATCTTATCAGACAGTTTTTCAGAGGAGCAATAAGACTCAGACCCCAGAAAAAAACAAGATTCTCCAAGTGGGCTCTTCCTTTTGTCCTGGATTTCTTTTCAGAGGAAAGGCCTGAGCATATGATTACAGAACACAGTCTCTGTACAGAAGCAAAGATTTATGGGAGTGGGGTCCTATAAGGTATGAGAGGCGGGATTAACCCATACGTAGACTGCCATGGAGTCCATCAGGAAAGTATTTGATATAAATTTTCATATTTTTTTTTTTTTTTACATAAAGGTGCGGTTTGAGACCCATTAATAGAGAGCCTGCCCCACAATGGAATAGAAGGGTGACTTTTTTTGTAGTTTTGTTTGGATATGTTGGGTACATACTATGTTCAGTGAAGAAGGGGTAAGGAGAAGTTCCTCCATTCCCATCCATGAATGGATGGGGTTGCAGAATAGGGAAGGGAGTGGAAAGGGACAGGGTTTGGTGGGAGGAGGGGGTGAAGTGAATGTGGAGAAGGGAGTGGAAGGGGATGGGGCGGGATGGGGGGAGAGAGGTGAAGGAAGTGTAATGCCCCATACACACGAGAGGACTTAAATCCGAGTTTCCGACGGAGTTCCGCCGGAGTTCCGCCGGAGTTCCGACAGAGTTCCGACGCAACGGACTTGCCTACACACGATCCCACTAAAGTCCGCCCGTCTGGTCCGCGGTGACGTACACCAGGTCCGACGAGACTATAAAACGGAAGTTCAATACCAAGTGCGCCACCCTTTGGGCTCCTTCTGCTAATTTCGTGTTTATCTCGTGTTAGTAGAAGTTTGGTGAGAGACGATTCGCGGTTTTCAGACTCGTATTTTCCAGAACGTTTTTCACTGCTTTTCAGTTTGTGCTTGTGAGGTTTGTATCTGTTTTTTAGTGCGTGTAGTCAGTTCGTGTCTGTATTTTGCAGTGCGATCTAACTGCGCTCGCTGACTTTCAGCTCGCTCTTCACAGGCCTTGCTGTTCTTCAGTGACGTCTGTTAAGTTCGCTCTGACAATCCGACCATTTTGAAGCCATGTTGCGTGTACGTACTCGTCGTCGAGTTCGTGCTTTGCTTGCGCTTGGTGTTGTAGTTCATTCTGCAACCCAAGAACAGTCCGTGGACGGGGTGTTGAGGAGTTCATGGACGAAGAATTGGTTGCTCCAGCGTGACCAGTTCTCGCACATGCCTTTTGCTTCGTGAGATCCGGGAGAATAATCCTGATGATTTCAGGAATTATCTCCGGATGACGGACCCCGTTTTTCACCGTCTGCTGGCTTTGCTGACCCCTTATATCAGCAGGCAGGATACCTGCATGCGGCAAGCCATCACTCCGGAGCAGAGGCTCGTCGCCACGTTGCGCTACTTGGCGACAGGGAGAAGCCTTCAGGACCTGAAGTTCTCGACAGGCATCTCCCCCCAGGCTCTGGGGATCATTATCCCAGAGACCTGTTCTGCCATTATACAGGTCCTGCAGGAGGACTATATTAAGGTAAGATTTAGCATTTAACATCACATTTTATTGTCTTTAATGTTTGCTAATGCCTTGTATTTCTTTCCTCAATCTCTAATTACCATGATTGCAATATGCTGTGAATGTCCCCTTTGTCCTCATGCATGCTGCAATCTTTTAATGCTCCTTTTTTGTTTTTCATGCATATTTGCCTTCATTAAACCTCACCAACATGCTATGGTAGGCCCATATCCACCTAGTCTAGTCACTTAAAATGTCTTTTGTCAGCTCCATTCTATTGCTTTATCCTAAAACCAAACATTTTAAAGATTATTCCAAATGGTCTGTGTCCCCTTAACTGAATCCCCCCCCCCCCCCCCTTAATAGTATCCCAAATGGTCTGTGTGTCCTTTAACTGGATCCCCCCCCACACTTAATATAATTCCAACGAGTTTGTGTGTCCTTAAATTAATGTTGAATTATATATTGTATTTTTAACACACTTCAACCCTGGAATGATTTTCCCCCCTTCCTGACCTTCATCACTTTTTTGGGTGATTTGGCAGTGCGTTGTTTGAATTGACAATTGTGCGTCCTTGTAACATGGCTCCTCCTAGTAAATTATCTTCATTTTATTAGCACAAAGAGATTTTGTATTTGGTTGTCTTTGATCACCTCTGCTTTTTTATTTTTGGTGATTAACCACCAACAAACCCAAAATGCATTTTTCCAAATATGCATTTTTTTCTCACTTTTCGCTCTAAAGAAAGATAGGCCCAAAAATATATCACCATGATTTTTTTGGACATCATTTGATGCTGATACGTATTCTTTTAGTAAACAAAAATGTGTTAAAATGAATCACAATTTAAAAGCGTTTCTTGATTGTTTTGGGCAAAAGTTCTCTCGTTTCGTAAATATGGTCTATTTTGCTGGCATTTGTAAAATCTTGCCATTTTTGAAAATAGTAATGGCGTTGCTAACCGTTTTTGTTTTTTTGTTTTTTTTCTGGTGACTGCCACATTATGGCGGACACATTGGCCAATTTCCATACATTTTTGTGACCATTGTCATTAATACAGTGATCAATGCTGTAAAAAATTGTCTTGATTACTGTAAAAATGTCACATGCAGTGAAGGTGTTTTATTAAGCACAAGGGGGCCAAGGAATGGTTTAAAGTGTGTTCTGGGTGAGTGTTTTTCTTAACTGTCTGGGGGATGGGCTAGCAGTGACATGACCCTGATCACTGCTCCCAATGACAGGGAGCAGACGATCGGTGTCATGTGACTAGGCAGAAGCGTGAAATAAAGTTTGTGTTGTAATGTACAATGATTAATGTGCAAAAGTACTTATTTTGTTTTTTTCTGCTTTGCCTCCCCAGTTTCCTTCATCGCCACAGGAATGGCAGACTGTGGCATCCCATTTTGCCACCCGTTGGGACTTTCCAAACTGCGGTGGTGCGATAGATGGGAAGCACGTCCACATTGTGCCACCACCCCATTCGGGGTCATACTTTTATAATTACAAGGGGTTTCACAGTATTGTGTTAATGGCGGTGGTGTCGGCACAGTATGAATTCCTGTATGTGGACGTGGGGAAGAATGGCCGGATGTCGGATGGAGGAGTCTTCGCTCAGACGGAGTTCTACCGCCGTCTACAGACAGGTGGCCTGGGATTGCCACCTGATTCGGAGAATGTGGAGGAACTACCCTTCGTGTTCATCGCTGATGAGGCTTTTGCTCTGGACGACCACATCATGAGGCCATTCCCCCAAAGAGCCCTCACCCCGGAGAGGAGGGTTTTCAACTACCGGCTGGCCAGAGCGAGAAGAGTTGTGGAAAATGCATTTGGAATAATGGCCAGCCGGTTCCGTGTTTTTCTGACTGCTATAAACCTAGCGGAATACAAACTTAACTATGTCGTACTTACGTGCTGCATTTTGCACAATTTTTTACATAAATACTCAACTACTTATTTATCCACAATAATGCCGGAGGCTGGAGTTGGTCCAGAATCACTGACAGGCCTGGATACTGGCCGTACTGGCTTGGCCCCCCAAAGTGCACGTGAAGTTCGCGAAAGATATGTGACTTATTTTAACGGTAGGGGGGCCATTGCAATGCCACACAAAATTTAATTTTTAAAAAGAGGAAAATAATAAAAGAACCTCAAATCTGAAATGTGTTTTCTTGCTTGCTTTTGGTTTGTGCTGTCTCCTATGTTATCCTAGTGCACTTGTAGTGCCAAGTGTATTTTCATTAAATTCAATAAGGCCCATTGTCACTGGATACACAAAATCCCTTTTCCCAAACTGGTATTAAGCATTGAAAGAATACGCCACACATTCTTGATTATTCAAAATTTTTATTTGGCCACATTCACATGTGCCATTGAATATTTAGTGATGTAATTTTTTTTTTGGGTTTATTTAACTTTCTTTGCCAAACATTTTTTAGTTTCCTTTTTTTTCCCATTTTTAAAAACATTTTTTTATTTTTTTTGTGGTTTTTATTTTTCTATAAAAAATATGAAAAATGTATAACAACAATCAGCCACAATCGTAAAAATTTGGGAAGTAACAATCTTTGAACTAAAACAAGGGAAATGAAGAACATGATCGATATTATGGAGAAACGGATTATATTCTCCCCAAAATATCGATCATGTTCTTCATTTCCAGCTGCATATTGTCAATCTGAGTCTTCATGAGATCCAGGCTAGTTCGCATGTCATCTAGTTCCCCATTCCAGCCCATTATCTGGCCAATCAGCCTTTGTGCGCTGTCACTGGAAAATGGGGCCCTTTCCACAAACAGAACATCACCTACAATAGATGGGAAAAATTGGGTCAAAAATTATGCAGTCATACATGGATTTCAACAAGCTGGGGTGTCAGACACTCACCTGGTGGGGTGCCCATCTCCCCTACTTCCTCCACCTCTCCTTCCTCAACCTCTCCTTCCTCGACATCCTCGGGGGGGGCACTGGTGCTTGGAAATGTGTCGCTTTCCACAACCAGAACATCACCTAAAATAGATGTAAAAACATGTGTTTGGAAATATGCAGGTATACATCGATTACCTGAAGCTGTGGTGTCAGACACTCACCTGGTGGGGTGCCCATCTCCTCTCCTTCTTCCACCTCTCCTTCCTCCACATGCACATCCACGGGGGGGATGGGGCTAACCTCACATTCCTGCTGGCAAGGGTGGCGGTCCCTGGGATCCTGCTTTGTGAGGCTTTTCTCCCCTATGAGAAATTAACAAACAAAAAGGTATACTTTAGCACACAGATATTTAAGGCCAGAACTAGGAAGATGAAACCTTGATTAGAAGTGTTGTACAATTGTCGGTTTATGAAGAGATGCAAAATGTGAAGACATGATAAATCAATTCACTTTGCCAAAAAATCAAATAATTTGCTTTTTGTGCCAAGGTTCACACATGCCCAACCCCCCCCCCCCCCAAAGTATACCAGGGAACCCCGTGTGGCGTGTGGTTTACCCTAATAAATGTTCTCTGGTGTCCCACACCTTTGCTCATGAGTGCAGATGTGTTTTTACCCAGCTGCCAAGTGTCCTCTCCTTCAATTACACTGAATGTTCTTTTCTAGTCATTGTATTTTGAAACACATCTAAACCACAATGTCCTAATCATTTGTTGTGTCCTAAAAATTACACAGCCAAGAAATGCTGTTTAAACCCTGTATCATAAACGAGGTTTGCCACGAACATTTTACGAGGGTTTGTTAAAACGATACGATTCTTTTACTGTATACAACATGAAAGCAGCAATTTTTTACATTGTACAAAGGTAAAGCATATGGATCTGTATGCAATAATCATAAAATAGGAACACACGACAAGTACTTACTTTTTTTCAGAACTTTCTTGATCCTTCTGTATTGATCCGGCTCCCTCAATTTAAGGTCGGACCACCGTTTCCTCAATTGGTCTTTTGACCGTCGTACCCCAAAACGATTATGCAGGGTCTTAACTACTTTGGCCATGATTCTGGCCTTGCGCAAGTTCGGATGGGTGTATGGTCCATGCTTGCCATCATAATCCTTACTTCGCAAGATTGCCACCATCTCCACCATCTCTTGAAATGCCATATTTGAGGCCTTAAATCTCCTCTTTCCGGATCGGGACGTTTGTGGCTCCGGGGATTCGTGACTACTGGAGTCGTTAAGATCAAGCACCTGTTGTGTTTCCGCCATGTTTCTCCTACTGCGCACCGTAGAGAAAAGGGGGCGGGAAATATTCTTGTAAAAGAACGTCATGGGCGGGCAAAGCAGGCGTAGTTCTACGCGTACGCACTGGATCTTACGCCAAAATGCACATGTCGTACGTACGTTAAGTGCGCAGAAAGGGGCGGGAAAACAAGAACTTGACTAAAAGAACGTCAGGGGCGGGCAACGCAGGCGTAGTTCTACGCGTACGCACTGTATATAACAACAAAAATCACATGTCGTACGTACGTTAAGTGCGCAGAAAGGGGCGGGAAAACAAGAACTTGACTAAAAGAACGTCAGGGGCGGGCAACGCAGGCGTAGTTCTACGCGTACGCACTGTATATAACGACAAAAATCACATGTCGTACGTACGTTAAGTGCGCAGAAAGGGGCGGGAAAACAAGAACTTGACTAAAAGAACATCAGGGGCGGGCAACGCAGGCGTAGTTCTACGCGTACGCACTGTATATAACGACAAAAATCACATGTCGTATGTTCGTTTGCGAAAATAGGAACGGAAGTTGGGAGCAAGCAAAACGAATGTAAGTTTAAACCATTTCCCCAAATAAGTGGCAGATCCTGGAGTCTATATTGGGCTAAGATTAGGAGAGTCTGAGCTAACATTATGGTTTTTGGCTTGTGTATTGTCTTTCAGAAAAATGAATCAAAAATTCAAGGATCCGGAATTTGTAAGTCTGTTTATCGACAAATATAAAGAGATGTCAAATCTGTGGCATGCCAAGCACAAGGATTATTTTAATAAACCAGTAAGGAGGGCAACACTGGAGAGATTTTTGACATTTGTGCAGACTTGGATCCCAGAGGCAGACGTGGACTTTGTGGAGAAGAAAATTCAAATATTGCAAAATATGTACCGAAAGGAAAAGAGGAAAATCGAAAAATCCAAAACAACAGGAGCAGCACCAGGTGATGTGTATGTACCCAGGCTGTGGTACTTTGAAAAGCTACGGTTCCTGGACGACCGGTGTAAACCCAGGGAGTCGCTTTCCACTCTTCCCTCCACCCTTCCCTCCACCCTTCCCTGCAGCATTCCCTCCACCTCAGCAGAGGCTGATGAGCCTTCCATCCTGGAAGAAGCGGATGCACCCAACTGGAGCCAGGTATTTTTTTAGCAAAAATAGTGATATTCATAATATTAATGATGTTAACTAGATGTTATTAGAATTTGTACGCTATTATTGATGTTAAAAAATAGTTAAAATTTGGACATATCAATTTACAGTAGTGGCCACAAATGTTTGTCACCAGCAGAAACAAGAAATAGTGGTGTCATAATGATACTCTTTTATATGTATTAACAGAATTTTGAAGTCAGGAGCTGAAAAATGTTTAGGATTGATGAACAAAAAACTAAAACAATGTCCCTTTTTTATACACAGGATGATCTCAGCCAGGAGGAAGGTGGGGAAAGTGGCAGGCAGGAGGAGGCTGGGCCCACTCTCAGCCAGGAGGAGTCCATGCCCTCTGTCAGCCAGGAGGTGGCCGGGCCTAGTAGAAGCCTGACAACATCACAAGTGCCTCCCCTCCGTCTTCCATCAAAAAGGGCAAAAAAAAATACGCTAGCACAGGAGGAATCCCTGCGCCTAATTAGAGAGGCTACTAATGTCTTAAACAGCCCCCCTGACGCAGAAGAGGCCTATGGCTGCTACATCGCCAGCCGTCTCCACCAATTAGAGATGGGCCAACGTCTGCAGTGTGAAAGGCTAATTTTCTTGGCGTTACAGAAGGGGCTGAGTGGAGAATTATCTGCCAACAGCAATATTGTGGAGCAAGTTCCTCCTGTTCCTCCTCCTCCTCCTCCTCCTGCCACGAGTACACCACCGGAGACACAGCCTCCCAGGAAGGCTACAGGGAAGTCTGCAGGGAAGGGTGCAGTGAAGGGTGGAGCGAAGAGAAGAAGGTGATGACCTGGCTTCACTCTGGTCCCACCAAAAAGACGCAGCCTGTTGTACCACAGCCTGGGGACATATATACCATCTGATGCTGCTCTTGATGTCTGGGATTCTGGGAACATATTGGATTTCGTAATATTTGAATTTTCTTTGCCACAGAGTTTCACGTTTGCCCTGGGGCCAAAAGGCTACACAAATGTCACAAGTTTATCCAGTGTTGCCTTCATTTTTTTGTTTGTTGAACCAGAATAAATGGATATTTTTGTTTGAAAATATAATTGCCTATGTGTTTTTTGGTCAAATACCTTTCTATAAAAGACAATGTGAAATTAACAAGGGACACTAACCTCCTTGAGGTTATAAACAAAATAAAAATGTTATTGTGGTAACTTGTCACCAGAATAAAAATAAAAAGGTTATTGTGGTAATGAAAAAAAAAAAAAAAAAAAAAAAAAGTTTTTAGTGTTAACTTGACGGAACAATTAAATATGGAGATCACAATAAAAAAAAAATGGTAAAGAATTCTACCAAAAATATGTAGGCAAAAAATTAGTCAACAACATTTTTTATTTTTATTTTTTATTTTTTTGGAGTAATTTTTTCATCAATATTTTTTTTGGAATTCTTGAACATTTTTTTTCTTGTGATCTCCATATTTAATTATTCGGTCAAGTTAACAACTTTTTTTTTTTTTTTTTTAATTGACAGAATAATTAAATATGGAGATCACAAGAAAAACATGGTAAAGAATTCTACCAAAAATATGGTGGAAAAAAATTACTCAAAAAAAATAAAAAAAAATAAATAAAAATAAAATATATTGAGATGGGGCTTTAAAATAAAAACAAGATCATTCATGAGATGAGGAGAAATAAAACAGAAATGTGTTTGGTGAGAACTCTGTGAGTGAATATGAGCAGCAAAGCAACTTCGTTCTTCTAGCATTATAAATAAAGACTTCGTTCTTCTAGCATTATAAAGAAGATGCGCTATACATTTAAACGAGCACAGAATTTGCAGCATGACGAATGTGCTACTTCCAATACGAACTGGAGTTTTACAAGACCGAGCACTTCCGTCTCGTACTTGCTTCAGAGCATGCGTCGTTTTAGGACTGTCGGAACAGCATACAGACGAGCGGACTTCTACATCAGAACTGGGTCCGGCGGAGTTCCGTCGGGAAAATTTGAAGCATGCTTCATTTCTAAAGTCCGTCAGACTTTTGCGAAGCTAAAGTCCGTTGCAGCCCACACACGATCGGATAGTCTGACGGACTCGGTCTGACAGACTTTGGATGTTGAAAAGTCCGCTCGTGTGTACGGGGCATAAGAGGGAAGTATGGATGCGTGCAACAAGGGTGTGGGTTAAGAACCCTATGGATGTTCTCTATGATGTGGTGGAGGTGTTTAACCTTCTTACACTTCCAATATAATGACAGATGAAAATAATAGTTATTCAATACTCTCATGGAATGTCAGAGGATTGAACTCAAAGTTTAAGTGAGTATTAATGTTTCAATATATAAGAAAATATAGCCCTCAATTGATCATACTTCAGTAGACACATTTAATGGGTAAAAGATTAACAACTTTAAAAAAAGCCTGGATAAAAAAAGCATGCCATGCCACCAGGGGCAGACTGACCATTCAGCCACTCGGGCACTGCTCGAGGGCCCCGGGCCACTAGGGGGCCCCATCAGGGTTGCCAGCCTCAGTAAAACCAGGGACAGTATGTAAAAATCTGTGTTGTTTTTTTTACATCTGCCTCTGAAATGTCCCTTACCAACATCCTTTTGGTCTAAAAATCCTGAGATTATATAGCTGCCCCACCTCTCCAGTACCTTCTCAGCCAATATAAACATATCTGTGTATACATGTATGTGTAACCTGTGTGATTGTATACTGTGTGTGTGTGTTTGTGTATACTGTGTGGCCCCGTAATATCTGATTGCCCAGGGGCCCCATGAGTTGTCAGTCCGCCCCTGCATGCCACGTATTCCTCCTATGCTAGAGGAGTATACGTTTTTCGTAAATTTAAAACTTTTCCGGGAGAAATAGAGAAGGCCTTTATAGACATACAAGGGAAATATGTTATTTTATTCTATACAATTGGGCAGCAAAGATACATTACAGTAGCAATTTATATACCACCCCCATTTGCGGTGGAAATTTTGAATGAGATAATGGAGAAAATAATCAAATATCTTCCAGCAAAGTTACTATTTATTGAATAGTTTAATTCAATTCTATTGCCAGAGCTGGACAGACCAAAACCTCCTAAGCAATATTCAGCGGACTTGTATAATTAAGCTCAGGTGGCAGGAGTAACGGAAATTTGGAGATGGACAAATGCAGAAAAAAGAGTCTATTCCTGTTTTTCTGCTTCCTATAAAACAGCGCCCAGAATAGATTTAGCATTTACAGATGTAACAATGTTAATGGACATTTCAGAAGTAACATACTTACCGAGTGGCTTATCAGATCCTTCTCCCTTATGTTTGTCAATACGTGTCCCCACCCCGAGGAGTGCATCATTGTGGAGGTTAACTCCGCAGTGGGTGTCACACCCCGAGAAGGAAAAATGGCATCCCTAATAATGGAGTACTGGGAAAATAATGCAGGGTCATCCTCGGTGGACATTGTCTGGGATGCGTTTAAAGAGTATATACGGGGACAATACATCTCAAATATCGCTGTGGTTAATAAAAAAACAGAAGGTTAGGATACAGGAAATGGAAGAAATAACAAGGTTGGAACTATATAAAAAAAGACAAAATATTTTTTAGCAAGGAGATAAAGGTGGGAGATTTCTAGCAAGATAAGTGCAACAAGAATATCAAACTACAACTATATCAGAAATCGAAAATCTACAGAAAAAGAGAGTAAAAGAATCTGAGGAGATTTTAGAGACCTTCAGAGAGTACTATAGTCGATTGTATGCCTCTTCTCTCCCCTCCAACTTCCGCCCGACGGCTATAGCGAACCCTTTCGACCGGGTAGCCCTCAGGTTGTTGTCGGATAGGGAGAGCGAGGCATTGATATGTCCGATTACAGGTGAGGAGATCGTAAAGGTAATACATACATTCCCAGGGGAGAAAGCACCAGGCCCAGATGGAATTCCTATGGAATTTTATAAGAAATATGGAGCTTTACTAGCTCCAAAATTAGCAGAAGTATTTACAAGTGGTCTATTGAAAGGAGTCCTTCCAGACTCAATGAGGCATGCACATATAACCTTACTATACAAGCAAATGAAAGACCCAAAACTATGTTCTTCATACAGGCCGATAGCTTTATTAAATATAGATCTAAAAATACTGATGAAAATATTAACATTGAGGTTACAACCTTTATTAAAGAATATCATAGACTCGGACCAGACAGGATTCATGCCAGAGAGAACAACAGATGTTAAACTACGTAGATTACATACAAACATACATACCCACCACGTATATGAGGGATCTAGAACGGTGACCTCTCTGGATATAGGGAAGGCCTTCGATACGGTCGAGTGGCCTTTTCTTTGGTAAATATTTAGAAGGATGGGATTTCCATTAATATTTATTAAATGGATACAAACAATATATAAAAACCCATGTCATCGGGGGCGTGGCCTGACGGAGCATGGAGTAGGACCTGCACACCCAGGGCTCCCTCTATTACTCCTGGTATGCAGTGATCCTCCACTCCATTAATCCACCCGAGTTGGCTGCTTGCCTGGGGACCCCCTACATACCCCACCTGTTTTCCGGCTTCGCGGCGGCCCGGTCTGAGCGGCACCCTCCCGCACGGCGGCCGCACTTAGGTGAGATCGTGGCTTCGGCCTACTCACGGAGGTCCGTGGCCATCTCGGCCCACCCTATCTCCAGACTAGCGCTGGGCCCTGTACATGCCATCCTCCTCCCATCCAACCTGGCTACTCAACCCTACAGCCATCCGACTGCCTGAACAGAGGGGTGAGCCTGCTGCACAGCTACTGTGATTAGGAAGTCCCCGGCCATCTTTGTACACCCCAGCCTCAAGCCAGTACTGGGCCTTGCATCTGCCGTCCTCTTCCCACTCTGTCTGCACTACCCTGACTGGCTAAATCTGTCACACTTGAGCCTCTTATTATGTCCCCTTCGAAGAGCCAAAAATCTGCCGCTGCAAAGCTCGCACAGTACCGCCGGAATGAGGGAGAGGAGGCTGAGGAGGATGGCGTCGCCGAGAGGGCAGGAGGAGAGCGTAGGCAGGAAGATATGGATAAACTACTGGAAGCGATCACACTCTGCAAGACATCCCTCACTGCCCAGATTGAGGAGGTTAAAATGGACATATCTCTAATTAGACAGATCTCCAGAAAATCTGTGAACGGGTCACAGAGACAGAAACCTGCATCAGCGCGGTAGAAGATATCCTTCCGCCGATACAGGCTAGATCTGAACGCATGCAGGGACAGATTAACCAGCTGCTCGCCAAGCAGGACGACATGGAAAATCGCGTGAGGAGGTGTAATCTCTGCTTCGTCGGTCTCCCGGAGGGAGCAGAAGGTAAAGACCTGACATCGTTCCTGGAACAACTGCTGATAACCACATATGGTCGTGCTGGTGGTGGAAAGAGCTCATAGGATGCCAGCTAAGCCTCCTGCTCAAGGGGCTCCCCCCGTACCTTTATTGCTAAACTACAAAGATCAGGATGCTGCGTTGAGGCAGACGAGAGAGAGGGGTAACATCCCAGTAGGAAACATCAAAGTGGCAATATTTCCTGACTTCTCAGCCGAGATACAGAGGCGTCGGCAGAGCTTCATGGAGGCCAAACACAGACTGCGTGACCGTCATCTGAAGTATTCCATGCTTTTCCCTGCACGCCTGAGAGTGGAACATGATGGGCGAGTATCATTCTTCGAGGATCCTCGCAAGGTCATCTCCTGGCTGGAGCGTGGACCTGCACAGGGAAGGGGCGACTGACTGCACACCAGGTGAGCCATATGGCGAGATGCTACTGTTTTCATGTTTCCACCACTGCTTGGCCTGACTTAATCACCCTTGCAACATAGTTGCCCTGACCTACACCTCACATTGGCGAGTTCATGTTGCTGTGCTTTGCAGGGCCGGGTAGACAGGTGGAACTCTGTTTTTCTACTGACCCTACTGCCACAACCGCTGATATATAATCCTCCCTTCGACATACAAAGCACTGGGTTTCTAAAAAATCCTCCTGTTGTTTTGGATATTTTGAGTGGACTTACTATATCTCATCCCCCCCCCCCCTCCATGGGGGTCTTTATTATACCCCTGAACTTATCTGCCGCACGGAGCTGCGGAGGTGTGTTGGTCCTACAAGCCATATGCACAGTGCAGCAAATGTATGCCCCACTAACCACTGGTAATCATGACTATGCAGATGAACAGAGTGACTGGGTCTCACTGCCTCTTCTCTATACTAACCTGCGGGGGCGCAACTAGGCCCCATTCTCATCCATCTCTGTGGTGGTTGGCTCGGAACCACTACTTGTCCCAGTGGCTAAAACTGTTCCTTATCACTTACATGTGAAGTTACGTTTTTTTCCCAGATGGAAGTTCAAAGTTGTTAAGGGATCATGCCTACACAAGTTGGGGTGGGTGTAAGGCGGGGTGGGGGTTGTTAAACAGTTATTTTTGCAATTCGTAAATGTGCATACAGTGTCTCAGGAACCAAATATGGGAAAATGTATACTTGTTGAAGAGGTGCCGCATACAGTGTTTAATGTACTCCAAGTTCTATTTTGTATTATATTTTATACTAGACCTTTAAGATACGTGTCTTACTGAAGCGAGGTTATGCTCCCTACACAGCACCATGGCAACTATAAATTTCTCACGTGGAATGTGAGGGGCCTGCGTGAGAAAATTAAGTGCTCGGCTGCGCTTGCATTCCTCAAAAAACAACATGCTGACGTAGTGGTGCTGGTTGAGACACATGTTGAGGGCAGACTCCAAATGGCCCTTCGCAACCCCTGGATTGGGTGGGTGTACCACTCCTCCTACACGACTCATGCTAGGGGTGTCTCATTATTGATAGCCAAATCGGTACATTTTGAACTTTGTGAACTTCTCACTGATCCCAACGGTCGGTATGTATTTCTTCATGCTAAGCTATACGGTGAACCGTTCCTTCTCATGGCTTTCTACATACCTCCTCCCTTTTAGTGTAACAGTGATCCTCAGTGGCTTTACCTTTATGTCCCATAACCCCACAGTACCGGCGATATGGTTAGGCGACTTTAACACTACACTATGTCCGGCCCTTGATAGACTACAGACGTCATAGGCGACAGTCGGCAGTGCTGATACGACTAAATTCTCTAAACTCATCTCCACCTTTCATCTTGTAGACACATGGAGGCACAACTTTCCACACACTCGAGCCTGTTTCTCTCCTACTCACAACTCTATTTCCCCAATAGATTTCATTCTTGTATCCCACACCCTAGCTCCACGGATCCTGGAAACAGCGTTTTGCCCAGGTTACTATCTGACCACAGTCTGTACTGGACCACCCTCAGTATCCCGATTGATAAACCACTGAGACCATGGCTATTGAACCCATTCTGGCTCTCACTGCTTCCAGGGGATGATGGAAGCAATACTTCTTGGAAAATGATCACACAGCATCTGTTGCTGCAATATGGGATTAATTTAAAATGTACACCCGTACTGCCCTGATTTCGCACATAAACAAAATCAAAACAGATTCCGCTGGAGTGTTTGACAGGGCGATAGTGGAGCTAGTCTCCACTGAACGGGAATACGTGGCCAATCCCACCCTAACAACGGTAGCCCAGTTTAAAATGCAGACTAGAGTGGTGACTCAACTCCAGTATACGAAAGCTCGTCAAAAGCTCTTCTTTACTATGCAGAAACTCTTTTAATATGGAGAAAAGGCAGGCAAGCTCCTCGCATACCTAGTGCATAGCGAAGACAGGCCCCCAGTTGTCATCACCCTACATGGCCCAGGTGGTAGTCCGATCACAGACCCAGGCAGTGTAACCTCTAAGTTCAGGGAGTTTTTTGTGGATCTATATAAAATGGTGACAGACCCGACAGACATTCAGACCACTTTCCTTCACAGCATTACCTTCCCCCCAGTTGACGAAAGAACAAATAGATTCACTCGAGGCACCCCTTACCACAGAAGAAATAGACGCCATGATCGCTAGCTTTTCTAGATCCAAATCCCCTGGATCTGATGGCCTTCCTGATGAATTTTACTCCCAATTTAGAGAATTACTAACTCCCAAACTGCTTGCACTATTCAATCACCTATTTGAAACCTTCACCCTGCCCCCCTCCATTTGGGAAGCGACAATAGTCCTCATCCCAAAACCTGGGAAGGACCCAGGCTACCCCGAATCCTATCGTCCTATTTCCCTACTGCAAGTAGATATAAAAATACTAGCTAAAGTACTGTCCCTTCAAATAAACAAAGTCATTCTATCCCTCATACATGTAGATCAAGCAGGCTTTATGCCTGGCCGCAACACATCCTTTAATCTAGGCAAACTGTACATTAACCTACAAGCTACACATGCAGAAGTTGGGTCACAGGTGGTGGTGACATTGGACATGGCAAAGGCGATCAACTCGGTAGAGTGGAGTTATCTCTGGAGCTGCTTGGAGGGATATGGTTTGGGACCACGTTTCATCATGTGGGTTCAACTGCTGTATCAGGCGCCCACGGCCAGGGTGGTGGCCAATGGCTGGCTGTCTTGAATGTTTGACCTCAGCAGAGGCACGAGACAAGGCTGCCCTCTTTCACCACTATTATACGCCCTGGCCGCGTAACCCTTGGCCATATCCATCCGAGCTAACCCAGAGATCAGGGGACTGAGCCATGGCGCCCTAACCAAAAAGATCAGCATGTATGCTGATGATACACTGCTATACCTGGCAGACTCGGACCCGTCTCTACAGGCGGCTCTTCAGACAATCAAAGGTTTTGGGACTTTTTCTGGGCTAAAAATCAACTGGGGGAAGTCCTAAATTCTTCCACTTGACAGCTTCCCACCGACTGAATTTCAGGACAGTCTGCCATTACAACGAGTCAGTGTCATTAAGTACCTGGGGATGTGTGTCTCCAGATCACCGGCGGACTATACACATTTAAATTTACGCCCTCTAATTTCCCACATTCAATCCAAACTATGGGCCTGGGCCCATCTGCCGCTGGGGATTTGGGGTCAGATAAATCTCATTAAAATGGTCCTTATTACTAAGATACTCTATATCCTCTGGCACTCCCCGGTGTATTTACCCCTGAAGCATTTTAAATCCCTCGAGGCCCCGCTCAAACCCTTTGTGTGGGGAACCAACAGACACAAATTAGCTTGGCAGGCGCTTAAAAACCCCACGGACCTGGGGGGCACTGCCCTTCCCGATTTTAATCTCCTATTATATCGCGTCACAATTATCCCAACTGTATCATATTGACAAGACGGACAGGGTGCGGTTTCTCCAACTGCTCTGCCCGAGATGGGCTCAACGCACTGGAGACTCAATTTACACGCTGGCGATGGGCTCTATTGGTGCGGGTCAGGGGGACAACAGACAGACCTTGCTATACCATTACAGACGCATATGGGAATTAGCTTCCGCCAAGGTAGGGATACCACTCTATTATGATTATACTCCATTATGGTACAATGAAACTTTGTTGGAATTTCTACGACTTCCCGATACAGACCTTTGGTTTACTTATGGTATTCTCTATATTCACAAACTGTTTGTCGACGGAACCTTTAAAACCTTTGCCACGCTTAGAGAAGAATTTTCACTTCTCAGATCCATGCTCTTTCGATTTTAACAGGTGAGACACGCGGCCGGGGCTCAGTTTTTGGAATCCACCCCACAGTCTACCCCTAATGCACTTATGGCCATAATCAAGAGCTCTGATCCCCGTAAATTAACATTGTCCTTCTACGACATGCTTACTACCCCAGTTTCCACAAAATTGGCATATAAACTCAACCCTCGTTGGGAAAGGGTGATAGGCCCTCTGGAGGATGTGGAATGGGAGGAGGCTTTGGAATCCTGTAAGGCTGTCTCACCCAAACTCGCTGACAGACTGACTCAAATCTATGTTATCCACCAGGCATATCTCACCCCCCCTGCGGGTTGCCAGATATAGAAGCTCTCAATCTACCCTCTGTCAGATGTGTGGGAAGGAGGTGGGTACATTCTTTCATTTAATATGGTCATGTCCCAAAATACAAGGCCTCTGGGCGCAAGTTGTAACCTTTCTACATAATCACATGGGCTCTCCGGTCACATTGGACCCAAAACAATGCTTACTTGGGGTGCTTCCAGATACCACAGACAAATACACAAAGACATTCCTGCATGAGACATTGTTCTCAGTGCGGAAGGTTATTGCCCGGAATCGGATGGGTCCCATGGGCTGGTGGAGTGGAAGGTGGAGGTCAATAATAATTTACCATATAAAAAGGTTATGTATATTAACAGAGAATGCCAGACCAAATATGACAAAATATGGGATCGTTGGTTACGAGACTCCGACACCTGCACGTAAGTCGCCTTGAATCTATGTTGCCAGATGAGTAGTTTGCCCCTCACTAGGTGTATAGTTAGAGGTCTGGAAGACCCACATGGTCGGCACCAGATATCGCCCTTTCCCTATTCTTGTCCTCTTCTACATATGTTGATACTCATGACTCCGGCTTTGAAATTTCTGTACTTTACTCACTGTACACCCTTCTGATATCAGTGACACATTGGATGTATGTAATAATATGTATGCGCTTCTTGTCTGTTTTTTTTTTTTCCTGTGGGTTTTTTTATTTTTATATATAATAAAATTGGTTAAAAAATAAATAAAGGGGAAGGGGGAAACCCAAAAAAAAAAAAATATATATATATATATATTTACACAGCTACACGGTATGTTTTCTACATTTTATATGGAAAGGCAAACCAGCTAGAATAAAACGAAGCATACTTATGCGCCCGGCGGTACAGGGGGGATTGGCTTTCCCAGACCTTTATAAATATTATATGGCTACACAGTTGGTGACGATAGGGATATAGCTGAATCCAGATGGATTTGACTCTGCCACGATGGTAGAGGCCACAGTGGTCCAGTCGCGGGAGGCACTGCAGTCATTGCCGTTTCGTGGATTAAAATATACCGTATATACTCGAGTATAAGCCGAGATTTTCAGCCTCTTTTTTGAGGCTGAAAGTGCCCCCTCGGCTTATACTCGAGTCATCGCTGTCTGCCCGCTCGATCAGCGTGTCGAGCAGACAGACAGCGGCCATTCTATGATTCAAAAGCCGCGCCTCCGGCTCCGCCTTCGCCTGTGATAGGCGGAACACTGAATTTCCCAGCAGCCTGTGTTCCGCCTATCACGGGCATCGTCTCATCCTCGTACTACGGACGAGGATGATACGACGTCCGTGATAGGCGGAACACAGGCTGCTGGGAGAAATCAGTGTTCCGCCTATCACAGGCGAAGGAGGAGGCGCGGCTTTTGAATTTTACAATGGCCGCCGACGAAGAGGGCACGGGACGGAGGCAAGGCAAGGCAAGGCACGGCACGGGACGGGACGGGACGGGACGAAGGCAAGGCACGACACGGGACGGAGGCTCGGGACAAAGGCTCGGGACACAGGTAGGCTGGACACACACACACACACACACACACACACACACACACACACACACACACACACACACACACACCTGTACTGCCCACTAAACATGATGGGATTTTTGTCGTGGCTATGACGCAAAGTGGCTGCTGGATGGTCTTCTCTGTGTGGGTGGCCAGCGGGAATAAATCTGCGACTCAACTATTCCCTTTTCCCTGCCAAAGTGAATGGGTCCTCAGCCCTGGTTCACACTATATTGCCATGCAGCTAACACTGCAAACCCTATTCATTTCCGCACTGCGTTTTGCGATCTGCTGCGGGTGTAGGTGCAGGTAGGCTGGACACACACACACACACACACACACACACACACACACACACACACACACACGGATGGAGACACACACACACGGATGGATGGATGGATGGAGACACACACACACACAGGGATGGATGGATACACACACACACAGGGATGGATGGATGGATGGAGACACACACACACAGGGATGGATGGATGGATGGATGGAGACACACACACACAGGGATGGATGGATGGATGGATGGAGACACACACACACAGGGATGGATGGATGGATGGACACACACACACACAGGGATGGATGGACGGACACACAGGGATGGACGGACACACAGGGATGGACGGACACACAGGGATGGACGGACACACACACAGGGATGGACAGGCATGTCTCACCCTCGGCTTATACACGAGTCAATAAGTTTGCCAGTTTTTTTGGGGGTAAATTGGGGGCCTCGGCTTATATTCGGGTCGGCCTATACTCGAGTATATACGGTAGGTCAGATCTGACTCCCTCGATTATGACAGTAAAAATATGGAGAGCACCATGGCAAAAGAGGACCATTTGAGAGGGGATTTATCCCCAAACACTCCATTATGGAGAAATCCAGAGCTCCCAAATTTGGATTCCATCCAAGATCCAGGGGCATGGACTAGATTTGGGATTAAAAAACTATCACAAGTTATATCCAAAGGGAGAATTATTTAATTTGCTGAAATAAGAAAATGTTGGAATATACCTGGGAACTACACTTTTAGATACATGCAGTTGGTCCATGCTTTATTGGCTCAGTTCCCGGAGGGGATTCCACAATTGATAGAAACAGAATTAGAGCAAATGGTAAGGAAATGGTAAGACCAAAAAAAAAACAAATTTCAATTTTATATAGCTACTTATCTAAAACTAAATTTTTAGATATAAGTAAGCTAAGTGAAAGCTGGACAAGAGATGTTCCAACATTAGTAGATAAAAACTGGGAGGAGATATGGAGATCTCCACTCCAAATACTAGTATCTCTGCTAGATAAATTAATACAATTTAACCACTTGACCACTGGGCACTTAAACACCCTTAATAACCAGACCAAATTTCAGCTTTCGGTGCTCTCACATTTTGAATGACAATTACTCAGTCATGCAACACTGGACCTATATGAAATTTTTGTCCTTTTTTTCACACAAATGGAGCTTTCTTTTGGTGGTATGTAATCACCGCTGGGTTTTTTATTTTTTGTGCTATAAAAGAAAAAATACAGAAAATTCTGTAAAAAAATGAATTTTTCTTTGTTTCTGTTATAAAATTTAGCAGATTAGTAATTATTTCTTCATAAATTTTGGCCAAAATGTATACTACTACATATCTTTGGTAAAAATAAGTACAAATTGGTGGATATTATTTGGTCTTTGTGAAAGTTATAGAGTCCACAAGCTATGGCGCCAATATCTGAAAATTGATCACACCTGAAGTACTGATGACCTATTTGAATTCTTGAGACCCTAACATGCCAGAAAAGTACAAATACCCCCCAAATGACCCCTTTTTGGAAAGAAGACATTCCAAGGTATTTAGTAAGAGGCATGATGAGTTTTTTGAAGTTGTCATTTTTTCCCACAATTCTTTGCAAAATCAAGATTTTTTTTACTTTTTTTTTTTTTTTCACAAAATTGTCATATTATCAGTTTATTTCTCACACAGCATATGCATACCACAAATTACACCCCCAAACACATTCTGCTATTACTCCCGAGTACGGCGATACCACATGTGTGAGACTTTTACACAGTGTGGCCACATACAGAGGCCCAACATGCATGGAGCACCATCAGGCGTTCTGGAGCACCCAGGACAATTCTGACATTTCTCTCCTACATGTAAAAATCATCATTTATTTGCTAGAAAATTACATAGAATCCCAAAACATTATATATGTTTTTTTTAGCAAACACCCTGGAGAATACAATGGTGGTCGTTGCAACTTTTTATCTCGCACGGTATTTGCGCAGCAATTTTTCGAATGCTTTTTTTTGGAAAAAAAACAGTTTTGTGCTTAAAAAAAAAACACAGTAAAGTTAGCCCAATTTTTGCATAATGTGAAAGATGAAGTTACACTGAGTAAATCGATACCTAACATGTCACTCTTCAAAATTGCACAGGCTCGTAGAATGGTGCCAAACGTCGCTATTTAAAAATCCCCATAGGCGACGATTTAATTTTTTTTTACTGGTTATATGTTTTGAGTTACAGAGGAGGTCTAGGGCTAGAATTATTGCTCTCGCTCTAACGTTTGCAGCGATACCTCACATGTGTGGTTTGAGCACCGTTTTCATATGTGGGCAGGACTTACGTATGCGTTCGCTTCTGCATGCGAGCACATGGGGACAGGGGCGCTTTAAAAAAAAAAAAATGTATTGTTCATTTTACTTTATTTATTTTAGTTTGACATTTTTTTCCCCAAAAATAAATTTTTTGATCACTTTTATTCCTATTACAAGGAATGTAAACATCCCTTGTAATAGGAATATGGCATGACAGGTCCTCTTTACAGTGAGATATGGGGTCAATAAGACCCCACATCTCACCTCTAAGCTGGGAAGCCTGCAAAAAAAAAAAAGATTCTGGATTTGATCGTATTGGCGAGTCGGTAGAAGCACCGGAGGGCAGCGGGAGGGGGGGGGTGTCTATGGCTGGGTATTGCAGGGTATCACCGACTATGGCTGGGTATGGCTGGGTATCTCAGAGTATGGCGTTGCAGAGTATTGCGTTGCAGAGCATTGCAGGATATTGGAGGGTGTTGCAGAGCATTGCAGTGTTGCACGGTATTGGTGGGTGTTGCAGAGCATTGCAGAGTGTTGCAGGGTATTGGTGGGTGTTGCAGAGCATTTCAGAGTGTTGCAGAGTGTTGCAGAGTGTTGCAGGGTATTGGTGGGTGTTGCAGAGCATTGCAGAGTGTTGCAGAGCATTGCAGAGTGTTGCAGGGTATTGGCGGGTGTTGCAGAGCATTGCAGAGTGTTGGCGGGTGTTGCAGAGTGTTGCAGGGTATTGCAGAGTGTTGCAGGGTATTGCAGGGTATTGCAGGGTATTGCAGGGTATTGCAGAGTAATGCAGAGTAATGCAGAGTGTTGCATGGTATTGCAGAGTAATGCAGAGTAATGGCAGGGTATTGCAGAGTAATGCAGAGTAATGGCAGGGAATTGAGGGGTTAATTTTCGGTGAGCAGCGATGTGGGCTGCATCTGCATCGCTGCTGACACCGATCTCTTCCCCCTCCGCTGTTCCGATCGGTACAGAGAGGGGGAGGGAGGAACCGGCGTCATTACATGACGCCGGTTTGTTTACAAGTGATCACTCCGTCATTTGACGGAGTGATCACGTGGTAAACGGCCGCTATGAGCGGCCGTTTACCGTGATCCGTGATGCGCCGGGTCCTGTAGACCCGGCGGTC
This sequence comes from Lithobates pipiens, assembly GCF_037356315.1. Classification (NCBI taxonomy): domain Eukaryota; kingdom Metazoa; phylum Chordata; class Amphibia; order Anura; family Ranidae; genus Lithobates; species Lithobates pipiens. Next base: position 348,664,291 of record NW_027507903.1, read on the forward strand.
ATGGATGCTCTCGAGTGCGAGAGCGGAATTCTGGGAGGACGTCATATGACGGCCTCCCAGAGATAAGAAACCGCCCTGTAGCCGTCATTTGGCTATAGGGCGGTTGTTAAGTGGTTAAAATAATACATAGAAGTTATTATACGCCATACAAATTATATAAAATATTTCCAACAATTTCTAAAAACTGCTGGAGATGTGCAGGTACCCCAGGAAATTTCATCCACCTATTCTGGTCTTGTCCAAAGATAATAATATTCGGGAGGGAGGTTTTGAGAGTAATTACTATAGTAACATCAGTCTCTTTAAATCAAGAGGCAGAGATCTGCCTATTAGGACTAGTAGGGAATAATATCACCCCTATAGGAAAGAGAATATAGGTGTGTCTGTTGCTTTTTTTTATGCTAGAAAGACAATAGTGCTGAATTGGAAGAAGGCGGAAGCCCCAACGTTAACATAGTGGAAAAATTTTGTAAATAGTAATCTACCACTATATATAGGGAAACATATTGGAGTAGAGGACATGGAGAGAAATATAAGAGAGTAATTGCATCAGGATAAAACAGTATGGAGATAGGGCAAGCCACACCAAAAGGGGGGGAAAAAAGGGGCAAGAGGGATATGAATGTATACATGTATATGTATAATTTTATAGTATTTGAGGACATGACTATGAATGGATTTTATGGAAGCTCATAAGAGAGTGATGAATGTAAATGGTGAAATGTATAATGAATATATAAAAAAACAAATAAAGAGATATTAAAACAAAAAAAACAAAAAAGAAAAAAGTTGGCAGTAAAAAATATGGCTGTGCTGTTTGGTCCAGAGCTGGGCGAGACCATCTAAGTGCCTGCTACAGTGTGTTCGGGCAGCTCTGGTGGAAGCAGTGCCCGAGGATGTCATGGTGTGATGTCATGGTGCATTGGAGCCAAGCAGAGCGACCAGAGCCTCGTGTGTGGGTCTGCAGGAAAGGAGCCGGGCAGATTAGGAGTGGGACTGAAGGAACCACCTGGCTTGGAGAGAGACTGTGACTGTGACTCAGGAGGGGGACATGAGAAGTCAGCATCATCTGTGCTGCTGCACACGTCTGTCATTGTCACTGTGAGAGTCAACTTCATGTGTATGTGCCTTCCTATTCTAATTTCTTGCCTTACTAAGTCCTGTCCCTGAGCTTACTTTGTATATTGAAAATAAAATAAGAAATACCTTTTGCCCTAAGATCTACCTTATATCGCATTGCTAATTGAATATTGTACTTGTTTGTAGCCTAAATACTAAATTTTGCACTTAAAACTTTAATTTTGTAGTTTTTCGAAATGCCAGTAAAAACTTGGCTGTGCCAGTAACTTTTGGGTGTTGTGCCAGTAAATTTAAATCTGGTAGTTTGGCAACACTGATGGCCACATGCATGAAGCCTTACTGGCATCCAAATATACTATACAGAAAGAACAGAAATGCAATTCTGTTTTTATTTAATTTTTTTTACACCAGTGTTCACAGAAACAGAATGGCGACTGTAGTTTGTCTATAACCTATTACAAATGTCCTACATGGATTCTAGTTTCCGAGTCTAATAATTAACACTTGTAGGCATTGTAAACATTATCTCCTAACAGAAATCGCCAGCGTGGAAAGATATATTTAATCAAATCACATAAGAATGTGTCAAAATTAGCTGACTCCTTATGGAAGGCTCTGTTTGTGATGGTGTGGCAGAATTTGCTGAATCTACGTCACTGAAGTTAATATATTAGCTCAAATAAGCTGCAGTTAAAAGGCTTCATGCTTAAAAGAATTGTATTTCCCCCTATGTTTAGTGTAGAACCCTTGCCCCAAACAGGGCTGCTAGTACATTTAGTTGTGCTAGGTGGTAATTAGCCTGGCTAATTTGTAGTTTGATCAAATGGTATTCTCCTAAGCTTGCGTTGATTTCTCTTTTGTCAATAGGTGGCACTGCTACCTTAATTATTAATATGATATATTACAGTTAATTCAGGTTATAAGTGAATGTGTTTTCTCAGCCAATCAGCAGGAGTTTCTTTGGCTGCTGAGGCTGCTGGGACATTTAGAAAAATGATGCGGATTGCTATGTTTGTCTTTGCCTTCCTCAATCTTTCTGCGATGTTCCCCAAACCTTTGTCTGAGTGGGCGAATGGTACGGCCCACATAAAGCTGATGACAGGGACAACACAGGCAATAGACTACAAAGTCAGAAGAGCAGTTATAAAACTCACTGATATCGTAAGCTTACCCTTAGTAGAGAAGTGTTTCTGGCCATGTTGTACATACTCACAGGTTTTGCATAAAGGTTTTTTTCACTGAAACATACCATGCAAAGGGAGTAGACATGGACTAGATAGAAAAAACAGATTTTAACTTGCTGGTAGTGATTTTGTTCTTGATATTAGGTGCTCTTATGTATATTACTCTGGGGAATTTTGACAAAAAGGTTTTTAAATGTTGATCCTCTAAGAGTATTGGCCAATGCTTTTTTTAAGATAGATTCCATCTTTTTGTGATTATGATGAAATTTAGTCGTGAACCGAACAGATTGATCTAAGGTACATTCATTACGGTGCAGAGGAAGATCTGATGCGTAATATGTATAAGCCTCTTCAATCAATGATTCAGGGTATCCTTTATCCCTCAACTTCTGGCTAAGTATTCTGCTTTCCTCAATGAAATCGTTATAACTTGTGCAATTACGCTTGGGGCGGCAGAATTGACCTCTAGGAATATTCTTCTTCTTGTGATAGTGGCAACTCCTGTAATGCAACAATGAGTTGCCAGCGGTGGGTTTTTGATAATTCTTAGCATGTATGGTCTCCTTATCGTGATACAACTCCAGGTCCAGAAAAGCTAGTTTATCTAGGTCTGGATGAATTTCAAACCATATGGATTGTCATTACAATGGTTGACAAAGTCCACCATATCTTGTGGGTGTCAGGGCTGGCTTAGCCCTTCCTCCTCTGGGCTGGCCGCTCAGCTGTCGGCTAATTGCCAGCTCTCTTCTCTTTCCACAGTTACCAGCTGTTCCCGATGATGCTCGTCTGACCTGCCTATTTAAAGCCTTCCAGCTCACTCTTTCCTTTGCCTTCGTGTTGGTCACATCACTAGGAACCATCTCCTGCTGTTTGTTTCAAGACTGGCTTGCTGACATCCCTCCTGGCTTCTATCCTGCTTGCAGTTGCTCTCCTTGGATCCCTGACGTCTGGACTGGCTGATTACCCAATCTGGTTTATGAATTTTGGACTGGCTGACTACCTGATCTGGCTACTGGACTCTGGCTATGCTTGAGTACGCTCTTTTTCTATTTACCTTTTTATTTTTATTAATAAACAAGTGTGATTTGATTGTACTTCTGTCTCAGTCTGTTTCATGGTTTCTGACAGTGGGGAACCATTCCAAATGATGACAATATCATCAATATACTTACCGTAATAGACAAAATGTCTACAAAAAGGGTTATTGTTCCATATATACTTATGCTTCCAATAACCATGGCTAGATTTGCATACAAGGGGGGAAAATTTGCGCTCATTGCAGTGCCTTGGACCAGTACATAAAATTCACCTTCAAAGGCAAAATAGTTATGCTCAAGGCAGAAGTCTGTACAATATAAAATGAATGCAGCTTGTCTATCATTCATATAATGGTCCTGGGACAAAAAATTATGGAGAGCCGCAAGGCCAAAAGAATGTGAGATAGATGTATAAACAGAACAGATGTCCAATGATATCCAGATGTAGTCATCCTCCAAGAGGTAGGATTTAAAAGACTTAAGCAGATGGGTACCGTCCCTAATATAGGATTGCAAACTTTGGGCTGAAGATAATAATATATATATTTTGAGGGCCCTGAAGTAATACTGTGCATGGCCACTATAATGTGGGATGTGGTAAAAATAAATATGGGGTACGATAAAAGTCCTTAATTAGAAATCAAACTTCGGATATATCTAAAATATTGCATTTTTTGACCCTTTCAACTAGACAATTAATTTCACACTTATATTCGGGGAGGGGATCTTTAGTTAGCTTCCTATATGTAGATGTATCAGCAAGGAGACGATGAGCCTCTAGGATGTAGTCATCTCGATTCATAATGACAATTCCTCTTCCCTTATCCACGGTTTTGACAATTCAATTTTCATTCCTAGCAAGGGATTTCAGACCATGGTTTTCCGAGGGTGTAAGGTGACCTAGATCTGAAGGAAAAGCTAACGGCTGTGAACATAATCTCTTTATATCAGCAAACACCATACTATAGAATGTAGTTATATGCGGACCCTTTGTCTGGTGTGGATAAAACACAGATTTGGGTTTTAAGAAAGAATGTTGTACAGGTGGTGAAGTAGATAAATGTGTGAACAAATCTAGATTCGAAATAGTACTATCCAAATTAAATTCATCACATTGGTCCATTATATTTGCATCAAAATTAAACTCAATGGTTCTGTTTCCGATACACCTAATTTTTCAGTATGAGAGGTGCTAGCTGTCTCAATTCTAATAGTATTTTGTTTTTTTGAATTGCAAAATTGAAACCTCTGCTCAATAATGTTGTTTCTGCGGGGGAAAGGACATGTTTGGAAAGTGTTTGGTTGCTGGGAGATCACTCCCATTTATTAATCGGTTTATTCTGCTTTATCCCATCATTTTCTCATCTTTTCTTAGGGAGAGTTTGAGAATAGTTTGGTGTGGTTGTCCCCTGGCGCCTACCCCATTAGTTAACTGTGGCCCTCCTTAAATCGAATTAGCTTTTATATGAAAATAAATTTTCCCCCATTAGGCGTCCATCTAGTGTGTTTGTATGGGAGTGTGTTATACACTATTCCCACTAGATGGCGCCTATTGTCAGCACATATAAGGCCCCTGGCAGCTTTTTGTCCTCTATGCTTGAGGAAGGTGCATGCCTGTGGTTTACAGTGTGCATGCGCCGAAACGTCGTTGCATCATCAGTGACCTCACTGCGCTGGGCTCCTGTAATTCACAGCTGACTGAGAGCCAAGCCTCTTTTTCAGCTCCATTGGACTGCATTATAACTTCCTGCAGGACGGGATTCTATTATGTTTGTCTATGGGCGGATTTATCACAGAGATAGTGGCATCTCCCAGTGTGGTACTAACTGAGGCTTTCTTGTGCTGAACTTATTTTATGTAAGTGAACATATACACTTGTGTATTTAGTAAACTGGTTTACCTTGACCTGGTGGCGCTTCTCTCTGTTTTCACATGCAGCATCACCTGTGCCCAGAAATGCAGCCAGTGTTCTTCTGAAAATGGCAAGATCATCACACAGATCTTGGGCGGGTGCTGAGGTGGGGGGGGGGGTCTGCCCCGGGTGCCACACACTGGGGGAGTGTCAGGCCGGCGCCTCCTGCTGTGTCAACTTTAATTTGATTTGGTGGACCATCAAATAAGTCCCGCCTCCTGGACAGCTCAGCACACATGCCCCGGCAGTGGACAAGTGTGCTGTCAAAGGAGAAAACCAGGAGGTGGGATTTGTGTGATGGCAGGCACCCGGCGAATCAAATTAAAGTTGAAACAGATGACATGTCTGTGTCTGGTCCACTGATGAAGAGAGGACATGGACACAGCACGCTGCTCTCTATAGGGGGTTTTTGGATGGAAACAGGCCATCCAATCTGAATCGCCAGACGGATGGGGAATGGATCTCCCATCTGTCTGTTTTTAGTGGACCGCCTCTGATGGCGGCGGGTGTCAGCGGACACAGGTCTGATGACATCTACCACTCCATAGAGGGAAATGGATGGTCTGATCGGGTCTGCCTGAAACTGACAGGGGGACCCCATCAGTCCGCCAGTTTGAAAGGGGCCTAACACATCTGTGCTCTGTACCTACTCCACCTCAAACCCCCAGCACATCTCTGTACCCCTCCAATCCGGGGGCTGTCCCAGGAAATCGGTTTCCAGGGAAAGCGTTCTCAATCCGGGGACTGTCCCTGGAAATCAGGGATGTCTGGTCATCCTACCTTATGGTTTTCATTCCTCTTGCCTGGAGGTGTCACTATATACATACATATAGACATACATTGCAACGGGTTGCAATAGATTGTTAATAATAAATCTTTTTGAATGTAGGGTTTTTGAAGAGATTATTACTGGACCAACAAGATGGTAGAAAAGTAGTCAGAGAAGTGACTTCTGTATCGTGGATGCTGGCGTGCTCAAAATGGTTTGGTACAAACTGTAATTGAATGATTGAATAAATCAATAAATACTGTAAAATACTGTATAAATAAACCATAATAAATAAAATTAATAAAATATTATGAAATACAAGCAAGCCAGTATAACCCCAATGCGGGAGCCAACAAACATCAATTAGAACATGGCATACATCTATAGGAAGGGATTGTAGGATTGGGTCTCATAGCAGTGAGGCATTAAATCTAGAGGGTTTCCTGCTGGAGAATGAATTTCTCCCACTTTCCCCCTCTTGGATTTTTGGGGACAGAACAAAGAACGAGGCAAGGGATGTGTCAAACCTATGGTAAAGGTCCCAATGTCAACTAACTGGAGTGAGCATTTTGCCATTACCCAAGTAGTACACATGGTCATTTATCCTCTGTCTCAGTCGTTTGGCAGTCTTTCCCACATAGAAGGCCCCCGCATCTACAGACCATGATATAAACCAAGCCCTGTGTAGCACACGTTGTGGTAAATTTAGGGTTGAAATTTTCACCATTCGAGAGTATGAATCTCTTGCCTGGTAATACTCAGGGGCAAAATGAACATCTACCACATCTTGAAACACCTTGAAGTAGTTGTGAGAGGCACGTGTTGCCCCCAGTGTAATGACTAGAGACAAGTCTATCACAAAACAATTTGGCTCTCCTGAAAGTTATTTCAGGGTATTGGCCGATGTTATTTGTTCAAAATTGGGTCTTCTTGAAGAAGAAGATGCTAGTGGGTGGCCATAACATTTCTAAATTCAGCATGGTGAGATGAAAATCTTGTGATAAACTTAACGGTGGTGCAAGGCGATCAATAAGGATTCCTTTGGAGTGGGGGACGATTACACACCTATATGCTCATTGTGACCCTCTGTAGTGGGGGGGTCATGAATTTCCGGTAAGAAGTGAATTCAGACATATGGTGGTGGATTGAACACTGTTCATCTATGGAGGATTTAGTTTATATCTAATCTATTACAGCTGGACTGCTTCTCTGTTCACCAATTTCTGTTTTTAGAGACTTTTTTATATTTTTACGGGGTGTTTTTTTCATAGATTTGATCAACTGATTTATATTATTTGCATCATTTGTCACTGAGGTTGTGGTCTGCCCACCCAAGGGTAGGGCAGAAAGTATATACTACACTATTGGTTTATGTATTTTGGTTTATACATTTTCCCCATTGGTTGGAGGCAGAATAGAATTGTATTTATCTGTTACATTCTTTATATTTGCACAGTAGGCTTTTGCCTTATTTTATAGTGCACTCAGCGCAGCTTATTTTTTTCTTTTTTGTTTATTTCTGTAATTATGTGATACAGTTAAGCCGCAGCTGAACTAATTTCTTTGAGACTAACTTGTTATATTTTGACAATTCACCTTTAGCGCAGTTTTTTTCTTCTTTTTTTTCAACTTAGTAAAAATAACCCAAATTAGTGGATATTATTTGGTCTTTGTGAAAGTTAGAGAGTCTACAAGATGTGGTGCAAATCATACAAAATTGATCACATCTGATGTACTGGTGGCCTATCTCATTTCTTGTGACCTGAACAAGCCAGGAAAGTACAAATACCCCCAAATGACCCCTTTTTGAAAATAGGCATTCCAAGCTATTTAGTAAGAGGCATGGTGAGTTTTTTGGTGTTGTCTTTTTTCCCACAATTCTTTGCAAAATAAAGATTATTTTTTTTTTTCACAAAATTGTCATTGTAATAGGTTATTTCTTTCACATGGCATGTGTAAACCACAGATGACACCCCAAAATAAATTCTGCTACTCCTCCTGAGTATTATGATACCACATGTGTGGGACTTTTCCACAGACTGGCCACTTAGAGAGGCCCAACATGCAGGGAGCGCCATTATGTGTTCTAGGAGCATAAATTACACAGCTAACTTGTTGACTAACTTGTACGCTTTTGAAGGCACTGAAGCACCAGGACAGTGACACTGATGACAGATGGCACTAATACGTGGCACTGATGACACGTGACACTGATGACAGATGGCACTAATACGTGGCACTGATGACAGGTGGCACTAATACGTGGCACTGACCGATGGCACTAATACGTGGCACTGACTGATGGCACTAATATGTGGCACTGATGACAGATGGCCCTAATACGTGGCACTGACACCTGACACTAATGACAGATGGCACTGATACATGGCATTGATGACACGTGACACTGATAACAGATGGCACGTGACACTGACAGGTGGCACTGATGACAGATATTACTGATACGTGGCACTGATGACAGATGGCACTATGTGGTACTGATGACACGTGGCACTGATGTGGCACAAATGTGGCACTGATCACAGAAGGCATTATACGTGGCACTGATGACAGATGGCACAAAGGATGAACAACATTGCTTGCAATAGCATGGCAAAGACAGGTATTCTTTACTGAGACATCTGGGGTCTATTAGACTCCAGATCTCTCCTCTGGCCTTAAAAAAACATCTGATCAAAACAATATCTGTTTGTTTAGATGTTTTCAAAAACCAGTAATGTCTTTTTTTTACATCCTGGCGAAAACAGAAGTGATAAAATTTTGGCTTCCAGTTTCTCAGACCATAGAGATGATCAGTGATGTTTTGGTCCTCGGTCATCTTTATGGTAAGCCAGCAGAACTGCCGGCTTTCGTCCTGGGTTCCCCATAGGACAGGAGAGCCAAGCAAGGTGGCGGAAGTCAGGGGACCCACTCCCACTGCATGTAAAAGCAATCTAGCAACTATTTAGCCACTAGGATTGCTTTTACATTAAAGAGAAATGTAGAAAAAAAATCATCATATAACATCCTGGACTCTGAGGGGTGATACCAGGATGATGTGTGCAGCTACAGGCATCATCCCAGTATTACCAAAGTCCAGGATGTCATATGACATCCTATGGGCGGGAAGAGGTTAAACACAAACAGATATTGCTGACAAATGAATGTGAAGATATACTATAGGCTATACATACAGGGCTACAAATGACACAATGAACTAATTAACCAACACACATCTTATTCAGTTAAAAACACACAAAGCAGATATGAAGGTTTACAATGCCTTTATATGAAATCTATGGTTACAGAATACACGTTAACTTCTTTATCATGCATCACAGGACACAGAGCCGGTTATATTCATAACGATTTCAGTTATACGCCACCCATAGGTGAATAGACACTGGTAGATCAATCAAACAGGAAGCCCCCCCCCCCTAAATAACCCCTCTTATACAGGAAGTACTTCCGTTTTTTTTGCCAGTGTCTGTAACGTGATGCTCACTGATTTGATACATGTGCTTTTGGAGTATACTTGGAGATTCTATTAAGAATCATGGACTTCAATTTGATCCATTTGAAAAAGCTGTCAGTAGAAATGGATGGTACTCAAGCCTCATTGGATAGGAGAGAAGATTCCTTGAGGTTTGCCTGTAATGCAACCTTATGGTGCTGAACCCTACCCTACCTAATGGAACCCTGTGCAGTGTTGTTCTGAGCAAGGTGCATTCTTGCAGGGTACTATACAGGTCCAGGGGAGTGGACCCCAGATTAACGGGAACACAGTCCCTGAAGGCCTTTTTATGACAGAGCCTGGCGTGATGGTTGATGATTGGACTCCTGTTATGCTCAGTCCTGCAGCAGGAAGGGTAAGTCTGCATTTTGCAGTTTCTTTTTTTTTTTAAAAGAGAGATCTGAAATTTGGTCTTTCTCCTGGTGGCCACTGGGGGGCAATGTGCTGTCCATACTCTGTGTACTTCTCAGGAGTATTGGGCTTCAGTGTCTCCTCCAGTCGCTAGAGTGTGTGGGTTTGCTCAGTATAGCCTACTCCTGTATAAACAGGAAGTAGAACGGCAGACATTTTTGGTGGACCATGTGGGCTGAAGGATCAGCAAAGACTCTGAGACATAACTTCAGCACATGGCTACATAATGAAATGTAAATACTTCCTATGGGAGAGCTATGTGACCAGACAAGTCATGGTTATATACTGCATAAAGGTATACTTATTGCTTAATCCAGGCGGCTTATACAACTGTCTGTCGATACACCCCTGTATGGGGAATCAGTGCACTTTAAGGATTTGTGTCTCCACAATAGCGTGCATTTGGTATGCAGGAGCCTATTTTTAGGCTGTTTTGAAGTAGAATAGAGGTTGCATTAGATGCCTATTTGCTTAGCTAATCCTGCAAAACTAGTATGGGGCAAGGTGCAGTTGAGCAGGTGCAGCATAGTATACATATTTGCATAAACACATGCTTGCTTACTTGCAAAAAACACACGCTTGCATAGGCACGTTTGCAGAGACATGTGTTTGCATAGGCACGTGTTGGCATAAACGCATGTTGCATAAACGCATGTTTTCTTATTGCGTAGATGCATGTTTGTGTAAATGCATGTGTGCATAGGTACGCATTTTCATGAACGCATATTTGCATGCTTTTGCGCATGCTTGCATAAAAGCATATTTGCTTAAACACATGCTGGAATATTTTAATTTAAACTGCATACATATATGCTTAGTTGCCATGAACTGCATACATATGTGCTTAGTTGCATTGAGCTGCATACATAGGTGCTTAGTTGCATTGAGCTGCATACATAGGTGCTTAGTTGCATTGAGCTGCATACATAGGTGCTTAGTTGCATTGAGCTGCATACATATGTGCTTAGTTGCATTGAGCTGCATACATATGTGCTTAGTTGCATTGAGCTGCATACATATGTGCTTAGTTGCATTGAACTGTATACATATGTGCTTATTTGCCTTGGACTGCATACATAAATGCATGAATGGCAAGAATACTTATATATATGCATGATTGCATATCTACAGTAGGTACCTATATAATGGCATAGCCAGGTACCTGCATACTTACATACCTACGGGGCTGCATAGCAGTAGACCAACATTGTTTTAGGCCTACATCCTTGGGGCACTGCATATTGGTTTTGGCTAATATAGTTGCTACATTTTCAACATGTTATACCAGCTAAAATGGCTCCAGAAGGGAGAGGCAGTCGGGGGAGGCAGGTGCGCCGCTCTCAGGTTCAGTGATCTGGCGGTGTCAACATCTCCCAATGGACCAGTGTTGTCAGGTATATCTGAGCCACTGTGGTGTTTGGCATTGTAGTGTTTTGTTAGAGAAATTAGATACTTTATAATCATTTAATGAATGCTTTCATGAGATTGCTTAGAAGTAGAATAATTTCAAGTAAGGCCGGGGTTCACACTGCTGCGGGGGGAGATCCGGATGTGATTCGCACCGCACTGCAGTGCAAATCACATCCGATCTCCGTAGCGATGCGAGTTCAGCCGTACAGATAGTATGGCTGAATTCGCATCGCTCCCGCAGCAAACTCGCACGGGACCCTTTTTTTGGTCCGCAACAGAATCGGATCGCATGGGGGTTCACACCATGTGATCCGATTCCTGTGCGAGTCTGCAGATCACACTGCGATATGCGGACAGATCTGGGGGTGTCATTAACATATCATTGACACTCCCAGCCGTCCGCATAGGGCAGTGTGAACTGCCGGCGGGAGGTGTGCGATGCGGGAAAATTCCCGCATCGCTGTGGTGTGAACCCGGCCTTACACAGAATTTCTTTTTTCTGTCAAAGAAAAACTTTGACAGAAGTTGAGTTACAGCCTGATAAGATAATACCATTGTATACAGGTGGTTTAGAAATAATTATGTGGAATATGGGAAAGTTATGTACAGTACATTAATTAAATTTGACGAGGTCAAACAAAGCTCTCCTTGTGCCCTCATTTAAAACTGTTAAAATACATTGAATAAGAAAACACTGGTGTGTGTGTGTGTGTGTGTGTGTGTGTGTGTGTGTGTGTGTGTGTGTGTGTGTGTGTATGTGTACTTTTACACATAGGATTGTATATTGAAAAACAATAAGACATAACACATTTGGTGGGGTTATTGAAAGTTAATTCTCCCAAGGTCTTAAACTTGTTATCTTTGAGTTGGTAAAGCCTTATCAGGATGAAGAGGGTTGATTTAACACAGCTGGGTGCCATACTGTCTCTATACAGGTGTTTTTAATTAGACAAAACCAGTTATAAATCACTTTAATGAACATATAGGAGTTCTGGGAATTAATAAGTTTGTATGGTTGTAGAACAGGGGTCAGATTTTATGGTTAGTTACATCGACGTTGATTTTAGCAACCAATCATATTTAGAAGAGATGGCTAAGATAAGGCTCATAAAAGGGTATATAAATGCAAGTTTTACAATTGTTAGACAAGTCAGATAGGAGCTCATAAGGCTGAACTCTATGTATGCTGCCCTATTGCACAGGTCATAGAAGTCAGAACCAGTGGGTAATTATCTGTTCAGATAGGCATCTATCAGGCTGACTGTCTATGTAGCCCTATCGCACGGGTGACAGGTAGTCAGAACCAATAGGCAAATATCTGTCCTTTTGTTATAACTTGTCTCCTCGTATGAGTCAAATAAAGAAAACATCTTAACTTGATCCAGAGTGTGGTCTAAGGTGAATTTCGCTCACAAATTGGTCCTTCGAGCCGGAAATCAATATCCCGTGAAGGGACCAGACCACCGGTGACCGTTAACTTACGCGGGAATCTCAGAACACATGAGATTCCTTATTCCAAAGTCCTCTGTCTGACATTAACAGAGGCCAGTCGACCGACTGGTCCCTATCAGGTGACGGGTTCCCAAGAATTGGCAGAAAAGACCCATTCTGGTTCAAGGTAAGAACTATTCACAATTTGTTTCAATTTGGTTAGAAGATAAGAATACCAATGTTTTTTAGTAGAGCACAGGATTAGGAAAGAAATTCTGTGTCGATCTGCAAGTTGACAAAAATATTGTGTATAAAGGTACAAGAATACCAATGTTTTTTTTTTTGGAAGAGCACAAGATTAGGAAATAAATTCTGTGTCGATCTGCGAGTTGACAAACATTGTGTATACCATATTTTTCTGACCATAAGACACACTTTTTTTCCCCCAGAAATATGGGGGAAAATGTCCCTGCGGCTTATGGTGCGAATATACGACAGGCACCGTCCCCTGCCACCATTTGCATTGCCTCCCGCCACCACTGGAAGAGATGGGGGGGGGTAGACTTCCAAACCCCCCCGTGGGCACTGGGCGGATGGAGGAGGGAGAAGTGCCAGCTGTCCCTTGGGGAGCCCGGTACCATAGTGGCAGAGAGAACGCAGGGCCGGGGACCCTGACAGGAGCGGCCGGAGGACAGGAGGAATAGGCAGGCCACTGGGATAACATCAGGTAAGGTAATGGTCACTCTGCATTTCTTTTTTTTTTTTCCAAGTGAAAAGGTTTATTGGAAACAAACAATCAGCATACAGTATACGTAAAACAAGGCCTTTACATTGTAATACAGAGGGCGTAGTCACAGTGCGATGGACGAAAGCACTTAACAATAAACATTCTTTTACCAACATCATCACAGGTGAAGAAGTTGTGAAGCAATAATGCTTAGTCGGTCTGATATCTGTTTAAGTCTAACAGTAAACTACTAACAAAGGCAGGGTATAGTAAATATGGGCATGCGCCATGTCTGTGGACATATTATAGCTTTTGCCTGTAACATAAACGAACAAAAGCGTCTACACTCTGCATTTCTATGGTAATCACTCTGCATTTTCTATGGCATGGTCACTCTGCATTTTCTATTGCAATGGTCACTCTGCATTTCATGGGTACTGTAAAATATTTTAGTACACCATTTGGACGAGAATATTTTTTTTCTTGTTTTCAACCTCTAAAACCTAGGTGCGTCTTATGGTCAGGTGTGTCTTATGGAGCGAAAAATGCGGGAAGTGTCGGTGTGAGAAGACCTTAAATTACTCTGTATGTACGTTAAAATGGGCCCGAAGTGTGTGAAACAAAGGGCTTACTGGGCAGCCATTAACCAATGCATACAAAGGGAAGATGAATCTGTAGATAATTACATCATAAAGATGAGGGAAGTGTTTAATAACCACTCTGGGATTGAAGTTCCGGCAAATTGAGTTAATGACACTCCATGTGAACAGCAGCTAAAAAAATCCATGCTGAAGGAATTCTTAGCCCTGGTTTCTAGTTTTGTCACTAAACATATGATGAATCATAGAACCTACAGGCTCCAGGATTTTATTGAGTCTGCACACCATGCTGAAAGACATTTCCAATCTAAAAAGAAAGCAAAGAAAGGAAAGGTGTTTGCTGTAGAAGATGGAAAAAATGTTCATGTTGCTGAAAGAGTTACAGAAAGGTTAAGAAACCCCCAACGTAGACCTCGCATTAAGAATTATGGGGGTAGGAAAGAAAGGGGTGAATGTTTTTGTGTGTCTCAATTTGAATGACAATTGTGCGGTCACGTGACATTGTACCCAATCATTTTGTTCCCACAAATAGAGCTTTTTTTGGTGGTATTTGATCACATCAGCGATTTTTTTATTTTTTGTGCAACAAATAAAAAAAGACCAAAAATTTTTGTAAATACGTTTTCTCCTTCAATGATGTGTACTGATATGGCTGCACTGATAGATACTGAAAAAGCGGCACTGATGGGCACAATGAGGTGGCACTGATAAGCGGCACTGATAGGTGGCACTTATGGGTGGCACTGATGGGTACTTATGGGTGGCACTGATAGGTGGCACTGACACTAATGGGTGGCATTGCTGGGCGTTACTGTTGTCTTTTAGTACATACTGGTGCCAATCAGTGCTAATTGGGCATTCATTTGAACATGTGGATGGCCACGGGGAACATACCTTGCCATCCACATGGTGGTCCTAGTGGCGTCCCTGGTGGTCCAGTGTGGTCAACCAAGGGGGGCTGTGCTGATAAACAATCAGGAGAGCCCCCCCCCCCCCCGTGAGGATAGCCGCCGAAAGGCTCTCCTCTACTCGCATCTGTCAGACGTGAATGAAGAAAAGCCGATCAATGGCTCTTCCTATTTACATCGTGATCAGACACGGCTGATCATTTGGAAGCTCTTTACCGAGATCGGAGTAGCGGTGTGTCAGATTGACACACCGCATTACCGATCGCCACAACGGCGGCTGTTATCCTGAAGGACGTCAAATGATGCCCAGTCAGGATAACTGAACCACCGCCCGGCCGTCATTTTGCTATAGGCCAGGCAGGAAGTGGTTAACCACTTTCAGACCGGACCATTTTGCTGGTAAATGACCAGAGGTCTTTTTACAATTTGGCACTGCGCTGCTTTAACTGGTAATTGCGCGGTCATGCAATGTTGTACCCAAACAAAATTTGCGTCCTTTTCTTCCCACAAATAGAGCTTTCTTTTGATGGTATTTGATTGCCTCTGCGATTTTTATTTTTTGCGATATAAATGGAAAAAGACCGCAAATTTTGAAAAAAAATGATATTTTCTACTTTTTGTTATTAGAAAAATCCAATAAATTCAATTTTAGTCATACATTTAGGCCAAAATGTAATCAGCCACATGTCTTTGGTAAAAAAAAAGTCAATAACTGTATATTTATTGGTTTGCGCAAAAGTTGTCACATCTACAAACTAAGGTACGTTTTCTGGAATTTACGCAGCTTTTAGTTTACGACTGCCTATCTCAGTTCTTGAGGTGCTAAAATGGCAGGGCAGTACAAACCCCCCCAAATGACCCCATTTTGGAAAGTAGACCCCCTAAGGAAATTGATAAGTGGCATGTTGAGCCCATCGAATATTTTATTTTTTTGCCTCAAGCGATTGAATAATGACAAAAAAATAATTTTTTTTTTTTTTTTACACAAAGTTGTCACTAAATGATATATTGCTCACACATGCTATGGGCATATGTGAAATGACACCCCAAAATAAATTCTGCTGCTTCTCCTGAGTACGGGGATACCACACGTGTGGGATTTTTTGGGAGCCTAGCCGCGTACGGGGCCCCGAAAGCCAAGAACCGCCTTCAGGTTTTCTAAGGGCGTAAATATTTGACTTCACTCCTCACTACCTATTACAGTTTTGAAGGCCATAAAATGCCAAGATGGCACAAAACCCCCACAAATGACCCCATTTTAGAAAGTAGACACCCCAAGCTATTTGCTGAGAGGCATTTTGAGTCCATGGAATATTTTATATTTTGCCACAAGTTGCGGGAAAATTACAAACTTTAATTTTTTTTTATTTTTTTTTCACAAAGTTGTCACTAAATGATATATTGCTCACACATGCTATGGGCATATGTGAAATGACACCCCAAAATAAATTCTGCTGCTTCTCCTGAGTACGGGGATACCACATATGTGGGACTTTTTGGGAGCCTAGCCACGTACGGGGCCCCGAAAACCAAGAACCGCCTTCAGGTTTTCTAAGGGCGTAAATATTTGACTTCACTCCTCACTACCTATTATTATAGGTTGGGTTCACACTGGAGCGATGTGGGAACGCCACGAATGCGCGGCGGGTTCCCGCATCACATGCCTCCCGGCGGCAGTTCACACTGCCCTATGCGAACTGCTGGGAGTGTCAGTGAAATGTTAATGACACCCCCAGATCAGTTCGCATATCGCAGTGCGATCTGCAAACTCGGATCGCATGGTGTGAACACCCATGCGATCCGATTCTGCTGCGGACCAAAAAAAGGGTCCCGTGCGAGTTTGCGGCGGGTGCGGCGGGTGCGACGCGAATTCAGACATACTATCTGTATGGCTGAACTCGAATCGCACAGAGATCGGATGTGATTTGCACTGCAGTGCGGTGCGAATCACATCCGTTCTCATAAACCGCTGCAATGTGAACACAGCCTTAGTGACACTGGCGACGGGGGGTGATCACGGGGTTAAACCTTTATTGGGGGGGTTATGGGGGTACCTTAGAACTAAAGGGGGCTAACCCTAACTGCCCTAACAGTTATTACAGTCACAAATGACACCCGCCGGGTGATCAGGGGGTTAAACCTTTATTAGGTAATAAATGGCGGGTGCCCTGAAACTATAAAAAAATAACTAACCAACCAGCGTCACCTGTAACAGTTATATGGTGATCACTGGTGAAAGGGTTAACTAGGGGGCAATCAGGGGGCTTTATGCGGTAGTATATGGGGGTCCCTGGCGCTATAAAAAGTTGCGGCGAACCTAAATACCTACCTGCCTAACTAGCGTCACCTGTGACACTAATACAGCGATCAGAAAAATGATCGCTTATTAGGCTGGGTTCACACTGGAGCGATGCGGGAACGCCACGAATCCGCGGCGGGTTCCCGCATCCCATGCCTCCCGGCGGCAGTTCACACTGCCCTATGCGAACTGCTGGGAGTGTCAGTGAAATGTTAATGACACCCCCAGATCAGTTCGCATATCACAGTGCGATCTGCAAACTCAGATCGCATGGTGTGAACACCCATGCGATCCGATTCTGCTGCGGACCAAAAAAAGGGTCCCGTGCGAGTTTGCGGCGGGTGCGACACGAATTCAGCCATACTATCTGTATGGCTGAACTCGAATCGCACAGAGATCAGATGTGATTTGCACTGCAGTGCGGTGCGAATCACATCCGTTCTCAAACCGCTGCAATGTGAACCCAGCCTTAGTGACACTGGCGACGGGGGGTGATCACGGGGTTAAACCTTTATTGGGGGGGTTAGGGGGGTACCTTAGAACTAAAGGGGGCTAACCCTAACTGCCCTAACAGTTATTACAGTCACAAATGACACCAATGCAAAAAAAAAAAAAAGCAATTGGTGTCACTGTGACTGGGGGGGCAGGGGTAATTGGGGGGGTGATCGGGGGGTAAAGGGGGGGTGTGAGTGTGCCTGGCATGTTCTACTGTATGTGTGGTGTGTTGGTGCAACTCACCGAACCTCTCTCCTCGGTGCCGGAACGAAAAATACCGACACGGAGGAGAGAATACATCACTTCCTCTCCTGTGTTTACATTACAGGAGAGGAAGTGATGTCACGGAGGATTTCCATTCGTCGAGAGCGATCGCGAGGGGGTGGCCATGAATGAATGGCCGCCCCCTCATCCCGGATCGCTCTCGAAGGAATGCCGACAGCCGCAGGCACCGGGGGGGGGCCCGATCGGGCCCCCCACCCGCGGGCAGGCAGGGACTTATATATACGCCCATATGCCTGCCCGTGCCATTCTGCCGACGTATATCGTCGTGCGGCGGTCGGCAAGTGGTTAAACTACAGAAAAAATAAAGTTGTTTGTTTTTGGAAATTTATGACATTGTTTGTGTCTAGTATACTGCTTCTGAAAGGAAAATGATAGGGTCTTAAACTGAAAAGAGGGCTTGTTTATTTCAGTCTTTAGCCCCCTTTTCTTGCTGAAATACTGCAATAGGCAGATGGTTCAGTGTGACAAAAAATAATTACGTTTATAGTCATAAAAATAGTAGACATTTTGATGGTGCAGATGACTGTAATGATCTCTCTCCTGATTGGATGCTTAGATATAATTTGTGTGTATATGTCAGTTGTAGCTGTCAGTAGTTGTACTGTGTAGTTGTCAGTTGTAGCTGCTCTCTGAGTTCTATCTGTTGTGAAACCACAAGTTCCAGCGTAGCTTGAATCTGTAGATAAATTCAATGCTGCTAATGTAATTGTCATGCTTAAAAAGGGGCACGTTTGGGGAGTTATGTCTGGGGGATTTTAGACAGAAACTTGATGAGCTGAGTAGAAAATCTCTGAATACTTTCTTGTTCTTAAACATTTGTTGAATGAATTTTTTTTTTATTAATGCTTCTAAAAGGAGTTACACCCCATGTGTCAATTACTTTTGGGTCCTCTTGACCTGGGAGTAGGCATGAGCTTGGTGTTCGACTCGAACATTGACTGTTCGCACGTTCTGCGAATACCGAACCTTATGGGCCATTCGCGCCAAATTCGTGTGGCGCTCACGCCCCACAATGCACTGCGCAATCGCAGTGCATTGCTGGCTCATGATTGGCCAAGCATGCACTGCGACCCCGCATGCTTGGCCAATCACTGGATGACCAAGCCCTCTTCATCCTCCTCATCCTCTCTCACCCAGGCTCAGGGTACTAGCAAAGCAGCTGCCAATGCGTCCTCTTCCCTCGTCTCAATGTCGTCTCAAAGTCATCATCAGTCACTCCTTCCCTAGACCCACCATGTTCTCCTGAGGAGTCCTCCGAACTGTTTGAGCACAGTGTTGGGTATATGCTCCAGGAGGATGCCCAGCGTTTTGAAGGCTCTGATGATGATACCCAGCTAGAGATAGGCAGTAGCGTGAGTGAGGGGATGCTCAAGAAGGACAGCAATCTGGCAGTCATGTTCCACCAGCTGCAGCATACTGCCAGGTTTGCTCCAGTGATGAAGAGGGAGGGGATGATGAGGTCACTGACTCCACGTGGGTGCCTGATAGGAGAGAGGAGGAGGAGGCACATCTCCAACGAGGCAGGATGCCCTCCGGGGGCCAGCTTAGGGGCAGCACACCGACTAAATCACACCGCAGAGCTCCAGCTGTTCAGGGCGCTGCCTCTGCGCGTTATTCCAAAACTTCTTTGGTGTGGGCCTTTTTTGAGACGAGTGCATCAGATCGCACCGCTGCTATTTACAACATATGTCTCAAGTGTATCTCGCGTGGCCAAAACATCAGCCGCTTGGGCACCACATGCTTGACCAGACATATGTTGACCTGCCATGCAGCTTGTTGGCAAGCGTACCTTAAAGGCCAACACCAAAGAACAAAGCAGACCTCTGCTTGCTCCTCATCAGCTGGGATCTCCAACCCTAATCCTCTCTGAAACCTGTACAGAGAGGAATGAAGGTGTAAAATTAGGTGTGTCAGCGCCAAGTACTTGCGTGCACTCTGCTAGCAGTACACCCACGTTTGATTGTAGCAGGCAAATTTCCCTGCCCCAGCTGCTGGACCGTCGAAAGAAGTTCACTCCCAGCCATCCACATGCCCAGCGGTTGAATGCTAGCTTGGCTAAATTGCTAGCACTTCAACTGCTGCCTTTTCAGTTGGTAGACTAGGCCCCCTTCCCTGAGTTTGTGCAATGTGCGGTTCCTCAGTGGCAGGTCCCCAAATGCCACTTTTTCTCACGGAAGGCGATTCCGCTCTCTACTGGCATGTGGAAGGCAATGTCCTTGCCTTGCTGGACAGGGCGGTCAGCGGTAAGGTGCAAATTACCACTGACTCATGGTCCAGTAGGCATAGACAGGGACGTTGCCTATCTTTCACGGCCCATTGGGTCACTCTTCTGGCAGCTGGGAAGGATGCAGGACAAGGTGCATTAGTGTTGGAGGTTGTTCCGCCACCACGCCTCCAAAATGCTACTACTGGTTGTGACACACCTCTCGCCTCCACCCCCTCTTCTTCTTCTTCTTCCTCTGTGGCCTTTTCCAGTGCTCTGTCCTCCTGAACCATCGGTGCTCAGTAGGTGTTCAAGTGGCTACACAAGTACGCAGGCAAAAATATGCCATGCCGTGCTTGCGCTAGTTTGTTTTGGGGACAGGAGTACCACTGGGGCAGATATTTTGTCAGTTCTGCAGGGGCAGGCCAAGAGGTGGTTGACGCCATGCCAGCTTAAGCCAGGAATGGTGGTTTGCGACAATGGCACCAACCTCCTCTCCGCCCTCCGACAGGGACAACTGATCCATGTGCCCTGTGTGACTCATGTCCTTAACCTGGTGGTGCAACAGTTCTTGGGCAGGTACTTACAGGATGTCCTGAAGCAGGCCAGGAAAGTCTGTGTGCATTTCCGATCATTTAATGCTAGTGCTCGGCTGGCTGAGCTCCAAAAGGAGTTGAACCTACCCAAGAACCGCCTTATATGTGGCATGCCCACCAGGTGGAACTCAACGTTGGCCATGCTGCAGTGGCTGCACACACAGCAGAGGGCCATCAATGACTACCTGCGTGACTACGGCACCAGGACAGGGTCAGGGGAGCTCGTTTCTTTCTCCTCACGCCAGTGGAGCATGATCAGGGTGCATGCACTGTCCTGTCACCATTTGAGGAGGCCACGAGGATGGTGAGCAGTGACAGTGCATGCATCAGTGACACTGTACCTCTTGTCCACTTGTTGGAGCATACGCTGCGTGGAATAATGGACAGGGCACTTGAGGCAGAACAGAGGCAGGAAGAGGAGGACTTCCTTGCTTCTCAAGGCCCCCTTTATCCAGACAGTGTTCCTGCTGTCCCACCCATCACACAGGAAGAGGACGAGGAGGAGGAGGAGGCTTGTGTCAGCATTGAGGTGGAGCCTGGCACTCAGCATCAGGGATGATTTACAGCCCCAAGAAACACGTGGACTTGTTGGATCATGTTGTCCTTAGTGGCCCAGAGGACTCCGGACCGAATGCCTCAGCTAACCTAGGCTGCATGGCCTCCCTGATGCTGCAAAGCCTGCGGAAGGATACTCATATTCTTCGGATCAACGAGAGGGACCATTACTGGCTGGCCACTCTCCTTGATCCACGGTACAAGGGTAAGGTTGCGGACCTTATCTTGCCATCGCAGAGGGAGCAGAGGATGAGACATCTCTGGGAGGCCTTGCAGAAAGGTCTGTGCAATGCGTTCCCAGAGACTGGGAGGTTACAAACTCCTGGTCCTGGACAACGTTTTACTGAGGCTTCGGTCAGTCACAGAAGGAGTGGTGGAGAAGGTGGCCATCTGACCGATGCGTTCAGACAATTTTTTAGTCCGCAGCCCCAAGGTATGATCAGTTCCAGCAACCATCGCCAGCGTCTGATTTACATGGTGCAGGAATGCCTAGGGGCAAGGTCAGACTTGGACACCTTTCCCACCGAAAATCCTCTGGCTTACTGGGTCTTGAGGATGGATCACTGGCCACAGCTTGCACAGTATGCAATTGAGCTACTGGCCTGTCCTGCATCCAGCGTTCTTTCTGGAACGCACCTTCAGTGCTGCTGGTGGCTTTGTAACTGATCGCAGTGTGCGCCTGTCCATCGACTGACCTTCATAAAGATGAATAAGTCTTGGATCACCACCAGCTACCAAGCACCTGAAGCTGATGTAACCGAAGATTTTTTTTTGAAATGTCACATCCCTTCAAGACTGCCTATGCTGATGCTGAGTGACTTTCCTGTTATGTTGACTGACAATCCTCTTCCTCCTCAATGATCTTTCTGATATCTTGGAAGAACATTTTTGGTTCTGGGTGATGCCACCAGCCCAATTTTTCAGCCCCTGTTTAACAGGGACGTGTAATTAGAGTGCAATGCTTTGCAGCAGGACTCATTCCTGCATTCCAAATAGAGTAAATGGGAGAGGTTTCAGTGTCGTGGCACCAGCACCTAAGGCCCAATTTTTCAGCCCCTGTTTAACAGGGGCATGTAATTACAATTCTTGATATACTATTTCACAGCAGGGCCCATTCCTGCGCCCACCGAGAGTAACTGTGAGGACTTACAGTGTTGTGGCACCAGCACCACCACCACAATCACCAAAGGCCCAATTTTTCTACCACTGTTCAACAATGGCATGTAATTACAATTCTTGATATAATCGTTCACAGCAGAGCGCTCCAGCAAGAGTCACTTTGAGGGCTTACAGGGTTGTGGCAACACCAACACCTTAGGCCCCCATTTCTGCAGAGCATATAGGGCAGGCCCCTACTTTCAAACATCCAACTTACAAATGTCTCCTACTTGCAAACGGAAGGAGACAACAGGAAGTGAGATGAAAAAAGACGGATGCCCAAAAAAATTATACAGGGGTGATAACCCTTCCCCATGTTTTCCAAAAATCTTAAAAATAGATTTTTTGACTGGAGCTACACTTTTAAAATGTACCAGTTGAAAATTACAAACAGATTCTACTTCATACAACAAACCTACACAGTCCCTGTCTTGTTTGCACTGCTTGTATACTGCTGTTCTGAGTATATAGGGCCTGGGGGCCCCACGCCTTTCCTTTTTTTAATTTGGGTACGGGTATCCCCTTAATATCTGCACAAGACCCAAAGGGGCTGGTAATGGGCAGGGGGGGGCTACCCATGCCATTTTTCTCAATAATTTTCATCCATATTGCCGGAACCAGATATTACATTAAAACCGCAAGCAGTTTTTAATGACTTTTTTTCCATTCAATGTCATTTTGTGTAGGTACTGTTCTAAACATGGGAAACACGTGCCACTTCACAGGCATACTATAGACATCCCCCAGGTATGATATTTAAAGGAATATTTCACTTTTTTTTCACTTTAATCGTCATTAAAATCAGTGCTGCCTTGAAGAAATGGACGTTTAAAAAAAAAAAATGTGGCATTGACCCATGTCCCCTGGGGCAGGAGCCAGGTCCCCAAACCCTTTTTAGGACAATATCTTGCAAAATTCGCACTTTTTATTTTGAACGTTCAAGTCCCATAGACTTCAATGGGGTTCTAAAGTTTGCACGAATTTTCGGTCCGTTCGAAAGTTCTGGTGCGATCTGCACCCTCTTCTTCACTCTCTGCTATGTGCACCCCCAAAGACACTATCACCAACACCACCACCACCACATACCTTCCGTTTGAGTCACAGGAATTATTTTCCGAACCATATCAAGACATTTCTGATGCGCAGCCACTCTTGGCATTGGATCAGGAAGAGGAGGTAGCAACAACCGCCACTCAGCAGTCTGACGACAGTACCCAGATCAGCCCAAGGAGGAGGTTGGTCCCCGGTGTTGCTGCCTACTCCGAGATCTCTACTTATAGCGGTGGGGAAGTTGGCGTCGATGATGACGTGTCTAGTGATGTCACGTGGGTGCCCACAAGAGAAGAAGAGGAGGGGAGTTCAGAGGGAGATAAGGACCAGCAGATAGGGAGGAGAAGCAGGAATAACTTACATTGCACAGGAGGGACAAAGCAGACTGCTAATGTATCAGGAGCGAGTCATCGACCATGTACGGTCACATCTGGTGCTCCCAGGACGCCGGCACATGGCTGCGCAGTGTGGGCTTTTTTTAACGTATCTGCTGCTGACAATAGAGTTGCCATCTGCAATCTTTGCAGTCAACGCATTAGTCGCGGTAAGCCCAACACTCACCTAGGGACGACCGCCTTAAGAAGGCACATGAGCAGCCATCACCGAGCCCAGTGGGAGCAATGGAACACACAAAGCCACACTCCAGGCTCTCACCGTCTAGCCTCGTCTTCTACTTCTCCTTCTCCTCTCTCCTCACAATTGTCCTCCACTCCACCTTCCATCACGCCAAGCTCACGTTTTTCTGCAAAAAGGAAGGCTTCCGTGGGCCTAATGTTCGAGCGTGAAAAAATGATGACGCCGGATAACCCTCTTGCCCAACGGTTGACGGCTGGCTTGTCAGAACTGATAGCCCGCCAACTACTGCCATATAAACTGGTGGACTCTGAGGCCTTTCGAAAATTTGTGGCCATTGGAACACCACAATGGAAGGTCCCAGGAAGGAAGTATTTCTCAGAGAAGGGCATCCCAGAGCTATATGGCCATGTTCAGCGGCAAGTGAATGTATCTCTGGCACACAGTGTCGGTGCCAAGATACATCTGACCACAGACACGTGGTCTAGCAAACACGGCCGTCAAGCATGTAACCCGTGGCACCCATGTAGATTTGGTTTTACCGCCACGGATTGCATGCAGGCCTGGCTCTTCTTCTCCTCCTCCTACTCCATCCTCCTCCCTCTCCTCCTCGGCTGACTCCTCCTTTTCCGCTGCTAGCGCCTCTTCCGCTGCGCCGCCCAAGCTCCCCAGAACCTATTCGACATGCCAGGTGAGACGTTGCCATGCCGTGCTGTGTCTGTTGTGCCTGGAAGCCAAGAGCCACACTGGCCCGGCACTCCTTTCAGCTTTGCGTTCACAGGCAGATCAGTGGCTAACACCGCTCAATTTGACAGTTGGTAAAGTGGTGTGTGGCAACGGTGCCAATCTGCTTAGCGCATTGAAACAGGGCAAAATGACGCACGTGCCATGCATGGCACACGTCTTAAACTTGGTCGCGCAGCGATTCGTTGTCAAATACCCTGGGGTCCAGGACATCTTGCGGCAGGCAAGGAAAATCTCGGCCCATTTCAGAAGATCTTACACGGCCATGGCTCGCCTTGCTGACATTCAGCGGTCACACAATCTGCCGGTCAGACGTCTTATTTGCGATTGCCCAACGAGATGGAACTCAACCTTCTATATGCTTGATAGGCTGCTTCAGCAGAAACGTGCAGTTAACGTCTACCTGTATGAACTCTGCGGCAGAACAGGTTCTGGGGAGCTGGGTTTTTTTTCACCGCGCCAGTGGCTGCTCATGCGCGACGCATGCAGACTTCTGCGGCCATTTGAGGAGATCACCAATCTGGTCAGTCGCAGCCATGGTACATCAGTGACATGGTACCTTATGCCTTCTTTATGGAGCATGCATTGCGTCGTGTCATTGATCAAGCTGTGGAGGAGCAGGAGCGGGAAGATGAGGAAGTCGCAATGCTGAATGAATTCCCAGGGGGGGCTACTCTATCTAAAACAAGTCAACATCAGGAGTCTGAAGAGGAGTCAGAGGAGGATGGTGCCGGGGCGGATGAGGAGGAGCAAGAAGAGCATGCTTTAAACCTTTCTGGGATCCCTGTTGTTGTGCGTGGATGGGGAGAGGAGAATGAAGAGGACGACATTATCCTGGATGATGAGCAGGAGCCAGGCCACCACACCGCTTCCAGTTTAGTGCAAATGGGGGCCTTCATGCTCCAGTGTTTTAATAGGGACCCCCGTATAAAAAGCATAAGGGTCAAGGACCAGTACTGGGTGGCAACGTACTTAGACCCTCGGTACAAACACAAAATGGCTGAAATGTTACCGCCGTCACAGAGGGCTGTCCGAATGGAGCACTTCCAGGCCTTGCTTCGAGAAATGCTGCATTCTGCTTTTGCGTGCGCTGGCAGAGGAGCAATTCCCACTCCCAGAGAAGGAGTTGCGGGTACCAATCCAACAGCGCCTGCAAGAAGAGGCAAGTTTGAAGATGTGTTGGTGACTTCGGATATGAGGTCATTCTTTCAGCTGACCCATCGACGGTTTAACGGCCGATGTGGACGCTCTGAGGAGTGATGAACCCCTGGACTACTGGGTGGGCAGGCTTGACCTCTGGCCAGAGCTTGCCCAATTTGCAATCGAACTGTTGGCTTGCCCCTCGTCCAGTGTCCTGTCCGAAAGGTCGTTCAGCGCAGCAGGGGGGATCGTGACCGATAAGCGTACTTGCCTAGCTCACGACAGTGTTAACTACCTCACATTTCTAAAAATGAATGAGGCATGGATCTCGGAGGAATTCAACACATGTGACCAGTAGACCATGTATATGTCTATAAACGATTTTTTTAATCGAGCACACAGACCTTCTTTCTTCATTCGGCTCACTTCCTTGTCCAAAAAAAGCACACCGTACTATATGCCCATACCCTCCTGTTTGAAGAGGTAGAGCGGTGTCCTATTTCTACTGGGGCTGCTTATTATGAGGGGCTCCCACCATCCCTGTGCTGTGCTGACTTCCTCCTGGGGCTGTACCTCTGCTGTGCATATTATGAGGGGCTCCCACCATCCCTGTGCTGTGCTGACTTCCTCCTGGGGCTTCTTACGGTGCAGGTGTCAGTGCTGTATATCACGGTGCTGGTGTCATTGCTATATATCACGCTGCTGGTGTCAGTGCTCTCGATCATGGTGCTGGTGTCAGTGCTCTCTATCACGGTGCTGGTGTCAGTGCTGTATATCACGGTGCTGGTGTCAGTGCTTTATGTCACGCTGCTGATGTCAGTGCTCTCTATCACAGTGCTGGTGTCAGATCACTCTATCACGGTGCAGGTGTCATTGCTGTATGTCACGCTGCTGATGTCAGTGCTCTCTATCACGGTGCTGGTGTCAGATCACTCTATCACGGTGCAGGTGTCATTTCTGTATGTCACGCTGCTGGTGATCATCTCCTGCACCCTCTTCTTTCCCTACCCTGACCTTCCCTCTCCTCCATTGCCTTCATGCGCTCCACAGTCCTGAATTGTCACAACAATTTCACATATAAAAAAAGAATGCTTGTAGTTGTCGATCCCAGATTCACCTCATACATGTGTTATGTCATTGGCCATGTGGTGGGACTATGTTTGCACAGCTAGTAATTATTTTGTGGCTGCAAATTTGACCTGCAGGTTTGCAAAGTTCGCCTCCCATTGAAGTTAATGGGGCGTTCGCGAAACGTCCCGTCGGAAGTTCGTCGATCACTACAATTAACCCCAAAAACTAAATTTAAATACATATTGCGTACTGGTTAGGAGTACCGGCACTACATTGATATAAGTACATTCCTATCTTGCGAAACCAGCAGAGATGCAGAGCCTGACAGAGGAAACATGGTTAATAGAAATGCAAAAAATTTAGCACCTGAGGCTGAGAAAAATAAATGGTTGTCAAAAGGGACAGTACAGATAGCAGGTATTTATATAAGCATAGATGGTAAAATTATATTGCCTACCTCATTGTTTAGATATTTAGTTTTGTTGAGTCATGGGCAGGCCCATGTCTCAAAAGGGGGATGGTACATATGATTAAAAAAGTGTTCACAACGTATGGATTTCCAAATTACTAAAAAACATTTTTGTCTGATCTGTGTGACCTGTAACAAATGTAATTTGCAAGGGGCACTGAGAGGCCAATTTCCTGGGCCTCCCTGCTCCTTTCACACAATGTGTATGGATTTCATTGAACTAAAATGTGAAAATATAGGTACCTATCCACAATCACTCCCGTTGTTTCAGGCTTTGTTTTACTTTTCTATTTTTTTTTCTTTCTCTTAATTTCACCTTTTTTCACACCCCTCACCACTCACTTCACTCATTATCCTCACCTTTATTACTTATTTACATCTAACATTAGTCACTCTCCTTATCATGCATTTAACTTTGCACTGTAGGTTTTTATTGCCCCTTACACTTTACTACCATTCCACCATGGATCAATACATATTCCCTACGGTTTTATTCATGTTTATAATCATTTAACACATGAATTATGTTTTTTTTAATTTTAATTGAATTTATTTCTATCCTTCTTCTACCAAACTGCGATATATCTAGCATTGTTTTTAACTTCGCTATGTTTATAATATGTATCCATTGTCTGATCTACAACTGTCTATAGGATTGCGGACTATTATGTAACTCATGTTGTAAATGATCAAATGCTTTTGAAGGATTGTAGGGAAACACCACTGTGGTATGTATAAAGCCTTGTACACACAATCAGATTTTTTGATGACCGTTCATCTGTTTTTTGTTGCATGCTAGTCACATAATGAAAGTAATGAGGTTATTCACCATAAGAAAATTCTCATATGACAGAATACAATGACAGTGACGTAATGTGTGGAACAGTTTTGTATATATTCTTTCATTTCTGAGCATGTGTAGTCTTGCTCTTATGATTTTTTTGACCATGGCGTGACCATGTTAGCTTTTGAGTCGGCCTCAATTTCACAGAGCAGGGTCATTGTCTCCTGTGAGAAAGGAGATATAATGTCCTCAACTCCTTCATGAGTCACATGTGATCAATGTCTCCTATGGATGGGATATAGGCCCAGTTCACACTAGTGAGATGCGAGGAACCCTGAGAATCCATTGTAGGTTCCCGCATCGCACCCGAATCGCACAGTGGTCGACACTGAGATCTGCAAATCGCTGTGGGTGTCAATGTAAAGTTAACGACACCCCCAGATCACAGTGCAAACTGTGAAATGATGCAGGAATCGGATTGCATGGGTGTGAACACCCATGTGATCCGATTCCAATGCAGACCAAAAAAAGGGTCCTGCACCATTTTGGTGCAAATGCAATGTGCTTTCAGCCATACAAGTTTGTATGGCTGAAATCGCACTGCACAGATATTGTATGTGATCTGCACAGCAATGCAAATCACATGCAATGTCTGCCATTGCACTAGTGTGAACCAGGCCTTAGTGTCCTCAGCAAATTCAATAATCACACCTGGTCAGTGTCTCCTTTTGGAAGGAGAGACAATGTCCTCAGCTACTTCGCTAGCCACACATGGTCAGTGACTTCTATGAAAGGAAAGTAGACACAATGAAATACAGCAGGGAGAGTGTCTGCTGTGAAAGCAGAGACAAATTCCTTGGCTCTTCCACCATTCACACACAATCTATTTATATCTCTCTGTCTATGGAAGCAGAGATAAAGACATAGAGCAAGGTAAGTGTTACCCGTAGAAGGAGAAAAAAAAGCCAGAGCTGGGTGAGTGTCCCCTGTACAATAACACAGAGCAAGTTAGGTGTCACCTATAGAAGAAGAGGTAAAGTCACAGAACAGAGTGAGTGTCCTCTGTGTAAAAAGAGACAATGTCACAATGCAGGATGAGTGTCTCCCATAAAAGTGACAAGGTCATAAATGAGGGTGAGTGGTTACATAGAAGTGACAAGGTCACAGGGGAGGCTGAGTGTCCTATTTTGTAAGTGGGGACAATGTCACAGAGCAGGGTAAGTGCCCCCTGTGTATCAGGGTGGGGGTATCTGGGGGGGTGATCAGAGTGGGGGGGGGGGGTATCTGGGACGTGTGATTAGAGTAGGGGTATCTGGGAGGTGTGATTACAGTAGGGGGTATCTGGGGGTATGATGAGTGTGATCAGATTGGGGGGTACTTGGGGGTATGATCATGGTGGGGGTATCTGGAAGGTGTGAATAGAATAGGGTTTGTCTGGGAGGTGCGATTAGAGTACGGGTATTTGGGGGTATGATCAGGATGGGGGTGTGATTACAGTGGGGGTTATCTGGGAGGTGTGTTTACAGTGGGGGGGTATCTGGGAGGTGTGATTAGAGTGGGGGTTATCTGGGGGTATGATCAGGGTGGGGTATCTGAGGTGTGTGATTAGGATTGGATTTATGGGAGATGAGATTAGAGTAGGTGGTATCTGGGAGGTGTGATTAAAGTGGGGCGGATCTGGGGGTATGATCAGTGTGAGGTATCTGGTATGTGATTAGGATTGGGTTATCTGGGGGGTGTGATCAGAGTGGGGGGTATCTGAGTGGTGTGATTAGAGTAGGGGGTATCTGGGAGGTGTGATTAGAGTAGGGGGTATCTGGGTGATGATCAGAGTGGGGATGTGATCAGATTGGGGGGTATCTGGGAGGTGTGATTAGAGTGGGGGGAATGAACAGGGTGGGAGTATGATCAGAGTGGGGGGTACCTGGGGGTATGATCAGGGTGGGGGGTATCTGGGAGATGTGATTAGAGTACGGGGCATTTGGGAGTATGATAAGGGTGGGGGTGTAATCAGATTGGGGGGTATCTGGGAGGTGTGATTAGAGTGAGGGGTATCTGGGGTTATGATCAGGGTGGGTTATCTGGGTTGTGTGATTAGGATTGGGTTATCTGGGGGGGGGGGGTGATCAAAGTGGGGGGTATCTGAGGGGTGTGATCAGAATGGGGGGTCTGTGGGCATGATCAGGGTGGATGGGGGCATCTGGGGGTTGTGATCAGAGTGGGGGGTATCTGAGGGGTGTGATCAAAGTGGGGGGTATTTGGGGGCTGTGATCAGGATGGGGTATCATACCATACCCCTAGATCATACCCCCCAGTATGATCAGGGTGGGGGTATCTGGGGAGGTGTGATAAGAGTGGGGGTGCCTGAAGGGTGTGATCAGAGTGGGGACAATGATCAGAGTATAACTTGCCCTGCCCCTGGCGCTGACAATGTCAGGGTGCAGGGTGAATCTCTTCTATAGAGAAAGAGACAATGTCAGGGTGCAGGGTGAGTGTCCCCTATAGAGGAGGAGACGATGTCAGTGTGAAGGGTGAGTGTCCCCAAAAGAAGAAGAGACAATGTCAGCAAGCTAAGTGTTATCCATAGAAGGAGAAAAAAAAGCCAGAGCTGGGTGAGTGTCCCCTGTGTAAGTAGATACAATAACACAGAGCAAGTTAGGTGTCACCTATAAAAGAGGTAAAGTTACAGAACAGAGTGAGTGTCCTTTGTGTAAGAAGAGACAATGTCACAATGCAGGATGAGTGTCTCCCATAAAAGTGAAAGGGTCATAGATGAGGGTGAATGGTTACCATAGAAGAAGTGACAAGGTCATAGATGAGCGTGAGTGGTTACATAGAAGATGTGACAAGGTCACAGAGGAGGGTGAGTGTCCTATTTTGTAAATAGGGGTGGGGGGTATCTCGGGGTGTGATTAGAATAGCGGGTATCTGGGAGGTGTGATTAAAGTGGGGGGAATCTGGGATAGGGATAATGTCACTGAGCAGGGTGCACTTCTATGGAGGAAATAACAATGACACAGAGCAGGGTGAGTGTACCCTATCTAAGGATCAACAATGTCACAGTGTATGGTGTCACACAGCATGGTATCTTCTATAGAGAGACAATGTCACAGAGCAGGGTGGGTGTCCTCTGTAAGGAGGAACAATATCACAGTGCATTGTGTAGTCTATAGAGGAAGAGACAATGTCAGGGTGCAGGGTGCGTGTCCCCTATAGAGGAGGAGACAATGTCAGTAGGAAGGGTGAGTGTCCCCTATAGAGGAGTACAATGCGGTGAACTCTTTGGCTAAAGGGTTGGTCTGCCGAAGCACCCTGCAAAAACCTACTGTCTAGTTTTCCATTTCATGGGGAGCGACTATTTGGGGATGATTTCGATAAATACATCCAGACAATTTCCAGTGGAAAAAATAGGATTTTTATAACGGCTTACCTGTATAATCCTTTTCTTTGATCAGGGGACACAGAGCCATAGTAATTACTATGTGGGTTGTATCGGACCGACAGGTGCTGGATACTGGCACGCCCCTAAAGGCGTCTACTCCCCTATATAAAATAACGGCCAGGCGACGCAGCACTTGTGGCGGAAGGGCGTCATCTGACGTCCTCCCATTTAAACAGGGAATGCACGCCATCGTGTGTGCGCATCCCTGTTCCTTCGGTGGCGGCGTGTCACAGAGACACCGCTCACCACCGAGGGGGGTGAACAGCCATTGGGTATGGCTGTTTACCACATGACTTCATCACGGCCGATCACAAATAGTTCCCCCCCCACTGTGCACAGCGCATGCGCGTGAGCGCACGTCCGTGGCGGTGTGTTCCCGGAAACACTGCTCATCACAGACGGTGGTAAACAGCCATTGGCCGGCTGTTTACCCACGTGATCGACTGTGATCCTTTCACAGCTGATCACTAAATGTAAACAAACCCGGCGGTAACGAGATGTTACCGGGTTCTCCTCCTCCCACACCGATTGTGTGTGAGAAGGAGATTGCGGTAAAATCTCGTTACCGCTTACAGTGTACACTAACACACACTGATTGCCACCCCCCAATAAATAGGACCTGTCACTCACAGTCCTTCAGAGTACCCAAGTACCTGCCACAGTCCATCAGAGTACTCGAGTACCTGTCACAGTCCATCAGAGTACTCGAGTACCTGTCACAGTCTATCAGAGTACTCGAGTACCTGGCACAGTCCACCAGAGTACCTGTCCCAGTCCGCCAGAGTACCTGTCACAGTCAATCAGAGTACCCAAGTACCTGTCACAGTCCATCTGAGTACCCGAGTACCTGTCTCAGTCCATCTGAGTACCTGTCACAATCCATATGAGTACCTGCGTACCTGTCACAGTTCATCTGAGTACCTGTCACAGTCCATATGAGTACCTGAGTACCTATCACCGCCCTTCAGAGTACCAAAATACCAGTCACCAGGCTATCAGAGTACCTGTCACCAGCCCATCAGAGTACCCGAGTACCTGTCACCAGGCCATCAGAGTACCCAAGTATCTATTTGCAGCCCATGCCTCATAGAATATACGTTGGGGTGTTTGCTTTCCAAAATGGGGTCATTTTGTGGGTAATTCCATTGTCCTGGTGCTCCTAGACCTTCAAAAGTGTGATGGGTAGGAAGGAAATGCAATGTGTAATGTATGCTCCTAGCTCGCCTGAAGGTACTACTTCAATGTTCGGCCTCTCTATGTGGGCAGGCTGTGTAAATGTATCACACATGTGGTATTGCCATACTTTATAGCACAAAAAATAAAAAACCCACTAGTGATTAAAAATGCCACTAAAAGAAAGCTCTATTTGTCTGGAAAAAAAAGGATGCAAGTTTCATATGGGTACAGTGTTGCATGACTGATTTTGATCCTACCAGGTAGTGAGTTTTAAATAATTTATCAATCTATGCAGTTAATATAAATTTCTCTCCAGAGTCGCATAATTTGACGCGATTCAGGAGAGCAATATTATGCCCTTTTAATCTAAGCGGGATTTTTGTTTTCCTCTTTTTATAGCATATATTTAAACTGCTATTTTGAAGCACCTCCCTGCAAGCATATATGGTCCGGATGGTTTCACCATCCCTTTATCTTCCACTGAGCCTCTCCATTTTTTGCAATACGGGATTATTTTGATCTATTGTGTAAATATATATTTGGTAAGTATGTGATCTTTCAGCCCCCATGATTCTGAATGACCCAAATGTTTTGTTCCCTAAATACCCATTTATTTGAATTTTGTTTATGGCAATGCTGTATGTAGCAATCATATTGATTTGTTTTGCTTTTCTTTAAAGTGGTTGTAAACCCTCAGATACAAGTTAATCTTATCAGATACTACATAACACAGGCAGCTGATCGCTGCCTGTGAAAGTGCACTTACTTGTGTAGTTATGATATAAATCATCCTTTTAATGTTCATGACGTCATGCGCGATTGCGCAGTATGCACTTTCAACGGTGGCATGTATATAATGCCATTTGTTTCTTTCCTGCTTGCCTTGAATTTATTGTGCGTGAGATTCTCTTCTGAACGGTACAGAGGAGAAGTCTTGCGATGCAGTAATTATTCTGGTCTTCCTGGTACTCCCCCTTGTGACTGAACAATGCTCTGTTGCTGTAGTAACGGCAATTGAGAACGAGGCTTGGTTACGATGCTACAGCGCATGCGCGAGATTTCGGCAGGGATACGAACTAAGGGCGGAAATGACGTCCGCATCGGCTTCTGAAAACAGCACAAAGAATGGCGCGGATGATACCCGGAAGATACAAAAAATAAAACTACTAAAAAAGGTACTTACAGCGCTCGTTTTGGAGTTATTAATATATCTTTTGCTCGGATATGTTAATACACATAGAAATATTTTAAAAATAGCATTTTTTTGGTGGGGTTTACTTCCTTTTTAAAGCTCATTGTGAATAATGGAATTTGCACTATTTCATCTTTGTTTGTCTATGTGTTTATCCATGCAGTACTATTCTTGTCAATGATACTCTAAGCTCCTGAAGAAACTCGCTTACGAGTGAAACATGTCGAGCATCATACTACATTGACTGAGTTCACAAATTATTCTTCCAGATCTCTATGTATTGTATGGATGTATATCTGTATTCAGGGTGCTGTTTTAGCAAAATCTGTTATGTTTTTGTATAATACATTTCTAAGAAAATTCGTTTTTAAAAAAAACTTTTTTTGATTGCTATGCGATTTTTTTTTCATATGTAATGTTTGATACCGTTAAAAGTCCCGTTGAGGCTAGTCACCTCTCCCCCTGCTTTCCTTGTTTATATTGAATACTTGGGATGTGGTATCATTTTGTTTGGTTGGCTTCACTTCATCCTTTAAATCTTTGAATGGATCCAGTTGCATAGCTGGCCCCAGTAAGGATATTCCAGTGGAGCTCAGCACAGCACATCTTTACTTGTGACTAACACCTAAGACAATGGCGGAAAAAAACTGAGGTACCTCCAGTAGGGGGAGGGGTTATATGAGGGATTGAACTTCCTGTCTAGGGTATGCCAGTGTCCAATCACCTAGTGATACCCTATAAACCATCAGTAATTACTGAGTCTCTGTGTCTCGTGATATACGAGAAAGAAAGAGAGACCTCTTATTTCTCTGGATCCTTAGGAACATTCTCCGAGGAGACGAAAACAACTGCCCCATCAGCAGCTCAAGGACCAAACAGGCAGCACCCAAACAGGGACCCGAACCCAGGACCCTCAGATCAAAAGCCAACTGAGCCATCGGGGCTCTCTGAAAACTCTAGTCATAACCTAGAGAAAAAAATTGCAGAATCTCTCTGCTCTTGACATTGTTCCTGCCAGATTTTGAGAATCACAGGACCTTTTCCCTCACCCAAATGAGTGCTCCTTCATGAGAAGGCTTTAGCATTCTGCTTTGTGGGCTTTCTGCCCCCAAGATCCTGCTGCCCTTGGGGACTTTCCCTTGAACCTGACGATTGAGACCGTCGAGACTGCCTAGAGGCAGATGCCCCAGGCATAGGAGAGGCGGCACGATAAGGGTCCTTTCACACAGGGCGGATCATCACTGATGGATATCATCACTGATGGTGGATATCTGCTTGCTCAGCGGGAATTGCTTTGCCGCTGAGCAGGCAGAGGACAGGTCCGTCTCTGCACACTGCGCAGGGACGGACCTGTAAGAGTGCCGGTCTCCCCTATGGGAGATCGGATGACAACAGACCGCAGTGTCCGTCATCACCTGATCCGATGATGGATGGAAAAGTAGGTTTTCCTTCCGTCACACTTTTTCGGATCGGAGCGGGTCGGATGTCAGCAGGCATGTCACCGCTGACATCCGACGTTCCATAGACCTCTATGGAGCATCCGTTCAGGTCTGCCTGAAAAAACTGACAGGCGGACCTGAACGGATCGGTAGTGTGAAAGAGGCCTAAAAGGAGAAATGTTTGAACCTTTACCCTTTTGGATGTACTTATCCACTCTAAATAGCTGTACCCCAGGAAGGGAAACAAACTGGCTAAGCTTTTACATGGTGCTTCGGCTGATTAATATTTCAGCCACAGAACTCTGTGAGAATGCACTAGTCCAAGCATAAGCCATGAGGCTTAAACGATAGTCTTTCATAGCTTCTACTGTGAGACAGTGCATCAGATACACCAGCTCATTGCTGGGCCTGCTGATCAGACAGAATCTCAGGTATCTCCACAAACTGCTTCTTAACCCTTTGAAGTCCACATTTTTCAATGAGTTAGCGTGACTCAAAATGTGCTCCACCAAAATGGTAGAGCAAACGTTAAAGGGTTAAAGTACTGAGATACACCAATTGCAGCAAGGACTGCAAAAGACATCTTGTCTTTAAAAGGAAGTTCCAACTTTAATTTGCTGGATCCTTTAACATCAGTGCATTATCCACTGGAAATGTGAGACTCTGCTCACTGAGGTGATTGCAGCATGAATTGCTGCAATCCCCCATTTCTTCATAGAAATGTTCCCATTCAGAATACATAAGCTATGCATGAATAGGAAAAAACATCCCCAGGTGGGGGAGGTTCAAATGAACATAATTAGAGGTAGATACCTCAAGAGCCTGTGCTGCAGGCAACAAAAGGGTTAAGTAAGGGAGTAGACAAGCACCTGACTTGTGAGGCTACTGTTAGGATCCGCCGAAGAGAAAAAATAAGTATCTTCAAATATTTGGGAACATCTACCTGATCCCCAGCTTCCTGCACCTCAACAAAAGGGCCCTGAGGAATAGATGGGGATCTGCTATGTTTAGTCCTACTATGGAGAGACATCATAGCATTAATCTTCTTTCAAATTTTTAAATGGTAGAAGAAAAAAACCCATGTGTATGATATATACAGGGACTGAAGTGTTCTACCCTTGACGGCTCAATCTGACTAGCCTTATCCCTCTCAGAGGAGGATGACATTCGTTGGAAATGCATTTAGTTTACAGTGCAAAACAAATGACCTTTTGGAGAAGTTCCTGGTCCCATTAACATGCATAGCCTGAAGCATAAAGCAGAGGCACTACGCCAAAGAATGTACATTGCTAGGCTACAGTTTAGCACCATTAGCTGCTATTAACCCTAGCTACAGCAAAGTATAATGTGTCAAAGGAGTAAGCCTGTGTACACTAACCTGACCAAGCCATCAACCTGCTCTGTCCCTCCACAGCCAGCAGCAGCTTTCACACATACATCGCTGAGACCAGCTTCCTCCATGTGTGGCCGGTGTCTGACGCCGTTAGCCAGGCCCCCCCTGTAAATTATGGCCCGCCCTTTCCTTGAAGGTGTTTTCCCGCGCTAGCGGCGTCTTGTGGACCTGGAAGCATGGCGGGGTGGGGGGGAACCTCCGCTATTGCGGCCGCGGTCTGCCCTTTATATATATTTTTTTCCCAAAAAAATAGGCAACTGTTTTGGCATTCCCCCCCCCCCCCCCCGAAGGGGAATAAAGCCAATCTGGGGGCACAGGAAGAGACCAGACCCTCCTTTTCTTACCAGAGGGTCCGTTCCGGCTGGGGGAGAGGAGAGTGAAGGCTTCTGCTGTTTCCAGCGTCAGGACGGTAAGTGCTCAAAACAGCCCCCAGTGGTGACACATAGGCATGACAGCCCTATACATAGAAGGAGAAATTCCTGAGAAAATCTCCCTTACCTTATCCTTGCAGCAGGGTTTTAACAGAGATAAAGACCCAATCTTCACTCTTCACGGTAGGCTCCGAGACCTTAATGGAAACCTTCAGGAACCGGGGAATTCTCAGGTTATCCCACAATCCTGGACCTGCAACAGCACCCTGCCAGTAAAACTTTATGGCCTCACTACCAAAAAGCGTTCACAAGCAAAACCTAATTTCTTTGGAAACAAGGCCCCATGAAAAGACATAAGAACAGATCCGGTCAGCATGGCTAGCCCTCATCAAAGATTATTACCAGTGGAGCTCAGCACAGCACATCTTTACTCATGACCAACACCTTAGACACTGGCGAAAAAACTGAGGACTCACAGTAATGGGAGGGGTTATATAGGGGAGTACAGGCCTTTAGGGGTATGCCAGTGTCCAGCATCTGTCGGTCCGATATAACCCACATAGTAATTACTATGGCTCTGTGTCCCCTGATGTAAGAAAAGAAAGTACTCTTTTGCCAGGTAAAATAAAGTATAAACGTCTTTCATTTAAACAGACTTTCTCTCCTGCGCAAAGCACATCCACCTCTAGGCAGTGGTGACGGCTACCACCGTCAGATTCCAGAGGAAAATCTCAGGGTCAGGCCCAGGCTCAAAGGAAGACCTGGAGCCGCAAGACTACAAAGCAGAATACTAAGACTTCTTCTTGTCACCAAGAGTGTCTCAAAGCCTCAGTTGGTGGTTACGAAGCCAGAATTTGCTGAAGGGAAAATCCTTCAGACCAATAATCTGGAAAGTAGTAACAACAGATGCCAGCCTCTCAGGCTGGGGAGCAGTATTAGAGGAGACGTCTGTCCAGGGACAGTGATCAAAACTCGAAAGAGCTCTGAAAACCTGGACCTCCAGGTTAAAGAATTGTCCAATCCGGATTCAATCCGACAATGCCATGGCTGTGGCCTATATCAATCACCAAGGGGGCACCAAGAGTCTCTCAGCTCAGAGAGAGGTGAACCATATCCTAACTTGGGCAGAAAGGAATGTCCCATCCCTATCGGCAGTTTTTATTCTGAGAGCTGAAAATTGGCAGGCGGACTATCTAAGTTGCTAAGCAGTTATTACCAGGGGAATGGTCTCTTCACGCTGAAGTTTTTCGGGCTGTTTACCAAAGATGGGGGACTCCGGACATAGATCTAGCATCCAGATTCAACATGAAGTTAGTCAACTTTGTGTCCAGAACAAGGGATCCACTCGCATACGGATAAGATGTGCTGGTAACCCCATGGGATCAGTTTTCACTGATCTACGCTTTTCCCCCCGATTTAGTTGCTGCCTCAACTTCTTTGCAGGATCAAGCTAGAAAGAAAGCCGGTAAATCTGGAAGCACCAGCATGGCCCAGAAGGTCATGGTATGCAGAGATCGTAAAGATGGCAGTGGAGGGCCCTTGGCCTCTCCCACTAAGACCAGACCTGCTATCGCAGGGGGTGATATTCCATCCTACTTTATGAGCGCAAAATTTAACAGCTTGCCTATTGAAACCCACATTCTGAAGAAGCGTGGGCTTTCCAGGTCTGCTATCACAACTTTAATTAATGCAAGGAAACCAGTTTCCAGAGCTGTATATTATAGAGTTTGGAAAGCTTACGCTTCCTGGTGTGAATCCAAGGGTTGGCAACCTCGGAGATATATTATAGGCAGAACCCTTGCCTTTCTACAATTGAGCATAGAGATAAAGTTGGCCCTAAGTACTATTAAGCCTAATATTAATTAATTTAAAGGTTTTTTTGAATGGGATTGGTATAAATACAATCTGATCATGATTGTATTGATATTTTCATTTGTCCTGATTAGAATATTATTCTGCGGGGGGGCGCATGCGCGGCGCGATGCGGGACGGACGTGTCTGAGCTCAGCTCCGTCTGACCCGGTCTGCCAAGCCGGATTTCCCAGGGCCTTTCGCCTCGTTTCTGGCTGAAAATCACCCAGCACCCCTGCGGAATATACCTGCACATGCCCAACCACAAAAAACGGAGGATTAAGCACTCTAAACACTCCGCAAGCCCTCTTCACATCATGGAGAAATCCCAGGCTAGAAAGTCTCAAGATGGCGCCGGTGCCTCCGTGACTACAGGCCTCCCCGCGCTGTCTCAGCACACCACCCACAGTGAGTACTCCTCTCCTCTCTCTAAGGCTGACCTAGACAATAGCCTCACAGCCATATATGAGAAACTCGCTGACAAAATACAGCAGGAACTGCATAAAACAACCAGCGCTCTCACACATGAGATTGCAAACATAGGCAGCCGCACCGACATACTGGAAACCAAACATGACGAACTTTCTCTCTCCCACAATGACCTCAGAAAAGATTATGAATCCCTGGCCGACAGCTTTGCGTTTATGCAAGCTCAAATGGAAGATTTGGACAATAGAAACAGACGCAATAACATCAGAGTCCGCGGTATTCCAGAGTCGGTTACCGACCTCGCACCAAACATCTCTAAGCTCTTCCAAAATTTACTGTCAGATAAGCAAATCTCGATTTTTACCTATGACAGAATTCACAGAGCCCTTCGTCCCAAACCAACACCTGACAAACCTCCACGTGACATTATCATGTGTATGAAGGACTTTTTACTAAAAGAAGAAATTATGCGTGCCTCACGAAATACCCCAAACATTGTGTTTGAGGGCCACAGGATCCAGATCTACCCAGATATATCCCCAGCCACTCTAGATAGGAGACGCAGGATGAAAGAGGTCACTTCCATTCTACAAACAGCTAGAATCAGATATCGCTGGGGTTTCCCCTTTAAATTGTCAATAATACATAATGGCTCAACCTACACGGTCTACAACATAATTGAAGGCAAAGAACTCCTGGTTAAGCTGGGCCTTCTTG
This sequence comes from Lithobates pipiens, assembly GCF_037356315.1. Taxonomy (NCBI): domain Eukaryota; kingdom Metazoa; phylum Chordata; class Amphibia; order Anura; family Ranidae; genus Lithobates; species Lithobates pipiens. Next base: position 348,704,705 of record NW_027507903.1, read on the forward strand.
ACCCCGAGCCTCCTGCCAGACCTATCTCTACCCCGCGCTCTTCGCCGATCTGGTCAACACCAGCTTCAAGACGTCCCCAGAGGAGTCAAGTAAGATGGCGACAATCTCCTCAGAACTAACATTTTTCCTCATCTGAGTGCCGCCTGCCTCATCGCCTCCCCCATGGTCACCTCTAGATCTCCAATCAAGTTCTCTGAGACTCCCCACTGTCCGTTACTTACACCATCGTATCTAAAGGATATGGACTCTGATATGGACTCTGATCCTCCCCCCCCTTTTTTCCCCCCCCCCTTTTTTTTTTTTTTAAGACAAATACAGTTGATCTGATTCAGCATTATTGTGTCCCTCTATAATGGTTATACATATTGATCCTGGTTTGATCTTGCCGTATAGACTTCTTTTTTTTCTGCTTTTTTTGTTGCTATCTTTTCTTTTCCTTCTTTTTTTGGACTGTTTGATTTTCTTTTTTGGTGGGATGGACCGAGGGTCTGGTGGTGGGCAGGGTCGAGCCCCTCTTCGTTTTTTTGTCCCTCTCCCCCTCTCCTCTGCTCCTCCCATATATGTCTTCGTGACATGTGGTAATAGCAGAATTGATAGCGATGCGGGATGAGAGGGAGGGGTTTGGGAGACATGTTTTGTAATGGCATTACACTTTTCTTTTTTTTTCTATGTGCTTGGCTTATCCGCCGTCGCTGGTTTGTCCCCACATCCGACCCGGTGCATGACGCCCCCTCTTTTTCGTAGGGTGTGCCTCGTGGACACTGTGGGACGGGTTTTGGACATATTTGTCCTTCAAATTCTACTGTTGGATCATCTGGCCTTTTGCCACATGACCCCCTTTTTGATTTCGAATATTCCAGTTTTTGTTCTATTTTGTTATTTGGCCAGTTTGGCCCAGTTTAAAAAATGCATAATTATTATGATTGTTTACTCTATTTTGGTATTATGGTACAATTTTTACTTTACTTATGTGATACCTCATGACTGCATCTCATATCCCACTATCCATATCATACTCACCAGATTCATTATTTCCACCTCTTCCCTAGATGTGGGCTTTCATTACGTTTCATTCTCCCCCTCTATACTCCCACGTACCTTCTCTCAACGGGGATTTGTCTCCCATCTCGTCACCACTATCGATAACATTCCTCTAACATATCGCACTCAAATCTCTCCTAATGGGCCTTAGAGTACTCTCTCACAACGTTCAAGGCTTCAATTCCCCTCACAAACGCAAAAAAGCCTTCCAACATTATAAAAGACTGAAGGCAGACATTATCCTCATGCAGGAAACACATTTTTCAGCCACAAACCACCCAAAATTTTTTGATAAATCTTACAGCCAAATTTATTTTACCACATTCCACAACAAAACTAGAGGGGTTGCCGTTTTTGTCCGCAACTCTATTATTTTTGATATCCAAAACATCTACAAAGACGAAGACAGCCGCTTCATCATCATTAAGGGCACCATCAACAATCGCCATATCACTATTTCTTCACTTTACGCACCCAATGAATCCCACCACGCTTTTTACTCCAAATTTTTTGATACCCTGGAAAAATTTAATTCCCCACACTTGATTATAGCAGGAGACTTCAATCTAACGGCTCATCCAGCTTTAGATAGAAGTAATGCAACACCATCCTCTAAAACCTTTTATAAATTTATGAACAGAACTCTCAACAGCCTACAATTGATAGACTCTTGGAGGGCACACAACATCGGTATTAGGGAATACACTCATTATTCCTACCCTCACAATTGTTATGCCCGACTAGATTACTTATACTGCACACCCATCCTACTCGCTAATTCATCCGAAGCACTTATTCACTCCTGCCCATGGTCAGATCATAACATAGTCTCGATCGATTTCACCCACATAGGACTACCTCCAACCCCTTTTAATTGGCGTTTAAATGACTCTCTACTAACAGACCCCTCTATTATCCAAAAGGTTTCTACCCATATCGATAATTACTTTCTAGATAACTCTACAGATGACGTATCTCCCACGACCCTTTGGTCTGCGCATAAGGCAGTCTTAAGAGGCCACCTCATTCATATAGCGGCTACCAAGAATAAGGAGAGACTTGCTACAATTAAAGACCTTACTAGGGATCTGGATTTGCTATACCAAAAAATACACTTTTCTCCATCTCAAGAAATTAACTCTCAGATTCAGGAAAAACGCCAACAACTTGACACTATATTATCTGCAAACACGGAAAAGGCACTTAGATATTCCAAAGCTAAATTCCTACTACATGGCAACTCCGCATCAACGATGTTCGCACGAAAACTCAAACAAGAAATTAACCCGCCACATTTATATAAGTTGCGAGACAACAATGGCAACATTGTTACTCACCCCCAGGAGGTTATGGAAATCTTCACAGCCTTCTATAAAAATCTTCTCTCTGACCCTAACCCCCATCCTCAAACCCCACCGCTTAATTGGATAAACAACCTACATCTCCCATCCCTCTCGAATGACCAAATTAATTCTTTGAAAGTCCCATTCACGATTCCTGAAACCATAAAAGTCATTAAATCTCTTAAAACCTCCACCGCCCCAGGCCCGGATGGCTACACATCCTCCTACTATAAAAAATTCACTCCCCTCCTGGCTCCCAAATTAACTAATCTTTTCAATCATATTCTTCAAGGTAACCAGTTCCCCGAGGAAATGCTCCTGGCCAATATGTCCTTAATCCCCAAGCCACATAAAGACCACTCCCTTCCACAAAATTTCCGTCCAATATCTGTTTTAAATAATGATCTAAAAATATTTGGCAGATTGTTGGCAGATAGACTTGCAGCAGTAATTCACAATCTAATTCACATAGACCAGACTGGATTCATTCCTAATCGTCAAATAGTTGATAATATTAGACTTGTCACCAATATTATACAAGACGCTAATCTGCATGCCAAACCAGTCTGTCTTCTTAGTCTCGATATTCATAAGGCTTTCGACAGTGTTGATTGGTCATACCTTAATCTTCTTCTTCCCAAATTCGGCATCCCTGACAAATTCCTTCATGGCTTTAATGCCCTTTATCATTCCCCACACACTAGGATCAAAATACCTGGCATAAATTCAAAATTTTTCCCTCTTAGCAGAGGCACTAGACAAGGCTGCCCTCTATCCCCCCTCTTATTCGCCTTAGCCATAGAACCCCTAGCTCAAGCACTAAGGAATAACATCAATATTAAAGGGTATACCAAGGGTCCCCATGACTTTAAGTTGAGTTTATATGCTGACGATGCTCTAATATTTCTATCCGACCCTCTTATTTCTATACCTAATCTTCTCAATGAACTTAAAGTCTTCCAAAGGCTCTCGGGTTTAAGTATTAACATCAGCAAATGCTCAGCCCTTCCCATTAATATTCCCCAAAACATACTAAATATCCTACACTCAAATTTCCCATTCACCTGGACCACAAGCTCATTTAGATACCTTGGCATTCACATATCCCCCTCTTTCAAATCCTTTATAAGGTTAACTACCCCCCTTTATTTTCCCACATAAGTGCCCTACTAGATAAATGGTCCTCTTATCATATCTCCTTTTTGGGTAGAATCTGTGCCATTAAGATGTCCATAGTTCCTAAACTTTTATACTATTTTAGGGCCCTCCATATAAACGTCCCCAAAACTAGAATTCTAAAGCTTCAAAGAGAAATAAACAAATTTATTTGGGCTAATAAAAAACCCAGATGTAGTAACTCCCTCATGCACAGGCCGCAAAATTTAGGAGGTCTCGGTCTCCCAAACATCTGGCACTATTTCCTCGCATCCAAGCTCTCCCAAATTTCTCAATGGCATGCCCCTATATATAACATCCCATGGAAAACATTTGAATCCTCTTCTATCCTTCCTCTATACTTACAAGGCCTTTTATGGTCGAATCACAGCAATTTTCGTACTTTAAACAAGGCTAACATGATAGTTGCACAACTTTTCCAAATTTGGACAAAGATCAAGGATACATTTAACCTTGCATCTACCATTTCCCCACTAACCACATTCCTCGGTGATAGGAGATTTTCTCTTTCTTTAGATGTCTATAATCAATATGCTTTATGGTCTAAATACAAACTTTCTACACTGGGCTCCTTTATCTATAAATCTTCTTTCCCTACATTTAACTCACTTCAAATCAAGCACGACCTCCCCCCTACGGAACTCACACGTTATGACCGAATAAAACAATTCTTTGATCTTCACTACACCTTACAACCCCTCTCTTCAGAAACACTCTTTGAACACATTTGTTTGCACTCCTCTAGAGACAGAGGTCTCATCTCACTACTCTATAACCTGTTAAACTCCTCCTCCACCCCGGAAAAATCTGCCCCAATGTTACACTGGGAGGAGGAGCTTGACTGTTCTTTCACCCCAGAACTTTGGAGCGAGATGACTGACAATCTCCGGAAAAGTAATAAAGCAATTGCCTTTAGAGAAACCCCTCTCAAACTATTTTCAAGATGGTACATGACCCCTTCCAAAATTCACTCCTTTTATCCCGAAACTTCCCCTAATTGCTTCAGGGGCTGCACAGAACCAGGCACATATACTCATATTTTCTGGAGTTGCCCTCAACTTCAACCCATATGGCAAGCAGCCATCACCAGATTTGAGCTATCCTCAAAGCACAAAGTCTCCCTTACACCACAAGTATGCATATTGTATGCCAATCTCCCTAACACTCCTACCCCTTGCACGAGACTGTTTCACTCCCTCATTAGCTCGATACAATGGATGATTGCTTTAAACTGGAGAACTAATACCCTTCTCTGGTCGCAAGTTTTGAACCGTATGGAAATGCTCAAACTATCAGAAAGAATTCACCATACTTTATATGACAGTATGCACATCTTCAACAACAAATGGTTATACTGGTCCCTACCTTGATCACATTCTGGTACCCCCACTCGAAATCTCTCTTCTCTCTTTATGTCCTGTACATAAAATTGTAATTCTATTATCTGTATCACTTTTCCCATCCCCTCTAATTTCTGTACCACCCTCACATTATGTAAACCCTAGCTTGTATTATCATCTACGCTTTATGCTATATCTTTACCGAAAATTATCTTTTTATGCATTTTATTTGTATTTTCTAACTGACAAATAAAGCTTTTGTAAACATAGAATATTATTCTGCTCGATTTGCACTATTTTATTATTGCCATCACCATGCATGGACGTTCTGGCTTCGTGCCCGTCCTTAATGGGATATGCCTGGGCTTTCGGTCTCCATGTTCATGTGCTGACGTCACCGCGTACTAAGTTTCAGTGGACTGGTGCCGGCTGGCTATTTTGCTGTTTCTCTTCATATTTTTGTAAGTGTATCTTGTTTTTATCTAATTAAAATATATATCAGACGGTATCACACTATGGTGAGTCCCCTTGTTTTTTGAGTCATACTAACTAGAGCTGCAACTAACGATTAATTTGTCTGTCGACTAATCTATCGATTATTTTTTCGATTAGTCAACGACTATCCGATTATTTTTTTATTTATTTTTTAATGAATCTAGTGTGTTCTTTTTGTGATTAGATAATAATCCTTTGGATAACTTTACAAAAAAATGATACGTACAACTTCTAAATATAATATTTCAACTTTTATTACATTTTTTCCAAAAAGTACTTCAATGTGGTAAAGTTTTTACAGTATAAAAAAGTGCCAAAAATAAAATGTAAACAACACTTTAGCATCAGGCACGAATAATGGTTATGCCATTGCCATTAATTCAGAGCCTGAAGCATTAAAAAAAATGCCATATAAAATGCTACAAAAGCACTGCTGCTCTGCACTGCTGCTCATGCTCAACACTGTGTAGTGTGTACAAAACACATGAAAGACATAATATACCAAAATAAAGTGCCCAAAAATAAAAAGGTAATGCTTTAGGGCATGAGGCATGAAAATTCCATATAAATTCTGCCTAACACTTTGCAAAAGATGCATTCTGAAGGCATTGTGTGTTACCTTACTACTCAACCACACATAATGCCTTCAGAATGCATCTTTTGCAAAGTGTTAGGCAGAATTTATATGGCATTATGCCTCTTGACCTAAAGTGTTATTGTTTAACACCACAAAAATGCTGGTCAACATACAATAACACTATGTATTGTAATCATCTTTGATTGAATGAAATACATAGTGTTATTGTAGAGAGTGCTGATTGAGCAGTATTTATGTGTCGTGTTAGGCCGCGTACACACGCGCGGACTGTTCGCCCAACCTTGTCCGCTGAACAGTGTTTGGGCGGACAGTCCGCTCGTGTGTGGGGCTTCAGCGGACAGTTTCAGCGGACAGTTGGCCGAACAAGGTCTTACGGAAATTCCGAAAAACTGTCCGCTGAAACAAGGTTTCAGCGGACTGTTCGCTCGTGTGTAGGCTTGTTCGGCCAACTAAGTCTCGCGCATGCTCAGAAAGGATTTCCACGTCGGAAGGTTGCATTGTAGTGTATAGGACGTCGTATTTTTCGTCCCGTCGTACGTGCCGTTCACGTCATCGCGCACGGTTTCAGCAAACTGTTCGTCCGTCGTGTGTGGCCATGTCCGTCCATGCTAAGTTTGAGCGGACTGTTCGCTCAAACTGTTGGACGGACAAAGTTGGGCCAACAGTCCGCGCGTGTGTACGTGGCCTTACTTTAATTCTAATGCAAAACATACCTGAGGAGGTAACATAGTTTTCAAGAAGGAGGCGGAGGCATATCCACAAAAGCACTGCTGCTCGTGTCTGAACTGCTGCTCAACACTGTGTTTGCAAAAAAAACACAAGTGGCAAAAAATACAAGGTAACGCTTTAGGGCATGAGGCATGAAAATGCCATATAAATTCTGCCTAACACTTTGCAAAAGATGCATTCAGAAGGCATTGTGCAACAATGTGTGGTACTAACTAACCTTACTACTCAACCGCACATAATGCCTTCAGATCAGAATGACATATTTTGCAAAGTGTTAGGCAGAATTTATATGGCATTATGCCTCTTGACCAAAAGTGTTGTTGTTTAACACCACAAAAATGCTGGTCAACATACAATAACACTATGTAATTGTAATCATTGATGATTGAATACATAGTGTTATTGTAGAGTCAGAGTGCTGATTGAGCAGTATTTTTGTGGTGTGTTACTTTAATTGTAATGTAAAACATACCTGAGGAGGTAACATAGTTTTCAAGAAGGAGCCATATCCAACAAAAGCACTGCTGCTCTGAGTCTGAAGTCTGAACTGCTGCTCAACACTGTGCAAAAACACAAGTTCCCAAAAATAAAACGTAACGCTTTAGGGCATGAGGCATGAAAATGCCATATAAATTCTGCCTAACACTTTGCAAAAGATGAATTCAGAAGGCATTGTGCTGGGTAACCTTACCTTACTACTCCTCAACCAGACATGCCTTCAGAATGCATCTTTTGCAAAGTGTTAGGCAGAATTTATATGGCATTATGCCTCTTGACCTAAAGTGTTGTTTAACACCACAAAAATGCTGGTCAACATACAATAACACTATGTAATTGTAATCATTGATGATTGAATATATAGTGTTATTGTAGAGTCAGAGTGCTGATTGAGCAGTATTTTTGTGGTGTGTTACTTTTAATTGTAATGTAAAACATACCTGAGGAGGTAATAGTTTTCAAGGAAGGAAGCAAGGAGGAACCAAGCCCACCAAAAGCACTGCGGCTGTGCAAAAATATGGCCAATACAACACTGAAGGCAGCCATGAGCCATCTCAACATAAATACACTAATACAGCCCAACAAGAACACAACACAGTCATGACAAGTGCAAAAGGTTGGGGGCCTGTGTTACTTCCTCCATTACAATGCTATATTTTAGCATTGCAATGGAGGAAGGTTAGCATATCAACATGCTCTGATGTTAGGCTTGCTCTTTTTTTAGTCACAATGTTGCCAGCAACTGAGAAAAGCCTTTCAGATGGGGTTGATGTTGCAGGCACAGACAAGTAACTCTTTGCCAGCATGGCCAAGATGGGAAACCTCTTTTCATTTTCCTTCCACCATTTCAGCGGATTTTCTTCCTTTAGAATAGCCTGCTCACTGAAATACATGTGTATCTCATTCCGCACAACTTCACTGTGGGTTTCTTGATCTTGGATGTGACCAGTGTCATCCTCGCCATTACTGTGGTGGTCATCTGAATCTGAAGAACCGAGCAAAGTGTCTAACAGAGACACTTGCCTCTTCTCAGAAAATTTCATGTCTGCACTGGTTGACCGTTGTTCCTCACATCGATGTTGCGTTTGCTCTTCCTCGTATCTTCTTTTCACTTCAAGAGCAAGAGCTTGGACCTTGAGGTGAACTTTTAAACTGTCCTCTGCTGGCAGGAATTTTAGTTTGCGGAATCTGGGGTCCAGGGCTGCTGCAATAAGACATATATTTTCTCCACCATCATCTCTGAATTTCGTTTCCCGCTCCCATCTTGATGTCATCTCCTGTGCAGCAACACTTTGGAAAGCTTTCACTGCTGCTGTCTCGCAAATTGTGCTCTGTATGGATTTCTGGAGGCCCTTTACCAGAGGAGGTAGAGCAGAAGCAGTCACATAGGACTCTCCACTCAAGAAAACAGTAGCACACTCAAATGGCTTCAGGACTTGTTCCACTTCCTCAAGTAAGCTCCACTGATCATGTTTTAAATCTAGGAAGCGCTTCCCTCGTGGTGTGACATCAGGATCGGAAAGAGTTGCAGTCACAGGCCACCTCTGTTCAAGCAGGCGGCTGATCATGTGTAAAGTACTGTTCCATCTTACGGATACATCATTTATTAGTGTGTGCTCAGGGGTACCCATTTGTTGCTGCTTTGCTTTAAGCTTTGTAGTGGCCAGCTCACTTTTTTTAAAATGTTCCACAAGGCACTTTGCAGCCCTCAGGGTCTTGCTGATCTGGGGATCCCTCAGGGCATGGTTGACAACTAACTGCAATGTATGACCAGCACACCTGAGAGAAGAGATGCCATGCTTTTCTTCCAAAATACGCAGAGCAGCGACAACATTTGCAGCGTTATCATGGACAACTACATTTACATTGGCCATGGATATCTCAAACTTTTCAGCTGCTTTTTCCACCCAGTTAGCAATGTTTTCAGCTGTGTGCCGATCTTCAAGTGGCATAGTGGTCAGATTGTACGATGTAAGATTCCAGTCTTCATTGATGAAGTGGCATGTGACACCCAAGTATGCCTCTGTGGCAATGCTAGTCCATGCGTCTGTGGTGAGAGCTATTTTTGATTTCACATCTTTGAGTAATGCTTTCAATCTTTCAAAATTCTCCTCATATTTCTTCTCCATCAGCTTAGTGAAATGGGACCTGGAGGGAATTGTGTATCCTGGGTAAAACGTGTTGATCATCTCACGAAATCCTTGACCGTCTACAATGGAAATTGGTCTCATATCTTTTACAATCATGTTGAGTATGCTATTGGTATATGCAACGGCCATTTGGGGTGAGCAAACAGTGACATCCTTTTTATGGAAGAAGAACTCCTGTACACAGCTTTGCCTCTTCCTGAGAAAAAAAAAAAAAAAAGACACAATAATAATTAACATTTAGGAACCTGAACCAAGTTTAACCAACATGAATGCTCAATGCTGCTTTTAATGTACTTGTACTGCATATTTAAAAGAGGGCACGGGTAGTGTAGTAAATGTCTGTCTGCAATTAAATTAATATTATATTGTTGCTGCTCTGTGTATTGGAAGAAAAGCATGGCATCTCTTCTCTCAGGTCATACATTGCAGGAAGTTGTCAAACCATGCCCTGAGGGATCCCCAGATCAGCAAGACCTTGTGAATGTGAAACATTAAAAAAAAACATGAGATGGCCACTAAAAAGAAATTAGCAAAGCAGCACAGCAACAAATACCCCTGGCCCCTGAGCATGCACTAATAATGATGTATCTTACTTACTAGCAGTAGCAGCATGAGCAATAATATATTAATAAATATTGACCACAAATTACTCCCAAAATGAACAAAATACTAGTAAGTAAGTACTTACAAAGATGGCTCGTCCGTTTGAGGCCGTAGTGCGCCAGGATGTTTTCTTCTGAGGTGCTCGTGCATCGCAGTAGTGCTGCCGTGGTACGCCAGTTCGGTTTTACAGAGGGAACAAAGGACCATTTTATCTGGCCTCTGTTTAAAGAATTCCCATACCTTTGAAAGTCGTGGTCTGGATTTTCGTGCTGCACCGGAACTTTTTTCCCCATTCCCGGGAGTGGGAGTGGGAGCAGGAGCAGCAGCTGCCGCCGCCATTACCGCCATTTACCCGCGAGATGACACGTGCGTGACGCGTCGACGCCATTTACGCACGTCGACGAATTTTCTTAGTCGACGTAGTCGATTACGTCGACGCGTCGTGGCAGCTCTAATACTAACATTCTTTGGAGCCTCCTGGTTTGGATGAGATTGATCAGTTGCTAGTCATCTGGCAGACCCTCTGGAGATTGCTGCCCATTTAGGACACGGTTTTGAGATTGGAAAATTCCAGTGCCCCCTGCAATAGAGGCCTAGTCCGGGTTGCCAATTACAAGCTGACTTAGCTTGTTAGCTGGTAAGCGTGCACTTAACCTGTTGTCACACCTCGGATCGGTGGTGGATTGTTCACCGAATATTTTTTGGGGATATACTTTTCACTGTCGTCTTATTTGGACATGCTCTATTTATATGGATTATTCACATTCATTAACCACTATTTATTCAATATATGGATTGATACAGTAGTAATCATATTCTCTGTATTAACTTATTTTGTTTAGTATATATTGGGAGTTCATCTATCTCTTTCACTCAGCGCTGCTACATTTTGTCTTGTCCTATTTTTGTGTGTATCTCACTTTTAGTGGCTGCTTTTTTACTTTATTTTATTTGGTTTAGCGCAGTATTTTCACTGTTTCCAAGTCTCAGCCTTATCGGTTTTATTTCAAAGACTGCTTGCTATGCATTCTTTAGTCTGGGGTTTTATGCAAGGGGTGATGCAACATCTCCAGAATTTGACCCTTCCTGACTAATGACACCACAAAGCAACTCATTCACTCCTTGATTATTTCCCGCCTTGACTACTGCAACTCTCTCCTTAATGGCCTACCCTTAAGCAGGCTATCCCCCCTTCAGTCTATTATGAATCCTGCTGCTAGACTAATACACCTCACTAATCGTTCCGTGACTGCTGCCCCTCTCTGCCAATCACTTCACTGGCTTCCCCTACCCCACCATGTAAAATTCAAAATGCTAACCATAACATACAAAGCCATCCACAACATCGACCCCATCACCACCCTCATCTGCAGATATCGCCCAAATCATCCCCTCCGCTCCTCCCAGGACCTCCTGCTTTCTAGCTCCCTTGTTACCTCCTCTCATGCTCGCCTTCAAGACTTCTCCAGAGCCTCTCTCATCCTCTGGAACTCCCTTCCCCAGTCTGTCTGGTCAGCCCCTACCCTGTCCACCTTTAGGAGTTCCCTGAAAACTCATTTATTCAGGGAAGCCTATCCTACACTCACCTAACTGTCCCAGAGCCACCCCCATCAAATCATTCTCTGCAGCTATTACCTTTTGTACCACCACCCCCTCCCTTTAGAATGTAAGCTGAACTAGCAGGGCCCTCCTGTACCTTTTGTATTGAACTGTAATTATGTTGTCCCCCCTATACATTGTAAAGTGCTGCATAAACTGTTGGCACTATATAAATTGTGTATAATAATAATAATAATAAAAATAATAATGATGATTAATCCTCCAGTTAAATCACCTTTAACCCCTTAGGACTTGAATTTAGTTTTGTCAGTGTTACAAAAACTGCCATTTCAACCATTACAACATGTTCCCTTAGTCCTTTTGACTAGGAAGCTGATACTTTTGGTTGCTATATGCTCAGCAAGGAGGGTTTCAGAATTGGCTGCTCTTTCTTGCAAAGAGCCATATTTGATTGTTCATGAGGACAGAGTGGTGTTACACCCTCATCCAGGCTTTTTGCCAAAAGTGGTTTAAGGCTTTCATCTGAATGAAGATATTGTCCTGCCATAGTTTTTCCCAAAACCATGTTCCAGGGAAGAAAAATCACTACATTGTCTTGATGTAATGAGAGCAGTGAAAATCTATATAAAGTAAACTGCTCAGATTCGTAAGACTGATGTCTTATTTATTCTGCCAGAAGGTTCTAAAAAAGGTAAGGCAGCGTCAAAATCCACAGTTGCTAAGTGGATTTGGCAAGTTATAATTCAAACTTATGATTTAAGGGGTAAGATTCCCCCCTATTCAAGTCTTCTATAGAGGAAGAGATAATGTCAGGGTGCAGGGTGAGTGTCCTCTATAGAGGAGGAGACAATGTCAGTGTGAAGGGTGAGTGTCCCATATAGAGGAGGAGAAAATGTCCGTGTGAAGGGTGAGTGTCTCCTATAGAGGAGAATACAATGTCATTGTGCAGGTTGAGTGTCCTCTATAGAGGAGGAGACAGTGTCCGTGTGAGTGTCCCCTATATAGGAGAAAATGTCAGTGTCCCCTATAGTGGAGGAGACAATGTCAGCGTGAAGGGTGAGTGCCCCCTATAGAGGAGGAGACAATGTCAGTGTGCAGGGTGAGTGTCCCCTATAGAAGAGGAAACAATGGCAGTGTGAAGGGTGAGTGCCCCCTATAGAGGAGGAGACAATGTCAGTGTGAAAGGTGAGTGTCCCCTATAGAGGAAGAGACAATGTCAGTGTGAAGGGTGAGTGCCCCCTATAGAGGAGGAGACAATGTCAGTGTGAAGGGTAAGTGTCCCCTATAGAAGAGTAGACAATGTCAGTGTGCAGAGTGAGTGTCCTCTATTGAGAAGGAGACAATGTCAATGTGCAGGGTGAGTGTCCCCCTATAGAGGAGGCAATGTCAGTGTGAAGGGTGAGTGGCCCCTATAGAGGAAGAGACAATGTCAAGGTGCATGATGAGTGTCCCCTGTAGAAGAGGAGACAATATCAGTGTGCATGGTAAGTGTCACCTATAGAGGAGGAGACAATATCAGTGCGCAGGGCGCATGCCACATATAGAGGAGGAGACCATGTCAGTGTGCAGGGTGAGTGTCCCCTATAGAGGAGGAGACATTATCAGGGTGTAGGGTGAGTGCCCTCTATAGAGGAGGAGACCATGTCAGTGTGCATGGTTAGTGTCACCTATAGAGGAGGAGACAAGATCAGTGCGCATGTCACATATAGAGGAGGAGACCATGTCAGTGTGCAGGGTGAGTGTCCCCTATAGAGGAGGAGACATTATCAGGGTGTAGGGTGAGTGTCCTCTATAGAGGAGGAGACCATGTCAGTGTGCATGGTTAGTGTCCCCTATACAGGAGGAGATCATGTCAGTGTGCAGGGTGAGCGTCCCCTATAGAAGAGGAGACAATATCAGTGTGCAGGGTGAGTGTCCCCTATAGAGGAGGAGACAATGTCAGCGTGCAGGGTTAGTGTCCCCTATACAGGAGGAGACCATGTCAATGTGCAGGGTGAGTATCCCCTATAGAAGTGGAGACAATATCAGTGTGCAAGGTGAATGTCCCCTATAGAGGAAACAATGTCAGTGTGAAGGGTGGGTGTCCCCTATAGAGGAGGATACAATGTCAGTGTAAAGGGTGAATGTCCCCTATAGAGGAGAAGACAATGTCATTGTGCAGGGTGAATGTCCTCTATAAAGGAGGAGACAATGTCTGTGTGAAGGGTGAGTGTCCCCTATAGAGGAGGAGACAATGTTATAATAAAGGGTGAATGTCCCCTATAGAGGAGGAAACAATGTCAGTGTGCAGGGTGAGTGTCCCCTATAGAAAAGGAGACAATGTTGGTGTGAAGGGTGAATGTCCCCTATTAGAGGAAGAGACAATGTCAATGTGAAGGGTGAGTGTCCCCTCTAGAGGAAGAGACAATGTGCAAGGTTAGTGTCCCCTATACAGGAGTAGACAATGTCAGTGTGCAGAATGAGTGTCCTCTATTGAGGAGGAGACAATGTCAATGTGCAGGGTGAGTGTCCCCCTATAGAGGAGGCAATGTCAGTGTGAAGGGTGAGTGTCCACTATAGAGGAAGAGACAATGTCAGTGTGCAGGGTAATGTCCCCTGTAGAAGAGGAGACAATATCAGTGTGCATGGTGAGTGTCCCCTATAGAGGAAACAATGTCAGTGTGAAGGGTGAGTGTCCCCTATAGAGGAAGATATAGAAGTGCTGGGCAGCCGCTCATGCTAGCCCTTAAGCAGTGTGAAGGGTGACTGTCCTCTATAGAGGAGGAGACAATGTCCGTGTGAAGGGTGAGTGTCCCCTATAGAGGAGGAGACAATGTCAGTGTGCAGGGTGAGTGTCCCCTATAGAAGAGGAGACAATTTCAGTGTGAAGGGTGAGTGTTCCCTATAGAGGAGGAGACAATGTCGGTGTGAAGGGTGAGTGTCCCCTATAGAGGAAGAAACAATGTCAGTGTGAAGTCTCCCCTATAGAAGAGTAGACAATGTCTGTGTGCAGAGTGAGTGTCCTCTATTGAGGAGGAGACGAGTGTCCTCCTATAGAGGAGGCAATGTCCGTGTGAAGGGTGAGTGTCCCCTATAGAGGAGGAGACAATGTCAGTGTGCAGGGTAAGTGTCCCCCATAGAAGAGGAGACAATATCAGTGTGCATGGTGAGTGTCCCCTATAGAGGAGACAATGTCAGTGTGCAGGGTGAGTGTCCCCTATAGAGGAGGAGACAATGTCAGTGTGCAGGGTGAGTGTCCCCTATAGAAGAGGAGACGATGTCAGCAAGGTAAGGGTTACCCATAGAAGGATAAAAAATGCCAGAGCTGGGTGAGTGTCCCCTGTGTAAGTAGACACAATAACACAGCGCAAGTTAGGTGTCACCTATAGAAGAAGAGGTAAAGTCACAGAACAGAGTGAGTGTCCTCTGTGTAAGAAGAGACAATGTCACAATGCAGGATAAGCGTCTCCCATAAAAGTAGATTAGGGGGTATCTGGAAGATGTGATTTAGAGTAGGGGGTATCTTGGAGGTGTGATTAGAGTAGGGGGTATCTGGGAGGTGTAATTAGAGAAGGGGGTATCTGGGGGCATGATCAGGGTCGGGTATCTGGGGGGTGTGATTGGGATTGGGTTATCTGGGGGGTGTGATTGGGATTGGGTTATCTGGGGGGTATGATCAAAGTGGGGGGTATCTGAGGGGTGTGATCAGAGTGAGGGGTATCTGGGAGGTGTAATTAGAGAAGGGGGTATCTGGGGGTATGATCAGGGTCGGGTATCTGGGGGGTGTGATTGGGATTGGGTTATCTGGGGGGTGTGATTGGGATTGGGTTATCTGGGGGGTATGATCAAAGTGGGGGGTATCTGAGGGGTGTGATCAGAGTGAGGGGTATCTGGGAGGTGTAATTAGAGTGGGGGGTATCTATGGGCATGATCAAGGTGGGGTATCTGGGGGTGTGATTAGGATGGGGTTATCTGGGGGTTGTGATCAGAGTGGGGGGTATCTGAGGGGTGTGATCAGAGTGGGGGGTATTTGAGGGCTATGATCGGGGTGGAGTATTATATCATACCCCTAGATCATACCCCCCAGTATGATCAGGGTGGGGATATCTGAGGGGGTGTGATCAGAGTGTGGGCATCTGAGGGTTGTGATCAGAGTGGGGGTGACTGTGGGGAGTGAACAGAGTGGGGTGACTGAGGGGTGTGATAAGAGTGGGGTGTGATCAGAGTGGGGGTGTCTGAAGGGTGTGATCAGAGTGGGGGCAATGATCAGGGTATAAATCGCCCTGCCCCTGGCGCTGACAATTCACACTATGCCACTAAAGGAGAGACAATGAGTGGCTCTCATAGAAGAAGTGACAATGTCACACAGCAAGGTAAGTGTGTCCTATGTAGGCAGGGATAATGTCACTGAGCAGGGTGCAATTCTCCTATGGAGGAAATAACAATGACACAGAGCAGGGTGAGTGTACCCTATCTAAGGAGCAACAATGTCACACTGTATGGTGTCACACAGCATGGTATCTTCTATAGAGTAAGAGACAATGTCACCGAGCAGGGTGGGTGTCCACTGTGTAAGGAGGAACAATATCACAGTGCATGGTGTCTTCTATAGAGGAGGAGACAATGTCAGTGTGAAGGGTGAGTGTCCCCTATAGAGGAGGAGACAATGTCAGTGTGAAGGGTGAGTGTCCCCTATAGAGGAGGAGACAGTGTCAGTGTGAAGAGTGAGGGTCACCTATAGAGGAGGAGACAATGTCTGTGTGAAGGGTGCATGCCCCCTATAGAGGAAGAGGCAATGTCAGTGTGCAGGGTGAGTGTCCCCTATAGAGAAGGAGACAGTGTCAGTGTGAAGGGTGAGTGTCCCCTATAGAGAAGGAGACAGTGTCAGTGTGAATGGTGAGTGTCCCTTATAGAGGACGAGACAAGGTCAGCATGAAGGGTGAGTGTTTCTGTCAGTGGAGGTGTGTATAGGACTGTGCAATATCAGTGGAGGTGTGTATAGGAGTGTGTCTCTCTCAGTGGAGGTGTGTATAGGATTGTGTCTCTCTCAGTGGAGGTGTGTATAGCACTGTGTCTCTCTCAGTGGAGGTGTGTATAGGACTGTGTAATGTCAGTGGAGGTGTGTATAGGACTGTGTCTCTGTCAGTGGAGGTGTGTATAGGACTGTGTCTCTGTCAGTGGAGGTGTGTATAGGACTGTGTAATGTCAGTGGAGGTGTGTATAGGATTGTGTCTCTCTCAGTTGAGGTGTGTATAGGACTGTGTAATGTCAGTGGAGGTGCATATAGGACTGTGCCTCTCTCAGTGGAGGTGCATATAGGACTGTGTCTCTCTCAGTGGAGGTGTATAAATGACCGTGTCTCTTTCAGTGGAGGTGTATATAGGATCGTGTCTCTCTCAGTGGAGGTCTATATAAGACCATGTCTCTCTCGGTGGATGTCTATATAGGACCGTGTCTCTCTCAGTGGAGGTGTGTATAGGACTGTGTCTCTCTCAGTGGAGGTGTGTATAGGATTGTGCCCCTCTCAGTGGAGGTGTGTATAAGACTGTGTCTCTCTCAGTGGAGGTGTGTATAGGACTGTCTCTCTCAGTGGAGGTGTGTATTTTGCCACGTACACACGAGCGGACTTTTCAACATCCAAAGTCCGGCGGAATGATTCCGTCAGACTATTCGATAGTGTGTGGGTTGCAACGGACTTTTGATTCGCAAAAGTCTGACGGACTTTAGAAAATGGAACATGCTTCAAATTTTTCCGACGGAACTCCGCCGGACCCGGTCCCTTCGAAAAATTCGCTCGTGTGTATGCTATTCCGACGGACTAAAACCGACGCTAGGGCAGCTATTGGCTACTGGCTATGAACTTCCTTATTCGAATCCAGTCGTACGTCATCACGTTCGAATCCGTCGGAGTTTGGTGTGATTGTGTGTGGCCAAGTCCGCTCAGTCGAAAAGTCCGTCAGAACTCTGTCGGAACTCCAGCAGAACTCCGGCAGGACTCCTTCGGAAGTCTGTCGGACATAAGTCCTCTCGTGTGTACGGGGCTTAAGACTGCGTCTCTCTCAGTGGAAGTGTGTATAGGACTGTGTAATGTCAGTGGAGGTGCATATAGGACTGTGTCTCTCTCAGTGGAGGTGTATATAGGATCGTGTCTCTCTCAGTGGAGGTCTATATAGGACCGTGTCTCTCTCAGTGGAGGTCTATATAGGACTGTGTCTCTCTCAGTGGAGGTGTGTATAGGATTGTGCCCCTCTCAATGGAGGTGTGTATAGGATTGTGCCCCTCTCAATGGAGGTGTGTATAGGACTGTGTCTCTCTCAGTGGAGGTGTGTATAAGACTGTGTCTCTCTCAGTGGAGGTGTATATAGGACTGTGTAATGTCAGTGGAGGTGCATATAGGACTGTGTCTCTCTCAGTGGAGGTGTATATAGGATCGTGTCTCTCTCAGTGGAGGTCTATATAGGACTGTGTCTCTCTCAGTGGAGGTGTGTAAAGGATTGTGCCCCTCTCAATGGAGGTGTGTATATGATTGTGCCCCTCTCAATGGAGGTGTGTATATGATTGTGCCCCTCTCAATGGAGGTGTGTATAGGACTGTGTCTCTCTCAGTGGAGGTGTATATAGGACTATGTCTCTCTCAGTGGAAGTGTGTATAGGACTGTCTCTGTCAGTGAAGGTGTGTATAGGACTGTCTCTGTCAGTGAAGGTGTGTATAGGACTGTCTCTGTCAGTGAAGGTGTGTATAGGACTGTCTCTGTCAGTGGAGGTGTATATAGGACTGTCTCTGTCAGTGGAGGTGTATATAGGACTGTCTCTGTCAGTGGAGGTGTATATAGAACTGCCTCTGTCAGTGGAGGTGTATATAGGATTGTCTCTGTCAGTGGAAGTGTGTATAGGACTGCCTCTGTCAGTGGAAATGTGTATATAGGACTGTCTCTTATCAGTTTAGGTGTGTATAGGACTAATGTGTCTATGAGTGGAGGTGTGTATAGGACTGTCTCTGTCAATGGAGGTGTGTATAGGACTACCGTGTCTATGAGTGGAGGTGTATATAGGACTGTGTCTATGATGGTAGGTGTGTATAGGACTACTGTTTCTATGAGTGGGGGTGTATATAGGTCTGTGTCTATGAGTGGAGAAGATGTGTATAGGACTACTGTGTCTTTGAGTGGAGATGTGTATAGGACTACTGTGTCTATGAGGGGAGGTGTGTATAGGACTACTGTGTCTATGAGGGAAGGTGTGTATAGGACTACTGTGTCTATGAGGGGAGGTGTGTATAGGACTACTGTGTCTATGAGGGGAGGTGTGTATAGGACTACTGTGTCTATGAGTGGAGGTGTGTATAAGGGTGTGTAGACGCCCAGTACCCACCCAGTACAGGCCGTGCAGTGTTTCCTCCTCCCCCTCCCATGTGAGGCCTGTATACACACACCGGTCACACTGAATGACCGTCCTATGAGCCCGCTCCCGGTTCCTGTGTGTATCGCTCGTCCTCTTCCGCTCCCGCCTCTCCCCGCCCGCTGACAGTCATGCGTGATTACGATGAGGCGACCTCTTTCCTTGGAGAGTGGGGTCCTTTCCAGCTCACCATCTTCTTCCTTCTCAGTGCCAGCATCATCCCCAATGGCTTCACCGGGCTCTCCGCCGTGTTCCTGGCAGCCACCCCTGAGCACCGGTGCCATGTACCGGACAATGCCAACCTGAGCCTGGCTTGGAGGAATGTCAGCATCCCCTGGGAGGAGAAGGATGGGGCTCTGGTACAGAGCAGGTGTTGGAGGTACAAGCTGGACACCCTGAGGAACTTGTCTGATGTGGGGCTTCTTCCTGGACTACATATCAATGTCAGTAAGTTGGAGAAGGAGAAGTGTCTGGATGGATGGGAGTATGACAAGGACATCTATCACTCCACTGTCATCACTGAGGTGAGGGGAACAATGGGGGGCAGGTGGAACGTTTCCTCAGCCTGGACTTAGGTCACATGTCGGTGTGATCGGATTGCCCTTCATAAATCTTGGCAGTCAGCTTTCTCATATTTGTCACTTCTCACTTTCCTCCAATCACCTCTATCAGGTCTGTTTCCATTATACTCTGTGCTCCTTGAAGGGAAATGAAATCACTTAGCAACAGCCCACTCACACCTAGGCATGTGTCATGTGATCAATGTGTGTTCTTCCACTGATCCACCTTCTGTTAGTGCAGGTCACTTACCTTTTATTACACACAATGAGATTATGGAGACTCGCCATCTGTGTGTTTTTTTTTTTTTTTTTATGCTAGTCTCAATATGGAAAATGAAGAGACTGCTAAAGTTATGAAAAGTCTAGTACGACAGAATAAAAATTCAGAAGTGATGTCATGGTGTATTTTTGGACAAAGACTGTACTGATTAGGTTTGCACCTATACTTTTTAAAGACCGAGTACAAGTACCGATACTTTTATTTAAAGCGGGGTGCCCATTTAAGAAACAAAAAATTTTTTTATTTATAAGTCAGCAGCTACAAATACTGCAGCTGCTGACTTTTAATAATCGGACACTTACCTGTCCCAGGGTCCGGCGATGCAGGGGATCGAAGTCCCACTCCGTCTCCCCCCTCCATTCGGCGGTGCCGGCATTGTAAGCGTGGGCGCCCGGCTGTGGCTTCACAGCCGGGCACCCACAGCGCATGCGCGAGCGGCGCCGCACCGTGGGTGGCCACGCAATCATCTGAGACCTGTCACGTGTCCCAGATGATTGACAGGAGGGAGGGGGCAGAGCTGAGCCCATCCTGTGCCGAGGGGAAGTGATGTCACCAGTGCAGGCACTGAAGGAGGCAGACTACGAGGGACCCCCTAGCAACAACCATTTAGAGGTGAGTATCCAAGTTTCAAATTTTTTAAAATCCAAATTTTCTTTATTTATTATTTTTTTTTTTTGTGTGCAACCCCACTAAGTACTCGCCAATACTGATTACCAATACTTTTTTTGTGATAGTTTTCAAAGCACAATACAGACTAATGATATCTATGTAGCACTAATAGGTGGCACTTGGTACACCCTGCACTCGGCCTCAGTAAGCAGAAGTCTCAAGGCGGCAGCAGACATCTTGTTAAACCCAGCCCATATAGTTGGTGAACTACTGTATATGGGCTGGGTGTAACAAGATGACTGCTGCTTACTGAGGCTGAGTGCAGGGTGTATCATGATGGGCATCGAGCTGTTCAATCTCTGATGAAGAACGGGGGCCATCAATTCCATTAACGAATGTGACGGCCCAGGTCACCGATGCTGCGACCCATACCCCGGCCAGCTTACCTTCCACTGCTGCCAGCCTGCCAGGACTCGCTCTCCGCTACGGCCCACTGACTTCTGGGAGGCGCCTCTTCATGCAAAGACAGTGGCTCAGGCATCGGGAGCATTTGCCCGAGTACAAGTACTCAGGCAAATGATAGTGTTTTATTCCTGCGCTACCACTGGTGATCTATCAAATGTCAGGGGCTGCTGCTACTACCGGAATGGATCACACCGTATCCACTTAATATGAAACTTAAGATATGTTGGTATTGCGCTGTCCTTATATTAAATAACCATCCGAGGGTGGTAAGTATAATGCCTAGATACATAATTCAATAGTATAATATAAAAATGTATATCTATAAATGTATACTGAATAGTATCAAAAAGTGCAAAGTGCTACATTAAATAAAATAAAATAAACACACCACAGAGGTGATAGAATCCAAATAAATGAAAATCAAGTGAACAAAGGTAAGTAACTAAAAACAGTCTCTTAAAAATTACTATTTTGATAAAGTGCAGAGAAAATGCAAAAAAAAAAAAAAAAAAAAAAAGTAAACGCACTACAGAGTCAATTGAAAACCTCCACGGAAACACAACTGCTTCAATTGAGTGCAAAGCCAAAAAACAGTGAATTGATCATAAAGTGCCAAGTGCGTCTTATAAATGTGCAAATAAGTAAACACTCTCCAGAGGTGATATAAGTGAACCACCCTAATAATAAACAAATGATATACAAGAAAATATGAAAGAGTATACCTAGACCCAAAAAGAGGGTACCCTCTCCTGATCACATGGGAATAAACAAAAAATATATATAGTAGTAAACGCACTACAGAGCCGGCTGTAACATACGTTATATCAGAATGAATCCGGCCTCTATAGATTAAATATACATATTGAAATCCATCAAAAAGAAAAAAGATATAAATATTCAAGTCCATAAATAAACAACAATCTCCTTTAAGTGCAAGTGCTTTGTGCAAACTTGTGCAAATTCAACTGAGGTGCGGATCTCCCAGTGCTTCATCCCGCTGTGATCACACTTTAGTGGGCAGTGGCCCCTTACCTATAGCAAGGAGGGATTCGCATAGAGGTATATAGATTTCTTTATATGTCTTCTCTCCTGGTAAATTCGGTCACCTCCTCCTTTTAATTTTATTTTTATTGCTCCATAGGACCCAATAGATTAATAGAGAGGGAATACCATAGTGTAGTATCTCACAAATAGCATTTATTAAAAATTTTCATACACAGGGTACTCACACATTAATAGATAGAAAAAAGCCTTTTTCTAGTAATCAGCAGCAAGTGCATCCACAGTCAGCTTCCTTCCCGTCCCTATGCGTGACATCACATCACGTGACTTCATCAGGAGAAAAAGTAAAATAAGTAAAAGATATAAGATATATAATATAAGTATAAGGGAAAAAAATAATTGAAAGCACCCCGTCCCGCCTAGCTCGCACACAGAAGCGAACATATACGTGGGTAACACCCGCATTTGAAAACTGTGTTCAAACCACACGTGAGGTATCACCGCGATGGCTAGAGTGAGTGCAATAATTCTAGCACAAGACCAGCTCTGTAACTCAAACTGGTAACCTGTAGTAGTTAAACTTTGGAGATTTTTAAGGGTAAAAGTTTGTCGCAATTTTGAAGCATGACATGTTGGGTATTAACTCAGCATAACATTATCTTTAATAATATAAAAAAAAGAAAAATTGGCTAACTTTACTGTTGTCTTATTTTTTTAATTAAAAAGTGTATTTTTTTTCCAAAAAAAAGTGTGCTTGTAAGACCTCTGCGCAAATACAGTGCGACATAAATTATTGCAATTACCGCCATTTTATTCTCTAGGGTGTAAGAAAAAAAATATATAATGTTTGGGGTTCTAAATAATTTTCTAGCAAAAAAAAAATGAAACCCTGAGTCTGAAAAATAGGCCCGGTTGTTAATTGGTTAATGTACCCTAGTTGATCAGTCAGTCAACTTGGGTACAACTAGTGTTCTAGCCTCTAGCAATAATCGGTGTGTTTTCCCAGTGAGAACAGCTTCTCCCACTGGCAGAACACAATGGCTCCTCAGCACTGACTGTGTTGATGGGAGAATCACATGATTTCAGGAAAGAAAATTGCTCCCATCTATGGCCAGCCTAAGACACACACTGTAACCCACATCAAGGCATCATAATTAGAGATGTAAAATTTTCCGGAAATTTTGAAGCTTAGGAAAAACCCTTTTTTTTTTTTTTTTTTTTTTACCCATCAAAAAAAAAAAAAAAGGAAATTTGTCGGGAAAAATTGAAAAAAATGCTACATTAGCACTTTTTTGTCTTTTTAAGTCATTCTGTTAAGAGAACGTTGAGAAAAACGATGTGCATTGTCATCATTGTTGTCCTCTTCACTTCGATCCATGAAGGATTTTTTATATATCTATAGGTCACTTGTTACATACAACAATGTGTTTTGTCTTCCTGGTAGCATTTGGATATGCATATTGTCAATATTTGCAAATCATATTTTTCTTTTCAGAAGAACTTGTAATGTGAAAATGCCTCCATATGCTATATGTTCGTCTCACCATTTTTCGGAGGGGTGTAGGAAATAAAAACGAGAAAAAATTACTACTTTGCAAGAAGACACTAATCTATGGTTGTGTGTGGGGGTGGGGGAAGAACCAGATTACTGGTAATTAAATGATTATTTACACAAAAGATTTTAAAGATTAATGTAGCTAAATGATTCAGTTTTCTGGATTCAGAATTGGATAAATGTAAACTCTTAACTTTTTTAATTGAGTATATACTTTCAGGTCCTTTTTGTTGCTCTGTATTTTGTTCCAATGCTTTTGAGGCCTAGTGAAGAGAACAGAACAAGCCAAACGCACCCACTAACTGCAAAAGAAAAACTGAAACCTTTGTATTGTTACAATAGCAGCACAGCACCTCCTAAAGGAAGAAACGCATACTGTTCTTGCATTGGAGGGTTCAGTTTGTTACCTAGGACTTGCTTGTCTTCACTCAGTGCACATAAATTTGAATAATCTGATCTCATCCCCTTCTTCTTCCTTTTTTTTTTTTTTTTTATTTTTTTTTTAGAAATGGTTTGGAAAATATTTGAACACCCTGTCTTAAAATATTTTATTCATCATGTTAAAATATTCCACAATTTTTTATTTTTTTTTTCCAATTTTTGGGGAAAAAAAGAAAAGCCTTCAGGAAAAAAACCGAACCCCCCCCCCTTTTTTTTTTTTTTTTTTTTCGGGCCTTCACATCTTTAATTTCTGTCCCCCAGTGGCTCCTCCTCTGACCCGCTGTTGACTCTCCGACAGTCCCATTCGCTTTACTAGGATGGCTGGTGATGCGGCACTGACACAACAAGGGGAGGGACGTGGCGGCAGCAGGTGAGTGGATGCCCGCTAACAGGTGCTGCCATGATGGGTCTGAAATGACAGGTGCTCTTAAATGTAAGTAGGGCTGAAACAACGAATCAGTTAACCGACAACTAATCGATTATGAAATTAATTGATTACTATTTTCATAATCGATTAACATAATGGGGTTAAAGAAAACTAAAATGAGCCCTTTATAGTACAAAAAGAGCAAATCGCTACTGTAAATATTACTTTCACTGTTCTACAGTAAAAAAATTAACCCCTTCCAGTAGTGATTATCTGCTTTTTGTTACTATAAAGGGCTCATTTTAGTTTTTTTAACCCCATTATGTTACTAAACGTCTTAGATCTGGTTCACACCTATGTGTTTTATGGTGCTATTTGCAGAAATGCACTACAGTTCATTTACTTGGTTTCCTATGGGACACGTTCACATCTGAAAGCGTCAGGGACTTTTACCGCAAAATGGTGCATAATTGGTTCAATATACTTCAATGGAGAAGCCGCAGAAAAGCATGTAATGCGTTTTTGCAGCAATTTGTGTTTTTTAATGTGTCCAAAAAAAATGCAAATTGCAGTAAAATCACGTGCGCAAAAAGCACTGCAGAAACGGATCAAAAGCAAACTGCATAGGTGTGTATGCTGGCCACACGGATCAATTTTCAGATGAGAATATTCAAACGAAAAATCTTTGTACATTTCGCTGAATGAAAGAATTTTGTTTGAAATTTTCACTTGTTTTTAACGTTCTGTTTTTAAAATGTAATTTCTGAACATAAACCCCATACAATGTCTGAAAATTCCTTTTGACTAAGTTTTCCATTTCCAAATTTTCCCATCACTGTGGTTGAAAATGAACGTCAATTTGACCCATTTTTTTTTTTTTAAGATTATTAACCGATTAATCTAAACAATAATCGGCCAACTAAACGATTATGAAAATAATCGTTAGTTGCAGCCCTAAGTAAGGACTTATTCTTGTTGGTAGTTAGAATCTTTAATATTTTCAAACAAAATTACGTTTTCCAATTTTTAGAATAATAAGCTGTCCAGTTAGTAAAACAGCGATATCAGAACCTATTCAATCATACAGTTTGTAGTGTACATAGATTTTCAAAACAATGGGATAAAGGAATATTTCTGAACTTTGGTTTATCTCATGGTTACTGTGACATTGTGTGAATACATCAATGCAGTGCATGGTATCTCAGCTTTCAGAGCTTGGATTCATTGAATGAGTTTACCAAAAAATTTAAATATTGCAGAATATACAGCCTCATGCTATATAACTAAGCTCCATTTAAGGCTGAATAAACGAAATTATTAATGTATCTTATATAGAAAATTATATTTCGACAGATTTTTTTTTTTTTACTCCAAAATAATTTGATAAAAATTTGATAAAAAAATAAATAAATATTTAAACTAAAAAAAAAAAAAATAGATAAAAAAAAAAATCATTGATTTTTATCCACCTTGATCATAACGCACATCAAGCACAGAATACACAATATAATACATAGTAATATCCTTCAGTAA
The DNA here is from genome assembly GCF_037356315.1 of Lithobates pipiens. Taxonomy (NCBI): domain Eukaryota; kingdom Metazoa; phylum Chordata; class Amphibia; order Anura; family Ranidae; genus Lithobates; species Lithobates pipiens. The sequence goes on from NW_027507903.1 coordinate 348,730,426, forward strand.
CTTCCTTACAAGTTGTTTCTATAAAGAACAAAGCAAATCGTTACAGTTTGGAGATATGGTTTACAATAGGCATTGACCAAACATAATCTAGGTAGAGATGATTTCATAAGGTGATGTGTGCGTCATTGGACAGAGTGCATTTCAGTTCAACAGAATACAAAGGCTAGGGGGGAAGGTTACCACTAGTAAGGATTTTTGTGTGCATCTGTACACAGGGTGATGGCAGCAAGAGAACAGAGAGAGAAAAAGGGTAAGGCTTCATTCACACTTGTGCGACTTTGGACACTAAAGTTGCATGACAAGTCATACCCCATGTCTTTCAATGACACGATCAAATATGTGTGACTTAAAAAAAGGTTCCTGCGCTACTTTAGTCTGACTTTCATGTGACTTGAGTACCATTGACTACAATGTAAACCCTCCAAAGTTACATAAAAGTTGAGCCTGGATGTTATACATGCAACGGTTGTCCATTATCATTGGTCAGAGCCAAAGACGCATCCAAGTTGCACCCATAGAAAGTTGTGTCAGGCTCATTCACACTTTTACGACTCCAGCTTTAACACAACTTTGGATGTGACTTGTTGACCCTCTGTTGCATGTAAAACATTCAGGTATGACCTTCATGCAACTTTGGAGGTTAACATTGAAGTCTATGGCTCTCAAGTTGCATGAAAGTTGGACCAAAGTAGTGCATGAACTACTTTGAAGCTTGTGCGTCTTTAAGTTGCACATATATGAATGGTTATAATTGGAAAACATGGGGGACAACTTGTCATGCGACTTGGATGTCCAAACTCGCATGACAAGGCGCACAAGTGTGAATAAGGTGTAAGAGATGCACTCCAAAGTTGTGTGACTTTGCAGTCATACAAGTGTAAAAGGAGGAATTAAGGGCCTGTTCACACTAGGTGCTTTGGACAGCCTCGTTCAGGTCAACACAGGGAAAGGCAAAATGCCTTGTTTCCTTTGATGCCACTTTTTCCACCACCAATGCAGCATTGGTGTGGACAGAAAAAGACAGTAGTTGTAATTCTGTTCAGCACAGCATGGTGCACCGCCTCAGGGCACTGGCACTGTTCCTCCAGCACAGACCAAGAGCTGTGCATTTAGAACAACTGCTGGTGTGTACGAGCACAAAAGGGCAAATAAGACAGAGGGATGAGGGTGATAAGACAGGGGGAAGGTGACTAGTAGAACATCAGACGCCGGCTCAAAAACAGCTATGTCTGACTGCAGTAAACCATTTTTATAGTAGATTGGAGATTCCCACTTTTCCAAGACTTTATCGATTTGTCAAGGTAGTTAAGAAACCTTGCAGTGAGCAGTTCCATTATTTGTACATCTCTTATATGACGATAAGGCTATCAACAGTCGGGGCTGCGTTTGGTTTCCATCTCAAAGCTATTAGACTTTGAGCTGAGGTTAATACAGCTCAGATAACTTTCCTTAGTTGGGAAGACATACCACTCATGGGCTAGTGCAGAAGATGTGTGAGGAGGTCATTTACCTGTCACCACAAAGGAATCGGAGCTCATCAAAAACAAATGTGTGCCATGGTTCTTCTGTGTGGTTTTACCTCTCCAGCATCTATGTGGATAACTGTGGTTTAATTTAAAAGCAGTATAATACCAATGCAAGAGCATTTTGTAGGTATTTTCTTTGTATAGGTTGTAATGACAACTCTCTCCCTAGGATAGTGATGGTGAACCTTGGCACCCCAGATGTTTTTAAACTACATTTCCCATGATGCTCATGCACTCTGCAGTGTAGTTAAGCATCAAGGGAAATGTAGTTCCAAAACATCTGGAGTGCCAAGGGTCGCTATCGCTGCCCTAGGATATCATCCCATGTTTTTAGTTAGCTTGTAAGTTCTTTATTAAAGTGGTTGTAAACCCTTACAACCAACTTTGACCTACAGGTAAGCCTAGATTAAGGCTTACCTGTAGGTCCAAGAAATATCTCCTAAACCTATACGGTTTAGGAAATATTTACCCGAAGACAGCCACCTCATGCGCCGTAGACAGTGGCGTGCAGGCGCACTGGGGCAGGCCGCAGATCGCGCCGCGAGTGTCGGCTTCCGTGCGCAATGCGCGGGAGTGACGTCATCGCGGCTCCAGCGAATCACAGCGCTGGAGCCGCGAGACCCAGAAGTCGCTCCGGGATCCATGGCAGCGGCGAAGAGGAAAACGGAGGACCGCTTCGGGGGCTTCGTTCTCAGGTAAGTTATTCATAATGAGCTACTATGCTATGCATACTAGCTCATTATGCCTTTGCCTTACAGGGTGTGCTTTTAAAAAAAATTTAATACAATTTTGCCTTTACTTCCTCTTTAAGGTTAGGTAAGGTAGTGGTTGAAGTAAGACACCATCCATAAACAGGGAAAGAAATGATTTGCCATGTATTTGTAGTACGAATATGGGCTGCTAAGGTTTCCATGGATATGGCAGAGAGTAAATACGGCTTTGTCCTATACTGTCTAGTATCAGAAATGTATGTGATGCATAATGAAGTTAGGAACAAAGGCCAAAGGGTGCAAGTAAAGTAATTGTATGGCAGTAAGAAAAGGTCGATGGATTCCTGTTGCTCTGATGGTCAATGGCAAAAAGGCCAACTGACGCAAACACCTTACTGGCATCCAGACTCAAAACCACCCAAATTACCTGTTTTAATATCAATATGTATTCATTTTCTGCTTTTTATTTTCTGTATATATTTTTTTAATTCTATATCGGCACCTACTCGGTATGTCCTGAGGAAGAAATTAAATGTGAAACGCGTTGGAAAGCAAGCTTGGAGAAGTTCATAAACCTGACCTGTTGATTATTACATATACCCCTTTTGTTTGGTTGTACTTTAATGGACCTCTCACCAGCCGTATGAAAGGTTCCATGTCTGATGACTTTTGTCTAGTAGAGGGTGTTGTGCTTGTTATATCTATAAGTGGCTTTAAATGTGTGTGTGTGTTTTTTTTTTTTTTTTTTGTAAAAAAAATATAGTTTTTCTGATTACTGCCCTGTGTTGTGCCCAAAATTCCACCCGTGTTTTTTTTTTTTTTTTTTTTTTATCCCTTGGTGACCATTATCATCGAAAAAGAAAGTGAGAGAAAATCCAAAATTTCACCAGAGTAAGAGGAGCACAACTGTTCAAGGGAATTCCCCTCATTTTGAAAATCCCCTCTAACTTCCTGTTGCATTTCTAGGACAGGAAGTGAAGGACAATTTTGCTAACAGACTGAATAAACAAAATAAAAGAGAGGCTGTAAGGATTTGTGAGAATGTCTTTTAAAATTCATAGGACAGTCGGCCAGGTCCTGGCACTTGATTTGGTAGATTTTTGATGACTGCAGTTCTTCCATCTCTGCAGAGTTAAACGATTCTGCCCATTCTCTGGGTTAATTTGAGATGGTTAATGATATCTAGGTAGTCATTAATGTGTGTTTCTGTGTCTAATCCAGCCTTTTCAACCAGTGTGCCATCAGGTTTCTTCAGAGGTGCCTTGGCAAAATGTCTAAAAATTGCCCAAAGAATGTATACAAGCCAGCGGTGGATAAAACCTGCCTTTTTAGTTAAAGCCACAGGTTTTCATTGTCCACCATTACAACCTTACAGCCTCCGTATCCTAACGCCCAATTACAACATGGTTTATAAAGAGGATATTGGGCACCTGCACATCACCCTTGTTTTCCCCTCCCCTGCCCCCCGCCGTCAGCACTGGAGGTCACATTATGAGTTAGGCTGTATTCACACTTATGCATTTTTAGTGCTTTTTGCATTTTGTAGATTTGCAATACAGAACTTGTTCCGTAGGAAACCATGTTAAATGAACATCTGCAAAATGCACTAAAACTGCATAGGTGTGAATCCAGCCTTAAGGAGAGAAACCTGGGGAAGGAACAACGCTGGAATAGTAATCAGTGCTAGTGAGTAAAGGTGTATTTGCTTTGGAAGAATAAATCACCTCTAACATTGGGTGGATATTTGTGGATGTTGCTGCATTATGTATGTCAAGAGTAAAGTGTAAGCGCTCAACTTGTGTGTTTTTAGTAGTCATACATATTCCTGTGTCTCAAAGTACATATAAAGTGATCCCAAAATAAAGGGAAAAATGTTACAGTTTAGTGACAAAGAAAATGACTATGAAATTAAAATATATATGTGAAGACCACAAAATAGAAACTATGTGGATAAAACTTATCCCAGTGAAAAAGAAGCCAAACAATGACTATAATTAAATACAAACATTGCTAGTAATAAATATAAAAAGTCCATACACAGAGGTATAGTCCATGCGGGAATGTGTAAAGTATCAATCCAAACGTGTTGTGCTGACAACCAAAGTTCAGTGATGTTTAAACAGGAGGAGATATTATTTCACCCTGTGTCGGTCCCACCACCTTATAAGGTACAGGCTTACCGGAACTAGATGACCCTAGCAGACATACGTCTCAGGGGTCAATCAAAGCTTATGGTCCTAGCCAAGGATTGGATGTATCAATCGTGCCGTATGCGATCATCACAAACGATTAGATGTAATCACAGTTCTTCATATGTATATGTAAATCCGACAACAACTCAGGCATGGAAGATGAAGAAACAAAGCCAACATGGCATAATAACGTTTTTTTAAAAAAACCTTTAATAAAAAATGTTCTAAAACTCACATTTCCAGAGTAGATAATAAAGCATGTCAGAGAGACAAAGGTGGCAGTAGCAGAGTTCTCCCGACGCGTTTCGACCTACAGGTCATCATCTGGTTTTCTCTTGCTGCATTATGTAAACTGTTTAGTTTTGTACATGTTAGAATGGGGTGCCTTGAGACTGTGTGTGGAATTTTAAAGGGTGCCTTGACTGAAAAAAGGTGGAGAAACAGAGAAACACTGGCTTAATGTAGCTTGACTTGAGCCTCCAACTATGATATATAAATGGCTGCTCTGGCCTGAGGAATTTTTTTGGAGGGGGTCACGTATTAGTGTGCCATTATTGTTTTTTATTGCTGAGTGAAAATAATCTTTGCTTGTAACATCTGAGCAAGGAGAGTGTCAGCCTTGTTGCCTATTTATCATATCATCTACTTCTTTTGAGTTCTTATGACCAGTATTTTAGGAGGTTCGGGATGGAAGGCAAGTTTTTTTTACGGTGAGCTGTATCACATTTATGCCTGGACACTAATGTATTGAACGTGAACTATAATTTTGTGATCCTTTCATAATGTAACGGTCTGGGGGACTGATCCCACATTTTCTGTAAAATATTGGCATATAACATACTAGGTAGAGTTTGGGGGGGTTCATGTTTAAGGGAGTATTCCTTCATTTGCCAATGACACATTCTTGTTTTTCTAGGTTCTAAGCATACTTCTAACGAAAAGGGAGCATGGTCTGACCAAGTGATGGGGTGCAACAGTAGTAAGAAGAGCCGACAACACTGTAATCCTTAGCTACGACTAAGGCTTTTGCCGAAACGCGTCAGCTTTATTGTTTTACTGTCACTCTGATGTACCAATAAATGGCACTTCAAGGATTACAGTGTTGCCGGCTCTTCTTACTACTGACTGTTGCATTGGAGTGTGTTGGGACACATTGAGCCTTGGCACCTGTGAGTGGACCTGGTGTGTGGATTGAGTTGTCCCTGCAGAGAGCGCTGTTACTTTTCTTCTTTTCCAAGTGATGGGGTGCAGCTTGGATTTTAAATCTATCTTGGATTTTAAAGCATTCCTAATCCCAGGGCTTGACAAATTTTGCTTTGAATCGAGGAGCCAGTTTTTTTTTTTAGAGTGGTATGGATTGTCAGCTCCCGGGGTAAGGCCAGTCATTTTCACACCCTAACACTGTTACATCAGGGTTATGGGCTGACCAGAAAGGGTAAGGCTGGCAATAGGTGGCACTGGATTGGCACTGGCAGGTGTCACTGGTTTGGGACTGACAGATGGCACTGGTTACCACTGCCAGGTGGCATTGGTTGGCACGTGGAACTGACAGATGACACTGGCAGGTGGTGCTGGCAGGTGGCACTGATTGGCACTGGCAGGGGACACTGGCATTGGCAGGTGGCACTGGTTTGGAACTGGCAGATGGCACTATCGGCACTGGCAGGTGGCATTGGTTGGCACTTGCAGGTGGCGCTGGCACTGATAGATGGCACTGGCAGGTGGCACTGATTGGCATTGACAGTGTCACTGGTAGATGGCATTGGCAGGTGGCAGTGGTTGGCGGTGGCAGGTGGCACTGGCAGGTTTCACACTGAGTACTCAATAACTGTGTGAAACTGACAAGTAACAGAGGCGAGAGGAGCTGTCAGAATTGAGCTTAATGTCAGGGGTGGGTGGGACCCAGCAGCTATCAAACATCAGCCAATGATTGGGCTGCTTAAGAAAAGGGGCAGGGCCAAATACACATAGCGGCCCGCCCAGATCCCATTGGCTGGTGTCTGATAGCTGCTGGGTCCCGTCCACCCCTGACATCAAGCTCAATTCTGACAGATCCTCCTCTCTGTTACTTGTCAGTTTCACACACTCAGCAGCTCTGGCAAGCATCAAGCGCCACGCTGACTGGAGAAGGGAGGAGCATGGCGGTCAATGTTAATGCACTGCATGTCTGGGACATCGGGAGTTATAGTGAGTGGGCTGGTGGCAGTCTAGGTGCCAGGTTGCGATTTTTGGTCACCATGGCGACCTGGCGCCTGGGGTCTCTCGAGCCCTGCCTAATCCTAAGGATTGGTAAGTTAAAAGGGGTTGTAAACCCTTGTGTGTGTTTTTATTTTTTTTTATTTTTTTTATGAAAAATAAGTCTATACTTACCTGCACAGAGCAGCCCTGATCCTTTTCTTCTGGGATGCCCCGCCAGCGCTCCAGGCCCCCCCCCTCTTTAACGGGTGCCCCCATGGAAAGCTAATTTCCCTGGGAGCAAGCCCGCACGGGTGCCCCCGAGTCCCGCTGCTGCGTCCATGGACACAAACAGTGGGACTTGGCCCCACCTGCCACTCATGCGTCACTGGATTTGATTGACAGCAGCCTTGAGGCTTTACACACACTTTTTCAACCAGGAAGTAATTAATGAGTATGGGCTTGATGAGGAATTGAATAGACGTGATTTTGTTTATTTTTAGGGGGGCTCTCTATATAACATAATGGTTATGCTGCTAGCATTGTGATTGTGTGAAAGTTTTGTTTGAGGGTGGGGGGTCAGATGAAAGTCCATGTGTTGTATAGCTGCTATTTCGATGGCAGGTACCAGTGCCGTCTTGAGGAGTTTCATCAACTTACTACCAGCTTCAGAAAAAACATGTCTGTAGTTCTGTGAGCAGAGATTATTTGTGCAAAATGCTACAGTGTTGTACCAGGATTGGAGCTCAGTTGCACATCTGATTCAGAGGCTTACCTGCGTTATTTTGACAACAGAGCGCAACAAATTGCATAGAGTATGCAGCTCTCTTCATTGTGATATCCTATGCCACAAGTGCATTTCTTCTTGCTGTATATGTGCAACGGGGTATCATTCACTATTACCGCAATACATAGGTGTAAATTCAACCATATACAAAAGTGTTTACTGTTGCTTTCTTTTGGTTACAGTTTAGCAAAATGCAGCTTTTGTTCCTTCGACTTTTTTTTTCTTATTTTTTTTTTTTTTTTTTCAGAAGTCCCATACTACTTGGTTTTCGTTCCAGAATTGGAAGTGGACCATTTATAGTTCACCGCCTTGCTGCATTTTTGGTCCAATTTGCACAAAAGCTCATTTGCAAGTGGATGAATAGTGATGCCTGTAAAATTATGTAGAACGCACAAACCTCCATGAAAAGTGCAGCAAGGTGAATGCAGCCTTTGACACCTTTAAACAGCCATCTCACTGTAATTATATAATCCAGGGATCTCTGTTTATGACGATCCGTTGCTTGATGTCCTTCCTAATTTGCTTGATGTTGCACAAAAATGTTCTGGCAACTTTCAACCAATTTCTCTTTTTTTTTTTTTTTTTTTTTTTTAAAGCGGGAGTTCTACCGTTTTGTTGTTTATTTTTATTTTTTTAAAGTCAGCAGCTACAAATACTGCAGCTGCTGACTTTTAAAATATGGACACTTACCCGTCCAGTGCGCCCGCTGTCGATCGGCTCTCAGGTACTGCCGTCGCCATCTTGGGTACAGAAATCGGGAAGTGAAGCCTTGCAGCAATAAGGACGGTCCATGCTGTCTCTGGGATCCGTGTGGCATAAATACCAGCACATTCTGCAAATATCTATGCCTGGAAGTGGGTGCAGATATCTGTATTTTACAGGTATCTGTACCGCCTCCCCCCTGAAAGGTGCCAATTGTGGCACTGGAGGGGGGGGGAGGGTTCCGATGAGTGGAAGTTCCACTTTAGGGTGGAACTCCGCTTCAAAGAGGAACTGCAGTCTGCTCACATAATTTGTAATAACATCTTTGCCATTCTGAAGCTTCCCTCCAACCACTGCATATTTTATATATACTATGATTCTGTACTTGCCAAATATGCATCAGAACTCTCCCTCCACTAAGTCTAGCTGCAGCCATTTTAACTGTGGGCAGCTGAAGCTGCTGCCTGTTCACTTCCTGGATTTACACAGAGGCACACCTCTAGCTCTGCTGCCCTGCAGCTCTCATTGTCCCTCTTATGACTCATCCCCCTCCCTGGCAAACTCTCACGAGAGTGAGAGAGCTGTGCATGATGTCGTAAGCCTAGGCTTTTTACCAAACAGAAAGTGGGCTGTATAATAAATTTACTGGCAGGAAAAAAAATTGCTATCCAAAGTTAAAACAACAAGGGCAGAAGAAGGCTGCATTCACACCTGAGCGTTTCAAAGGCGTGTGTTTTTACCACGATATTACTGTGATTTTTGCCTTGCTTTTCTTCAGGTCACCAATGTAAAAGGCAGAAAAACGACTGTAATCTGCCCCAAAGAAGCTCATGTTCTTTTTTTGAGCTCAGGGCGTTTTTCTGGTGTTTTCCCTTCAGGTGACAAAACACTCAGATGTTAACAGGTGCCATTGAAATGAATGGGACTTTGCTTGTTGGGCATTTTTCAGGCCTTTTTTCAAACTTTTTACAAGCATTTTATGAGCTGAAACCGCTCATGTGTGAATGCAGCCATAATAGATGGAAAGTTGAAAAAATTACTGAAGGTCCGCTTTAAGAAACAGTTAAAGGTTAAAAAAAAAAAAGTACCTTGCCAAACAAATAGCAGTCAATAAATAACTGAGATGTACACCCTTGTTCTCAAAGATCACTGTTTATTGTTAGCTATGTAGTAGGGTGACTTTGCTGTCATTTGTTGCAATGCTAGCAATCAACTAAGATTCTATGTCGACTGAAATTGTGTTGTGGTGACCCTGGATACAAGTATTAGGAAACCAGCCATTCTAGGAAATGTCACCCTGTCAGCATTCTTATCAATGACAAAACCTGATCCACCAAACAACCACAACAGCTGACTATGAAATGTGCACGTGAGATGACTCGTGGGCTCCTGAACCGCCTTCTGTGTGCTCTGCACCTCTGCTTTCTCCTGATAGTTATAATCTATGATTTTGACCACAGATTACATTTTGCAATGCTTTATATCACTAGTAAAGACTAATAATGTAATTTAGTTTGTAGATTTTTTGTAAATCTAGTGTAGATAAAAGCAACTTTCTTTACAAAAAAAAGTGTTGTACATTTTGCATTTCTTCCTTGGCTCATCTTGTTCTGCTATGTTGCAATAATGCACATTGTTGTATGTTTTCAGATGTAATGTTATTTTTTTTTTTTTCTTTCTTTAAGGACCTCGTTCAGTTTCTTTAAATGGAAAAATTCAGTTCAGTGCATCAAAATGCAGCACACAAGTTTTTTTCATGTTTAGTATGTTTTTGGCCTACTTCATAACCGCTCATTATTTATTCATACATTTAAAATTGGAAATCTATTGAATAAAAAAGACAATAGCTCCATTTTTCAAGAATGGTATGTGATAGTTACAGCGGCAATGTCTAGTGGTCCCTGATATTATTGTTCAGAATTTAGGCCTCATGCACACAGGGTATTTTTACAGCCCATTGAATTTAATATGATCTGACTTGCGGTGCGGCTTGCGCGCTGAGGATCTTGAAAGGGAACCCTCGCGTGGGGTCCCCCCAAGAGCATACCAGACCCTTAGGTCTGGTACAGATTTTAAAGGGACCCCCTGCGCCGAAATCCATTCCAGACCCTTATCTGAGCACGCAGTTCAGGTCAGGAAAGGGGGGGGCGGCGACGAGCGAGTGGGCAAGATTCAATTATGGGACTGTGTAAGGCAGCAGTGTGATGCAGAGCGCGGGAGGGGGTGGTGGTTGATCCATGGGTAGGGGGGCAGAGAGCCAGAGCATTGTGTGTGTATAAGCCATGTAAAATTCATGTTCATTGTCCACAGGATTCAAAATTGTGAGTTTAGTGGTCTGTGAGGTGCGAAAGGTTGGGGAGAGTAGGCTTACACAGTCTAAATTATATCCATCAATATAACAGTCATTTAGTGATTAATATTAACCATGGAACATGCTGTGTAAACTGGTATATACAATATACCACTATGTGATGAAATAAAACTTGTGTATATATATAATATATATATGAGATAAAAAAGTCTCGGTGATCTTCTTCAAAAGAAAAATGGGTATTCAAAACCCACGTGCACAGATTTGAATCCATATAGAAGAAAATTCCACCAATCTGTGATTCACCACCACCTTCTAAAATGAACACTCACCAGAGACCAAAGATATACTGTAAAAGCCTGGATTTATGCCTGGATCAATCACCGCTCTCATTAAAATGTATCCGGGGGTTCCCAACTGGTGTGGCAATTTTCCTTCCATATATCTCAGTTGCATAGTAGGTGAGTTTGAAAAAAAGACACAAGTCCATCAAGTCCAACCTATGTGTGTGATTATGTCAGTATTACATTGTATATCCCTGTATGTAGCAGTTGTTAAGGTGCTTATCTAATCATTTTTTTTTAAAACTATTGATGCCCCCCGCTAAGACCACCGCCTGTGGACGGGAATTCCACATCCTTGCCACTCTAATGCCCTGTAATCAATGTCGGACTTTCCGACTGCAAATGTGCAATTGCAGCTTGTTGAGAATTCTGACCGTGTGTGGGCTCCATCTGACTTTTTCCATCGACATTTCCGACACACAAAGTTTAAGAGCTGGATCTAAAATTTTCCAACAACAAAATCCGTTTGTGTGTAGACCATTCCGATGCACAAAGTGCCACGCATGCTCAGACTAAATTATGAGACGGAAGCGTTCGGTCTGGTAAAACTAGCGTTCAGAATGGATATAGCACATTCGTCACGCTGCAATGTTTAAAATTTGTTTAATGCAGTGCATTCTCTTTTTCTTTAGAATGCTAGAAGAATGAAGTTGTTTTGCGACTCATATTCACACAGTTCTCACAAACTTCTTTCTTTATTATTTCTCGTGATTTCATAAATATAATATTTTTATTTATCAAATTTCCTAAATAATTTTTCCCAAGTTCGTCTTTCAGGACAGCCACCTTAGAGAGACCCTGGCTCCTCCCCTCTCAGGAAACACCGCCTTCAATTTCAAGATTTAAGCCTCGTCCTCCCTCTGCTCCTCAGTTATGGTGTTTCCTCCGGCGGGGAGACACCGCTAAGGAACCTTAGCTAAATCAGTTGGCGAAACTGAGGCTACATATCTGAAACGGAGCTCTAACTCCGTTCGGCAGTCCGACTTTGTCGTACTGACCGTCTTACATGTACTCTATCTTCGCTTGGTGAAAGCAGGAAGTTTTAGAGGTTCACCCGTTCGTTCACCCAGGCGGGTGTTACGACGGGTTCGGCAGTCTGGGCGGCCAGAGAGCTGGTTTTTGACTGACCGTATTTTACATGTACCCTAATCTTCGCTTGGGGAAAGCAGGAAGTTTTAGAGGTTCTCCTGTTCGTTCGCCCAGGAGGGTGCTGCAACAGGGTAGGCAGTCCGGTCGGCTGGGGAGCTGGACCCTCGTTCTGACCTTTTTTACACGCACTCTAAACTTCGCTTGGGGAAAGCAGGAAGTTTGGGGCGGTCCATCCCTTCGTTCGCCCAGGGGGGCGCTGCAACGAGACGTCCAAAGTCCCCCTGTGTTAGCAGTCGGCTTGGAGCTGGAGGCCGGACCGGATGACGGGCGACGTCAGTTCCGGTGGGGGCGGACTTCTTCGTTGTATCCGCGTCTTCCGGTTCCGGACGCGGCACGTGAAAGGGGACCAAGCGTTCGGCTGGTGCAGCCTCTCTTTCTGAAGCTGTACAGGCAGCTGTAGGAGGCACGTTCGCACCACTCTTCCTCAACAGGAGAATGTCTGAAGCAGAGGCTCCAAGAGCTCCTGGAGATAACAGCACCAGCCACTCAAAAGTAAGGGGAACCCTGGGGAGGTGTTCCCTTACATTATAACCAGTAGCTCCACTGGTGTTTTTTCCCCCTTGGTGGTCGGGGGGAAGGGCAGTGCGTCTGGGATCCTGGTGGTGGTTGATCCTGGGGGGGGGCACTCCCGGTGGTCCTCTATGTAGCGCTGGTGTTTCTTTTTCTTTTTTAATTTTATGCTGCTCTCTCTTTTATTTCTGTCTTTCAGAAAGCCACAAGCAAGTCCCCCCATGGTTCTAGGAAGAAGTGTCCTTCATGTAGAGCCTCTATGGGGGATTCCTGGTCCAAGGCACTTTGCAGAGAGTGTATTGAGGGATTGGTTAGAGAGCAGGCAGCTGAACAGGGGGCAGATCTGGCGGCTTCTGTGAAGGAACTCTCTAATACTTTCCAGTCCTTCCAGACACTTTTTTCTAGTTTACAGTGGCCTCAGCCCCAGAGCACTCCTACACCAGCGCAGCAGAGTGTACCATCCAGCCCTGTGGATGTTCCTCCTGCAGGTGGAGAGAATCCAGGGGGTCCCAGAGAGGAAGCTGAGGAAGAGGTTGACAGTGTCGGCTCAGACTCCCAAGGGGAATCTGATGAGGGGTTGGATGGGGAATCCAGTAGAACCTCACGGTATAAGCTTTCCCTGGAGGAAGTGGATGAGCTCTTGGGAGCTATTCATACCACTTTAGGCATACAAGAGGAAAAGAAGGCATTGTCACTCCATGATCAGATGTACAAGGGCATGGGGGAACAGAAAAAACGGGTGTTCCCGGTGCATGACATCTTGATCGATGCCATCAAGAAGGAATGGCAGGATCCTGAGAGGAAACCTTTCTTTTCTGGGGCATTAAAACGAAGGTTTCCTTTTTCAGAAGAGGAGGCTCTCGTCTGGAATAAATCTCCCAGATTAGATGCTGCTTTTTCCCAGGTGTCCAGACACACTGATCTGGCCTTCGAGGACATGGGGGTACTTTCAAACCCTATGGATCGAAGGATGGATTCACTCCTAAAGAAAGCCTGGGATTCATCACAGGGGAATCTTAAACCGGCCATGGCAGCCACAGTGGTGGCTCGTAATATGGAGTATTGGCTTACCCAAATCAATGCGCACATTGAAGCAGGGACGGCAAAGGAGACCATTCTATCCTCCTTTCCCATGCTGCTTAAAGGGATAGCATACATTGCGGATGCTTCAGCTGAATCCGTGCGAATGTCTGCAAGGTCCTCGGCTCTGACCAACTCAGCTAGGAGGGCTTTATGGCTGAAGACCTGGCAGGGAGACAATGTGTCCAAAGCAAAGCTTTGTGGGATCCCTTTTACAGGAGACTTGCTGTTTGGGCCAGGTCTTGAAGCAGTGCTTGATCGCACGGCGGATAAGAAAAAGGCCTTTCCCGTTAAGAGGAAATTTGGGGAGCAGTCAAAGAAAAAGACTCATCCCCAGAAGAAGTTTGAAGCCCCTAGAACTATACGGCAAAAGAAAAGTTGGGGGCTCAAGAGGGGGTTCGCCCTCCTGAACAGCCCAAAAAGTCTCAGTGACAGGGTCACAGTGGGAGGAAGGTTGGGGGCCTTCCTCCCACAGTGGGAGATGATCACCTCCAATCAGTTAGTTTTGGGGGTCATCAGAAGGGGTTACCGTTTGGAGTTTTCAGAACTCCCCCCTCTGAGACTCCTTGTCACCGAGCTGCCAAAATGTGCAGAAAGATCGTCTGCCCTTCTTTCCTCTCTGCAGGAGTTAGAGGAACAAGAAGTGGTAGTACGGGTCCCAGCAGGAGAGACAGGCAGGGGCTTCTATTCCCACGTGTTTGTGGTTCGCAAGCCTTCGGGAAAGTTCAGGCTTATCCTGAACCTGAAGCCTCTGAATGTCTCAGTCACCTACAAAAGGTTTCGGATGGATTCAGTTTACTCGGTGAAAGCACTTCTTCCACCAAACTGTTTCATGGCATCGAAAGATTTAAAAGATGCATACCTGCATATTCCCATCGCAGAGGCCCACCAGCGCTTCCTCAGACTGGCAGTAAGAACCTCGGTAGGGGTGCTACACCTACAGTTCAAAGCACTTCCCTTTGGGCTATCCTCTTCCCCCCGGATCTTCACCAAAGTAATGGCAGAAGTTCTGGCTTATCTGCGTCTCAGGGGAATCTCAGTGATCGCGTATCTCGACGATCTTCTCCTGTTTGCCCCTTCTCCGACACAGTTGACTCGAGATTTACAGACAAGAGACCTGTTAGTAAACTTGGGTTGGCTTTTGAACCTGGAGAAGTCCAACTTAGATCCTTCCCAGAGGGTCACCTTCCTGGGATATGTGTTGGACTCAACAGTACAGAAAGTCTTCCTCCCTTCAGAAAAAATTCAGAAGGTAGACAAGGCACTGTTGTTTCTCCAGGGCAGCCACCAGATCTCAGTAAGGAGGGTCATGTCTGCATTGGGTTTGCTGACGTCCACGCTCCCGGCGGTCCAGTGGGCGGGATTACATTACCGTCCCCTGCAGTTATTTATACTGAAGGTTTGGGATCACAGCCAGGGGTCCCTGGATTCTTTGGTGTCGGTTCCGGACCAGGTAAAGAGGTCCCTCTGGTGGTGGAGAAAGGGAGCAAATTTGTCCCAGGGCCTAGAGTGGGTTTTACCAATATCCAGGGTGGTCACAACCGATGCAAGCAGCTCAGGTTGGGGTGCACACCTAGACTCCCGCCTGATACAGGGTACCTGGGAGAGGAGGGAGTCGAAGAGATCCTCGAATTGGAGGGAGCTGAGGGCAGTAGATCTGGCTCTCAGGACCTTTCAGAGAGAACTCAGGGGGCATCACGTAAAAGTCAGGTCGGACAATTCCTCAGTGGTAGCCTACATCAACAGACAGGGGGGCACCAGGAGCGAATCCTTATGGGCCCTAACAAAAGCCATCCTCGGGTGGGCCGAAGCAAATGTCCTGTCCCTGTCAGCAGTCCACTTGAAGGGGGAGCAAAATCAGGTGGCAGATTTCCTCAGCAGGAGAACATTGAGAGAAGGCAACTGGGTTCTCAAACAGGAGGTTTTCGAAATGATCACCCAGAGGTGGGGGATTCCTTCGATAGACCTCTTTGCCTCGAGGGAAAATGCGAAAGTAGCCAGCTTCTTTTCTATAAACAAGGGGGACGGGGCGTTGGCGGTCGACGCACTAGCACAGAATTGGGTTTTCTCCAGGTGCTATGCTTTCCCCCCTCCCGTACTGATTCCGGCAGTGTTAAGGAAGTTTCAGGTGGAGAACACTACCCTTATTCTAATCGCACCTCACTGGCCCAGGAGGCCGTGGTTCTCCATTCTGAAGGGCCTGTCTGTAGAACCCCCCTGGATTCTCCCAGTCCAGGAGGATCTCCTTTCTCAAGGTCCAATCTGCTGTCCGCAGGTAGAGCGGTGGAACCTTGCAGCTTGGCTTCTGAGGAAGAACTGTTGAAGGGCAAGGGCTTCTCAGATCGCTTAGTAGCCACGCTCCTAAACTGCAGGAAAAAGGAAACCAGGGCCATTTACTTAAAAGTATGGAGGCGGTTCAATAGCTGGTGCTCAGAGAGCTCCTTCAATGTGCACAGCTCTGTAGCCGTTCTAGAGTTCCTACAGGCTGGGGCAGATAAAGGTTTAGCCCTTGGAACTCTGAAGGGTCAGGTATCCGCTTTAAGCGTGTTTCTAGAAAGGCAGCTAGCTTCAGACCCTTGGATAATGAGATTCTTCAAAGCCCTAAGTAGGCAGAGACCTGTTTCAAAGTCCCCCTTCCCAGTTTGGGATCTTTCTTTAGTTTTACAATTTCTCACAGGAGAACCTTTTGAGCCATTGGAATGTTGCTCATTAAAACTGATCACTCTCAAAACGGTGTTTTTGGTGGCGATCACTACAGCAAGGAGAGTGAGTGAACTCGAAGCCCTTTCTGTTAGGGCACCTTTTTTTCAGGTTTTTCCGGACCGTTTGGTTTTTAAGACGGATCCGGCCTTTTTGCCTAAGGTAGCCTCTAGTTTCCATAGAGCCCAGGAGATTGTGCTACCTACTTTCTGTTCAAATCCAGTAAGAGAACAGGAACACATCTTTCATAGATTGGATGTTAGAAGATGTGTCCTTCATTATTTAGATTGCACAAGTCAGTTCAGGAAGTCTGATTCACTTTTTGTGTTGTTTTCAGGGGCTAGGAAGGGTTCCAGAGCCTCTAGACGTACGATAGCCAGATGGTTAAGGTTAGCCATTGGGCAGGCTTATGTGGCAGGGGGGTTAGAACCCCCAGTTGGGATTAGAGCACACTCAACCAGGGCAGTGGCAACTTCTCAGGCAGAGTGGGCTGGTGCATCTCCTGAACAGATCTGTAGAGCTGCAACATGGTCCAGTTTTGCTACGTTCGTGAAACACTATAGACTGGATCTCCTGTCAGCCAAAGACCAGGCCTTTGGTCGTAAAGTGCTGCAAGCAGTGGTCCCACCCTAAGGTAATGTGCTCGCTTATCCTCTCTAAGGTGGCTGTCCTGAAAGACGAACTTGGGAAAAACGGAGTTACGTACCGGTAACATCCTTTTCCGGGAGTCTTTCAGGACAGCCCCGGTTCCCACCCAGGTTTTTGGAGATCGTCGGGAACTCGTCACACGAGACCGTCAGGTAAGATTGAAAGTTTGTTTGTTTGACGTGTTCTTGTGTCTCCCCAGTTGGCCGGAGGTACTCTGGAAGAACTGAGGAGCAGAGGGAGGACGAGGCTTAAATCTTGAAATTGAAGGCGGTGTTTCCTGAGAGGGGAGGAGCCAGGGTCTCTCTAAGGTGGCTGTCCTGAAAGACTCCCGGAAAAGGATGTTACCGGTACGTAACTCCGTTTTTTTTATTTTTTTTAATATTTTCAATTATTTAGTGTTTGTTGTTGTTTTTTTTTAAATCCAAGATCTCCTCCTGTTCTGTTTCGTGTGTGTGTGTGTGTGTGTGTGTGTTTTATTTTATTTTATTTTTTTTCTCTCTCTCTGCAAGACACAACACAAGACAAACCCTAATGTCAGGCTAAACTCTCCTAATCTTGAATCGATATAGGCCTCAATCTATAAGCAGTATAGGCCAGTGATACACCAAGTTTAAAGCGGGATTCCACTGTCTTGATCCTTTTTTTTTTTTGCATACTGACAATCATTATTATAATTAAATCTAACACTTACTTTTTCTTTTTTTCCATCCAGCAGCATGCTATTTTGTCATTAAAAACGATTTTATAAAACCGTCTCCTGACGGTTGTCATTTTGCCTGTGGGCATGTGAAGCCCACAGGCATTCTCTTCCGGGAGAGTGTGCTGGTAAAAGACCAGCATGCACCGCCCGTTCGATTACATCTCGCGCATGCGCAGTCAACGCTATATCGAGCGCCGTCTTCTGCTAACAAAGGGATTCCCAAATCAAATATGGTGCCAAATTACACATGCAATCGCGTCACTTCCGGTTAAGAAATAACGCGATTGTAGCCCTCGGTGATGCCCAAGGCATCCTGGGAAATGGTGACACACTTCTCCCAGGAGCCTTAGCGAGCCGGGCTGCCGAGGGAAGTTACGTTTTTAGCCCGGGCAATGGAAGAGGCAGATTTCGTGGGACCACCTAGCAACCGCAAGAAATAGGTAAGTAAAAAAATTTTTATTATCCAATTAATTTTATTAAGACCCTTTGCTGCACATACAACTTAGGTTATATTTTTGGTGGCAACACCACTTTAAATTGTACCTTTGTTTATAACGATCGTCGCTTCCGATACCCCGTCCTCCGCTCACAGATCATTCGTACGACGCACGCATGTTACGTTTTATATACACTGGGCATGCGCCCCCCGACGTTCTTTCTAGTCTATTACCCGCCCCTTCTCTTTCGGTGCAGTGGGGAGAGCACATGTGGAAACACAGCAGGTGCGTGATAATTTCAGCAATGAGGACAACAAAAGCCCGGAGCCAGAAACGTCCCGATCCTGGAGGAGATTTATGGCCTCAAATATGTCCTTTTGTAGAGATGGTGGACATCTTAAAGAGGGCCGACTATGATGGGAAGTATGGACCTTACCCAAACCCAAATGTGAGGCCAAGATCATGACTAAAGTTGTCAAAAGTCTGCAGAAGAATTTTGGGGTACGACAATCCAAGGATCAATGAGGAAACGCTGGTCAGACCTGAAATTGAGGGAGCATGTTCAGTACAGAAAGATCAAGCGAGTTCTTCAAAAAAGTAAGTATTTGTCATTTATTATTATTATTATTATTACTTGCATACTGCTCCATGTGCTTTTCTTTACTGTTGTACAGTTTAAAATGGCAACTTTCATGTTTATGGGTTCAGTCGATCGTAGGGAACATTGTTCGTTCGCCCACTAAAATATGATGTTTTGGGAAGTTGCAGCTAACTACATTTGTTCAAGCCTATTTCTGTTAAAAGAAGTTTGTTGTCTTGATGGGTTTGTAACTAGAGTGAAATGAAAACTTGATTCGGTGTAAAGGAGAGGACACTCAGCAGCTGTTTACACATCTGGACTCAGGAGCACTAGTATGGGACACCAGAACACCCTTTTTTATTAGGGTGTCCCACACTGCTCCAGTAGAAACTATAAGGGTGTCTCCATCTGTGAAACTTGCACAAAACGGGTAAGTATTCCAGCTTTAGAAAAAAAAGTTTTCAGCTTGGAACTCAAAAAATACAATTGTACAACACTTCCCAGCAATGTTTCATATTCCTATTTTTGCTCTCAAATATCGGTGTGCTAAGTATTCCTTTTTTGTTAATTCTCATAGGGGAGAAAAGACTCGGGACGTTTGAGGACACCAGGAACCCCACACCTCCGAAAGAAGGGAAATCCCAAAACACAAGCAGAGGATGAAGATGGAGAAGTTTTTGAAATTGGCAAAATTGTCACCACAACAGGTGAGTGTCTAAGACCACAGCTTCAGGTAATAGATGCATGATTGCATTTTTATAATACATGGTGTTTTTTTTATTTATTTTTTTGTTTATTTTTAGGTGATGTGGCTGTTGTGGAAGAAGAATCTCATTTCACAAGTGAAAGTGCCCAAATCCTCATCGGCAAGATAATAGGGTGCAATCGTGATTTAGAAAATCTAAAGCAAAACATCAATGATGTTTAACAAAAATCAAAAATCATTGATGTTTTAGGGAGAATATAAAACACACAAAAATATTCTAAAATGCTCTAAATTTTTAAGCATCGACTTTGTGTTTTTAAAAACAAGTTTAAAAGTTTAACTGCTTGCCGACCGCCGGCTGTCAGATGGTGGCCAGGCGGCACGGCTCTCGTTGCGGGAGAGCGTCATATGACGTCCTTCCATTTAAACAGGGAATGCACATGATCGTGCTCGTGCATCCCTGTTCCTTCAATGGCGGTATGTCATGGAGACACCGCTCGCCACCAAAGGGGGTGAACAGCCATTGGGTATGGCTGTTTACCACGTGATCAGCCGTGATGAAGTCACGCCCGATCACAGATGGTTCCACTCCCACAGATGGTTCCACTCCCACTCCCACTCGATTGCGAGCGCACGTCGGTGGCAGCGTGTTCCCGGGAACACTGCTCGTCACAGATGCTGGTAAACAGCCATTGGCCAGCTGTTTACCCACATGATCGGCTGTGATCCTTTCACAGCCGATCACAAATGTCAACAAACCGCGCTAACGAGATGTTACTGAGTTCTCCTCACACACCGTTCGTAATAAAGAGGACCTGTCACTCACAGTACATCAGAGTACCCATCATAGTCCATATGAGTACCCGAGTACCTATTTGCAGCCCATGCCTCAGAATATATGTTGGGGTGTTCGCTTTCCAAAATGGGGTAATTTTGGGGGTAATTCCACTGTCCTGGTGCTCCAGGACCTTCAAAATTGTGATAGGTAGGAATAAAATGAGATGTGTAATTTATGCTTGTAGAACGCCTGAAGGTACTACTTCAATGTTCGGCCTCTCTATGTGGCCAGGCTGTGTAAAAGTCTCACACATGTGGTATTGCCATACTTGGAAAGAGTATTAGAATGTATTTTAGGGTGTCATTTTTGCTATACACATGCTATGTATTAGAAATATCTTATAAATGGACAAACTTTGTGTTAAAAAAAAAAAAAAAAAAAAGGCGTTCTCTCTCCCCCCCCCCCCCCCCCCCTTTTTTTTTTTTTTCCCAGAAGTTTTTGGAAAATTAACTGTTCAAAAGACTCATTATGCCTTATAGATTATACGTTGGGGTCTTTACTTTCCAAAATGGGGCCATTTGTGGGAAATTCCATTGTCCTGGTGCTCCGGGGCCTTCGACAGTGTAATAGGTGGTTGTGAAATGAGATGTGTCATTTTTGCTCGTAGAATGCCTTAAGGTGCTACTTCAATGTTGGTGCTGTGTAAAAGTCTCACAGATGTGGTACCGCCATACTTGGGAAGAGTAGCAGAATGTATTTTGGGGTGTAATTTGTTGTATGCATATGCTGTGTCTGAGAATTAACCTGATAATATGATAATTTTGTAACAAAAAAAAAAAAAAAAAAAAATCTTCATTTGGCAAAGAATTGTGGGAAAAAATGACAACTAGTTATAATTAATGTGACAAAAAATAATGTTATACACCAAAGATGTTTGGTTTGTTCAAAAACCTTTTTATAAACGCACATGTGAATGTGCTTTGAGTAAAAAGTTTTATCAATAACAATGCGCACTTGTAGTGCAAAATGGCTTTGTCTTTAGTATATAACACTCACAGTGCTTTATAATTTGCCCCAATCACGCCATTTTCACAACTCCCCAAATTTCTGTCATGGTGCTGAAAATGATGAATATTTTCGTCAGTAATGCATTACATACATTAACAACAAAAACAAGGGAGGTGTGTGTGTGTGTGTGTGTGTGTGTCAGACCCACAACATAATAATAATAATATCCAAAGAAGAGATTGTCACCTCATGTCTCAAAGAAATTTGGTTTGCACTGTTGAAGAAAAAGGCCCCAAAAAAGAAAACAAAAGATAACCTAGGAGACAGCTAAAAGAAACCCAAACAGTAAATCAAAGCAAATAGTAGCCCAGTTTAAAAAAAAAAAAATGTATTTATAAAATGTCTCAGACATTGTCTGGCATATCAATGGCCCCCGTACCCGCAAAGTATTCCATGTATTTTATTCTGACCCTACGAGCGCTGTGGGGGTGGCAAGCCAGGATGGCCAGCTTCAAGTGCTGTCAGTGTTGAAGGATCTGAAAAGTTGGCCTCAGGCCCATTGTGAATGAATGCAGCAGGCAAGCACAATATGGTTCAGTTTATATTCCGCCATGTGGATTGGTGTCATAAATAGGCGGAATGGGCTGGCCATTATCCAAAAAGCGTTCTCCACCACTCTTCTGGCTCTGGCCAGCTGGTAATTTAAAAACCCTCTGGTCCGGGGTGAGGGTCCTCATAGGGAACGGCCGCATAAGATGGTCCCCCAGCGCAAATGCTTCATCCGCTTCTGGAAGTGGCAAACCCAAACTGCCATTCTGGAGCCGTCAGTAAAACACTGTCTAGGCGATGACTCCGACATCCGGCCATTTTTTCCCCCACATCGAGGAACTTGTATGTAGCTGACAACACCGCCAACATCACAATACCATTAAACCCCTTATAATTATAATAGTGTGACCCCGAGTTGGGGGGTTGGATTATGTGGACATGTTTCCCAGCAATTTCCCCTCCACAGTTGGGAAAGTCCCAACGAGTGGCAAAGTGGGAGTTCACAGTCTGCCATTCCTGTGGCGTTGAAGGAAACTGTGGAGTCAGACAAGAAAAAAAGTACTTTTGCACATAAACATTGCAAGCAGATTAGCCACAAACATTCTTGGCCAACATAAGTATAACATTTATTGAAATGAGTATTTAAAGACAAAAGTATAAGGTCCATTTATCAGATTAATCAACCCATCTGATGGCCCATTGTAAAAATTTAAGGGAGGGGGATGTTTTGGACAGGTAACCCTCTCCACTTCTTCATTGAGAGCTGAGTGCATAAATAATGTGTGTTAACTTTGGCCAGCCCCTCCTTACTTACACTATTGGCAGCCCACTGGACAGGTTAAAAAGTGTCATCATAAAAAAAAAAATGAAAATACACACTGAACAAATGGAAGCACATTTTTACATTCTGCTATTGCCTATCAAGATAATAATAGGAGACACAAACTATAAACAGTACAATTTGAAAGTATTCAGGCAGACCTTTGCACTACATGCTTTGGAGTATTCATCCATAAATCTGACCACAAAAGGGGTAGGTATAGTGTGTATGGTTTGCCAAAGGCATCAGATGGAGGATGCTATCAGCTGACTTAGCGGTCGGGGGGGGGGGGGGGGGTTTCCAAATGAGTTTGGGCCACCAAAAAAAAATAGCCTCTGGCACTCTGCATGAATTTAAGGACACAAAATACATTAATTGACTAGGCTAGGTGTATATGGGCCCAGGAGAGCATGTTGGGGAGGTTAGGGAAGGCAAATATGCATGAAGGACAAAAAAGGAACTTTAAAAGCTTCCAGCCTGCAGGAGGACAAATGGGGACATTCACACCATATTACAATTATGGTAATTGGGGAATAAGGAAAGACATACAATACATTAAATACATAGAATGTGATGTTAAAGCATAAAACTTACCCCATTTAACGAAAAGTAGGGAAGAGACTGCGGTACGGTATATAAATGTACTCAATGTGCATATACAACTAAGAAAATTGATTCCTATAAGAACCTGTTGGAAGCTGCAACTCTGCTGCAAAACATATATAAAAGAATAGGGTCCAAGGCGCTACCTCAAATTATGTAAACTATATCAATAGTAGAAGGATCTCTAAAAACAGCTATTCTCCAGGACCCTCTTAACCACCAAGGAGAGAGGCCCACTAGTTAATGGGGAGACGAGATCACCCAATTTCTCCTAGAATGTTGGAAATACAAAAGACATGCACCAGGTGCCCCCTCAGACTAAATTGTCAGAGAATAAGTATATTAAAGAGGAAGTAAACCCTGATGGGTTTACTTCCTCTTTTTTTCCCTGCAAAGGTAAAGCATAATGGACTACTATGCATCGCATAGTAGCTCATTATGTGTCACTTACCTGACACAGGAGCCAGCGAAGTCGCCGCTGATCCCTGTAGTCCGCCGCGTCCATCTTGCTGGTGGCGTCTCGCAGCTCCGACCAATGACAGCGGCGAAGCCGCGATGACGTCACTCCCGCGCATGCGCACGGGAGTCGCGCCTCGCAGCTCCGCCGCTGTCATACGGCGAGGCCGCGATGACGTCACTCCCGCGCATGCGCACGGGAGTCGACAAATTTGGCAAATCCATTCTTGGACTTGCCGCATTTAGTGCGCATGCGCGCCGCTGTCTACGGCGCATGCGCCGTAGACAGCGGTGCCCATTTTCGGGCAAATATCTCCTAAACCATATAGGTTTAGGAGATATTACTTGGACCTACAGGTAAGCCTTAATCTAGGCTTACCTGTAGGTCAAAGTTGTTTGGAAGGGTTTACTTCCATTTTAAACTAATATGCCTAATATATAGATATCAAATCATGTACAGTTTGCACTGGGCCTATATTGTTATATGCCATATACCCTATGAATAGGCTAGAATTTCACACACCATCCTATACATGCATACTGCTGCATGATATTATGTATAGACTATTACAAAATATTAGGATGAGAAGATATAATGGATATAACCTAAAGAATAAATCAATAAATATGAGAAAAGTAGATGTTAACACCCAATTACAATAAAGATGCTCCTCTGTCAGCAAACTAGTCCACAGTGTGTATATGTATATATGTGTGTGTGTGTGTGTGTGTGTGTGTGTGTGTGTATATATATATATATATATATATATATATATATATATATATAAAATAAGTCCAAGATGATAAGGTAAGTGAAAGGTGACTTTAGTGCTTGATCAAAGAAATCCGGTGACTTGGGTGCTCCCCCACTCGGGCCCCCACTCACTGAATCCTTATACCCCAAAGGGGTTAAGTGCACGTAATCCCTCTATATCCAACTGGTTCCGTTCAGCTTTAATTTTGCTGCAAAGCATAACTACAGTAAAAGGTAAGAGAATAAATGAGTTGCGCTAAACCAATAACACACAAATATCATAAGTGTGTCCATGACACCACCGTTGACCAGAATCACACTAGCTGTGCCAAAAAGGAGCAGCGCGATTCTGATGTGACAAAAGTAGATGTGCAAATAATAAACAGTATAACGTATATATGTTATATAAAACATCCATACACTAATAACATTATTAGCATTAAATAGTGATTAGGAGTCCTCGCAAAATTGATATTAGAGAACAAAAATTGTAAATCAATGTGACAAAAATGTGATGACCTTAAAAATAAATACAAATAAGTGAGAATAAGCGTATATCCTACGCACGTGCAAGACTGCAATTAATATATTAAATATTTAGTAGGGATGCACTGAAATTTTGGCCGCTGAAACATATCGGCCGAAAATGCCCTTTTCGGCAATTTTCTGAAAGGAAAAAACGGCCGATAATTGAGCCGAAAATGGGGCGGGACCTGGGCAGAGGCGGAGCACCGCCCCCGCCTCTGGTGCCACACATCATGGAGGGTGTATAGCGCAGGATAGCCGCCTCCGTATCCGCCGTCTGGTTGAATAGAGTCCCCGGGAACATCACAGCTTTAATTTCAATAGCTGTGTGTTCCCCGTCGTACGCCGTCACAGCCCCTCCCCCTTGTCCAGGGGAACTTTGATAGACAGATCACCCGTCCAGATTGACGCTTCCGCATCATCCGAGTTGGCCGGGGAGATGTGCGAGCGCAGTACGATCCCTCATGCGCAGTCTGCAAAGCGGCAGCAACAAGCAGGATCACGAGGAGAGAGCGCCACACTGTGGAGCTCAGGACTGAGAGCACCCCCCAGTGTGGACACCAAGATTGAAATATAAATGACATTGCAGAGGCAGATGATAGGAGCCAGCACCATAGGTGCAAATATCGACCCGAAAAGGGAGTATCCACAGAGATGGAAGGAAGGGGAGGGGGGGGGGGGGGGCGAGAAAGCAAAAACAGTACCTGACCAGAAAAACGCTGCAAAAAAGTACCCGATGGCACCAGCATCCCAGATGAAGCCAGACAAATACCAGGGGGTTAAAATTCCGCTGTAACCTAGAGCCAGGGTAAAAATTTTGGACAGTTAAATTCAGTAACATTAATAAAAGAGAACAGTGGACATAAGACTAAATACATCTACTTGGCAACCACTGTGGATATTGGATGCAGTAACAACAACCAACAATTTAAGTACGCCAATGACTTATAAAAAAAATGATTTTGTAAGATTGTACTTCAGTAATGCCAGGCCAATATATGGCAGTAAGGCGTTCTACCCACTTGGTTTCGTGCTGTAGCATCCTTCTATTCCAGTCACCCCCTCTAGGATCCCACTGCCAAGACTGTAAAGATAACAAAGGAAGTATCAAAGCTATGATATAAATCCTAAATGTCTACTAACAGGACTCAACATCCTTCCATTAGTAGAAGAGTAGATATGATCATTGATTCTTTGACGTAATTGACGAATAGTCTTGCCGACATAAAATATACCACACTTGCAATTCATGAGGTATACCACCCCCCGAGTGCTACAATCCACTCGAAAATGAGGGTAAAAGATTTCCCCAGTAGGTAATGTAAACCTGGAGCCCACCAATACCCAAGGGCAGAAGGTACAATGGCCACATTTGAAAGTGCCCTGTCCCTGGATATTGTGTCCATGGGGAGGAAAGTAATGACTGTTGGTATGTTTATCATGCAGGGACATGGCTCGTTTGAAAACAATTTCAGGGCAGTTAGAAATATATTTATTCAAGGTTGGATTGTCATGTAAAATGTGCCAGTTTTTGGCCAATACATCTCTTAATTGGTATAATAATTATATAATTATAGAGAGAGAGAGAGAGAGAGAGAGAGAGATTTGTAATAAATTTAACTGTGGAAATAGGTTCAGAATTCGCCTTTATTTTATAGAGTAATGCGTTGTGTTCCTAGGCTGCCGGAATGGCTTATTGAAAGCTTTACATAGGAGCAATTTTTAGTAGCCACGCAGGTGGAGTCGCCTCCTCGCGGTCTGTGTTCTACCTAAAGTCACAATCTCGGTTGCAATTCCTTCTGATGTAGTAGGCGTAGGAGATACTGGAAACAAGTGTGGTAGGGTGAGCACTCGAGGCGTGGAGGATGTTATTGACCGGGTGTCTCCTTACGATATAGTGTAGTGACCAGACAGTTATCATGATCCTTAAAAATCAAAAGATCAAGAAACAAAATTTTACGCAAATCACTGTTCACTGCAAATTTCAGGCTATAGGTGGTGTTACAACAAAACAACATTGAGTACAACAAAATAATCCAGTGCCTGTTGTGTGCCGGTTCAAATGATGAAAAAATCAATGCGTGGCTGGCCAGGGATTCCCTAGAAAAAATTTCACACTCCCACTCCCCCCACAACATGTGCCCATGGCCATGCCCTGCACCTGGAGGTAGTGGGAGCCGTTAAATGTAAACCAATGTGCGTCAAAATAAAAGAAAGTAATTTCAAAGGAAATTCACCAAAAGACCAAAGATCCTACGCCGGATACAATGGCTCTACCTGGGGGGGACACATGCATCCTTATAACGTTGCTGTACGAGGAAATTTTGTATCCGAATAGGTATGGGCATCCTGGTCAATGAGCCCTGTAGAGAAAGCATCTACTATCGGAGCCTTGTATTCATTGATGAAACGTTTGGTAGAAACGCTAGCAATTTTGAGGTACCAGAACTGATTGGAGAGGATATCCATGCACATCTTGGTATATTATTCATTGGTGAATAAAACAATATTGCCACCTTTGCCTGTTTTGATTACCAGATCTGGATGATTCCGTAGTCTGGCAATGGATTGTACTTGTTGAAAATACCAAGTGTTTCATATCACTAATGGTAGTCATCAAGAAAGCTCAGATGTGAGGGTTAGTAGTAAAATCAGGAAATTTGTTTGATTTAGGTCTGAATTTATTGCTGGAAACGGGCAACGGGGGGAGGTGCTGGTATAGCAATATCAAAGGGAGGTGTCACTCTCCTCTAAGAGTAGAATGAGATCTCTGCCTGGAATTCATCCATGGTAAAATGTTTTATACCATCAAAGAGCTCCCTCTCCTGCCTGGAACGCATTCGATCATGATCGAACAAAAATGTGTTACTTTCCTAGAAAATAATAAATAGAGATCTTTGATAGTGTCATACTTTTCCAGCTGAAAAGTTGGACAAAAACTATATCTCGAGGTCAAGATCGGCCTCTGGAAGGGTATATGGCGTAAGGTTGATAATGGTTCTACATGCGAAGAGTGGGGGTCATTACTAGGGAAAATTTTGAGGCTTGTGATCCAGGAGGTGCCTGGTGAGCATCAACTGTACTTTGTACTTTGTTTAGTTGGTATCGATAAAGGTGTCATAGGGTTGGGTAATAACAGTGACGTGTTTAACAAGGAGTGTGCTGCAGAGTTGTCAATATTAGAAACTCCAGCTAAACTGGGGTTCGTACTGGACAAAGGTAAATTAGTGAAATTGTGATGAAGCAAATTCAATACCTAAGCTGCTATTGGGCCCAGGTGAGCAACAGAAGAACCACCAACAATTCAACAAATTTAATGAATTCCAGGCATTCAGAGATCTCATTCTACTCTTGGAGGAGAGTGACACCTCCCTTTTGATATTGCTATACCAGCACCTCCCCCTGTTGCCTATTTCCAGCAATAAATTCAGACCTAAATCAAATAAATTTCCTGATTTAACTACTAACCCTAACATCTGGGCTTTCTTAAGGTGGTGTTCCACCCCAAAAAATAAATCATGAATGTGCCTAAAAAAATGCCTCTAAATGGCTGTTGCTAGGGGGTCCCTCGTAGTCTGCCTCCTTCAGTGTCTGGGCTCTTGACGTCACTTTCCCACGGCGGCAGGAAGGGCTCAGCTCTGCCCCCTCCCTCTTGTCAATCATCTGGAACACGTGACGTGGGAACCCCGCTTTAATGACTACCATTTAGTGATATGAAACACTTGGTATCGGACTCTGTGTCTAATAATTTTATATTTTCAACAAGTACAAAGCCAGACTGCAGAATCATCCTGATCTGGTAATCAAACAGGCACACAAAGGTAGTAGACCCATTGTATGCGACAGGATCTCTAACTGAAAATGCTAGCAGGCTGATTGATTTCTTTCTTGCCCCACACGTGACACAATTACCATCATTTGTTCAAGATGCACTTGATCTTCTCAAACACTTTAAAGGTATTGTGGTCCCTCCTGACACCCTGCTCGTGACTCTAAATGTGGAGGCACTCTACTCCAGCATCCCTCACAAGCACGGCGTCGGGATGGTACGCACCTTCCTTAGAGAACAGGACCACCATCTTTGGCCTTTTGGTGAATTTCTTTTAATATGACTTTTTTTATTTTGACGCACAATTGGTTTATGTTTTAATGGCTCCCATTACCTCCAGGTGCAGGGCGTGGCCATGAGCACATGTTGGGGGGGGGGGGGGGGGGTAGGTGGGAGCGTGACATTTTTTTTTCTAGGGAATCCGTGGCCAGCCACACCAACCATGCGTTGGTGTGGCTTAAGTATATTGATGATATTTTCATCATTTGGACCGGCACAGAACAGGCACTGGATGATTTTGTTAAACTCCTCAATAGCAACACCTATAACCTGAAATTTGCGGTGAACAGTGATTCATGTAAAATTTTGTTACTTTATCCTTTGATTTTTAAGGATCATAACTGTCTGGCCACTACACTATATCGTAAGGAGACAGCCGATAATGCCATCCTCCACGCCTCGGGTGCTCATCCTACCACACTTGTTCACAATATCCCCTACGTCTAGTATATCAGACTTAGAAGGAATTGTACCGTGTTGCCCTTGGATTTCAGACCTGGCTCCTTGGCTTGCACTCGGCTGGCTTTCAGATTCCGAGAGAACTGGTGAGAACTATTACCCTGGAGGAGGTTTTGAAGCCCATTGGATCCTTTCTCGTTGGGAAATCCCCAGGCCATTGGATCCTTTCTCGTTAGGAAATCCACCGTCTGGTGGAAGGCTCCTTCCCCACCTCCATAAGTCATGCACATGTAATATTAATCCACAAAGCCCCTAAGGACCCCACATCCTGCACCTCATAGACCTTCTTGGAAAACAAAGGCTTAGAAAAGCTCTTTGATGTTGTGGAATGACCTTTTCTGTGGGGGGTTCCCCTTGTTCTTACATGGCTACAGGTACTCTACAGACACCCCACATTATCCATTATGCTGGGGAGGGGGGTCTGTCACAGCCCTTCCCTTTGTCTAGAGGCACGCGGCAGGGCTGCCCTCTCTCTCTCTGGCCCTTTTCGCCATCACGATGGAGCCGCTGGACGGAAGCCCTGTGCACTTCCCAACACATTAAGGGCCCGCGTGTTGGCTGGCTGGAGGAGAGGGTCGACCTATATGACTTGCTCCTTTTCCTCAACGATGCGGACTCCTCGGTCAAAGGGGCACTGCAGATTCTGAACTCATTCTCCACCTTCAGGCCTCAAACTTAATGTTTCAAAGTCCTTTCTATTCCCTATAGACCCCACAGCTGGTTCTACTGACCCCTCTATGCCCCTACAATCGGTTGAGAGTTTCAGATACCTTGGGGTGGTGGTCTCGAGACATGCTTCAGATTTCTTGGCCCTAAATTTATCCCCAGTGATCCAGGAGACACGGCTGAAACTGAAGGCATGGGAGCCGCTACCCCTATCATTGCTAGTTTGGATAAACCTGATAAAAATGAAAATCCTACCCAAATTTATATACCTACTTCCCCAATCCCTGCAATGGATTCCCAAATCCTTTCACCCAGCTGCATAGCCTCTTTGCCTCCTTTATCTGGGGAACCCAGTCCCCCAGATACGGGTGGTCGACACTTGTGCGCCCATCCTCCCAGGGAGGACTGGCATGCCCTGATCTATATAAATATTTCCTGGCCACCCAGCTAGTTACAGCAGCTTGGTGGCTCACTCCTGACACGACAAACCCCACTAACTTGGTTGAGACGGCGGTGGTGAAATTGTTGGAAGCGCTGAAATGTCTACTTTTCCATGGCCCCATACCCATTGACCCCCTCCATGCGCAACACGCTGCGTGCATGGGGGGTGGGCCTAAAAATGGAAAATACGCTAAAAAAAGCATTCTCTCCAGCTGCCCCCTTGTGGATGAACCCCACCCTGGAGCACATCTACAAATTGCCCGAACCACACGCTTGGACCAAATTTAACATTAAAAACAGTGGACCAAGTAATATCTAATCCCTGGCCCCACTCTCCAAATTGATTTCCGATTTCAACATTCCGCAGAACAGTTTTTTTTTTTTTTTTTTTTTTATATATATCTACAACTCTCCCATGCCTTCAGCTGCCAATTCTTCAGTTCTCCCCTCCTGATGGTCCAATCTACATTGGAGGACCTCCTCAGATCCCAATGTGCAAATAAGCCCACCTCGTGGCTATACTCCCATTTGATAATGACCTCACTCCCTACGCTGGAGAAACTCAGAAACAAATGGCTACACGACATTCCTGACTTTGACAATGACGATTGGAAGGACATATGGGACTTCCCTTTCAGATCCCTGGTCTCATTGAGAGACCAACTAATCCAGTCCAAGATGGTTCATCGTGCATATTTTACCCCACACAGACTACACAAAATGAATCCCGCCTCCTCCTGAGGGTGCTGGCGTTGTGGAACAATACCTGGTGACTTTACTCATTTTTTGGACCTGCCCAGCCATTGCCGAATATTGGGAAGAGATACTGAATGTCATAACCCAGGTCACCACCATACCGCTTCAACCCTTCATGGCAATATGCATGTTGGGCCCGATAGAACTAATTCCCACGGTAGCAAGGCGTATCCTGGTTGGGCTACTTATCTTTTGTGCCCGCAAAGCTATAGCCCTTAGCTGGTGCAAGCCTACTCTTCCTCCTCCTCTCTCTGTGGAAACATTTGGTTAATAACAGCTTGCCTCTTTACAAGGATTGCTATGCTAATGGGGGATGCCCTCAAAAATATGACAGTTTGGTCCAAATGGCTGGCGGATTCCTCCACAGCCTCAAACTCTCACCCACCTTAACCCATTACCCTCTGTTAATAGTAATTTACAATTGTAAGTGTAACATATATTTCTGAGGTGCACGTGCAGGTGCTCCACACTGTCCTCCTACTTAAGGAGCCAGCCTGTTGCGATCATCATGGTACCCCATGATCCCTGTCGTGTTTCATGCAACAGCTTACCAAATGTCATAATCCTGTAAGAACTAGAGTTGATACTTGTCATGACCAATGTATGTTGTTTTTTCTGTTAAATGTTTTGAAATTCAATAAACCAATCTTCAAAAAATAAAAGTGTAAAAAAAAAAATATATATATATAAATATATAATTTTTTTTTAAAGCACCCCTGTCCCCATGTGCTCACGCGCAAAAGCGAATGCACACGTAAGTCCCGCCCACATATGTAAACGCAGTTCAAACCACACGCGAGTTATCGCCAGGTGCATTAGAGCGAGAGCAACAATTCTAGACTTAACTCGAAGTGATTAAGGGGATATGATTATTATATTGTTTTTTTTTACTAGATGGACTTGTGTCTTTGTGTCTTTTTTTTAAACCTGACTAACTATGTAACTATGAAACATGTAACCTGTAAAAAATGTTTTAAAGCGTCGACTAAGTACCAACGTTTGGTGCCATTCCACGAGTGTTCGCAATTTTAAAGCATGACATGTTGGGTATCTACTCAGGTAACATCACATTTTTCAAAACAATTGGGTTAACTTTTTTTACTATTTTTTTTATTTTATTTTTTTATTTATGAAACTTTTTTATTTTTTTAAACAAAAAAAAAAAAAAAAGTGTTTTTGAAACAATTTTGTGCTAATACCATGTGACATAAAAAGTTGCAACAACCGCCATTTTATTCCCTAGGGTGTCTGCTAAAAAAAACATATATTATATTTGGGGGTTCTGCGTAATTTTCTAGCAAAAAAAGATGATTTTTTTTACATGTAGGAGAGGAGTGCCAGAATAGGGTCGGTATGGAAGTGGTTAATGTAGAAAAATGTAAAATTATGCATTTAGGTGGCAAAAACATGAATGCAATCTACTCACTAGGAGGAGAACCTCTGGGGGAATCTAGGATGGAAAGGGATCTGGGGGTCCTAATAATAAGTTAATAATAAGATAATAAGTTCAGCAATGGCATGCAATGCCAAGCTGCTGCAAGCAAAGCCAATAGAATATTGGCATGCATCAAAAAAAGAATTCACTCCAGAGATAAAACAATAATTCTCCCGCTCTACAAGACTCTGGTCGGGCCTCACCTGGAGTATGCCATCCAGTTCTGGGCACCAGCCCTCAGGAAAGATGTGCTGGAAATGGAGAAGTACAAAGAAGAGCAACAAAGCTAATAAAGGGACTGGAGGATGTTGGTTATGAGGAAAGATTACAAGCCCTGAACGTATTCTCTCTGGAGAAGTGATGCTTGAAAGGGGATATGATTTCAATATACAAATACTATGCTAAAATACTAGACTTTTCCACGAAGCGGCATTTAAAAAGACTCACAGAAACTGCATAGAGGGTTCTTTATGGTAAGAGCGGTAAGAATGCGGAATTCTCTTCCACAGGCGTTGGTATCAGCAAGGAGCATCAATAATTTCAAAAAAATATTAGATGGGCACCTAAACTACCACAATATACAATGTAATATTTACATAAAAGCACACACACAGGTTGGACTTTTGTCTTTTTTCAACCTCACCTACTATGCAACTATGTAAACAATTATTGTCCATGTAAAATACATCTTGAAATGTGAACATATTGGCTATGCTAATTTGGGCTTTTGATTTATAAACATACATTAGTGAGCTATTAGAATAGCAGACAGCATGTCTTTCTGGTTACCATTAATAAGCCAAAGAGTGGCAATAAAGACTGTTTTTGCAAACAATGCTTCAGTTACAAGAATTAGGCCTTTATTACCTCCTAAGAGAATAGCAATGAGCTCTTCTTGATGTCATAGGTCCTTTGTTATTGAAGATTATTCAACTTCTTTCCAGAAATCTTGAATTGGGAGCCAGTGACACTAATACAGCGATCAGTAGAAAAAATATGCAATGTCACTGTACTAGTGACACTGGCTGGGAAGAGGTTAAACATGTAGGGTGATCAAAGGGTTAACTGTGTGCCAAACTAGTGTTTGTGTGTATTATGTGTGCTGCTTTTACTAAGAGTTGTGATGGATTTTCCTCCCTGCTTTGCATTTACTTTACTTGATTTTATTATTTTTTTTTTTTGCATAAATTGGTAGCCAATCATTTGTGCCGTTATAATGACCCGATTAGCATAAGTGGTGTTTACCTAGATATGACTGACAATGGCTTTTGTTGCAAGCATCTTTTTGTGTCCTTATGTTGATAGATAGAAATATATTAAAACAGGGCTTGACAAATTTGCTTGGAATCTAGGAGCCAGCTAAAAAAGTTAGGAGCCAGGTCGGTAACGGCAATCCAGACCTGTCCCTGGCCTGACATGGAGACGAGTGAGGGGAGGATAGCGCGGCCCCCCCACCTGTCTCCATGTCATTGCCCATAGCTCTTAGAGGGACATTTTTATTTATTTTTTTTTTATTTTATTTTTTTTATTGCATTTTAGTGTAAATTTGAGATCTGAGGTCTCTCTGACCCCAGATCTCATATATTTAAGAGGACCTTACCTGTTTTTTTCAATTACAAGGGATTTTTACATTCCTTGTAATAGGAATAAAAGTGACAATTTTTTTTTTTAAAAGCACCGTGAAAAAATAAAAAGTTAAA
This sequence comes from Lithobates pipiens, assembly GCF_037356315.1. Lineage (NCBI taxonomy): Eukaryota > Metazoa > Chordata > Amphibia > Anura > Ranidae > Lithobates > Lithobates pipiens. Next base: position 348,764,741 of record NW_027507903.1, read on the forward strand.
ATAAGAAAAAAAAAATGTTTTAAATGCGCCCTGTCCTGCCAAGCTTGCGTGCAGAAGCGAACGCATACGTGAGTAGCGCCCGCATAGGAAAGCGGTGTTCAAACCACACATGAGGTATCGCTGCGTTCGGTAGAGCGAGAGCAATAATTCTAGCCCTAGACCTCCTCTGTAACCCAAAACGTGCAACCTGTAGAATTTTTTAAACGTCGCCTATGGAGATTTTAAAGGCTAAAAGTTTGTCGCCATTCCATGAGCGGACGCAATTTTGAAGCGTGACATGTTGGGTATCAATTTATTCGGTGTAACATTATTTTTCACAATATAAAAAAATTGGGCCAACTTTACTGTTATATTTAATTAAAAAAATAAGACTTTTCCCCCGAAAATGCGCTTGTAAGTCCGCTGCACAAATATGGTGTGACAGACAGTATTGCAACGACCACCATTTTATTCTCTAGGTTGTTAGAACTCCTAAACACATATATATATATATATATATATATATATATATATATATATATATATATATATATATATGTGTATGTGTGTGTGTATATATATATACACACACACACACACACACACACACACACACACACACACACACACATTTTTTTTTTTTTTTATTATTCTAAGTAAAGGTGAGATGGGTGGGCAGTGAAAGCTTCATTAGCATCGCTGGCTGTCATACCAACAGCCACCACTAGATGGCGCCAGATTACAGAACTAAACATAGGACCACAGAAGGCCTCAAAGCCGCGGCCTCAATTGCCGGCGGCGGCGCGGCCCGACACGATCACGCCAGGGGGGGGGTGGAAGGAGACAGGATACCCCCGCTGTGCTGCCCCAGGCGCCAGATCACAAATTCTAGTCGCCAATGCGATCTGGCGCCCGGGGTTTGTCGAGCCCTGTATTAAAAGCTTTGTGCACTTTCACCTACATTCAACTTTTCCATTTAATCGGCTTTCCTGAGGCTAAAGTGCACTGACATCGTGATATACAGTATTTACAAAGCACAGCTTGTGCCAGTTGATTAATTTGCTGGGTTTTTAAGTTTTTTTTTTTTTTTTTTTTTTTTTTTTTTACAGAACTTTGCCCTTTGATGTCTGACTAATGTAAAGCAAACCAAAGACTGATAAAAAGCTATAGTGCAATAAAAGAATTATTCTTTAGTTGGACATGTGAAAATGTCTTATAATAATAAATTCTTGCAGTTCTCTTTTCTGAAGTTTTTACACCCACATACAAATAGGATCAAAAAACGGAAGTGTGAATGTTAGACACATGACTGAAGCTTACTATGTAAATGAAGAGATTGTCAGATGATTTAGATTCAAACACTTGGGCATGGACATGAAAAGAACATGGACAGTTTTGGCAGGACGTAAGCCTATGACAAAGTAATAAAGAAATCACCTGCCAATGCAAATGAATACTCTTCCCACCTTTTTAATCCTTCCAGTAGTGATATCAATCACAGCCATGAGGTCCTGATGTTTTGTGCTCCCATGTCCAATGTGCCCACTTTTAGGATAACATAGTTGGTCCATGCGGATGTGTACCTTGGAATTGGAGCAGAGAAGCTCCAGATGAGGTCTACACTCTTGTCACTCCAGGCATACATTACATTACATTATTAAACTAGGGAAATTTTCAGAGAACCTGAATGTACTACATCACAATTTTCCGACGCTGTTATGAGTATGCCATTTTCCCTAACGGTTAAGGAGGACAAAAGGGTTTACCACCATCTCATATATGTACACCATTTTTATGATGCATCCTTGAGCACATAAGACTTCTCAAACTGAGTTCTATTAGGAACTCCTATGAACATGTACAGTACATATGGTTGAAGACACCCCTTTCCGTATCTGTATGCTGCATCATATCTGCAGTTTAAAGTGTATCCAATCACAAGAAAAAACACCAATATATTGTAGCTTACAATCAGATGTAGTTTTTGGATTCGTTATTTTTTTGGGGGGCTTGTTTTCCCTCATTTTTACCTGGTCAGCCTACCAGTAACGCCCTGTGCCAGGACTGCAACCCTGCACCTCATACTGTTATTTATGGAAGTGCAGTGTTGTAATATGTGGGCAGGAAGTGTGTTAGCACTATAGAATCTGTTGATAAGCGTAGCTATGGCACTGTGTACAGGAAGTTATCAGCCCACTACATTTTAATGGGTTTTCTTTTGCACTTACCAAACAGCTATACCATGACACTTTCAACAGTATGTTTATAGTACTGAAGGCAAAACTTTCAGTTTATTTTTTGCAATCTGTGTTTAGTTGGGAAGATCTCTCTCCGCATCCTGTCCCAAAGCCAAACCAGGAACTGAGAAGAAATTGCTCCAAATTGAAGGAGCCCCTGGTTGTCATCAGCGTCACCAGAACTAGTGTCCCCACTGGAAATTTTTCCTCTATTTCTGTTTTGGTGATGACCCAAAATGTGGGTTTTTCTTTTACGTTTGATGATAATGGTAAACAGAACAAATAGAGAAGGTGAATCTCCCCAATGGGGGCAGAAAGAGTAGTAAGAACCTGACCGGTGTTCTAATCCCTCTCCACTCTATCCAAGACTAAAAGAAAAAGTTTTGCATCTAGTTAACCTTAACAGACCAAAATGGTAAAAATTAAGAAAAATTCATCATTAGGGCTTACATACACTGTAACCTGAAATACGTGGCTTTGTGGCAGTCATAAATATCTATTAATGGCTTTCAAAGTTGTGCTACCATTCACTGTTACCCAAACCATCATCTCTTTTTGTCCCAGTGGCTCTTCACCCCCTGCTGAATCACAAATATTAGCCTTCCCAAAATATGTCATGGCTGCAGGTGACATTTTCTGTTTTTTTAGCCAGCCATCCACGTCACTGTGCCACAATGAGACTTCCACTAAATGCAATAATAAGCTTACATATACAGGTAGACTGGAATTTAGCATTTAACCAGTTCCCGACCGGCGCACGCCGATTTACGATCGGCAGAATGGCACGGGCAGGCAAATTGGCGTACAGGTACGTCCAGTTGAATTTGCCGCCCAGCCATCGCGTGCACAAGCGTGCCGGTCGGGACCCCCATGAGTCGATTGCCATGGGGATACCCGCGATTGTCTCACGGGGAAGGAGAACGGGGAGATGCCGTTGTAAACAGCATCTCCCCATTCTGCCTAGCAACAAGTGACGCTGATCTCTGCTTCCAGTGATTAGAGCAGAGATCAGTGTTCACTAGCACACAGCCCAGCCCCCCACAGTTAGTAACACGCTCCTAGAACACACTTAACCCCTACACTGCCACCCCCCGGTTAACCCCTTCACTGCCAGTGTCATTTACACAGGAATCAGTGCATTTGTATAGCACTGATTGCTGTATAAATGACAATGGTCCCAAAAATGTCCGATGTGTCCGCCATAATGTTGCAGTCACAATAAAAAAATCTGATCGCTGTCATTACTAGTAAAAAAAATTCTTAATAAAAATGCCATAAAACTATCCCCTATTTTGTAAACGCTATAAATTTAGCGCAAACCAATCAATAATGGCTTCTTCCGATTTTTTTTTTTTTTTCTTTTTTGATTTTTTTTTTTTACCAAAAATATGTAGAAGAATACGTATTGGCCTAAACTGAGGGAAAAAAATGTTTTAGATATTTTTGGGGGATATTATAGCAAAAAGTAAAAAATAATGTGTTTTTTTTTTTTTTTTTTTTTTCAAAATTGTCGCTCTTTTTTTGTTTATAGCACAAAAAATAAAAACCACTGGAGTGATCAAATACCACCAAAAGAAAGCTCTATTTGTGGGGGAAAAAGGACGTCAATTTTGTTTGGGAGCCACGTCGCACGACCACGTAATTGTCAGTTTAAGCGACGCAGTGCCGAATCGCAAAAAGTGGTCTGGTCATTGGCCTGCAAAATGGTCCGGGGCTGAAAGTGGTTAATAAAGAAGCAGATTATAATGTCTATTCCTTTAGTATAACCTAAAAGTCAGTCATCGTTTTTCCAAGCTGTTTTTAAATGCCAGAGGACACACTTTAAACATTTATCAGTCATAATCTCAAAATCAATGTGTTAATGTTGTATTTATTTTAAGTCAAGAGAGCAAAATGGGAGCTGCTGACTTCATTCTGAAAGTTCTAGTTGCCTGGCTGTCTTTTGATTTAATGATTAGACCTTGCCCTGAAATAATTATGCAGGACGCAAAGTCAGATTGGAGTCAGAAATCTTAATCTGTATGCTTGATATGGGGAAGTGGCGCATAAAGAATTGATGCCGTTAGATTTTAAGAAGGGGTTAGCTTCCATATTTCTTACAGCACATTTGCTTTAATGGGAAAGGGCATATGCTAATTTTTACTCTTTCCTTTCTTGCAGTGGGACTTGATCTGTGAAAATGACTGGAAAGGACCATTAACTACCTCACTTTTCTTTTTGGGAGTGCTCATTGGTTCATTTGTTTCAGGACAGATGTCAGACAGGTAAATTCACTGCAATACTCTTCTCTAAACTGGTTCTTGATAAACTTGCATTAGATTATACAGTATCTCCTTCCTACAAAGAAGACTCTGAAGCCATGTAGCAAGGATCCGGACGCCTAGTTTAAGCCTAGTTTAAGTTTAAGCGCAAATTTGGCGCCACTTCTAACCTTCCCATCCATGATCTATTTAATTCAAAGCGGAGTCCCAGCCTGGGTGAAAGTTAAGTCAGCTGCTACAAATACTGTAGCTGCTGACTTTTAATATAAGGACACTTGCCTGTCCAGGGAGCTTGCAATGTCGGCACCAACGCCATCCTGTCCATTGGCTCCGGGTGCAGGTGCCGGTATCCCTACTAAGGGGAGCCTTGCAGCTTCACAGCCTTCTTCCTGCTGCGCATTTGCGAATAGTCCCATCTTCTTCTGGACACAGGTCCCAGAAGGGAGGGGAGGAGGAGGGCACAATAAAATTGCGGAGTGGCGTAACCTCGCCTCAGGGACATTGGGCAGAAGTCCCAAAGAAAACGCCAACAAGGTGACATTAGGACTTTGTAAGGATTTCACTGATGGACCCAATTAGAACGGTCTATGTCACCGGGCAGTGATGCCCAGAAGATAGCAGACTTGGGATCCATGGCCCCATGTGACCTGAGATTCATTTAAGTATTTTGCCTTTTTTTTTTCATATGAGGTTGCTAGAGAGGGTGATGGGGGGGGGGGGGGATCCATAGCTAGGCCTCAAGAATTATGAATATGCATAGTAATCCATCCTCAAAGTTTACAACAGAAGCATTTAATATTTTTCAAGTTGTATTCTCAGAAGATCAGCTCCCCCCCCCCCTCCCAGCAGTAAATTACTTGGTAGAATTTTATCCTAATGGAAAACCGAGCAGGAACACTAGAAGGGGGAAGCTAAGCTTCTGAGAGAACTGTTTTGAATGGCTTCATTTATGTTGCTGTAGATTTGTATTATGTAAGTATTTGAATGTCCATAGCCTGACCATAATTGCACTTTAAAGGGATAGGTAAACTTTTTTTAAAAAAATAACGAACATCTTGTACTTCCCTGTTCTGTGCTATGATTTTGCACAGAGCAGCCCCAATCCTCCGCTTCTAGGGTCCCCTGCTAGCACTCCTGGCCCCTCCCCCGCAAAGTGACCGGAGCAAGTCACTTGCTATATTTGCACTCGTGTGTGTGTGTGTGTGTGTTCACTCCCGAGCCAGCTCTGTGTGTCAATAAGAAAAAACAGAGTGTGGCTTGGCTCCGCACCTAACTCCCTCCTCGCTGGCTGTAATTGACAGCAGCTCCCACTGCTGTGTCTGAGCCAATGAGGAGAGAGAGAGCACATTGCTAGATTGAGATCAGACTAAAATAAGTATTTAGGGTGGGGGATATGGGGGACAGAAGGTTTTTTACCTTAATGCATAGAATATATTAAAAAGTAGCTCCAGGCTCCTTCAAAAAAAATAAAAAATACTGTAGCTGCTGACTTCTAATATTAGGGTGCTTACCTGTCCAGGAACCCAGCATTGTCCTCACCTGAGTCGATTTTTTTCAATTAGCTATTGGGTGCTCGCGCCACCTCTTGACTAAGGGAAACCGGCAGTGAAACCTTGTGGCTTCATAGACGGTTTCCTACTGTGCATGTGCAAAGCTTGCTGCATTTTGTGAATAGTCCGGCTGCAGGGAAAGGAGGAGGGGGCCATACTTCCTGTTAAAAAAAAAAAAAAACAGGTACCCCCCCCCCCCCGAAAAGGTGGCAAATGTGGCAGGGGAGGGAGAGGAGGAGGCAGACAAGTGGAGTTTCCCCTTTTGAGTGTAGCTTCACTTTAAGGCAAAAGTCCTTCTGCCCTTTAGAGCCATTTTAAAGCAGAACTTCACTTAAAAGTGAATGTTTCACTCATCTGCCCCCTCTGCTGTCTGCCTATCATTTTTGAACTTTTTTTTTTTTTCCTGGAAGTGGGTACCTTTTTTCTGACAGTAACCCTACATCTAAGATAGTGGCCACAGGGATCTGAAGCCCAGCAAAGAACCAGTCCAGGTGCAGACAGCAGTGGACTGGTAAAATGCCTTTTGTTAAAACAAATTTTTTGAAAAGGGAAGTTCCTCCTTTAAGCAAGGGACTCTTCATTTTTCCCTTAGGCTCCTACATTCTCCTACTCTCACTAGAAGCATGGAATAGTGAACTAGGGCTGCAACTAACGATTAATTTCATAATCAATTAGTTGGCCGATTTATTGTTTCGATTAATCGGTTAACCTTAAAAAAAAAAAGTGTGGTGTATAGTTTAGTCAAGTTTAAAAAAAAGACAATTTATTCTTAAATATCTCTATGCAGTGGTAAATATAAATAACCAACTATATGGTTGGGGACCAAAATATCGAATCCACTCTGAGAATAACAGACAGAAGAGATATACTGTATATACTATTAGAGGAGATATACTGTATATACTAATAGAGGGTGAATCTGGTAAATATCATCAGACTCAGAGATCAATTATTTTTTTTTTTTTATTAAAAACAAAGTCTTCCTTCCAAAAAAATTAATAAAAATAAGTCATTTTAAGAACATTGGTTCTATTTTCTAATCGTTAGTGGAGTCAAATCGAAGTTCGTTTTCAACCCCAGTGACGGTAAAAAATTTGAAAATAGAAAACTTCTTGGTCAAAGGAATTTTCAGACAGTGTATGTGGTTTTCATTCAGAAATTACATTAATTTTAAAAACAGAATGTTAAAAACAAGTGAAAAATTCAAACATTCTTTCATTCAGCGAATTATTTTTTGTCTGAATATTCTCGTCTGAAAACTGATCCGTGTAGCCAGCATAAGGCTCGGTACACACCTATGCAGTTTGCTTTTGATCTGTTTTTGCTGTTCGTTTTGATTTTTGCACATGTGATTTTGCTGCAATTTGCATTATTGCATTTTTTTGGGCCAATTTATTGTTGGGCAGAATAAAAAACACAAATTGCTGCAAAAACACCTTACATGCTTCTCTATTGAAGTATATTGAACCAAAAAAGCACCGTTTTGCGTGAACGTGTCCCATAGGAAATCATGTAAATGAACTGTAATGTGTTTCTGCAAAAAACATAGATGTGAACCAGGTCTAAGACGTTTAGTAACATAATGGGGTTAAAAAAAAAAAAAATCAGCTCTTTTATAGTACACAAAAAAAGCAGATAATCACTACTGTACGGGGTTAATTTTTTTTACTGTAGAACTGCGAAAGTAATATTTACAATAGCAATTATTTGCTCTTTTTGTACTATAAAGGGCTCATTTTATTTTTATTTTTTTAACCCCATTATGTTACTGGCTGATCGATTATGAAAATAGTAATCGATTAATTTCATAATCGATTAGTTGTTTCAGCCCTATAGTGAACGTATACAATGGCAGTTCATTCTTCATACTTTTTCCACCACTGCAAGAGATGATTAATATTTGCATGCAACATTAATTTCCCCACAGGCCACTTAGTTCAGTGGACCATAATGATGATAAGATGTGCTGCTCATTAAAGTTTGCTCATTTGTTTATAAAGGTTTGGAAGGAAAAAGGTCTTGTTTGTTACCATGGCTGTTCAGACTGGATTCAGCATAGTACAAGTCTTCTCCATCAATTGGGAAATGTTTACAGTCTTATTCCTCATTGTTGGCATGGGACAGATATCCAATTACGTGGCAGCTTTCATACTTGGTAAGGATACATATGTGTAGTTACAGTGCTTATTGTAGTTTTTAATCAATTTTTTAACTTATTACAGGTATTTACACATCAATGATCATTTACACAGCACTTTACAAACTGTAAATGCACATCAGTCCCTGCCTTCAAGGAGCTTACAGTCTAAGGTTCCTATCTCACATTCATACATACACATACTAGGGTCAGTTTAGACAGGAGTCAATTAACCTTCCAGCATGTCTTTAAATTGTGGGAAGAAATGGGAGTACCTGGAGGAAAGAACAGAGAGGACATGCAGAAACTCCATGCAGGTATGATCCTGCTTAGAATTTAACTTGAGGCCATCTCTCTGCTCTCTCCTGCTATTATGATGTTCCGATCAGAGTGCTTCTGTAAAGTGGATTATGACTTTATAATATACAGTATATATAAACTGTATTCATTGTTTTTTAAAGGCACTTTCACGCGCGGGGTCGGCTAAAGCGTGCCATTTTAGCATCGCTTTACGGTCGCTAGCAGGACGCTTTTAACCCTTGCTAATGGCCAAAAAAGGGTTAAAGTGGCCCGCAAAGCGCCACTGCCAAAGTGTTTTGCGGGCAGTTTGACAGCGCTGGCCAATGGCAGGGGCTCTTTAGGAGAGGTACAATGCCCCAAAGATGCTGCTTGCAGGACTTTTTTTTCCCATCCTGCAAGCGCATCGCTCCAGTGTGAAAGCACTCGGCCTTTCACACTGGGGTGGCAGGGGAGGCGTTTTACAGGTGCTATTTTTAGCCCTTTAACGCCTGAAAAACGCCTCAGCGTTGGAGTAGCCTAATATTTGCCTGACGTTCAGCTCTAACTAGGGTTTATTTTGGGAAACCTCAAATTAGGGTTGCACCGATTACCGTTTTTTTTTTTTTTTTTTTTAACCGGCGACTAGGAGTACCCAATACCTTTTTTGTGACGTGATTTTAACCCATACATAATTAATGTCTCAAATCGCACTGCAAAGAATTGCCTGTGGTTTGAACATGCTTGAGGTGTGATTCCTGTCCGAATCACATATGGTTTCTCTTGCCGCGTACACACGACCAGACTTTTTGAGGGACTAGGTCCGACGGACTTTCGGCGGAGTTCCGAAGGACTTTCCAAATGAACGGACTTGGCCACGCACAATCACAGCAAAGTCCGACAGATTTGAACGTGATGACGTACGACCGGACTATAACAAGGAAGTTCATAGCCAGTAGCCAATAGCTGTCCTAGCGTCGGTTTTTGTCGGACTAGCATACACACGAACGGATTTCTCGGTCCGGCGGAGGAAAAATGTAAAACATGTTCTATTTCTAAAGTCCACCGGATTTTTGGCAAGCAAAGTTCTGATGGAGCCCACACACGATCGAGTTGTCCGACGGACTCGTTCCGTTGGACCTTTGCTGTCAAAAAGGCCGGTCGTGTGTACGCGGCATATGACTCGCTTGCAATTCTTTGCAGTGCAATTTGAGCTCACTTATTTTGTATAGGCTCAAATCCCATCGCAAAGGTATCAGAGCATTTGCACGAGTGCAAGTACTTGTGCAGGTGCTTAATATCCGCACCAATACGATACTAACATCGGTGCAGCTCTACCTCAAATCTTTGGACAATCATGAACATTATTTATAGGAAAGTGATTAGAAGACACTCCCATTCATTTCTATAGCCCAAATCTGTTCCTTTGCAGTATAGTGGAGGCACCTGGCTCCAGACAGGCTGTAAACACTGCTTGGTGTTGCCAAGGATCAGGAAGTGAAGAGCAGGTCCACACTGCTTCTGTTTGTTTAGAGTATTTGAATAGGGAAAAGGGGGTTTGCATACCTCCCCAATATTTTGAGATGGGAATGAGGGACACCTACTAGCAAATGTATGTAGGCATAGGACATGCCCCTGCCGCACACCCTTAGGGTCCGTTCACACAGGGGCAACACGACTTGTAGGCGACTTGAGTGAGGCAACTTGGACACGACTTGAGTTTAGATCACAGCGCGACTTGGGACGACTTCAACACGACTTGTGATGACTTCAACCTGACTTGGGACGACTTACAAGTCGCCCCAGGCCAGGCGACTTTTGCCGAAGGGGGAACTCCACGCCAAATTTCTGAAAAAAATTTGGCGTGGGTTCCCCCTCCGAGAGCATACCAGGCCCTTAGGTCTGGTATGGATTCCAAGGGGAACCCCCTACGCTGAAAAAATCAATGGGTACCGGTCGCCTACAAGTCGGATTCAAGTAGTACAGGAACTTCTTTTGAAGTCGGAGCGACTTCAGTAGCGTGCATTAAGACAGCTCTCATTCACTTACATTGTTTTTTTTTTCCATTCAAACAGGTAATATTTATTGAACATTAGTGCAAGAGTACAGTCATAAAGGTACATATCAAACATTAAAGAGGTGTTGCATCATAGCCATAACAGTAAAAGAAATACAGTTCTCCAAACCAGTAGTCACCATACATCACAGACAAAGAACAAAGGATCCCAATAGTGACATGTTATTCATCGTAACAGAACATCAAATTCCCTCATCACACGTGGCAACCTCCTGCAACCATTTATCCCAGATTCTATGGTATTTAGCTGGACAACCCCTGTTTTTATACAAACATTTTTTATATGGGAGAGTAGAATTAACTTCCCGCTTCCAGTCCTCAATTCGGGGTGGAAGGGGCCTCATCCACTGTCTAGCTATCACCTTTCGAACAGAAAACAAAGTTTCCTGTAAGAAAGTGCTAGTAATTTTATCCAATACGTCAGGAAATATCCCTAGTAGACAGGGTTTGGGATCGAGGGCCAAAGGGGAACCCATAACATCATGTAGGAATGACACCACCTGCTGCCAGAGTTCCTGCAGCTTGGGGCAAGCCCATATAAGATGGAAAAACGTCCCAGTCTCAAGGGAACACATTGAGCAGAGCGTTGATTGATTCGCATTATATTTAGCAGTCCTAAGTGGGGTGAGGTATGCTTTATGTACTATATAGATCTGAGATAGCCTGTCCTGGAGCCTAGGGGACACCAATTTGCACGTTTCCAGAGCCTCCTCGTCTGTCAAAGCACCCACATCGCCCTCCCAGCGGGACTTGAGAGCATACGCTAGTCTCGCCGAGACGGGGGCCGTAAGCATGCCATAGAAGCACGAGATTAGCTTTTTGGGATCATTATCCTTCACTATGGCGACAACAGGATTGGGAGCAGGCCGAGGCAATGACTGCGAAAATTGTGCTCCAAGTGCATGCCGAACCTGTAGGTATTGAAATAACATAGTGTTTGGAACATTAAATTCCTCCTGCAATGCCCGAAACGTTTTAACAACACCCTGGTTAAGTAGGTGGTGTAGGTAGTATATTCCCCTCGATACCCATAGCTGTATACCCTGGAGCTTTTGAAGTTCCGGCAAATGTTTGTTATGCCAAAGTGGGGTGTAGTCATTCGGCGATGCCACATTCAGTTTAGTGGATGCCAGATCCCAAATCTTTCTGTAATGAAAGAGCATGGAATGTTTACCGGGCTCCATGGCAGAGTTCCCCGCTCCCGTCAAGATAGCCGCAATCGGGTCATCTGCAATTTGTGCCCAAGTGGGGCATAGAAGAGTTAGAAAACGTTGTTTATCAGTCTTGTCTATGTGAAAAAGTTGAGACAGTTGTGAGGCAACATAGTAAAGATTCAGATCTGGAAGGGCCATGCCCCCCATATCAGTCGGGCTTTTCAAAGCCTGCCAAGCAAGTTTGTGTCTAGCAGTTCCCCACACAAAGGGCCTAAGGAGACTTTCAAGGGATTTAAAGTATTTCAATGGCAAATATACCGGTGCATGCCACAATACATACAATAGTTTAGGTGATAGGACCATTTTAATCAGATTAACTCGTCCCCAAACCCCTAGGGGGAGACGGGACCAGGCCTGAATCTTGGTACGTACCAGGGCAAACAATGGTTCTACATTCAACACAATGTAATCAGCTGGGTTCCTAGAGACATAGACCCCCAAATATTTAATAGTGCCAACTCGCTGAAGAGGCAGACTGGCCTGGGACTCCGACTGTGGAAAACTGTCAATAGGTAAAATTTGGGATTTATCCCAGTTTATGCGGAGACCGGAAAAGCTACCGAACCATTCTATCATGCGGAGGGCCTTTGCAAGAGAAGGGCCAGAGTCCGCTAGATATAGCAACGTATCATCAGCGTATAGACTGATTTTCTCGATAAGTCGACCCATCGCCAGTCCCCTGATCTCAGGGTCGGCCCGAATCGCCACCGCTAAAGGTTCAGCCGCCAAGGCATATAGTAGCGGGGACAGTGGGCACCCCTGTCTGGTACCCCTACCGAGGCCAAACGCCCGGGAAGGCCATCCATTTGCCACCACCTTAGCCGTTGGGTGATGGTACAACAGTCTCACCCACCGAATAAAGTTCGGGCCGAAGCCGTACCCTGCTAAACACTTCCATAGATACTCCCATTCTACTGAGTCAAATGCTTTGGCCGTGTCAAGTGACACAACCACGCGCTCACCCATCTCCTCATGGGTTGCCTGAAGGTTTATATATAGCCTACGCAGATTGAACGACGTATTCCGCCCCGGCATAAACCCCGCCTGGTCAGCCTGAATCAGACTGAGAATCACTACGTTCAATCTGGTAGCAAGTATTTTGGCCAGAATCTTAACATCTACCTGTAATAGGGATATTGGACGGTAGGAAATCCTGGGAAACCCGGATCTTTTCCAGGTTTGGGAATCAAAACTATCGTTGCCTCCCTCATAGACGGAGGCAAGGTTAGCGTGTCAAAAAGATTCCTATAAAGGTCGAGAAGCCTAGGCACCAGCATGTCTTGGTAACGGGAATAAAATTCAATGGGAAGACCATCTGACCCTGGTGACTTGGATTTTGCAAATCCCGCAATAGCTTCTACTATTTCATCGGTGGTCAGGGGGGCCTCCAGAGCCTGCACCTGCTCCTCCGAAATCTGAGGGAGGGAAACCTGAGCCAAAAAACGGTCCATCGGGGTGGTGTCATTTGAGACTGTAGTGGTGTATAAGTCCGCAAAAAAGTCCCGAAACCTCTCTGTTACCGCAGAAGGGTCCGTGATGATCTCATCACCCTGACCCCGCAAAGAAATAACAACCGGGGGTCTGTCTTCCCTGTGGACCAAATATGCCAGCAACTTACCAGCCCTTTCTCCGGATTCAAAATATTTTTGTTTGGAGAAAAAAAGTTTCTGTCGGGCCTTGTCATGGTGCAACTGAGAAACCACTCTCGACTGTAATCTAAGGGCATCTGCATTTGCCGTAGACGGGTCATCGACGTAGGTGCGTTCCCTGGAGCTCAGTTCTGCTTCAGCCTCAACAATAACAGTGGCCGAGTCAGCCTTGAGTTTATTAATGCGGGCAGTCAGTACCGAGCGGGCGTGTAATTTAAACGTGTCCCACACTGCCGGAACTGATGCCGTGTGGTCATTATTCTCAAAAAACGTTTTCCATTCCGTCTCAATAGTGTCATCGTCGGGCAGTAATGTCAGCCAGAACGGATTCAGTCGCCACGCCCGCGGGGGTCTACCTAGGGGTACGTCAAGCACTACAGAGTAGGGGCTGTGGTCTGATAGTAGTCTGGGGCAAAACAATACTTCCTTAAGTCTGGGAGTGAGTTGTTTAGATATTAGTATAAAGTCAATCCGGGAAAGAGAGCCGTGTGTGGGTGAGAAGCATGAATACTCCTTCTTGTGAGGAAATTTGTATCTCCAAGTGTCCACAAGGTGAACAGTAGTTATAAGCCTGGACAGCCTAGTGGACCCAGCTTGCCCCATCGTCAGTTCAGGGGGCTTGAGCCTATCAAGAGAGGGGTTAAGTGTAGTGTTGAAATCCTCCAGCCAGACAACAGGAACCGCCTGGTGTCTGGACATAAAAGACAGTCCTTCAACCACCAACGTCATGTTAAATGGGGGGGGGGGGATGTAAAAAGCCATAATAAGGTAGGGTTCCCCATAGAGTTTAGCATGTAAAAAAACAAACCTGCCCTGTGGGTCAGTAAGAATTTCGCAAAGTTCAAATTGGACAGACTTAGCTACAAGTACCGAAACCCCCCGCGAATGAGACGTGTAGGTGGAGTGAAATGCCCACCCAATCCAAGGGCGTTTGAGGGCCATCTGCAGTCCACCCTCTACATGTGTCTCAACCAGAACCATCACCTCCGCCCTTTGTTTTTTGAGGAACGTGAAGGCTGCCGCGCGCTTAAATTTGTCACGCAGGCCCCTTACGTTCCAGGTAAGAAACCGTATAGACGCCATATGGATACATAGAAAGTAACAAGTGCAGGCAACCCATCGCCACACAGCCCTCCCATAAACACACCCCAAAACAGTTGTGCTAGGTCAAGCCCGAGCAGGGGCATCATAGATAGCAGTAGTAAAAAACATTCAGGGAAAGCAACACTTAATTTAGGTACATACTCTAACACATTTATAGTAACTGTTTGCATGGAAACCCCAACCAACTCACCCCCCTCCCCCCACCCTACCCTGCACCAACCCCAACTCGTGCGGGTATATTCCCTGAAAAACCAAACACGTCTGACTGGGAAAATCAGTTTCATGAAATCAATAAAACAGTTAAGAACATTAAGTCTGAGAGAGGGCTGTGGCCACCGGTACCAGAGGGCAAGGTAAAATAGAACCCCCTGTATAGTGGTACACAGTGTTGAACAAGAAAGAGTGTCTGTTGCTGTACAGCCCCGGTGACCATCTCCCTCATAGCAAAAAAGAGGCCCAGCAGACAGTGGAGCAGTCTTCCGCTGCACCGTGCAATTAGACCGTAGGTCCAACATGTCTCCTCTTGCTCCGGGAGAAAAAAGAATAAAAAAAGAAAAAGTATAAACCAAAAAAGTTTTGAAACAAAGCAAACAGGAATGTATTGCAGAAAGGGTCCCTCATCAGGGACACTAGACAAAAAAGGGGAAAAAGTTGATGCATATACGTTGACACCAGCAGCATGTGCATATGTTCCAGATTCAAGAAGTTCAGCAGGTCACACTGCAGTAAGAGTTTAAAGAGAGAGAACATATGCCCCGGGTGCAGGCTCCCTGAGCAAAAATAGAACAGTACAAAAAGATCAGGCAATCTGTCAGAGTTCCAGGAGCCCAGGGGTGGGATAAGAAAATTGGCAGCTTACATGTCCCAAGGAGTTTCAGGCGGCTCCATCACGAGGCGCCCTGCGTTCCAGCCATGCTATGACCTCTCTGGGTTGTTCAAAGAAGAGCGCCCGGTCCCCTGCCTCCACCCTGAGGCGCGCAGGGAAAAGCATAGAGTATTTCACTTGCTGTGCACGCAATAATCGTTTGGCCTCCATGAAACCCTGCCGGCGTTTCTGGACGTTCGCGGAGAAATCAGGGAATATTGCAACTTTAGTATTGCCCACCGGGATATTACCCTTTTCCCGGGCCATGCGGAGGGCAGAATCTCTGTCCTTATAGTTCAGGAGTTTTGCAATAAAGGTGCGTGGAGGTGCACCCTGAGGTGGAGGCCTGGCAGGCATGCGATGCGCGCGTTCAACCGCCAGCATGGGGGTGAAAGACTCTCTACCATAGGTGCTTATCAGCAGTTGCTCCAGAAAAGTTGTGGGGTCCTTACCTTCAGCCCCCTCCGGAAGACCAATCAGTCGGATATTGCATCTGCGTATGCGATTTTCCATTTCGTCCTGTTTAGTAATCAGGAGGTCTATTTGCTTCTGCATGTGGTCAGTGTCATTTTGCAGAGGTGATAGAGCATCTTCCACATGGCTGATACGGGTCTCAGTGTCTCTCACCCGGTCCCGCAGCTTCTGGAAATCTTGTCTTAATAAAGAAATGTCCATTTGCACCTCCTCAATCTGGGATGTAAGGGACGTGCGGCATAATGTAATAGCTTCAAGAAGCCTGTCTGTGTCTCCCGCCACACGCGGCCCTCCCGGGTCTTCCGCGCTGCCATGTTCCTCCCCCTCCTCACTCGCATGTCGGCGGTACTGGGACAGCCGTGCCGCCGCCGAACGCTGAGATTTTGAGGGAGACATATGCTCCGGACTGAAGGGATGCCTGCCAGAAGTATTAAGGTGAGTATCGGTGCTGTGGTGTCACAGGATCAGTGTGGGAGACAGGATTCCTCGTCGGAGCTGCGGAGACACGCGTCCTACTCCATGCAGGTTCAGGCCACGCCCCACTTACATTGGTTTTTAAATGTTGTCCGACCTGAGGCGACTAGGGGCGACCTGAAGTCGGATCCCAAGTTGCCTCTGTGTGAACGGACTCTTAAAGGAGAATTAACCAAAAAAAGGTTAATTAAATCCACAAGGGCTTTTTTTTTTTTTTTCCACTACTATTCCTTTAAATTGGCTTATAAAGTTTACAAATGCAGAAATTTAGAATTGGATGAAAGGTTTAGCACTGGGAAACACTTTTTGAAAGATGTACAACTATAATAGGTCCGACAAAAATGAGGGACGAATGAGAGGAACAGTGGGACATTGCTCCAAATCTGGGACAGTCCCTAGAAATCAGGGACAGTTGGGAGCTATGGGTTTGGCACTGACAATTTTTATTTTTTTTTGTTAAACGTGTAGTTACAATTATTAGGAAATTGTACCTGCACTGCCTACATTTGCTACGTGAAAACCAATATTGTAACACCACTAAAAATACTGCAATGGGCATCCACGTAGATAGCAAATTAAACTGTAGTTTTATTTCAGGAATCCTCTCATAAAGGGATGTTTGTATTAAAGCTTATTTTAAGATGCTATCAGAAGAACTTGTACTAACTTAATTTTCTGGACATCATTTTAACTAGGTGCAGAAATACTAGGCAAGTCCGTGCGCATTATATTTTCCACGCTGGGAGTGTGCATATTCTATGCCATTGGATACATGCTACTGCCACTTATAGCATTCTTCATTAGAGATTGGCGGATGCTTCTGCTGGCCCTCACTATTCCTGGATTGTTCTGCATTCCTCTGTGGTGGTAAGTTTAGCCCTTGCTGGGCATCCCTTATAAGTGATATTTGCTCATCATCCACCTTTGGATTGCTAAGATTTTACATCAGATTTTTTTTTTATTCCAATACTTTATTTAAAGAGCACACACAGTAAATACAGAAACCACAACTGTGGTGTGTGTATAACAAGGAACAGTTCCATGAATAATAAGTCTACAGAACACAAAGCTTTTGTGTATAAAGATCTGACCATTTAAATGAGGCGCATACTTTAAGCGTCAGGATCTAGGAAGTCTTTGTATCCTTCATGACCTTTTACATGGTATAAACCGGTTATCAAGACGAAAGATCACAAAAGACCCTAGGGGCCTCTCGGCAAGAGAGAAACGAGTAAGAAAAAGGAAAAGATGGGGGGGGGGGGGGAGGAGGTGGTAAGGAGAAGAGGTGGGTTAAGGAGAAGAAGGGGGGGGGGGGGGAAGGAGAGCAATGTAGTGTTGCAAGAGGAAGAACGCACTATCCCTCTGTAATTCCCGGTCAGTGAACTTTTGAACGGTGTGGTGGATCTCCCTCCAAAAGGACTGCAGAAGGACCAGAAGACGTGAAGAGAACCAGATTCCTCCAGGCATCTCCAAAAAAAATCCGAACACTGGGGGAACATTCTATGGATCTTCACCGGTGTTTGATACGACCGAGTCAACACCTTAAACCTAGCTTCCTGATGTTTCACACAGATCGAGGTTTTGTAAGAGAACAGAAGAATCCTGTCCAATTGTTTCCTTGTAAGTTGGAGCCCCAACTCGTTCCCATCTGATGATATAAGGAATTTTGAAGTCCAGTGGTGGGATAACAGCAATTGGTAGGCCTGAGAGACCACATACTGCGTTTTAAGATTACCGACTATGGGGGTGAGCGCCGATGGCGTTGGTGAGACAGAAGTCGCAAAACGCCTTCATACATATCCTCTTAGTCTCTCCCATCGTGGGGTGATCTAAAAGCTGGCGAGACAAATTTGTTAGGTGCCACAGCACTGACTCCATCGATATCCCCGCTAGAACCTGCTCCACTTATACCCATTGCCTAAGAGAGCTATGGCGATGCCAATCCAGGACCCTCATGTCACAGGTCATGTGGTAAGGGCTGGCATCCAGCAAGACCATGCCACCCCAAAGCTTCGGTAGTCGCAGAATAGATTGTGCCAGACAAGGAGGTTTCAGGGCCTAGAGGAAAGTCACAAAAGCTTGGTTCACCGCCCTGAGGAAATCGCTCAGGATCTGAACGGGGAGGGCTTGGTAGTGGTATGGCAGAAGCGGCATAACGTTCATTTTCACTATGCTTCACCACCCGAAACATGCGAACAAGCCATGCTGCCAGGACTGAAGGTCTTTTTTGATTACTGCCAAAAGGGGAGGGGGGGGGGAGGGGGTTGATTGAAAACACATCTTCCACCCTACAGGGTAAGAGGATGCCCAGATCATTTGTATGTGCCGTGGCCCACTTGAAGGGGGAGTCCACCTGAAGCAACTTTGAGGCCAGCATGGATATGTTCAGCGCCTCTGATTTCTGATAATTTACTCGGAAAAATAACACTGCATAAGTCTTCAGTTCCAAGAGCAAATTTGGAACCGAGACCAGGGGGTTAGACAGAAAAGTAATTTGTCAGCAAATGCTGTCATTTTAGGGGGGAGAGTTACATCCAAGTAAAAGCCAGTGATATCTGGATTGTTTCTAATGGTGCAGAGAAAGGGTTCCAGGGTCAGAATGAATATCAAGGGGGACAGGGGGCACCGATGATGTGACCCATTAGTTATTCCAAACGATTGTGAGAGATGGCTATTCACCTTTACTTGAACAGGCAAGAATAAATCGCCTGGATCCAATGCATCTTCCGCTGCCCCAAGCCGATAAAGTGAAGAGTCCCTGCCAAAATCCACCCTGTCAAAAGCCTTCTCAGTGTCGGTTGAAAGGAGCAATGGGGATTTTGTGAGCCTGTGCAGCATAGATCATGTTAAGCGCCTTAGTCATGCTGTCCCTGGCTTCTGTTGTATACAAACCCCACTTGATCAAAATGAACTAGCTGTGGGATCAACGCTATCAAGTGCATCGAAAGTGAAAGTACTTTGAATAATTTAAGATCCACATTTAAAAGAGAAAATGGACAATAGTTTTCAATGTAATGGGTCTTTTCACTCCTTTGGGAGCACAGTGATATGTGCCTGAAGTGTATCCACTGGGGCAGTAGTCCCTTCACCCGCAGCATTATATGTAGAGAGAATATATTAAGTCAAAAGATCCCCAAAGGTTCTGTAATTTAAGAGAATGGGACAGAAAAGGGAAAGTAAAGTAAAAAGGGCAACCAGAAGGCGGCCCAATCTGCACAAAAAACGAATATGCTGGAAGCGTTACAAGTAACCTAGTCTTAAAACAACCCAGGGAGCACCAAAGAGCACTACCAAAAGGGTGTCGCCCTGTGTGGGGTAAGCAATTGTACACAGCAGGGGTCAGAGACTCCCTATCCCAAACCAAGCCACATAACATCAGATATAGATCTATATACTGAACATGCCAAATAATATGAACAATTTAGGCCTGAGGTACACATCCAGGCGCACTGAGACCTGCGAGTATTCCTTCATCTCTGTAATAGTACCACCAAGAGGGAGACCATGAGCACAATACGGCAAGAGCCTGTGAGCAAAAATGTAAAGGAATGCTAGCTCCCACTGAAGAGAGCCAGCATAGCAGATTACCGCATTCTGTGCAATGAGATTCCACATAACTTAGAAACTACATCCTGAGGTATGAAAAATTATAAACAAAGGCAGTCCTCTGGAGAGGGAGCGCCCGACAATCCGTCTAAGGGCAAAAGGAACGGTGGAAGGGAATAGGGAAATGTGGTTACAGGGGAAGGAGAGGGAAGAGAGTGAGGAAAAAGGGAACACAGGAAAGGGAGGGGAAGGGTGGCTAATGCCGTGTACACACGACCGGACTTTTCAACATCAAAAGTCAGACGGAATGATTCCAGCAGACCATTCGATCGTGTGTGGGCTGCAGCGGACTTTTGATTTGCAGAAGTCTGACAGACTTTAGAAATGGAACATGTTTCAAATTTTTCCGACAGAACTCCGCCGGACCCAGTTCCTACTGAGAAATCCGCTCGTGTGTATGCTAGTCCGACGGACAAAAACCGACGCGAGGGCAGCTATTGGCTACTGGCTATGAACTTCCTTATTCTAGTCCAGTCGTACGCCATCACGTTCGAATCTGTCGGACTTTGGTGTGATTGTGTGTGGCCAAATCCGTTCATTCGGAAAGTCCGTCAGAACTCTGTCAGAACTCTGTCAGAACTCTGTCAGAACTCTGTCAGAACTCTGTCAGAACTCTGTCAGAACTCTGTCAGAACTCTGTCAGAACTCTGTCAGAACTCTGTCAGAACTCTGTCAGAACTCTGTCGGACCTAGTCCCTCAAAGTCCGGACGTGTGTACGCAGCATTAAGGGAAAGTAGCTGTCAAGTCTCTCTCCAGGCATTTGCCCTGCTTTACTCGTGCATTAACCAAGAGCCTGCAAGAGGGCGTTTTAACCAGGAGCAAACAGAAGCAATCCTCCTTAATAAGGCTTTATAGGTACAGTTAGCAGCTATGGAAAGACCTAGCCTCCTAAACTCTCATTACAGCCTCACCCAACTCCCACCCACCAGCCTTCTACATTCATACAATAACCCTCACCAACAGGAACATACATCCCCCACCACATATAATAGGGAGGCCAATAACCAGTTCAGTAAATAGTAGGTGAGGTATTTCAAATAAACCTGTGAATCCCATTTTGCCAGGGCAGGCATGCAAGCAAGTTCACTTGCCCTGGGGGTATCACTGTAAATGGGCCCCATAGGTCAACACAGTATAGGGGTAGGGGGTGAAGGGAGTCAGTAGCAGAGAGCAATAACAAAAAGCCAAGCCATAGAGCCGGCCCGAGCAAAGCCCAGGTAAACGTGTTATACCGCGTACACACGACAGGACTTAAGTCCGGCAGACTTTCGACGGAGTTCTGACAGAGTTCTGACGGACTTTCCGAATGAACGCACTTGGCCACACACGATCACACCAAAGTCCGACGGATTCGAACGTGATGACGTATGACTGGACTAGAATAAGGAAGTTCATAGCCAGTAGCCAATAGCTGCCCTAGCGTCGGTTTTAGTCCGTCAGACTAGCACACACACGAGCGGATTTCTGGGTCCGGCAGAGTTCTGTCGGAAAAATTTGAAACATGTTCCATTTCTAAAGTCTGTCAGACTTTTGCAAATCAAAAGTCCGCTGCAGCCCGCACACGTTCGAATAGTCTGCCGGAATCATTCCGTCAGACTTTTGATGTTGAAAAGTCTGGTCGTGTGTACGGGGCATAAGAGGTAGTATTGGGGCTCAACTGTAGCTGTTTTTGGATCAAGCAGAAGGGTTTGAATCTATTATTTTTATTACTGTCTTTATTCACTTTGTAAAGATTTCCCCTCACTTTCTCTATCAGTGCCACCCTGATATGCAGGATTTCATTGGGACCGAAAATTAGAGGAAATTTCAGAA
The DNA here is from genome assembly GCF_037356315.1 of Lithobates pipiens. Classification (NCBI taxonomy): domain Eukaryota; kingdom Metazoa; phylum Chordata; class Amphibia; order Anura; family Ranidae; genus Lithobates; species Lithobates pipiens. The sequence goes on from NW_027507903.1 coordinate 348,786,457, forward strand.
AAGGTACAGCAAGGTGAATCTGACAGGTTCAAATCATTCCTGACCCTGACTACTTATTACTATATTGAGTGCAGATAATCTCCTGAGGGTGGACAGAGAGAGTAATAAAAAAACCTAACAAAGGTAATCACTCTTACCCACTTTGCCAGAACTAAAACAGTTGAACATTAAACGGATTTGTGGTTTTGTACAGATTTTCGTTAATGGAATCAGGACTAAAAAAAAGATGTTTTAAAATGTTTTTTTTTTCTAGTTGGGTAATATTATTTTATTCGAATATTTTGTAATATTTTTTCAGCCAACAGACTCTCATTCGTACGTTTCCTTTGTGTCCCTCACTACTGTGTTGTAAAAAGATGACAGAGATCAGTAGCTGAAATTTTCACATACCACTGAATGAGTCACAGCTATTTTTCAATCCTTATGCCGTGTACACACGATCAAACAAGTGGGTGGAAAAGTCCGGCAAACTCAAGTCCGCCGGACAATCCCCCCGTGTGTAGCCTCCGGCATACTTTTTTGACCCGAAAGTACGGCGGACTTAGAATGTAGTTTTACACTCCAATCTTCCCGCCGGACTCGCATTTCGGCGGACAACCTGGCCGTGTGTATGCAAGTCCGCCGTACTTTTGAAATGAACGAACTTTTCCCTCCCGGGTCTCCAGGTAGGCGGGGCCCGCGAAGGAGACGTCGCTGGCCCCGCCGCCTGGTATGGACTTAACCACTTGCCGACCGCCGCACGACGATGTACGTCCTATTTTTGAAGGGGGATATCTCGGTAACGGCAGCAGCTGCTGCCACAACCGAGATATCCATCTCTTCAGGCGGCGGTCGGCTGTACGATAACGGTGGTCTCCGCGGCGGATTCGCCGCGAGATCACCGCTATCGGCGGCGGGAGAGGTGCCACCCTCCCTCCCACCGCCCTCCCGCACCTTCCGCCGCTTACCGGAGCCGTCGGTAGCGGCGGAGGCGATCGGGTCCTTCCATCTGCTGGGCATAGAGACAAGTGAGGCTAAGATGGCCCCCACTCGTCTCTATACCATAGGAGGGCGGAAGCGACGTCAAAACGTCACTTCCGCCCATACCTCTTAAAGGCATATTTTTTTTTTTAAATGTCAGATTTTCTTTTTTTTTTTTTTTTTTTTTTTTTTTGCATTTTAGCCCAAATATGAGATCTGAGGACTTTTTGACCCCAGATCTCATATTTAAGAGGACCTGTCATGCTTTTTTCTATTACAAGGGATGTTTACATTCCTTGTAATAGGAATAAAAGTGATCCATTTTATTTATTTTTTTAAAACAGTGTAACAATAAATAAAATCAATTAAAATAAATAAGAAAAAATTTTTTTTTTTTTAAAAACACCCCGTTATGACGAGCTTGCGCACAGAAGCGAGCGCATACGTGAGTAGCGCCCGCATATGAAAACGGTGGTCAAACCACACATGTGAGGTATCGCCGCGATCGGTAGAGCAAGAGCAATAATTCTAGCCCTAGACCTCCTCTGTAACGCAAAAAATGCAACCTGTAGAATTTTTTAAATGTCGCTTATGGAGATTTTTGAGGCTAAAAGTTTGACGCCATTCCACGAGCGGGCGCAATTTTGAAGCGTGACATGTTGGGTATCAATTTACTCGGCATACCATTATCTTTCACAGTATAAAAAAAATTGGGCTAATTTTACTGTTGTCTTATTTTTTTATTCAAAAAAGTGAATTTTTTCCAAAAAAAGTGCGCTTGTAAGACCGCTGCGCAAATACGGTGTGAAAAAAAGTATTTCAATGACCGCCATTTTATTCTCTAGGGTGTTAGAAAAAAAACAATATAAAATGTTTGGGGGTTCTAAGTAATTTTCTAGCAAAAAAAACTGTTTTAAACATGGAAACACCAAGTCTGAAAAAGAGGCCTGGTCCTTAAGTGGTTAAAGGGGAACCCCAACGCCGAAAAAAATCGGCGTGGGGGTCCCCCCAAAGTCCACAACAGACCCTTGTCCGAGCACGCTACCCGGCCGGCCAGGAAAGGAGGGGCGAGCGAGCGCCCCCCCTCCTGAGCCGTACCAGGCCGCGTGCCCTCAACATGGGGGTGCCTTGGGGAAGGGGGGGCCGCGCGGCCCCCCCACCCCAAAGCACCTTGTCCCCATGTTGATGAGGACAAGGGCCTCTTCCCGACAACCCTGGCCGTTGGTTTCGGGGTCTGCGGGCGGGGGGCTTATCGGAATCCGGGAGCCCCCTTTAATAAGGGGCCCCTGGATACCGGCCCCCCACCCTATGTGAATGAGTATGGGGTACAATGTACCCCTACCCATTCACCTGTAAAAAAAAGTACAAAAAAAAACACAACACACAAGATAAAATAATTTATTGCACAGCTCCGGGGGTCTTCTCGCCGGACTCCTCCGCTATCTTCTTGTAGCTCTTTTACTAGCGGAGGAGCCCGGCATTCTTCTTCGTCGCCGCGGCCTCTTTTTCCGACATCGGGGGTCTTGTCCCCCTCTTCGGTTCTTCTGCCGGGCCACCGCGCCTTCTTGTAGCTCTTTTACAGGCGGTGGCCCGGTCTTCTGTCGTCTTCTTCTTCTCCTCTTTCTCCTTCTCCTTCTCCTCCTTCTTCTCCTTCTCCTTCTCCTTCTCCTTCTCCTTCTCCTTCTCCTTCTCCTTCTCCTTCTCCTTCTCCTTCTCCTCCTCCTCCTCCTCCTTCTCCTTCTCCTTCTCCTTCTCCTTCTCCTTCTCCTTCTCCTTCTCCTTCTCCTTCTCCTTCTCCTTCTCCTTCTCCTTCTCCTTCTCCTTCTCCTTCTCCTGCAATGCCAGGGACGCGCTGCGTCTTATATAGTGACAAGGGGTGGTGTCACATAGTGACCCCGCCCCCTTACAATGTCACAGTCCCGGAGGATGCTGGGACTGTCGCCATGTGACACCGCCCCTTGTCCCTATATAAGTCCCCGCGCAGTGCGTCCCTGGCATTGCGGCCGGAGAGAACGTCGAGTCAACATCTCCAGGAGAAGAAGAAGCAGAAGAACGGAAGGCGGCGGCGACAGAAGACCGGGCCACCGCCTGTAAAAGGGCTATAAGAAGGTGCGGTGGCCCGGCAGAAGAACCGAAGAGGGGGACAAGACCCCCGAAGTCGGAAGAAGAGGCTGCGGCGACGAAGAAGAATTCCGGGCTCCTCCGCTAGTAAAAGAGCTACAAGAAGATAGCGGAGGAGTCCGGCGAGAAGACCCCAAGGCACCCCCCATGTTGAGGGCACGCGGCCTGGTACGGCTCAGGAGGGGGGGCACTCGCTCGCCCCTCCTTTCCTGGCTGGCCGGGTAGCGTGCTCGGACAAGGGTCTGTTGTGGACTTTGGGGGGACCCCCACGCTGTTTTTTTTTCGGCGTTGGGGTTCCCCTTTAAGTCCATACCAGGCGGCGGGGCCTGCGACGTCTCCTTCGCGGGCCCCGCCTACCTGGAGATGCGCTCGAAATGAGTGGACTTTCCTCCACGTGTGTGGGCGAGTCCGTTCATTTCAAAAGTAGGGCGGATAGTACGGCAGACTTAGTACGCCGTATTAGTCCGCTGAAAAAGTGCCATGTGTGGGCAAGTAGCCCGTTCCGAAAGTCCGACGGACAGTCTGGCGGGAAGTCCGCCAGACTAAGTACGTCGGACAGACAGCTACGTATGTCACCCGGTGACCCCGCCCCATATGACATCAGTGCCCCAGCATGCCTTATGGGCGGGGTCACTGGGCGACATGCCTATATAAGTTGCCGCACACCGTGTCCACGGCATTACAGTGGGAAAGAGCATCGTGTCAACACCGGAAGAAGCCGACTAAGGAGAAAGCCAGGCCACCATTGGCAAAAGAGCAGAAGATAGCGGAGGAGCCTGGAGGAAAGCGCGGAGAAGTCAGAAGAAGACCCACAGAGCTGCCTAATAAACTACTTTAAAAACCTGGTGTAGCGCCGGCTCCTGAAGAGCACGCCTATGTGTTTTTTTGTTTTTTTTTCTATTTAAAATTCCTATTCCGGTTTTGGGCTTAATTATACCAAATTATGGTTTCAGTATCAGTCTAGCTGGATTGCACTGGGTTCTGCTTGGCCACAGGTGTCGCTGTCACTTCTGGCAAGTGTGAGAATGCAGTTTGGCTAGGCTCATTGAGTGCTATTCTTTCTTGGAACCAGCCCAGTGGGAGTGTCATCCTGCTGTGCATTCTGGGAGAGGGTACTTAAGGTACTGACATCACGTGCTTCTGGGTCCGGTCAAGAAGATCTTTCTGTCTGTTTGGTCCTGGTCCTCCTGACCAGCCCTCCATGGCCTTGGGTGCGGATCCATCCAATTCCGAGTCTCGGGGCTGGCTAGCCCGAGGCAAAGTAACTGAAAGGAGGATTCAAAGGTGGTCCGGTGCCGTCTCATCTGTGGAGAGGCCCAGCAACTGAAGAAGCAACCAGGGGAGGACTCTTCGGGAGAAGGCCATGCATAAGGCTGGCTTCTCAGAAAGAGCCTGGAGGCTTAGTTGAAAGACACCAAGTGAATCTACACTCGTACGGTGTCGCCGGACCGGCTGCAAGATACTGGTACCATATGAGGGCTCTCTAAATTTCTACATCCTTCAGTTACAGCAAGTCTGTGGCAGAGACTTTATTCACAAGTGTTCTACAAGTCTGTGGCAGAGACTTTGCCACAGACTTGCATTTGGAACACTTGAACAGAGGCTTTGCTTTATTCTAACACTCTATCGGCTGCTAGGCCTAGTGAGAGGAGACCTATCCGGTAGCTGTGAGAATCCAGTTGTGAGTGGCTAGTCTCTGGATTTCTATAGTGAGAGACTTCCTATCTTGAGCAGTTCCAAGAGTACCTGAACTTTCTACCTAAACCCTCTATCCTTCATTAAGAGACTGTGTTTTGTCTACCCTTTTTTGCAAATAAAAATCCCAAAAGTGGATCCAGTGTCAGTCCCTGCAGTTCTTTGGGCCATCTACCTCGGGAAAGCCCTAGAAGCACACGAGGTCAAGAAGGTAACGTTAAGCCCAACAAAAAAAGGCTGCTCCTTCGGGGGTCAGTGCTACACCTGTGTAGTGTGTTTATTTTTTTTATTGACACTTTCCCCCCCGGTGAATGGGTATGGGTACGATGTACCCCATATTCATGCACATAGGGTGGGGGGCCGGGATCTGGGGGCCCCCTTATTAAAGGGGGCTCCTGGATTCCGATAAGCCCCCCGCCCGCAGACCCCAACAACCAACGGCCAGGGTTGTCGCGAAGAGGCCCTTGTCCTCATCAACATGGGGACAAGGTGCTTTGGGGTGGGGGGGGCTGCAGGGCGCCCCCCTTCCCTAAAGCACCCATCCCACTGTTGAGGGCATGCGGCCTGGTATGGTTCAGGAGGGGGGGGAGGGTGGCCCACCCCCTTTCCTGACGGGCCGGGCTGCATGCTCGGATAAGGGTCTGGTATGGATTTTGGGGGGGACCCCCATGCCGTTTTTTTGGCATAGGGGGTTCCCCTTAAAATCCATACCAGACCTAAGGGCCTAGTGTACAGTACCCTGCAGCCGAGAACCAGTGAGATAGAAACATTTTCGCGGGCAGGTGCTGTAGCTGCCCTTGCGTTGTATTTGGTCCGTCGGACCAGCATATAGACGAACGGGCTTCCCGATAGTAACTTGATCCGGAGGACCAAGATTTAAAACATGTTCTATTTATAGGTCCGTCACACTTTTGGGAAGAAAAAGTCAGACGGAGTGGTTAACCCTTTAACTGCCAGTGTCATTTGCACAGGAATCAGTGCATTTGTATAGCACTGATTGCTGTATAAATGACACTGGTCCCAAAAATGTGTCAAAAATGTCCGATGTGTCCGCCATAATGTCGCAGTCACGATAAAAATTGATGATTGCTGCCATTACTAGTAAAAAGAAAATTTATAAAAGTGCCATAAACTATCCCCTATTTTGTAAACGCTATAAACCAATCAATCACTTATTGTGATTTATTTTTTTATTTTTTTCAGCAAAAATATGTAGGAGAGTATGTATCGGCCTAAACTGAGGTAAAAAAAAAAAAGTATACATTTTTGGGGGATATTATAGCAAAATGTAAAAAATAATGCGTTTATTTTCAAAATTGACGCTGTTTTTTTGTTGATGGCACAAAAAAAATGCACGGATGATCAAATACCATCAAAAGAAAGCTCTATTTGTGGGGAAAAAAAGGGATGCCAATTTTTTTGGGAGCAACGTCGCATGACTGCGCAATTGTCAGTTAAAGCGACGCAGTGCAGAATCGCAAAAAGGTCTTTGGCCAGCAAAATGGTTAAAAAGTGGTTAAAAAAAATTAAAAAATTAAATGTATTTTATCATAATTTAAACACTTTTCAGTTTTCCCTCTAACTTTATTTCTGTCATGAGGAGGCTAACGAGACTCCTTTGTGATGGAGTGGGCAGGTGTAGGTTTTTCGTTTTGAAGACATCAGGGGTCTGTTAGATTACAAATGTCTCCCCTGACCACCACTCCAGCTCTTCAAGCACAGGACTGTGCGTGTTTAGCTCTTTACCTGTCATTTCAGCCAGGAGTTTAAGGGATTGTTTATATCAGGTACTTTTTGAACTGTGCAGTCCAAACACATAGACAAAGCAAATACCTTGCTTCCTATTCATTCAGCTGACAAAACCATGTTGCGGAGGTGTGTACTGAAAAAAATAAAGCATGCAGTAATTTGATTGCTGCTGTGTGGAGCAATACAATCTACTGCATCACATCACGCTGCAGGTAATAAAACTGAATGAACATTTCATTAAAGTAACAAAAAAATAAAAAGGGGGCTGAGTTCTTCATGTTCAGTGATTGCGGGGCAGCTCTAGGAATAGATGTACTTCCATCTGCCTCCAATCTCCACCCTGAATAATTTACTGTGGTCCCCGAAGGATCAGGAGGGACGGAGTAAATTGCAGCACCTTGACAGTGTAGTAAATGTGTAGAGCCACCTATATAATTGTAACTGGAAAACTGGTTACTGCCTAAAAAAAATGCCAAGTTAACTTGTTTAATGAAGTCTAGGCTCTTTATATATGGCCTATGGGTGATCCTTGGCTATTCTTGTGCATAAATCACGGCATACTAGTTCCTTTGACCCACCAACCTACCAGAAAGAACATTCTTTCCTGGTCACATTTGGGTGGAGTTGTTTTCTGCTGGTCTAGCAACAATAGCAGATCACTCATGGTTCACCATTTACTATGCCTGGGTCATTAGCTTTTAATAATTCTCCAAATTCTAATACACATCAGTTTTGTAGAGTTAAACAGTAATGTATTGAGAGCATGTTTTTTTCCGTGTTAAAAAATGTATTATATATAAGAAACAAATGGCACATAAACACTAGCCATTAACAGTTATTTAGGGTATTTCAAGTTCGTAATTTCATGAACAGCATCATCTGAAAATGGTAGAAATGTTTTATTTAAGTTTTTTTGCCCTCAAGATGGTGCTGTTTAATGTTAAACAGCAGTTATAGGCCATGTTATCTGTTTCCAAATAGCTGAATGTGATGAGAGCGTTCTTAAATTTGATCTAAAATTAAAACGAAAAAAAAAAATCAAAACAAAATACTATTTAGTATAAAAATAAAAAATAAAATGGTATACTGAGAAATTATAAACGCGTTTGCCTCTAGTTCTATGTACACAAATGGCCTATTTCTCTAAACTATTGTTCACAAATCTGTCCAAATCTGTGTTAGTGAGCACTTCTCCTTTGCTAAGATAATCCATTACACCTCACGTTGTGAATCGAGTATGGGCAGATGAATGCTATGGACAACGCACACAGGTTAATTTTATTGATGGCATTTTGAATGCACAGAGATACCATGACGAGATCCTGAGGCCCCATTGTTGTGCCATTCATCCACGACCATCACCTTATGTTGCAGCTTGATAATGCACAGCCCCTTGTTACAAGGATATGTAGACAATTCCTGGAAGCTAAAAACATCCCAGTTCTGGCATGGCCAGGATAATCACCGGACTTGTCACCCATTGAGCATGTTTGGGATGCTCTGGATTGGCGTATAGGACAGCATGTTCCAGTTCCTGCCAATATCCAGCAACTTCGCACAGCCATTGAAGAGGAATGGACCAACATTCCTCTTCCTCTTCAATGGATCAACTCTATGCTAAGGAGATGTGCTGCACTGCGTGAGGCAAATGGTGGTCACACCAGATACTGGCTGGTTTTCATCTTGATATGCCACACCTGAGAGGTGGATGGATTATCTCGGCAAAGGAGAAGTGCTCACTAACACAGATTTGGGCCCTTTTCACACTTGTGTGACTGCTGCAATTTCGCAGCTGCGATTTTGACAAGACAATCGTACGACTGTGAATCCGACTTTGCCCTGCGACTTAAAGTCTGACTTCAATGAACAAGGATCCAAATTTGATCCCAAACAATAGTAAGCACTATCTGGTATGAATCTTTAGGGGAACTCCATGCACAATGTAAAAAAAACGTCATGGGTTCCCCCTCCAAGAGCATACCAGATCCATACCAGACCCTTATCCGAGCACACAGCCTGGCAGGTCAGGAAAGTAGGGCCGAGCGAGTGCCTTTGGGGCACGGGGGCTCCCAGATCCCTGCCCCCCACCCTATGTGGATGAGTATCGGGTACACTGTACCCCTATCCATTCACCTAAAAAAAAGTGTAAAAAATATAACACAGTACATATTTTTTTAAAGTAATTTAATAGGCAGCTCCGGGGTTTCTTCCGACTTATTCTCTCCCCTCCCCTCCGCTGATGTCTTCTGCCTCTACCGGTTTTTCTCCCTTCTCTGGGTCTTTTCTGCTGATGTCTCTCTTTTGCTGCGTCTTCTCCACTGTTTCCTCCGCTGCCTTCTCCCTCTGTTCTTCTTCTGATGTTGACTCTACACTCTCTCCCCCTCCAATGCTGGGTGCGTGGTGTGCCACTACTTGTATTGGCATGGGTTGGGGCCACCCCTTATGACATCACCGCGCAGGGCATAATGGGGCATGGCATCACCGCATGATTCCTGGTGACCCCGCCCCATGCCAATATAAGTCGTGGCACACTGCGCACCCAGCATTAGAGCGGGAGAGCGCGTCGAGTCAACATCAGAAGAAGAACAGAGGGAGAAGACAGCGGAGAAGACCCAGCAAAAGAGCGTGAAGATAGCGGAGAAGGGCACGTGGCCTGGCGCTGTTCAGAGTAAAATGTGAAAGAAATATTGCACTACCCTGTGAAAAAGAAAGGAGCAGCTACACACAAATGTGACAAAAATTCATACTAGACAATGGGTGAAAATGTAGCGCTAATATAATCAAACAGTAAAAATAAAATTGAAAATTAAACTGTGAAAAAAAAATATATATATAGAAGTATAAATATATAAATAAGTCTCAACTGGATAAATGTGAGGACAATGAAAAAGTTCCAAATAGGTCAGTCCAACCAAAACGAAGTTCCACCTAAATGGGTTAACGGCTGAAATGGTATAACATCCGTGGAGCAATAATATCCAAGAAAAGTAGAAATGGTTACTCTTACCATATCCAATGGACCTGGATACCAGCGGCACTAGGTCAGACAGGCATAGATAGCACGATCCACAGGTCACCAGAGACGGTACGGGGGGGTCCTCCAAAGCTAGGAAATCTCTCGGTGGAGTCACATCGGTAGATACAACACATGGGCCATGGATGACCAGATGAAACCGTCAAGCAGGAAGATGGAACGTGAATATGCAAAGAAGAAAAGCACTTAGGATGGTGCAGGTCAAAAACTATGGGTTTTTTATTTCCATAAAAAACAGTGTACAAATAAAAATTGTGATCACAAATAAAAGAGAGGGGCAATATGAGGAGCGGAGAAACCTAGCCCTATGCGTTTCGTTATAGAGGGACTTGAACTGGGGCATCTAACAGCTCCCTCTATTACACATATATTTATACATTTCTAAAAATAATTACAACTTATTAGGGCACAATCAAGACAAGGCAATAACAATCTCATGGATAGGAGGAACACAGGTCACATGTCAATCCCTATTCAATCCCCCTAATATAAACCACTCACTGCTCATGTGTAACTGGCCCTAAACTACCTGTGGAGTAGACATAAGATAAAGACATTTCAGCCGTTACCCCATTTCCAGTTTGGTTGGACTGACCTATCTGGAACTTCTTCATTGTCCTCGCATTTATACAGTGGGGACTTATTTATATTTTATATTTTTTTCACAATTTAATTTTCAATGTTATTTTTACAGTTTGAGTCTATTAGCGCTACTTTTTCACCAATTGTCTGGTACAGTTCAGGAATGGGGGGGGGGGGGGGTGTCTGACCTGCTGGGCTGTGTGCTTGGATAAGAGTGTGGTATGATGGAAATTTTTCGGCCTGGGGGTTCACCTTAAAATCCATACCGGATTAAAGGTATGGTCTTTTTTTTTTTTTTTTTTTTTTTTGGTGTGTAGTTCCCTTTCAAGATCATCAATGGGCTGAAGTAAGATCAAAGTCAGACCAAAGTAGTGCAGGGTCTACTTTGAAGTCCGCGCGAATTGAAGTTGTACTAATATGAATGATAGTCATTGGAAATCATGACTTGTCATGCGCTTTGCAGTCCCAAATCGAAGGACAAGTCATACAAGTGTGAAAGGGGCCTTGGACAGATTTGTGAACAATATTTGAGACAAATAGGCCTTTGTGTACATAGAAAAAGTTGCAGATCTTTAAGTTCAACTCATGATAAATAGGGGCAAATACAAAAGTGTTGCGTTTATAATTTTGCTCAGTCTGTGTGTATAAATGTTTGTGTGTGTGTATATAATATATATACACACACATGGTCTCATTTTTGTTCTTGCATCCCCTGTTTTTATGTGAAGATATCTGAATCAGAAAGAATCATAAAATCATAAATTGGTGCTGATTTTGTGGGTGGCAGAAGCCTGTTATTCCATCTGCTTACAAAAAGCAATATAAAAGGACATCCACGTGTAGAACTGGCATATACAGTGGTGTGAAAAAGTGTTTGCCCCCTTCCTCATTTCCTTTTCCTTTGCATGTTTGTCACACTTAAGTGTTTCGGAACATCAAACCAATTTAACCACTTCAATACAGGGCACTTAAACACCTTCCTGCCCAGACCAATTTTGAGCTTTCAGCGCTGTCGCACTTTGAATGACAATTGCGCGGTCATGCTACACTGTACCCAAATTAAATTTTTATCATTTTTTCCCACAAATAGAGCTTTCTTTTGGTGGTATTTGATCACCTCTACGGTTTTTATTTTTTGCGCTACAAATAAAAAAATACCGAAAATTTTGAAAAAATAAAAATTTTTTTTGTTTCAGTTTCAAAACTTTGTAAATAAGTACGTTTTCTCCTTCACTGATGGGCACTGATGGGGCTACACTGATGGGCACTGATAAGGCGGCACTGATGGGCACCAATGTGGCACCAATGAAGTGGCACTGATAGGCGGCACTGATGGGCGACACGGATGGGCGACACGGACGGACACTGATAGGTGGCACAAATTGGCACTGATAGCTGGCACGGATGGGCACGGATGGGCATGGATAGGCGGCACAGGTGGGCATGGATAGGCGGCACAGGTGGGCATGGATAGGCGGCACAGGTGGGCACTCATAGGCGGCACAGGTGGGCACTCATAGGCGGCACAGGTGGGCACTCATAGGCGGCACAGGGGGGGCACTCATAGGCGGCATCGGTGTTATACTATAGTAATGGATGCCAATCAGTGCCAAACAATAATGCATGCCAATCAGTGATGCCCATTGTGGGCACTGATTGGCATCCATTATGGGCACTGATTGGCACCCATTGTGCTGACTGGCATCCCTGGTGGTCTAGGGAGGATTATGACCTTTATTACCTTTTCCCTGGTGGTCTGGTGGCGTCCCTGGTGGTCCAGTGTGGGCATCCTCGGGAGGGGCTGTGCTGATAATCGATCAGCACAGACCCCCCCTGTCAGAGGAGCAGCCGATCGGCTCTCCTCTACTCGCGTCTGACAGACGCGAGTGAGGGAAAGCCGATCACCGGCTCTTCCCATTTACACTGTGATCAGCCGTGATTGGACACGGCTGATCACATGGTAAAGAGTCTCCGTCGGAGACTCTTTACCGAGATCGTAGTTGCCGGGTGTCAGACTGACACCCCGCAACAACGATCGCCGCGATGCGCGCCCCCGGGGGCTCGCAGCGGCTCATAATCCTGATCACGTCATATGACGTCCGGTCAGGATTATGAAACCACTTTGCTGCCGTCAATTGCCTATAGGGCGGGCGGCAAGTGGTTAAACAATAGTCAAGGACAACACAAGTAAACACAAAATGCAATTTGTAAATGAAGGTGCTTATTATTAAAGGTAAAAAAAAATCCAAACCATCATCGCCCTGTGTGAAAAAGTGATTGCCCCCTAAACCTAATAACTGGTTGGGCCACCCTTAGCAGCAACAACTGCAACCAAGCGTTTGCGATAACGTGCAATGAGGCTTTTACAGCGTCCTGGAGGAATTTTGGCCCACTCATCTTTGCAGAATTGTCCTAATTCAGTTACATTTCGAGCATGAACGGCCTTTTTAAGGTCATACCACAACATCTCAATAGGATTCAGGTCAGGACTTTGGCTAGGCCACTCCAAAGTCTTCATTTTGTTTTTCTTCAGCCATTCGGTGGTGGACTTGCTGGTGTGTTTAGGATCATTGTCCTGCTGCAGAACCCAAGTTCGTTTCAGCTTGAGTACACGAACAGATGGTCAGACATTCTCCTTCAGGATCTCTTGGTAGACAGCAGAATTCATAGTTGCTTTTATCACGGCAAGTCTTCCAGGTCCTGAAGCAGCAGAACAGCCCCAGACCATCACACTACGACCACCATATTTTACTGTTGGTATAATGTTCTTTTTATGAAATGCAGTGTTCCTTCTACGCCAGATATACTTGGACACACACCTTCCAAAGAGTTCCACTTTTGTCTCATCGGTCCACAGAATGTTGTCCCAAAAGTCTTGGGCATCATCAAGATGTGTTGTGGAGAAATTGAGACGAGCTTTGATGTTCTTTTTGCTCAGCAGTGGTTTTCTCCTTGGAACTCTGCCATGCAGGCCATTTTTGCCCTGTCTTTTCCTGATGGTGGAGGCATAAACGCTGACCTTAACTGAGGCAAGTGAGGCCTGCAGTTCCTTGGACATTGTTGTGGGGTTTTTTGTGACCTCTTGGATGAGTCGTCGCTGCGCTCTTGGGGTAATTTTGGGCGGCCGGCCACTCCTGGGAAGGTTCACCACTGTTCCATGTCTTCGCCATTTGTGGATAATGGCTCTCACTGTGGTTCGCTGGATTCCCAAAGCTTTGGAAATGACTTTATAACCCTTTCCAGACTGATAGATCTCAATTACTTTCTTTCTCAATTGTTCCTGAATTTCTTTGGGTCTCGGCATGATGTGTAGCTTTTAAGGATCTTCTGGTGGACCTTACTGTGTCAAGCAGCTCCTATTTAAGTGATGCCTTGATTGTGAACAGGTGTGGCAATAATCAGGCCTGGGTGTGGCTAGAGAAATTGAACTCAGGTGTGGACAACCACAGTTATAGTATGTTTTAACAAGGGGGGCAATCACTTTTTCACACAGGGCCATGATGGTTTGGATTTTTTTTCACCTTTAGGCCGGGTTCACACCACAGCGACGCATCGCACACCTCCCGCCGTCAGTTCACACTGCCCTATGCGGACGGCTGGGAGTGTCAATGATATGTTAATGACACCCCCAGATCCGTCCGCATATCGCAGTGCGATCTGCAGACTCGCACAGGAATCGGATCGCATGGTGTGAACCCCCATGCGATCCGATTCTGTTGCGGACCAAAAAAAAGGGTCCCGTGCGAGTTTGCTGCGGGAGCGATGCGAATTCAGCCATACTATCTGTATGGCTGAACTCGCATGGCTACGGAGATCGGATGTGATTTGCACTGCAGTGCGGGTGCGAATCACATCCGGATCTCCCCCCGCAGCAGTGTGAACCCAGCCTTAATAATAAACACCTTCATTTACAAATTGCATTTTGTGTTTACTTGTGTTGTCCTTGACTATTGTTTAAATTGGTTTGATGTTCCGAAACACTTAAGTGTGACAAACATGCAAAGGAACAGGAAATGAGGAAGGGGGCAAACACTTTTTCACACCACTGTAGAAGCGTGTTCGTTTTCTGCTTACACCATTGGATGGAAAAGTCCAGCCCAGGGTTTAGTATTTTTCTTCATGCAAAGTTTTGGAAAAGGTGTCTTATGGCAATCCTAGATGCTGCGATCTTTGTCCAGTCTTACTACCATTACCAAGCTGAACATCTGAATGTGTTCTTATTGAGGACAGGATAGCCGCTACAATTTTATGGTTGTTTTTCAGCCCTTAGTAGTAATATATTGGAGCTTTTAAAATAGTGTTGCAAAACTCATGTACACCATATATGGAGTAAGAATCGTGCACTGACAACCAAGTTGAAACTTCTTGTTTGTTGATCATCGGAAAAACATTTTGCTTGGAGCCAGTCTACCTAAAGCTGGTGTTTTTGTTCGGTGTTAAACCACCAGGTAGTTCCTCATATATCACAGAAATTGGTTGGATTTCTGCCCTTGAGTTCCTGGGATTTCTAATGTGTTTTATATTATGGAGAATGAAACAGGGCTCTAACAAAGAAAAGTAGGAGGGTGAATCCCTGCCTATCAGGTGGCTAGGAATAAAGTTGGTAGAACTGGCAGGGAGATCTCTTTGGTGGTTGGTTAAAAACATAACCTTGCACCAAAAGAACCTTTTCTTTTTTGGCATACCTTTGAACGTTCTTGACCTACTCAAAGGTTTGTGTATGGGTTGTGAGCCTCAGCATCGATCTTATGATGTACTGTGTGTGATTTTACATAATGTTGCTTCATCTCATTTAACATTTTGTTGCAGGATTATCCCAGAGTCACCACGATGGCTGCTATCTCAAGGCAGAATTACAGAAGCTGAAGATATAATAAGGAAAGCAGCCAAGAAAAATGGTATAACAGCACCAGAAATAATATTCAGTGTATCTGAGGTAACCTCCATAGCTTTACACTATGCTGTACAATATATGCCATATTGTCAGCCTGTTACCTTTTTTTTATGTAGTGTGGAGATATACTAAATAGGTTGCATAAAACAAGCAGTAAAGACTCATGCCGCGTACACACGGGCAGACTGTATGGCCTACTTAGTCCGTCGAAACACATTTCAGAGGACAGTCCGCTCGTGTGTGGGCTTCAGTGGACTTTTTCAGCGTGCAGTCTGGCGTATTTCGGATTTTTCGAAATTCTGTCTGTCATACTTTGGTTTCAGTGGACAATCCGCTCGTCAGTAGGCTAGTTCGACGGACTAAGAATGGCGCATGCTCAGAAAGGATTTACATGGCGGAAGGGTGCATTGCTGTGTATTGGACTTCCTATTTCTAGTCCCGTCGTACGTGCTGTACACGTCATCGCGCAAGCTTTCGACGGACTGTTTGTGCATCCGTGTGTGGTCAAGTCTGTTCATTCGAAAGTATGACGGACTGTCCGTCGGATTGTATGACGGACTAAGTAGGCCATACAGTCCGCCCGTGTGTACGCGGCTTCAGGTTTAAAAAAGGCACTGTGATCCACATATAGTATAAACCTTTATCATATAATTAAAGGCAAAACCTTTTTTTTTCCGTTCTGAATAGAATACAGAGGGATTAGAACACTTGTAAGTTGTTATTGTTTGTGCCTCTGTTAGATAGATTCCCCTCTCTATTTGTCCTGTTCACCATTAGCATTTAAAGTGAAAGTAAACGAAAACCGCAAATTTTGGGTTGACCACAGAACCGTAATAGAGGGGAAATCTTCCACTGGGACACTAGTTCTAGTGACCTGGAGGTCCCCACTAATTTGTAGGGATTTCCTCTCACTTCCTGTTTGGCTGTGGGAGAGGAAGTAAGGGCAAATCTCCGCAATGAGACACATATGGTGAAAAAAAATCCAGCAGGGCGTTTTATCGCTCTCTTACTCGTTCTAGGATTTTCATGCTGCTGGTAGTATTTAATGCCATGTAATCTGCTGCTGAGCATGGATCCACATTGTGATCCACAAATTAAACAGTGGTGATACTGAGAGTCCTTTTTAATATAGACCTTTAACTACTTAAAGAGGAGGGCCGGTTATACAAAAAAAAAAAAAAAAGTCAGCAGCTGCAAACACTGCAGCTGCTGACTTAATCAACACACTCACCTGTCCAGGGTGCCCGCGATGTCGGCCGCCCGAGGCCGACCCGTCCCTCGGCTCTCGGGTCCCGGTGCTGCCATTCCTTGTAAGGGAAACAGGCAGTGGAGTCTTACGGCTTCACTGCCCGTTTCCTACTGCGCATGCGCGAGTCCCGCAGCTACTGCGCATGCGCGAGTCCCGCAGCGCTTTCTGAATGGGACGCGCTGTGTTCTGGAACACACAGTTCCCAGAACACAGCGCGACTCATTACCCAGAAGACGCCGCGACGAAGACAGAAGACAGAAGATCTCCGCGGAGGAGGAAGAGGAAGATTAGGAGAAAGTGCCTAGCAACAGGCATTTCTGGTAAGTAAAAAAAAAAATTTTTTTTCAATTTTTTTTTTTTTTATATTTTTTTGTAATTTTTAATATTTTTTTTTGTTTTCAGGGTGGCCCTCCACTTTAAGGATCACCCACTGCATATATACTGCGACAGAGCGACCCTATTGAATGAAACAACATACCTATACCTGTGATTTTTACCAAAAATATGTAGAATACATATTGGCCTAAACTGAATTTTTATTTTTATTTTTTATTTTTTTTATTGGATATGTTTTATAGCAAAAAAAGTTAAAAATATATATATTTTTTCAAAATTTACGGTCTTCTTTTTTTTTTTTTTTTTATAGCTCAAAAATCAAAACACAGAGGTGATCAAATGCCACCAAAAGAAAGCTCTATTTGTGGGAGAAAAAGGACATCTTTTTATTTTTTTGGGGTACAGCATCACACGACCGTGCAGCTGTCAGTTAAAGTGATGCAGTGCCGTATCGCAAAAAATGGCATGGACATTAACCACTTCCCTCATTGGCCTATAGCAGAATGACAGCCGGGCAGTGGTTCAGTTATCCTGACTGGGCGTCATATGATGTCCAGCAGGATAACATGCCGGCATGTGCCCGTGGGGGGTGTGCATCGCAGGGATCATTGGTGCTGTGTGTCACTCTGTCACACCGCATCTCTGATCAGGGTAAGGAGCCTCTGACAGAGGTTCCTTACCACGTGATCAGCTGTGACCAATCACAGCGTGAACCAAGAAGTGTTGGTAAACGTCTTTCCTTGGTTCACGCTCACAGGGGGAGCCAACTGATGGCTCTCCCTGTCAGAAGGGGGATCTGTGCTGATAATCCACAAATTATCAGCCCATCCCCATCAGATATGCCACCAACAATGCCAATCAGTGCCCCATCAGAAACACCTATCAGTGCCCATCAGTAACACCTGTCAGTACCTCTTCATCAGTGCCATCTATTAGTGTCTATCAGTGCTGCATATCCTTACCGCCTATCGGGGCCCATTTCCTTTGGATACAGTGTACCATGACCGCCCAATTGTCCTTCAAAGTTGGACCGCGCTGAAAGCTGAAAATTGTCCTGAGCAGCAAGGGGCAAAAGTGTCTGGTATTTAGGTGGTTGAAGGGGTAAATCCTTCCGGGGCTCAAGTGGTTAATCCACTAAAATTCTAAGTATCTTGTAACATGCTCTGTTACTGTGTAAAGATGCACATGATTGGATAGAGAATAGTTCATTTTGTAAAGGGTCTCTGAACAGATGTGAGACTAATTGCCAGGTGGGTGTTGTTCCCCAAATGGAATCAGGCTTTACAGCTGGTGGAACGAGCTGCAGAGAGTAGCATGTAAGTACAGACACACAAGGAGTGTGCGTGTTCTGGCCTTGTACTATGTAAAGGTTGCCTTGACCAAACTGTATTGCCCAGAGAGAGACGGTGCTCAAACAGGCTAACACCTGAGAGGAAAGCTTTTAGTCTGCGCTAAAACAGTCTTGGGAAGACCAAATAGCCAGATGGCAGAAATATTGTTTAAGTGTAATGCTGAAAACCCTGCAAGAGCAGACCCGGTGTCAAGGTCCTTTCGTTCCTGGAAAGTGCTCCATTTGGAGCAACATATCAGAGTGCTTAAGTCAAAGCATTGCCAGTACCCTGTCGCAGGCATGGCAGTGCCTACCTGGTTAATTATTTAGGGGTAAGTTTTGTCTTAAACTGAGTATAATAAAATCTGTACAGTAAATCTCTTAGGCCAGCCATACACGGTTTGAATCTCGGCAAGTACCGGCCGAGATACAAACAGTTAATGGGCAGGCTGAATGTACCCATTATATCAATCGATCAACTTTAGTACAACCAACCTGCTGGATTGTCTGACGATTATCGCTAGCAGCTGCTAGCAATACTCACTCTCTCCCCCACTCCCCCCCCCCCCCCCCCAAATGGGGAGCAGACAATGGCTCAACAGGAAGGATTCCCCTGTCAGCACTATTCGTGTTGATGGGAGAATTGTGCAAAATTCTTTCCCTCAACACGTGGTTGCAGGAAATAAGTTTGCATCGCGTATGGTTGGCCTAAGTAGCACCATGCTTTACATCTCAGTGTTTTAGTAAAGTGAATTGAGTTTTTTTTTTTTTTGTTTTTTTTTTTTAACTCTCTCACCATAAGTCCTTATGCAGGCTAGGCATTTAGCCCCTGGTGCATAAGGTTTTTGCATTTTTGTGCTGGCAGAAGATGCACCAGTGCACTGTCCAGCCCCGCTACTGGCAGCCTGTAAAACTCTGAGAGGCTGAAAGCTGCTGTGGCTGAATGGTGCACCGAGTGGTACTAATGTTTAGGGCAGTATGCACCCAGGGACGAATGTCCCGAATGCAGACTTCTTGCACACTACTCCAGATACTGTGTATTGTTTATCTAGTTGCATAGTAATGGTTCTAAAATAGTTGTCTGTGAGATTACATACTAAATCCATTTCTCCTTATTCTTGGGTTAACTTTTCTGTGAAATCAACTCGGGTAATTGTTTAGAACACATAGGGCAAATGCAATGCCTGCGGGCCAAATCCAGCCTGCCAGGCCACCATGTCACGTGACCTTTGCAGTTTTTCAGCCAGCTCTGGCTCTCACCCTCCTCTTCTCCTAATCCTGCACTCTGTATACACACCCCTGAACCCTGCATTTGTATACAGCACACTCCTGAACTATGCACTCTGTACGTAGCACACTCCTAAACTCTATACATAACATAATCTTGAACTCTGTACCTAACGCACCCCTAAATCCTGCATGCTGTACCTAGCGCACGCCTAGCACACAGCCGGACCTTTGAGGTTAACTATCCTGATGCGGCCTGCGAGGATATGAAGTTTGACAACCCTAGTTTAGACTGTATGTAATGTGTATACAGTAAATACTCTTGTGGCACATTTAAAGCGGAGGTCCACCCTAAAATGAAAAATGACATTAACGTTCTACAAAATTTTTTTTTTTTACTTAACAGAAATGCATGTTGCTAGGCAGTCTTCCTAATCTGCCTCTTCCTATTCCGCGGCACTATTCCTTCACTTTTTCCTCTTCGGCGAGCTGCCCCGTTGTCTTCTGGGACATGTGTGTGTCCCAGAAAAACCACAGGGACATTCACAAAGCGCCACACGACTTGCGCATGTGCAGTAGGAAACTGGCAATGAAGCCGCAAGGCTTCACTGCCTGTTTCCCTTAGTTAGGATGGCGACGCCAGCACCCAATCCAATGGATGGATCGTTCTCGGGGGGGGGGGGGGCAACATCGCGGGCTTGCTAGACAGGTAAGTGCCCTTATTAAAAGTCAGCAGCTACAGTGTTTGTAGTTGCTGACTTTTTTTTTTTTTTTAAACGGCCAGACCTCTGCTTTAAGGCATACACTGAAATGTGTGCTGGCAGCTGTACTTTTTTAAAACATTTAACTAAATGTTTACCCAAAAAAAAGACCTTTTATTGATCTGCATTTTTTTTTTTTTCCTGTTATAAAAGACTTTATTGAGGCATAGTTGTGCAAATACATTTTATTCCAAAATAGTAGTGTTCCAGGTTTCTTGACATATACAAGTAAAGCTTCAAATTTGTTTGAATGCCTAGGAATCCTTTGCCAATTGACATTAATGTGGTCTCATACCATCTTTCTTATTGCAGTAGTCCAGTCAGAGACACATCTGGAAATTGTAGTTTAACCGGTTCCCGACCAGCGCACGACGATGTACGTCGACAGAATGGCACGGGCAGGCATATTGGCGTACAGGTACGTCCAATATTCAATGCCGCCCTGCCATCAAAAACGCGCCGCCGCCGGCGCGCTCCCGCGCTGGTCGGGACCCCCGTGAGTCCGGTCGCGGGACCCGTCTCACGGGACGGCTGAATGGAGGAAATGCCGTGTAAACAGCATTTCTCCATTCTGCCTAGCAACTAGTGACGCTGATGTCTGCTCCATGTGATTGGAGCAGAGATCAGTGTTCACTAAATGAAAGCCCAACCCCCCCACAGTTAGTAACACACCCCTAGGAACACTTAACCCCTACACTGCCACCCACTGGTTAACCCCTTCACTGCCAGTGTCATTTACACAGGAATCACTGCATTTATATAGCAGTGATTACTGTATAAATGACAATGGTCCCAAAAATGTTCGATGGGTCCCCCACAATGTCGCAGTCACAATAAAAATCGCTGATCGCCGCCATTACTAGTAAAAAAATAAATAATAAAAAATTATTAATAAAAATGCTATAAAACTATCCCTATTTTGTAAACGCTATAACTTTTGCGCAAACCAATCAATCGCTTATTGCGTTTTTTTTTTTTTACCAAAAATATGTAGAAGAATACGCATCGGCCTAAACTGAGGGAAAAAAATGTTTTTTTATATATTTTTGGGGGATATTTATTATAACAAAAAGTAAAAAATAATGCGTTTTTTTCAAAATTGTCGCTCTATTTTTGTTTATAGCGCAAAAAATAAAAACCGCAGGGGTGATCAAATACCACCAAAAGAAAGCTCTATTTGTGGGAAAAAAGGATGTCAATTTTGTTTGGGAGCCACATCGCACGACCACGCAATTGTCAGTTAAAGCGACGCAGTGCCGAATCGCAAAAAGTGGTCTGCAAAATGGTCCGGTCTGTAAGTGGTTAAGAGCTAAACAACATCACAGCCCCATGGGGATCGTGAAGGCTAAGTTTGTTTTTCTGTTAGGAAACTCTGAAATTTTCTGTCTTCTTATGGCACGCTGCTTTATTTATACTACATATTTAGACATTGCACGTTTTTTCTCGTTATGCTCCTTTTTGTTTATACGTATTAAAGTTTTCTATTCTTTGACTAAAGATTCCCATAGAACATTGCACATTTAACATTACTACCTTTTAAAATGATCACAGCCAAAAATGCATGCACATAAGAGCCATTATAAAGAGTACCCCCACTTTTGTTGAGGAAAAAAAACAATCTCTACTGGGTGAGTATTGTGCATTGCAAGGATTTTAACAAACATTGAGTCCTATCTTTTATTGTCCTGAAGAAATAGCTGTTTGTTGTGTGCACAGTGAATCTGAACATAAGTGCCTTTTTCATTAATAATCAGCTGGTGAACTTGCAGTGTTCTAATGAGGAAAATTGCAGAGTCTGCATCCCTTTTAGAAGTGATTAACCATTTGGGAGCATCTTGCCAATTAAATGGATTTTTTGTTGCCAAGGATGTCTAAAATCTGACTTGTATTTTGTGTCTGGGAAAATAAGTGAGCCAATTACACAAGCAGGAAATTACAAATCTGGTGAAGTTCTATACACCAACTGTGTACATAAGGCCTCCGGTTTGCCATATTGCATTGAATTTTACAGAAAAATACAGCCGCTGCAGATTGAAAAAGGAAAGATACTTAAGCACACCTCGTGAAAAAGTAGTCTCATATTTTATAAGATTTGTTTATTAAAAACCTATTTGAAAGAGAAAAAGGAAAGGTAATTTTTAATAACCTTAAACTACAATGAGGGGATTACATTTAATAAAGTTCCTATGCCACTTTTATGCCCTTAATCCCTCTAGTTCAGTGGTTCTCAACTCCTGTCCTCAGGACCCACCAACAGGCCAGGTTTGCAAGATAACTGAAACACATCACAGGTGATATCATTTGCTGCTCAGTGATTACAGTATTCTAGTCTGCATCTCCCCAAGGTAATACATAAAACCTGGCCTGTTGGTGGGTCCTGAGGACAGGAGTTGAGAACCACTGCTAGTTAATGTATGGCACCGAAGTATTTGCTACACTTTTGGATTGGTTCTGACAGTGGCTCGTGTACCCAGTTCAGGTAGTCCTAAATGCACCACTTTTACATTGTGTCACTTTGAAATGCACCAAATGTAAAAGTGCAGCTAGCTAAGACCAACCCTTGTATGTACCGCTGTATATATTCAATAAACGGAACTGGTCATTTTTTTAATTTATTTTTTTAAGACCAACTCTCTTTTGGCGTAAAAAGAAAAAAATATGGCTAAACCAGATTTTGTCAGTGTCTCGCGTGCATTCTAAAATGAGTGCAGCATTATACAAATTCAGGTATTGGTCCTGGATCAGTATATGAATTTGGGGCACACTGCACCACTTTTAGAATGCGTGAGACACTTTCACAAAATCTGCCTGCTCCAGGCTTTGTGAATTCCAGGGAGTGTGTCTTGTGTTACAATTGTATGTGCTATATTTATCTCTTATATTTCTTTTCTCACGAAAGTGGAGTAGAAGCAAGTTGACCTACTATCATTTTTATGGACCATTTGAGAAAACCAACATAAACACGAAGGAAACGTAGAAATGTTATGAAGGCAGAGTGCCTTCTGTGATGTCTTTTGATCACAATGTCACAGAGCCATAGTTCTGCTATTCTGTTACATCATCAGGTCACCAGATAGAAACACTCACTGGAATTCATAAAGACTGGCACAGGCAGATATTGCAAAAGTGTCTTTCATGTATTCTAAAAGTGGCAAAGAATGCGCCAAATTCAACAACTGTCTGGAACTTATACTTAAATTTGGCTCATGCTGCGCCACTTTTAGAATGCATGCGAGACCTATTCACAAAATCCTGTCTGAGACAGTTTTACCCTTTCTATGCCAAACAAGAGTTGGTCTTAATTAGCTCCACTTTTACATTTGGCGCATTCAAATCTAAATTTGATGTCACTGTCATAACCTAAAGTTTCACAAACGCATCATAAATTTGGCACAATGCGTTAACACCAGAAATGTGGCACAGCAGTTTTATTGAATTTCCCTCACTGTGTATAGACTTGCTTAAAAGTCTAGATATCTTGCATTTCATTCTTCACTTTCTTGTTTTTTATTTCCAGCTGCAGGATGTGAAGGACCAGTCTCACAAGCCTTACACCTTTTTGGACCTCATTAAAACGACAAATATCCGTATTGTGACATTTCTATCAGTTTTACTCTGGTGAGTAGCAAACTCGCAGGTGATGAGTAAGAATCTACATTTACCACTGTAAAAATGTTAGCCAAAGAGTTAAGAGTGAGCAAAGTGATGACTTCATCAGTTTGCTGCTGCACTTTCATCGCCCAATCAGCAGACTGGGGCAGGTCAGTGACTAAGCTGTTTTTGCTTAATTGCACTGAAAAATCATGAGGTCACCAACTTGCCAATGCTGTTAAGAAAGTGGTTTGTGCACTAGATGTAAAGAGTAAACAGAATCTACAACTCTTTTGAGGGTTCAGACAATTCACAGTATTTCAACTGTGTATTTAGCTAATTGCCTGGTGTGCAGCTTGAAGATATGCTAAAAAAAGGAATTCTATTTCTGTACTGACTTTCATAATATTACTGACGTCAAAAAATTAAATGTTGACGGCTGTATTGAATGATACAGTAGGAACATTTAGAAAATATGCAGAATTTGAGCATCTTGTGATGTGAAGCAGATGTAGAACAATCTTTCCATGAATGTTAACATATGTTTAACCACTTGATCTTTTTATTATGTTCTTTGCCATTTAGCATTTTCTTGCTATTCAGCACTGCACTGCTGTAACTGCCAATTGCTTGGTCATGCAACACTGTATGCAAATTAAATTATTATCATTTTTTTTCACACAAATAGTTTTCTATTGGTATTTTATCACCACTGTTTTTTTTATTATTATTATTATATCAATGAAAAAAACAGAACATTTTAAAAATAACAATATTGGCTACTTTCTGTTATAAATCATACTCAGTTAAATAAAAAAAATCATATTTCATCATAAATTTAGGTCAGAATGTATTCTGCTGTATGTCTTTGGTAAAAAAAAAATCCCAATAAGTGTATATTAATTGGTGGAATTGGTTTGTGCAAAAAGTTAGTATATGCTAACTATTGTCTATATACTGGAATTTACGCAGCTATAGACACTATACTCTAATGGTGATCAGCGACTTATTGTGGGACTGTGATAGGGTGGTGGACAATCTGGCACTAACGATCACGAACTGACACCAATAGTAACACCAATACAGTGATCAGTGATAATACTGTACACTGACACTATACTAATGACACTGGCTGGGAAGGTGGTTAACATCTAGGGGCAATCAAGGGTTTAACAGTGTGCCTAACAATGCGTGCTGCTTTTACTTTTCTATCTGGCTATTTTTTTCTCTCCGATTTGCAGAGTTCTGTGTGTGATTGGCCACAGCCGATCAGCTGACTTCAGCCAAAATATTGTCTGAAATCAGCTGCCTAACTTAATGTGCAATCACAGTAGGGCACGAGTGGATGTGCGCTCCAAACCCAGAAACAAGCTGGTGACCCACAGTAAATCTACTGTGGGTGGCGAGCAGTTGATTTGTGCTCAATTTCTTCTACAATGTGGTTACTCTTTTTGTTGAAAGCCTTCAACATTATAGAACAAGTTCAGTTGAATGTGAACCACTTGCCGACCGCCGCGTGTATATATACATCGGCAGAATGACACGGCTGGGCAAAGTAACGTACCCGTACATTACTTTGAATTTCCTGCCGTGCGTGCTCACGCGCCTGCCATGAGCTCTGTGACCGTGCCTGTGGGACCCATGGACTCTGTCCACAGGGATACCCGCAATCCTGTCACGGAGCTGAAGAATGGGGAGATGTCGATGTAAACACAGCATCGTCCCGTTCTGCCTAATGACAGGACACTGATTGTCTGATCCCTGTCATCGGGAGCAGTGTAGTGTCACTGCTAGCCCATCCCCCAGACAGTTAGAAACACGCCCCAGGACACACTTAACCCCTCCTCGTCCCCTAATGGTTAACCGCTTCACTGCCAGTGACATATTTACAGTAATCGATGCAATTTTATAGCATTGATCGCTGTATTAATGACAGTGGTCCCAAAAATGTGTCAAAATTTGTCCAATGTGTCCGCCATAGATAGAAGGGACTCCTGCATTTAAGGACCCTACTGACAGGAAGGCCTAGGCAGTGGCCCATTCCCTGTTTACGGTGGCAGGGTCAGCGATACGACCAGTACTGGCCACAGCATTAGTGTCGCAGACACTTACTGAGTGGGCAAAACTATTGCACAGTGAATTGGAGAAGCAGCAGGCCTCTCCTGTCTGCGTGGAATTGGTAGATCAGTTAGTGCATGACCTTAAGTACGTCTGGGATGTGGCCCTGGATACGCTTCCCTTGTCAGCAGTGGTGCTGTGGCGCCTGATTTGGCTGAAATGCTTGTCTGCGGACTAAGCATCATAAAAAAGCCTTAAGGGATCTACCCTTCCTTGGTGAGCGGCTATTTGGAGCCTCGTTGGATGACATTATTAAGAATATCACAGGTGGGAAGAGCACCTTGCTTCCACAGTCCAGGAAGAGTAAGGAGCCATTCCGCAGGCAAGGGCCCTCATTTTCCACTCGAGGCTTTTTCATCCACCTGGGACTTCAGAAAAACGCTCCCAGTCCGACAGGGCGACTACTGAGGGACAGAAGCGTCCCTGGACTCGCAAGCCAAACAAGCCAAGCAAAAGTGCTACCACATGAAGCTTTGCCCCCGCCCGTCACTCGGGTGGGGGGTCCCTTCAAGAGTTTGCAGCCAGATGGGCCTCTCGGCTGTCCGACCAATGGGTCTGCGAACTGATTTAATCGGGCTACAAGATAGAGTTCCTCTCTTGGCCATGAAACAGATTTTTCCCCTCCAGCATACCCTGACTCCTGGCTCGCCAGGAGGCCCTGTTTGGGGTTGTAAGGGACCTGCTAAGCCGCGGGGTGATACTGCCTGTTCTAGAAACGGAAAGGTTTCAGGGGTTCTATTCCAATCTGTTTGTAGTCTCCACAAAGGAAGGGGTACGTCCAATCTTGGACCTGAAAGCCCTCAATTGCTTTGCGAAAGTACAGAGGTTCAGAATGGAATCAGTTCACTCCGTAGTCGCTGCACTCCATCAGGGGGACTCCCTGGCGTCTTTGGAGGTTTCTGCGATTTGCAGTAGGGGAAGACGACTACCAATTTGTGGCTCTCCCCTTTGGCTTAGCTTCAGCACCCCGAACAAGGTATTGGCTCCAAATTTGGCGTTGTTGCGACAATGCGTGATCGCAGTTGTGGGTTACCTAGACGATCTCCTGCTGAGAGCAGCTTCCGCCTCAGAATTAAGGGAGGATGTGGCGATCACCATGCAAACCCTGCAGGAATTTGGGTGGGTGTTGAACCTCAAAAAATCGGTTCTTGTGCCAACTCAGCACCTGGAGTACCTAGTCTTACTGCTGGACTCCGTGGAAGCGAGAGTGTTTCTCCCTTCAGATAAACTGCAGACTCTCAGAGCCGCGGTGAAGCTGTTGATGAACCGCAGGTGGTTGTCACTGCGCTTCTGCATGAGAGTCCTGAGCCTCATGGTGCCCTCCTTCGAGGCAGTACCGTACACTCAATTTCACACAAAGGCTTGCAGAAGGAGAAAAATGGGACAAATCTCCGTTATCCCTGGATGGACCGATACAGGTGAGCCAGTTAGGGATTCCCTTCTTTGGTGGCTGAGATCTCTGGCCCTGCGGTCCGGGAAGTCGTTCCTACCTATGCATTGGACAGTGATCACAATGGACGCCAACCTGACCAGCTGGAGTGGAGTACTGGGAGTACAGTCGACCCAGGGCCTCTGATCGGCAACTTGAATTCCTCCCTCGACCAATGTGCTCAAACTTCGAGCGATCAGGCTATGCCTCTCCACATGGTCAATGAGACTTCAAGGGCGTCCGATCAGGATCCAGTCAGACAACACCACGGCGGTGGCATATGTCAACTATCAAGTAGGAACAAGAAGCTCGGCTGCAGCACGGGAGGTCACTCGCATCCTTTGGTGGACAGAGCGGCATTTACCGGCCCTGTCGGCCATATACATTCCGGGACTAGAAAACTGGCAGGCGGACTATCTAAGTCACCAGATGCTGGACCCAGGAGAGTGGTCGTTGCATCCTGAGGTGTTTGGGCTTCTTTGCCTGCAGTGGGGCACACCGGATGTGGATCTTTTGGCCTCTCGGCTCAATCGAAAGGTGCAGAGGTTCGTATCCAGGACAAGAGATCCTTGGTCAGACGCGTTGGTGGCTCAGTGGGAACAGTACCGACTGATCTACGCCTTTCCTCCGTTAAAACTGTTACTACATCTGCTCCGCAGAGTGGAAGCCGAGGGGATTCCAGTGATACTGATTGCCCCAGATTGGCCTCGGCGTCCTTGGTATGCCGCCCGAGTACACCTGGTTACTGATGTGAGAAGACCTTCTGTCTCAAGGGCCGATTCTCCATCCTGCTTTACCATTGCTGGTTTTAATGGCATGGCTGTTGAAAGCCAGGTGCTAAGGAACCAAGGCCTGTCTGACTCAGTGATTTCAACTAGGGCACGAAAATCTTCTTCTCAGAAGATATACCATCGTACGTGGAAGGCTTATATCTCCATGTCTGAGGAGATGGGGTAGCGTCCACGCACTTATTCTGTTTCCAGGATCCTGCTGTTCCTACAGCGAGGAGTAGACCAGAAACTGGCCTTAAGCACCATCAAGGGACAGATATCAGCCTTGGCTGTCCTTTTCCAACGACCCCTGGCATCTCACTCTCTAGTAAGCATCTTTTTACAAGGGGTCCGGCATGTAGTCCCTCCGGTGCGTCCACTCTTGCCTCTGTGGGATCTGAACTTGGTGCTATCGGCTCTTCAGAAACCGATGTTTGAGGGAAGAAGAGGGGATGACGTAGGAACGCTCTTGCGGGAGGGAGGGGTTACGAGGAGGCTGAGCAGGAGAAGGCGTGCGGAAGAAGAATGCTGAGCGGAAACACGCCGGAGGGTGAGAGGCTCCGGCAGATGAAAGACACCACCGCAAGACGCCACTCCGGAATCTGCCTATCCACCGGTCGGCAGATAAAAAAACAGTGCTGGAAATAGCTGCTGACACCCTTTCTTCTCCCCTCCGCCCCCCCCACCTCTTCAGAAGCAGCATAACAGCAGCTAAACAGAACGTGGAGGGTTATTCGCAGGCTGAGATGAACCGAGGAAGATAAACGAGTGCAACAGATAAGAATAAGTGCTATATATCTCTGCAAAACATAGTCGTTTTAAATAAGATCATGCTTAAACTACCATGGTTAACAAAACTGGAGTAAAAGTAAAGAGATAGCATGAATGATGTCATATGTTTTTCCTGGGACATATAATTCAGATTAACACTGTGCTTGCTGCTGCTAACAGCTCTCCTCTCTGCTGCCCCCCCTATCTCTCTGGAACACGTGGTTCAAAGGAATGTGGAAGGATGTTCACAGGCTAACTGGGATAACCAGAGGGAGACAACTGAAAGCAATCAGATAAGTGCTGTATACCTCTCCAAGTATTAGTGTTCCTAAATATTAGCATGTCTAAATCACCAAGGGTAAAGAAAGGCCTGTAACAGCAGTAAAGGGACAGCCTGATGGATGATACATATTCTCTCTGGGACATATAAATATTGTACTTGCTGCTGGGACCATCTGTAAACAGATACTAGATACAGAGAAACCAGGCTTTAAACGTGTCAGAGGAACTGTATGATTATAATATATGCATTGTAAGTGGGCAGCATGATATCAGACTTCTCCCTCTGTCCTCTCACCCACTTGGAAGCAGTATAACAGTAGCCTAACAGAACACGGAGGGTGATTTGTAGGACGAACCAAGGAAGATAAACAAGTGTAACAGATAAGTGCTTTATATTTCTGCAAAACATAGCTGTCTTAAAGAAAATCCTGCTTAAACTTCTACTGGAGTAAGAGTAAAAAGAAAGCATGAAAGAGGATATACACCTTACCTCTGATATATAATCTAGACTAACACTGTGCCAGCTACTGAGATTATCTGTAAACAGAATATAAAATATAAGATACTAAGTAGGAATGAGGGCAACGCCCAGGGTAAATGTATGAACAGTACTAACCATATTGAAAGTGGTGAATGGGAGAGAAACAAGCATGCTACTTGACATATACGTTTAAATGCTGAATGAAAGAACATCTCCTTAGCTGCTAATTTCTCAGAAAATTTATCTGGATCTTTAAATGCAACGATAAGAGGATAATATAAGGTAATCCCCTTGAAAGAATCGCATGGCACTCTTGTAGGCTCACTAAAAATCGCTTAAAATCGCATATTCTCTAACATTTGAGTAGCGGTGTGACTCGGTTGAGTAACACTGATACAGTTTGCGGGAAACTACTTGAAGGACATCATACACATGGAAAGCGATTATATTTTCCAATTTCTTTTTTTTCTTCTCTTCCTCTTTTTTTTTTCTTTCCCTCCCAAGGAGCTCAGTAGGAAGTTCTCAGAGTAAACATAAATATATTAGTGCATATGTCCCTATAGAATTAGATGACCTGCGAACATAGAGGTAAAACACCAGGAGAGGCACAACAGCGGGGGAAACCCCCTATTAACCTATAAATGAGATATTATGGTATGTGACCTATAGGTGTACACTAAGGAAACTGGGACGGAGGACACTATTGCGTAATAGACAAAGCTGATTGGGGCACCACATATTTTTATATTGGACCCTCTCTCTCTGTCTTCAAAAAGAAAAAAAAAAAAAAAGGGGAAACAATAAATGTTTAAGACAGAAATCATTTGCTTCTAACTGACCACAAATTGGGAGGAGAAACTTTTATAGAAGTACAACGGCTGACAGACTCCGGGTGGAAAATCGCTTGACTACATTCAAGGGGTCTTACCCTAGCAGATATATTTAAGGTGCTGATCGGAGGGAAATCTCCGAGGTAAAACCACCAGCCGTGGAAAGTGGACGTGTGGAGATCAGCAAACTGGGGAGACGACCACGTGAAACAAAAAAAAGCAAAATGAGTAGAGCCTCAAAACAAACTGCTAAGGGGGGCCTTAAGACTCCAAAAAATTCCACCACGGAAAGCACCATAAAACAATATATGACTCAAGGAGCTAGCCCAAGAGGAGGAGGGAAGGAAAAAGGACCCCCAAATCATGGGAAAAATAGGGTGGCGGAAAAAACAGTAGAGGAGACCCCAGACCAATCTAGAGACGAACTGACAATGGAGAGCGAATTGGAACTAAGTAAAAATGAAGATCATAGGATGGATGATCTGGGAATAACAAAAGGGGCCATGAGGGAGATGCTCCAAAAATTGGAGAACTCTATCAGAACAGATATTAGTATGTTAAGAAGTGACTTGGGGCATATGCTAACGAGAGTGGAAGCCGTGGAAGAAAGAACGGAGAGCCAAGAACAACAGTTAAACAAAGCACAGTCGCAAGTCAATTTAATCTTTCGGAATCAGAGAAGAATTTTTTATCGACTCGAAGACCAGGAAAATAGAAATAGAAGACTAAATCTGAGAATAAGAAATGTCCCAGAGAACAAGAAAGAAGATTTAAGGGAGGTTTTGAAAGACATATTTCGCCCCATATTGGGAAATGCAGAGGAGGCATTCCCTATGTTAGAAAGGGTGCACCGGGTCGGGAGGATAGGATCTGAAGAGACAGGAAGTGGTAGACCCCGTGATATCATCGTAAGGTTTGAACACTATGAGGATAAAGCGGAGATCTGGAGGAAATTAAGGGGAAACCCCCCATTAAAATATGTGGAAACAGAAATGCAAATCTTCCCGGACCTAGCATATGAGACCCTAGCCAGAAGACGTCTTCTGAAACCTCTCTTGGAACAGTTGAAAGCTCGGAATATTAGATACAGATGGGGCTTCCCGGCTTGCTTGTTGGCATTTAAGGATGGAATAACAGCTAAATTAAGCTTCCCTGAAGAGTTAAGAGAATTCTGGGAAAAACTGGAGATTCAAACTCCAAGTCTACCCGGTTGGACAGATGAGCTTGAAGAAATATTTTAAAAGTCACTCAACCTAAATGTTAAAACAGAAGAGGAAGAGATAAAAATCTCGGGGGAGATGGGGGGGAGGGGCGGAGAGGGAAGGGGATGTACGATGTCTGATCGGTTGGGGGGGGCAGTCCCATTCCCCCCCTTATGAGGAGATACATCAAAGAAGGGAGGGAAAGGAGGCAATAGGCGAACCCCACCTTAGAGCATTAAGACTTAGAAATGGCCAGAGATTTGAGGCCAATTGATAAGTCGAGGGCCGCATGGTGGCCAAAACTAGGGGGGGGGGAGGGGGTGGGGAGGATGGGGAGGTGGGCGGGAGAGCGGGTTACGGGAGGGAAGGGGAGGGAGGAAGATGTCAGTAGTGAAACCCTGAGGGAAAGAAGAGGGGAAGGAAAGGAAAAAAGAAAACATGGTCAGGACAGAGAATATGGATAAAAAGAAATTGGAATTAAATTTCCTGTCTTATAATGTTAGGGGGCTCAACACAGCAAAAAAGAGGCATAAAATCCTGGTAGAATTAAAACAGCTAGAGGCAGATGTGATTTTTCTCCAGGAGACACATATAACACACACGTCAAGGAGTAGGCTTTACTCTAAAGACCACCCGAAATGGTACTATGGGGATACGATCTCAAAGAGGGCAAGAGGAGTAGCAATAGGATTCGGTAAAGATATTCGATTCACTGTAGAGGGAAGAGAAGCAGACCCAGAAGGAAGATATTTATTCCTGAAAGGAAAACTAGGGAATATTAGGTATACATTGGCTAACATTTACTCCCCAAATAAAAACCCTATAAATTTTTTGAGGGGAATACTGGCCAAAATACAAGAATTTAAAAGTGGCCATGTAGTTCTAATGGGAGATTTGAATCTCTGTCTAGACCCCGTACTTGATAGCACGTCCCGGGTACTGGGAAGGAATAGCACTCAATTAAAAAGGTTAATTCAAGATTTGAATAAAAACCAACTAGTAGATGTATGGAGGTCACAACACCCCAAAATAATGGACTATACATTCTTCTCCCCAGTACACGGGACGTACTCAAGGATTGATTATATTCTTGTGGAACACAGAGCCCTAGAGACGGTATTAGAAACAAGTATAGAAATAACTACACAGTCAGATCACGCGCCTCTAAAAATGAAAATGCAGATTCCCGGACAAAGTAAATGTTTCTCTAGGTGGCGACTAAACGACACGCTAATTCTCGATAAGGAGGGGGGGGAAGCAGTGAGTAAGGAATTAGAGAAGTACTTTCTGATGAATGAGACTGAAGGAATCTCTGGGCAGGCTCTGTGAGATGCCCATAAGGCGTATATTCGGGGGATCTTGATTGCACGAGGCTCGCAGAAAAAAAAAGAATACATAGAAAGGGGCAATAAACTCAGAGAGGAAATCCTTAGAATAGAACAACAACATAAAAAGGGACTTGCAAATAAAAAGTTATATCAAAAATTAATGTCCAGGAGAGAAGAACTACGTGGGTTAATGGAACAAGAAACTAAAAAATATTATAATCAACTTAATAAAGTGAGGTATCAAGAAGAAAACAAACCCACTAAATATCTAGCTAGGATGCTTCAAAAGAAAAAAGCTATGAACTACATAGAGAAAATTCAAACAGAAACCGGGGACATGGTATACTCTTCAAAAGAAATAGCCGAATCATTCAAAACATACTACGGGAAATTATATGCGGTAAAAAACAACTTGATAAATAAAGAAGGTAAACTAAAAGAAATTGATAAATATTTAAATAAGGCGAGACTCCCCAGGATCAGTGAAATTGATAAAGAATATTTAGAAAACCCCATAACGGAAGCAGAAATAAATGAGGCATTAGCGGAATCAGCCCCTGGGAAAAGCCCGGGACCAGACGGTCTGACAATTAGTTACTATAAGAGGTTTAAGAATATTCTAGTACCGAAACTCTGTAAATATATGAACGGGATTGGGACAAAGTACGCCATGAGTAAAGAGGCGCTATCTGCCTCAATAACGATCATACGGAAAGAAGGAAAAGATGAGACCAAGTGCGCAAGTTACAGACCAATATCACTCCTAAATGAGGACACTAAACTGTTTGCTAAGGTATTAGCAAATAGAATGAAAAAAGTAATGAATATACTAGTACATCCGGATCAGACTGGGTTTATCCCCGGGAGAGAGGGAAAGGACAATGGGGTGAGAACCTTATTGATTCTATCTCAAAGGAAGAAGACGGAACCCCCGGCGCTACTATTATCAACAGATGCCCAAAAGGCCTTTGATAGAGTCGATTGGGGATTTATGTTCCAGACAATGGATAAAATGGGCATCGGCCCTAGGATGGCCAAATGGATTAAAATGATGTATGATCACCCGACAGCGACTGTAAACATCAACGGGTTGCCCTCCTCTTCCTTTGAGATGGAAAATGGGACCAGACAGGGATGCCCACTGTCTCCTCTTCTCTTTGTGCTCTCATTGGAACCCCTACTCGCGACAATCAGAAACAACCCGGAAATAAGCGGAATTAAGGCAGGGCAAGAGGAACATAAACTTGCAGCATATGCAGACGACGTGTTGTTCTATATAAGCAATCCGGTAGATTCTCTGCCCAAGATAACAAAGGCCCTGGATGAGTACGGGAAACTATCAAACTTCAAAATCAACCAAACAAAATCTGAAATCCTCAATATAAATGTAGGTGTGATGGAAGTACAACTAATCCAAGAACAAAGTAAATTTAAATGGACAAAAGATTTGAAATACCTGGGAGTAAAACTGGCAAACACTCTGGATAAGATATACCAATTAAATTTTATCCCTTTATTAAATGAAATAAAAACTGAACTCAGAAGAGCAAGTAATAGACCGATCTCGTGGATAGGTCGAATAAATGTGTTTAAAATGTTTATTCTTCCAAAAATTGTATATAAATTCCAGATGTTGCCAGTTGAAATTCCACCCAGCTATTTCAAAAAATTAAAATCAATAATGAGTAAATATATATGGAATAATAAAAAACCTAGGATCTCCCATGGAGTATTAAAACAAGAAAAAGGGAGGGGAGGATTAGCGGTCCCTGATTTACAGTATTACTATCAGGCGGTAGTTCTATCAAGAATAGTCGATTGGGTAAAAGGGAAAAAAAAAGAGGAAAAAAGATGGGTTAATTTAGAATATATATACAGTAAAGCACAATTAAATAAGATAATATGGAACCCCCCAAAATACAGGGCACTAGATATAGACACAAATAAGATAACACAGATTGCACTGAAGATATGGGATAAGGAGTATAAAAGATTAAATGGACACTATAATTCACCACTGATAACTTTAAAAGACAATGAATATTTCCCACCGGGTAGAGGGGTGATAGGAGGGAACTGGATAAGATTAGAGGGGTCACAAATAAAAGATATAACAAAAAAAGGGAAACTTCTTTCACATGAAGAGTTAGTGCACATGGGATTTATGAGAAGGGATAGGTGGCGATATCTCCAGCTGACCCGTTTCATAGAAAAACTACCCCAGCCGATTAGATCTGAAGAGGATTTGACAGGGTTGGAACAACTTTGTACGGCTGACAGAGCAAAGGGTATAATATCAAAGCTATATGGGCTATTGATGCGGACCAGCTGGAAAGATACGCCGCCATATATAAACAAATGGGAAAGGGAATTGGGATCACAAAAAGGTAAAGAAATAATAAATAAAATATTGAAAATGACCCACTGCTCGGCAAGGGATAATAAAACAGCTGAGATGAACTACAAACTTATCTCCCGATGGTATAACACCCCGGATAAGGTATCTAAATACCAGCAAGGCGGGACCGCCAAGTGTTGGCGGGGCTGTGGAAAAACAGGTACCATGACACATATTTGGTGGGAGTGTGCCAAAATTAAACTATATTGGGAAAAGATCCTCCAAATGATCAAGGAAATAACTCAAACAGCATTGAAACCAGACCCCTGGATAGTACTCTTTCATGGCACGGAGGGTGGGGTTAAACAATATCAGGACACAATCATCCCGCATCTATTAAACGCTGCGAAAAAACTGATCCCTAAAAAATGGCGAGAGGTAGAGTGTCCAACAATATGGGAGTGGGTAGATGCGGTAGAAGAAATATACAATATGGAAAGCCTGTGTCTGAGAGAAGAAGAGGAAAGGGTAATATTTCTAAAAAAAATGGAGAGGTTGGAAACAATTTAAGCGAGACTGGAGTTTCTCCGCACAATTAAGACCATAAAGACCAGGATATTAGGAGCAGGGATACTACTGACAAGGGGATAGGGGAGGGTAGTATAACTTTAATATAATTTTAGTGAAATAATGGGAGTAAGATATAAGAATAGTTTTAAGAACATGAAATAAAAGTTGTATAAATATTTTACATTTAATTATACAAGTAAGTAACAAGAAAACAGCCACAATGATGTGAGGATTAATTCCAAGAGACAACAATGAACGTCAAGTTGATTTATAGTCTCAGGTAAAGATTCGCTGATGTGGCAATACAAAAAAAAATAAATAAAAAAAAAAGAAACCGATGTTTGAGAACATCAGGGAAATTCCCTTGTTGACTCTTTCTCAGAAAGTGGTCTTCCTAGTGGCCATTACATCGGCCAAGAGGGTCTCGGAGCTGGCGGCCTTTCCTTGCAAGTAGCCCTTTCTTGTTACCCACAGGGATAAGGTGGTGTTGCGTCTGCAACCTTCTTTTCTACCGTAGGTGGTTTCGGCTTTTTACCTCAATGAAGACCTCGTATTACCATCTCTGTGTCCTAAACCAACACACCCTAAGGAGGTGGCCCTCCATTCCCTGGAAGTGGTCCGGGCTCTAAGGGTATATCTGTCTGCCATGGCTCCCTTCCGGAAGTCAGATTCTCTGTTCGTTTTGGTAGCTTTTCCGAAAAAAGGGTTGGCTGTCTCGACGTCCACCATTTCCAGGTGGATCAGACAGATCGTGGTCCAGGCTTATGCCTTGAAGAGACAGATGCCCCCCTTTCTTGTCACGGCCCATTCCACCAAGGCAATTGGGACTTCTTGGGCTTTCCGACATCAAGCGTCAGTTGCTCAAGTGTGTAAGGCGACGACTTGGTCATCTGTTCACGCTTTTACAAAGTTCTACAAGATGTAAGCGCATCTTCTGATGCTTGCTTTGGCCACAAAGTTTTGCAGGCAGCCGTGTGATGTTGCAATTTTAGACTTTTTCTTCTGTTAAGAGAAAAGTTAGGTTAAAGGGGTTGTAAAGTCAGATGTTTTTTTTTTTATTATTATTATTTTTTTTTTTTACCTAATGCATTAAGATAAAAAAAACCTTCTGTGTGCAGCAGCCCTCCTCAGCCCCTAATGCTTACCTGAGCTCCATCTCTATCCAGAAATGTGCACGAGTGCCTCAGCTGCCCTGATTGGCTGAGACAAAGCAGCGATGCCAGTGTGGGGGCACTTGACAGGAGCGAGGGGCAAGGAGCACCAAAGCGGGACTTGGAGGCTCCAGGCTGCTCTGTGCAAAACCATTTTATAGAACAGGTAAGTATAACATGTTTGTTATTTGCAAAGGGAAAAAAAATTGACTTTAGCATCACTTTAATCTGAGACTCCATTCAAATAATAGGTCTGGATGAAATTTCAAGGGCTTTTAAAAAACCCTCCATGACTAAGCCTTGTGGGTGGGGCAAAACATGTTGGGGGCATTGCCCTTGGTAGAGTTAAGCTAAGGCTGCTATAACTTATTATATGCTGGGCTTGTATGGTGTGCGGTGACTGAGATTTTTTTCTATTTGTTCTGTGGAATACATTGAGTCAGGGCGGACTCCTAGCCTGACCTGCACTCAGTGGAACACACCGAATGGGGGACAGATAATGTTCTGATCATTGATCTTTCTATGAACATTCAACCACAGATCTAACCATGTATGCCCAGTATTACTGGTATTAAGTAGCCGACTTTTCTGTATTCATCTAAATGTCTTTTTTTATTGGCAAGCTGTTACATTTCTACATTGCTCTTTTTTAAGCCGCGTACACACGGGCGGATTGTATGGCCTACTTAGTCCGTCATACAATCTGACGGACAGTCCGTCCTACTTTCGAATGAACGGACTTGACCACACACGGATGCACAAACAGTCCGTCGAAAGCTTGCGCGATGACGTGTACAGCACGTACGACGGGACTAGAAATAGGAAGTCCAATACACAGCAATGCAACCTTTCGCCGTGTAAATCCTTTCTGAGCATGCGCCATTCTTAGTCCGTCGAACTAGCCTACTGACGAGCGGATTGTCCGCTGAAACCAAAGTATGACGGACAGTATTTAGAAAAATCCGAAATACTTAATACGCCAGACTGCACACTGAAAAAGTCCGCTGAAGCCCACACACGAGCGGACTGACTAAGTAGGCCATACAGTCCGCCCGTGTGTACGCGGCTTTAGAATGCTATTTACACTGCACTACACCTCCAGATTATACATATGTTGTGTGAGTTTGTCATTTTGTATTTTTTATCCTTGTTTACATTGAAGCCCAGCTCCAGCCAAAACTATTTATTTTATTTTTTTCCCCTGTTGGTAGAGGAAGTGATTGGAAATCTTCCTAATGGGGACACAGCCTGAAACAAAGTAAAATTTTGACTAAAATGAGGAAGAATTGAAACATTTGTCAGATGGTTATAACGGTTTATGGCTTCCTGCAAGGACCACTCATCTCAGTACTTGTCCTGACGTTACAGACTATAAGGCAGGGATATGCAATTAGCGGACCTCCAGCTGTTGCAAAACTACCATCATGCCTCTGCCTCTTGGTGTCGTGCTTGTGGCTGTCAGAGTCTTGCTATGCCTCATGGGACTTGTAGTTCTGCAACAGCTGGAGATCCGCTAATTGCATATCCCTGCTATAAGGGACAGGTATGGCAAAATCCCCTCAAAGGGTCAAGGACAGCAATAGAAAGTTGACAGTCATTTCCTTTTTCAAAGTCTATCCGTTTAAAAAAAAAAAAAGAGAGAAAAAAAAATGTTGGTGAGAGTTGGGCTTTAATTTGCATTGAGTTACCGAAGATGTTTAACTTTGCATCACCTTTCACAATATATCTTTTACAGGATGATTATATCTGTAGGATACTTTGGATTATCACTAAATACTCCTAATCTGCATGGTGACCCTTACTTAAATTGTTTCCTGTCTGCTATCATTGAAGTCCCTGCATATGTTATAGCATGGGTGCTGCTCCGAAGCTTCTCTCGCAGATACTCCACGTCAAGCACACTGTTTCTTGGAGGTGTGGTTCTTCTTTTAATCCAGCTTGTGCCTCAAGGTAAGATGTGCTTAGTATTTTAAATTTTACATTATTTGCCAATATTATAATCTTTTTTTTTAAATGCAATAATTTATTACATTATTTTTAATCAGTAATGGTTCTGTAGCATTGAAGCCCTGTTTAAGGCAGGTTTCTGGAAGACTTCTTTAGGTTAAATGAGAACTCAAGGCTAATATGGCCAGGTGATGTGTTCATCTGTCTTGTCTCCATGCCATTTCAACAATTTGGCTCATCTATCAGTCTTGCAATGAGCACTTTAATCAGTGACTATGATAGATGGCCACATTAACCATCAAGAAGACAAGGACAGTGGACCACAGTGTGATTACACAGGGTCTTGTTTGGTCTTGCATAATAAAGCATGCAAGGTTGTTCTGGGGCCTATCCTGGAAAGAAACTTAGAGTGGAAGTCCAGGCTATTGTTATACAAGATTTTTATTATTATACAAGATTTATATAGCGACAATAGTTTGAGCAACATTTTACAAGATGAGGACAGACAGTACAGTTACAATACAATTTGATACAGGGGGAATCAAGTTACGCAAAAGGTAATAACCGTGGGGGATGATCTGATGGAGAAAATAAAAGTAAATTTGTAGGGGCAGAATAGGCTTCTCTGAAGAGAAGGGTTTTCAGGGATCATCTAAAAGCAAACGGAGTAGGATATTGTCAGGCAAATTGAGGTAGGGAGTTCCAGAAGATGGGAGAGGATCGGGAAAAATCCCGGAGGTGAGCATGGGAGGAGGTGACAAGGGAACTAGAGAGCAGGAGGTCTTGAGAGGAACGTAGATTGATTTTTTTTTTTTTCTGGTATTTTGAGACTAAGTGATGTAGTTGGTGGCAGAGTTGTGGATAGCTTTGCAAGTTGTTAGTATTCTGAATTTAATTTGTTGGGTGAGTGGAAGCTAGTGGGGGGATTGGCAGAGAGAGGTGGCAGAAACTGAACGGTTGGTAAGGTGGATAAGTATGGCAGCAGCATTCATGATGCACTGAAGGGAGGATAGCCTATGTAAATGTAATCCTGTGAGGAGGGAGTTGCAGTAGTCGAGGCGGGAGATGACCAGGGAGTGAACTAGGAGCTTTGTGGTTAGAACAAACTAAGCTTAAAAGGGCTCCCACCCACCTTCTAACAACAGTACTAACTACCTTGTAGAAGGAAGATGCTTATACTTACCTATTCTCGGTGCACTGTGAGCGAGTCATGTGATCCCCCAGCAGCTGGCTTCAGGGTTGAGGAGGGACAACTAACAGATACCCCATAGTAAGCCTATCGGTGACGGCACCTCCAAGGCAGTTCATCTGTTGCTGGTACACTCTCCCTTGAAGCTGGCCTTTGGAAAGATCATTTGACCGGACATGAAGGCCCTGCGAATAGGTAAGTATAAGCAGCTTCCTTTTACGGGGTAGTTTGTATAGGAGTTAGGTGGGTAGGAGCCATTTTAAGCTTAGTTAATTCTAGCCTGGACTTCTACTTTAAAGCTGAACTACGGGTAGCTATAAAAGACACAAATGAATGTAGCAGCTCTGTATTTATAAATAAATCTTTATTTGTATATTATTTATTGTTCATTGCCGAACATAGGAATTTATAAATTTAGGAATTTATTTAAAGTGATTTTAAAGCTAAAAAATAAACATGTAATACTTGCCCCCACTGTGCAGCTTATTTTACACAGAGTGGCCCCAAACACCTTCTCCTGGGGTCCCCTGGCGGCTCTTGTGGCTCCTCCCCACATCATATAACCCCCTAGGAGAAATGCTCTCCCGGGGGGTTACCTTGCGGGCACACTCCCGTGTCCATCATTCGGCGTCCATAGCCTTCATATGTATGACTCTGCCCCGCCCCTCGGCGCCCATGTCATTGAATTTGATTGAGAGCAGTGGGAGCCAATGGCTGCACTACTGCCAAGCTATCCAATCGAGAGCCTTGGCAGAGGGACAGCGCGTCTCCACTGGTTGATATTCCAGGGCTCAGGTAAGTAAAACGGGGGTGGGGGGGTGGACGCCTCTCACTGCCAGGTGTTTTTTCACCTTAATGCATAGGATGCATTAAGGTGAAAAAACACAAGGGTTTACAACCCCTTTAAATACTGCAGCCTAAAGGAGGTTTGGACACTGTTAATACGAAATTGTAAGCTAGCCACCATATAACCTCTCCTCTACCCAGTATGACTTTAAGACTTAAGATTCCTACCAACACAGTTGCTTGGGCTGGTATATAGCATCTCTCCGGATTGTTTTTTTCCTCAGTACCAACTATACCCTGACCCCGCTGAACTGGACAGGATGTACTGTGTTGTCTGCAGAGTCCTTTCCAGCTTCAGAGCAAAGCCCTAGGTGCAAATTTCTTGTCTGACTATCTTTGAAGACTCACTTTACAAGTACGGCTGGTTAAACTAAAGCACAGTTACCTCTTTGTAACACCATTGGGCACCTTTTTTAAATTACCCACCACTGCTGGTTCACTATGCTAAGGGTTATGGCTGAGAGACTGAACACTGATGTAATCCACTGGCTGGAGCAATGCGTGTTCCGTTCTATGTTTACAACATTGGACACACAGAGAGTGGCTGAGGAGTGAGCCTGCACGAGTGCCTCCA
Organism: Lithobates pipiens; assembly: GCF_037356315.1. Classification (NCBI taxonomy): domain Eukaryota; kingdom Metazoa; phylum Chordata; class Amphibia; order Anura; family Ranidae; genus Lithobates; species Lithobates pipiens. The sequence goes on from NW_027507903.1 coordinate 348,827,812, forward strand.
TTGCAAGTGGTTTGCTATAGGGGCACTTGGCGGGGGGGAGGAGACAGGAGACCTGGCAGGGGACCAGAGAATAGAAGGATCAGGTCTGCTCTGTGCAAAATTGCACAGAGCAGGTTAGTATGACATGTTTGTTATTTAAAAGAAAAATGTACATTTGCAGTCACTATCCAGGCTACAGTGTAGAATAATTCATCTCCCTCAAAACTGTCTGTACATGTCCAATGAATTATTCAGATTCTTCATGCTTTCCATTGGGTAATCAACCTCCAAAAGGCTGCCCTCCAGTCTTTTCTTTGTATGGATACTTGGGCCTCTTCCTAGCCATGATCCAGGATAAAAATTTTCTTCCAGCAAACAAGTTCCTCTTCCTAAGGTTTAATGCTCGGATGTTGGGATCCAAAAGTCCGTCTCCTTAGCTTGATGGATTGCAAATCCAGCCTTGGAAAAGGGAAAGCCATTTCCCACTTATGGAAGATTATGACAACAGATGCCAGCCTCACAGGCTGGGATAGAGTGTTCCAGTTTTTCATAGTTCAATGAATGTACTATTAGATTGTAAGCTCTTATAAGCAGGGCTTTCTTAACCCTCTTGTATTTTATCTAAATCCTGTATAATATTAATAATAATTGTGGGCCTGATGAATATCAAGTGCTGGAAATCTTGTTCATACTAACCAAACAGAACTTGGATTTTAGTGCACATAAGAAAGATTGTGCGATTGTAGTGACTTTGCTTTCAGTATAGAGAATAACCATTGTATGCTTCATTGCAGAGTTGAACATCTTATCCATTGTACTGGTCATGCTTGGCAAATTTGGTATAACAGCAGCCTTCTCCATGGTATACGTGTATACTGCTGAGCTCTACCCTACAGTAGTAAGGAACATGGGAATTGGGGCCAGTTCTATGGCATCCAGATTGGGCAGCATTCTATCCCCTTATTTTGTTTACCTTGGTAAGATTTGTTCCAATAAATACTTTTAGGTGCTAACTTGACATTTGTTTTTATCCACCTAGCCAGTTGTGAATCTGTTATGTAACCATCCAATGCAAAAAAAAGTCAGCCAAGAGGTGATGGGATTATGATACGAGTTTAAACAAGATAGTGAGAGGGCAAGAAACATTTGACTAGCCCACTGGCTTCGGTTAGGCTGCTTACAACAGGCAAGGCTACCCTACTGTGGGTAGTCCAGCAGGTTACCAGGAAAAGACATTCATAAATGGAAGGAGAGCCAGACCAAAAAATAAAAGTCCAAATTAATTTATTGATGTTGTGTTAAAAGACAGCCTGGTTGTCTTTTAACCCAATTTTAGTTCTGGCTTTTCCATATACTGTATTTTTGTTAATTCAAACAGTAGGCATTAGACAAAGTAATTTGCAATGGCCCGCACCTCCATAGTTAAAAAAATAAAATAAAAATACAAATTCACTTTGCTGTTTTAAAGAAGTATCACAGCATTTATAAAATTTTCATTAAATCCCCAAGGGAGCCAAGCGCATGTAGTACTTGGTCCCATTCTGATCTATCCAGTGAAAGCTAAGCAGCATAGTTGGGCAGTTTGCCCCCTACTCCTGACTATGCTGATTGCAGGAAATAAATACAGTTTATAATTAGATGTGAGTGATCACACTGATCTCTGACAGCTGTGGTGCTGGTGTAAGCAAGGTCTGAATGCAAGTTATTGGGGGAAATGTTTCCCCATTTTATAACAGAAACACATTGTTACGTGTCTCCATGTGCTATTTCACCTTGGGTCACTTTTTACTATACTGTATATAGCCTAAAGGTGCAAGACGAAATTTGTGAAATACTTGTTTGAAATTGTGGATTTATGGAATCTAGAACAGTTGGGATCTCTTGCAGTCAAATTATAAAAGTGACCAGCCTGGCTAAAAGTAGTAATATGGGATTGTGACGTGACATGTCTGACCTTGATTTATTTTATTTACTTTCTTAGGTGCCTATGATAGACATCTTCCTTTTGTCCTGATGGGCAGTCTAACAGTTCTTGTTGGGATTTTTTCCCTCTTCCTCCCAGAGACAAATGGCATGCCTTTGCCGGATACTATTGAGGAGATGCTCAGAGTGAAAGGGTATGTCTGTTTGTATGACTGCGGCACATTTAGCCCCAAATACCTGTGCTCTGTTCAGTTGGTGGCAAAATACAATTGAATTGCCTATGTTCAAACGCATATTTAACTTCATAGACCGTTTTCTAAATTAACAAAGTGAAATATGTGACTTGTAATACAGTTAAAATGTTCCTACTCTTTATTCAACCCTGCTTATTATAATTTGTGTACACTGCAACGGTTTTATCTGTTAGATATATATTTCCTTATATTTTACAATCACATGATTGTGAAATGCCTTTCACACTGAGGCATTTTTCAGGTGCTTTAGTGCTAAAAATAGAGCCTGGAAAGCACCTGAAAAAAGCCTCATCTGCAATCCCAGTGTGAAAGCCTGAGTGCTTTCACACTGGGGCGCTGCACTGGCAGGACGTAAAAAAAAGTCCTGCAAGCAGCTTCCTTGGGGCACTTTAGAAGTGGTTTATACACCGCTCCTAAAGCGCCTCTTCCCATTGAAATCAATAGGTAGCACTGCCAAAGCTCCTCGACAGTGGCACTTTGCGGGCACTTTTTAACATTTATTTGGCCGCTAGCGGGAGTAAAAAGTGCCCGAAAAGCGCCACAAAAACTACAGTAAAGCGCCGCTAAAACTAGCGGCACTTTACCGCCAATGCCCGAGTGCTAGCAGTGTGAAAGGGCTCCAAGTTAACCACTTCAGCCCCAGAAGAATTTACCCCCTTCCTGACCAAAGCACTTTTTGCGATTTGGCACTGCATCGCTTTAGCTGACAAGTGCACAGTCCTGCAACATTGTACCCAAACAAAATTGACGTCCTTTTTTCCCACAAATAGAGCATTCTTTTGGTGGTATTTGATCGCCTCTGCGGTCTTTATTTTTTGCGCTATAAACAAAAAAAGCGTAAATTTTGAAAAAACGCATTATTTTTTACTTTTTGCTATAATAAACATTCCCCAAAAATATATTTAAAAAAACATATTTTTGGTAAAAAATCGCAATAAGCATATATTGATTGGTTTGCGCAAAAGTTATAGCATTTTTTTTTTTACTAGTAATGGCGGCGATCTGCCACATTATGGTGGGCACATCAGACTATTTTGACACATTTTTGGAACCACTGGCATTAATACAGCAATCAGTGTGATTAAAAATGCATTGATTTGTGTAAAAATGTCACTGGCAGTGAAGGGGTTAACAATAGGGGTGTGTTTTGCTAGCGTCTATCTAGCAAGGTTACTTTGTGGTATAAGCAAGGAAGCTGAGACTTCTGCAGTGTTTAAATGTGCTTTTACTATACAAAGATGTTGTACATACAAAACTATTACAAATGGAATACAATACAAGGCTGACAGATATCTATAACAAGCAAAATGCCCAGCAAATGAACAGCCTACGGTCTATAACAGTACAAATACACTTAAAAGTTACTTTGGTTACTGTATGTTCGTGATCTCCATTGACAACGATTCTCCTGGAGACCAGGCACGTTCTTGTATTCTTGTTTGATGAGTGGCTTCTGATCTTAAAGCATGATGAGCCCCTTCTTATAGTCTCTACTGATCCTTTTTTTTTTGTACAAGTTTGTTGGCAATGGTTACAAACTTATTTCCATAACAACTGACTAACAGTCATTCTTTCAGTTTGAGAGACCCTCTTGTTTACTATAGCTATAGAGACAATAGCCTATTCAAACTGTCAGTTGAATACAACAATGGTCCCCATTGTATGCAACAGCATTTGTTTGAGAAATATCTACTCAAGCCAAAACCTGACAGTAATCTGATTTCTATGACCAACTACTATTGTTGTCCCATGTAATGTTATGTCTGATTAATATAAAAAATCATATTTTAACACAACACAAGCCGGTGAAGGGGCTGTCTAACCTGGAAGGGGATTCTAACTGAAGGGGGAGGGACTAACTACAGGAAGTGACAGATTGTGGTTCCTAGCTAATAGGAACACACGATCTGCCACTCCTGTCATAACAGAACAGAGAAGTGTGTGTTTTACACACACTCCTCCCTGTTCTGTGTCTCCTGGTCACGATCACTCGTGGCCAGCGGTCATCGCGGTTACTGATATCTAGTCTGAACAATTACTCCAATATAGTTGCCAATCCAATATTTATGACAAATGTTATTTCTTAGACAGGGCTAAAAAGTTATTTTTATAATTTGCAAGTGTATTTCTTTCTAAGTATATTCAAGTAGACCTATTAGGATTTTAGCAGTTATTTATACTGTATAAGCTCTATCCACTAATGCTATCTGCAGTGTCCTATGAGGTATAGAGTCTCCCTTTGCTTTACCTCTAGCCCTCTTTTTTTTGGATTATGATCATACTTTACACCCCCCCCCCACACACACACGCACACCCACACCCACACCTCTGACCACTTTTACTTCAGGTCTGCACAACCCCCACAGTCTATCCATCCATGTATTCCTCCATCCACAAAAGCGACCTGGACAAAGGAATCTCCCCCACTGATACATTGTATTCTGACAGTGGGACTCTTTGCTGTCAAAATACACTGATCAGTGGGTGCAGCAGATTGACTGCAGCCACTGATCGACCAGTTTTCCAATATTCCTGTCTGACAAAAGTTGATCTACTGATCGACTTCTGTCAAACAGGGATGTCTACATAGGGGTCGAAATTTGGCCAGTTCATGCTGTACTGGTTGAATTTCGATCCATCTATGGCCAGCTTAAAGCAGGCCATACACTGTTCGAATTTCAGACGGTTCCTAACTGGCTGAACTGGCCAAGATTTGTTTAGTGGGTGGCCCTGTTGATTGCCCCCCTCAAGTGATCCCTCGATTGAAAAAAATCAAAGGAGCCAGGTAGAAAATAACAGCACCTAACACATTTTAGGGGAAAAAAACCTTCTTTTGTTAAGAAATAAGAGCTATCCAACAGTGTACCATGCAAACAACCCGGATTCTAAAACTAAGGGGGGTAACCATTATGATATCTAATAAAGTAGCGTGGAACTTCAGGGATTCTCTGACAGATGTAAATGGGAGATATCTGTTCATTAAGGGAACCATTGGGGGGCTGGAGTGACATTAGCAACATACTACGGCCCCAATGTACAGCAAGATGTTTTTGTAAAAAAAATTAGGAAAACTTATGGAGTTTATGGAGGGACAGTTGATCATAGGAGAAGATCTTAATGTTCACCCTATTCCCAATGAAGATACCTCCTCAGGGACATCATCAGTGTTGCTTAAAATAAGGGATCTGTAAAGCAATAGTAGATGCAAGATTGGTAGATATGTGGAGGATATTGCATCCTAAGGAAAAGGATTTAGGAATAGAGTGTATTCACAAATTTAAGTTTGCGGTTCTTCAACATATAAAACTACGGGGGAAAATGATCAGATGGATAGCAAGTATGTACAAAGGAACCACAGCTCAGGTCAAAGTAAACTGAGTAGTGTCACCTTCGTTTGCAATAACAAACGGGACAAGACAAGGGTGTCCATTGTCTCCTTTGTTCGCATTGATCCTCGAACCATTGTTGTGTAAAGTAGGGTTTAATAAGGACATCCGAGGAATAGCTATAGGAGGAATCCAAAACAAAGTGTATGCAGGTGATATGCTTTTTTCAGTGACCAACCCTGCAATTTCACTCCTGAATCTTTTTAGGGAGATTGAGCTATATAGTACATTATCTTTTTTTAAAATAAACGTTTCCAAGTCAGAGGCCTTGATGGTAGCAGTCCCTAAGGGAATGAGAAATCTAATTAAATAAAATTACAAATTTAGATTAGCGGACCAGTGTCTGAAGTATTTAGGGACCTATATCATGGATGATCCTAAAAAAATGTATGAATTACATTTCTTGCCAGTATTAAGCAGAGTGCGTGGACTAGTGGAGACATAGGCATAGGGGAATACATTCCTGGTTTGGAAGAATTAACATAATCAATATGACTATTTTACCAAAACTCCTATACCTCCTCCAGGTAGTCCCAATTTCACTACCAAGGGAATTTTTTAGACATATTCAAACATTATTTACCAAATTAATTTGGTCGTAAAAACAGCCAAGGATCAGGAGGACATTATTGTCATTACCTAAACAATATGGAGGGCTGGGAGTTACGGACATATATAAGTATTATCAGGCTGTACACCTGGGCCTTTTGTTGGACTAGCTTTGAACATGGAGAACTGAAAATTTGGCCTAAATTTGAGCAATTACAGTGTAGGGAGTTACTACATAGAGCACCTTAGTGCTATAGAAATCTGGCATTTAACACTAAATTACATCCCACACTAGGACCTACACTACAGATATGTTATAACCTGCTAGTTAAAAATAGACTATCCACACAGAATTCACCATTGGTCCCTATATTAGGTTACCCGCAGTTTATACCAGGGATACAGAAAGGACCTTTCGAGACACTGATCAAATGAGGAATATACCAAGCATCACATTTTATGCAATCAGGTAAATGGCCAACACTGAAGGAGCTGATGGATAAAAAAAAAAGGCCCTTTTCAATTAGATTTCTGGCAAGCAGCATAATTAGGGCACTTTCTGAGTACAGGGATACTGTAAAGGTCTTTGGACTGGGGTTTTATGCCATTTGAGAGGTTCTGTATGGAAAAAGAGCCTATTACGCATTCAGTTTCTAAACCATCAGATAATTTTCAGCTGCCTTTTTTTCAAAAATGGGAAATGGACTTGAAGGAGTTTTTTGGAGGATCAGAAAATTAATGTGATACAATCACAAGGAGGGGAAAGAAATTGGCCACAAATAGGGAAGGTAGGTGGAATAGTGAAAGATAGTAGTTAAATCTTCGACATGTCTTGGGATAGTGTCACCTTAGGATCAGGCATTTAAAACAGTATGGGGGTTGGAACGTAGAGGGAGATTACCCCCTTGTTTCCACCCTCTCAACCCTTCTTCTTTTTCAAACTTACTAACTCAGCTGGCCCTATTAAACAGATTAGATATCATTTTATGGAAGTTCAGATATAAAGAGAATAGAATATATTGATTTATTGTGGGTTATATGTATATTAAGGAATATATTGTTAATGGAAAGAGTGTTTACGCTTTTCTTTCCCTGTCATTGATTGAAATGGTAAAAAGAAAAAGAAAGAAATTCCAAAAAAGAAAATAACAGCACCTACATCCTTGCAGATGCAGCTCCTGTTAAGGTTTTTTAGACCGCTAGCACTAATGGAATAGTCTCAGGAGAAATTTGTCCATCCAGCGCAGTCCTCACTTCAGTTGGCTCCAGGTCAAGACATCAGCATCTTAATTGGTGGAAATTGTCAGTGAAGGCGCAAGGGTCTTCCACCGTGTATGCACAAGCCGCACTACACTTTTGAATGGCCCCACAATCTTCTGGGACTTGTGATGTGTCCCAGAAGGCTGCTGTGGAAGGAGGGGGGGCGAACTTCTGCACAAATCAGTGCAGCGATCTCTATAAGAACAATGAAAGATACAGTTCTTCTTTTCTCCAGCAGTCTTTCATTGCCTCTCAGTTATAAGTTGGAAACCAACACCAGGGTTTGTAATCTTTAGGTGTTTAAAGATACACACATACCGGTATGTCATAGCACTGCCGTGCTTGAGCAGGATAAGACTCACATTATGTTCTACAGTTCTACCATTCAGTAAATGGCCACACTTTTTTGATGGTACAAATCCTAGTTGGTTGTAACTCTTGATCATTTAGTAAACACAACTGATCCTGCTGTTCCTTCTTGACTAAAAGCAAAATGTAATTCAGTGAAACTTTATAAGCTAGGCAATATATACTATGGAAGATTGCAAAAAGGTGCAGCATCATGTTTATCCACAAACTATTTTTTTTTTTCAGGTTTAAGTACAAAAGAGGAATTCCTGTTTCAAAGAAGCAAAATGGAAGTATGAAAGTCCTTTCAAACACTGCATTATAGCAAGCAGTCTTCCTTCCTTACATGTATGGGATTGTTTATTTTATGAGTTGCTCTATGGATCTGCGCAGCCTTCTGTTGACTGTTATCCAACAAAAACTTTAAGAAACCAACACTATTGACAGTGCCTTCAACTCTCCAGAAGGTTCATGGTTTGGATTGTTTTCATAAGTCCCGTATAAAAGTCAAGATTTGGACCTATTATTTATTTGGCTGTCTTAGCATTAAGAATATGAATGAAACGCTGCTAGGGCTAAGCTATCAGTAGGTATACTTCCATGATCAGTTCAGTAATAAGACCATTATGTTCCTCTTGCACCTGGGAAAAAAGATCCACACAGTCAACCATGAGGAACATAAACAGTAGGGGGTGACTGCTTCAAACTTATGAATGTACAATGAATGCATTTTAATGACTACATTTTCATTGTGGTGGAAAGTATTTTTATATGATTAGAATGTGTGAAATGGTTTGTAACACGCCAATAACATATTGGAGCTCTGGTTTCAGTGTGGATATCTGGGATTTTTAGCGGGCAGAAGCATCCACCTGGATGTTTGAATCCTGTTAGTAACTGTATGGACATTTTGTACTGTTGATTTCAAGCAGGGCTCAAATTATCAAGATAAACCATCTGGCATAACCCCTAAATCCCATGGGTTTTTTTCTCCCTAAATCCCGGAGTATTTGGTAGTTCACCCTAATGTTTTTTATGTCATTGTTTGGGACAAATAGAACTTTAATTTGGTAGCAATTTTGGATGCATATATATTTTTCCTAGACTCTCATTCAAAAGAAATAGTGAAAATTGCATTTTCTGGACCTTTTTCTTTACTTTTTTTTTATCCCCAAATATGTATGTTAAAGTATAACCAAAAATGTTTGCCAATTCAAATATCACATCAGTGTGATTTTAATGTAACACAGCAGACTGGTGAAAGCCAAGGTAAACATTTGACTTTTACTTAAGAGAAATTTATTCCCCTTTTGATGGTACATTGTGACATACACAAATGAAGAAACAATTAGCTTGGTAAATGGTTGGCTTCATGTTGAGATCAAGTTGGATTGGCAGGGACTCATTAGCACGTTGTCACCTTTTTCACCGGTGTGCGCTTGCTGAAAATCTGAATGGCATTGCGTTCACTTACACAAGCATTTGACACGTGCACATTACACATAAGAGTAACCCAGATAGTCCAACATGATTGGTTGGATCTGGAGATTATTCTGAATTGGGTCTCAACTGACCTGACCTGACGAGGCCCCTCATTCAGCCGTGCAGCAACAGAACACCTCTTATAGTAATCTATATAATAGACTACAATGAAAGTGATCTGCTGCTGCAGGGAGAGGTGTTTCAGCTTTGTCCAAGCCTCGTTATGAGGAAGTGCTGTGATGCCACTTGTGATGTTACATCCCTTCTAGTTCAAACATAATACAGAAGCTCATCCCGTGAGAGTGGTCCATGAGTTTTCAGCTCTGTATACAGTCTCCTAATGGACAAGAGGATGTGGTCTCCCAGTTAAAAATGTGTACCTGAACTGGTATTTTGGGTGCATCTTTTATTCAGTATTTTTGTTGTTATAATGCTTGAGGTGATTGTAGCCATATTATTGCAACAAGAACAACTGAGTAATGTCTGTGATACTTTTTTATTTGCACTAGCATCTACATTTTCAGGACAAGCTTTCAGGATGTACCCCCTTCTTTAAGGTCCAAGCATGTCCCATACTATTTTTTAAAGAAGTCTGGCGATTTGCACTAAATTCACTTGGAACTATATTTACTTAAGCATCAAGAAGTTTGTCTCCCCAGTGTTTTCAAGAAAAAAAAAGTATTTTCCTAGTACTTTGCACTGGATAATGAATGGCAAGAAATGTATAATTTAAATGACAGCTATTCACTTTCTAGGTAAGATAATGCTTTGTTAGTTAAGTGGTGGCTTTGTACCATCTGTACTAGGGTAACAAAGTGATGGTAACGCCACATTTTTCAAAATCCTAGTTAAAGTATCCACTCACTTCTTATCTTAAAAGTTTAATGAAAACTGAATGATAAAATAAGATGTTCACCTAATAACAAATAACACTAGTCTGTTACTCAGGGTTTATTATTGTGAAGTCAGGTAGTTTCTATATGGTAAAAAAACAACTCTTATCTTTGATTAAAGTGTGTGTGTGTGTGTGTGTGTGTGTTTACATACATGTATGTATAGTATACAGTATGTAAAATATATATATATATATATATATATATATATATATATATATATATATATATATATAAAATTATATGGGGGGGAACTTTTATTAGGGACAGAACATATTTCTCTCCATTAACTTCTATGAGGAGCTTAGAAATGGACAATTTGCAGGAAATTGCAAAATGAAATATATATGAGTTTCAGTATAAAAAATTATACTGAAACTCATCTTGTGAAAACATACTTTATCTTGTGGTGTCTTTATGCTTCTAACTGCCATCCACAAATTCATAAATTTGCATTTTAGATCCTATGTGCAGCTGCTCTTAGCTGATCCAGCCTGACCCAGGAAGTCAAACATTATGTGAGTTGAGCATTATATAATAGAAAAGGCACAGACAGAGAAATATGTCCAAAATGTTAAGCAAGTTTTTCTGGTTGGCTGCTGTTTAGTTGATGCTGAACTCTGGGCAGAAAAACATTCAATTAAATAAATCTGTAAGACCTAAAGGGAGATGGATACTTTAGGATGGATATAATACCAGGCACCCTGCACAAGGAGAGAGTGCAGCAGTGACCAATGTTTATTGCAGAAAGCTTTTTACACAAAGAGAAATTGCAGGTGTTCTTTCATTTTGGATTACTGTGTTGATCCAAAAGAAATACACAGAGGACTCCAAGATTCAAGTAAGTCCTGATGCATAGGGCTCCAATGCTTAACTGCGAGAGAAGGGCACAGGTGTCTCATTGAGCCCTGCTGTTGGCAGCCTGTCAAACGCTTTGACAATCTGACAGCTGCTGTGGCTATACAGGGCTGGGTGGTCCACCTAGCACTACTAATGGTTAGGGAAGTATGCATCCAGGGACGAATGCACAAAATGCAAAGAAGTCTTTTTTTCCAGACATTCATCCCCTGGGTGCATACTGGCGTAAACGTTCGTCTATGGCTGGATTCCCACCGGTGCTCTGCGGTTTGTGTGCAGCACGATTGTATCAGTTTTACATGCGGCTTTAGGTGTACTCCCATTGACTTCTATTAGACTGTGCGTTTTCATGAAAGCGCATCAAAGTCCTGCATGCTGCATCTTTGATGTGCTTTCATAAAACCTACAATCCTTTAGAAGTCAGTGGGAGCACGTAAAACACGGATAGAGTCGCACTGAGCCCAAACCACAGCACACCATTGTGAACTTGACCTAAGACTAATCATCCCTCTTATTTTTAGACAATATTTGCTTTTCTCAAATTCCAGATTTTAAATAAACTGAGTAGATGTATAAATGGATTTTCTGACTAAACTGGATAATATTAGAGAACTTATTTCACATAATGTTTTATTTTCAGTTACGGTCATATTACCATTCTTATACCGTATATACTCGAGTATAGGTCGATCTGAATATAAGCCGAGGCCCCTAATTTACCACAAAAAAAATGGGAAAACGTATTGACTCGTGTATAAGCCGAGGGTGAGACATGCCTGTCCATCCCTGTGTCCATCCCTGTGTCCATCCCTGTGTCCATCCCTGTGTCCATCCCTGTGTCCAGCCTACCTGTGTCCTGTGCCTCTTTGTCCTTCTGCAGCCTGTGTCCTCCTGCAGCGATCTGCATGTAAAAACATACGGCGGCCATGCCAGGATCGCCGCACCTCTTCTCCTCGTCTGTGACAGACGGCGGCCATTCCACTGTTCAAAAGCCTCGCCTCCGTCTGTGATAGGCGGAACACTCAATTTCCCAGCAGTCAGTGTTCCGCCTATCACGGACATCCTCTCATCCTCGTCCGTAGTATGAGGATGAGCGGATGTCCGTGATAGGCGGACCACTGACTGCTGGGAAATTGAGTGTTCCGCCTATCACAGACAGGGAGGCGCGGCTTTTGAATAGTGGAATGGCCGCCGTCTGTCTGCATGACACGCTGATCGGGTAGGCAGACGGCGGTGACTCGAGTATAAGCCGAGGGGGGCACTTTCAGCCTAAAAAAAGGGGCTGAAAATCTCGGCTTATACTCGAGTATATACGGTAATAAATACTAAATATTTATAATTTTCTTTGCTTTTCATATGAAAACATTAGTGAAATAATAGGTAAAGGTTTTCCATACATTTTCATATGGTCTCATATTTGGCCCTGGAAACGTTCACACTAGATATCTTTGTATGTATTTAATGTTGGATAAAAGACTTATGGAACTCCCTGAGATTATGGCTATTAGGGGCTCTTGCTCTACTGTATGCTGTGCAATATGGAATACAGCAGTAATAGATGGTCATTGAGCCAGCATTGAAGCCATTAGAGCATAAAAAAGGACAGGTCAGCAGTTGCAGCACATAGTTCCCTGAGTGCAAGTTTGCTTTGAAGAAAGTATTAGTTTGTAACGTGCACTTCACTGTAAGAATTCTTTTTAGAACCTTCCTTCATTAAAGCATCATTCAATTTTCATAAAAAAAAAAAAAAAGAATACTTACTTGCTCTGTGCAGTGGTTTTGCACAGAGCAGTTCGGCTCCTCCTCTTTTTGGGTTCCCCACTGGTGCTCCTGGCTCCTCCTCTTCAGCTAATGCCCCCAATAGCAAGCCTCTTGCTCTGGGGGCACTGGTGCTCACTCCCGAGCCCTGCTCTGTGTCCGTAAGACACACAAAGCTGTGACTTGGCCCCGCCCCCTGCTTTCTCTTCATTGGCTCACTGGCTGTGATTAACAGTAGCCGGAGCCAATGACTGTCTCAACCAATGAGAAACCCGGAGACGCTTTGCTCTCGTGCACATTGCTGGCTTGAGAGGGAGCTCAGGTGAGTATTAGGGGCGCTGGGAAAGGGGGGCTTCTGCACACAGGGTTTTTTACCTTCATGCATACATGTTTTTAAATCCACTTTAAACCTTGACAGGTACAGCAAAACATTTTTTCTCAACTAGATTTATGAACTTGGCAGCGTTATATTAAAGCTTAAGATTGGCAGAATTAGTAATGATGTTAATATACAAATAGTTTATTCTTTATTTTTTGTATTATATGTCTTCCCCAGTGTAATGTAAATGTGTCAGGTGTTTTTTAGCTGATTATATTTTGTATTGTATACATGTACAATTCACTGTCCAGCATATTAAATAAGTCATTGAAATTCTGGTGCTAAAAATTTTAACGCAAACCTGCAATTATGTTAAAATATCACCTTGTGGATGCCTTCACTTAGCCTTATTAGTTCACCTTACGAGCCCTAATTCCTGTAGAGCTCTTTTATACAAATACTGACCTCAGCTAGGAAGTTGGCCCCTAAAGTAGTTCTAAAGACTATTTTTTCCCCTAAAACTGCAAACATGTTATAATCCTCTGCTCTGTGCAATGGTATTGCACAGAGCAGCCTTTTCCTCCTCTTCTGGGATCCCCCACCAGTACTCTCTTTCTTTTTTACTCTTTTTTTTCCCCTTAAAAATACATTTCTTTTGATGTTTTAATTTTTATATCTAGAGCGTCTTACAGAACATGGTGTGCTCGGTTTTTCTGTAATTCCAGGTGGCACCCAACATTTCCGGAACTTAAAAATAGAATACTTGGGATTAGCTCACTCCCCAGTCAATCACTATTTTTATTTTTCAAACCACTTCTTTCATACAGATTTCCTGCCTTGTGAAATATGATGAAGGAACTTGCCATTAGTTTGTCTCGTACTTGAATCCAGTTCTTAGAACTAAATTTGATTTATTTTATTTTTTTACCCAATCTGACAAGTAATGTACAGATCAGAGAACATTTGTATGTCTATAGAGCTCCTTATTCTTCCCCTACTCCCCAAGCTGATGATCAAATAGTCAAAATGCTTTTCTAGTTTACCAGTATATTGATCAGTTGATGGGTGAGTAAGTTTAGTGACAAAATTGTTGAACCAAGAATCTATTTTAGTTCACACGTTCTATTCAAACAGGCCCTGTTTTCTATAATGCTGAAAATCCCAGTAGACAACTGGGATCTGGTTGGTATGGAAAGACCTTCTTGTTTCCACCTCTGGAATATTATTAAGTTGTTTAGGAATTGGGCCACACTAACTTTTAGAAATATCCTTAACTGGCTCATCAAAGTAGAGATGTGTGTGATGTTTTTATTTTAAAATAGAACTATAGTCAAACCTCCTTTTTTATTTTATTTATTTTTTTGGTCCATCTGTGTCACATTGGGGAGATTTTATTCACTTCCTGAGCCATAGCAGGAGAACAGGAGAAATACCTGCAAATTAAGGGCATCCTTCAGAGCCCCCAGGTCACCATAAGGTCCCTTTTGGAAGAGTCCCCCTCTATTACTTTACTGGGGACAACCCACAATTTGGAATTTTTTGTGACTCTTACTTTCAATGTTAACGGAAAATGGGACAAATAGAGAGGGTAAGCCTCCATAATGGGGGCACAGATCACAATAAAAACAGACAGATTTTATAATCCCTCTTCACTCTATTCAGAATAAAAAAAAAAAAAAGGTTTTGGCTTTAGTTCAACTTTAAGATCAGTCTTTGATAAGTTAATCTATGCCTTCAGTTTATGGCAGTAAAGGTTTTTTATTGTATTTATTTTAGGCCTCTTTCACACAGACGGTTGTTCTGCTGCTTGTAAATGCATGTTTTTTATTTAGAAAATCCACCACTCCTGGCACAGCGATCAGTTGCATTTGTAACGTTTAACGTTTATCTGCGATTACATGCAGCTGTGTTTAGCTGCGGTAGTAACTTCTTTCCTTTTTCCATAGCTATAAAACTCTCTATTGCAATTACCTTTGTTTATGTACAGAAAGCTGTGATACATCGCTCCTGGATGCTGCCAAGTGTTTTTTTTTTTTTTTTTTTTTCTAAATGTACGAAACCGTATGTTTTGTAATCATTGCTAACTGCAGTGTGTGAAAGGGGGCCATAGGAATGCATCTGCACTTGGCTATGGTAAGTCCGTTCTATCCACAGCTAAAAGATGAATTCCAACCACCCGTGTGAAAGAGACCAAGAGGTTTAATTTAAGTTCAAATCGTCTTGTACAGTTATGTATACACATTGTAATATTCATTTATGTTTGTACAGCACTTGTTAAAAGTGATTTTTAGGCCTGTAATTTCCACTGATTTACTTTGTATTTATTTTTAATGTTCTTTAGCACTTTTTTTTTTAAATACTTGAAGTGTATGTAAGCACATCAATGCAAAATGTGTGTATAGATGTATGTTCTATATCTTTAAAAAAAAATTAACTAAAGTCATGTAGCAGATTTTGTAATGGAAATAAATCTAATAAATTGTATTCCTTTCAGAACAAATTGTAATTTCTTGGAAAGGGGAAGCAGGTACTGTTTACTTTCATAAAAATGTGAAATGTATGTAGCTTATGTGAGAGAGAGCAGAGCTCAAATGCATAGCAGGACTTAAAGGCAAGCTGCTAATACATAGTGTCCATACTTTACAGAATCTTCTCCCTAGGTATTATTGGGTTATGACGTTACCTTCAGATGATTGGACAAAGTTGTAAGGGCAGCCTTAGTATAATCTGTCCCAACTTTCCCATTTCTGGCAAGCCATCGTTTTTTTGCTAGTGACTTCAACTATACATACTTTCCCTCTGCTCTGAAAGAAGAAAACTTTTTATTTATTTTGTCTAATTTACTATTTTTTATTTTTTTGCATCCTTGTTCTTCCTTCATGTTTTCTTGTTTAAATATTGTATTATGTTTTGCAATTAATTAGCGTTAGTGTTTTTATATAATGGAAGATCAAAAACATATAACAAAGCTTCATAGATGAGTATGGATTAATAATGTAAAATTAACTATTGTTATATACCGACTACCATCTTTATTCCAAATAATTCTTCTTAAGATTAGTAATGTTATATTGGCATAGATACGGGCGTACACACGGGCGGACTGTCTGTCCAACTTAGTCCGCTGAAACGTGTTTCAGCGGACAATCCGCTCGTGTGTGGGCTTCAGCGGACTTTTTCAGCGGACAGTCTGGCGGACTAAGTCTTTCAGAATTTCCGTAATTTTGTCCGTCCAAACTTGGTTTCAGCGGACAATCCGCTCGTGTGTGGGCTTCAGCGGACTTTTTCAGCGGACAGTCTGGCGGACTAAGTCTTTCAGAATTTCCGTAATTTTGTCCGTCCAAACTTGGTTTCAGCGGACAGTCCGCTCGTGTGTAGGCAAGTTGGACGGACTAAGTATGGCGCATGCTCAGAAAGGATTTACACGCCGAAGGTTGCATTGCAGTGTATTGGACGTCGAATTTCTAGTCCCGTCGTACGTGCCGTACACGTCATCGCGCAAGCTTTCGGCGGACTGTCTGCTCATCGTGTGTGGTCAAGTCCGTTCATTCAAAAGTAGGACGGATTGTCTGTCGGATTGTCTGACGAACTTAGTTGGCCAGACAATCCGCCCGTGTGTACGCGGCCTAAGAGTTAAAGCATTAGTTGGGGATAGTATTAATAAAGGGATGATAATTCAAGATTTTACAGGTTGGCTGATGAATAGGTCATTCAAACCAGGGCCAAGATCCGACTCTCTTGGCAGTACCTAGTAGGAACAATGCACGGATATTAATTAATCCCAACTGTTCTTATTCGTAAAAGAACTAGTCGTACATGGATTTAGGTAAGGGAAAGTTTGGAATAGGGGAAAGAAAGGGGGAGATGGGTATTCCAGAGAGGATTATTTGAACAAATATTCAGAGAATACCAGTCAAAAAAGTAAAGTATATATCCAGGTCATTGCAGATCATAGTAATGTATTATCAATAACAGGTGGAAGGTAATGTTTGATCCATGGCTTCCATAAAGATTTAAATTTGATTACTGTATCTAAGTAAATTGCTTCAGTCTTTGCATGGATCATAGCTTGCGTTACTCTTTTGTTTAACAGATTGTATGCAAAGGGAATTGTGTTTCCATGCCTTTGCTATGGTTTGCTTAACTGCTGTTGTTACAAAGAGTAATAGCTTGAATTGTCGGAGAGTTAAATGTTGAGGTTTTTTATTCAGCAATGCTACAGTGGGATCAGGAGGTAGATTTGTCTTGAACATTGTAGAGAGGATTTTGAATATGTTTGTCCAAAATGAGAAGGCAATAGGACATTCCCACTAAGTATGTATGTGTCAGAAACCATGAATCAGACTGAGACAGAAGTACAATTAAATCACACTTGTTTATTCATAAAAATAAAAGGGTAAATAGTAAAAGCGTAGTCAAGCATAGCCAAAGTCCAGTAACCAGATCGAGTAGTCAGCCAGTCCAAAGTTCATTAACCAGATCGGGTTATCAGCCAGGCCTGAAGTCAGGGATCCAAGGAGAGCAACTGCAAGCAGGATAAGGAGCCAGGAGAGATGTCAGCAAGCTAGTCTTGAAACAAACAGCAGAAGATGGTTCCTTGTGATGTGACCAACACCAAAGCAGAGGAGAAGTGAGCTGGAAGGCTTTAAATAGGCAGGTCAGACGAGCATCATCGGGAACAGCCGGTAACTGTGGAGAGAGAACAGAGCTGGCAAAATTAGCCGACAGCTGAGCGGCCATCCCAGAGAAGTTAGGGCTAAGCCAGCCCTGACAGTACCCCCTCCTCAATAACCCCTCTCCCTCGGAGGACAACCGGGCTTGAGGGGAAACAGTCTATGGAACTCTCGGAGGACAGGGGCATGTATGCCAGAGGATGAAACCCAGGAGCGTTCCTCCGGAACATACCCCTTCCAATGCACCAGGTACTGTATGCATCCCACGGATCCTACGGGAGTCAACAATGGATTGTACCTCATACTCTTCATGGTTCTCAACCTGAATAGGGTGAGGACGTGGCACCGAGGTGGTAAATCGGTTACAGACCAACGGTTTCAATAAGGAAACGTGAAACACAATTGAGATGTGCATACTAGGAGGAAGGTCTAACGCGTAAGCTACTGGGTTAATCCTGCGAAGGATATGGAAAGGCCCAATAAACCAAGATGCAAACTTCAGTGAGGGAACACGAAGCTGGAGGTTGTGAGATGACAGCCAGACCCTGTCCCCAACCTGGTAGGAAGGCGCAGGCAGGCGTCTGCGGTCAGCATGGAGTCTGTACCTATCATTAGCATGACGCAAAGCCTCCTGGACTTGTACCCAAGTGGAACAAAGACCACAGAGATGCTCCTCTAACGCAGGAATACTCTGCGGAACATGCGAGTCAGGCAACATGGAAGGTTGGAAACCATAATTCGCCATAAATGGAGACAATCGGGAGGCAGAATTCAAGGCACTGTTGTGAGCAAACTCTGTCCAAGGTAATAGGTCAGACCAGTTGTTACGATGGTCAGAAATATAGCAACGTAGGAATTGCTCCAAGGACTGATTGGCTCGTTCTGCGGCCCCATTAGACTGTGGGTGATATGCAGAAGAGAACGCAAGCTGGATTCCCAACTGTGCACAAAAGGCTCGCCAGAACCGGGAGACAAACTGACTGCCCCTGTCCGAGACAATCACCTTGGGTAGCCCATGTAAGCGAAAGATCTCCCGAGCAAAAATGGAAGCCAGTTCCTTAGAGGTGGGCAACTTCTTAAGTGGAATACAATGACACATCTTTGAGAACCGGTCAACCACCATAAGGATAACAGTGTTGCCTTGGGAGTTGGGCAGTTCCACAATAAAATCCATAGACAGGTGAGTCCAGGGCCTCTCTCCATTGGGTATGGGTTGTAGGAGGCCCACTGGAAGGTGTCGTGGAGTCTTACTCTGAACACACACGGGACAGGCAGCTACGAAGGCAGTAACATCAACCATAGACTAGGCCACCAGAACTGTTGGAAGATGGCCCAAATGAGTTGATTCTTCCCAGGATGGCCAGCTGCCTTGGGAGAATGGTAAGTCTGGAGCACTGCAGTACGGAGACTCTCTGGGACAAAGCAGCAGTCACAAGGTTTATCAGGAGGAGCATGGACCTGAGCAGCAAGAATTTTGTCACCCAAAGGAGAAGTAAGACTGGTGCGAACTGTAGCCAAGATACGATCCAGAGGAATCGTAGGAACCGTAACCGACTCCGACTTGGAAGTGGAGGAAAATTGTGACAAGGCATCAGCCCTTGCATTCTTGGTACCGGGTAAGAATGAGACAATGTAATTAAAGCTTGACAAGAAAAGAGCCCATTGCGCCCTTCTGGGAGAGAGTCGCTTAGCCTCAGACAAGAATGTAAGATTCTTATGGTCAGTAAGAATAAGAACGGGCACAGTGGTACCTTCAAGGAGATGTCTCCATTCTTTCAGGGCTAAAATGATCGCCAACAGCTCTCTGTCACCAATCTCATAATTGCACTCAGCAGGTGACAATTTCTTGGGAAAGATGCATAGCGCTCTCAGAGTTAGGACGTTGAGACAGAAGGGCGCCAACTCCAGTCTCAGAAGCATCAACTTCTAGGATAAAAGGCAACGTAGGATCAGGATGTGCCAACATAGGAGCAAAAACAAAGGCAGCCTTGAGAGTCTCAAAGGCCTTAATGGACTCCGGAGACCAACTCTGTGGTTTACCGCCCTTTCTGGTCATATCAGTCAGAGGCTTGACCAGAGACGAGAAGTTACGAATAAACTTCCGATAGTAGTTGGCAAAGCCCAGGAAACGCTGCAGAGGACATAAACCCACGGGTCGAGGCCACTGTAGGACTGCCAAAAGTTTCTCTGGGTCCATCGAAAAACCAGCAGTGGAAATGACATAGCCCAAGAATGTAACCTGCTCACCTGCAAACTCGCACTTCTCCAGTTTACAATAGAGATTGTTCTCTTTTAGTTTCTGAAGCACACGACAGATATCTGTGTAGTGGCTCTCCAGGGACTTGGGAAAATATCATCGAGATAAACCACCACACTCAATTGCAACAAATCTCGGAGGACATCGTTAATAAATTCCTGGAAAACTGCCGGGGCGTTACAAAGGCCAAAAGGCATTACCAGGTATTCATAATGGCCTGCTCTGGTATTAAACGCAGTTTTCCACTCGCCGCCCTCCTTAATACGCACGATATTTTGTATGCCCCTCTCAAGTCATGCTTCGTGAAAATCATTGCTCCCTTGAGGCGGTCAAATAACTCTGTAATCAATGGAATCGGGTAGGCATTCTTAATCGTGACACGATTGAGACCCCTATAATCAATACAAGGTCTCAGTTCACCACTCTTCTTTTTCACAAAGAAGAAACCAGCACCAGCAGGAGACTAGGATTTGCGGATGAAACCTTGAGAAAGTGTGTCAGCAACATACTCCTCCATGGCCTTATCCTCCAAGACCGGCAAGGGTAAACTCGGCCACGAGGAGGTATGGCACCAGGTTGAAGGTCAATTGCACAATCATAAGACCGGTGTGGAGGCAAACTACCGGCTTGACCTTTATCAAAGACATCGCCAAAATCGCGGTACTCCTCCGGCAGGGAGTGAAGCGGTGCACAGGACCTTGGATATCTTCAGGAAGCATGTCTCCCTGCATTGTGGTGACCAGGAGAGAACCTCAGCACGGAGCCAATCAAGGGGTTGTGCCTCTGTAACCAAGGATAACCAATAACCAGCGGAGACCTGGGTGAGGAAATAACTTGGAATTGGATTATCTCATGGTGAAGAGCCCCTACGGCCATGGACAACGGAACCGTCTCATGAGTCACATGTGCAGGCTGTAAAGGTCTCCCATCAAGAGCCTCAATGGCAAGTGGAGTGTCACGCAGCTGCAGCAAAATCGAGTAATGCGAAACAAATGCAGCATCAATGAACAGGCCTGCAGCCCCAGAGTAGATTAGAGCCTGTATCTCGATGGATAACTCAGCCCAAGAAAGGGTGACCAAAACCAAGGGCTTATCCTTCTGGATAACTGGGGACGAAACAGCTAAGGTCTGTCCATGACAAGGTTCGGGCGTTCCCTGGACGGGTAGGGCAAGACTTCAAAAAGTGGCCTGCCTGGCCACAAAGGCACAATCTCTCCCTCCTCCTAAAGGCTCTCTCATCCGCAGAGAGACGCGTGAAGCCCAGATGCATGGGTTCATCTTCACTGACCAACTCAGTACCAGGAGGCATGGGAGGTGAGGGAGGCATGGGTGGGACTACAAAGCTCTGAGGCAAACGTACAGGAGGCTTCCGCAAGCGCTCCTTAAGAGAAAGTCTTTCTCGGAGTCTGGAGTCAATGAGGATGGCAAACGAGATCAAGCTCTCCAGCTCAGTGGGTATATCTCAGGCTGCTATCTTATCCTTGATGGAATCCGAGAGACCATGAGAAAAAGCAGCCACGAGGGCCTCATTGTTCCAAGCAACCTCTGCTGCCAGAGTACGGAATTCAATGGCGTAGTCGGAAACAGTTCTTGTACTCTGTTTGATGGACATGAGGCACTTTGCAGCAGAAGCGGAGCGTGCGGGAACGTCAAAAACCCTTTCAAAGGAGTCCACAAACTGAGGGTAACTCAAGACAACAGGTTTTTGCGTCTCCCATAGAGGGTTAGCCCAGGCCAAGGCTCTCTCAGAAAGCAAAGATATCACGAAACCTACTCTGCTTCTGTCTGTGGGAAACACCTGGGGCAGCATTTCGAAGTATATCTCAACCTGATTGAGAAACCCTCTGCATTGAACTGGATCGCCCCCAAATCGCTGGGGAAGTGGAGCAGAACTAGACATACCTCTTATAGTGGTAATACTCGAGGCGGGTGCCTGCACAGAGACTGGCGCAGCAGCAGGGACGGCCTGCGACTCAGGTTGTACTGGAGCAGCCACCGTGGGGGATTCCAGGTGAGCCGCGCAATTCAGGAACGTTTGTAACGCCAAGGCAAACTGATCAATTTGGTGATCTTGCTCATCCAATCTGGATAAAATATTACCAACAAGTGGATTGACTGTATCTTCACGTACTGTCAGAAACCATGAATCAGACTGTGACAGAAGTACAATTAAATCACACTTGTTTATTAATAAAAATAAAAGGGTAAATAGAAAAAGCGTAGTCAAGCATAGCCAGAGTCCAGTAACCAGATTGGGTAGTCAGCCAGTCCAAAGTTCATTAACCAGATCGGGTAATCAGCCAGGCCTGATGTCAGGGATCCAAGGAGAGCAACTGCAAGCAGGATGAGGAGCCAGGAGGGATGTCAGCAAGCCAGTCTTGAAACAAACAGCAGGAGATGGTTCCTTGTGATGTGACCAACACGAAGGCAGAGAAGTGAGCTGGAAGGCTTTAAATAGGCAGGTCAGATAAGCATCATCGGGAACAGCTGGTAACTGTGGAGAGAGAAGAGAGCTGGCAATTAGCCGACAGCTGAGCGGCCAGACCAGAGGAGGAAGGGCTAAGCCAGCCCTGACAGTATGTGGATGACCAGTGTGGTACAACCTCAAACAGTTGGAAGGTTATTGTTGGCTAAATTTGGCTATTCTGGCTGGAACTAAATACCATCTGGTAAGTACTTTATAATTTGTCTCTAGGGCTACCATATTTGGCATGGCTGATTTATTAGCTTGCCAGATCTGAGTCCAATTTAAGTCATCTGTTTGGAGGTGAAGATCCATCTCCCATTTAGAAGTATAGGATGGGGGAGAGGGAGTTGCATGTGAGAGTAATCGAGTATATAAGTCAGCAATAGGTTCACGTCTGTGTGGATCTGATTTGCAACTCTGTTCAAAAATAGAGAATGTAAGAGGTGTGGTTTCTAGAGGTTTGTCTTGGGTTAAAAAGTTTTTAATTTGGAGCTACCTGAAGGTTTCTGACTGTGGTAGATTATATTGTTTACATAGGGTCGGGAAGGTTATCATGTTAGGGGATTGAAAAAATTGGTGTGTTCATATTAAACCAATTTTAGAACATGCAGAAAAAGTGGTTGGGGATGACCAGGCCGGGTAGAAGGAAGGATTATGGAGGAAGGAAAAAAGGATTTCTCTTATATTCACCGACCGACACAGCTCCTCTCTTAGCCATTGGATTGTTTGCCCTATCACTAGGAGATACTAGGCATTAGTTGTAACGCAACACTCAGAACTCTTAGTTCCACCCAGGGGGGCAGTCCCTTGGTAAACAACCCTCCAGTCTGCCAGACAGACCTCAGTTTTATTTTTGCCTACTGAAGGAGAAGGACCTACGACCCTGCGGGCCCATCGGTCCATGCTTTTTTTATGCAGAAGCTTGGCTTTTTGCGCAAGATGAATAATCCTGTGATCTGCTATAAACAGCCAACTGGGTGACAGGCTGGATACCCTTATCCTTGTAGTCTCCCCAGTCCGGCCATCGAGCGTGTGCAGGCCGCAACTACGCGCTCGGCAGGCCATGACGAATCCTCAGCTCCAGAGGTGGTCGGTGAGCTTTTATGCTCCGGGGCCAACATATGACTGGGCTACTGATGTCTGCGTCACAGTGGGCCGAGGCCAGCAGCCACCCTGTACTGATCAGTGAGTGGTTCTGCAATGGAATGTCTCCCAGCTCTTCAGGACTGGTAAGTACAGCTCTCCCTGCCTCTGTGGGGCTGAGCAGCTGGGCATTCCCTGGGAGGTTGATTTGGGGGTCCCTCACCTCCCTCTCTTCTCTCCATGTCCCCATCTCCCCCCCCCCCCCCTGGGGGGATGCTGCATGTGGCTGCTGAGCAGTGTGTGTGTGCATATACAGGGGCTCTCTGGTGGGCTCTCACCTGGGATGGGGGGCTGGCTGGCTAGCAGTGTTCTGGGTCCTGTGTTTTATGCCCCTGGAAGGTGCCTTTGAGTGTTTGCTGTTTTGGTACGGCGCTGTGTTCTCTGCCATCGTTTTTCTTTCTGTACCTCATGGAGCTGCTGGAGGCCATTTTAGATGTGGGCGAAGGCATCATGCCTTCCTGGGCTTCAGTGGCCATTTTCTTAGTGCTCTCCTATTCAGGACACTGGCGGCCATTTTCTGGAAGCCTGAACATGTGTTCAGTGTTCTCTAGCAGCAGCATGGCTCATGTGCTCACAGCCATTTTCCCTGTGTTTTCTGTCTTTGTACTGGACGATGGGCGGCCATTTTATTGAAGCCTGAGCACATTTCTAGAGTGGTTTGGCGCTAATTCCAGTGGCTGCCACCGACGCAGCTTTTGTTTCGTCTGCACTTGGGAGCACTCAGGGACTACAGGCACTATTTGTGGGACAGCGCAGAACTCCTCAGGGTCCGGCGGGAAAGAGCCCCTCAGCCAGCAACGGCAAGGAGGGTGGGACTGTCACTGTCCTAAGTCCCCTTCTGGGTGGCAGACAGGGTAGGGTCAGCATGGCTTCAGAAACTGGTGTTTCTTCCCCCGAAATCCAGGCAATTGCACCCGGGTCACCTGCGGAGTGCGCAGTGCCCATCGACACCCTGACAGCGGTCCTCAATTTGTTCATTGCCAAGATGAAGGTGCGTGGGGAAAAAAGGTGCACTAAAGCGGCTCCGCCCCCCCCACCCCCGTCCTCTGGGGAGAGCTCTGATGCAGACTCGGGTCTGTCTTGTCAGACGACGCTGACCAGGACCGTTGGGACAGTGAGGATGTGTCCCCGTCCGGGCGCAACAAAGCGCTTGTTGGAGCACTTATCACAGCTGTGCATGATACCCTGAAGATTCAGGAGCCAGCGGATCCCTCTGCTGATGTACCGGTCCCTTTTGGGTCCCGCAAGCCAGCACGTTCACCTAAGGTGTTCCCGTATCTGACTTATTTTGACAAGTTCATTTACAAAGATTGGGGTCGCCCGCAACTAACCTTTTCAGTCCCCAAATATATGACGGTGCGTTACCCTTTTGAGGAGAGCCTTCTCAAAAAATGGTCTGCTCCTCCGGTCGTGGACCCCTTAGTATCCAGGGTAAATAAAGTAACCACGATCCCGGTTGAGGGGACTCCTGCATTCAAGGATCCCACGGACAGGAAGGAAGAGGCAGTGGCTTGTTCTCTGTTTACGGTTGTGGGGTCAGCCGTGCGACCAGTACTGGCATCCGCACTTGTGTTGCAGACACTGAGTGGGCAAAACTTTTGCACCGCGAATTGGGAGAGCAACAAGCTTCTCCTGTCTGCGTGGAACTAGCAGACCAACTAGTGCAAGGCCTTAAGTACATCTGTGACGCGGCCCTGGATACTCTTCCTCGGTTATCCAGGGCTTCAGTGTCAGCTGTGGTGCTGAGAATCCTGATTTGGCTAAAATGCTGGTCTGCTGACCAGGCATCCAAAAAAGCCCTGACGGATCTTCCCTTCCTTGGCGACCGGCTCTTTAGAGCCTCTTTGGATGACATTCTTAAAAATGCCACTGGTGGTAAGAGTACTTTACTCCCACAAGCTAGGAAAGCTAAGGAGCCACGCCGTAGGCAAGGGCCCTCTTTTTCCGCTCACAAACTGCTTTTTCATCTGCCCAGAGCTTCGACAAAATGTCCCCCAGCCAGGACAGGACAACCATGGACGGTCAAAAATGTCCCTGGAACCGCAAGCCTGCAAATAAAAGTGCTACCGCATGAAGGTTTGCCCCCACCCATAACTCGGGTGGGGGGGTCGCCTTCGGGAGTTTGCAGCCCGGTGGTCCTCTCGGTTATCCGACCAATGGGTCTGCGATCTGATTTCTACAGGCTGCAAGATAGTTTCTCTCTTGGCCGCCAAACAGATTCTTCCCCTCCAGCATACCCGTATCCCTGGCTTGCCGGGAGGCCCTCTTGGGGGGCAGTAAGGGACCTATCGCAGGGTGATTGTACCGGTTCCGGAATCAGAACGCTTCCAGGGATTCTACTCAAATCTGTTTGTGGTCCCCAAGAAAGAAGGGGTATGTCCAATCTTGGACCTAAAAGCCCTCAATCACTTTGTAAAAGTGCAGAGGTTCAGAATGGAACCAGTTCACTCAGTAGTCGCTGCACTCCATCAAGGGGACTCCCTGGCATCCTTAGACATCCAGGATTCATACCTGCACATAACCATATGCCTTCGGCATCAAAAATTTCTGCGGTTTCCGGTCGGGGAAGCCCACTACTAGTTTGTTGGTCTTCCTTTTGGTCTGGCATCAGCCCCACGAGTCTTTACCAAGGTATTGGCTGCAGTTTTGGCATTGCTATGGCAATGTGGGATCGCGATCGGGGGATACCTAGATGATCTCCTCCTGAGGGCATCTTCCACCTCAGAATTAGAGGAGGATGTGGCGATCACCATGCAGACCCTGCAAGAATTTGGGTGGCTGTTGAACCTAAAGAAGTCAGTGGTCGTACCGACCCAGCATCTGGAGTACCTAGGCTTACTGCTGGACTCCATGGAAGCGAGAGTGTTTCTCCCTTCAGACAAACTGCAGACTCTCAGATTAGCGGTAAAACTGCTGATGAACCACAAGTGGTCGTCGCTCCGCTTCTGCATGCGAGTACTGGGCCTCATGATAGCCTCCTTTAAGGCAGTGCCTTATGCCCAGTTCCACACCAGAGTCCTGCAGGAGGAGATTTTGACAAAATGGTCCAAATCTCAGTTGTCCCTGGATTGACCGATCCAGGTGAGCCAGTCAGAGACTCACTGATATGGTGGTTGAGGTCCACGGTGATTCAGTCAGGAAAATCATTCCTACCTCTGAGACAGACAGTGATCACAACGGATGCCAGTCTATCCGGCTGGGGTGGAGTGATGGGGGTTCAGTCAGCTCAGGGCCTCTGGTCGACGGAAGAATCCAAGTTGCCGATCAATCTGCTCGAATTAAGAGTGATCAGGCTGTGCCTCTCCACATGGTCAATGAGACTGCAAGGGTGTCTGATCAGGATCCAGTCAGACAACGCCACTGCAGTGGCATATGTCAATCACCAAGGGGGAACAAGAAGCTCAGCCGCTGCACGGGAGGTCGCTCACATACTTCGGTGGGCAGAGCAACATGTACCGGCCCTGTCGGCCATTTAGATCCCGGGAGTGGAGAATTGGCAGGTGGACTATTTGAGTCGACAGATGCTGGACCCAAGAGAATGGGCATTGCATCCGGAGATATTCAGGTTACTGTACCTGAAGAGGGGCACACCAGACATCTATCTGCTGGCCTCCCGTCTCAATCGGAGGATACCAAGATTCGTGTCCAGGACAAGAGATCCGTGGGCAGACGCAGTGGCTCTGTGGGATCAGTACCAGCTGATCTACGCCTTTCCTCCACTGAAACTGTTACCACGCCTGCTTCGCAGAGTGGAAGCCGAGGGGATCCCAGTGATACTGGTTGCCCCAGATTGGCCTCAGCATCCTTGGTACGCAGACCTGCTGCATCTGGTGGCAGACGCTCCCTGGCGACTGCCGTTGCGAGAGGACCTTCTGTCTCAAAGTCTGATTCTCCATCCTGCTTTACCATCGCTGGCTTTAATGGCATGGCTATTGAGAGCCAGGTGTTGAGGAACCGGGGTCTGTCGGACTCGGTGTTAAGAGCATGAAAATTTTCTTCCCGGAAGATATAGCATCGTACCTGGAAGGCCTACATCTCCATTTGTGAGGAGAAAGGATGGCTCCTTTTTTATATCCAGGATCCTGCTGTTTCTTCAGCAAGGTGTAAACCAGAAATTGGCATTAAGCACCATTTAAAGGGCAAATTTCAGCCTTGGCTGTCTTTTTTTCAGCGACCCCTGGCATCTCACTCCTTAGTGAGTACCTTCGTTCAGGGGTTACGACATGTAGTCCCTCCGGTGCGTCCACCGTTACCCCCATGGGATTTGAACCTGGTGTTGTCGGCACTTCAAAAACCGCAGTTTGAAAATATCAGGGCTATTCCCCTGTTGACTCTTTCCCAGAAAGTGGTCTTTCTAGTGGCCATCACATCGGCCAGGAGGGTTTTGGAACTGGCGGCCTTGTCTTGCAAGTCGCCCTACCTGGTTATCCACAAGGATAAGGCGGTGTTGCGTCCGCAACCATCCTTTCTACCGAAAGTGGTCTCGGCTTCTCATATCAATGAGGACATTGTATTACCATCTCTGTGTCCTAAGCCAAAGCACCCTAAGGAGGTGGCCATTCACGCTCTCTATGTGGTTCAGGCTCTGAAGGTGTATTTGTCTGCCATGGCTCCCTTTCGGAAGTCAGACTCACTGTTTCTGTGGCTGGTCCAAAGAAAGGCATGGCAGTCTCATCGGCCACCATTTCCAGGTGGATCAGACAGATTGTGGTACAAGCCTACGCCTTGAAGGGGCAGATGCCCCCCTTTCCGGTCACGGCCCACTCCATAAGGGCAATCGGAACGTCTTGGGCCTTCCGACACCAAGTGTCTGTCGCTCAGGTGTGTAAAGCGGCGACCTGGTCGTCTGTCCACACGTTTACCAAGTTCTACAAGGTAGACGTCAGTGCATCGGCTGATGCCTGTTTTGGCTGCAAAGTTTTGCAGGCAGCCGTATGGTTGCAATTGAATATGCAATATATATTCCTGGTTTTCCTGGTTTTTCGATGAAAAAACAGTGCTGTTATGTTAATGCACTGCTGCATTACTTCCGCAGTTTTGGTGCGGTTTTGGGTAATCACTCCTGTTGAGGATATCCTGTTTTTTGTGGTGGTTTTTCCACGCACTGTTGTTTTTTTGTGGGTAAGGTTTCACTAGTTCCCACTTGCCATGGTGGATGAAGTTTTTATGATGTTTTTCCCACCCCTCGTTTGGCACTGCTTGGGGAAGGTTCCAATGTCTAAGAGAGGAGCTGTGTCGGTGAATATAAGAGAAAATAGGATTTTTTGTACTCGTCGTAAAATCCTTTTCTCTGTAATTCCCTGACCGACACAGCACCCGCCCCTCCTTTCTATCTTTACGTTATACTGCTTGTTGACGTACTGAGGTCTGTCTGGCAGGCTGAAGGGTTTTTTACCAAGGGACCGCCCTCCTGGGCAGAACAAAGAGTTCTGAGTGTTGTGTTACAACTAATGCCTAGTATCTCCTAGTGATAGGGCAAACAACCCAATGGCTAAGAGAGGAGCTGTGTCGGTCGGTGAATTACAGAGAAAAGGATTTTACGGTGAGTACAAAAAAAAATCCTATTTTTGTTGTGATTGTAATCAGAAACTAGTCTATTTCAGTCTATCCCAAATGGAAAGGCTATGTTTAGTGTAGGGGTTAGTGGTGGTTTTCCGTTGTCTTGGAGCAAGCCACAAAAGGTTGGCAGTAGATAAAGGATCACAATCTACTGACTCAAGTGCAACCCACAATGGTATTTCCTTGATGGCATGGTATTTGGTCAATTGAGCTAAATGGGCTGCATAATAGTATTTTGTAAAATCAGATACTCCTAAACCTCCTCTGATTTTAGGAGAATATAGAATATGTTTGGGTAATCAAGGTCTAAGTTTCTCCCAGACTTCTCAGTTGATAACCGGTACTATAGAAGGGACGGACTGCACCTTAGGCCGCGTACACACGAGCGGACTGTATGGCGTACTTAGTCTGTCATACAATCCGACGGACAGTCCGTCATACTTTCCACTGAACGGACTTGACCACACACGGATAGCCAAACAGTCCGACGAAAGCTTGCGCGATGACGTACAGCACGTACGACGGGTCTAGAAATAGGAAGTCCAAGACACAGCAAAGCACCCTTTGGGCTCCTTCTGCTGACTTTGCGTTAGTAGAAGTTTGGTTAGAGACGATTCGCGCTTTTCAGACTTCAGCTTAATTTGTCCGTTTTCTGTGGCGCAGTCTACCTGTGAGGTTTGTATCTGTCTTTCGGTACGCGTGGATCAGTTGGTACCTGTTGTTAGGCGCTTCTGGTCCGCTCGTTTCTGGGTTTCAGGTCGTTCTTCATAGGTCTGGCTGTTCTTCAGTGCGTTCAGTTAAGCTTGTTTGTCCAGCCGACCGTTTCAAAGCCATGGAGAGTGGACGTACTCGGGAACGAGTTCGTGCTATATTGGGGCTTGGTGTTGGGGTTAATACTTTGACCCGAGCCCAGTCTGGGAACAGGGTGAGGAGGAGTTCATGGACAAAGAATTGGTTGCGCCAGCGCGACCAATTCTCGCATATGCCTTTACTCCGTGAGAATAAACCTGATGATTTCAGGAATTATCTCAGGATGACGGACCCCATTTTTCACCGTCTGCTGGCTTTGCTGACCCCTTATATCAGCAGGCAGGATACCTGCATGCGGCAAGCCATCACTCCGGAGCAGAGGCTCGTTGCCACGTTGCGCTACTTGGCGACAGGGAGAAGCCTTCAGGACCTCAAGTTCTCTACAGGCATCTCCCCCTAGGCTCTGGGGATCATTATT
Organism: Lithobates pipiens; assembly: GCF_037356315.1. Lineage (NCBI taxonomy): Eukaryota > Metazoa > Chordata > Amphibia > Anura > Ranidae > Lithobates > Lithobates pipiens. Next base: position 348,858,148 of record NW_027507903.1, read on the forward strand.
CCAGAGACCTGTTCTGCCATTATTCGGGTCCTGCAGAAGGAATATATGAAGGTAAGTTTGTTCTTTTAATATTGCATTATATGCATTGTATGTTTGTATTAATTTCATCATGACTTTTAATATCAATGACAGGAATATGCTGTGAATGTCCCCTTTATATGAATGCATGCAATTTTTTTTTTTTATGTATTTTTTTTTTTTTTTTGTGTCATTTTTTTTATAGCTTTTACCTTTTTGTGTCCCACGTTCATATTTGCTTTCACTAACGTCCCCAGCATGCAATCCTGGGCCCCTATACACCCACAGCCGAGACTGTTTTTCTCGAATTCATATTGTCAGCTCCATTGTACTGTTTTACTGCCCCCCACCCTTTGTATACTCTTTGTATACACCCTTTGTGTGTGTGTGTATATATATATATATATATATATATATATATATATATATATATATATATATATATATGGATTGTATGCTCATTATTTAGGCCCCCACCCCACTCAAATTGGTTGCAGGGATTGTATACTCATTAATTAGGCCCCCACCCCACTCAAATTGGTTGCAGGGATTGTATACTCATTAATTAGGCCCCCACCCCACTCAAATTGGTTGCAGGGATTGTATACTCATTAATTAGGCCCCCACCCCACTCACCCACCTAACTTATGTCCCCTGGTCCATCAGAGGCCTGAGTAATCTGTGAATTGGGCCGTCTATTTATTATTATTTTTTGCATAAAAACATTTTCAATATTTCTGTTTAACTGTTGTTCCAAAATGTTTTTGAGTTTTATTTGTTATGAATTGTTTTGATTTAATGACTAATTATTTTTTTTTTCCTGTGTTTGACTCCCCAGTTTCCTTCCACGCCACAGGAATGGCAGACTGTGGCTTCCCAATTCGCTGCCCATTGGGACTTTCCCAACTGCGGAGGGGCGATCGACGGGAAACATGTGCGGATTGTGCCCCCACCCCATTCAGGGTCCTACTATTGGAATTATAAGGGGTTCCATAGTGTGGTGTTAATGGCGGTGGTGTCAGCACAATGTGACTTTCTGTATGTGGGGAAGAACGGCCGGATGTCTGACGGAGGAGTGTTTAGGCAGACCGAGTTCTGCCACCGTCTCATCACTGGTGACCTGGACTTGCCACCAGATGCTGATAATGTGGAGGGTCTACCTTTTGTTTTTATTGCTGATGAAGCGTTCGGTCTGAGTGACCATTTGATGAAGCCCTTCCCCCAAAGGACCCTCACCCCGGAGAGGAGTGTTTTTAATTACCGGCTGGCCAGAGCAAGAAGGGTTGTGGAGAATGCCTTTGGTATTATGGCCAGCCGGTTCCGTCTGTTTTTGACAGCAATAAACTTGGCAGAGTACAAACTGAACTATGTCATTCTCTGCTGCTGCATTTTGCACAACTTTTTAAGAAAACTTTCTGCAACCCAGTACCTGCAACCAATTGGGCCTGAGGCCGGACTAATAATGCCAGAACTCACAGGGCTGGATCATGCCCATCCTGGCTTAGCCCCCCAAACAGCACGTGAGGTGCGTGACCGGTATGTCACCTATTTTAATGGTAGGGGGGCTATTCCAATGCCAGCTGACCAATAAAAATTTATTTTTGTTTAAATATGTATTGTCTGATCAAATTTTTAAGTTTGGTTCTTGTTTGCTTTTCAAGGTGGTTGTCTCCTACATTCTCCTAATTCAGGGATATGCAATTGGCCGACCTCCAGCTGGTGCAAAACTACAAGTCAATCATGCCTCTGGGTCTCATGCTTGTGGCTGTCAGTCTTGCTATGCTTCATGGGACTTGTAGTTCTGCAACAGCTGGATTTCCACTAATTGCATATTCCTGTCCTAGTGCATTTGTATTGCAAAGTGGTTTTTGCCAATAGTAAATAAGGCCCTTTGTGACAGAAAACACAAAATGACTTCCCAAACTGGTATTGAGTATTGAAAGAAGAAGACACACACACACACACATCTTTTTTTTTTAATTTTTAATAGTGCACATTCCAACAAGTGCCTCTTTTTTTGGTATTTTTCTTTTTGTTTTGTTTTGTTTTTGTAAACAATTTTTTTTGTAAACATATAAATATATATATATATATCTATATCTATATATATATATATATATATATATATATATATATATATATATATATATATATATATATATATATAATAAAATAAAAAAATACATAAAATCGAATTTTTAACTATTTACAGAAAACAAGGGGTAAAGCCAAATTTTGAAGATGCACACCAAAAATTGGTAATGTCAACATGTGCTATCTACCATCATGAGTGATCAATGGACGTGTTTGGTGGGTGCAATCCCTTCCTCTCACATACTATAATGAGGAAGGGTTTGCAAACACAAAATGCGTACATTGCGATCCTCTGATGGCACATAGCACATGTTGACACACCGTGTGCATCTTCAAAATTTGGCCTCTAAAAACAATGTTCTAAAAACATTAAAAACTTTTTTACAAGGAAATGAAGAACATGATCTTTCGTTTTAGGGAAAAGGGGCTTAGATTCTCCCTAAAACATCGATCATGTTCTTCATTTCCTGCTTCATAGTGTTCAGTTCTCGTTGCATGTTTTGCATCTTGTTCTGCATTTGATCAATCTTGCCATTCCAGGCCATGATCTGACCAATCAGTCTGGGCACTGTCAGAGGAAAATGGCTCCGCGGTTTGTCCTTCCACAACCAGATCATCACCTAAAAACATGTGTAGATAAAAAATTTTGTTAAAATATACAGCCATTAATTGTTTACCTTAAGCTGGGTTGTCAGTCACTCACTTTGTGGGGTGCGTATCTCCACCACCTCTTCCTCCTCCACATCTAGCCCTGGGCTGGGCTGCTCCAGCTCGGACACTGGGCTTGGGCTAACTGCCCAATCAGGCTGGTGAGGTTGGGGGGTTCTGGGCTGCTCCGCCTCTTGTCTGAGTCTTTGTTCCCCTATGAGAATGAAAAAACAAAAAAAAAGGTATACTTTTAAGCATAGTGATATTTGAGTTCAGAAATTGGAATATGAAACATTGGTTTGAAGTGGTGTACAATTATTAGCTGGTTATTACAAGATCCTAGTTTAATACATCATTTAAATGACATTTTTTTAGTTAGGCTGTGTTCAGACTGCTGCGATGTGCGAACGCTGCAAATCTACTGTGGTTTCACGCATCGCATGCCTCCCGGAGGCAGTTCACACTGCCCTATGTGACCTGCTGGGAGTGTCAGTGTAAAGTTTTATTGACACCTCCAAATTATTTCTCATATCACAGTGCAATCTTTAAACTCGGACAGGAATCGGACCACATGGTGTGAACACCCATGTGATCCGATTCTGCTGTGGACTAAAAAAAGGGCCATGTACAAGTTTGGGCCGAATGCAATGCGAATTCAGCCATACTATATGTATGGCTGAAATCGCATCACACAGAGATCACATGTGATTTGCACTGCAGTGCGGTGCAAATCACATTCGATCTCGTACATTGCAGCAATGTGAACCTAGCCTTTAACCAAACTGCGATACTTTATATCTTTTGTCCAAGTTTCACAGACGGACACACTCGAATCATCCCCTGGAGTACCTGTGTGTGATTATGTCAAAAAATGTTCTATGATGTCCAAACTACACTAAATGATTCCCAGTCCAGATGTTGAACCAGCATTTTATCTATCTATCTATCTATCTATCTATCTATCTATCTATCTATCTATCTATCTATCTATCTCTTTTTTTTATTTAGACTACATTACACTGAATAAATTTATGAAACAGCTGCAGCTATAAAGACATGTACACAAAGATATCCTAAACTGAGTGTGACAATTCAGTTTATCATGAACAATACAAAAAAAATTAATAACTAATTAAAATCTAATCCAACACCAGATAAATTTACACCATATACAAATTCATGCTATTTACGTCCACATATACGAACGAGCATATTCGCTCATTACATGAACTATTAACCACACGAACGATCAAATTCGCCAGATTTACAAATATATCGTATACACCTATACGAACGATTATGTCCGACTGTCACGATAAGCGCAGAGTACTCACTTTTTTTCAGGGCCATTTTGATTCTCCTGTATTGGTCCGGCTCCCTGGATTTGATGTCGGACCATCGTTTCCGGAGCTGATCTTTGGCTCTTCGGACCCCAAATTTGCTTTCCAAAGTGCTCACAACTATCGTCATGATGCCATTTTTTCTGATATTGGGTTTGGGATACGGGCCATTTTCCCCATCGTAATCCTCCCTTCTCAGTATATCCACCATCTCCACCATCTCTTCAAAGGCCACAAAGGCCTTATACCTGGTAGTGTGGGTGGGGGTGGGTGTATGGGGGGGTAGTGTGTGTGTGTGGGGGTAGTGTGTGTGTGTGGGGATAGTGTGGGTGTAGTGTGTGTCTCGCCTACATTGTCACAATATAAATAGTGTGCATTTGGTCTGACATTAGTATTTTTTTTTTTTTCAGAACTCAAAATGCAAAAGTACACTCCAGACCCCTTTAAGGAGGAGGCATTCCTCTCAACATTCATTGATATGTTTGAGATGCACAGGAGCCTGTGGGATTCCAAGCACCCACTATATTCAAGCCGTCCTGGCCGGAGGAAGACACTGGGGACAATTTTGAAGTTTGTGAAAACCCGACTCCCCCAGGCAGACCTTAACTTTGTGAGCTCCAAAATTCAGAGCCTGCGTAACATGTATAGGTGGGAGCGCAACAAGATCCTAGAGTCCCAAACATCAGGAGCAGCAGCAGATCAGATATATGTACCTAGGCTGTGGTATTACAACAGGCTGCGTTTTCTGGATGACACGTCAGAAGCCAGGCAGTCACTTTCCACTCTTCCGTCTACCCTTCCCTCCCTCAGGTGAGCCACCCCAGGAAGATCCAGACCCTTCCTTGCTGGACGAAGTTGATGCGCCCAGCTGGAGCCAGGTATATTTTAGTTTCTAAAGTTAGGATTGCTCAAATATTAATGATGTCAAGTTCAATGTTTGAATTGCTTCCAAATCTAGGATTTCATCACAAATTAAATTAGATATAAGGATACAGTAGTTTCCACAAATGTGGCTCAAATCTTGGTGAACTGATGGAAAAATGATGGTGTCAAAATGATAGCCTTTTGTATTTCAAGACAAATGTATTTGCTAGTGAGAACTGTAAAATTGTCAGTGATTGAGGATTTCAAAATATAGACATATTTTATTTATTTATTTATTTATTTTTTACACAGGATGAGCTCACCCAGGAGGAGGCCGGGACCAGTGGTATGGAGGAGGAGGCCGGGACCAGCCACACGCAGGAGCTAGCTGGGCCCAGCAGGAGTCGGACCGAAAGTCAGGTCCCTCCCCTCCGCCTAGCCAGCAAAAGGCCCAGGAGGATGACGCAGACAGAGGAGGAGTCATTGGCGCTTATACGCCAAGCCAGCCAAGTGCTGAGTAAACCCCCCAATCCTGAAGAGGCCTACGCAACATATTTGGCCAGCAAGTTGCTTGAAATGGAGAAGGGACAGCGCAATCTGTGCGAAGCGATTTTTTTTTTTGACAGTATTCAGCGGGTCTGAAGGGTGAGCTAACACCAACCACCAGACTGTACAACACAGACCCTACTGCTCCTCCTCCTCCTCCTACCACAAGTCCACCACCAGAGGCACAGCCTCCAGCGAAGCGTGGAGGGAAGGCTAGACGGAAGAGTCGGAAGTGACTGCCTGGCTTCAGTCTGCTCTGACAGAAGACGCAGGCTGTTGTAGTACCACAGTCTGGGGACATAGATGTCATCTGCTGCTGTTCCTGGTCTGTGGGATTCTAGGACCATGTTGTGCTCCCTATTTTCATGTTACACAGGATCTGAATTTTGGTGGCCACTGACTTGATGTGTGCCTGGGGGACAAAAGGCTTCACAAACTTCAAAATTGTCTCCAGTGTTGCCTCCCTCTTGATTTTGTTTTGTACAGACTAAAAATAAATATTTATTATTTCCAAAAATATTGTAATTTTTTTTTGTTTATTTTGGCTTAAAAAAACAGAGTTTATTTGTGAGTAGGCAGGTACATGTCAAAAGACTATGGGGGTTATTTACAAAACACACGTTCATGTTAACATAAATATGCTAACTTCAAGTGCAATTTTTAAAGCACTGCAAGTGCACTTGGAAGTGCAGTCGCTGTAAATTTGAGGCTAACATTTGAAATGAGGGGAAGCTCTGCTGATTTTGAACATTCAATCATGTGTAAGCTAAAATGCTGGTTTGGGTATCTATCTATCTATCTCTACTTACATAGTCTGCTTGGCCAAAAAAAACGCAAGTCCATCTTGTTTAACCCCCCCCACAAAAAAAACAGCAAAATAAATAAATAATTTTAAACTAACAATAGTAGTTCCAAAAATATATAGTAATAATAGATAAATTATAAAATTATATATATATACAATATATATTCTCAAATTGGAATATTAATCATAGGATGAGGATGAATAAAAACATTTGTGATAACTCTGTGTGAATATAAGCAGCAAAGCTACTTCACTTTTCTTGCATTATGAAGAAGAAAAGAATGGGCTATATTAAAAAAACACAAAATTAGCAGCATGACGAATATGCTAGCTTCAAATCCTTTCTGGGCATGCGTCATTCTTAGTCCGTCCGACTAGCATACTGACGAGCGGATTGTCCGCTGAAACCAAAGTATGACGGACAGAATTTCGAAAAATCCGAAATACTTAGTACGCCGGACTGCACGCTGAAAAAGTCCGCTGAAGCCCACACACGAGCGGACTGTCCGCTGAAATGTGTTTCGACTGACTAAGTACGCCATACAGTCCGCCCGTGTGTACGCGGCATAAATGAGGAGGGTGCAGATCAGCTGGGATTAAGGATGGCCAAAAAGTTAGAGGGGTTTTTAAACTAGGCAATGGGGGGGAGGGTCCAGAGATAGAGATAGTCAGCATGGAGCATATTCCAGAGGGTAATATTAGGGGCATTAGTGGTAGGGTAACCAAAGCACATAAACCCAAGGTAAACATAGTAACAAGTCCTAGTTGTAATCTTGGAACACCCAAGAGGTTAGTATGTGACCGGTCAAAATATATTAATGCATTAAAATGTTTGTTCACCAATGCCAGAAGTCTGCCAAGCAAAATAGGTGAGTTGGAAGCTCTGGTGCATCAGGAGAGCTATGATGTAATCGGTATTGCTGAAACTTGGCTTCATTCCTCACATGACTGGGCTATTAATATTCCTGGCTATGCACTCTTTCGGAAAGACAGAGTAAAAAGGAAAGGTGGAGGGGTCTGTCTCTATGTGAGAAGTGATCTCAAAGCGAGTGAGAAAGAGGACCTGGTGGACGGAGAGTGTGAGTCTGAAGCATTATGGGTGGAACTGCATACAGATGTGCGTAGTTCTAAGTTAATCATTGGAGTTTGTTATAGACCACCCAATGTTAATGAGGAGGTGGAGACTCAGCTCCTTGCACAGCTAGAAAGGGCTGCAAGGGCTGGGACAGTGATAATAATGGGAGATTTTAACTAGAAACCCAGAAATTGACTGGGGTAATGGCACTGCTGGGACAGTTAAAGGGTAAAAATTTATAAACCTATTACAGGACAATTTTATGGTCCAGTTTATTGAGGCCCTAACTAGGAATGATGCTTTGTTGGACATGGTAATCTCAAACCATGCAGAACGTATTACTAATGTTCAGATAAAGGAGCACCTGGGTAGCAGTGACCATAACATGATTTAATTTGATGTTAGCTGTAAGCAAAAATCACATACAGGGAAGAAAAAAACACTGGCATCAATGGGCACAGAACAGAAATGGGAATTCTTCAAAAAGACTGTTTGTGAACTCACGGAAAAGTATATTCCCATGGGCAATACGTTTAAAAGGCTAAAAATAAAACCGATGTGGCTCACGGCCAAAGTTTAAAAAGCTATAAACTATAAAAAAGAGCTTTTAAAAAATATAAAAATGAGGGAACGCTAGTGTCATTTAAATGTTACAAAGAATATAACAGAATATGTAAAAAGGAAATCAAGGACGCAAAAATTCAAAATCAAAGACAGATTGCAAAAGATAGTAGGACAAACCCCAAAAAATTCTTCAAATATATTAATAGTAAAAAGGTCAAGTCTGAGCATGTAGGCCCCTTACAAAATAATCTGGAGTGGGTGACTGGGGACAAAGAGAAGGCTAACTTATTAAATACTTTCTTCAGCTCTGTGTATACAAAGGAGCATGGGGGAGCTCATGTCTATAATGGCGGTGGTAGTGACGCAGCCCCAAATCCACAATGGCTCAAAAGTGATATGGTCCAGAAATATTTGGACAGTATTAAGGTGGATAAAGCACCTGGACCTGATGGCATCCACCCACGGATCCTAAAAGAATTGAGCTCTGTAATTTCAATGCCATTGTATCTAATTTTTAGGGACTCATTAATGACAGGAATAGTACCACTGGATTGGCACACAGCCAATGTGCCTATATTTAAAAAGGGAACAAAGTCTTTACCAAGTAACTATAGACCTGTTTAACTTCTATAGTTGGGAAGATACTGGAAGGATTAATAAAAGACCACATAGACGAGTTCTTGCAGGAAAAAAATATTTTAAGCAACAGACAGCATAGATTCATGAAAGACCGAAGTTGTCAGACAAACCTGATTTCTTTTTATGAGGTAGTAAGTAAAACCTTGGACAGAGGGGTGGCGGTGGACGTGGTATACTTGGATTTTGCGAAAGCGTTCGATACAGTTACGCACACACGGCTCATGTGTAAGGTAAAGTCTACAGGTTTGGAATTATCAATTTGTATATGGATAGAAAACTGGCTAAAAGACAGAATTCAGAGAGTAGTGGTTAATGATTCTTACTCTGAATGGTCTAAGGTTATCAGTGGTGTACCCCAAGGTTCAGTGCTGGGACCCTTACTTTTTAATATCTTTATAAATGATATTGGGTCTGGGATCAAAAGTAAAATTTCTGTCTTTGCAGATGACACCAAGTTATGCAGTGGAATAACCTCCTTACAGGATGTCTCCAATTTACAAGCTGACCTCAATGCTCTCTCTAATTGGGCGACTATGTGGCAGATGAGGTTTAATGTTGATAAATGTAAAGTTATGCACTTGGGGGCTAAGAATATGCAAGCATCATACATGCTAGGGGGAGTACAACTGGGGGAATCCATAGTGGAGAAGGATCTGGGGGTTTTGGTAGATCATAAGCTCAATAATAGCATGCAATGCCAAGCTGCGGTTTCCAAAGCAAGCAAAGTCCTTTCCTGTATTAAGAGAGGTATGGACTCCAGAGAACGAGATATCATTTTGCCCCTGTTCAAATCATTAGTAAGACCTCATCTGGAATATGCAGTTCCGTTTTGGGCACCAGTTCTCAAAAAGGATATCGGGGAACTGCAGAAAGTGCAGAGAAGGACAACCAAACTGATAAGAGGCATGGAGGAACTCAGCTATGAGGAAAGATTAGAGGAACTGAATTTATTCTCTCTTGATAAGAGGAGATTAAGGGGGGATATGATCAACATGTACAAATATATATAAGGGGTCCATATAGTGAACTTGGTGTTGAGTTATTCACTTTACAGTCAACAAAGAGGACAAGGGGGCACTCTTTATGTCTAGAGGAAAAGAGATTTCATCTCCAAATACGGAAAGGTTTCTTCACAGTAAGAGCTGTGAAAATGTGGAATAGATTCCCTGCAGAGGTGGTTCTGGCCAGCTCAGTGGATTGCTTTAAGAAGGGCCTGGATTATTTCCTAAGTGTACATAATATAACTGGGTACTAACATTTATAGGTAAAGTTGATCCGGGGAAAATCCGATTGCCTCTCGGGGGATCAGGAAGGAATTTTTTCCCCTGCTTTAGCAAATTGGATCATGCTCTGCTGGGGTTTTTTGCCTTCCTCTGGATCAACTGTGGGTATAGAATTGGGTATATGGGATTGTATGATATTATTATAAATTTTTTTTATTTATTTATTTATTTTTGTGGTTGAACTTGGACATGTGTCTTTTTTCAACCTGACTATGTAACTATGTATTGAATGGTTTTACGTTGGAGAATGCGTGGAAAATTAGATGAAATTGGTATCGGAAATACTCTAACTAAAGGATTTTGGGAAGAATAGATATTTTAATAACTGTTATGCGGCCTATCTATGCTAGTGGCAGTGATCAAGTTGAAAGCAATTTAATAAGTTGTGTCAATAATGGGGGATAGTTGGACATATAGAGATCTTGCAGTTTGGATGTGAGATTAATACCTAAATATGTTAAAGGTGTTGTGGACCAGGTAAATGGGAGAGAGTTGTGTAACTGTGATTGCAGTTCAGGTGATAATGATAAATTTACAGCTTTGGATTTATGAGGATTGAACGTGAGGCCAGATAAATGTCCAAATTCAGTAAGGATGTTGAGGACCAGTGTAGATAAGGGTTCACTGAGAAAAATAAGGGCATCATCTGCAAATAGACACATTTTGTGATGGTGTGCTCCTAGATCAAAACCTCTGATGTATTCATTGGAACGGATGAGTTGGGCCAAGGGTTCTATTGCTAAAACAAAAAGGAGTGGAGATAGGGTACAATCTTAGCGTGTACCTATTTCGATGGTAAAGTAATCAGAACAAAATCCAGAGTAGGATATAAATGCTTTTGGATACTGATGCAAAGTAGAAATCCATCTCAGGAAATGTGTGCCAAATCTCCATCGAAGAAGTATCAAATTTTAAGTAAGGCCAGGAAAACGAATCAAAAGCCTTTGTTGAGCGAAAGGAAGCATGTTGGGATATTTTGGGTATGTTGTGTGTGAGCTAAAAGTAAAGCACAATGTATGTTGTCTCCTACATGTTTGGAGGGGATAAATCCTGTTTGGTCTTGATGGATTAGATCAACTATAATGGTAATGAGTCTGTTAGAGAGGACCTTCACTAATAATTTAATATCAATGTTGAGTATTGATATGGGCCTGTAATTAGACAGAGAGGTATCATCTACGTTCGGTTTTGGGATCATGGAAATAGAGACAACAAGTGATTCTGAACGGAAGAAGTGGCCTGAGAGGAGGGAGTTAAATGCTTCAACCATGAGTGGTGATATTAGTGCTGCAACTCTTATGTGGCTGAAAAACCATCTACTCCTGGGCGTTTACGTGGTTTTAGTGATTTTATTGCTGTCAGTATTTCTAGTTCAGTTATTGGCTTGTCTAGGGTTTCTTGTTGAGTATGAGAAAGGGAAGGCAGATGAATTGACTATAGGAGGGTAGTTTTTTGTGGGTTGCTGGTATAATTATCTTTTGGTTCATTTTAGTCTAATGGATTTCGGGTTATAGGTTTTTTTGCATAATGCAAAGGCAAAAAAAGTGTCGCGTTTATTGGCCTTCATATAGAAAGTATGTTTAGATTTTCGGAGAATCTTTTCTGTCGACTCTGTCAAGAAAAGATCAAGTTCCAAACGTGCTTTGTCATATTGTTTTCTAGTTGATGGGGAGGGAACGGTCTGGAAATTCTCTGAAGCTTCGTTGAATGCAGCTTCTAGTTTTTTTTAATGTAGCAATCGCTTTTGTTTATGGAAATGAGAGGCTTGACATATACAAACCCCTCTGATACATGGTTTAAGTGTTTCTCAACAAGTCAGGGGGTTTGTATCCTCAGTATTGTTATTCGCTAAGTAATCTTTAATAGCTTTCTCTATTTTCTGTCTATATGTGGGCTTTGCTAATAATCCATCTTTAATGTACCAAGTTACATGATTTGGTCTTGGGATTGGTGAGGAAAGGGATGTCATAACCATGTTCTAATCAGACCATGTACATGGTATAATGATCGAGTTTAGAATATATACAGAGAGATTGACTTTGATGAAAAGGTGATCTATACGTGAATTATATGTGAGGATGGGAATAATTGGTGTATTGTCATTTAGCTGGGTTTTGTTCTCTCCAAGTATCAAGAAGAGAATATTGGTTAAGAAGTTGGTGATAGGTATTGGGGATTTGTCTATTATTAGGTGGAGACTCAAATCAAACAATATATCCATTCTAAGAGTGCCACGGGTATGTTTTTCTACTACAGAAAAAAGATGGCATAGAAATGACCGTGGATTTTTGTTTGGAGGGTAAAAAGAAACTATTGTGATTTCAGTATCTTGTAGGAGACCAGAAAAGAGTATATGTAAGGTGTTATTGAGAGAGTTTGCATAAAAATTTCTCTGGAAGGATTGGGGTGATGATGGTTAGTGAGGGAGTAGAGAAAAGTGAGGATTGAGGAGATGAGGTTAGTCAGTATATTCGGTTTATATATTCAGTTAATAACATAAGAAGCTTGTATGACAACTAAGGAGAAAGTGGCTCCTAAAAGGAGCTAGTATCCACAAGGTGGTGAAAGAACACCAACCTATGGGTACAATTTGACCAAAGAGTGTCCAAACTAAACTGTTTGGTACCCGAGGTTGTATTGGAGGTGCAGTGGCTGTCTCCAGGACTATGGCAGCCATCAAGGATGTAAGTTGAAAACAAAGATGGAAACAATCCAGTCTCAGTACAGTAAATATTTGAGGTAACAAGTATAGATCCAGTGGTTAAGTAAACCAGGTTGTTTATTCTAGAATAGTGTTTTAGTTAATGTGTAAGTAGAATGAAATCATTGTTTTAGAATAGGATCCGATAAATGCAAAAAAAGGAACTAAAGAACTAAATTACAAGAATATTATATTCTTTCTGAATAAGGATGAATAATTTATAAATTGTAGAATTTAAGGAAGGTTAGTGTGATTATATTCCGTTAGGAGGGTCGAAGCTTTTTGACTTGAATTCGTTTGAGATATACCCAGACAAACAGATTCGGAACCAAGATTAAGATTTTAGTTTGGATTTGTTTGTGTGGAGGATGTAATTTTTGTAAAATGTCATGTATACTTATACATATATTAAGAAGAATTTTCACCCAGTACAGGATATATATAATCAGTTCATTGGTTCTGCTTCTGGTGTAGGTGAAGCAAAGTGATTTCTCTCATAGATGCTAGATGACAGTAGTTGTTCAGGAATGTTTTTTTGTTGTTCAGGGGAGCCAGAATTCGCACGGCGCTTGGAACTTTCTGCAAGTGTTTCTGGTGTTGTCAGGCAAAGTTCAAGGTTTGTGGCTAGTAAGTCATCAGCTGTTTTACAGGTATAGGTAGTTCCTTTGTAGGTAAAACGAATGGCGAAGGGAAAATTCCAATGGTATGGGATGCCATGATGTTGAAGTACTTTGTAAGTGTGGTTTCATCTCCTTTCTCTTTACAAGTGTGTGTTCAGAAATATCTTAAGCAGCTTCCAATAATTGTTCTTTTGTTCGGAAATAGTGAAATTTAATGATATCTCTTGGTGGACCGTCTTCTTTACGCAGTGCCAGAGATCTGTGTATTCTGTCCTTTTCTAGGCATTCATTGGGGAGAGAAGGGGCTAATTCCTGGAATAATGCAGTGACTGTTGATTGAAGATCCTCAATTAACTCAGTGATACACCTAATGTGGAGATTAGATCTTCTGTTTCTATTTTCAAACTCTTTGACGATTTTGAAGGGAAGAGTATTCTTTTCTGAGGTATTCAAGTTCCGCAGCATGATTAGAAGTGGTAATATCAACTGCATCAACTCTTTTGTTCCAGTATTGAGGTGCGTCTTCCTACCTCATTAATTTCTCTTGTAAATTTGTCAATAATGGCATCTGAGGTGGTCTGAAGTGCTTTATTAAGAATTATTTCAAATTCACTAAGTCAGAATTAAGAGGTGTATAGCTGTAAAGAATTAGGAGTTTTCCCTATGTCATCTCACTGCGCTGTGAGGAGACCGGAGACTGCAGCTGTTTCAGTGAGCAAGGCTGTGTGAGGTGAGAGGGTAGCGGTGCCGCCATTTTAGCTGTGGATCTATTCAACTGTTCTTGTGCTTTTCCTGTCTTCAGTTTTGCTTTCTTCCCGCTGTACATAATTTCCAATTGTGCTCTGGGGTGTCAGCGAAATACCTGTCACCAGTAGATGTCCATTTGTGAGCGAAGCTTGAATTAATGAGTTATCATGTCCCAATCGGAGCACTTTAACTGACTATTGCACGGTTTTTGCGAGTTTGCACCCAAATGATATTAACATCCTTATTTTCCCACAAATAAAGCTTTCTTTTGGTGGTATTTGATCACCTCTGCGTTTTTTTTTTTTTTTGCGCTATAAACAAAAGAGCGTCAATTTTGAAAAAAACACATTCAGTTAAAAATGTCGCTGACATTCAGTTTGGGTAATGAATAAGCCACGGCAGCATGTTTTCTAACATCATGGGAGTATTATCACTAATAGCCACTTTTTTAAAACATCTAGCAGCTGGGTGTGCACCCGAACAATACACACATTTGTGCTTGTATTTACAAGTGGCCAGCCACTTAGACTGACCATCATTAATATTAAAGCATAAGCCTTAACGAAATCCAACAGGGTTCGTAACAATTGGTTTACAAAACTGAGGTTTTTGCGATAATAGCAGGTTTAACCAAAGACCAACATCTTTCATGCCCTTTTTAAGGGAATGATGCACAGCCAACTTCTGTCTAAATAAATGATCATAATAATACCAATACCAATACCAATGTCCAAAATAATTTAAACATGTCGGAAAAGCCCACTACAACGTTCAGGATATTTTTCACATAGAACACTAGCAAAAATACAAAAAGATTGCAACCAAATATTAACGATCTGGGAACTGAGGTATTTCTCTCGACATTACATTTTTCATCCCTCTTATTAAAACGATGTTCAGTGGATAAAGGTAACAAAGAAAAAATGTTGATATAATCACCTCTCCAGATTTTTTCTTTACAAGCAATACTAAGATGAAAACCCAAAGGTAAAAGCTCGCATGACAATGCTTCTTTCAAACAATCTTCTGGTACTTGTTTGGAAGGAACATGTATAGATGACACAGCAGGATGAAGTCCTGAAGACTCTTGATTGACAGATAGAAGAGGTGGATGCCCAACACGAGTAGTCATGGAAGCTTGATCCGGAGGAGGAAGAAGCCCAGGGGGGCGGAACAAAGGCTTAGTCTTATCGTTCACCATCACAGAAACAGATGTTATAGCCTCCATGGAAGGGGCAGAAGTCTGTGATCCCACAGGCAACTATAAACATTGCCGCATCCATTCTTCGTCACCTTCTGAACCGGCCTGCTCCATCAGTTGTCGCAGGATGGATTTCATCTTATCCAGAAACAAACGATCTTCTGTCCATCAGCATCGACTGTCAATTTTCTGATACAATCCACTTATTTATATACCCTCCAGCATGAGCTGCGTACCGTTTATATTTAAATAATTACTTTAAATATGACTGATCAAAAGTCTTTTATTTTAACCTATAAAATTCTTTCTGTTATGCTTGAGACAGTCCCATAGGTGGTTGTTGGGGACAGTTTTGCCCCACTTTTCATTATATCTTTACCTGACATATCTCTTATATATCTTTTGTAGGTCTACCACTAGGACACATATTTTTGGATACATCTATGTTCGTTTGTGCAATTTTAAGAGTCTACTGTGCTGAATTGAAACCACTTTATCTGGGATAGATTTCCTTTTACTAAATGATTCATTGTACTTTCAGCAATTCTCTCTTGCTCTCTTTGATTATATAATTCATTTATATGGAAAATCTATCTATCTGGAGAGTGCTTTCATTACTATCCTCGATAGTTATAGGACTAATATTGATTGAAGTACTTGGCCCCTTAGTCAATTAATTTGTGTTTTTGTTGTGCTCTATTTTAAGAATTTTTACCCAGCTCGCCCCCTTTTTTGTTGTTAAGACTACGATTCAACCTATCCCCCTACTCAGCGGTTTTGAACATCTCCGTTCGGTTTTTATTGTTGTTTTTAATTGCATGTTTTTTTTTTCCACATGAACTAGTAAGTATATTTTTGTTTATAGTGTCAAATTGATGCTATATTACATATTATGATACCTTCCGGTTTCTCCAGTAACTGTATTAGTTATATCGTATTATTTAACATCCCTTCTCTCAAAGACCTTGTATATATATCTATATTTACCTTGTTCTGTTTGTGGTTTCAGATGGACCCTCATATTGCTAATACCAAATACATGTTTCTGCCTTCATGGGGCTTCCGCCTCCTTTCTTTTATGGATTTGCTTTATTATGTCATCATGTTATATATTTCCCCATAGTATTCTAGTTTGTCTCTCTCTCTGTCTGCATTACAGATGCATGGGCCTGGCCACTAGGGGTATAGACAGGTTTGCTCACTAAAATGTATATTGTTATTATTTGTTGAATTGTTTTTTCTGTATTATACAATCTGTTTATGTATGTCTTTTTTTTTTCCATTTTTTGATTTTATTATTATAGTCATTGTAAACGCTCCTGAAGAAGCGCTGAGAGAGCATAACATGTAGAGCAAACCATACTCCTGTATTCTTTTAAATATGGAATGATTTCTATTCATCTCCTAGTTTCTTTGTAGATATACCATGGTTTTGTATTTTAGCAGTACTTTACAATGTGTTGATATATTAATGTGGATTTTTAGACATTATATAATTAATTTTTTTAAGTGTTTATAATAAAACAATTTTTGTATAATCGTTTGGTTGTGCCTAAAAAGTCCAAGCCCCATTTTTCTTGTGTTATTCTAAATTTCTAGGACATGGCACTGGCTACTGATTTTGTATCCACAGGACCACTCTGTGATACGATACAATAAATTCATTAGAGAGATTGTGGCTTTTGCAATCTTGTCGTTTTGACAAAGCACTACCATGGTGTGAAATGCATTTCCCCTGCCTGTACCCATCCATTGCTTTTATTATATTCATGTTTCATGAATAACCCATAGAACCCATACTTCCTGTGTGGGTGTGCGGACGATCCATAGTTTTCCTGTTCCATGATTTCTGCTGCAGTGGCAGGGTGTGCACCCCACCTCATAGAAGCAACCTTGGAGTGTTACCGATTGTATCACCTGTGAGCAGCGACACATATCCAACGCAAACAACCCCCATGGAGACCACATCGTCTCATACTTCTGATACATTGATGATCTGATCTTCTTCACTAAACAGGAGTTGTCAGCTACTGAATTTATAGAATATCTCAATATGAATAATTTGGACATAAGGTTCACAAAAACATCAGGTTGAGACAAATTTATTGGACCTTACTTTGTCTGGATTTATTCAAAATAACACAGTAACCGTACAGGTATACAGAAAGACCACCTCAAAGAATGCCCTATTACACGTATCAAGTTGTCTATCCCCCCACCCCCCATTCCATTAAATCGATACTTCATGGCCAGGGGTCAAGTACTGGGAAAAAAGTGTGGGAACTCACCCAAGATTCCCCCCCCCCACCTCAAAAATAAAAAGTGTGTGTGTGTGTGTGTGTGTATGTATATATATATATATATATATATATATATATATATATACCTTTTTTTAACAAATAAAGTGCAACACTTATTGTAAAGTGCCAGTTTGAGGACACCTCCAATATTCGCATGTATTAAACAAATAAATATAGAATGGATGTAACAACAAAATAATTTATGCTACACTAACAAAAAAACACCACAATGTGTGATAATGGTTCCCTCGCAGGGTTGGGCCGGCATGAAGGAAGGTAGGAGGGAATGTCTGCTCTGCTTCCACCTCTTGGTAGCAGTTTTGGGACACTGGGTGTCCAGAGAGGGGTTCAAAAGGGGGGGGTTGCGGGAATATGGGTGAGCCCTATGGGGTTAGGGCCACATATATCAAAATATGGCAAAAGTACATCCAGTGCAGATTTGTGGCAAGCTATCAGGGCCATCAGAACTCTCAGCGTATGCCACGTCAAATCTCAAGTATCAGGTCACAGGGTGCCTGTCCAGCTGTATATCCCTATGTGGGTCTGACATTGGGACCCATCTCAATCTGGAAAAAGAGGTGAAGTTTAAGGTCTGGGTTGGATCTTTAGTCTCTCAGTCCGGAGGGACTGGGTGAAGTATCCATATATTCATGATGGCGGCTGTGTCTGTGACTGCAGCGTGGCGACACTGATATCCAGGGTTGGGGGAGTCCCCACGCCAGTCTGGGAAGGAAGTGAGGGAGGTAATCTCTAGTTCGTAAATTGATTGAGCTGCCATCTTTGGTCACCTGCAGGTAGAATGGGAAACCCCAATGGTAAGGTAGGCCGGCTTCTTGGAGGGCCATCAAGACAGGCTTTAGGGCATTGCATGAGGTTGCGCCTTGAAATATCCTGATAGAAAAAGAGGTGGGCGCCATCAAAGTCAAAGAAAGGCTCGTTGCACATCTTCTGCATGATACAATCCTTAAGGGTTTATTTGTGCAATTTGCATATAATATCTCTAGGGTTGTCTGCATTTTGCGAAGGGGATCTCAGAGCACGGTGAGTTTGATTGATCTCAATGGGCACTCTGTCAGGTAGTTCCAGGATTTCCCTGAATATCCCCTGCAATGAGGATATGATATGTTTGGGTGCAGTGTCTTCAGGCAGGCTACAGATGCGAATATTTGCCCGTCTGCTACAGTTTTCAAAATCCTCAAGTTGTAGCAGTAATGATTCCAACTTCTGATATTGGGCAGCACATCTCATCTGAAAAGCTGATGTGGTGAGAAGGGCCTCATCCAATCTTTGTTCCAGTGTCTATACCCTTGTACCTAGCTGTATAGTGTCCTCTTTAAGCTGCGTGCTGCTTGGAGGCTTTGCTGGTCAGCGCCATCTTGAATTTTTCCGGGGTCCTGCTGCGGGTCCCGGAGAAATATGTATCCAGCTGTCTCTGACGGGATTTATCTGCCCCCGGTCTTGAGTAGGGATGAGCTGAACACCCCCCGGTTAAGTTCGCAGCAGAACATGCGAATAGGCAAAAAATGGGTTCAAACACGTGAACACCGTTAAAGTCTATGGGACGCGTACATGAATAATCAAAAGTGATAATTTTAAAGGCTTATATGCAAGTTATTGTCGGAAAAAGTGTTTGGGGACCTGAGTCTGATGTATCGATGCAAAAAAAAAGTTTTAAAACGGTCGTTTTTTCTGGAGCGGTGATTTAATAATGCTTAAAGTGAAACAATAAAAGTGAAATATTCCTTTGAATTTGGTACCTGGGGGTGTCTATAGTATACCTGTAAAGTGTCGCATGTTTCCCGTGTTTACAACAGTCCCTGCACAAAATGACATTTCTAAAGGAAAAAGTCATTTAAAACGCGACTATAATGAATTGTTGTTCCCGGCAATACACATAGAAGTCATTGAAAAAAAATGGCATGGGATTCCCCCACAGTCTATTACCAGGCCCTTCAGGTCTGTTATGGATATTAAGGGGAACCCCGCTCAAAAAAAAAAAATGGTGTGCGAGTCCCCCCAAAAATCCAAACCAGACCCTTATTCGAGCACACAGAATGGCATGCTGCAGGAAAAGAGCGGGGACGAGAGAGCGCCCCCCCTCCTGAACTGTACCTGGCCACATGTTCTCAACATGGAGACAAGGGGACCCCCAGATCCCGGCCTCCCCCCGTGTGAAATGGTAACAGGGTACAAATGTACCCCTACCATTTCGCAAAAAGTGTGAAAATGGTAAAAATTACATGACACAGCTTGGGACAAGTCCTTTATTAAAAAATAAAAATGTCCATTCATCTTCTTCTTCTCTTGCTCCGACGGACCGATTAAAGTAAAAAAAAAAAAAAGCTGCAACGCCGCCAACGATCCGCCAGCCCTGGCCCCCTCTAACGCTATGGGAAAGCCATAAGGATGTCCCTGTGTGTCAGAGGGGATGTCCCGTATGGCCCTGCCCATCAGTTATAAAAGAACTGTCACCTGAGAGGACAGTAATTACGGCGGGTGCCTCTTTCTCTTTCGGTCCGTCAGAGCGAGAGCAGAAGAGGAATGGACTTCGTGGGACATTTTTATTTTTTAATAAAGGACTTATCCCAAGCCGTGTCATGTCATTTTTACAATTTTCACACTTTTTCTGTGAAATGGTAGGGGTACATTTGTCTCCTGTTACCATTTCACACAGGGGGGAGGCTGGGATCTGGGGGTCCCCTTGACCCCCAGAACCAACGGGCAAGGGTTGTGGGGATGAGGCCCTTGTCCCGATCAACATGGGAGCAAGGTGTTTTGGGGGGGCCGCTACCCCAAAACACCCCCCCATGTTGAAGACATGAGGCCTGCTACGGTTCAGGAGGGGGGCGCGCTCTTGTCCCTCCTCTTTGCCTGCGGTCTGCCAGGTTGCATGCTCGGATAAGGGTCTGTTATGGATTTTGAGGGGGACCCCACGCCATTTTTTTTACATTTTGGCACGGGGTTCCCCTTAATATCCATACCAGACCTGAAGGGCCTGGTATGGAATTTGGGGGGACCCCCACGCAATTTTTTTTTTTTACATTTTGGTTCGGGGTTCCCCTTTAATATCCATACCAGACCCAAAGGGCCTGTGTGGAATCCCATGACGTTCCTTTCAATTACCTTTTATGTGTATTGCTGGGACCGACAACTCATTACAGCCGTGAGTAGTTTTAAATTACTTTTTTCCTTTTGAAATGTAATTTTGTGCAGGGACTGTTGTAAACACAGGAAACATGCGCCACTATACAGGTATACTATAGACACCCCCCAGGTATGAAATTTAAAGGAATATTTCACTATTATTGTTTCACTTTAAAGCATTATTAAAATCACTGCTCCCAAAAAAACTGCAGTTTCTAAAACTTGTTTTTGCATTGATACATGTCCCCTGGGGCAGGACTCAGGTCCCCAAACACTTTTTAGGACAATAACATGCGTATAAGCCTTTAAAATTAGCACTTTTGATTTCTCCCATAGACTCTTAAAGGGCGTTCTGCAGCTTTCAAATTTTCAGTGAACACCCCAAATTGTTCACTATTCGGGGAACAGGCGAACACCCAATATTTGAGTTGAACTTGCGCTTGACTTGAACATCGGGCTCATCCCTAGTCTTGAGACATGTTCCGCTGCCTTTGAGAGATGTCCTGAGCCATTTTTAGGCTCAGGATTGCCGGTGTGCTGCTGCTGTGGCTGTGGTGTTTGCGGAACTGGGACCAGGCACGTCCTCACTGCTCCATATCCAGGACACGCCCCCCAAGTTTTTTTGTTTTAATCGGTTCAGTAGGGTGTATAAATCACCAGTATTTTGTCTTATTAAAAATATTTTTTTGTCCTGTTAAAAGAAACTTTTTTTTAATCTAATTTATAAATATTTTTAGACCTTTTCTCAATATTAAGAGCTGGGCTGTTCCATTCCATTTTAATTCGTCCTAAATAGCTATTCTCATCACATTCATCATCATATTCTATGCTATTTCATCCCATTGTTTGTTTTATATATATATATATATATATATATATATATATATATATATATATATATACACACAAATAATACTATCTATGTATATAGATATTTGTATATATTTTAATATTTCATTATTCATTGAAAAAAAAAATCTCACTTTTTATTTATTTTCATTACATTTTTTTCATTCTTTATCCCACTTTTTTGTTTTTAATTTTTCTTCATCCATCACTATCACTTCATACACATTAACACTTTATTATAATTTCTTTCACATCCATTTCCATTTTTTCTAATTTATCACTCTCATTGGCCTCACATCCTCTTTTTCTGATTTTACTTCACCTTCCACCCTTTTCCCACCTCACCAGACTATTCCTCCCCCCCGCAGCCAAAACGATTACCATACACACCTTCCAGCCCTTTATACACCCTGAGTAACTTCCAATGATGCTTATATACTTCCCACATGCATGGGAGCTTTATTCCCATGACTAAGCTCTGGGGGGCGGAGCAAAATGAAAAGCATTGGATCATGGCCTGGCCGAAGCCCAGGCTGAGGTTGTCTTTCCTATTACTACCATGTGACTCTGTGGATGTGCGGCACCAGGGATTTTTTCTCCCAGCGATACAGCAATTAGGAGTCCTGCTGTTCATATGTTAGTTTACTTCTTGATCTGCCTGGAGCGACTTCAGTACTCAGCATCCAGTTACTTTAACAGCTCTGTCTTGGCCACAGACTTGTAGCAGGTTGATGTGCATACCTCAGTCTCCTCACAGCAAAGAGCAAACCCCTCAGGATTCAGCCAGTGAAAATGCAGCTCTGTCTGTCTCTCTTATATCCGGCTCAGATTGGGAATTGTAGTCCAATAGTCCATTAATGGCCATAGTACAGTTTCTTTCCTGAACTTCATCGCCATGATTCAATGATGCCAACCATCAAGACTCCTGAGCTGCTTCTGCTTTTCAGCTCTCCTTGGCAGTGGTCAAGCTACACATTCTTTCAATTTAGAAGAAATGGCCGCACACCACTGTAGATCAAAATCCTTTTTATTTGGACATCCCATAAACTACAGGATTCAGATTGTCGTGTAGACGCATTTCGCACACTTCACGTGTGCTTAGTCATTACCTACATTCTTTTACCCAGGGGAAAATAATCAATTCTCCCCCCTCACCCCGGTAACAGGACAAGATTAGGCAGAAACTCTCAGGCTATAGCTGTTGTCAGCTCTCTGTCCCCTCCCCCATGCTCCTCTGGTCCCCATGCTCCTCTGTACCTCCTCTGGTCCTCTCTGTGCTCCTCTGGTCCCCCCTGTGCTCCTCTGGTCCCCCACATGCTCCTCTGTTTTCCCCTGTTCCTCTATCCCACCGTGCTACTCTGGTCCTTCTCTGTACCCCGTGCTCCTCTGGTACCCTCCTGCTCCTCTGATATCACACATGCTCCTCTATTCAGCCCCACCATTTTCCTCTGGTCCCCCCTGCTACACTGGTATCCCCCCTGCTCCTCTGGTACCACACATGCTTCTCGGGTCTCCCCTGTGCTCCTCTGCCCCCCCCTGCTCCTCTATTCCCCTCATGCTCCTCTGGCCACCCCTGCATCTCGGTCCCCCCTTATCTTTGGTCCCTCCATGCTCCTGTGGTCCTCCACATGCTCCTCTGGCCACCCCTGCATCTCTGTCCCCCCTTATCCTTTGTTCCCTCCATGCTCTTGTGGTCCCCCACATGCTCCTCTGGTCCCCCACATGCTCCTCTGATCCCCCACATTCTCCTCTGGTACCCGCCCCTGCTTCTCTGGTCTCCCGCAGCACTCACCTCCTCTCCCTGGCTAGCTGTGCAGTATGCAGACGGGCTAGATAAAGACATGATCCTCCACATTGAGAAGCTCATCATACGATTGAGAAGAAAGGCAGCCACACACACTTCCTCTGCACTTGTTCTCCTGCTCTTTCCTTCCCCTGCTTTCCATCCTGTCTGCTGTCGCAGAGAATCTAGATGGAGAGCGGAGGAAGGAAAGAGCAGATGAATGAGTGCCAAGGAAGGTTATGTTATAACTGTGTGTGGCTGCCTGTCTTTCTGAGTATTTGACAAGCTCCTCAGTGTGGAGGATGATGTCTTTATTTAGCCCATCCACTTACTGCACAGCTAGCCAGGGAGAGGCGGTGAGCACTGCGGGGGACCAGAGAAACGCAGGTGGTTTGGCTGCGGTCTTCTAGCAGGAGGAAGAGGTGAGAATGCAGGAGGATTGGTACCAGCTGCGGCGACCCCCCTCAGTGTGGCACCCGGGTCATGTACCCCCCCCCCCAGTTTTGGCCCTGCCCTTTGGTGGACAAGGTAGGATAGAGACGAGGTAGGTAGTTAGAATTAACCCATTTAGCTGAAATTCATTGGGAGCACAGAGAGTGCTGCAGCACAATGGGGTTGATTTACTAAAACTGAAGAGTGTAAAATCTGGTGCAGCTCTGCATAGAAACCAATTGACTTCCAATTTGTTTAGTTTTTTTGTGAAAGCTTAATTGAAGAAGCTGAAGTTAAAAGCTGATTGGCTACCATGCACAGCTGTACCAGATTTTGCACTCTCTAGTTTTAGTAAATTAACCCCCTGAACTTCATCCCCCATGATTCAATGCTGCCAACCATCAAGTCTCTTGAGCTTCTTCTGCTTTTCAGCTCCCCTCGGCAGAGGCGCAGCTAGACATTCTTACTCCCCCCTGCTCCTCTGGTCCCCCTGTTGTTCTGTCCCCCCTGCTCTTCTGTAACCCCCCCATGCTCTTTTGGTGCCCCTCATACTCCTTTGGTCCCCCACATGCTCCACTGGTGTTCCACATGCTCCTCTGTTTTACCCTGTTCCTCTATTCCCCCATGCTCCTCTGGTCCTTCCCTGCTCCTCTGGCACCTCACCTACTCCTCTGGTACCACACATGCTTCTCTGGTCCCCCACATGCTCTTCTCCTCCCCCATTCCTCTATTTCCCCACATTCTCCTCTGTATCCCCATGCTCCTCTGGTACCCCCTGTGCCTCTGGTACCCCCCTGCTCCTCTGGTACCACACATGCTGTTCTGGGCCCCCTGTGCTCCTCTGGTCCCCACATACTCCTTTATTCCCCCCTGCTCCTCTATTCCCCCATGTTCTTCTGTACCCCCAATCTCCTCTGGTCCTCACATGCTCCTCTGTTTTCCCCCGTGCTCCTCTGTTTTCCCCCGTGCTCCTCTGTTTTCCCCCGTGCTCCTCTTTTTTTCCCCCCGTGCTCCTCTGTTTTCCCCCGTGCTCCTCTGATCCTCCACATGCTCCTGTATTCCCTTGTGCTCCTCTGGTCCCCCACATGCTTCTCTGGTCCCCTGCACTCCTCTTGTCCCCCACATGCTCCTCTGGTCCCCCATGCTCCTTTGTGCCGCCCCCTTATCCTTTGGTCCCTCCAATGCTCCTCTGGTCCTTCCCTGCTTCTCTGTATTCTGTGCTCCTCTGGTACCACACATGCTCCCCTGGTCCCCCACATGCTCTGGTCCCTCTATGCTCCTCTCTTCCCCACATGCTCCTCTGTTTTCCCCTGTTCCTCTATCCCCCCATTCTCTGTACCCCCATGCTCCTCTGGTACCCCCTGCCTCTCTGGTACCACACATGCTTTTCTGGTCTCCCCTGTGCTCCTCTGGTCCCCCCTGCTCTTCTGTACCCCATGCTCCTCTGGTCCCCATATGCGCCTCTGTTCCCCATGCGCCTCTGTCCCCCACATGCTCCTCTGGTCTCCCACATGCGCCTCTGTTCCCCCGTGCTCCTCTGTCCCCCCTTATCCTTTGGTCCCCCCAGGGTAAGAAACTCTCAGGAAAATAGAAATGGAAGGCGCGCACACCTAGTGCATTAGCAAAGATAATTTAATAATAAAAATATTTTATATAAAAGTGGGTACAACATGCAACTGACAAAAGGCAATAAAAACAATGCATGGACATGCACAGAACACGGGGTACAGCTAACTTGTTTCGGCACACCCCCTTCCTCAGAGCTAGGCTGAGAAACTCCCAGCCTATAGCTGTTGTCTGTCCCCTCCCCCGTGCTCCTCTGTCCCCCTACTTCTCTGCCCCCCCCGCTCCTCTGGTGCCCCTGTGCTCTTTTAGTCCCCCACATGCTCCACTGGTCCCCCACTTGCTCCTCTGTTTTCCCCTTTTCCTTTATTCCCCCATGCTCCTCTGGTCCTTCTCTGCTCCTCTGGTACCACACATGCTCCTGTGGTCCTCCACATGCTCCTTTCCTCCCCCATATGCTGCTCTGTTTTCCCCTGTTCCTCCATTTCCCCCATTCTGCTCTGGTCCCCCCTGCTCTTCTGTACCCCATGCTCCTCTGGTCCCCCACACGCTTCTCTGGTCCCCTGCACTCCTCTTGTCCCCCACATGCTCCTCTGGTCCCCCATGCTCCTTTGTCCCGCCCTTATCCTTTGGTCCCTCCAATGCTCCTCTGGTCCTTCCCTGCTTCTCTGTATTCTGTGCTCCTCTGGTACCACACATGCTCCCCTGGTCCCCACATGCTCTGGTCCATCTATGCTCCTCTCTTCCCCACATGCTCCTCTGTTTCCCCCTGTAACTCTATCCCCCCATTCTCCTCTGTACCCCCATGCTCCTCTGGTACCCCCTGCCTCTCTGGTACCACACATGCTTTTCTGGTCTCCCCTGTGCTCCTCTGGTCCCCACATGCTCCTCTGTTTCCCCCTGCTCTTCTGTACCCCATGCTCCTCTGGTCCCCATATGCTCATCTGGTTCCCCACGTGCGCCTCTGTTCCCCGTGCTCCTCTGTCCCCCACATGCTCCTCTGGTCTCCCACATGCGCCTCTGTTCCCCCGTGCTCTTCTGTCCCCCCTTATCCTTTGGTCCCCCCAGGGTAAGAAACTACCAGGAAAATAGAAATGGAAGGCGCGCACACCTAGTGCTGCTCCTCTGGTACCCCACCTGCTCCTCTGGTACCACACATGCTCCTGTGGTCCTCCACATGCTCCTTTTCTCCCCCGTATGCTGCTCTGTTTTCCCCTGTTCCTCTATTTCCCCCATTCTGCTCTGGTCCCCCCTGCTCTTCTGTACTCCATGCTCCTCTGGTACCCCCCTGCTCCTCTGGTGCCACACATGCTCCTCTGGTCCCCCACATACTCCTCTGGTCGCCTACATGCTTCTCTGGTAGCCCACGTGATCCTCTGTTCCCTCCCATGCTCCTCTGATCCCCCACATGTTCCTCTGGTCCCCCATGTGTGCCTCTGGTCCCCCACATGCTCCTCTGATCCTCCACATGCGCCTCTATTCCGTGTGCTTCTCTGGTCCCCCACATGCTCCTCTGGTCCCCATGCACCTCTGTTCCCCCTGTGCACTTTTGGTCCCCCACATGCTCCTCTGGTCCCCCCTGCTCCTCTGCCCCCCCCCCCTTATCCATTGTTCCCCCCCATGCTTCTCTGGTCCCCTACATGCTTCTCTGGTCCTTCCGGTATGGCTCTGGTCCCCCACATGCTCCTCTGGTCCCCCACATACTCCTCTGGCCCCCCCGCTCCTCTGTGCCCCCCTTATCCTTTGGTCCCTCCATGCTCCTCTCGGGGAGCAGAGTACTGCACCCTGAGCCCACCCAGTTGTGTGATAATAGCAAATTAATATGTGCTATTGTCTTCCTGATTCTCCTACTGGCCAATCGGGAAGCAGGTCTTAGGACCCTCTTCCTGTTCGTCTGGGAGGAGAAGGCACAGCCTTAGAGTGTGGGGTAATTGGAGCGAGGAGCTGCAGCCCTACCCCGGATCCTTGTCATCTGACTTCAAAGGTAAAGAGGCCTCTGATCACCGCCTTCGTGTCCGTCTCCCACGTGGGGGTCGAGCTTTCCCGCTGACTGTCTCCAGCACAGGAAGGGGATCACCAATGTCCCATCTGTCTCCCATGTGGGGGGGTGTCATTGGTTTGCACCCTCAAAAAAATATTGAGTAACAGCAGCCACTGGCAACAATGTGTAGTAATTTATTCACCACCTGCGTTACCAGAGAATGACTGTCAACAGGAGTAGTGGTACATAATAAATGTTATTTAGACTGAAGTAGCACCACCCACCTGCTCCTCATCACCATTCCAATCACTGGATTATCAGAAATAACCAAGGCGTCTGCCCTGAGCTTTCCCTACACCACAGGAATCTTTCCCTGCACTTTACACTCTTCCTCACTATGGGTTCCTGTCCCTGACTATTCACTCACCAGAAGTGAATGTGGGTTCCCTTATATAAAAGGTTCCCTCACCCAAAATGGTCTCCAAAGTCTCTTGAGAGTTCAGAGTCCAATCAGACCATTTCTCCTCTCAAGGCACTGTATGGAATCTCTAAGCGCTCAATTCCCTTATGAGACTTTCCTTCCCACGTAATAATGGCATAGAGCCACCTACAGGCGGGAAGGATAACTGCACCTGCCTACCTGTATTATAAAAGGTGGGGCAGTAATGACACTGAGGCACCCCAGAAATTGAGCAAAAGAACAGAGTGGCACCCTTATTCTGCTTGAATGTATCAGTCTGTGACACAAGTTTGTTGCAAGTATATAGAAGTCAGCATTCCATGTACAACCTTTACCATGAATTCCATTAAACTTTTCAAGCAGTATCATAAATTCCAGACAGGGAAACAGGACCATGAATCTTACTCAGCAGAACCTTTACAGCTGACAACAAGCTAAATATTGAAATAATGAAATGTAATAACAAGATATCTGGAACATAACACTACAGTCCTTTTATTACAGTAGTTGTTTGGCATCAGGGACGTGCGGTGAGGACAGGTCAGGGAAAGCGTCGCCTATGGAGATTTTTAAGTACTAAAGTTTGGCTCCATTCCACGAGTTTGCGCAATTTTAAAGCGTGACATGTTAGGTATCTATTTACTTGGCGTAACATCACCTTTCACTTTATACTAAAAAAAATGGGTTATCTTTAGTGCGTTTTTTTAATTTCTTATATTCATGAAACAGTTTTTTACCAATAAAATTGCGTTTGAAAAATTGCTGCGCAAATTCCGTTGCTATAAGTTGCTATAAATAAGTTGCAATGACCACCATTTTCAGTAATTTTCTAGCAAATAAAATTATTATGATTATTACATGTAGGAGAGAAGTGTCAGAATTAGCATGGGTGGCAAGGGGTTAATTACCATAAGTAATATACAAATAATTATTCTATATTGTTTTTAAGGTAATTTACTATATTTTAAAAAACTGTACTCAAGCAGGTGTCTTAACGGGCAAATTACTGAAGTTTAAAGTTATAACTTCCAACCAGTAATTTCACAGTAAATAGATAAATAATAAAATATTATGTTATAACATATAATACTATATGATTTTATTTTTGTTATAACATTACTTTTTCAACAGCAGCAGATTCTCATTCTCCCTCTTAACTGTGTGATAAAAACATGGGATTATGGGTAAATCTTATACCCATGTATTTCCTTTTAGTTAAGAGGGCTATGCTGGAAGGGAGCATTCGTCTTTTAGACACATGCCCCTTTTATGACACTGGAGTGAGGCGTGCCTCCACTGCAGCATTTTTCCTGGACAGCTGGGGCTAATGGTACTTTACCATTGGTCTAAGACTCCAAACTGTTCATTGAGCTCAGTGCTCCTGACAAGAAGTGAGGAGAGGCACTGTGAGTTCAACCTCTAAGTCTGCTGTAAAGTGTACCAGCTTGTATTTAAACTGGCTGCTCTGGATGTAGCTTCTGACAGGATGTGCAAGTATCCCCGTATCATAGGTCGTAGGAGCTCCACATTTACCAGTGGTGGGGTAGGGCTGAGGCTACCTATCCCCCAGGACGGCCCATTTTGAGTGGGTTTCGCTCCCTTTTCTCGAGGGTTGGGGAATATTTTGACACATTTCTCCAGCCTTTGGTGATGGGGGGCGAATCCTATCTCAAAGACAGTAGAGAACTTGAAAAACGTGTTACCTGTGAAGCCACAGTTCATCTATAAAAGGGCGCCAGGACTACACAATAGAATTGCACCCAATGTTCTGGATCCTCCTAAAACATTGTATACCTTTCTGGATAGGGAAGGTTTTCATTATTGCACCAGGTGCAAAGCATGCAAAGCCTCTAAGAGAACAAAAAAAAATATATAGTTTTCAATCAGTAGTAACTAAACACAATTTTTAAATTCAATCTTTAATCACTTGTGAGTCAGAAAATGTTACCTATGTTTTGGAATGTCTGTGCCCAAAACAGTATGTAGGTAGAACTACACGCAAACTACGCGTTAGAATCAACACATAGCAAACATTACCAACGGCTTTCCAAAACATAGTGTATCTAATCACTTTAGATTATTTCATAACCAACAGCCCACATTATTAACATTCTATGGGACCGACAAAGTACAAAACACTAGAGAGGGACAAATTTGAAAAAAAATCTGCATCACAAAATGAAACAAAATGGTTACATAATTTATACACTTTACAAAAAGCAGGCTTCAATATAGATGTCAAACTAAATTGTTTCCTAACGAATGATTAGTTAGTGATCTATTCTTTGGTCCATTAGATCTGCCCATATATCAAAATAGGCAAACTTGAATTTTATGGCAGCATTATTTTTGGTATAACACCTATTCAAGCATTGATTGGGTTTGGGTATTCTATATGGTTTTACACAATTAATATAGTTTATGCTCAATCTTAGCTATTGGGCATATTAGTTAGCAGCAATACAACATTTAGTTACCAAATATAATGATGTTGTTTAAACAGAGGTAGCCAATAGTTTTATAGTTATTATTCCACTTCATTAATTTTTTATCATTTTTTTTAAACAATTCATCCATTTACAGTATGTCCACCATCAATGCAAGTCAGGTTAATTGGGAATAGCGATGCCTTTTGTTTTTGCTTGAGGTGGTAGTGGTTTAATTTGTTATCCACTAGATGGCACCAGTAATGGTATACTATGTAGGCATCATAAACAATGTTATTGTGCCAATAGAGGTAGTTTACTAGTTTACAATCCTATTTAATCGTTTATATCAAAACATACATATTTTACACCTATTGTCAATTAAATTGTTGTCATCTATTTTTAGTATGTTTATTACCAATGTCGTAGCTATGTGAAGTGTGAAAAGCATTGCTCAATTTTGCTCAAGGCTGAAGTAATTCTTATTGCCCACTAGATGGCATCAGTCCTTTTAATACTCATTCGACTGATTCCGTTGAATCTGGGAAAATAATAACTCATCCACTAGATGGCACCAGTCCTCTAGTGCTTATTTGACCAATTGAATCTATTGAAGGATAGCTAACACCTAAATTATTTCTACACCACAGGAGCCGGGGTCCCTGTCTGCAAAAGGCAGTTCATTTAGGCTTGGCTGAAGCAATGTCAAACCTACCCATGCGGTGCTAGCTAGCCTGGAGGAGTAACAGTCTGTAGCAAGGGAAGTGCTGATGGAGTAAGTGTCTGCAGCAAGTGAAGTGCTGGAGGAAGAACGGTGTGCAGAAAGTGTTTGTACTGGAGAGGAGATTGAGGTGTATATACTGAAGTGCATAGTTGCCAACTGTCCCGAATTTCCCGGGAAATTCCCGGGTTTAGGACCCTTGTCCCGATTAAATTTTGTCCCTGGAAATTCGATTTGTCCCGTTTTTTATTCGCCGCCGGCCGCTAGAGGACCCAGCTGGTGGAGGCAATGTCTCCGCCGGCAGCCATTTTAAGCTGGTCTACAAATAGAGATGCTGCCCACCCCCGCTGCCAGTGTCTGTGAAGTGTATGGACAGGGGTGGAAGGTGGGCGGCACCGCAGTTCAATCTCTTTCCGCGTGGCAACGACGGCGTCTGGATGTCAGGGGCCAGTCAAAGTCTGGATGTCGGGGGCCAGTCTGGATGCCGGGGGCCAGTCAGAGTCTGGATGTCAGAGGGGGCCAGTCTGGATGTCGGGGCCAGTCTGGATGTCGGAGGGGGGGACAGTCAGGATGTCGGGGCCAGTCTGGATGTCAGATGGGGGCTAGTATGGATGTCAGAGGGGGGCCAGTCTGGATGTCGGGGGCCAGTCTGGATGTCAGAGGGGGGCTAGTATGGATGTCGGGGACCAGTCTGGATGTCAGGGGGGGCTAGTATGGATGTCGGGGGCCAGTCTGAAGGGCAGTCTGGATGTCAGAGGGGGCAGTCTGGATGTCAGAGGGGGTCAGTCTGGATGTCAGAGGGACACCAGATGTTAGGAGGACTGATGGGGACACCAGATGTAAGGAGGACTGATGGGGACACCAGATGTAAGGAGGGGCTCCGCTGATTGAGACACAGATGTGAGGAAGGCTGCTCTGATGGGGCACCTGATGTAAGGAGGGACTCTGCTGGGGGCACCTGATGGCATCTGGTGGCAGGCAACGTGGCTAGTGACACGCTCATGGCTCCCACTGATTCTGCATTATGGTGAGTTGAATGATTTCATTTTAAATTACAATGTAATAATAGAAATAATGCGCTTCAATCATCCTGACACCATAACAATCATGGCGCTGGGATGATTGAAGCGCTAACACCAGGTATTTGGAGTATCTTTATCTGCTGATTGTCAAACTCTGGAAAACACATATTGCTATTGTGGTGTAGGGTCTGGGGCTGCTGTCCCTTCATCCCTCCCCCCCTTTCCCTCTCCACCCCCCCCCCTTTCCCTCTCCATCCCTCCCCCTTTCCCTCTCCATCCCGCATTCATCTCACACTCTAACCACACCCCCTTGAGCCACGCCCATGTAAGCCACACCCACTATTTTACATAAACCGCACCCATATTTCGCCGCAGTGTGCTGCGCACGGCGCATTTTCACCATTCCCTATGCCACGCCTATAACAGCATGCCCTGCCCCCTAATTATAACACAACTCCGCTACACTACGCCTACAGCCTAAAAAGAGTCCCGGGTTTTTTTTTACAATGTTGACAACTTGGGAGTGTATATAGGAGTCCCAAGCAAGTTTGCACTGAAAAAACCTGGACATCCCATAATTCCCAAATCTCCATCCAAGTTTAATCCCCTCAAATAAAAAAAAAAACAAAGTCATATGAATGAATGAATGAATGAAATACTTATATAGCGCACAATGCGAACTGAATCGCCTCTAGGCGCTGTGGCGAGCTTTGATCATCTGCTAAAAGAGGAAGGTCTTGAGTTTTTTCCTAAAAGCCAGGTGATTTTCTTCCAGGCGGATGTTGATTGGTAGAGCATTCCATAGCCGAGGCACTTGGACAGCGAATCTCCGATCCCCCTTGGATTTATACCGGGCTTTGGGCACGAGGAGGAGGTTTTTGTTGGCTGATCGAAGACTGCGGTTTGGTGTGTAATGATTTATTTTCTCCATTAGGTATTGCGGAGCTTCTCTATGCACGCATTTGTGGGTGAGGCAAAGGGTCTTGAACGTGATCCGATTTTTTACGGTTAGCCAATGTAAGCTCCTCAGTGAAGGAGAAATGGATTCCCAGGGTTTTTTTCCTGTTATCAGCCTTGCCGCCGTGTTTTGGATCAGTTGTAATCGCGCAAGTTGATATTGTGGTAATCCTATGTAAAGCGAGTTTGCGTAGTCCAGTCGTGAATTAATGATTGTTCCAACTACCACTGCTTTGTCATTCTTTGGGATAAAAGGGATGAGTCTGCGAAGCATGCGCAGCAGATGGTGAGATCGACTGACTACAGATCCTATTTGCGCATCCATTGACATTTGTGCGTCTAAAATAACCCCGAGACTCTTCGCTTTGGTCTTTGGGGAGATAGTCTGCCCAAAGACGGTTGGTGGAGACCAGGAGGTTTTGGTTGCGGGCTTATGATTTTGGTGTAAGATAAGAAGCTCTGTCTTTGATTGGTTCAGCTGGAGGGAGTTGGTGGTCATCCAGTCCTCTATTGATTTGAGGCAGTTTTCAAGTTGTTGTTGGTGATCTTTTTTTCCATTGATCCGGAAATAAAGTTGCGTGTCGTCAGCGTAAGAGTGGAAGCAGAGATCTGAGCATCTGATGATTTGAAGGAGTGGGCGAATGTAAATGTTGAAGAGAACGGGTGACAACGGAGAGCCTTGAGGGACTCCGCAGGTGACTGCCCGAGTTTCGGAGAGGAATTTTCCTAGTTTCACTGTCTGTGACCGATTTCCTAGGAAGGACGCGAACCAATGGAGATCTATGTCTTGGACTCCGGCTACTTCTGTGAGGCGGACGAGTAGAGTATTGTGATCTACTGTATCAAACGCTGCACTTAGGTCTAGCAGTACGAGGAGACACGGCTCTCCGTCATCTGCCGCTTCGAGGGCGTCATCCCAAATCTTGAGGAGAGCTGTTTCTGTTCCATGACCCGGGCGGAAGCCTGATTGCAGCGGGTCCAGGAGTTTGTGAGTATCCAGGTGAAGTTGTAGCTGATGTACTACAGCTTTCTCCATGATCTTAGAAATGGTGTTGAGGCTTGTAATCGGCCTACGGTTGTTTGGATCCTGAGGGTCCAGGTTTGGTTTCTTGAGTAGAGGTTTGACGATGCCTTGTTTGAGGATGCTGGGAACAATCCCTTCATGGAATGATCGGTTTATGAGGTGGGTTATGGTTGGAGCCACGATGTCGGAGCATTCTTTCAGTAGTTTTGTGGGGATGATGTCAATAGGTGAGGTACTGTCAACGCAGTTTATTAATGATGTTTTTTGCGGTGTCTACGGTAATTGGGGATAGTGAAAATTTTGGCGGTTGCGGTATGTTGGTGCGGACATCCTCTTTATGTATTTGCTGGCTGAGGTTGGATGTTTTCTTCTGACAAATTGTTTCCCTGATGGTTTTGACTTTATCGATGAAAAAATCCGACAGTTTGTCACAGTAATCCTGGGATTCGCTTTCTGGGGGTTCTAGGCACACCGGATTCATTGATTGATTAACCAGTTTAAACAGTTCCCGTGGTTGGTTTGCGGCCGTTGAGATTGTATATGAGAAGTGGTCCTTTTTGGCTTTGAAGATTGCTTTCCGATAATTCTCTGTCAGACCTTTGTAGTTAAATAGGTTTTCCTCGGTGGGATTTCTTCTCCATGTTCTTTCCGCTCTTCTGCGTTCTTGCTTTAGTACGGAGAGGGAGCTATTAAACCATCCAGCATTTTTCTTCCTGATGAGAGCCCTGCGTTTTGGTGCTACTGAGTCTGCTGATTGCAGTAATGCCTTGTTCAGGGAGTTGAGTGTTTCCTCCGTAGAGTGGTTTAAGGTTATTGTAGATATTTTTTTGGACAGAGTGGTTTTGAAGGCTTCGGAGTACAGTTTTTTATGCGATCTGGTCCAGTGCGTTGTTACAGGTTTCCGTTTTGCGTTGGTGATGTTGGTAGTGATTTTGAATTTGATGGCGTGGTGATCCGTCCACGGCAGAGTTATGTTGTCGAGTATGTTGACGTCGATGTTCTGTTTGAAAATGAGGTCCAGGGTGTGTCCTAACCCATGCGTGGGAGTCTTTATCAGTTGCTGTAGACCCAGTTCTTCTAGTTGATTGATGCAGGCAGTCGCGATGGGG
Organism: Lithobates pipiens; assembly: GCF_037356315.1. Classification (NCBI taxonomy): domain Eukaryota; kingdom Metazoa; phylum Chordata; class Amphibia; order Anura; family Ranidae; genus Lithobates; species Lithobates pipiens. The sequence goes on from NW_027507903.1 coordinate 348,893,064, forward strand.
TCTTTAGGCTCGTTTGCCCAAAGGTTGAAATCTCCGAGTGCCAGGAAATTTTGGAATTTTAGGGTGTGCATTGCAAAGGATTCCGTGAGGGGTGAAAGAAGATTAGACTTTGGTCCCGGTGGTCTGTAGCACAGTAGTATATGAGTGGTGTCATGGGGTGTTGGTTGAAAATGTAGCGTCAGGGTTTCCATAAAAGACACTGGGGTCTGAGATGATGGTTTAGTGAGATCCAGGTGACCTTTAAAGATCACTGCTAGGCCTCCTCCTTTTTTCCCTATCCGGTGTTCGGTTAGGATCCTGTAGTTTTCCGGCACCAATTCGGTGGGGATGGTGTTGCAGTCAGAGGTTAACCAGCTTTCGGTGATGAAGAGGCAGTCTACATTGTACTCGATGATGAAGTCGTGTACTTCCAGTCTATGTTTGACTGCAGACCTGGCATTAATCAAGGCGCAATCTAATTGTAGTGGTCGAGTAGATGTCTTCCTGTGGTTGGGAGCTGGTTGTCGTCCGGTTTTTAATAGTTGTTCTCTTTGAAATATTTTTTGTATGGAAGATGGCAATGTGGTGTTGATGTTCCTTAGTCTGTGCAGAACTTCAGCTGAGTATTTGAAGTAGCACATGGTTTGTGGATGCTGTTGATGGTACTATGGGCCTAAGATGATGATCCTGATCAGGGTATTGATCCTGAGGTGGGGCTAGGTATCAGACTTGCCGCCGTGCTTGAGGCTATTAGCGCGCAAGTTGATCAGGGGATGCCTATATGGATGCGGAAGGAGTTGTTGTATTCGGTTGCTGGCTGTTCCAGCTGCCTTTACTTAAGGTGGAGGTCTCCGCTTAGAAAAGAAGTCTGGCTGTGATCTGGAATAGTCGTCCTAGGATAGCGTAAAAAATGGAAAGGAGGCCGGAGGTAGGGGTATGCTAACCTATGGTTGTTCCAGAGGAAGGCGAAAAACCCTTTATTATACTTTATTGCACAGCACCGGGGGTCTTCCGTCTTCGGGGGTCTTCTCGCCGGACTCCTCCGCTATCTTCTTGTAGCTCTTTTTCTAGCGGAGGAGTCCGGCTTTCTTCCTCGCCGCCGGCCTCTTCTTCAGAACCGAAGAGGGGGACAAGACCCCCGAAGTCGGAAGAAGAGGCCGGCGGCGAGGAAGAAAGCCGGACTCCTCCGCTAGCAAAAGAGCTACAAGAAGATAGCGGCGGAGTCCGGCGAGAAGACCCCCGGTGCTGTGCAATAAAGTATTTTATCTCGTGTGTTGTGTTTTTTTTTGTACTTTTATTTTACAGGTGAATGGGTAAGGGGTACATTGTACCCCATACTCATTCACATAGGGTGGGGGGCCGGTATCCGGGGGCCCCCTTATTAAAGGGGGCTCCCGGATTCAGATAAGCCCCCCGCCCGCAGACCCTGACAACCAACGGCCAGGGTTGTCGGGAAGAGGCCCTTGTCCTCATCAACATGGGGACAAGGTGCTTTGGGGTGGGGGGGGCGCGCGGCCCCGCCTTCCCCAAGGCACCCCCTATGTTGAGGGAACGCGGCCTGGTACGGCTCAGGAGGGGGGCGCTCGCTCGCCCCCCTTTCCTGGCCGGCCGGGTAGCGTACTCGGACAAGGGTCTGTTGTGGACTTGGGGGGGACCCCCACGCCGATTTTTTTTCGGCGTTGGGGTTCCCCTTTAAATCCATACCAGGCGGCGGGGCCAGCAACGTCTCCTTCGCGGGCCCCGCCTACCTGGAGACCCGCTCGAAATGAGCGGACTTTCCTCCGCGTGTGTGGACGAGTCCGTTCATTTTGAAAGTACGGCGGACTTAGTACGCCGTATTAGTCCGCTGAAAAAGTGCCGTGTGTGGGCAAGTAGCCTGTTCGGAAGTTCCGACGGACAGTCTGGCGGAAGTCCGCCAGACTAAGTACGTCGGACAGACGGCTACGTGTGTACGCGGCTGTAGACTGCTTTGTGTCTTTGAATGACTGAGAGATGTCAGGGTGGGCATGTGACAGGTGAACAACAAAATTCAGCAACCCCTATGGGGGCATGGCTACACCTGTTTTCCTCAATGGACAATAAATATTATTTAACCACTTCAATACCAGGCACTTAAACACCTTCCTGCCCAGAACAATTTTGAGCTTTCAGCGCTGTCGCACTTTAAATGACAATTGCGCGGTCATGCTACACTGTACCCAAATGACATTTTTATCATTTTTTTCCCACACATAGAGCTTTCTTTTGGTGGTATTTGATCACCTCTGCGGTTTTTATTTTTTGCTAAACAAATAAAAAAATACCGAAAATTTTGAAAAAAATATGTTTTTTTTTGTTTGTTTCAAAACTTTGCAAATAAGTAAGTTTTCTCCTTCACTGATGGGGTTACACTGATGGGCAATGATAAGGCGGCACTGATGGGCACCGATGAGGTGGCACCAATGAAGTGGCACTGATGAGGTAGCATTGATGGACACCGATATGTGGCACTGATAGGCGGCACTGATGGGTGGCACTGATGGGGGACACGGATGGGCACTGATAGGTGGCACAAATTGGCACTGATAGCTGGCACGGATTGGCATGGATGGGCATGGATAGGTGGCACAGGTGGGCATGGGTTAGTCGGCACAGGTGGGCATGGTTAGGCGGCACAGGTGGGCATGGTTAGGCGGCACAGGTGGGCATGGGTAGGCAGCACAGGTGGGCATGGATGGGCACTGATAGGTGGCATGGATGGGCCCTGATAGGCAGCACAGATGGGAACTGATAGGCGGCATTGTATTATAATATATTGTACTAATGGATGCCAATCAGTGCCAATCAATAATGCATGCCAATCAGTGATACCCATTGTGGGCACTGATTGGCATCCATTATGGGCACTGATTGGCATCCATTGTGGCACTGACTGGAATCCCTGGTGGTCTAGGGTGGCATACCTTGTCCTGGGCATCCCTGGTGGTCTGGTGGCGTCCCTGGTGGTCCAGTGTGGGCATCCTCGGGGGGGCTGTGCTGATAATCGATCAGCACAGACCCCCCGCGTCTGACAGACGCGAGTGAGGAAAAGCCAATCACCGGCTTTTCCTATTTACACTGTGATCAGCCGTGATTGGACACGGCTGATCATGTGGTAAAGAGTCTCTGTCGGAGACTCTTTACCGAGATCGTAGTTGCCGGGTGTCAGACTGACACCCCGCAACAACGATCGCCGCGATGCGCGCCCCCGGAGGCGCGCAGCCGCTCATAATCCTGATCACGTCATATGATGTCCGGTCAGGATTATGCAACCACTTTGCCACCGTCTATTTGTTATAGGGCGGGCGGCAAGTGGTTAATAATGTCATATTTATTATAGTCATTTGGGGACTCTGCAAATCTCTGATCTTTGTACTGACACAACTCATTTCATCAGTAGACTGCATAGATTCACTTTGTTTATCTGAATAACTTAGACACCCTCATAATATATTAAAATGCACTACAGAACAAAGTCCTCTGTTAAAGGTAATTATAGTTTCTGTATAACTTTCAAGTTAATGATAAGCGCTGACTTGCATCTTTGGGCCTTATTTGTTTGTAAGGCATTTCCTACTTACACAATATTAACCTGTTTTTTTGTCTTTCAGATAAAGCCCAAACAAACCATCGATAGGCTCCTTAACCACTTCCCACCTGGCCAATGCACATATATGGCCGGGTGGGAGCCGTCTACTTCTGATAGGACGTTGAGGAACGTCCATCAGAAGGAGCGGGATCGCGCGCGCACGTGCCCGCGCAGCAGCGCGATCCCGATGCGCCCGTGTCACCCAGACACGGCGCATCTCAGATCGGCAGGAGGGCTCTGTGATTGGCCCTCCTGATCACATGACGGCCGTGTCCAATCACGGCCGTCATGTGATGTAAACAAACAGCCGGTTGCTAGGCAATCGGCACCTCCTCTCCTCACACAGAAGTCATCGCTGAGGAGAGGAGAGCAGATCGCTGCAGCCGGCTGATGATCAGTGAGTATGAGCTGTTTTTTACAGCTTTTTCCTCACTGATCACCAGTCTAGTGTAAACACAAATCACCACACAGTGTAAACACACCACACAGTATAAACACAATGTCCCCACACATGTCCCCAAAACATACATGTTCCCAAATAATAAATACACATGTCCCTAATAATAAAAACATGTCCCCCACATATGTCCCACTAAAATCAAATGCCCCAATGATTATCTGCACACATATGTACGTGATCACGTGCACACATATGTACATGATCATTTGCGTACATATGTCCGTGATCACACAAACCAATTATTATACACTTAACAGAATTTTTTTTACCAAAAACATGTAGCAGAATACATTTTGGCTTAAATTTATGACAAAATTTGATTTTATTGGATTTCTTTTAAAATAGAAAAAAGAAAATATTGTTTTTTTTCCAAATTTCCGCTTTTTTGCGCTTATATCGCAAAAAATAAAAAATGGAGTTGTGAATAAATACCACCAAAATAAAGCTCTATTTGTGCGAACAAAATGATAAAAATTTCATTTGGGTACAGTGTAGCATGACCGCGCAATTGTCACTGAAAGCGCTAGAGCGATGAAAGCTGAAAATTGGGCTGGGAAGGAAGGGGGCGAAAGTGCCCTGTATTGAAGTGGTTAAAGAGTATCTAAAACTGTCTTTCTTTATCGTACACGGGACACAGAGCCACAGTAATTACTGTATGGGTTATATAGGCACCTTTAGGTGATGGACACTGGCACACCCTAGACAGGAAGTTTAGCTCCCTATATAACCCCTCCCCTTACTGGGAGTACCTGTTTTTTCGCCAGTGACTTAGGTGTTGGTCACGAGTAAAGATATGCTGTGGTGAGCTCCGTTGGAGGAATCTTTGCTGGGGCAAGCCATGCAACTAGATCCATTCAAAGTGTCTTTTCAGGCCGAATTGAATGGTACCCAGGCCTCGTGTCGAAAGAAACAAAGTTCTGCCTGTAACGCTTCTCTTTTTAGAGAGCTGGATCCCGGGATCCAGTGTTTGTTTTTTTCAGCCATATTTCCTGGAGGGGTGCTTTACCGGCCCAGGAGTGTGGATACCCCGATAAAAAGGGACCCCGGTTCCTAAAGGTTTTTTTAACGGAGCCCACCATGAGTGGTGAAGATTGGATCTGTCTGGTTTACCACAGTATCCTGCAGCCGGATTAGGTAAGGGAGATTCCTAAGAAATTTTTCTAATTCTTGTGGGTTTTCTCTTTTAAGTAAATGTTGCTATGCCTAAAGTCGCCACCAGTGGCTGTCAAGAGCATGTACCTGATTCCATGCTCGTCAGTCTCGCTCAGCATCACAAGCTGCACGCTTCCTCCAGCCCAGCCCCTGGTAGGATGTGAGAAGGGTTTTTTTCTCTTTAGAATGTCACCCACCTGAACAGCTTCTTTCCAGCAGGCAAAGAGGGCATGGGTCAGTTGGCGGTATGCCGCGCTGCTCTCCATCCAGCAGCCCTCCTCCTCTCCTCCACCCCAGCCCTCCCTCCACGTGTGATCCGGTTGGATCGGAGCCCCTGCTCGTGCAGGGAAACAGTCTTTTTGAAAAAAGATGAGGGGGAGCACAGTGAGAGGTCGGAGGAAGGGGGGGTGGGGCATTAGCACGGCGTCAGCGAGCTTCACCGTCAAAAATGCAGGGCTGTGTAACAGGTGCACTTTTTGCAGGTGAATTCACCTGAAGGAGGGACACAGAGCAGGTGGATGGCATGTGAGTGGTGACACAGGCATTCCCAGGGCACGTTTACTTAGCATCAGACTGAGCCTTGATAACAGTGGCAGTTGCTTGACTATTTGCTCAGAAGTGGGTGGATTTTCTGGTAGTACCTCTGCGTTTGTGCTTGGCACTATGGGCAGAAGGGGAGGTATAAATACCCCAAAAAAACATGGGCTCAAAGGGATCTCCCTCAGGCTCTGAGGACCTCCCCTCTGCAACGCCATCTCCCTCTGAAAGACCTAGGGAGGCTGGTCAGAGTAAGCCATCTGGGTTAGCTGTTGCAACTGGCAGTAGATTTTCCCATGTGTTTGTCGCCAAAAGTGTGCCAGAACCTCAGTTGGTGGAGGATACTTGAGAATCTGTGGAAGAGGAAATCCTTCTTACCAGTTACCTGGAAGGTGGTAACAACAGATGCCAACCTTTTGGGTTGGGAAGCAGTCCTGGAAGAAACGACTGTCCAAGGGAAATGGTCCAGAACTGAAAGGACCTTACCCATCAACATTCTAGAGATTCGGGCAGCATACCTGGCCCTAAAGGCCTGGAAATTCAGGTTGCGGGGTTGTCCTGTCAGGCTCCAATCTGACAATGCCACAGCAGTTGCTTATATCAATCACCAAGAGGGCACCAGAAGTCATGCAGCCCAGGAAGAGGTAAACCAGATCCTAACCTGGGCAGAAAAGCATGTGCCGTGCATATCGGCCATTCATTCTAGGGGTAGAGAACTGGCAGCCGGACTGCTTAATTTGCCAGAAGTTGTTCCCGGGGCTATGGTCCCTTCACCTATATGCCAAAGATGGGGGATCCTGGACGTAGATCTGTTTGCGTCCAGGTTCAACAACAAAATCGACAACTTTGTGTCAAGAACAAGGGATCCACTCGCATGCGGAACAAATGCGTTGGTGACCCCGTGGGATCAGTTCTCACTGATTTATGCATTCCCTCCCATTCTGCTGCTACCACGACTTCTTCGCAGGATCAGGCAAGAAAAGAAGTTGGTGCTTCTTGTGGCCCCAGCGTGGCCCAGAAGATCCTGGTATGCAGAAATAGTAGAGATGGCGGTAGATGCCCCATGGACCCTACCATCATGTCCAGACCTGCTATCGTAGGGACCAGTGTTCCATCCTACCTTACAAACGCAAAATTTGATAGTTTGGCTATTGAAACCCACATTCTGAAGAATCGCGGGCTTTCAGGCTCAGTGATATCTACCTTTGTTTAATGCAAGGAAGACAGCTTCCAGAGTTATTTATTACAGAGTCTGGAGGACGTATGTTTCCTGGTGTGAATCCAGGGGTTGGCATCCCGGAAAGTATGTCATAGGTAGAATCCTTGCCTTTCTACAAATGGGGTTAGATCTCAGCCTTATAAGTATTGTTTCAATGACCACTTGCTTCAGATTCTTTGGTCCGTAGCTTTATACAGAGGGTAACGCGGCTTAAGCCACCAGCTAAGTCCCCTCTGATCCCTTGGGACTTGAATTTAGTTTTGTCGGCATTTAGTTTTGTCGGCCGCTTGAGAGGGGATATGATTTCAATATACAAATACCATACTGGTGACCCCACAATAGGGATAAAACATTTTCGCAAAAGGGAGTTTAACAAGACTCATGGCCACTCATTAAAATTAGAAGAAAAGAGGCTTAACCTTAAACTACGTAGAGGGTTTTTTACTGTAATGCTGCGTATACATGATCAGAATTCTCGTTGGAAGAAGCTCTGATGGTTTTCCCGACGCAATTCTGCTCAAGCTGTCTTGCCTACATACGGTCACACCAAATTCCAATCGTTTAGAATGCTGTGACGTCCACCACGTACTACGGGACTAGCAAAGGTAATTTCAGCACCGCGTACGGCACCCTTTGGGCTCCTGCTGATATCGTGTTTATCGCGTGTTTAGTAGAAGTTTGGTTAGAGACGATTCGCACTTTTCAGACTTGTGCTTCAGATCGTTCCTGCTCTACAGTTTGTGCTTGTCGGTGTGTATCTGCCTATCAGTGCATGTAGTCAGTTCGCATTTGTTTGTCATTGTGGACTATATCTTGGTATATAGTCCGCTTTGATTTTCAGTGCTTATTGTCTGCTCTTTGCTGTTTTCCGTTTCGTTCTTTCAGGCCTTGCTGTTTATCAGTGCTTTCTGTTGTCCGTTCTGACCAGCCGACCGTTTTGAAGCCACATTACGTGTACGTACTCGTCGTAGAGTTCGTGCTGTGTGGGGGCTTGGTGTTGGGGTTCTTACTTTGACACAAGCCCGGTCCGTGAACAGGGTGAGGAGGAGTTCATGGACCAAGAATTGGTTGCTCCAGTGTGACCATTTCTCTCATATGCTTTTACTGCGTGAGATCCGTAAGAATAATCCTGATGATTTCAGGAATTATCTCTGGATGACAGACCCCGGTTTTCACCGTCTGCTGGCTTTGCTGTCCCCTTATATCAGCAGGCAGGATACCTGCCTGCGGCAAGCCATCACTCCGGAGCAGAGGCTAGTTGTCACGTTGGGGTACTTGGCGATTGGGAGAAGCCTTCAGGACCTCAAGTTCTTGACAGGCATCTCTCCCCAGGCTCTGGGAATCATTATTCCAGAGACCTGTTCTGCCATCATACAGGTCCTGCAGAAGGAATATATGAGGGTAAGTTTTCTCCTTTAACATCACATTCTATGTATTTAATGTTTGCTATTATATTGTTTTTCTTATTGTATTTCTTTCATCATTCTATAATTAACATAATTGTAATAAGCTGGGAATTTCCTCTTTGTCCTCATGTATGTTAGAATTTTGTATGCTCCTTTTTTGTCCTTCATGCATATTTGCCTTCACTAACCCCCCCCCCCCCAGCATGCTATCCGAGGCCCATATACTCCTATAGTCTAGTCAATTAACAATGTATTTTGTCAGCTCCATTGTAATGCTTTACCCTAAAGACCCCCTAAAATATTTACAAATGTTATTGTTGTCCTTAAATTCATGCAGAGTGCCAGAGGCTTTTTTGGGGGGCCCAAAATCATTTGGAACCCCCCTCCCCCAACTGCTAAGTCAGCTGATGGCAATCCTATATCTGCTGACTTTGCCAAACCCAATACACACTATACCTACCTCTTTTGTGGTCAGATTTATGGATGAATTTCTCCAAAGCATGTAGTGTAAAGGCCTGCCTGAATACTTTCCAATGCTACTGTTTCAATTTTTGTTCTCATATTATTATCTTGATAGGTAATTGCAGAATCTACAAATGTGCTTACATTTATTTATTTGTTTTGATGCCACTTCTTATTACCTGTCCAGTGGGCTGCCAATAGTGTAATTAAGGAGGGGCTGGCCAAAGTAACACACATTACTTTATTATTACTCCATTACGTAGTGGAGAGGGTGGTTACCTGTCCAATACATACCTCCCCCCCTAAAATATTTAGGAGGGGCCATCAGAGGGGGTGATGAATCTGATAAGTGGACCTTATATTTTAGCCTTTAAATACTCTTTACAAGAAATGTTATACTGATGTTGGCCAACAATGTATGTGTATAATCTGCTTGTAATGTTTCTGTGCAAAATTACTAATTAGATTTTTTTGTTTGACTCCACAGTTTCCTTCAACGCCACAGGAATGGCAGACTGTGGCCTCCCAGTTTGCCCAGCGGTGGGATTTTCCTAACTGCAGAGGGGCAATCGATGGGAAGCACATCCACATCGTCCCACCACCCCATTCGGGGTCATACTATTTTAACTATATGGGCTTTCATAGTATAGTGTTGATGGCGGTGGTGTCGGCGACATATGTGTTTATATATGTGGACGTGGGGAGGAATGGTCGGATGGAGGAGTATTTACCCGGACCGAGTTTTACCAATGTCTCGAGAGTGGTGGCTTGGGATTGCCACCCCCGGAGGAGAACATCGAAGGACTGCCATTTGTCTTCGTAGCAGATTAGGCTTTCGGTCTGGGAAACCATGTCATGAGGCCATTCCCCCAGAGGACCCTCATCCCTGAGAAGAGGGTTTTTAATTACAGGCTGACCAGAGCCAGAAGAGTTGTGGATTCTGGCCAGCCGGTTCCGCCTGTTTCAAACGGCCATTAATATGGCGGAATACAAACTTAACACCATAATTTTATCTTGTTGCATCCTGCATAACCAAAGTGCCCGTGAAGTGCGCCAAAATGAGGTTCAATATTTTTCGGGGAGGGGGGCCATCGCTTTGCAAGCACATGTTAAATAAATTTTACATTTAAGCTGGAAAAATCTGCATTTTTGAATTCCTGATTGTGTTTCTTTTTTCTGTCTCCTAGTGCACTCGTAGTACCAAGTGGTTTTGTCACGATCACTCGGACGTTTCGGCCATACACAGGAGACTTACCCGTAGAAACCTGTCGTGGAGAGCCCGTCGTTTCCCTTTGACGCGCGCTAAAGCTAATGAACGCACTCGCGTCAACACGAACGAGCGCGCACACGCTCGTGGGTCACGAACGGGAGCACGTCTACTCGCGGGGGCGCGCTGACCCGTCGTACGTCCGTTTGGCGCCCTAAGGTCTTCTTAAGTCACTGGCTCCCTTCCATCCGTGCTGTCCAGTCTACAGCGTGTCCGTGACCTTGCTTTCTGTACCAGTACCTGTTACCTTGATCCTTGATACCCGGCTTGTTCTTTGACCTTGATCCGTTGCTGCCTGCCTACGACCTCTGCTTGTCTGACCACGTCTCTGCCTCATCCTCTTGTACCTTGCTGATCGATTCCTGCTGACCCGGCCTGTACCCGACTCCGCTGTTCCTGTTTACCTGTTGGGGTTCCAGTATTTCCTGACGCCCACCTACCAGCCAGTCTCCGCACTTGTGCCTGCCTGCTACAGTCAAGTACCATCAGCCCTACCAACTTGCTGTCGGTGCCCAGGTGCTTATCCGGACCAGTCCTACCTGCCAGGCACTTGTGCCCCCTGAACTTTTGAATACCTGTCTCCATCTCCAGGGGTTCATTAGCCAGGGGATACGAGGGGCCGCTCCCTGCATTCCAGGCTCAACTACTAGGTACGTGACAGTACTGGACAGCCATGTCCGAGCCTGCGCAGGGAGCCTCCCCCATGGACGAGCTCTGCCACCACCTGGCCGGTCTTACCCAGGCAGTTAAGAGCCTACAGGAAGGCTACGGTAGACTGGAGGAACAAGTCCAGGCGCTATCCGCCTCTGCACCAGTCGCTCCTGGGGCCCATGCCCCGCCGTCAGTCGTGATGTTGCCACCCGAACCCAGGGTCCCAACTCCGGAACGATTCGCGGGAGACCGGAACAAGTTCAGGGCTTTCCGCAACTCCTGCGAACTCTATTTCGCCCTACAACCCAGGACCTTCTCCCTTGAGGCGACGAAAGTGGGATTCGTCATATCTCTGCTAACCAATGAACCCCAGTCCTGGGCACACCGTCTGTTGGAACGGAAGGACCCAACGTTAGACTCCATGGACACCTTCTTCCAGGCAATGTCCAGGCTCTATGAGGACCCCCAACTCGCCGCAACCGCAGAAGCAGCCCTACATGCCCTGCAACAAGGTCGCAGACCTGTGGAAGACTACGTCTCAGAGTTCCGACGATGGAGTGCAGACACAGACTGGAACAACGCGGCCCTGCGGTATCAGTTCCGCATGGGCCTCTCCGAGGCTCTGAAGGATGAGTTGGCACGTGTGGGTGTCCCTGAGACACTGGAAGCCCTGATCGACACCTCTGTCCAGATTGACAGGCGTTTGAGGGAGCGCCGCCAAGAACGATCCTCCACAACTTCTCGTCCGATCTGGATGTTACCACGGGTGCCTAGTCACCCAACTCCTCCTGCTCCAGTCGCATCCACATTGGACACCCCGGAGCCCATGCAGCTGGGGCTACTCCGCCCATCTCTGACTCCAGAAGAACGTCAGCGTCGCCGGGTCAACAACCTCTGTCTGTACTGCGGAGAACCAGGGCACTTTGTTCGCTCTTGCTCCGCTAAGATGCGTAAGTGCCTCCTTGTTCCACCTGTTCCCTCACCTGTGTTGTCTGATAACATCTCTCATCTAGCTGTTCCTGTTCTCTTACAGCTTCCAGGAAGGACTGTCTCAACCCACGCAGTTATTGACTCCGGGGCATGCAGTGGCTTTGTAGATTCGTCCTTCGCCCGAAAGAACAGGATTCCCCTTAGACCGAGAGAGAAGGGGCTCTCGGTATACCTGGCTGACGGATCTACCTTGGGTTCAGGACCAGTAACCCAGGAGACCAGTCCTCTACCCGCTGTCATCGCCGGGACTCACCAAGAACTCCTTTGCCTAGACGTCATCCAGTCACCTCTGTTCCCCATCATTCTGGGCATGCCTTGGTTGAAGGCACACAACCCACGCATTGATTGGGCCACCGGAATAATTGAATTTCCCTCGGACTACTGCCACCAGCATTGTTGCCCGACCCCCAACGGGGACTCCTCGGTCCTTCTCTGTCTGGATTCGGATGATGAAACCCGACAAGCTGTACCTAAGGAATACCATGCTTTTCTGGACGTCTTCAGTAAGAAGGGGGCAGAGACTCTCCCTCCTCATAGGCCATATGATTGCCCTATTGAACTGCTCCCGGGGGCAGAAATCCCCTTCGGAAGGATCTTCCCCCTATCCGAATCCGAACTAAGTACCCTGAAGTCCTATTTGGACGATAACCTTGAAAAAGGATTTATCCGACCCTCTACCTCCCCAGCCGGCGCTGGGATTTTCTTCGTGGAAAAGAAGGACCACTCCCTGCGCCCATGTGTGGATTATCGGGCTTTAAACAAGATCACCATCAAAAATCGCTACCCCCTGCCATTAGTACCTGAACTTTTCCAGAGACTGGGTTCCGCTAAGTTGTTCACAAAGCTGGATCTTCGGGGTGCCTACAACCTCGTCCGTATCAGAAAGGGCGATGAATGGAAAACAGCCTTTCGTACCCGCTTCGGACACTACGAATACTTAGTGATGCCATTCGGGTTGTGTAATGCCCCAGCCACGTTCCAGCATTTTGTTAATGACATTTTTAGAGATTATCTTGATTTGTTTGTGATTATTTACTTGGATGACATCCTAATTTTTTCCTCCACTCTAGCCACCCACAGAGAGCACGTTAAGAAGGTTCTGTCCCGCCTCCGCCTTCACGGCTTGTACGCCAAGCCCGAGAAATGTGTTTTCGAAAAGGAGAGTATCCAGTTCCTCGGCCTGGTTATCTCAGTTAGAGGGGTAGAGATGGATCCCCAGAAGATCTCTGCAATCCAGGACTGGCCTGCCCCCTCCGATAGGAAGGGAGTTCAGCGATTTGTGGGCTTCGCTAACTTTTATCGTAAGTTCATAAAGGGATTCTCCTCTATTATCGCCCCCATTACCGGGCTGACCAAGCAGGGCCAAAGGTTCCGTTGGACCCCTGAAGCACAAGAGGCCTTCAAAACCCTGAAGGATTTGTTCGTCTCAGCCTCAATCCTGAAACACCCCGATCCCGCTCTACCGTATACCCTTGAAGTTGACGCTTCGGAAGTAGCAGTCGGAGCTATACTTTCCCAGAGGCAGGGACCCAAGTCCTTACTCCACCCGGTCGCTTTCTTCTCTCGCAAGTTATCAGAGGCCGAAAGAAATTACGACGTCGGTGATCGCGAGCTATTAGCAATCAAGTCTGCACTCGAGGAGTGGCGCTACCTGCTGGAGGGGGCTATCCATCCAATCCTGGTCTATACGGACCACAAAAACCTGGAATATTTAAAGTCAGCTAAGAGATTGAAGCCTCGTCAGGCCAGGTGGGCACTCTTTTTCTCAAGATTTGTATTCCACATTACTTATCGTCCCGGATCCAAGAATACGAAGCCAGACGCTTTATCCCGCATGTTTAGTCAGCCGGAAAACTCGCCACCTATCGACACCATCCTCTCTGCTGGAAACTTTCTTCTGCTCCAAGGAGATGTGGTGTCTCAAGTCAAGCAAGCCTCCATAGGCGCTTCACCTCCACCCGGTGCCTCGTTGTCCTCCAATGATGACCTTATGTGGCATGGGAACAGGATCTTCGTCCCCCAGGCAGTTCGGACCCTGGTTCTGGCCTCCTGTCATGACCACCCTCTGGCTGGCCACTTTGGGGTATTCAAGACCCTGGAATTACTCAGGCGTACCTTCTGGTGGCCACGGATGAAGGACGACTGCAAGAAGTACGTACAGGCTTGCGCCATCTGTATTCGGAGTAAGGGCGACAAGTCAAGAGCCTGGGGCCTACTAAGACCGCTACCTGTTCCTGATAGACCATGGAGGATGATCTCCATGGATTTTATCGTCGAACTTCCCCCTTCGGAGAACTATACAACGATCTTTGTCGTAGTCGATAGACTCACTAAGATGGCTCACTTCTTGCCCATGAAGGGCACCCCCTCAGCCGCAGAGACAGCTAACGCCTTTGTGAAAGAAATAGTGAGACTTCACGGCATCCCCGCCAACATCACGTCTGATAGGGGGGTGCAGTTCACCTCAAGATTTTGGAGGGCGCTCTGTAGAACTCTGAAGATCGACCTTTGCATGTCCTCAGCCTACCACCCGCAGACCAACGGTCAGACCGAGAGGACGAATCAGACTTTGGAGCAGTACCTTCGCTGTTTTTCGTCCTTCTCGCAAGACGACTGGGTCTCCCTGTTACCAATGGCCGAGTTCGCCTACAATAACACAATCCATTCAGCCACCAAGCAATCCCCCTTTTATGCGAACTTCGGGTTCCATCCATTGTTTTTGTCTGGCAGCCTTCCCGAGTGTTCGGTACCAGCGGTTCAGAAGAGACTTAACTTCTTTGAAGAAAATAACAAGCTCTTACGAGAAACCCTGGCCAGGTCACAAGAGCATAACAAGGAAGTCTTCGACAGAAGGAGAAGAGGGGAGCTGGATCTTAAGGTCGGGGATCGGGTCTGGTTGTCCACCTTAAATCTTAGACTGTCCTGTCCCTCCAAGAAGTTGGGCCCGAAATTCCTGGGTCCCTTCCCGATCAAGAGGAAATTAAATGACGTGGCATTTGAACTAGAACTTCCTGAATCCTTCCGAATTCATCCAGTATTCCACGTATCGCTTCTCAAACCTGCAGTCGCGGACCCCTTCACTGACAGGACCTCCTCTCCCCCGGAACCTGTGTTGGTCAATGGGGAGATTGAGTTTGAAATCGAGGCCATTCTGGACTGTAGGAAGAGAAAGAACCAGGTCCAATTCTTAGTCAAGTGGAAAGGGTACGGACCCGAAGAAAACTCCTGGGAGCCAGAGGCTAACATTCATGCCAAGAGACTCATCCGTGCTTTCAAGAACTCCCACCCGAACAAGTTGGCTCAGTTGGGCATCCGGGGGCTGCCCCTTGGGGGGGGGGCAATGTCACGATCACTCGGACGTTTCGGCCATACACAGGAGACTTACCCGTAGAAACCTGTCTTGGAGAGCCCGTCGTTTCCCTTTGACGCGCGCTAAAGCTAACGAACGCACTCGCGTCAACACGAACGAGCGCGCACACGCTCGTGGGTCACGAACGGGAGCACGTCTACTCGCGGGGGCGCGCTGACCCGTCGTACATCCGTTTGGCGCCCTAAGGTCTTCTTAAGTCACTGGCTCCCTTCCATCCGTGCTGTCCAGTCTACAGCGTGTCCGTGACCTTGCTTTCTGTACCAGTACCTGTTACCTTGATCCTTGATACCCGGCTTGTTCTTTGACCTTGATCCGTTGCTGCCTGCCTACGACCTCTGCTTGTCTGACCACGTCTCTGCCTCATCCTCTTGTACCTTGCTGATCGATTCCTGCTGACCCGGCCTGTACCCGACTCCGCTGTTCCTGTTTACCTGTTGGGGTTCCAGTATTTCCTGACGCCCACCTACCAGCCAGTCTCCGCACTTGTGCCTGCCTGCTACAGTCAAGTACCATCAGCCCTACCAACTTGCTGTCGGTGCCCAGCTGCTTATCCGGACCAGTCCTACCTGCCAGGCACTTGTGCCCCCTGAACTTTTGAATACCTGTCTCCATCTCCAGGGGTTCATTAGCCAGGGGATACGAGGGGCCGCTCCCTGCATTCCAGGCTCAACTACTAGGTACGTGACAGGTTTGTACATTATTATCTAAACCCATTGACACTGTAAACACCAATTTAAACACAAAAAATGGTATTGATCATTGAAAGAAGATGCCACACATTGTTGAGTAAAAATTTTTTTACTCCGTACACATTTACATGTGCGTTGTAAAACATTTTTTTGTAAAAAAAATATAACATTTTGAGGTATCTACATATTTTTTTGTTTTAAGGTTACATAAACAGCCATGTTTCAAAACAGAATATACACAACTCTAGAACT
Source organism: Lithobates pipiens (assembly GCF_037356315.1). Lineage (NCBI taxonomy): Eukaryota > Metazoa > Chordata > Amphibia > Anura > Ranidae > Lithobates > Lithobates pipiens. The sequence continues at coordinate 348,909,105 of NW_027507903.1, forward strand.
TACAAAGTTCAACATTAAAAAACTTAAAAGGCAAGATCACACATTATATTGTGCAAAATGTGTGGATCTTGCCTTCAACAGATGGGGTGAAGTCACCCCTGTAAAAGCCTAATTTTGAAGATGCACACAAATTGGGAGTCAAACTGGGGATTTGCATCCCATGCCTGATGTCAACATGTGCTATCTCCCATCATGGGGGACAAATGGATGTGTCTTGGGGGTGCAACACCTTCCTCTCACCTACTTGAGTTTTGAGGAAGGGGTTGCAGGCACAAAACGCGTACATTGATATCCCCTGATGGCAGATAGCACATGTTGACATACTGTGTGCATCTTCAAAATTAGGTTTTTTAAAAATGTAACACAAAATAGTGCCAATTGTTTTGAAAAATTGAATTCTTCCAAGGACATCAATCATGTTCTTAAGTTTCAATATCCTATCCTTAACCTTCAATATCCATAGTCTTCTGTTTGATAATGTGTAAATCCTGACTGCACCACACGATGTCCTGGATTAGCCTTTGGGCACTGTCACTGGTTAAATGATCTGATTGTTCTTCCACAACCTGTATATCACCTAAAAATAAAAAAAAACACACATGTATTATAAATATGCAAGCATACATCTCTTATTACCTGAAGCTGGGGTGTCAGACACTCATCTGTTGTGGTCTCAGTCTCAAGCACCTCTCCTTCCTCTACATCCTCTGGTTGTGACCTCTGTTCCCCTTGTTCAGGAGGTAAGAGGTCCCTGGTGACCTCATATTTCCCAATTCTTTTCTCCCCTATGAGAATGAAACAAAAGGTTTACTTAGCACACAGGTATTTGAGGCAACAAATATGAATGATAAACATTGCTTGGAAGTGGGGTACAATTGTCTGTTTGGGCAGAATTACAAGCTGAAGACATGATTTATGCCCTACTAAAGCTGGAATACTTACCTTTTTTGGGCCCCCAAGTATCCAATGGAGTACCTGTGTTTGACACCCTAAAAAGTTTGTTCTGGTGTCCCACACTAGTCCCACACTAGTGCACCTGTGTCAAGATGTGTAGACAGCTGCTGACTGTCATCTCCATACATTACACTGAATCTAGTTTGCTGTTCCTCCAAGGTTCAAACACATCTAGACAACAATGTCCTAAACCTCTTTTATTAAATTCAAAAATAACATGAACAAATGTATTTATTTAATCAAGTATCTGGGAAAACAGCGCATTTATTTAGGAAACTAACGATGTTTACTACGACTGCTTACTGTGCGTATGAACATGAAAGTAGCCATTTTTAAATGTACAACATCATAAAGAAAAACACATAGCGAAGCATGCAATATTAACAATAATAAGAACACACAACAAATACTTTTTCGAAGAACTTTCTTGATCTTTCTATACTGATCCTGCTCCCTTAATTTGAGGTCAGACCAGCGTTTCCTCAGTTGATCCTTGGATCATCATACCTCAAAATTCCTGTACAGAATCTTCACAGCTTTAGTCATGATCTTGGCCTTTCTCAGATTTGGGTTTGGGTATGGACCATAATTCCTGTCACAGTCGTTCCTCCTCAACATCTCAGCAAAGGACATATTTGTGGCCTTAAATCTCCTCCGGGATCAGGACATTCCTGGTTCCAGGCTTTCCTTCTCCTCGCTACTGGAATTATGCACCTGGTGTGTCTCCGCCATGTTTCTCTCCCACTGCGACGAAAGAGACGGGGCGGGGAATATTCTAGAAAGAACGTCAGGGGTGGGCGACGCGGGTGGAGTTTCACGCATGCGCAGTGTATATAAAGCTTAAACATGTGTGTGTGTCGTAACTACGTTCTGTGTGCAGAGGATGGAGGAACGGAAGTGACGAACGTTAGAACGAAGGTAAAATTTTAAGTTTAGTGGTGACATGAGCGGACTATACTGAATCTAGATTGATGCCTATATTGGCTTTTAAGATTATCCTGAGATGAGTGTTTTTGTTTTTTGTTTGGTCTTGCAGAGAATATGTATCCATTTAAAGACCAAGAATTCCTGGGCGAATTCCTGGATAAATACAGAGATATGAGAAATCTATGGGAGGTGAAAAACCCCTTATATCACAACAAAGTAGCTAGGAAGGCAACGCTGGAGAAGCTGCTTGAATTTGTGAAGACCCGGGCCCCCAATGCAGACATGAGGTCTCTGGAAACAAAAATTGGTAGCTTGAGAAGCACCTATAGGAAGGAGTATCAGAAGGTCCAGCAATCCCTGAGGTCAGAAGCAGCAGCAGACCAGGTGTATGTTCCTACTCTGTGGTACTATAACAGGATGTGCTTTCTTGATGACCAGATTGAGGGCAGGGAATCGCTTTCAACTCTTCCGGCACCCCTTCCCTTCAGCCTTCCATCCAGCCTTCCCTCAACCCCAGCTGAGGCTTCTGTGGACCAACCTGGGCCTTCCATCCAGAAGGAGATTGAGGAGCCCAGTTGGAGCCAGGTATAGGATTTTTATACATATTTTTTTATGTGAAAATGATTGTTAATTAGATGTCATTGATGATAAGAAATGAATGATTAAACAAAAAGTGTTTCACATATCAATAGACAGTAGTGGCCAGAAATGATTGGGGTTTTAGTAACATTAAATTTGCAACAGTCATGAGCTGAAAATTGTGTGTGTTTTATGAACAAAAAATGAAAACTCTGTCCCTTTTTCATACACAGGAAGACCTCAGCCAGGACGAGGCTCTGGCAAGTGGCACACAGGAGGAGGCGGAGGAAGGTGTCAGCCAGGAGGTGGCAGGGCCCAGTAACACCCAGTCTCAGGTGCCTCCCCTTGTCCTTCCATACAAAAGGCCCAGGAAGGGGACTAAAACAGGAGGCAGCACTGGCCCTCATCAAGGAGGCTAATGACACCCTGAAATCCCCCCTCGATGCTGTAGAGGCCTATGGCACTAGACTCCAATTTACAGCAAATGGAGGAGGGCCAACGGTGCAAATGTAAAAAAATCATTTTTACAACTATCCACAAGGGGTTGAGTGGTGAACTAACTGACGATGACCACCTGTGTGCGCTCCCCCATCCTCCTCCTCCTCCTGCCACAGGTCCACCTCCAGAGCCACAGCCTCCAGGGAAGGCTGCAGGGAAGACTGCAGAGAAAGCTGTATGGAAGACAAGAAAGTGATTGCCTGCCTTCAGCCTGGTCTGAAGAATATACACAGCCTGTTGTAGTACCACAGCCTGGGTACATATGTCATCTGCTGCTGCTCCTGTTCTCTGGGATTCCTGGACCAGACTGACCTCCTTTCTATATGGAATTCTCAAGCTACCAAGTTTTTGAGCCACAAAGTTCATGTGTGCCTTCTCCAGCGTTGCCTTCATCTTTATTTTGTTTTATGATGTTAAATAAATTGTGATTTTTTTTCCAGAAAATACTTGCCTATGTGTTTTTCTTCAAATGGCAAATATAACATGTTTTGGGTGAGTAGGCAGGTACATTTCAAAACTACAATGTCAAAATTAACAAGGGACACCAACAACAAACAGGTTTACAAATACAACATAATAATGGTGCTGTGGAAATGTGACATAAAAAAAATAAAAAGGAAAGGACGAGAAAATAATACAATCATCCAAAAATGTATATTAATGAAAAAAAAAGGACTTTACAAAAAAAAAACATATTTATTATGTAGATCTGGCTTAAATTAAAATAAAGATTTAAAAAATTTGCAGTGTGACGAATCTGCTATCTCGATTACAAACGCTAGTTTTACCAGACCAAGCGATTCCGTCTCGTACTGGATTCTGAGCATGTGTGATTTTTTGGTGTGTCAGAATTGCATACACACGATCGGAATTACCGATAGAAAGTTTTTCCGTCTGGAAAATTGAGAACATGTTATCAATTTTTGGCTGGAGGAAATTCGGACAGCTAAGTTCCGATGGAGCATTTTCCGATGAAAAGCTCTCATCTGTCTTTTTTTGGCTGGAATTCCGATCATTTGTACGCGGCATAAGAGCGGCAAGGATGTGAAATTCCCTTCCACAGGCGGTGGTCTAAGCCTTTTGAGGCAACTGCTCAGATTCAGAAAACGGATGTTTTGTTTGTGTTGACTGAAGGTCTTAAAAAAGGACAGACAGCGTCGAAATCTACTATTACTAAGTGGATTCTGCAAGTAATTATTCAAGCTTATGGTTTAAAGAGGAAAGTTCCACCTTTTCAAATCAAAGCGCACTCCACCAGGGCTGTTAGTGTTTTGTGGGTAGTGCATCACCATGGCTCCATGGCTCAAATCTGCAAGGCCGCAACTTGGTCTTCAATCCATACATTCACCAGATTCTATCAGGTGGATGTAAGAAGGCATGAAGATATCCCTTTTGGGCACAGTGTGCTGCATACAGCAGTATAGGTCCTCAGGTCTAATTGCACCCTACTTTTGTTTATGTCTCCCTCTCCTCAGATAGCATTGCTCTGGGACATCCCATACAGTAATTACTGTGTCTCTTTCCCATAATGTACGATAGAACAGCTTACTTGTAAAATCCTTTTCTTGGAGTACATCACAGGACACAGAGGTTCCTGCCCTCTTCTAATACACATATATTGCTTTTCTACAAAACTGAGGTACTCCCAGTAAGGGGAGGGGTTATATAGGGAGCTAAACTTCCTGTCTAGGGTGTGCCAGTGTCCATCACCTAAAGGTGTCTATATAACCCATACAGTAATTATTGTGGCTCTGTGTCCCGTGATGTACTCCAAGAAAAGGATTTTACAGGTAAGCTGTTATAAAATCCTATTTTTTCTTTTTTTTCCAGTAATGAAATTTAAGTAAATGGTTGAATGGTTAAAAAAATTTTTTTTGTTGTTGCTATCTATGTCCCATTGTGAAGATTTTCTTGCCAATGGCTGAAAGAGAAAATCGGGAACTGATCAACTGCTCGTTTTCCAGCATGCTCGTCTGACAGAAGCTGGTTGAGCTTCTTATGGACTGGCTGCCATACACATGGGCTGAATGTCAGATGATTTTTTATCGAACCAGCTCACCTGACATTTGGCTTGGACAGAGGCTTTAACATTTTTGCAAGATTTTGCTTCCGTATTTTTGCTATTGTAATAAATGCACAGATTTGATCACTATTTACTCGAGGGAGCTTGCAATGGTATAGTACCATGCCCCGTCTCTCATATAACATCTGTTTAAATAAGTTGGCTCGATTTAGAGAGAAAAAATTCTCATTGAGTTGTTCAGCTCACAAACTTGTTTCTTTATGCATGAGAAACAGTGTGGAGCTGTTTAACCACTTCCCGACCAGCGCACGACGATGTACGTCGACAGAATGGCACGGGCAGGCATATTGGCGTACATGTACGTCCAATATTCGTTGCCGCCGTGCCATCGGGAGCGCGCCGGTCGGGACCCCCGTGAGTCCGGTCGCGGGACCCGCGGACTCGATCGCCGCGGGCATCCCCGCGATCGTCTCACGGAGCGGCCGAATGGAGGAAATGCTGTATAAACAAAATTTTTCCATTCTGCCTAGCAACTAGTGACGCTGATCTCTGCTCCATGTGATTGGAGCAGAGATCAGTGTACACTAAATGAAAGCCCAACCCCCCCACAGTTAGTAACACACCCCTAGGAACACTTAACCCCTACACTGCCACCCACTGGTTAACCCTTTCACTGCCAGTGTCATTTACACAGGAATCACTGCATTTATATAGCAGTGATTACTGTATAAATGACAATGGTCCCAAAAATGTGTCAAAAATGTCCGATGGGTCCCCCACAATGTCGCAGTCACAATAAAAATCGCAGATCGCCGCCATTACTAGTAAAAAAAAAAATAATAAAAAATTATTAATAAAAATGCTATAAAACTATCCCTATTTTGTAAACGCTATAACTTTTGCGCAAACCAATCAATAATCGCTTATTGCGATTTTTTTACCAAAAATATGTAGAAGAATACGTATCGGCCCAAACTGAGGGAAAAAAAATTTTTTTATATATTTTTGGGGGATATTTATTATTACAAAAAGTAAAAAATAATGCGTTTTTTTCAAAATTATCGCTCTATTTTTGTTTATAGCGCAAAAAATAAAAACCGCAGGGGTGATCAAATACCACCAAAAGAAAGCTCTATTTGTGGGAAAAAAAGGACGTTAATTTTGTTTGGGAGCCACGTCGCACGACCGCGCAATTGTCAGTTAAAGCGACGCAGTGCCGAATCGCAAAAAGTGGTCTGGTCTTTGACCAGCAAATTGGTCCGGTCTGAAAGTGGTTAAATCATTGTTCTTGACAAGGTCTCTTTTTTTTTTTTACTGTATGTCCTGTAACAAAAGCAAAGGCAGCTTCTGGTTGATATTCAGTGGTGTGCTAAGGGGTCCTAGGACTGAGCACAGATTTTCTGGAGAATGACAGGTATAACACTTCACATACTACAGTATGTGTTTTGAATGTGAAGGCTACGGAGTTCATTCTGAGATTATGATCAAGAACCGTAAATTCCATTCAACTGGGATCACTCATACAGAATACACATGAGTAGATACAATTGCTCAGATTTGGACTTTAGTCAGATGGACTGACAGAATGACATAATAAAGTGAGTGTTATTTACACATTCACTGTAACACCCCTCTTATCCTCATTTAGTAGATCTTGTTTTTCAAACCCACATCAAACAATTGTAATCAGATAATACATATTTTTTCAGTGAGAGGAATCAAATGGCATAAGTAATCTAATAATTGTGCTATATCGATCAATTTAATATTTAAATAAATATAATATTTAAAGCATGCAAGTTAAGTTTATTTTTTAGTTTAGTTTAAATCCACCAACTTTATCAAAATAAAACACACTCTTTTCAAAACATACAAGAATCATTTAGGATACCTAAACTATGGTTCTTCCAATATTTACAACAAATACATGCCCTTTTGGCACAGTCAAAAAACAGTATATGAAAATCTATTAACACTCAACACACTGTACTACACAGATTAATACCATGCAATAATACGGTTTGTAAAACACTGAAACTCCAATGTAGAAGGGGATGGGAGATGGACACTGGCTTTGTCAAACTCTGACCAGGTGAACATTACCATGACCTGATGGTAGACTATATTACCAAAAGTATTGGGATGCCTGCCTTTACACTCACATGAACTTTAATGGCATCCAAGTCTTATGCTGCGTACACACGACCGGACTTTCAGCAGAGTTTCCGACGGACTTTCTAAATGAACGGACTTGGCCACACACAATCACACCAAAGTCCGACGGATTAAAACGTGATGATGTACAACTGGACTAGAATAAGGAAATTCATAGCCAGTAGCCAATAGCTGCCCTAGCGTTCGCTTTTTGTCCGTCGGACTAGCATACATACGAGCGAATTTCTCAATAGGAACTGGGTCTGGCAGAGTTCCGGCAAAAAAATTTGAAACGTGTTCTATTTCTAAAGTCCGTCAGACTTTTGGACAGCAAAGGTCCGATGGAGCCCACACACGATCGAAATGTTCCGTCGGACCTTTGCTGTTGAAAAGTCCGGTCGTGTGTACGAGGCATTAGTCTGTAGGGTTCAATATTGAGTTGGCCCACCCTTTGCAGCTGTAACAGTTTCAACTCTTCTGGGAAGGTTGTCCACAAGGTTTAGGAATATACAGTGGGGATGCAAAGTAGTCAGACCCCCTTAAATTTTTCACTCTTTGTTATATTGCAGCCATTTGCTAAAATCATTTAAGTTCATTTTTGTAATCCATAATGTACACACAGCACCCCATATTGACAGAAAAACACAGAATTATTGAAATTTTTGCAGATTTATTAAAAAAGAAAACTGAAATATCACATGGTCCTAAGTATTCAGACCCTTTGCTGTCACACCTCTAAATTTAACTCAGGTGTTGTCCATTTCTTCTGATCATCCTTGAGATGGTTCCACACACACCTTCATTTGAGTCCAGCTGTGTTTGATTATACTGATTGGACTTGATTAGGAAAGCCACACACCTGTCTATATAAGACCTTAAAGCTCACAGTGCATGTCAGAACAAATGAGAATCATGAGGTCAAAGGAACTGCCTGAAGAGCTCAGAGACAGAATTGTGGCAAGGCACAGATCTGGCCAAGGTTACAAAAAGATTTCTGCTACAGTTAAGGTTCCTAAGAGCACAGTGGCCTTCATAATCCTTAAATGGAAGACATTTGGGATGACCAGAACCCTTCCTAGAGCTGGCCGTTCAGCCAAACTGAGCTATCGGGGGAGAAGAGCCTTGGTGAGAGAGGTAAAGAAGAACCCAAAGATCACTGTGTCTGAGCTCCAGAGATGCAGTCGGGAGATGGGAGAAACTTGGATAAAGTCAACCATCACTGCAGCCCTCCACCAGTCGGGGCCTTATGGCAGAGTGGCCTGACTGAAGCCTCTCCTAAGAGACATGAAAGCCTGCATGGAGTTTGCTAAAAAAAAAACACCTGAAGGACTCCAAGATGGTGAGAAATAAGATTTTTTGGTCTGATGAGACCAAGATAGAACTTTGTGGCCTTAATTCTAATTGGTATGTGTGGCGTAAACCAGGCACTGCTCATCACCTGTCCAGTACAGCCCCAACAGTGAAGCATGGTGGTGGCAGCATCATGCTGTGGGGGTGTTTTTCAGCTGCAGGGACAGGACAACTGGTTGCAATCGAGGGAAAGATGAATGCGGCCAAGTACAGGGATATCCTGGACGAAAACCTTCACCAGAGTGCTCAGGACCTCAGACTGAGCCAAAGGTTTATCCTTCCCAAAAAAGACTTATGGCTGTATTAGATCAAAAGGGTGCTTCTACTAAATTCTGAGCAAAGGGTCTGAATACTTAGGACTGTGTGATATTTCAGTTTTTCTTTTTTAATAGATCTGCAAAAATGTCAACAATTCTTTTGTTTTCTGTCAATATGGGGTGCTGTGTGTACATTAATGAGGAAAAAAATGAACTTAAATGATTTTAGAAAATGGCTGCAATATAACAAAGAGTGAAACATTTAAGTGGGTCTGAATACTTTCTTTCCCCACTGTGTCTATGGTAATGTTTGACCATTCTTCCAGAAGTGCATTTGTGAGGTCAGGAACTGATGTGAACGAGAAGACCTGGCTCTCAGTCTCTGCTCTAATTCATCCCAAAGGTGTTCTGTCGGGTTGATGGCAGGACTCTGTGTAGGCCAGTCAAGTTCCTCCACCCCAAGCAACCTCATCCATGTCTTTATGGACTATACTTTGTGTACTGGTGCGCAGTCATGTTGCAACAGGAAGGGGGTCATCCCCAAACTGTTCCCACAAAGTCGGGAGCATGAAATTGTCCAAAATGTCTTATGCTGAAGCCTTAAGAGTTCTCTTCACTGGAACTAAGGCCAAGCCCAACCCCTGAAAAAAAAACCACATCAAAACCCCCCCTCCACTAAATGATTTGGACCAGTACACAAAGCAAGGTCCATAAAAACATGGATGAGCGAGTTTGGGCTGGAGGAACTGTGCGTTTCCAAATGCATGACAAACTGCACAGAAAATGCCATGCATTTCAGAAACCCGCTGCAAATGTGCATTGTCCCTGTGTTGTCATTACAAGTCAAAGACACCCCAAGTGTGGCAAATGCACCAAATACTGCAGTAACACACCATGCTCCGCTCCAAAAAAAAGTTCTGGAGCTCCTCTGGGTAGACGGTCGTTGTGACGGAACCGATCCCACACTCCGATTGAGTGCTTCCATCTATATACCGCTTCCTAAGTTCTGGAAGTCCAATGGATCTGGCTATAGGAACCCCCAAGAACTAGACAACACCAGTCTTAGGAGGACATCAGGAATGATCTTTATTTGAGATCTTACACAAAATATATACAGCAGGGTGACTAAAACCTAACCTAATTAAGCTAATTATCTAAATCAATACTCAGATTAGTTGACTGAGGGATAAGACTTTTCGGCTCCTGCCGAATTCAATTACAGGTTAATTAGCATAAACAACAAAACAACAATAGGTGGAATACTCTTTAGAATCTGTGTCAAGCTAGACTAGACTCATTTACATTATACAAGACAGTCAGGATGGCTGGAGGTGATGATATTAGCATCTAAGAGTTTGTGTCCCAATAGTGTGATTTACTCTATTGCTAACATGGCATTTACATATCCAGAGTCTGTATGTCTTGGGGGGGGGGCACGGACCTGAATCCAAGTAACACCACCTCAGGGGTCCCCAGGCATACAGGTCACAAAGAGTACCGTTCCCCCAAATGCGAGGGCCCATAATCACAAGGCAAGAGGCTCGCATTCAGTCCCCTCCAAGAGCCTCGGTCCCAGCTAGGTCTGTCACAGTTGTGCATTCAAGTGATTGGGCAGCCCTATGCATGATTAGTGAAAATGCTCCAAAACACCCAAAAAAATGCAGGGATGAGAGTTTTCGCTAGGTCGAGATGTGAATGGGGCCTGACAACTGAATGTCTCCATCCACTCCTTCTTTTGTACCTTTATAAAGATGGCCATACATTATGCAATCTGATTTGTACAATCTATGTACAATTCCCTTTAGATTTACCAGAACTATGGAATAGGAAGACACACCTGAACAATCCATCCAATTTGTATGAAATCAGGCTGGCCATTGTACTATATAGCTGATGAGAGATCTAAAGGAGATTGTACAATCAGATTGTATAGGAAGTGGGTGGAAGGTAGTATTGTAACGAGAGAGGAGTGATCCAGAGTGGTGAACACACCCTATTACGCCCTCTTCTGTGAAACAACAAGGAAGTGAAAGCTTCTGGGAAATTACCTAAAGGAAGAGAATCCTGATAGACGATTTACAAGTAATATAATCCTGAAAATCATTTTAAAAATTCAAATAAACTGACAAGGTTTTAACCACTTGACAACTGGGCACTTAAACCCCCCTCCTGCCCAGACAAATTTTCAGCTTTCGGTGCTCTCACATTTTGAATGACAATTACTCAGTCACGCAACACTGTACCCAAATGAATTTTTTGGCCTTTTTTCCCCACAAATAGAGCTTTCTTTTAGTGGTATTTGATCACCTCTGGGTTTTTATTTTTTGCGCTATAAATGAAAAAAGACCGAAAATTTTGAAAAAAAAAAACAAATTTTTCTTTGTTTCTGTGATAAAATTTTGCAAATTATACATTTTTCTTCATAAGTTTTGGCCACAATTTATACTGCTACATATCTTTGGTAAAAATAACCCAAATTGGTGGATATTATTTGCTCTCTGTGAAAGTTAGAGCGTCTACAAGCTGTGGTGTGAATCATACAAAAATGATCACACCTGATGTAGTGGTGGAATATCTCATTTCTTGCAACCCGAACAAGCCAGGAAAGTACAAATACCCCCAAATGAACCCTCTTTTGAAAGTAGACATTCCAAGGTATTTAGTAAGAGGCATGGTGAGCTTTTTGATGTTGTCATTTTTTCCCACAATTCTTTGCAAAATGAAGATTTTTTATTTTATTTATTTTTTTCCCACAAAATTGTCATTGTAATAGGTTATTTCTCTCACTTGGCATGTATATACCACAAATAATGCCCCAAAATAAATTCTGCTACTCCTTCTGAGTATTACGATACCACATGTGTGGGACTTTTCCACAGCCTAGCCACTTAGAGAGGCCCAACATGCAGGGAGTGCCGTCACATGTTCTAGGAGCATAAATTACACATCTAACTTGTTGACTACCTATTACACTTTTGAAGGCCCTGGAGCACCAGGACAATGACACGTGACACCGACGTGGCACTGATGACAGATGGCACTGATACGTGACACTGAGGACAGATGGCATTGATACCTGGCACTGATGACACGTGACACTGATGACAGATGGCACTAATATGTGGCACTGATGACACGTGGCACTAATACGTGGCACTAATACGTGGCACTGATGACACATGGCACTAATACATGGCACTGATGACATGTGACACTGATGACAGATGACATTGATACCTGGCACTGGTGACACTGATAACAGATGGAACGTGACACTGACAGGTGGCACTGATGACAGATGGCACTGATGACAGATGGCACTAATATGTGGCACTGATAACACGTGACACTGATATGGCACTGATGACAGATGGCACTATGTGGCATTGATGACACGTGGCACTGATGACAGATGGCATTATGTTGCACTGATGTGGCACTGATGACAGATGGCATTTATACGTGGCACTGGGGACAGATGGCACTGACCACAGGTGGCACTGGGGACAGATGGCACTGGGGGCAGATGGCACTGACAGATGGCAGTGGGGACAGGTGACAGTGGGGACAGATGGGCACTTTATTTTCATTTTTATTATTTATTTTTTTCACACTAACCGCTGCATCTCTCAGCGGTTCATCTCTCCCTCCTGACACGCTGTCTGTGTGAGGAGGGGATCCGGCGATGAGAGATGATCTCATATGTTTACATATGAGATCATCTCTCATTGGACACGCCGATCGTGCTGTAAACGGCCGCTGTGATTGGCCATTTACAGTGATCTGTGACTGGCTGTGTCCAAGGGACACGGCCTGCACAGAACTTCCCCGATGCGTGCCCGCGGCGGCGAACAGAGGGGAAGTAAACAGGACGACGTCCAGGGATGCCGCCCTCCCGGCAGTTAGTGTCTGCGCTGTAGCCGTCTTTTGGCTATAGCGCAGGCGCAAAGTGGTTAAACCTCCTATGGATAAGGTACGAGGATATGGCACTGGAAAATGCTTCTATTTATTATGAAAAGTGAAATTCTGCCCGAAAAGATGAACTTATCCTTCAATGTATATCAAAAGGTCACACCTCCCAACTTTTTGAGATGGGAATGAGGGACACTTATCAGCAAATGTATGCAGATATAGGACACACACCCTGCCACGCCCCCTTAAAAGGTGAATTGTACAAAAAAAAAACAAGATTAGTTAAACCCACAGGTCCTTTTTTTTACCACTACCATTCTTTTATATTGGCTTTTGGAATTTACAAATGCAGCAATTTAGAAATCGGATGAAAGGTTTAGCGCTGGAAAACACTTTGATAGATAAAAAGTGCATTTTAAACACATCTGTACAGATCAGACCAAAATGAGGGACAAATGAGGAGGAATGAGGGACATTGCTCCAAATCAGGGACAGTCCCTCAAAATCAGGGACAGTTGTAAGCTATGCAAGGGTAATGATGTTGGAGTGTGTGTGAAACTTTTTTTTACTGTTCTCTTGTTTCAGTGATGTTTGGAAGGGGTATGTGGAAGATGGGGGTGGGGTTTGTTTGTATGTTTTGTACTGGAAAACCTTTCAATAATAGACATTTTAAAAAAAAAAATTTTTTTGCACAAGCAAACCCAACAGTATGTTTCTTTCTTCGTATTTTATTTATTCAAGAGTATTTCAACAAACAAATGTGCCACAGAAAAAAAACATATCATTGCAAGACAAAACACACCCAAAATAAAAAAGAACAGAAAAGTAGAACTTAACCTAGCATTAATTTATCAAATTAATATGGGAGCTGGGAGACTCTAATAAATGTACCACCTCCTTTATATATGACAAAACAATGTATACTCAGAGAGCAAAGGAATGGGGTATATGGTGCCAAAAAATCTAATTTACAAAGAATATATAGAAATTTTATTACATAGATAATCTAATAAAATGTATACAATTCTACACATATCAACCCAATAGTCAAAGTACAAAAGTGTGATTGCCTCTATATGTTTCACTACAAACGTGGCTTCTTCTGGAGCTTTTGTAGGATCTTGTTATTTAATATATTACCACTAAAACAGAAAAAATAAAATCAGTTTGGCATTTTTAATAATCAACAATACATCCATATAGGGACTCAGTGAGGTTACCTATTAATACATTTACATAATAATAAGCATCACATTTAGATTATCTGATGGATACACGCTCACCCTTTCAAAGTGATCTTGGTTTCAATTGATCCCCTAGTTCAGTGATGGCGAACCTTGGCACCCCAGATGTTTTGGAACTAAATTTCCCATGATGCTCAGGCACTCTGCAGTGTTGAGCATCATGGGAAATGTAGTTTCAAAACATTTGGAGTGCCAAGGTTCACCGTCAACTCAATATTGCTGAGGTTGTTACCATGGCCATCTTCAATATTGATTAGACTTTGGGCAAACAAGTCGTTGTAAAAAAAAAAAGTGCCAGAAAGATGCTTGTTGCATGCTCCCAAGCATCAAAAGTAAATACAAAAAAATATCCTAAAATCTGGCCCTATCTCAATAATATATATTTTAAGACTTTTAGGACTTTCACACAAACTTCTTGTAAAACAGAACCCTACTTTAAGCTGTGCTGCCTGCCTGGTGCAATAATCACATCCAGCACTAGTCTATATCAGGAGTCTGCTACGGGACAACAAGGTTCAGCATGCCCTGCAGCTGACGAGTCATGTACCATGTGTGAAATTAACAGCACAAAAAGCGTGCACTTCCTCCCTCCAGTACCTGTAGCAGGGGCTCACTTACCGCAGCAGTCACTTGTTACCCTTGTGTCTCCTGCAGCCACGGATAATTCCCCAGTTGCTGTGCTGAGGCTGCATGAGAGCCCCAGCTGAGTGTCAGATGGATGGGTGGCCCTGGTGACCTCTGCTCTAGGGTGATGGCAGAGGGCAGCTGGTGAGAAGTTGTAACAAAGTTTGGGGAAAGTTTTGCAGGGTGATGGGGGGAGCATGCAGAGTAGGGTTGCCACCTTTTCTTCAAGTCAAACCCAAACACATTAGCGGCACACAGCAATTTTTTTTTTTTATAGTATAAACGTATAAGCTATACATATATTTAGCAATTAAATAACATGTCTAATCATATGAAGTTAATCATGTGTTCCTCTTTTACTTCAGAGTCCACAGAGTTCCTGTCATGAAAATCTCACGAAGAGATTGTCCTCCAGGTCTTCTGATGTACGATCATCGCGGGTACGCACGATCGTACGAACGCCCTTACGTTTGTACACAGGTGCGCGGGCACGCGCACGGTCGCGTGCGTGCGTCCGTATTGGCGCCAAACGGCCTATTTAAACCAGCTTCTTGCCAACAGTCTTTGCTGTCTGCTCTACAGCGTTATATCTGTGAGACCTGATCCGTATTGTTTGTTCCTGTTTGACCCGGCCTGCCTGTGACCTATCTGCTATCCGCCTGCACCCGACCTCGGCTTGTTGTGACTATTCTCCTGCCTGTTCCCTTGTACTTCGTTCCTGTCTGGTATCCGATCCGGCTTGCTCTGACCATCCGTCTGCTAAAAGGGTAACCTGCTTATACTGAACTGTTCATCTGCTATAAGTGCCTGCTCATATTGAACTACCTATCTGCTGCAAGTCACCTGCTTATACTGAACTGTGTCATCTGCTACAAGTGATCTGTTAGTATTGAACTGTTCATCTGCTATAAGTGCCTGCTCATATTGAACTACCTATCTGCTGCAAGTCACCTGCTTATACTGAACTGTGTCATCTGCTACAAGTAATCTGTTAGTATTGAACTGTTCATCTGCTATAAGTGCCTGCTCATATTGAACTACCTATCTGCTGCAAGTCACCTGCTTATACTGAACTGTGTCATCTGCTACAAGTAACCTACTAGTATTGCACTGTCCATCTGCTCCTAGTGCCTGCTTATATTGACTGTTTATCTGCTGCAAGCACTTGTGTATATTACACTGTTCACCTGCTACAAGTGGCCTGCTTTCCTGCACTGCTTATTGCCAAGTTACCTGCTCCTTTGAACTGTGTATCTGCTATAAACTACCTGCTGATCCCTTCACTGTGATTACCTGCTCCACTGAACCTCGCCTACCCATCCTACCCATCTGTTGATCCTGCCAGGCACCTGTACCCCTCCTTACTCCTGTGTTCCCTGTTACATTGCTAGGAAACCGGTAGTGGGAGTCGTAAAGGAGGCCTCTCTCCGCAATCCGGGCTCGCTACTAGAAGGTACGTGACAGTAGCAGACAGCCAATGTCTGAGCCCGAGCGGGGAGCCTCCGCCATGGAAGAACTTTGTCAACACCTGGCAGGACTGTCTGAGGCAGTTCAACAAGGCTACACTCGGCTGGAGGAATGGGTAATTGCTCTTTCCAACCCCTCCGGATCCTTGGGAGCCCCTCAATCATCAGTTTCTTCTGCTGAAGCAGGTCCAACACCTACAGTTGTGATGTTACCACCAGAACCTAAAGTTCCCACACCCGAGCGATTTTCTGGGAATCGCAGTGGCTTCAGGGCCTTCCGCAACTCCTGCGAATTATATTTTGCCCTCCAACCACGGACCTTCTCTTTAGAGGCTACCAAGGTGGGTTTTGTGGTGTCTCTACTCTCTGGAGACCCCCAGACCTGGGCCCACCGCCTGTTAGAAAACAAGGACGCAGCGTTGACTAATCTTTCTACCTTTTTTGATGCTATGGCTCAATTGTATGAAGATCCTCAACTTTCAGCAACTGCAGAAACCGCTTTGCGGACCCTCCAGCAGGGACGAAGGGCGGTGGAAGATTATGTGGCCGAGTTCAGGCGATGGGGTGCGGATACGAACTGGAATGATGCTGCCCTTCGCCATCAGTTCCGCATGGGACTCTCTGATTCTTTAAAGGATGAGCTTGCTAGAGTCGGTGTTCCACAGACATTAAACGCACTAATTGACTTGGCGATACAGATCGATCGTCGTCTGAGAGAGAGGAGAGCTGAGAGGGCCACTGGTTTCTCTCGTCCAACCTGGATGCTTCCAAAGGCCCCAAGCCATTTACATCCAGCACCTGCCACCCGATCCACGTCTGACACACCTGAGCCAATGCAACTTGGAGTCTTGCGGGCATCTCTTACCCCCGAAGAACGTCAACGCCGGCGGAATAATAACTTATGTCTCTATTGCGGGGAATCTGGACATTACGTCAGGAACTGTCCAATAAAACTTCGTAAGTGTCCATCCATGCCTCCTGATCTCCCAGACTCTTTAATAAAGTTTCCATCTCACCTTATCATTTCTGTCTCCTTTCAGTTCCCAGGAAAGACTTTACAGACACCCGCCATTATTGATTCCGGGGCATGCAGCTGTTTTATGGATTCATCCTTTGCTGCCCAACATCAGATTCCTCTCCTACCTAAGACCCGTGGACTCTCTCTTCATTTGGCCGATGGCTCCGCTATTAAATCTGGTCCTGTAACTCGAGAAACTGCACCTCTACCTACTGTTATCTCTGGTTCTCATCGAGAACTTCTCCGGATGGACATTATCACCTCCCCTCTTTTTCCTGTAATCCTTGGGATGCCCTGGCTACAGGCTCACAATCCAACCATAAATTGGACTACAGGAGAAATTACCTTTTCTTCACCGTATTGCCAGAAGTTCTGTGGTTCATCCGGTTCTCTGAGACCAGCAACTTTATTATCTATTGACTCAGAGATCGATTTACGTCAAGCCATTCCCGAAGTCTACCATGAATTTTTGGACGTGTTCAGTAAACAAAAGGCAGAGGTGCTCCCGCCCCACCGGGCTTATGACTGCCCCATTGAGTTACTTCCTGGAGCCAAGATTCCGTTTGGAAGGGTTTTTCCCTTAACAGAGGTAGAGCAGGAGAAACTCAAAGAATACCTCGAAGAAAATTTAAAGAAGGGGTTCATTCGCCCGTCTACGTCCCCAGCAGGTGCAGGTATTTTCTTTGTTGAGAAAAAGGACCACACTCTCCGACCCTGCGTAGACTACCGTGAATTAAACAACATCACTATAAAGAACCGGTACCCTCTCCCTCTTTTTCCAGAGTTATTCCAAAGACTGGGAATTGCTACGGTGTTCACTAAACTCGATCTCCGTGGGGCTTACAACTTGATCCGTATCAAGGCCGGAGATGAGTGGAAGACTGCGTTCCGTACCCGATTCGGACACTTCGAGTATTTGGTGATGCCCTTCGGTTTGTGTAATGCCCCCGCCACTTTCCAATACTTTATCAATGATGTGCTCCGGGACTTTCTGGACTTATTTGCTGTCGTTTATTTAGATGATATTTTGATTTTTTCTTCCTCCCTTGAAGCCCATCGCAAGCACGTCAAAAGCGTGTTGGGTCGGCTCCGCCAACACGGACTATATGCAAAAGCAGACAAGTGTTTGTTCGAACAGGAAAGTATACCATTCCTGGGGTTGATCATCTCTAGTAAGGGTATAAAAATGGACCCCCAGAAGATTGCTGCGATTTTGGACTGGCCGACTCCTGTAGACAGGAAAGGAATCCAACGTTTTATTGGATTCGCCAACTTCTACCGCAAATTTATTAAAGGTTTCTCAGCTATTGTTGCACCCATCACACAACTAACTAGACAAGGAACCCGTTTTCATTGGACCTCTGAAGCTCAAAAAGCATTCGAGACTCTCAAGGGACTTTTCACCTCCGCTCCTATTTTAAGACATCCAGATTCCTCCCTGCCATTTGTTTTAGAAGTGGATGCATCCGAAATCGCCGTAGGAGCTATACTATCCCAAAGACAAGGAACTAAAGCCCTGCTTCATCCTGTGGCTTTCTTTTCACGTAAGTTATCTGCAGCCGAGAAAAATTACGATGTCGGAGACCGGGAGCTGTTGGCCATTAAATCCGCATTAGAAGAGTGGCGTTATTTGTTGGAAGGAGCTTCTCATCCAATTCTAATATTTACAGATCACAAAAACCTGGAGTACTTAAGATCTGCAAAAAGACTAAAACCAAGACAAGCCAGGTTGGCACTCTTCTTCTCCCGGTTCTCTTTCCATGTGACGTATCGCCCAGGGTCTAAGAATATAAAACCAGATGCCTTGTCACGGATGTTCCACAAGTCCCAGGAGAATTCTCCTCCGGATACCATTCTCGCTCCTGGGAATTTCCTTCTGCTTCAGGAAGATCTTCTCTCTCGGCTTAGACAAGCCTCCATGGGACAAAGACCCTTCTCAGAACCAGAACTACAAACCAGAGGTGGGTTACTGTGGTATAAAGACAAGATCTACATCCCCGAAACTCTGCGGGTATCTGTTCTAGAGCTGTGTCATGACCACGCACTCGCCGGACATTTTGGTATCACTAGAACCATTGATTTGGTACAGCGTACTTTTTGGTGGCCTCAGTTACGGGAGGATTGCAGGAAATACGTGAACACCTGCACTATGTGCATTAGGAGTAAGAACTGTAAAACCAAGGCCTGGGGCCTCCTTAAACCGTTGTCTGTTCCGGACAGGCCATGGAAAATGCTGTCTCTAGACTTCATTGTTGAATTGCCAGACGATCATACCACTATCTTGGTGGTGGTCGATCGTCTGTCAAAGATGGCACATTTTATTCCCATGAAGGGTACCCCTTCAGCCTCTGAAACTGCACAAGTGTTTATCAAAGAAATAATTAGGCTCCATGGGGTACCAGCCAATATAGTTTCGGATCGAGGAGTACAGTTCAGCTCTCGATTATGGAAGTCCCTCTGCAAGGCCTTGAATATTGAGCTATCTTTCTCATCCGCTTATCATCCTCAGTCCAATGGGCAGACTGAGAGGACAAACCAAACTCTCGAACAATAATTACGCTGTTTTTCCTCTTTTGCACAAGATGATTGGATCTCCCTACTTCCAGTAGCTGAATTTGCGTATAATAATTCTCTCCATTCCGCTATCAAACAGACACCCTTTTTTGCCAATTATGGCTTCCACCCTTCATTTTTACCCAACTCCCTTCCTGAATGTTCAGTACCTGCGGTCCAGGAAAAGATGAACTTTTTTTCAACCAACAACAAACTTCTACAAGAAACAATGACTAAAACTCAAGAGCACAACAAGGCAACCTTTGACAGGAAGAGACGAGGAGAGTTAGTACTGGTACCTGGTGATTTGGTGTGGCTATCCACGGTAAACTTGAAAATGGCGTGTCCTTCAAGGAAACTAGGTCCCAAGTTTTTAGGACCTTTCTCAGTCAAAAGGAAGATTAACGAAGTTGCTTTTGAACTAGAACTTCCAGACTCACTAAAGGTTCATCCGGTATTCCATGTATCCTTATTGAAACCTTTCCCTCCCAATCCATTTCCTAACCGAAAAACCACTCCTCCTGATCCGATCTTGGTTGATGGTGAAGAAGAATTTGAAATTGAAGCCATCCTAAAATCCAGAAGAAGAGGAAACCAGAACCAGTTCTTAATCAAATGGAAAGGATATGGTCCTGAAGAGAACTCCTGGGAGCCTGAGGACAACATTCATGCGAAAAACTTGATTCGATCCTTTAAAAGGGCCCATCCGGAAAAGTTTGCCCGAAAGGGCATCCGGAGGCTGCCCCTTGGGAGGGGGCAATGTTATGAAAATCTCACGAAGAGATTGTCCTCCAGGTCTTCTGATGTACGATCGTCGCGGGTACGCACGATCGTACGAACGCCCTTACGTTTGTACACAGGTGCGCGGGCACGCACACGGTCGCGTGCGTGTGTCCGTATTGGCGCCAAACGGCCTATTTAAACCAGCTTCTTGCCAACAGTCTGTGCTGTCTGCTCTACAGCGTTATATCTGTGAGACCTGATCCGTATTGTTTGTTCCTGTTTGACCCGGCCTGCCTGTGACCTATCTGCTATCCGCCTGCACCCGACCTCGGCTTGTTGTGACTATTCTCCTGCCTGTTCCCTTGTACTTCGTTCCTGTCTGGTATCCGATCCGGCTTGCTCTGACCATCCGTCTGCTAAAAGGGTAACCTGCTTATACTGAACTGTTCATCTGCTATAAGTGCCTGCTCATATTGAACTACCTATCTGCTGCAAGTCACCTGCTTATACTGAACTGTGTCATCTGCTACAAGTGATCTGTTAGTATTGAACTGTTCATCTGCTATAAGTGCCTGCTCATATTGAACTACCTATCTGCTGCAAGTCACCTGCTTATACTGAACTGTGTCATCTGCTACAAGTAATCTGTTAGTATTGAACTGTTCATCTGCTATAAGTGCCTGCTCATATTGAACTACCTATCTGCTGCAAGTCACCTGCTTATACTGAACTGTGTCATCTGCTACAAGTAACCTACTAGTATTGCACTGTCCATCTGCTCCTAGTGCCTGCTTATATTGACTGTTTATCTGCTGCAAGCACTTGTGTATATTACACTGTTCACCTGCTACAAGTGGCCTGCTTTCCTGCACTGCTTATTGCCAAGTTACCTGCTCCTTTGAACTGTGTATCTGCTATAAACTACCTGCTGATCCCTTCACTGTGATTACCTGCTCCACTGAACCTCGCCTACCCATCCTACCCATCTGTTGATCCTGCCAGGCACCTGTACCCCTCCTTACTCCTGTGTTCCCTGTTACATTGCCAGGAAACCGGTAGTGGGAGTCGTAAAGGAGGCCTCTCTCCGCAATCCGGGCTCGCTACTAGAAGGTACGTGACAGTTCCCCTTTTACATCGGAACTCAAATAGTTCCCTTTCACTGTAAGGAGAGACTCTGCAGAACTCTGGGGACTTTAACATAAGGGATGCTCTGGGAACCCTAATTTAAGGGGGAACACTGTGAAATCTGATGTAAGAGGGAACACTGTGGCTTCTGGTATAAAGGGGAACTCTGAAGCAAGGGGTGCTCTGAGAACCCTGATTTACCTTAGTGTACTCACTCAGAGGTAGGAGGGAGAAGGTTGGTGAGCTCACTCACCCCTTGGCAGTCAGCACCTCTCATCCAGATGTATCTGAGGTTGCTGGACTTCAAATTTCCGGCCCCAACTTTCCTTTTCTGAGGCACAGTGCTGAGGATTAGAGTGTGGGCAGACACAGAGGGGTAGGGGCGGGCTGGAGAGGAGCAGATCGAGCCCTCTCTCCTCTACTGTGTGTGTGTGTGTGTGTGAGAGTGTGTGTGTGTGTGAGAGTGTGGGGGGGGGGGGCTAATTGTTAGTTCTGGCTTTGGGCGGTGTGAAAGAGAGTGTAACAGACATTCTCAGCTTAGACAACTGCAGCCAGCAGCAGCAACCCTGCTGGGAAGCAATAGTCTAGTCTGAATAATGTGTCCGGGTTTCAGATAGTTTGAAACCCGGACACATGATTCCAAACCCGAACTGTCTGGGTGAATCCTGGACAGGTGGCAACCCTAATGCAGAGTAGGGCAGGGGAGGAGCAAAGTATTATGTGATGCCAATCGCATGGCATTACATAGTAAAACTAAATAAGCAAAAAAGGGGAGCTGTTTTGAGCCCCACAACAATGACTGGGCTCTGGGCAGCTGCCCCTTTTGGCCCACTTTAAGGGCGAACCTGGTTGTAACATCTGTAATATTCTTATCAAAATCAGAATTGTGCGAGGTATAAATTAAGATCCGCTTAATAGTAGCCAACCTCCCAACATGAAATACTATAGAAGTTTTCCCCCTTAAAAAAGGCGGGACTTTTTAGGCATAGACTGTGACACCAATTGATTTGGTAAAAATATATAAAAAAATAATTTTATTTCAACAAAAACAAAGAATAATATATTAACATACATTTCCGAACAGGAGAAAGGGACACATTACTTCCTCCATGTGCATATATTTATAGAACCAGAAAACATTTGCTTCCTACATCTTATTCAAAAGGAACAGACTTCTATGACATTGTATATAGGCGTATTCAAAGCATTCTACAAACAAGGTCAAATTGCGTTAATATTGTGCATCCAATGTAACCTACGCGTTACGGAGTTATCTTACTCCTTCTTCAGGGATGATCCATTTTAGCACACTTAAATTTACAAAATAGTAGAATCTATAAAAAAACATAAGAAATAATTATATATACGTACAATTTAACCACTTCAGGACCGCCGTATTGCCAATGTACGTCAACACAATGGCACAGGCAGGCACAATCACGTAAATGTACGTGATTGCCTTCTAGCGGGTGGGGGGTCCGATCGGACCCCCTCCCGCTAGATACGGCGGTCCCTTTCGGTGCCGGAGCGATCGGCGATGAGGGGATGGCCGTTGGTTTCCGCCCATCCCCTCTCGATCGCTCCTGGCCAGTGACGAACTTCCTCCCCTGTGAAAATGTAAACACAGGAGGAGGAAGTGATGTCACACTCCTCGTGGCGGTCTTTTTGAACCGGACAGCGAGGAGTGAAGACATTCAAGTAAGTGCACCAACAGTCCACTGACACATAGGTACACACAGGCACACATTTCACCCCAGTCACCCCCCGATCACCCCCCCGATCGGCCCCCCGCCCCCCCCCAGTCACAGTGTCACTAATGCAGTGTTCATTTATTTATTGATCACTACATTTAGTGTCAGTTGTGACTGTAAAAAGTGTCAGGGCAGCTAGTGTTAGGCCCCTTTAGGTCCAGGGTAGCCCCCTACCCCCCCCTAATAAAGGTTTAACCCCTTGATTGCCCTCCCAGTTAACCCTTTCACCCTCTTTTACCAGTGTCACTAAGCGATCGTTTTTCTGATCGCTGCAATAGTGTCACTGGTCCCGCTAGGAAGCTAGTTTTTTTTTTAGGTTCAACGCCAGGTTTTTATACCGTTAGGTACCCCGATATATAACCTAATAAAGGTTTTAACCCTTTGATTGCCCCTAGAGTTAACCCTTTCACCAGCGATCGCTGCATAAGTGTCACTGGTGACGCTGGTTAGCCAGTTAGTTATTTAGTTATTTAGGTTCCCCGTCAGCTTTTTATAAAGCTTCAGGTACCCCCATATAAATACCCAATAAAGGTTTTAACCCCTGATTGCCCTTAGTTAACCCTTTCACCAGTGATCACCGTATAAGTGTTACGGGTGACGCTGGTTAGGTAGTTCGCTTTTTATAGCATCAGGGCACCCGCCATTTATTACCTAATAAAGGTTTAACCCCCTGATCACCCGGCGGGTGATATAAATTTGGTTTTAGGGTCAGAAAGGGTCTGCGTCGCCCCAGGCAGTGCTAGGTTAGTGCCAGCACCGCTAACACACACGCGCAAAGCATACACCTCCCTTAGTGGTATAGTATCCGAACAGATCAATATCTGATCTGATCAGATCTATACTAGCGTGCCCAGCAATTTAGGGTTCTAAAAAAACGCATTGTTAGCGGGATCAGCCCAGATACCTGCTAGCACCTGCGTTTTGCCCCTCTGCCCAGCCCAGCCCAGCCCACCCAAGTGCAGTATCGATCGATCACTGTCACTTACAAAACACAACACACATAACTGCAGCGTTCGCAGAGTCAGGCCTGATCCCTGCGATCGCTAACAGTTTTTTTTGGTAGCGTTTTATACAGTCGCTGACAGGCTAGGTGCTTTTTTACCTGTGAGTCTCACTAGTGTACCCCTAAATTTAGAGCCCAAAATGGCAAAGCGAAGGTACACTAGTGAAGAGGCCTACACGTTTCTGAGCATGACAGATAGTGAAGAGGAAGACACTGATCTGTCAGATTCAGGCTCAGAATACGAACCTGTAGAGGACAGCGCCTCCATGTTAGATAGCTCTGACGACGAAGAAGAGGTCCCTGCTATTGTCAGGCGTACCCGACCCCGATTTTCTGATGTTGTTGAGGTGCAGGAACCGCAAGTCCCTCGTATGGAGTATAGAGCCAGTACTAGCGCCGCTCATCCTTTTGGTGAACTGGCAAGCACCAGCGGCCTAGTACACCCTGGACGTACATCCAGCACTGCAGTATCACGTGGTGACGTGGCGAGTCCCATAAGTGCAGTTCAAGCTGGCGAGGTGGCAAGCACAAGTAGTGTCCCGCTGCCACCAAGAAGAAGACAAAGACAGGCCCGTCGTACCCATAGTGCCCTTCCTGCAGAATTCGCCTATCCCAATTGGGTGCCCACCACTTCTGCAGAACCCGTACTTCCCCCATTCACTGCCCAACCCGGTATTCAGGTGGATACAGATGATTTTACGCCACTCGATTTTTATTCTCTGTATGTCACGGAAGATCTCTATAGATCTATTGTGGGCCAAACCAATTTATATGCTGGTCAACGCATCGCCGCTAATCCCCAGTTGCCGTCTCTTGCCAGAGATTGGAAACCAGTTACGGTTTCCGAATTTAAGACGTTTTTGGGCCTTTCCCTCAACATGGGCACACATAAATTTATGCGGATGCGGGCTTATTGGTCCACGCATCCGGCTGACCACATGCCCGTGTTCTCTAACTCCATGTCCAGGAAACGATACGAGCAGATCTTGCGGTTCTTGCACTTCAGTGACAATGAACTTTGTCGTCCACGTGGAGACCCTGAATACGATCGGCTCTACAAAATTCGGCCCCTCATAAACCACTTCAACCAACGTTTTGCAGACTTGTTTACTCCCCAAAAAGTTGTCTGCGTTGATGAGTCCCTGGTTAAGTTTACTGGTCGCTTGTCATTCAAACAGTACATTCCCAACAAGCGTACCAGATACGGGGTCAAGCTCTATAAGTGCTGTGACAGGGCCACAGGCTATGCATGGAGCTTTATGGTTTATGAGGGTAAAGATAGTTACGTAGAGCCGGAGAACTGCCCTGATTACATAGGAAGCGCTGGCAAGATAGTGTGGAAATTGGTGTCACCCTTATTCGGAAAGGGGTACCACTTGTACGTGGACAACTATTACACCAGCGTGCCACTGTTTAGTCATTTATTTGATAATCAGATTGGAGCATGTGGCACCGTGCGACCTAATCGCCGGGGCTTTTCCCAGCGGCTTGTAGATTCCCGTCTTAGGCTGGGGGAGAGAGCCTGCTATCGGTGTAATAATTTGCTCGCTATGAAGTGGAGGCATAATAAGAATGTTTTCGTTCTTACCTCCCTTCATGCAGACACGACGGTCCAAATTTCTACGGCGACTGGTATTGTGGAGAAACCCCTCTGTGTCCACGAATATAACAAAAATATGGGAGGGGTGGACCTCAATGACCAGATGTTGGCGCCGTATCTAACTTCCCGTAAGACCAGACGCTGGTACAAAAAAGTGTCTGCTTACTTATTTCAATTGGCTTTGCTGAATGCTTTTGTGCTATACAAAACTTCAGGCGGAACATTAACCTTTCTTTTCTTCCAAAGAGAGGTTGTCACAGAGCTTCTGTTTCCAGACGGTTCTGTACCTCACCATTCCCAACCAAATGCAGTAAGCCGGCTGCATGAGAGGCATTATTCTTATGTCCTCCCGAGTACCCCTACCCAACGAGCCCCCCAAAAAAGATGTCGTGTCTGTAGCAAGCGCGGATATAGGCGTGACACCCGTTCTTATTGTCCACGCTGTCCTGGCAATCCTGGTCTTTGTCAGGGTGAGTGTTTTGAACGCTACCATGAACTAGTGAAGTATTAGCGTAGGGTACAGCATTTCACAGGCTAGGCACACTTACACAGGGTCTCCCAAGATGCCATCGCATTTTGAGAGACCCGAACCGTTACAGTTACAGTTTACAGTTCAAAAAAAAGTGTATAAAAAAAAAAAAAAAAAAAGTAAAATAAAAAAACCAAAAAAAAAATAAAATATAAAAACCAAAAATAGTTGTCGTTTTATTGTTCTCTCTCTCTCTCTCTCTCTCTCTCTCTCTCTCTCTCTTCTCTCAAATTTTTTATACTTTACTGTTTACTGTGTTATTGTTAACCATTTTTCATGTTTTCAGGTACGCCATTCAGCTGCAGCGTGGATTTATTTATCTTGACAGCAACAGCGTTTGCTCCCACGATACATAAAGCCGCGACTCCAGTGCTGTAGGAGGTGATTTCACCACCACAGTTAAAAAAGAGCATATATGCCGAAGCATGGGGGCATAAGGGGTGGAGGAGCGATTTTGCTCCTAATGCCGCGTACATACGGTCAAAATTCCGACGGAGGGCTTGCCCGTGGAAAAGTTTGAACGTATGTACGCAGCATAACTTTTTTGCGGGAGGATGCCCCCATGCTTCGGCATATATATATTTTAGGCACAGGTTGTGTTAAAAAATGTTTTATTTTTTACTGTTTTTTTTGGCAATTGCTTTGCAGGTATGGTATGGTAAGGTTTTACTGGGATGTTACTTTGTTTTAACGTTAACCATAATTTGCTTAGCAGGTACGCCATTCAGCTGCAGCGCGGATTTATTTATCTTGACAGCAACAGCGTTTTCTCCCACGATACATAAAGCCGTGACTCCAGTGCTGTAGGCGGTGATTTCACCACCACAGTTAAAAAAGAGCATATATGCCAAAGCATGGGGGCATAAGGGGTGGAGGAGTGATTTTGCTCCTAATGCCGCGTACATACGGTCAAAATTCCGACAGGGGGCTTGCCCATGGAAAAGTTTGAACGTATGTACGTGGCATAACTTTTTTGCGGGAGGATGCCCCCATGCTTCGGCATATATAAATGGTGCATGTATGTCCATCATTAGAAGTGGGTGGATGAAGGGAGGTATCTAATGGTGGGCATACCCACCGATCAATCTCTTTTTTTTCGTTCAGACAACATGACTCTCAGTAAATAGCTTGGGGTGTCTACTTTCCAAAATGGGGTAATTTGGGGGGGGTTTGTGCTATTTTGGCATTTTATGGCCTTTGCACCCTTAGAAATCCTGAAGGTGGTGATTGGTTTTCGGGGTGCCGTACGCGACTAGACTCCCAAAAAGTCCCACACATGTGGTATCCCCATACTCGGGAGAAGTAGCTGAATATATTTTGGGGTGCAATTCCACATATAACCATGGCATGTGTGAGCAATATATCATTTAGTGACAACTTTTTGTACATTTTTTTTTGTTTTTTTTTTTTTTTTTAGTCATTATTCAATCCCTTAGGACAAAAAAAATAAATATTCAATGGGCTCAACATACCCATCAGCAGTTTCCTTGGGGTGTCTACTTTCCAAAATGGGGTCATTTGGGGGGGTTTTGTGCCATCTTGGCATTTTATGGCCGTCAAAACTGTGATAGGTAGTGATAGGTAGTGAGGAGTAAAATAAAAAAATTATGCCCTTAGAAATCCTGAAGGCGGTGCTTGGATTTCGGGGTCCCGTACGCGGCTAGGCTCCCAAAAAGTCCCACACATGTGGTATCCCTGTACTCAGGAGAAGCAGCAGAATGTATTTTGGGGTGTCATTTCACATATGCCCATAGCATGTGTGAGCAATATATCATTTAGTGACAACTTTGTGCAAAAAAAAAAAAGTTTGTAATATTCCCGCAACTTGTGGCAAAATATAAAATATTCCATGGACTCAACATGCCTCTCAGTAAATAGTTTGGGGTGTCTACTTTCCAAAATGGGGTCATTTTGGGGGGTTTTGTGCTATTTTGGCTTTTTATGGCCTTCGAAACTGTAATAGGTAGTGAGGGGTGAAATCAAAAATTTGCACCCTTAGAAATCCTGAAGGTGGTGATTGGTTTTCGGGATGCCGTGCGCGACTATACTCCCAAAAAGTCCCACACATGTGGTATCCCCGTACTCGGGAGAAGTAGCGGAATATATTTTGGGGTGCAATTCCACATATAACCATGGCATGTGTGAGCAATATATCATTTAGTGACAACTTTTTGTACATTTTTTTTTTTTTTTTTTTTTTTTAGTCATTATTCAATCCCTTAGGACAAAAAAAATAAATATTCAATGGGCTCAACATACCCATCAGCAGTTTCCTTGGGGTGTCTACTTTCCAAAATGGGGTCATTTGGGGGGGTTTTGTGCCATCTTGGCATTTTATGGCCGTCAAAACTGTGATAGGTAGTGATAGGTAGTGAGGAGTAAAATAAAAAAATTATGCCCTTAGAAATCCTGAAGGCGGTGCTTGGATTTCGGGGTCCCGTACGCGGCTAGGCTCCCAAAAAGTCCCACACATGTGGTATCCCTGTACTCAGGAGAAGCAGCAGAATGTATTTTGGGGTGTCATTTCACATATGCCCATAGCATGTGTGAGCAATATATCATTTAGTGACAACTTTGTGCAAAAAAAAAAAAGTTTGTAATATTCCCGCAACTTGTGGCAAAATATAAAATATTCCATGGACTCAACATGCCTCTCAGTAAATAGCTTGGGGTGTCTACTTTCCAAAATGGGGTCATTTTGGGGGGTTTTGTGCTATTTTGGCTTTTTATGGCCTTCGAAACTGTAATAGGTAGTGAGGGGTGAAATCAAAAATTTGCACCCTTAGAAATCCTGAAGGTGGTGATTGGTTTTCGGGATGCCGTGCGCGACTATACTCCCAAAAAGTCCCATACATGTGGTATCCCCGTACTCGGGAGAAGTAGCGGAATATATTTTGGGGTGCAATTCCACATATAACCATGGCATGTGTGAGCAATATATCATTTAGTGACAACTTTTTGTACATTTTTTTTTTTTTTTTTAGTCATTATTCAATCCCTTAGGACAAAAAAAATAAATATTCAATGGGCTCAACATACCCATCAGCAGTTTCCTTGGGGTGTCTACTTTCCAAAATGGGGTCATTTGGGGGGGTTTTGTGCCATCTTGGCATTTTATGGCCGTCAAAACTGTGATAGGTAGTGATAGGTAGTGAGGAGTAAAATAAAAAAATTATGCCCTTAGAAATCCTGAAGGCGGTGCTTGGATTTCGGGGTCCCGTACGCGGCTAGGCTCCCAAAAAGTCCCACACATGTGGTATCCCTGTACTCAGGAGAAGCAGCAGAATGTATTTTGGGGTGTCATTTCACATATGCCCATAGCATGTGTGAGCAATATATCATTTAGTGACAACTTTGTGCAAAAAAAAAAAAGTTTGTAATATTCCCGCAACTTGTGGCAAAATATAAAATATTCCATGGACTCAACATGCCTCTCAGTAAATAGCTTGGGGTGTCTACTTTCCAAAATGGGGTCATTTTGGGGGGTTTTGTGCTATTTTGGCTTTTTATGGCCTTCGAAACTGTGATAGGTAGTGAGGGGTGAAATCAAAAATTTGCACCCTTAGAAATCCTGAAGGTGGTGATTGGTTTTCGGGATGCCGTGCGCGACTAGACTCCCAAAAAGTCCCACACATGTGGTATCCCCGTACTCGGGAGAAGTAGCGGAATATATTTTGGGGTGCAATTCCACATATAACCATGGCATGTGTGAGCAATATATCATTTAGTGACAACTTTTTGTACTTTTTTTTTTTTTTTTGTCATTATTCAATCCCTTAGGACAAAAAAAATAAATATTCAATGGGCTCAACATACCCATCAGCAGTTTCCTTGGGGTGTCTACTTTCCAAAATGGGGTCATTTGGGGGGGGTTTGTACTGCCCTGCCATTTTAGCACCTCAAGAAATGAGATAGGCAGTCATAAATTAAAAGCTGTGTAAATTCCAGAAAATGTACTCTAGTTTGTAGACGCTATAACTTTTGCGCAAACCAAAAAATATACGCTTATTGACATTTTTTTACTAAAGACATGTGGCTGAATAAATTTTGCCCTCAATGTATGACTAAAATTTAGTTTATTCGATTTTTCTTATAACAAAAAGAAGAAAATATAATTTTTTTTCAAAATTTTCGCTCTTTTTCCATTTATATCGCAAAAAATAAAAATCGCAGAGGCAATCAAATACCATCAAAAGAAAGCTCTATTTGTGGGAAGAAAAGGACGCAAATTTCGTTTGGGTGCAATATTGCATGACCGCGCAATTACCAGTTAAAGCAGCGCAGTGTGAAATTGGAAAAAGACCTCTGGTCCTTAAGGTATTTATTGGTCCGAGGCTGAAGTGGTTAAAAAAACAAAAAAAAACAAAGCACCACTAAAACGCACCACCTATATATACGATCTTCACTCCAAGATGCAGGTCTAGGCTCATAATGAGGGGGGGATGTTTGACCACCTTCTTGGATGGGAACCGGGACCGCAGTGATAGGCGGACTGTAAGGGAGGAGGTGTACAAGTAAAGTAAATGCATATCAAATTTTCACATGCCTAGATTTTAAATAAGTATTGCATGTATTTTACTGCAGCGCCAATAATGGCAGATAAAGGTTCTATATGTTAACCCTCTTGTATGACTTCCGTCATTACATTTGTACTAAGAGGGAAACACCCCTAAAGAAAGGGGGGAACATTATTTAAAAAAAAGCTATCTCATAGTGATCATTCCTAAAGATAATAATATTGCAAATCTTTTAAAAATCTTACCCAAAAGCGTTTCATAGAGTAGTTTGCTGTGTCCCGAAGAGAAAACACCTGAGATTCCTATGTTAGAATTGTTAAAATGAGATGCCCAAATGTTGCAACTCTTTTAAATGTTTAAGGCAATCTATTTGGCTTAAAGTCGCCACAATCTCTCTGTAGTCCAAGGATTTTGGTGCTATGGGAGAAAAAGATTCCCCCTAGAGATAGACGTGTCAGGTCCAGCCTAAAATGGGAAGGGGAAGGACAGTTATATCCGTTAATTCCCCTTCATTTTTCCATAAGGCTGCATACAGACCAACATAAAAAAGTATATATATTTCCTTACCTTAAATTGTATCTCTTAGCAAGTCACCTCCTCCATGGCCATTGCAGACTGATAACAGACTGCTCCTGGCCCATTAAAGTATCTCACCGCCCCACCTCCTTCCCTCCCCTTCCAGGTGAAGTAAATATTACTCACCTGTGAGTCCTATCACCTAAGCGCGGTCCCCCGGGTGTGCGGCGCACGACGTCGCCCCATGCCCACATCCAAAATGGCGCCGTGGGAGGAGTGACGTCATGCGTCACGCTCCCACCGACACGCATGCGCAGATCGTACCTTAGCCCTGGAGTTGGCCAGACAGTGTTGTTCACTAAACTACATCCCCCAGGAAGCACAGCGCCAGCAAAAGTGTCAGCAACTGCACATTCATGTAGGATGTGTAAACGCATTTAACCTCACATTCGTCCGAGATGTCTATAGGGCGAGCGTGGGTGGAAAACCTAGGGAGACAGAGAAACGGGAAGCTGGGGTGATCAGACCCACATCCCATTTCTGTTACAGGTATACCGATGAGCGAGAAAAAAGGCCACCAGGGGGGAAAAACAAAAGGTACCTGCCAACCAAGGGCAGGCTTCTCCCCTCCATAGTGGCCTTAGCGTGCCGGGATCCCATCCAGAAGAGCCCCATGGTGTTCGAAGAGCCAAAATTCACCTAATCGAGGGGGGAAGAAAAGTACATAAAAAAAAAAAAAAAAAAAAAAGGCTACTGCATTAGGATTAAAACTAGGTGAGGGATATTGGTCTGATTTTTTCTTTAATAGGGATTTAGGTTTTTTCGCCCTTTCTTCTAAATTGCCCTCTTGTATGGATAAAAGTTTTTCAATACCAAGGCTGTCAATTAAGTCAGCCTGATCATCGTTTTCATCGAGGAGAGAGACCAGTAAGTTGATCGCATTTTCCAGCTCCTTACTCAGTTGTTTATCTGAATCAGATGTCTCGTTATACATATTTTTAAAAGAAGTTTTCTTATAAAGAGGTTGAGGTCCCTTGCTACCTCAAATTTATTCAAATTTTAATTTGGGCAGAATCCCAGACCCTTCAGAAGTACTTCTGTTTCTAGATTGGTTAAAGTGTAAGAAGATAAATTGATTATATTCATCTGTGTATTCAAAGGAATTATCATAGAGTGATTTATGTAGTTGTCGGCACATACGCCATTTTGTTCCCTTTGATTATATTTGAGCTCGGGCGGCTTGGAAAAGAAGAAGAGGAAAAGATAGGTGCCATAGGGGTGGAGTTCGTGTCTCTGCGATCAGTGTATTGTCGTAAGTTAGTGAAATCTTGTGCCTCTTCACAGGGGGAAATAGAAGAAAGTTCTACAGAGATCTCTCTCTGTGAATTACCTGTCACTGAAAGATTAGATGTGCCCGAAGTCTGTGAGATCGGTGTTGGATGTGTGTTGTGTCCTCGTAGTGATTTTTTTACTGATTGATCTTGTGGGTCTTCATGGTGTCTTAGTCTCTTGTTGCGCCCCATACCTTTCTGTCTAAAAGGAGATTGTTGCTGAAAGGAAGAGGTATTAGAAGGAGAGTCTCCCATGTTATTCCCAAAATTTTTAGCTGTTTTAAAGTTCGTTTGTTTCTGAGGTTGATAAGCC
Source organism: Lithobates pipiens (assembly GCF_037356315.1). Classification (NCBI taxonomy): domain Eukaryota; kingdom Metazoa; phylum Chordata; class Amphibia; order Anura; family Ranidae; genus Lithobates; species Lithobates pipiens. The sequence goes on from NW_027507903.1 coordinate 348,942,072, forward strand.
TGCCATTTATATGCTTTTCCCTCTCTAAATGCATTTTTATCTCTTGACATTTTTTTCTCTTTTTTAATCAGAATCCCTTTGTTAAATTTTTCCAGTCGTTCTATCATATTTCTTTCCCGTTCATTGTATGAAGCCTGGCCTTGTAGGGGCTGTAAAAGACCAGTGACCTGGTCCAATTCCCCATCAAGGTCAAGCCTCTCTTTTCTATATGCCTCTATTAACATCTGCATCATTTATTTTGAACATTTATTAAGTATTTTCTCCCATTGGGCCTTGAAATTAATGTCTTTTACTTCAAAGGAGGGGAATATCTGGACTCGAAGTCCGAACGGATTTATATCCTCTCTAATGTAGTTTTCAAAAGAGTCTATATGCCAATGCAGTGATGACTTTTTTTCTAGCAACTTACTTAAACGAAAAAATAAGGTGGTAAGATCGGACTCAAGCCGTTCAGTCTGACCAAAATTTGTCAAATAACCTGCCATTCGCATGTCCCAGTCTTTGCCCCTAAAGTTCGCCATCTTATGGAAGAGAAAAAAAAAAAAGGGGGGGAGGGGGGAAAAAAGAAGGAAGGGACTATAATTCTATCCCTCCTACCCTCTATCTCCTCCTTGCGTTGAAAAATCTACGCATATAGCCCAAAAATAGGGGCTTAATATTTCTTATAATATATAACTCAAGAATTAAATTATAATTTTGTGTTACAAAAAATGTATTATAAGCGGTATACCTCAATTATCCGGGGAAGGGATTGGCATTTACTGCCCAAAAAGATAAAAATCAGAATTGTGCGAGGTATAAATTGTGCGAGGCAAATCTTTTGAAATGTGTCTAGAGCTCCCCTATGCTGAAAAGTCAACTGCTTCAATGTCAAATTTTATCGATATCTATTCTTCCAATGGCACTTGCATTTCTGTGCAATCAATTTTCTAGCAAGAAACAATGTTCTATTAGACCACACTCTGGCCCAGCGGTACCAATAGGCAAGGTAGGCGCTGGCATAGAGCGCATATAAGTAGGGGGCACCACCGCCGTCTTCTGTGCCCCACAGCAGAAGGAACAGGGCAGCACTCCGATAGCCACTCCTGCCCACAAACAGTATGTCACATCCACACAGGAAGCAAGCAGGATGCATATGCCCGCAGCTCCCAGCACCTGTCCAGTGGCTTGGTGTAGCAGCGGTATTGCAGTGTCATGGGGAAAAGACAGCCGCAGCTCCAGTCAGTAATGCAGTATAGAAGAAGCACAGAGTCTGCAGACAAAGCAGACCCAGAGATCTGAGCTCAGGTAAGTGAAGCTGCACCTCCCATTCTTACATCCTCCCAACTGTACAACACTCTTTTGCCAGACACTCTTTACTCTGCAGGTGAACCAACTACCAAGCAGGTGAGTGCACAGTCTATGGATTGGATGTCAGAGCAGAGCGCAGTATGACCAATGCTGAGCAGCCATTCACAACTGCAATCAGCCTTCTGCTGGAAGCTCTTTTCTGATTGGCTGCCTGGGGCACCAATAGAGAAATGGTTCTCACAGATCAACATAGGGTACCTGGGATTCTGTGTATATATATTTTGAAATTTATATGAAAATAAAATAGATTTTTTTATTAAAAATAAATTATATCACAAATTATTTACAAATTTATATAGTTGCTGGTTTATTCTAAAGTTATGGTTCCTGCCTTGTAACCCCAGTGTCATTGATTATTTTGGGGACACACCAGGTTACATGCACAGACTAATATTTATATAAATTATATATATATATACATATATATATATATATATATATATATATATATATATATATATATATATATATATATATACACAATGTTATGTGTATATAGAATTTTTTTTTTTCTGCCAGAATTTTCAGATCTTATTTTTAATGCTCCTGTGTATTTTATTTTTATTTCTAATATTTTTATTCTGTTTATTTTTCAAATATATATTATTATAATTATTATTTCTAGATTATATGTAGTTAACATATACAGCTGATATTATACTGTCCAACGTAAAAATATCTTTGGCATGGACTAGCATTTATTTGGGGTTTATCAAGTTTGTAAACTGTAGTTTACTTGTGTTAGTTTTGCCTTTTGTAATTATAACTTACATTCTAAAAAAATACTTTTTAACTTTGTTCTTGTGCATTATTTTCAGCCTTACTGTTATATGTCATTCTTTTGATATGTAATTTCTAATATATATATATATATATATATATATATATATATATATATATATATATATATAATATATATCGTGAACTTTTTCCTATACTAATGGTATGCAATTTTTAACTGTAACTCTTTTTAAGAAGTATTTTACTACTTTTTTTTGGTTGCATTGTTCAATCCTCTTGTTAGAAGCCTATCCCTCATTGCAGCATGCCCACTGGGGTTGTCTCCTGCATCATAGCCTGTCCATATACTGCCCTAGGCTGGTGTGAGGAAGCAAGCCGATGCCGCCACAATTTTCTTCAGGCCGGGTCCAGAGGCGGAGGTGCCGATTGTGGACCACGATTGAAGAAATAGGTGGAGAGGCGTCACCCCCCACCGTATTCATGGACAGGGCAAATGGGTGGAGTCAGGGGCGAAGCCAAGGGAGCAGCAAATGAGGTTTTGCCTAGGGTGTTAAAAATCCTTGCATCAGCCCTGGCCACACTCTTTTTCACAATTTTCTGGTACTTCTAGATGTCCTATAATGCAAGTATATAATATATACGATGCTTGTTTAAACAAGCATCGTATATATTATATACGATGCTTGTTTAAACAAAAAACATGAATGCGTTGCACAACATCTTTCCAATATCATATCAATTTAAGACATCATCAGATAAAATGAGTAAAACCTCCAGGGGCATTGTCACACCTAGTACAGTTAGGACTATCTCACATCTGCCCAATAAATAGATACATTATTCTCTGAGAGGTACTGTAGATATTGACACAGAAGGATATACTTCTAATATCTCTGACCACTTGTCCTCTTCTGCATTACCTATGTCTCAAGACCAATGCTTTCTACATTTGAAAGTATATGTTATCAGATATTTATGAATTAAAATATTCTATACAGAGGAGATAACATCTTATGTATGAGCAGAAAACACTACGTCCTCTAATACTGTAATCTGATAATACTGTATGTAATAAACCTTATCTTCACTTGACCTATTACATGATGCAACAGCAAATGATTGGTAAAAACTTTGTTTAGTCATAGAGAACTCTTCCTGTAGTTCTTGAAATTATTTTGAGAAATCATTGCGATACAATTGTATAGATTGCAAAACATCCCATTGTTTCTATATTGTATATCCCTCCAACTTCGCCACTTCCGTTTACAAAGAATTACAGGTGTAAAAAAGTAACTGCCTTTATGCCTAATAAATCCTTGAATGTTCTTAAAATTTTTATTTGTCATTTGAAAAATAAGCCCCATTACTCCAGCTCACATAATGTGGAGCTAAATAATACACCTGATTGGAGATAGCTTTACCTCCCTTATCAGTTTGGCATTCTAATGTTTCTATATGTATTCTGAAAAGAGATCTCTGAAAAGATGTATAAAATACTATGATTTATTCTAAAAGAACCTTTTGTAAACCACATTTGTGTGTTATGAAGTATATGTAATAACTGAGGCATCCACATCATCTTTTAAAACGGTTGTAAAGGTTTGCGTTTTATAGGATGAATTAAGGTGAAAAAACATCCAACAATACCGGCCCCCCCAGCCCCTCATTTTATTTACCTGAGCCCGTTCACCTGCTGCGATCTCCCCCGATCTCCTCTTCACTGCTCAGGCTGGCCATTGAGCGGCTAGAGTGGATGGATGGAAAGCAGCGCAGCCTTTGGCGCTGCTGTCAATCACATCCAATGACGCGGGGCGCCGAGTGATACAGTGATCGGCTATAGCCGCCAGCTATATCCCGGGAGCGCACCCGCAAGACCACCATGCGAGAGAGCTCGCATGAAAGTGCTGACTTCTTGAGGGGAGGAGCCCAGAAGAGCAGGTTCAGGGCCACTCTGTGCAAAACAAGGTGCACAGTGGAGGTAAGTATAACATGTTTGTTATTTTAAAAAAAAAAAACATTTTACCTTTACAACCCCTTTAAGTTTGGATCTACTAGCTGTGGACAAAGTAGTCTACACTTATGCCCCATACACACGATCCGAAAATCGTACGAAAGATGCCACGTTTGAATCGATCGTACAATAATCGGATCGTTAGTATAGAGCTTTCGAGAGCCGATCAGGACAGTTCATCTGATATTATTCTATCGGACATGCATAAAAAATTTTTTGTACGATACCAGATTGTACGATTTTCTTTTAAACAGTACAGCTGTCGTTCGAAATTGCAAAACAAATGCATTACAACACATGACATCACTTCCGAATTTTTATTCTGTTGTACGAGAATTTATGTGACTTTAGTAAATTCATCAGATTCGACGTGAGATTAGCATGTAAAAAAAAAAAATGGACGACCATTCGTCCGATGATTGGATCGTGTGTATGGGGCATAAGGATGGGCTAAGGTTTGTTCACTGCTCCACATGCCCTAGCTCACCAGGAAGTTTACACTGCACAGCACTTATCACAAGCAGTGAGACATTTCCTGATCCGCAGCTGCACAGATCCGGAAATGTCTCACTGCCTGTGATTAGCCCTGGAGCTGCGAACACGCCTGAGCCCATCCTTAGTCTACACCACAAACTACTCTGTGCCTGAAATATAAAAATAAGTGTATCTACTTTTAATGACATACAGTATACGTTTTAAGATTAGAAGAAACTATAGGGCCTAGATATTTAAAATAAGTGAGTATTTTAAGGGAAGTAGTAGATTTAAAGATTTCAATGAATTAATTTGAAATGCAGACTTTCGACAATTTATTAATAACCCTGAAAAATGACCAAAGATGGAAATTGTAGACATAACATATTATAAAGTATGGCCTATATCTCTTAAAAATAAAAGAGCAATAATCCACATATAGCAATATTTTTTCACTCAGAGAACCTTAATTAAAACCAATAATATCCAAAGAATAGATGACATACTATAGCTGTCAGGGCCGCTGATAGGGCAGTACAACCAGCCCTGTTGTACTGGGCCTGGCCAGCAGGGGGGGGGGGCAGCTTTTAACTTCTAGCTAAAAAAAAAAAAAAGAGAAAAAAAAAAAGCTAAATAACTATATTAACCCGCACCCACTTGATTACTAAGGTATATAAGGAATATATATTCATTTCCTGGGCCCCATCAGGTTACTAGAGGGGCCCAGGAGGTGAAAGCAGAAGAGGGACTTTTTTTCCATTTTCGGGTGCAGGGATACAATTGCATGCTGTTCTCAGTATAACTGCACAAACTAAAGTTTCCCCTGCTCACTGTGTGCATCTCTGGCGGATGGATATTACTGTTATACGGCTCCCTTCATTCAATAAGTGCTGCAGCCTAAGGCCGCGTACACACGAGAGGATTGTCCGTCCAACTAAGTCCGTCAGACAATCCGACAGACAGTCCGTCCTACTTTTGAATGAACGGACTTGACCACACACGACGAACAGACAGTCCGCTGAAAGCTTGCGCGATGACGTGTACGGCACGTACGACGGGACTAGAAATTTGACGTCCAATACACTGCAATGCAACCTTCGGCCGTGTAAATCCTTTCTGAGCATGCACCATACTTAGTCCGTCGAACTAGCTTACTCACGAGCGGACTGTCCGCTGAAACCAAGTTTGGACGGACAATATTACGGAAATCCCGAAAGACTTAGTCCGCCAGACTGTCCGCTGAAAAAGTCCGCTGAAGCCCACACACGAGCGGATTGTCCGCTGAAACTAAGTTGGACGGACAATCCTCTCGTGTGTACGCGGCCTAAGGGACTTATCACTGAGGCAGCTGAGACAGACAGAGCAGCAGGAGTAATCTGGACAGGCAGTGGTACACAGGCAAGCAGTCCCCAGCACACACACACTGACAGGTCACACTATTGTAGAATGTGCAGTCCCCAGACTCTGTGTGTTCATGGTTATTATCATTATGATGATCAGAGCACAGAAGGTGCTGTATGGCTCTGTCAGTGTAACATGACTATGTGGTGCTGACTTTCCTGATATATGGCTGTACTGTGTGTTACAGACTATAACTAAGCACAGCCATAACAAAGTCAGCACCACACAGTCATGTTACACTGACAGAGCCATACATCATGAGCACATAGTGAGATGCTACTTTTACACATGCGATGGGGGAAGGGACAGTAAAAACACACAGCCAAGCTGCATTTTTACCATCCCCAAACCACACCCCTTTGATAACCTTTCACCCAAGCTTTGCAATTAGGTCCTTTTTCATGCAGACCTGATTGAAAGCTCCATGTAGGTTTACAGGTATGAACTGACTTGTGTGCATTTAGATCCACCTTCCTCCGTGTCCATTCAGGTAAGAAAAAAAAAAAATTGGAAAAGAATATCCTTTTCTATTTTTCCAGACCTAAATGTGACAGATCAGAGGTAGCCTGATGTAAATGGACACAAGTCGGTGGTGTATGAAGACACTGACATCTCTCCCATTCAGATGCAGTTATGATTGGTGGGGCGCTATAAATGTTACATGTTCCACCTCCTGCCTCCAGACACCCCCCCCCCCACCCTCACAGCGTGGAGGCAGGGGGTGGGGTTGTGGGGTGGAGCCAGGGTGGGTTGTGGGCGGGGTCAAGGGGGCCCCATCAGGTAGGCTGTATGGGGCCCCATGATTTCTAACAGTGGCCCTGATAGCTGGCATTGCTGCCAGTGGTTCAATAGCTTATGCAAATAAAGCATACAATGGGCACACCTGTGGCGAGTACCACAATGTAGTTTAAACTGGGAAGATATACAGTTGTTTATTCAAATTCGTATACAAAGACCTTGATACAAAAATATAACACAATTATTACATTTAGGGGCAAGATTAAAGGGGAAGATCACCTTTCAAAACATGTTACGCCATGTGTAGCTAGGTGCTTGTCTAACAATGGAGAGTGAAAGAAACACTGGCTGTAGCTGATGACCTGCAGTGCTGAACTGGGTAACGGCTATATCCGCAAGAGGCACTGTGGGAACTGTAGTCCAGAGGAAGAAGACTATACTGTAATCAAGAGCTATTGGGCTAAATTTTCCAGTGGGAATTTGCCAGGAGGAGAGGGAAAGAGTTGTATTTTCTCAAGCTGTACAGGACACAGCTTCCTCTTGCCATGAGGGAGCCTGGAGACTAGGGATGAGTGAACAGTTTGGCCGGAGCATAAGTTCAGGCTGAACTTTTGTTGTTCGGTCTTTCGACGAACATCTGAACAAACATGTTGTTTGTTTGGCCCTTCGAACTGACCACAATGCATTGCAGCGCTGAACAGTGCATTGCAAGACCTGACTGGCTGAAGAAGTGAAAGCTTCAGCCAATCAGGACATAGAGCACTGTCAGAGTTATGATTGGACACTGTCATCATGACTTTATCCAATCATGGCTCATTCCTGCCCCACAGTATAAAAGTATTCTTTCAATGGCAGACATTTTCAGTCTGATTTCAGCGTGGAGAGAGATAGAAAAGGGCTCTGTTCAGTGCTATTAGTCAGTTAGTGTGCTATACTGTGCTATTTTGTTTCAATTGTCAGTGTAGAATATTAGTTTAGTGTCAGTCTAGGGATAGTATGAGTGTAGTGAGGAAGAACATCATTCACCTTTGAATAATGTGCAGCTAGAGTAGGGACAGCTCAGATAGTTTCACTGTAGGGTAGTGAGACAGTGTTATTCATAATACATTAGTGTAGAGTAGGGACAGCTCATATAGTTTCAGTGTAGTGTAGTGAGACTGTGTCAGTAATCATTACATGTTTGTATAACTAGAGTAGGGACAGTTCAGATAGCGTCAGTGTAGTGACAGTTGAACACTGTCTATTTGAATGCGTTACTGCCAGTTTAACAGCATTTACTTCTGTGTGCATTACTAGCAGTTTAACGCCATATAGTTTTGTGCCATACTGTACGTTTGGCGCATTATATTGCAGTATATTATAGTGTATCCATGGAGTGTATCTGTGTAGTGTGAGTACTCAAATTAAACTGCACCAAACACCTCTTTACATTGATTGAAGTGCATCTACTTACATATTTCAACTTCTTTAAATTTGCTTATAAGCACTAAATAAAAGACAATATTCCTGCGCTACCTGGATAGTAATAAATAATGGAACACTAGTTGCAGGTTTGGTCAATCTGTACCAACAATAAATATATAAAAATCAATATGTGGTTTTGCGCTCTAGTGAAGGATGGCTCATTACCATAAATAAAGTGCTAAATAAAGTGTACATCTCGTGCACAATTTCATCAAAAATAAATAAACAAATAATAATTGCATACTAAACGCTACATAATCACACATCGAGTCCAACAGTGCACATAGGCATCCAGAAAAACTTGATAGATAAAGTGCTTTTTAAAATATATATAAAAACCAATAAGTGGTAATATGTGGTGTTGCGCTCTAGTGAATGATGGCTCATTACCATAAATAAAGTGTACATTGCATGTGCAAAATTTAATAAAAAGAAAACTATATATATATATATATATATATATATATATATATATATATTGTACAGGACGCCAAGGTTGGGTCCTGGCGGGTGCTATGTAGCACCAGTATTCGGGTTGTGGTCCCTTTAAGGGAGTCCCAGTAGACTTCAGGGGGTCACCCAACATGGGTGAGAAATTCCGGGTATAGTCATCAGGAGAGGACTGACTCGTGGTCCTCTCTATATTAAGAGAGAGATAGTTGGGACCCGGAATTTGGGGGGCTCTGAAGTGACATTTGGGTGGGCAAGAGCCTCCCTCCCTGACCACAGGGATTCTAAGGCCTCCAAGAAAACAGCTCATAAGACAGGAAGTAGTGAAGAGGTGGTGGTGAGGAGGAGTAGTAGAGTAGAACCTGTCTGATGAGCTGTGTTGCTGTTTTGGAGGCTGCAAAAGATTTCTATAAGGACTCTGAAAACTTTGGGGGAAGACCCGGCTACAGAACTGTAAGTGTTTTCTTTAATTCTTGTTTTTGTGCTGAAGATAAGCGGACTTTAATTTACATATTGATCTGTGTGCTGAAGAAAGCCTTATTTTTGATTAATTATAAATAAAAGTCTTTTGGTTTCACCTTTGAACGGTTTATGCACTGGGTCCCGCGGAGCTATTATCCCCAAAGTTTACAACTGGTGGAGAATGTGGGCAAAAGTGCATTTGCAGCCGCAAAAACCGTTTAAAAACCAAAAACTGACATTTAAAAGAGACTGTGTGAAGTCAGCTCAGACGCCGCAAGCAGCAGGTAAAGACATGGAGGAGGTCATCAGGGCTTTGGCACAAGCCACCATGACCCAGCAGCAAGCTTCAGCAGACTCAAATCGAGGAAGCAATGGCTCAGCAGTAGCAGGCCCTGGCACAGGCTATAGCTGCACAGCAGGAAAGCACACGGTTGCTAGCCGCCCAGTTTACTGCTCAACAGGAGTCCACTCAAGCACAGGTGGCTGCCTTGCAGGAGGCAGTACAGCGGCTGGCTCAGGGATGAGAACAAGCGGCTGTCGCTGCTGGCAACCAGGTGTCTGTGAGGGCCAGCCATTTTTTAGAAATACTGACACCCAGTGATGTAGAGGCCTTTCTCACCACCTTTGAGAGGATAGCGGAGAGAGAGGGGTGGCCCCATGACCAATGGGCTGGCATGTCTCCCCTTTCCTCACCGGTGACCCGCAAAAGGCCTACTTTGACCTCCCAACGGAACACATCAGCGGCTATGAGCATCTGAAGGCAGAGATCCTGGCCTGCCTAGGAGTTACCACAGCCGTCCGGGCTCAGGGGGTGCATCGCTGGCGGTACAAACCTGACCGACCACCCAGGTCCCAAATGCATGAACTGGTACAGCTGGTTAAAAAATGGCTGCAGCCAGAAAAACTGTCAGGCCCACAGATGGTGGAACGAATAGTGATGGACTGGTACCTGCGGTCCCTGCGGTCCCTGCCAGATGACCTACAGCGCTGGGTAAGCCATGGAGACCCTGCAACCGCTGACTAGCTGGTTGAGTGGGTTGAAGGGTACACCATGGTGGAGGATCTGCTTGGGCCTGCCAAGCGTCGGGAACCCACACCAAGGGCAACCAGACCAGTCACAGCATCTGGGGAGAGAAGCCCTGCCAGACATTGGAACCCACAAAACTGCATCGTCTGCTGCAGAACCTCGAAGGGTGGTTCCTGTCCCAAGAATTTGAGACCTACAGTGTTGGCGATGTTGGTCCTGGGGACATACCTGGGCGCCTGATGAAGCCTGATGAAGGAGCATGCATGCTCCGAAGCGCCGCTTTGCCCAGCCCGTCTCCTGAGGACACCGACTCCTTGAACATCAGACCAAAGGCACCACAGCTACCAGCACTACCCCGACTGCTCTGACAATTCCGAGGAAATACATGGAATAGACCTAAACACCAACCATCGGTCAAAAAGTCAGATGCATGAAACCTTGCCTTACAGCCCTGCGAGTCGCCCCCATGGACATACGGATGAAACATTACATCCCTGATGTGCCTGTACACCACTAATTTAATGTGAGTGTTTTTTAACCATTTTTAATAAATTTGAGCAACTTTATTGCTGCACTTAGAGGGCGCCGTCTCTTTCTCTATTCCATTGTTTCCTAGAGCTACTTCTTGCTTTAAGACTGGCAGCCCTTTAGGGTACAGCCTGTACTGCTGATCCCCCTCACGGACCACCTTGATGATCTACAAAGACCCTGAACTTCTCATCGAGGATACTGGTATGTGGATATACCCAAAACTCACACAAAAATCGATATACTTTGGCTATATAAAGACGTCCAATCTTTTAATCGTTATATAACATTTTGTGATCATATTACAATATATCTTTGGGATCCCCAGCGAGCGCCATATTACCCTCCTCTGCTGGCTTCAGGAAGAGCCTATGGATTGTGGGAGTGGTCGGAGAAGCTCCTTCTATGTGCAAAAGAGTCTGTGCCACTCATCTGGATCCGATTGCAGGACGGTTCGAGTGTGAAGTGTGGGTGCACCACCTTCCTGCCAGGGCGCTACTGGACTCCAGTAGCATGGTAACACTTGTACATGCCAGGGTGATTGGGAGACTTGGCCCGGTAAGAAAAACCCTACACGTAGTGTGCATCCATGGGGACACCAAGAGTACCCCTTGTTTTCGGTGACTATGGCCATACCTCAGTGACACAAGAGGTTGGGGTAGTGAGAAGCTTAATACATGATGTTATAGTGGGGCGGGACTGTCCACTATTTTTCGAACTGCGGAACCAGGTACAGATGGGGCTGCCAGGACAGCCAGGAGAACTGTGGACACTGGGCCTGGAAGAGACAGAGTCTGAGGGACCTGGGCCTGAAACTCCCACAACACACCCCACTGATACGGAGATATGGGTTACTGATAATGATATTGCAGAGAATGTTAAGTTGAAGGATGATGTTTCTGTTTCAGGTTTCAAAACTGAGTTAACCTCTGAGGGGGGGAAGTCTTCCTGTTACAGGTTATGCTGGGGGAGGATGACGAGGAGCTCTCCCTGTTGCAGTTCCCGGTTGAGGAGGGTGAAGGGGAAACATCCTCAAGGCCAGTGTACCCAGACCTGGATGTACCCAGGGGTGCGTTTGGCACCGCCCAGTTGCACGATCCTACCTTGGTCAATGCTCGAGAGCAGGTTTCTGTTGTGGATGGGGTCTCACAAATGCCAGGGGCAGATCAGAGGTTTCCTCATTTTGCATTGAAGGGAGACTTGCTTTATCGAGTGGCTGAAAGCCGCGGGGAAACTATAGAGCAGTTGCTGGTTCACCAACCATATAGGCGGATGCTACTTGATCTAGCCCACAACGACGCACTGGGAGGACACTTGGGGGCAGAGAAAACAGAGGCCAGGATAACGGACTGGTTTTACTGGCCAGGGGTGAAGGCTGAGGTTAAAAGATATTGTGCATCTTGTCCCATTTGCCAGTTAACTGCCCCAGTGCCCCACTATAGAAGCCCTCTGGTACCCTTGCCAATTATTGAGGTTCCATTCGAGCGGATCGCTATGGATCTCGTGGGACCCCTGGTAAAGTCGGCAAGGGGGCACCAATATATATTAGTTATCCTAGACTACGCAACCAGCTATCCAGAAGCAGTTCCTTTGAGGAAAACTTCCTCTAAGGCCATTGCCCAGGAATTATTTTAAATGTTTTCAGGAACTGGATTTCCCAAAGAGATACTAACGGACCAGGGCACCCCTTTTATGTCAAAGGTGATGGCAGACTTGTGCAAACTATTTCAGATTAAACAGTTGCGGACATCCGTCTATAACCCACGGACCGATGGCCTAGTTGAGAGGTTTAATAAAACTCTAAAGTCCATGCTAAAAAGAGTGGTCCAGAAAGACGGGAAGGATTGGGATATGCTACTTCCTGCCCTCTTGTTTGCCAGGAGGTTCCACAAGCCTCCACGGGCTTCTCACCATTTGAGCTAGTGTATGGGCGAAGGCCCCGGGGGTTGCTCGATCTGGTAAAGGAAACATGGGAAAGTGAGTCCTCACTGCACAAAACCGTGGTAGAGCATATCTCTCAAATGTGAGAGAGGGTGGCTAAGGTGATGCCGCTGGTGAGGGAGCACATGCAGAAGGCTCAGGATGCCCAAAGAAGGGCATATAAGCGATCGGCAAAAATCAGACAGTTTTAAGTAGGAGACCGGGTGGCTGTCCTAATACCCACAGTGGAGAGCAAGTTCTTGGCCAAGTGTCAAGGTCCGTTTGAGGTAGTAGAAAAAGTGGGGGAGGTAAACTACAAGGTACACCAGCCAGGGAAAAGAAAACCATACCAGATCTATCACGTAAATTTGTTGAAACCCTGGAGAGACAGATAACAGGTATCTGCGGTGGTAGTGGTACAGTCAGGAGACCATGCAGGGATCGACCTGGTGCAGGTGGCTGCTACCTTAACTAGGCCCCAAACCCAGCAAGCAAAAGAGTTCCTTCAAAGAAATAGGGACATGTTTTCAGGGTTCCCCGGTCTCACCAATGTCATTGAGCATGACATTGTAACTGAGCCCAATGTAAAATTTGGTTAAAGCCTTACCATATCCCAGAAGCTCATAGAGTGGCAGTGTCTGAAGAGCTCAAAAGAATGCTCGAGCTTAATGTCATTGAGGAGTCGCAGAGTGAGTGGTCAAGTCCAATCATGTTGGTACCCAAACCCAATGGCACTCTCTGCTTCTGCAATGACTTTAGAAAACTTAATGAAATCTCCAAATTTGATGGGTACATGAGCTAATTGAGAGGTTGGGTCCTGCCAGGTATATTACCACGCTGGACCTCATGAAAGGGTACTGGCAGATTCCCCTGACCAAGGAAGCTAGGGAGAAAACAGCCTTCTCTACCCCGGAAGGACACTTCCAATACAAAAGAATGCCATTTGGTCTACACTCTGCCCTCGCTACGTTCCAAAGGGCCATGGGCAAAACTTTGCGTCCACATCAACGGTACACTTCTGTTTATTTACATAGTCATCTTCAGCACTGATTGAGAGTCCCATCTTCCCCGAGTTCAGGCAGTTATAGACTCCTTGAAAAGAGCAGGATTCACCATCAAACCGTAAAAATGTGCAATTGGGGTGGAGGAAGCCTAGTACCTAGGGTACTATGTGGGTAGAGGGCTGGTGAAGCCCCAAATGAGTAAAGTAAAAGCCATACAGGACTGGCCCCGTCCCCTAACCAAGAAGCAGGTCAGAACATTTTTGGGCATAGTTGGCTATTACCGGACGTTTATCCCCAACTTTGCCACCATTGCTGCACCATTGACTGACCTGACCAAAGGCAGAAAGTTAGTGATGGTAAAGTTGAATGGCGATGCCGGAAAAGCTTTTCAGAAGCTTAAGACGGCATTGTGTCAGGATCCGGTGCTCGTAGCTCCGGATTTTACTAAGAATTTTGTAGTACAGACAGATGCTTCAAATGAAGGGTTAGGAGCAGTCCTGTCTTAAGTGATCAATGGGGAAGAGCACCCCGTAGTTTTTCTAAGTAGGAAGCTGACGACAGCAGAGAAAAACTATGCGGAGTGTCTTGCCATTAAGTGGGCTTTGGACTCTTTACGGTATTTCCTCCTAGGCAGAAGGTTTCGCCTGGTATCCAACCATGCCCCACTGACCTGGATGAGGCAAAATAAGCACACTAATGCCAGGGTGACAAGGTGGTTCCTTTCTCTCCAGGAGTTCAATTTCATGGTAGAGCACAGATCCGGGAGACGACATCAGAACGCCAATGCCCTCTCCCGGGTCCATTGTATGATGTCAAGTGGTGCCTCCAACACCTCCGCGTTGAGGCAGAGGAGGGGGATATGTACAGGACGCCAAGGTTGGGTCCTGGCGGGTGCTATGTAGCACCAGTATTCGGGTTGTGGTCCCTTTAAGGGGTCCCGGTAGACTTCAGGGGGTCACCCAAAATGAGTGAGAAATTCCGGGTGTAGTCATCAGGAGAGGAGCGGTCCTCTTTATATTAAGAGAGAGATAGTTGGGACCCGGAATTTGGGGGGGCTCTGAAGTGACATTTGGGTGGGAAAGAGCCTCCCTCCCTGATCACAGGGATTCTGCACACAGGGGGTTAAAGGCCTCCAAGAAAACAGCTCATAAGACAGGAAATAATGAAGAGGTGGTGGTGAGGAGAAGTAGGAGATTAACACCTGTCTGATGAGCTGTGTTGCTGTTTTGGAGGCTGCAAAAGATTTCTATAAGGACTCTGAAAACTTTGGGGCGAAGTCCCGGCTACAGAACTGTAGGTGTTTTCTTTCATTCTTGTTTTTGTGCTGAAGATAAGCGGACTTTAATTTGCGTTTTGATCTGTGTGCTGAAGAAAGCCTTATTTTTGATTTAATTATAAATAAAAGTCTTTTGGTTTCACCTTTGAATAGTTTATGCACTGGGTCCCGCGAAGCTATGATCCCCAAAGTTTACACTATATAAATAATAATTACATACTAAATGCTACATAATCGCACAGAATTCAATGTGCACAGAAAATTTTAAAAATGGCATAGAATAAATAGAATCAAAGTACTTATGTTGACACAGTATAGAAATAGAGTCCAAGAAAAACTTGATAGATAAAGTGCAATAAATAAAGTGCTGTGCTCCAAGTGACAATCTGTGCAGATACAGTCTTTCAGTAAATAAGTTATGTGAATCCTCTTCAGCATATAAACATATCAATGTGCAATGGCTCCTTACCTTACTGCTGTAAGGTAACAGCGTGATGTAAATAGTGATGATGAGTGAATCTTGCAGTGTAAGGTAACCGCTGTAAGGTAACAGCGTGATGTAAATAGTGATGATGAATGATCTTGCAGTGGCTATTGCCTAGTATTCTTCATGTATAATGGTGTTCAGGGAAACATTGATGGGGTTGGTGTCCTAATGTGCCTAGGTAACCTCATATACAGTGCTATTTTGCCTCTGTGTATCTCGGTAGTAGTGGACATCCTCCCAAATCCATGAGCGTGAAGTAAAAATTAAAGCGGGACCCAAATAGTGAAGTATGTAAACACTGGGTAATTTATTGGGGTTACAGCTGTAAGGTACTCACTTAACAGGTAAAAAACTACATTAAAAAATGAGCAGCGAGCTTGTGGCCTCACGTCACTTCCAGGTGTCCGTCTAATCCAATCCAATGCGTATCGTCATGGTCACTTGACTTCTTCAGGGAATGAGAACTAGCACCAGGAAGTGTCCTTAAATAGGTTTATCATTATGTATAACAAACAGACATTTTCTTGTAGTCTTATGTATAAAAACATATAGCAGCCATTTTCTAGTAGATATTCTGAACATTCTATAGCCGTGGCCATTTTCTTGTAGTATATTATGTATAACAAGCGGCCATTTTATTTAGCACTTTATTTATGGTAATGAGCCATCATTCACTAGAGCGCAACACCACATATTGAGTTTTATATGCTGATAAGCACTGCCCCCTCCCTCCCAATAATGTCTGGGAGGACAACAAGGAGAAGCAGACATTCCCTTGGCACTGTAAGGGGGCCAGCAACAAATGTGTCCACAGGAAAAGGTGGTCAGTCCTCAGGAAGGGCATAATTTCCTCTGTTTTGTGAGTTTGCCCATGCTATCCAGCCACAGCATGCAGAGGAGGTGGTGGACTGGCTTACTAAACTTCCCTCATCCTCCATCACGCAAGCAGAGACAGGTGTGCAGTTGCCAGAGTGGATGAACCTTGTCCACATCTATTCCTGCCATAGCCCCAACATCAACCATTGAAGAGTCAGCTGAGTTACTGTGGGGACGGAAAGTATTCAAACCCCCTTAAATTATTCACTCTTTGTTATATTGCAGCCATTTGCTAAAATCATTTAAGT
The DNA here is from genome assembly GCF_037356315.1 of Lithobates pipiens. Lineage (NCBI taxonomy): Eukaryota > Metazoa > Chordata > Amphibia > Anura > Ranidae > Lithobates > Lithobates pipiens. The sequence goes on from NW_027507903.1 coordinate 348,958,529, forward strand.
TAATTTTTTTCCTCATTAATGTACACACAGCACCCATATTGACAGAAAAACACAGAATTGTTGACATTTTTACAGATTTATTAAAAAAGAAAAACTGAAATATCACATGATCCTAAGTATTCAGACCCTTTGCTCAGTATTTAGTAGAAGCACCCTTTTGATCTAATACAGCCATGAGTCTTTTTGGGAAAGATGCAACAAGTTGTTCGCACCTGGATTTGGGGATCCTCTGCCATTCCTCCTTGCAGATCCTCTCCAGTTTTGTCAGGTTGGATGGTAAACATTGGTGGGTTGCAACCAGTCGTCCTGTCCCTGCAGCTGAAAAACACCCCTACAGCATGATGCTGCCACCACCATGCTTCACTCTTGGGACTGTATTGGACAGGTGATGAGCAGTGCCTGGTTTTCTCCACACATACTGCTTAGAATTAAGGCCACAACATTCTATCTTGGTCTCATCAGACCAAAGAATCTTATTTCTCACCATCTTGGAGTCCTTCAGGTGTTTTTTAGCAAACTCCATGCGGGCTTTCATGTGTCTTGCACTGAGGAGAGGCTTCCATCTGGCCACTCTGCCATAAAGCCCAGACTTTCATAATCAAGTCCAATCAGTATAATCAAACACAGCTGGACTCAGATGAAGGTGTAGAACCATCTCAAGGATGATCAGAAGAAATGGACAGCACCTGAGTTAAATATAGAGGTGTGACAGCAAAGGGTCCAAACACTTAGGACCATGTGATATTTCAGTTTTTCTTTTTTAATAAATCTGCAAAAATGTCAACAATTCTGTGTTTTTCTGTCAATATGAGGTGCGGTGTGCACATTAATGTGGGAAAAAAATGAACTTAAATGATTTTATCAAATGGCGGCAACATAACAAAGAGTGAAAAATTTAAGGGGGTCTGAATACTTTACATCCCACTGTATGTGACCACAGCGACAGCCACATGCTCTTTGATGATGCCCAGCCATTACTGGATTTAGATGTTGATTCCGAGGTTGAGGATGACAGGAACATGAGCCTAGAGAGAGGGAGGAACACTGGTAGACAAATTGGCATTCATGTTCCCCAAGCCGCAGCGTATTGCCAAGTTGTCTCCAGTGGTAATTATGAAGACGGAGGAGATGGAGATGATGATGATGATGATGATGGGGTCACTGATGCAACTTGGGTGCCAGATAGAGCAGAGGAGGAAACTGAAGGTGAGGCGGCACAACCCCAAGGAGGCCGACATCAAGAAACAGTAGAGAGCAGCCACCCTATTTCATCACATTCTGCAGCTGTTATCTACCCAAAGCTCAGCTGTCTGGACCTTTTTCAGCACATCTGCAGCAGATCGCACTGTTGCTATCTGTAAACTGTGTCTCAGGCACATCAAACGTGGCAAAACACCAACCATTTGGGTACCACATGCTTAACAAGGCATTTAAAGTGGTTTTAAACCCACTTAAAAAAATACGAAAAAAAACTAACACCTGCTAGAGAAAGGCATAATGCGCTAGTATGCATAGCATACTAGCTCATGATGTAATATTCACCTGAGATCGAAGCCCTCGCTGCAGTGCCCGTACATCGCTCCGGCAGCCGACATCACTCTCGGGGGTTACTTCCAGGTATCACGGCTCCAGTGCTATGATTGGCCCGGAGCCACGATGATGCCACACCCCCGCAAGCAGGCCGTTCCATCTCTCTACCATCACATGGAAGGGAATGTTCTGGCATCGTTGGACAAAGCAGTCAGCCGTAAAATCCACCTTACTGTTGACACGTGGTCCAGCAAGCATGGGCAGGGATGATATATTTAGTTCACAGCACACAGGGTAATGCTGCTTGCAACTCAAAAGGATGCAGGACAAGGCTCAGTGCTGCAGCTTGTTGTGCCCCCGTGTCTCCATACAGCTGGTGGTGATGATGCCAGACCTGTGAGCTCTACCTCCTCCTCCTCCGCCACCTCCATGCCCTCGTCTGCAGAATGGTCTTATGAACATCAGGTACCCCCTACGCGTTCAAAGGGTTATTCCCAGAGTCAGGCTAAAAGGTGCCATGCAGTGCTTCAGCTGGTGTGTTTAGGGGAACTGCACCAGAGCAGAGATTCTTGCAGCTCTGCAGGGACTGGCCTAGAGGTGGTTCACACCATGCCAGCTGGAGCCAGGAATAGTGGTGTGCGATTATGGCTCAAACCTCCTAGACAGGGAAAGTTGACACAGGTGCCATGCCTGGCACATGTCCTCAATTTGGTGGTGCAGCTTTTCCTAAATACATACCCAGGGTTACAAGATGTGCTAAAGCTGGCCAGAAGAGTCTGTAGCCATTTAAGACAGTCATACACAGCCAGTGTATCCACCTGCCCGTAAACTGCCTGATTTGTGACATGCCCACCAGGTGTCAATGCTGCAGCAGCTATACATGCAGCAGAGTAGCTGTGCGAATACGGCACAACGACAGGCTCAGGCCGCATCTGTTTTTTTTCCCATGCCAATGTCTGATTATTAAGGATGCATGCACTGTATTGCCACCATTTGAGGAGGCCACATGGATGGTGAGCCATGACAGTGCATGCATCAGTGACACAATGCCTGTTGTGTTCCTGCTGGAGCAGACTCTGCATGGCATTATGGACAGGTCACTGGAGGCAGAGCAGCAAGAGGAGGAGGAGAATTTCCTTTCCTCTCAAGGCCCACTTTATCCAGACACCATCATTCCTATGTCATAGAACACACAGGAGGAGAGAGGAGGAGGAGGATTCTGGCACTTTCATAGGCTTTAAAGAAAAGGAAGACATGTGTCAATCTGTAAGCTATGGCTTTCCAACCTAGGACCCATGGGAATAGTACGTGGCTGGGAGGAGGAAGTTCCAGATGCTGTCATCCTGAGTGACCCAGAGGAGTCTGCTTCTCAAGCCTCTACAAATTTAAGGCGCATGGGCAATCTCATGCATCAAAGCCTATGAAAGAACCCAAGAATACGTGGCATAAAGGAGAAGTATGATTACTGATTGGCAACCCTCCTTGAGGCTTCTCAAGCCTCTACAAATTTAAGGTGCATGGGCAATCTCATGCTTCAAAGCCTATGAAAGAACCCAAGAATACGTGGCATAAAGGAGAAGTATGATTACTGATTGGCAACCCTCCTTGACTACCGTTATAAGGGGAAGGTCTCGGAACTCATTTCATCCCCACAGAGAGTGCAGAGGATAAAATCTATTGAGGACACTTTAAAGAGGATTTTATTGAACATTTTTCCTGACTCCAGTATGTTACAGTGTATTGTGGAAAATGTAGTTTTGAGTCTTCTGTTGGTCAAGAGAGGAGCATTGGAGAAGGCATCTGCCTAAGTGAGGCATTTTGGAATTTTTTTAGTCCTTGCCGCCTAGGGCTGTCAGCCTCCACATCCCATCAGCAGTGTCTGCATCACATGGTGGACGATTACCTTGGGGCCAAAATAGAGATGGAGAGCTTTCCAGCTGATGATCCACTGACTTTGTGAGAATAGACCACTGGCTGAACTTGCCCATTATGCTATTGAGTTTTTGGGCTGCCCTGCATCCAGCGTACTTTCAGAATGGGCATTCAGTGCTGCAGAAGGTTTCGTTACTGATCATAGAGCATGTCTGTCCACTGACTCCGTGGACCGTTTGACTTTTAGAAAAATTAATCAGTCCCGGATTACCAGCTATGGAGCCCCTGATGCCGATGTCACTGATTAAGCAGAATGTGTTTTTAGATGTAATTCTAAGTATGCCCATGCTGTGTGTTAGAAGTATCCTAAAAAAATTACCACGCTGTGTAAAGAAAAAGCAATATACTTCTTAGGAAATATCTTGGGGTGGTTGCTTTACAAAATAGGGTAATTTTGTGGGTGTTTATGCTGTCCTGGTACTCCAGGGCCTCCAAAAATGTGATAGGTAGTCAAGAAACTTAGTGTGTAGTTTATGCTCCTTGGATGTTCGGGTTCTCTATGTGGCTAGGCTGTGGAAAAGTCTCATGCATATGGTATCAGAATATGTTTTGAGGTGTATTATAAGTATGCCTATGCTGTGCGTTAAAAATATCCTAGAAATGTATAACTCCTGTGTAAAAAAAAAAAGAAAAACACATTTCCATTTTCTTTCCACATTTTCCAAAAAATTGTGGCACAAAAATTACATTTTTAAAAGACTCATAATGCCCCTTAGAAAATACCTTGGGGTATTTTGCTTTCCAAAATGGGGTCATTTTGTGGGTCCATTGTTATGGTGCTCCAGGGCCTTAAAAAATGTAATATGTAGTCAGAAAATTAGTTATTTAATTTATGCCCCTAGAATGCCTTAAGTTGGTCCTTGGATATTAGGCCCCTCTATTTGGCTAGGCTGTGAAAAAAGTCTCACTCATGTGATGTTGCCATACTCAGGAGGAGTAGCAGAATGTATTTTGAGGTTTAAATATGTCTGTGCTGTGTGAAAAACTTAAAATAGTTTTTTTGTGAAAAAGCTAACTTTATTTCGTTTCATAATTTTCCCAAAATTTGTGCGAAAACAAATTACACCCTTATATTCATGCAACACTGTGGGGAAGTTTTCTGCCAAAATATAAGTAACAATGGCCCATGAATACCCATGTGCCACGAGCACTGTGGTATACTACATATTCAAGTTGGTGAGTATTTAAGTGCCTATATGGTGGTCTCTGTTTGGCGCTTGGGATCTTACTTTATTCATGGGCCATTTTTATTTATGTTTTGGCAAGAAACTTCACTAAAGTGTCACATGAATATAAGAATTTAGGATATACTAGGTCTATATGTGGTTGTCTATACCCCTATACTCCATGGATGTGCGGTTTTTGGACAGGTTTAAGGATATGCGTTTGTTGGGCAAGCTTTCCATGTTCAGCCTTTGCCTGTTTTAGGTGTGTAGTAGTTAATTCCTTGATGCCATATATGATATAAACCCTAATTAAGGTAATACAGTATTATCATAGCACACGTATATATTCTATTATTGTACTCCACGGTATAAGGCGCTGCCTAATCCCATGCCCACATCTACCCCAGGGGGAGATATTGTATATTCCCCCTGGGACACCAAGATGGTCTGGTGAGCTTTTGCATTTGTATTATGTTTTACTGATTATGGTTTTTCACATAAATGGATAATCCTTTCCTTTGTCAATTTCAGTTTGTTATTGGTGCCCCCCTACAATTCCTGAAGAAGAGGAATTCCCAGTGACAGGTGTATTGCCCACACTGAAGACACCCTAACCAATTGGAAAAGCCATCTGGTTTAATACAAGCTGCTATTACTCTCAAATATTGGGGCCTCAATATCCGTGGGCACTCAATTAAGGGAGTCATTGTGCAGCAGTATATGTTGTATATGGTTTTACACTTGTCATTTTTTTCTAGTATTTTCTATATATGTTGTGATTGTGTCTTAGCACCTAAAGAATCCATCTTTCCTTTTCGTTTTATAGCCTATACAGCTAGTTAGCCTAAATAATGCCCCCTCCCCCTTCCTAACACCTATGCCAACTAACCTGTGTGAAAAAAATGTATATACTTACCTATTTTCAGCCCGCTTCGGTCCTGTAACATTATGTCCTCTGTGTCAGCCAGTGGTAACTGCTAGGAAGAAGAAAGCGTGCTTGACAATGGCTGTGTAAAGCCTGGACCGGTGACATCTCACATAGACTTCAACGGCCTATCCATTATCTGCATTTTCTTCTTTTCCCAGCAGCAACGATGGCAGACATGGGGGGCTGGATCACGTGACCAGACCAGAGTAATAAAAAGAACACAAAACCAACATTCCATTTTTCCCTCAGAAAAATTGGGGGGGGGGACCTGAATTGATCACTTAAACACGCTAGAAGACAACCTGTCTTTGCTCCACACACTGAAGTCCCACACTCATGAGTACTTCACAAAAGCGAAAATAAAAGACAACACTGTAAATGTAAAATTTGCCCAGCCAAAAGCTATTATCAGCTGCTGGTGTATTGGAAAAAATGTGTATCATCCTTAGCAACAATTTCTAGCTATGCTGGATAAGAACTTGGCATAAGACGCTTTCAGCTTTTGCAAGTGTTTTAATTTCTTGGAATGTAGCCCTTTTCCTTTGAACCTTTGCAGAGAAATCTTTATATCATGGAATCTTTGCAACATTTATTGCAATATCCTTGAGGCCACATAATTTTCACAAAATATGGTCTCTGTCTTGCTAATTAAAAAAGCTGACTAAGATTCGTCTTGGCATTCCCATAGTTGGAGGTGTGCAGGTTGGGACTTAACGTGCAAACAGGGAACAAAAGAAGCAATTTCTCATTGTACTCTGTATTACCCCCTAAATTCTTTCCAGAATTCCAACAATTCTGATATTATTCGGACACATTCAGCTTTTAATGCATTCAGTTCACCATGATTTCTATTTGTATTTTGCTTAAGGCAATGAATTTGTTTTCGTCCGAATGCATTTTCGTCCGAATTTCTGGTATTTTCGTTTTCGTTTTGACAAACGATAACGAAAGCACAGAATCCGAAAAACGAAAGATCCGACATAAATAAATGCTTTATTTTCGTTTTCGTTGTTACAACAGTTCGATATAGAATAGGAGATTCGACATGACTCTGACAATAACAATCTGTGTCTATAGAACCTGTGGTCTAATGTGCCTAACCTTACCTCTATTAGTCCAAGATTATATACAGAAAATATTCGACAGAGAAAAAAGATTTGACAGAGAGAAAAGATTCTGCAAGTTAAACTCCAACGTTCAAAATCTAAAGTGCTAATTTTAAAGGCTAATATGCAAGTTACTGTCCTAAAAAGTGTTTGGGGACCCGGGTCCTGCCCCAGGGGACATGGATCAATGCAAAAAAAAGTTTTAAAAACGGCTGTTTTTTCGGGAGCAGTGATTTTAATAATGATTAAAGTGAAACAATAAAAGTGTAATATTTCTTTAAATGTCGTACCCGGGGGGTGTCTATAGTATGCCTGTGAAGGGGCGCATGTTTCTGGTGCTTAGAACTGTCCCTGCACAAAGTGTCATTTATGCAGGAAAAAAAGTCCTTTAAAATCACTCGCAGCTATTATGAATTGTTGGCTCCGTAATACAGAGAACACTCATTGAAAGTCATTGATAAAAAAAAAAAAAAAAAGCGTGGGGGTCCCCCAAATTCAATTACCAGGCCCTTAGGTCTGGTATGGATATTAAGGGGAACCCATGCGTCAAATTTAAAAAAAATTGACGTGGGGGTCCCCCTAAAAATCCATACCAGACCCTTTATCCGAGCACGCAACCTGGCAGGCCGCAGGAAAAGAGGGGGGGACGAAAGAGCGCCCCCCCTCCTGAACCGTACCAGGCCACATGCCCTCAACATTGGGAGGATGCTTTGGGGGTCTGTGACCCCTCAAAGCACCTTGTCCCCATGTTGATGTGGAGAAGGGCCTCATCCCCACAACCCTGGCCGGTGGTTGTGGGGGTCTGCGGGCGGGAGGCTTATCAGAATCTTGAAGCCCCCTTTAACAAGGGGACCCCCAGATCCCGCCCCCCCTGTTTGAAATGGTAAGGGGGTACAAAAGTACCCCTACCATTTCACAAAGAAAGTGTAAAAAATATTTAAATAAGACAAACACACTTTTGAAAAATTCCTTTATTAAAAATAAAAAAAATAAACAAAAGATTCCAGCTGTGGTAATCCACTCTTGCTATCCAGCAACGGACGATCATCTCTCCGGAGTCCAGCGATGGCTGATCTGAATCAGCGCAGCGAATCCATCCATCTTCTGTCTCCACGGAGGAGACACTGCGGGGATCCCGGCGGCCTGACGTTTGTTATATGCGGCCTGACCCCACCCCCCTCTGACGTAAGGGGAAACCCGGGCTTCCGGTACTTTTGTACCCCCTTACCATTTCATACAGGGGGGGCGGGATCTGGGGGTCCCCTTGTTAAAGGGAGCTTCCAGATTCTGATAAGCCCCCCGCCCGAAGACCCCCACAACCACCGGCCAGGGTTGTGGGGATGAGGCCCTTCCCCACATCAACATGGGGACAAGGTGCTTTGAGGGGTCACAGACCCCCAAAGCATCCTCCCAATGTTGAGGGCATGTGGCCTGGTACGGTTCAGGAGGGAGGGGGGCCGCTCTCTCGAAGGGCTTGGTAATTGAATTTGGGGGACCCCCGCGCTTTTTTTAAAAAAAAATATTTTTTTTTTTTATCAATGACTTTCAATGAGTGTTCTCTGTATTATGGAGCCGACAATTCATAATAGCTGCAAGTGATTTTAAAGGAATTTTTTTCCTGCATAAATGACACTTTGTGCAGGGACAGTTCTAAGCACCAGAAACATGCGCCCCTTCACAGGCATTCTATAGACACCCCCCAGGTACGAAATTTAAAGGAATATTACACTTTTAATGTTTCACTTTAATCATTATTAAAATCACTGCTCCAGAAAAAAACGTCCGTTTTTAAAACTTTTTTTTGCATTGATACATGTCCCCTGGGGCAGGACCCGGGTCCCCAAACACTTTTTAGGACAGTAACTTGCATATTAGCCTTTAAAATTAGCACTTTAGATTTTGAACGTTGGAGTCCCATAGACTTTAATAGGGTTCTAAAGTTCACACGAAGTATGCTATATACTAGCTCCGTCGAATCTTCTTTATACATTCGACAGACACCATAAGCCTTCAAAGACAGATTCGACCGTAATTCATGTGGATTTTCGGACGAATGCAATTTTTGAACGAAAAACAAAATAAATAAAAACTAATTTCGGGAGTAACTAAATAAATAAATTTTTCGGACGAAAACGAAATTCCGAAACTAAATATTTTACTCTGCACATGTCTAATGAATTAGTCACATACTCCATGTCAACCTCCAAAACCAAGATATGTTTTTTCAATCATGTCTGCTAAAAGTTTTCTATTTCTTCTTCTTCTTCTTCTTTAACTGCATCAGTTGTTTAGAGATTTTGGCTATGTTTTAAAATTAAAACATCTCTTAATGTAGGCTAATTTTAACTTAAAGCGGGAGTCCGCCGGGACTCCGCGTTTTTTTTTTTTTTTTTAAAGCCAGCAGCTACAAATACTGCAGCTGCTGACTTTTAAAATAGTGACACTTACCTGTCCAGCGCGCCCGCGATGTCGGCACCCGAAGCCGATCTCTAGATCGTCTGTCGGGTGCTGCCGCCGCCATCTTGGGTATGGGAATCAGGAAATGGAGCCTTTCGGCTTCATTTCCCGGTTCCCTACTGCGCATGCGCGAATCGCGCTGCGCAATAAGGAAGGTCCCCGCTGCCTCTGGGATCTGTGTGTTTCCCAGCAGGCAGCGGGGCACTTGCGGAAAGGGGCGTAATCTACGCCCCTTTCCGCAGAGAGCTATCCCGGAAGTGGGTGCAGAATACCTGTACTGTACAGGTATCTGCACCCCCCTCCCCCCTGAAAGGTGCCAATTGTGGCGCCGGAGGGGGGGAGGGTTCCGATGAGCGGAGGTCCACTTTAGGGTGGACCTCCGCTTTAATGGCTGTTCAGAAGCACAAGATGTAGCAAATACATTCACAGAGTCACCTCTCCTCAGAAGTCAATTCTGATGCATTGGCTTGAGCCTGGTTTGTCAGCTTCCATGGGGAAATGGGGTGTAGATACATATTTATTTATCTTAATAAAAATCAAGGGACAAAAAGTAGCCAATGTGTTTTGGGCGGTCCAAGAGCATCTCCTCCATCAGGGCTTGATTGACCATGATGTAAATAGACTAGAAGTGAACTGGACCTTTAATGTTATTTATTTTTCATTGTGGTTGCAAGCTCAGGCCTTGTCATCAACTGGTTTGGTGGCACTGTGCAACATTCAGCCTCCCGGGATGGAAGATGCAATTTTCATTTTACTGCAATCTAAGCAAGTTTCTCTTTACCATAGCAGTATTCCATAGGATGCTGAAAGTTGTAAACTTGGGTACATTGCCCACTGGGCACTTAAAGTGATTGTAAAGGGATTTTTTTTTTAAATAACAAACATGTTATACTTACCTCCACTGTGCAGCTCATTTTGCACAGAGTGGCCCCGAACTTGGTCTTCTGTGGTCCCTCGGCGGCTGTCTCGGCTTCCCCCCCGCAAGTACTTATTACGTTCATGCGACCCCCCTCACATGGTGAGAAGTACTTGCGGGCGCGCTCCCGTGATACAGCCGGCGGCTATAGCGGCTCACTGTATCACTCGGCCCCGCCCCCGGTGCGCCGCATCATTGGATGTGATTGACAGTAGCGCGAGCCAATGGCGGCACTGCTTTCAATCCATCCACTCTAGCCAATCAGTGGCCAGGCTGAGTGGCAAAGAGGATGTTGGAGGCGAGCGTGGGACTTTCGAGGGGTCAGGTAAGTAAAACGGGGGGGCATTAAGGATTCATTAAGGTGAAAAAATGTTTACCTTTACAACCCCTTTAAACCCCCTTCCTAACCAGACCAATTTTCAGCTTTCAGTACCCTCACATTTTGAATGTCAATTACTCAGTCATGCAACACTGTACGGCAATACCATATGTGTGAAGCTTTTACACAGCCTGGCCACAAACAGAGGCCCAACATGCAGGGGGCACCATCAGGCATTCTAGGGACATAAATGACAGATATAATTTCTAGACTACCTCTTACATTTTGAAGGCCTTCGAGCACTATGACAATGGAAACGCTCAAACAATTACCCCATTTTTCAAAGTAAACACCCCAGCGTATATTCTATGAGGCATAATGAGTCTTTTGAACATGTCATTTTTTTCCACAAGTTTTTGGAAAATGTGGAAAGAAAATGAAAACGCATTTTTTTTACACAAAGTTGTCTATTTATAAGATATTTCCAACACATAGCATGTGCATGGCAAAAATGACACCCCCAAAATATATTCTGCTACTCCTCCTGAGTATGGTGACACCACATGTGGGAGACTTTTACACAGCCTGGTCACATACAGAGGCCCAACATGCAGGGAGCACCATCAGGTGTTCTAGGGACATACATTTCAAATCTAATTTGAATACCTATTATACTTTTGTGAGACATTGATGGACACTGTAGTGGCATGGATATAGCATGGATGAGCACATATGTGGCACTGATGAGAACTGATGTGGCTTGGATGTGGCACGGGTGAGAACTGATGTGGCATGGATGAGTACTGATGGGGCATGGATGTGGCACAGACGAGAAATTATGTGGCATAGATGAGCAATGATGTGGCATGGATGTGGCACGGATGAGCACTGACGTCGCACGGATGAGAACTGACATGGCGTAGATGTGGCATGGATGAGCACTGATGTGGCATGGATGTGGCACAGATGAGTAATGATGTGGCACAAATGAGCACTGATGTAGCATGACGTGGCACGGATGATCACTGACGTGGCACGGATGAGCACTGATGTGGCATGGATGAACACTGATGTGGCATGGATGATCACTGATGTGGCACTGATGTGGCACGGATGAGCACTGATGTGGCATGGATGTGGCACGGATGATCACTGATATGGCATGGATGAGGCACAGATAATCACTGATGTGGCATGGATGTGGCACGGATGATCACTGATGTCGCATAGATGTGGCACAGATGATCACTGATGTGGCACGGATGATGATGTGGCATGGATGAGTACTGATGTGGCATGGATCATCACTGATGTCGCACGGATGAGCACTGATATGGTATGGATTTAGCACGGATGATCACTGATATGGCACGGATGTTCACTGATGTGGCATGGATGAGCACTGATGTGGCATGGATGTGGCACGGATGATTGTGGATGTGGCACGGATGATCACTGATGTGGCACAGATGAGCATGGATGGGGATGGATGAGCATGAATTAGGATGGATGAACTAGGGATGGAGCATGGATGAGGATGAATGAGCCAGGGATGGAGCATGGGTGAGCATGAATGTGGATGAATGAGCCAGGGATGGAGCATGAATGTGGATGGATGAGTCAGGGATGTAGCATGAATGAGGATGGATGAGCCAGGGATGGACAAAGATCAGCACTGTGGGCACTTCAGATCCAGCCCACAGCGCTGCTTCACCAGTCCCCTCCTCTCCTCACACGTTGTACAGATCTGTATGAGGAGAGGGGTGGAACCAAACCAGACATGCTCCTGTTTGTTTACAAGTGATCACTCTTCATTGGACGCAGTGATCATGTGGTAAAGGGCCGCTGTCATTGGCCCTTTACCCCGATCTGTGACACGCTGGGTCTAGGAGATGGCCATGGACATTCCATAACCAGCGGGGCGTGCGGGAGTGCGATCCTGGGAGGACGTCATATGATGGCCTCCCAGAGTTATCTGACCGCGCTGTAGCTGTCATTTGGCTATGGCCCGGTCAGCAAGTGGTTAAGGAAACCTAGCAACCAGTTCTACATGTTCATAGGCATCAACAATCTAACGCAACATAAAAAAATCAACACATCCTTCCTAAGCAGGAAACCACAGACCTTGACCCATGCAGCAGTTAGGGTAGCCCTAAAAATAAGCAGAAATATAGATTTATTAATATTATAATTATACAGGATTGATATAGTGCCAACAGTTTGCACATCACTTTAAAACGCTAGGGCAAACAGTACAGCTACAATATAATTCAATACAGGAGGAATCTGAGGGTCCTGCTCATTGGAGATTACAATCTAAAAGGGAGGGTAAAGTAATACAAAAGGTAGTCACTGTGGGGATGAGCTGATGGAGAAAATAAAAGTATAGTTAGGTGGAAGCAGGATAGGCTTCTCTTCAGGGAGTGGATAGAGTAGGAAATAGTCGACAGATTGGGGTGGGGAATCAAAGGATGAGAGAGGCTTGGGAGAAGTCCAGGAGGAGAAGTCCAGGAGGGGAGCATGGGAGGTGGTGAAAAGGGAACTAGAGAGTTAGCCCTTGTACACACGGTCGGAGTGTGGTCTGAATCGGACTGTTTCCGCCTGAATATCCGTCGGACCAACTTTTCCAATTTGCCGGAAATATTTTCCGACAAAATGCTCCGATCGGACATACTCCGATCATGTGTAGCATACTCCGACGGACAAGGTGCCACGCAAGCTCACAATCAAATTCTGACACGGAAGCGCTCACTCAAGTAAAACTACTGCTCGTAATCGATATAGCACATTCGTCACGCTGCAATGCTAAAAATTCTTTCATGAAGCGCATTCTCGTGTTCTTTACAAGGCTGCAAGAAGGAACTTCTTTAGATGCTCATAGTCACACACACTTCTCCCGAACGTATTTCCTGACTCTTTTTTACTCATTTCGGCAATACAATTTTTGAATTCGTCACATCTACACAATTTTATATTTTGTTTATTCTTTTTTGGCTGCATTTTTTATTTTTTTTCCTAAACATCTCCTTTTTTGACAGTTTGCTCATCTTTCCATTTTTTGGGGTGTGTTTTGTGTGTAAACTTACCACAACAACATTATTATATTTTTTCTATTTTCTTTTTCTTTTTGAATCTACAGGAGGTTGTTTAGTGTTGGTGCCCCTTGTTATTCATGTCACTTTGTTTTTTTGAAATGCATCTGCCTGCTCACAAATCAACTGGCCTTTTGGAAGTAAAACACATACGCAAGTATTTCTTCAAACAAAAAAAAACCTTTATTTAGGTGTCAGTAACAGATAAAGAGGGAGGCAGCGATGGAGAAACTGGGGAGATTAGCGAAGCCTTTGGCCCCCAGGGCACACATCAACTATTTAAACGCAAAACTTGGTGGCCTGAGGAGTACATCTCTGAGGGAGAGAAGTCTGGTCCTGAAGTCCAACAAACCCGGAACAGCAGCAGATGACATCTATGTTCCCAGGCTGTGGTACTACAACAGGCTGCATCTTCTGTCAGACCAGACTGAACCCAGGTCATCACTCTCTGGTCTTCCTTCCACGCTTCCTTCCAGGCTGTGGCTGTGGTGCCGGAGGTGTGGCAGAAGGAGGAGGAGGAGGAAGGGCATGGACCAAACCACACAAGTGTGTTTCTTGTGTCATTTGGCCCAACAGACCCTTGTTGAGGGTGTGTATAATAACCTCCTCACACAAGAGCTGTTGCCCCTCCTCCATTTTCTCAAGCTTGCATGCAACCAAGGTGACAAAGGTCTCTTGATAGGTGAGTTTTGCTTGGAGGGCTGCTGATGCCTCCCCAATCAGCCTCAGGGCCAACTCCTCAACATTCCCCCCCTTTCTCGCCCTTTTGCGTGGAAGGCGGAGGGGAGGGACCTGGCATTCTGTGAGGCTCCTTTGCCCGCCCACCGCCTGGCTGCCGCTTACCCCCGCCTCCTCCTGGCTGCCACTTTCCACAGCCACCTCCTGGCTGCTGCATTCCACACCCTCCTGTTCCTGGCTGAGTTCTTCCTGTGTATGAAAAAGGGACATCTTTTAGTTTTTGGTTCATCAAACACACAATTTTCACATCAACACTGTTGCAAATTGTTAACCAATAGAAAAGACTATCATTCTGTGCCCAGCATTTTTCTTTCTTGTCCCCAAGGTTTTGGCCACTACTGTCTATTGATATGTGAAACACTTTCTAAACTCAGCAATTAGTGAGCAAAAATCAAGTTAACATCATTCATTTATACTCCCAAAATATGTACAACAATACTATACCTGGCTCAAGCTGGGCTCCCCCAGTTCTTCCTGAGTGGAAGGCCCAGGTTGGGCGTTGGAAGACTCATCGGGTGTGGAATGTAGCATAGGACACGTGGAAGGAAGAGTAGAGAGTGATTCTCTGACCTCAGCATGGTCTGACAGAAACTGCATCCTGTCATAATACCACAGGGGACACAAACGTCATCTGCTGAAGCTCCAGATTGCATGGACTTCAGCACCTTGGTCCTCTCCTTCAGATATGTACTCCTCAGGCCACCGATTTTCTTTTTTAAATAGTTGACGTCTGCCCTGGGGACCACCGGCTTCACAAACTCAACCAGTTTCACCATTGCTGCCTGCCTCTTTTGTCTGTTACTATATTGAGGGTGTGTTGGTTGCCACAGGCAGGGCATGTCTCTGTATTTATCGATGAACAGAGGGAGGAAGCTATGATCATTGAAGCCGTCCATAATGTCTGCAAGACACAACACAAGACAAACCCTAATGTCAGGCTAAACTCCACTAATGCAGGCCTCAATCTAGAAGCAGTATAGCCTAGTGATGTACCAAGTTAAAATTTTTACCTTCGTTTGCACGTTCATCGCCTCAGCTTCTCCCTCTGTTCACAGATCGTACGGACGACACACGCGTGTTGCATTTTATATACAGTGCGCATGCGTGAAACTCCGCCCGCCCCTGACGTTCTTTCTAGACTAATCCCCGCCCCTTTGCTTTCGGCGCAGTGGGGAGAGCTCATGGCGGAGAGAACGCAGGTGCGCAATCACAGTTCCACTAATGAGGAGGAGGGTGAGGAAAGCCCGGAGCCTGAAACGTCCCAATCCAGGAAGAGAAGATTTAAGGCCTCAAATATGTCTTTTGGAGAGATGTTGGAGATGGTGGACATATTGAACAGGACCGACTATGATGGGAAGTATGGACCTTACCCAAACTCAAATATCAGAAAGGCCAAGATCATGAATAAAGTTGTGAAGAGTCTTCATAAGAATTTTGGGGTACGCCGATCCATGGATCAACTGAGAAAACGCTGGTCAGACCTGAAACTGAGGGAGCACGAGCAGTACATAAGGATCAAGCGTGTTCTTGAAAAAAGTAAGTATTTGTCGTGTGTTCATTTGATTATTCTTGCTTGCATACACGCTGATTTCATGTTGTGCATTTTAAAATGGCCACTTTCAAGTTCATGGTTTCATTCGTTCATAAGAAACATCGTTCTGCAGGTAAGTATTCCAGCTTAACAAAGTGTCCACAATAATGTTCTCACCTTGGAGCTCGGCCAAAAAAAACAACTGTACAACACTTCCAAGCAATGTTTCATATTCCTAATTCTGCCCTCTGTGTGCTAATTATTCTTTTTTTACATTCTCATAGGGGAGAGAAGACTCTGCAAGTATGAGGACACCAGGGACCACACCCCTCCCAAAGAAGCCAAAATTCCAAAACAAGAAGCAGAGGAGCAGGAGGAGGAGGAGGAGGAAGGAGAGATCGTTGAAGTTGGACAAATTGTCACCACAACAGGTGAGTGTTAGAGAACACAGCTTCCGGTAAGCTCATCAATGTATATCACCATATTTTTAATACATGGTGTGTTTGTTTGCTTTGTTTTGTAGGTGATGTGGAAGAAGAATCCCATTTTACCAGTGAAAGTGCCCAGATCCTGATTGGGGAGATAATGGGGTGCAATCATGATTTAGACAATATACAGCAAAACATCAATGATGTTAAAAATAAAATGAAGAACATCATTGATGTTTTGGGGAGAGTGTGAAACAGCCCAAACTAGGTATTTTTTGGATTTTAAACCACAACTTTTGTATTTTGATCAAATCCAAATTTGGAAGATGCACAGAGTGTGTAAACATGCGCTATCTCCCATCATGGGGGATCAATGTACGTGTTTTGTGGAAAGTAGCTGAGATGAAGGGGTTGCAGCCCCAAAACATGTACATTGATCCCCCATGATGGGAGATGGCACATGTTGACACACTGTGTTCATCTTACAAATTTGGATTTTCCAGGGGTGACACCCCATGTGATGAAGGCAATATCAGCCCAGTTTGTACATACTCATGTCTAATATTGTCTTCACTTTTCAAAGTTGAACTTTGTAAGTTCCTGTGTTCTGTATGTTACGCTTTTATACATGCCTGTTTACACCAAAACACAAAGTGTAAAAAAAAATTACCTGAAAGACTGTTTTTGATACACACAATTTGTTGGTTTGTTGTAAAATCCTTTTCTAAACGCACATGTGAATGTGCTTGGATTAAAAAGTTACATTATCAACAATGTGTGGCTTCCTTTTTCATTGCGCAAAATATGTATTTGGAGTAAAATTTTTGTTTACGGGGAGAATGGGTGTTATTTACTAAAGGTAACTCCACTTTGCACTCCAAGTGCAGTTTCAGGTGTACTTTTGCAGTGCACTTGTAGTGCATAGTGGAAGTGCCTTTAGTAAAAAAACACACACAGTGATGTGTTAATTTTGACAAAAATGCAATTTTCTTGCCATGGTGCTGAAAATGAGCACGATTTTGTTGAGTAATGCACTACATACATTAGTTACCAAAAACAAGGTGTGTGTGTAGCAGACCCACAACATAATAAGCTTATCTGAAGAAGAGACTGTCCCCTCATCTCACTCAGAACTTGGGTTTGCACTTTTGGTGAAAAAGGCACAACAAGAAAAAACATACATTTACATAGGAGACACCTAAAAGCAAGCCAAGCAGTAAATGAAGGAGTTTCAAAGAAAAATTTATTCAGAAAATGCCGCTCAGACATTGTCTGGCATATCAATGGCCCCCCTACCCACAAAGTAGTCCATGTATTGGGTTCTAACCTCACAGGCGCTTTGGGGGGGCAAGCCAGGATGAGCAGGTTCAAGGCCCGTGAGGTTATCATTTTCCAGCAAGTCTGCTTCTTGTTGGACAACTGAGACCGCATAGTTCGCAGAATGTCTTTTTAGAAAATTGTGAAGAACACAGCAGGCCAGCATTATGTGATTTAGTTTGTATTCCGCCATGTGGATATGCGTTAAAAAAAGGCGGAACCGGCTGGCCAGTATTCCAAAGGTGTTCTCCACCACTCTTCGGGCTCTGGACAGGCGGAAATTAAAAATCCTCTGGTCTGGGGTGAGGGTCCTCATCGGGAAAGGCCGCATCAGATGGTTCGCCAGGGCAAACGCCTCATCCGCGACGAAGACGAACAGGAGTCCTTCCTGATTCTCCTCTGGGGGTGGCAAGCCCAGACTGCCACTCTGGAGGCGCCAGTAGAACTCCGTCCGTGCGAACACTCCACCATCCGACATCCGTCCATTTTGCCCCATGTCCACATACAAAAACTCATAGGTTGCAGACACCACCGCCAACATCACAATACTATGAAACCCCTTATAATTATAATAGTACAACCCCGAATTCGGTGGTGGGATGATGCGGACGTGCTTCCCATCAATTGCTCCTCCACAATTCGGGAAAGTCCCAACGACTGGCAAAGTGGGAGGCCACAGTCTGTCATTCCTGTGACGTTGAAGGACACTGTGAAACAAGACCAAAAATTAGTAATTTAAAAAATCAACATTGCAAGCAGATTAGACACAAACATTTTTGGCCAAGATTAGTATAACATTTTGGGAACTGAGTATTTAAAGCCTAAAGTATAAGGTCCCCTTATCAGAGTCATCCACCCCCCCCCCCCCCCTCTGATGGGCCCTTGCTAAAAAATGAGGGGGGGATGTTTTGGACAGGTAACCCTCTCCACTTGATTGAGAGGCAAATGCCTAAATAATGTGTGATACTTTGGGAAGCACCTCCTTACTTACACTATTGGCAGCCCACCGGACAGGTAATAAGTGTCATAATACCAAAAAGAAACCAAAATGGAAGCACATTTTGATATTCTGCTATTACATATCAAGATAATAATAGGGGGAAAAAATATATATATATACCATTTGAAAGTATTGAGGCATGCCCTTGCACTACATGCTTTGGTGAATTCATCCATAAATGTGAGCATCAAAAAGGTAGGTATAGTGTGTATTGGGTTTGGTAAAGTCAGCATATAGAGGATTGCTAGCAGCTGACCTAGCAGTTGGGGGGGGGGGGGGTTCCTAATGAGTTTAGCACAACAACAAACAAAAAAAGGTCACTCTGCATGAATTGAAGCACACACATAACATTTGTAGACATTTTAGGGGGTGTTTAGGGGAAAGCAATACTATGGAGCTGACAAAAGACATTGGTAAGTGACTAGACTATAGTTTTATGGACCAAGAAGAGCATGGTGGGGAAGTTAATGAGGCAAATATGCCTGAGGACAAAGGGGCAGAGTATATGAATTAGAGCATATTGCAATGATGGTAATTAGGGAATGAGGAAAGAAATGCAAGACATTAGCAATCATGAAATACATAGAATGTGATGTTAAAGGATAAAACTTACCTTCATATAGTCCTTTTGCAGAACCTGAATGATGGCAGAACAGGTCTCTGGAATAATGATCCCCAGAGCCTGGGGGAGATGCCTGTAGAGAACTTGAGGTCCTGAAGGCTTCTCCCTGTCGCCAAGTAGCGCAACATGGCGATGAGCCTCTGCTCTGGAGTGATGGCTTGCCGCATGCAGGTATCCTGCCTGGTGATATAAGGGGTCAGCAAAGCCAGCAGATGGTGAAAAACGGGGTCCGTCATCCGGAGATAATTCCTGAAATAATCAGGATTATTCTCCCGGATCTCACGGAGCAAAGGCATGTGCGAGAACTGGTCACGCTGGTGCAACCAATTCTTGGTCCACAAACACCTCCCCTCCCTGTTCATGGACCGGGCTTGTGTCAAAGTAAGAACCCCAACACAAAGCCCCTGCACAGCACAAACTCTACGACGAGTACGTAGAAGAAACATGGTTTCAAAACGGTCAGCTGGTCAGAACGGACAACAGAAAGCACCGATAAACAGCAATGCCTGAAAGAACTAACTGAATAGCAGAAGCAAGCAGACAATAAGAAATGCAAATCAAAGTGTACTATACCAAGATATAGTCCACAATGAGAAACAAATACTTACTGACTGCACGCACTGATTATCAGATACGCAAAGACAAGCAGAAACTGAAGAGCAGTAGCGATCTGAATCACTAATCTGAAAAATGCAAATCGTCTCTCACCAAACTTCTACTAACACACGATACACACAAGATCAGCAGAAGGAGCCCAAAGGGTGCCGGATGTGGTGCTGAACTTCCCTTTTCTAGGCCCGCCGTACGCGGCTTACGTCACCGCGTTCTTGGCAAACGAAAATTCCGACAACTTGGTCCAACCGTGTGTATGCAACATCACTTCCGGACCTCGTCCGGAATTAATCCGTCGGAATAACTCTGACGGATTTGGTCGTCGAAATCTCCGACCGTGTGTACAAGGGCTAAGTATTTTGAGACTAGGTTAGTGATGTAGCTGGGGGCCAAGTTGTGGATGGCTTTGGAAGTTATTGTTAGGATTTTTAATTTAATTGGTTGGGTGAGTGGCAGCCAATGGAAGGATTGGCAGAGAGGGGTAGCATATGCTACATGTAATGTAAATGTAGCACCCTGGTGTTTAGGCATGGTTGCTATCAAATTTAGTTGCCCTGGTAAATTGTTAGGAGATCAATTGACTCCTCTCTAAATCTGGACTTGTTGTATCCTCTAAATCTGCACTTGTTGCACTAGATGGCACTATGTTAGTGACATTAGATAAGGCAGGGGCTTTGCAGGCTTAAAAATGAATGGATGGGTTGCCAATGGGCAGGGATTTTCTTTGGTCCCTTGGCCTGCAGGGAGAGCCTATTTATTTGGGTGGAGTCAGGTGATTGGGGTTCTGTGCCACTTGGATGGCTGTCTGGGTGGACGTGTGTTGTGCTGCCCTGGACTGCTAGGCCGGAAGCCTGAGGACTATCCCAGGGACATTTGGCTGCTAGGTTGCCTCAGGGCCTTTTCAGGAGCGGGAGAGCAATGTAGGGTTGGGACTGCTGGCTTGTAGTTCAACCAGAAGTAGCGGTTCATCTGGACGGAGAACCAGCTGTGGTCAGAGGTAGAAGGGGATGTTGTTGCCACTAAGGGACCATCCACGTTGTTAGTGGAGATCACTGTGAGTAAGCTGAAGCCAGTACCAGAGCAGTCTTCTCACCAACCGGGGACAGTGAAGAAGTGGGAAAACTTCAGTAAGTGTCAAGCCAGGGACCCAGTGGGACAGCAGAGGTGACACTTGCGGAGCATCAGCAGGTGCCAAGCCAGGGACCTAGCGGGTCAACAGGGGTGACACTTGAAGAATATCTGTGAGTGCCAAGCCAGGGACCCAGCAAGGAAGCAGGGGTGATGCTTGAGGAATATACTGAGCGCTAAAAGTGGAGGAGCTCAGGGGATCCAGTGGCTATTGGATCTGAAATCTAGTGAAAGACTTTGAGTTTGTTGAGTGAAGACCCTCTGTGGAGTAAGCAGAAAACTGTTTGTGTTGCCAATAGTTGAATACAACTACCGTTAGTAACTGCTACAAGATTGTTGCCATAGGAGACAGTGGTCCTACCTATACAGAAGCGGTGTTCTGGAGGCCTTCACCTGTATAGCTGTCTACCTATAGAAGTGTCAGGGTCTGCCCATTATCATTGCATCTACCGAAGGGTGTCCTGGCCCTAAGCCTCTCTCACTCAATTCTGTTTAAGAGACAATAAATCCCTTTGCATTCAAAAAGTGTCTGGCACCCACCATTTCATCTTACATTACTCCCACCTTGCCTTGTAACCCACTCTACACAGAAGGATGTCAGCTTGTCCCTAACTCTGGAGGTCACCATTAGGCCTCAAGGGACCCGGGACTCTGCTACATAAAATATACATTTCTGTGAAATGTAAACTATACATTTCTCATAAAGATTTCCCAACAGGTGTAATAGCACCACTGTAGTATATAGTAGTATCAACGCAATGGACCTTGAGCCATGGAGTAGACAGGCAAACAAATGAGATAAAATTCCTGGCTTTAAAGAATGTTTTTAATCTTTAATTGACAGAGAACGGAAGATCATTTCCTTTTAAAAGGTTAGGTATTAGCACACATCAATATTTCATTTGCTGGGACAGAATATCATAAAACTGAGGATATTTGTATTTGTAAAAAGCTATTTATCACAGGTAGCAGGAAAGTGGAAAGCAACAATTGCTACAGCGCAGACAGATTCAAGATAAGACCGGTGGCACAAGATCTGGCTGGGTACAGGGTCTACAAATGCCTTTGGTGTTTCGGATAAGCCTTTCTCTTTTGCATTACCAGACCTGTACGGTCTGCAGCTTCAGATATTGTTTGTCTGCCTTGGCTTTGACAGCTGTCCCTGCCTGTTTATATGTGTATCCTGTTTCTTCTTGTACTGTCGCTGTCTGTTCTTGTCTGTCTGAGCTGTACTGCCACTATTTGCTGTTTCCCAACAAGACATTCCCCTGTGCCACAATCTGGAAGTTATCCTGAGCCATTTACTATCAGTTAATAAGGTAGTGTATTCCGGTTTGTCTACTCCAGCTGTGTACCTGCCCTCCTTTGTGTCTGCACTTTGGTCAGATTTCTGTTATGCTTTGCACCCAATTCTCATTTTGATAAGGTCACAATTCATTCACCATTTCCCTGGGGCAGTCTCTATTGTGAGTGGTCTGTCCTAGGGAAATGGTTGTCCCTGGATTTGTCCCTGGGAGCCGGATACCATTTAGTAAGCATTGCAGTGCACAGGCTCCAAGGTCAAAATGCCATTCAAAAACATCCTACAAGGTCTAATAGCCCTTGGACAAGTGAGAAGGGGGAGCCTTCTACAAAGCCATACAACTCAAAAAGTAAATAAAATGCATTTAGGTTCCACCTTCTTCTATACTTATATGAGTATTACATAATGTTTTCTCTAGGACTAAACTGCTGATTGGATTAGACAGTTCCTAAAAGATGTTGTAACAAATTACTTTATTATTTTTTCTAAAAAAAATAAAAATAAAAATAAAAATAAAAGGATGTACAAATAAGTATAAACAGTAAACAATCGGATACACATCGGATGCAACATGCGCTTGCACAGCAAAATGGCCCACCCCACAGGCCTCCCCAAGGGCACCATTTTGCATTGATGCTTTTTCAGTGTGACCTAAGTTGGAGAAATCAAAAAGTGAATAAAATGGATTTAGACTCAACCTTCTTCTATATAAGTATTAATTCCAATGACATTTTCTCTCGTCTTAAACGTAATACTTATATAAGTATAGAAGAAGGTTGAGCCTAAATCCATTTTATTTACTTTTTGAGTTCTCCAACTTAGGTCACACTGAAAAAGCATCAATGCAAAATGATGCCATTTTGCTGTGCAAGCGCAGGCTGCATCCGATATGCATAGCAAAATGCCCCCCAAAGCCTCCCCAGTGGCACCATTTTGCATTGACGCTTTTTCAGTGTGACCTAAGTTGGAGAACTCAAAAAGTAAATAAAAACGATTTTGGCTCAACCTTCTTCTATACTTAAATAAATAGATAGAAATTTATATGGATAGGCGACAGTGTCAAAGAAATGGCACCAACATCCCTGAATGATATGTATGAACAGGGGAATAGTTTTGGTGGGATTTCAGGGGTGCCAAGCAATAAAATTACTAACAATACACAGAGATATAAAAGGTATAACAAGGTTTATTACACAAAGGACAAATTTAAAAATATTGGCTGTACATAGGATACATAGGCCTAGATACATATTAGGGTTTATTTAGCGTTGGCGCTTGCACAGTTTGACTTGAGTTGGAGGCTGTGCACTGCAATGGTTAATATTCAGTGCCAGGCTCTAGGGGAGTGATGCTGGAGATGACTGGGACAGAGAAGGGGTGAAGAATTTTAATGCCAGAGGTTGAGAACACCTTGAACCTTGTTGACTCATAAACGCTGGGTGTTAATTAATTTGGACCGCTGAACTCTGTGCTGAACTTAATCCATACCCCTAAACTCTGTTACTTAATCTTGACCCATGCACTCTGTTTCTTTAATTCCGACCCTTAAAAGGAGAAGTATAGCCAAAACTCCCCTGGCTGTATTTCTCCTGTAGTTTACAGGAGTGCAGTTCGTTCTGCACTCCTGTGACCCATTTTCAGCAGACAATTGGTGGAAGCCTATTGTAGGCTGATGTCACAGAGCCACTCCAGGCTTGGGAAAGATCACAACCATATGGTCGGGATCAGCTCACATGCCTTGACCCGAGTTAGCCTCTCAACAAGCCACTGAGAGCCTGAGCTGGCCGCTCCCGCCCCTTACACAGCCCAGTGCTCCAGTGAGAGTGGGTGGGGGGGTGGTGCAAAGCTCAGTGATGTCTCAGAGCTCTCCTCACTGTGCTCTGCAGAGTGTAACTTCAGCCCTCTGCCCCCTTTTTTCTGACAGTTAAGACAAGCTTATAAATGCAGCACTTTGAATGGATGTAGAGAAGAGAAGACCGCAGATAGATGGATATAACCTTTGTAGGAGGATTTGATCCAGCTCTGGGTATCAACTGAGGCCAGTCACTTCACTGGGTATATATAAGGGTTTACTTGCACTTCAATCCTGATCCCTGCCCTCTGTGCATTACTTAATCCCAGCCCCTGAACTTTATACTTTACTTAATTCTGAACCACAGGCATTACTTAATCGTTACCCCAGAACACTGGGCGTTACTTAAAAGGGTGTTCCAGCGGAATTTTTTTTCTTTTGAAAAGTCAGCATCTTTAAACACTGTAGCTGCTGACTTAATAAGGACACTTACCTGCCCAGAGCGCCCGCAATGTCGCCCCCCCCCCCCCACGAGGCCGATACGTCCCTCGTATTGTGTCCCGGCGCCTGCATCCTCACTAAGGGAAACAGGCAGTGGAGCCTTGCGACTTCACTGCCCGTTTCCTACTGCTCATACGCGAGCCGCAATGCACTTTGTGAATGGAGTGCTCTGTGTTCTGGGACACACACAGTTCCCAGAACACAGCGCGTCCCATTCACTAGAAGACAACGTGAGGAGGAGAAGACTGAAGATCACCGTGGAGTAGGAAGAGGCAGATTAGGAAGATCTGCCTAGCAACAGGGCTTTCTGGTAAATTAAAAAAAAAACATTTTTTTCCAAATCTTTTTTTTTTTTTTTTAAAGAATATTAATGTTATTATTTTTTTTTTTTTGGGTGGCCCTCCACTTTAAACATGACCCCTGAATTATGTGTGTAATGCTCCAGTTTAATACTTGGTTGTCAGTAAGTACCCAAAACATCTCCAGGGCTCTGCTGCATTAACCTTCTCTGTGTCACACTTTAGTCTTTGAATTCTATATGTGTATATAGAGATTTTTTTATAATAAATATTTTTATGAAACAATATTATATTATGTGAGATTTCTTTCTATGATGGTGATTCTCCTTGGAATCTGGAGCAGTCACATAGGCAGACAGTGGAGAATCACCCAAGCTGCTTTTGCCTATCTTGAGACAGATGTTGAATTGGTAAGTGCCCCCTTTACCACCTAAAGGGGGGGCACTATAAATCAGTGGTGAACTTTGTTTGAAGATTCATTAGGTGTTAGCCTTTTCTATGGTTAGTGCTTTAAGTCTTTGAAATGTATCTGAATATTAGGGATGAGCCGAACACCCCCTGGTTCGGTTCGTACCAGAACCTTCGAACGGACCTAAAATTCGTATGAACTTTAGAACCCTATTAAAGTCTATAGGACTCGAACGTTCGAAATCAAAAGTGCTAATTTTAAAGGCAAATATGCAAGCTATGCAACAGACAACACCAGTAATAAGGGGTATCTTCAGGTGTATACTGTGCTGGAGGCACACAACACCCACTTTAACTCCTGTATTAGAGAACACCAGCAATAAAGGGTAGATACAGGTGTATACTGCGCTGTGCTGGAGGCACGCAACACCCACTAAATCCTGCAGATGCCTGTATGAGAGAACACCAGCAATAAAGGGTAGATACAGGTGTATACTGCGCTGGAGGCACACAACACCCACTAACTCCTGCAAATGGCTGTATTAGAGAACAACAGCAATAAAGGGCAGATACAGGTGTATACTGCGCTGGAGGCACACAACACCCACTAACTCCTGCAGATGGCTGTATTAGAGAACAACAGTAATAAAGGGTAGATACAGATGTATACTGCGCTGGAGGCACACAACACCCACTAACTCCTGCAGATGGCTGAGAAAAGAACAAACTGTCCTTGCCTATCTAGCTCTTTCCCTGCACACCAATACACTACACAAGGCCGTCGCGCTGGTGGCCTTATATAGTGTGGGGCGTGTACTAAACCCCCTGAGCTATAATTGGCCACAGGCATCCTGCCTGTGGCCAATTGTGGCTCTCCTCGCTCCCGGCGCTGTGATTGGCCAAGCATGCGGGGTCATAGTGCATGCTTGGCCAATCATGAGCCAGCAATGCACTGCAATGGCGTAGTGCATTGTGGACCGTTCGTGCCACACGAATTTGGTGTGAACGGTCCACAAAGTTCTGAATTCGCCGAACAGACGAACGGCCGATGTTCGAGTCGAACATGCGTTCGAATCGAACATCAAGCTCATCCCTACTAAATATATATATGTTATTTATAATTAATGATTGAATGAAAAATGTTACACTATGTGAGATGTTTTCCTGTTGCTCTCATCCAGCCATCCTCCCTAGAATCCAATGCAGGCAGAGAAAGATTACTTCTCCAGGTTTCACCCAAACTGTTCTGCCTATGATGAGATAAGACAGGCATGTTGCATTGGTGAGTGTAATTCCTAAGGTGTGGTAAAGGAAGCCCTATTGACTAGTGGGAATTGTTTTTGAAGATCCACTGGGTAAATGGTTTAATTATCAAGAAGAAGTGGTCAAGTAGAAGAAGTTATAATTGTATTGGACACGTTGTTATTTATTGAGTGATCATTATTGACAATTGATTAATGTTTGTGCAAACTTTAGAGGGCAATTAGCCACATGACCACTGATTAGGAGTGAGCAGGATAGATTCACTGTATTATAGCACTGTACTATATGGGGGATCATCTTTTGAACTTTATGCTTGCACACACGTGAATACTAATTTTTGTGAATTGTGTCACAATGATAGTGCGGCGGGGTTACACTATTATCTTTGTTACTTAATCCTGACACTTGAATTCTTTGCGGTATTTGATTCTGAACCCTGAAGGTTTTATATGACTTAATCCTGACCCCTGATCCCTAAACTCTGGGGATTAACTAATCCTGACCCAAAACTTTCTGTGTTACTTAATCTTGAACCCTGAATTATCTGTATTACTTACTCCTGACCCCTGAACTCTGTGTGTTACTTAATCCTGACCTCCTTTTGAACCATCTTATAGAGCCATAAAGCTATCTAACTGAAACATATTGAAAGATCCAAGGCCAAGATACAGTAATGTTTACTTATCTCTCTCCAAAGCCCTCAAGTTTTTCCGTTGCTCTATTCTTCTGTTATCTGCATGATAACTTCCGACAACCGAGATAAAACCAGCCTGAAATATGTGTTGGGGGTGGATGCTATAAATAGATTAGCAGAGAGTTTGTCTTGTCACAGCACAGCTCTGCACATTTCTTCCTTCCTCTGCCTATGTGTGTGTGTGTGGGGGGGGTGCATTTCCTCCAATCAGCTGTCACACAGTGTATGCCCAGACTCCACACCCAGTTCTGAACAGGAGGAGAAAATTTCTAACAGGATGTGCACTTTCTAAAGAGTATAGCAAGCTAAAGACAGCAAATATACAGTATCTCACCAAAGCAAGTACACCCCTCACATTTTTGTAAATACTCTATGATATCTTTTCATGTAACAACACTGAAGAAATTACACATTGCTACAATGTAAAGTAGCTTATATAATATATAATTTTCTGTCCCCTCAAAATAACTCAACACCCAGCCTTTAATGTCTAAACTACTGGCAACAAAAGTGAGCACACCCCTAAGTGAAAATGTCCCAATTGGGCCCAAAGTGTCAATATTTTGTGTGGCCACCATTATTTTCCAGCACTCTCGTAACCCCCTTGGGCATGGAGTTCACCAGAGCGTCAGAGGTTGCCACTGGAGTCCTCTTCCACTCCTCCATGACAACGTCACGGAGTTGGTGGATGATAGACCCTGCGCTCCTCCACCTTGCATTTGAGGATGCCCCACAGATGCTCAATAGGGTTTAGATCTAGAGACATACTTGACCCGTCTATCACCTTTACCCTCAGCTTCTTTAGCAAGGCAGTGGTCATCTTGGAGATGTGTTTGGGGTCGCTATCATGTTGGAATACTACCCTGTGGCCTAGTCTACGAATGGAGGTGATCATGGCCAGCAGCACTCATGCAGCCCCAGACCATGACACTCCACCATGCTTGACTGTAGGCAAGACATAAAAAATTAAATAAGCTGAGCTAAACCGTAAAAGCCACATGAGATTCTATAAAGTGAAAAAACATTGAACACAATTTCAATATTAATGTGCAGAAAATAGACCTATTACACCCCAAATCCTAAAGAATTAGGGTTGTAGGATAATTGATCACAGTGACCAACAATAAACAAAATTGTGAACACCCAATGTGTAGTTGTATAAACGTTTACATTTCAACAAAGTCCAATATAAATGAAGTCATCAAATCTTCTACTGTGTAGCAAGTGCTTGATCCACCACCATACAGCCAAAATTACTTCTTACCAGAACTTCATGACCCCCCACTACAGAGGGTCACAAACAGCATATAACAATAGATTATCTCCCACTTCAGAAGGGTCTCAGCTGTTCTCCACCCTCCACCGATATCATGACCTGGTTGTCAAACAAGTATCCTTAGTTATTTCCCATGTGTTAGGTCATATATGCCAATTCCATGAAAAAGAAATGAAGCTCCAATAGTGTAAAACCTTTTAATATAACTCAAATATAAAAACAAAAATGCACTTACAAAGCACAAAGGAAAGATCAGCCTTAAGTCCGCTGCGCCGGCCGGACTCAAACGGACAAACTTGTCGTTCCTGGGTACAAGGGGTAACGTCAGTGCATCGCTCAGCCCTACGTGTTTCGTAAAAAATTACGTCATCCATAAAATTATTTAATTTTATATGTGTTTTTTTCTGTAATTATGTAATACAGTCAAGCCGCAGCTGAACAAAGTTCCATTGTGGACAATTAGTATATTATTCCTTTTATCATAGCGCAGTTTTTTCTTTTTCCATTTATTTGTAGGCAAGACACACTTGTCTTTGTATTCCTCACCTGGTTGCTGACACACACGCTTGACACCATCTTAACAAAATAAGTTTATCTTGGTCTCATCAGACCACAGGACATGGTTCCAGTAATCCATGTCCTTAGTCTGCTTGTCTTCAGCAAACTGTTTGCCGAATTTCTTGAGCATCCTCTTTAGAAGAGGCTTCCTTATGGGATGACAGCCACGCCAGCCAATTTGATGCAGTGTACAGCGTATGGTCTGAGCACTAACAGGCTAACCCCCCCACCCCTTCAACCTCTGCAGCAATGCTGGCAGCACTCATACGTCTATTTCCCAAATACAACCTCTGGATATGATGCTGAGCAAGTGCACTCAATCTTTTTAGTTGACCATGGCAAGGCCTGTTCTGAGTGGAACCTGTCCTGTTAAACTGCTGTATGGGCTTGGTCACCATGCTGCAGCTCAGTTTCAGGGTCTTGATAATCTTCTTATAGCCTAGGCCATCTTTCTGTAGAACAACAATTCTTTTTTCATATCCTCAGAGAGTTCTTTGCCATGAGGTGCTATATTGAACTTCCAGTGACCAGTATGAGAGAGTGAGAGTGATAACACTAAAATTTAACACACCTGCTCCTCACCTGAGACCTTGTAACACTAACGAGTCACATGACACCGGGGAGGGAAAATGGCTAATTAATGGCTATGTATTGAGGACAGCAAATTTATACTGCTATACAAGCTGTACACTCACTGCTTTACTTTGTAGCAAAGTGTCATTTCTTCAGTGTTATCACATGAAAAGATATAATAAAATATTTACAAAAATGTGAGGGGTGTACTTACTTTTGCGGGATACTGTACATGTAAAACTTATGTAGGGAGATTTGTATCATCTGGGGCTGTTCACTTCACTGGGTATATGTGAGGGTTTACATCCACTTTAATGTCCAAACACAGTGCAGCACTTTTGACACGTGTAATAAAAATGATGACTCACCTGCAGACCCTGTGTTTACATGTAAATAACTGGCAATCATATGTAAATATCTGTGGCCAGCTGCACTGATATGTAAATAAAGGTAGCATTTATATGTATATCATGCCCCCCTGCAGTGAGGCAATGATGTGCTGTAACCTCTAGCAACCAATCAGTGAGCTGTATTACTGCACAGTAATCTCTAGCAACCAATTAACAAGAAAAAATAATTAGCTGTAACCTCTAGCAACTAATCAGTGAGCTGTAATGTGTGCTGTAACCTCTAGCAACCAGTCAGTAAGCAGTAATGATATGCTGTAACCACTGGCAACCAAACGCAATTGCTCCCTGATCTGATACAGTAAACAGATTTTAAGTCTAGCTGCTATTTAGTGTATGTCTCAGAGCAGGTGGAGAGTGAAATTGCATGGGGGTGTGGGCCAAGAATTTTTTTGCCCAGGGTCCAATCAATATTAAAGACAGTCCTGCATTTACATATTTAAATAGTTATAGGGGAAATTGAAAAAAAGACACAAGTCCATCAAGTCCAACCTATGTGTGTGATTATATGTCAGTATTATATTGTATATCTATGTTTCCCCATAATCTGTTTTTTGGGCACAAAGATGTCGATTTTGTTTCAACCATAAGTGTAAATGCCAGCTTGCCCAGAGTATAGAATGAGCCTTTTCATGAGCAGCATTGTGGCAATAGTTAGATTTGATTTAAACAGATGCAGCAGTGTTTGTATGTGAGAGGACCTTGTATATTCTCCGTATGAGATTCCAGATTGCTGGAATCAGAAACTGGCATGTGACCATAACTTTATTGGCACAGAGAGTGGCAGCTGTGTCACATTTCACCCTAGATGAGAATTAAACACATTTTATACATGAGCAGAGCACTGATGCAGTTTTTCAGCACTGTTCGGTCAGATTTTTATAACTTTTATACACTCGTAGCTCGGTCATAGCTTATTATCATGAACTTTTAGTGAACATGGGAACTATTTCAGTAAAACATTCCTGCTGGTAATGTTTTAGTTTCAATGGTTTTATTAGGAGTAACATAAAAGCAAACTCCACAATTATCAGAGATAGAGGTACTCATTTGAAAGCAAAATATTTAGTCAATGAAGTTTGTACAGAGATTCTACAATCAGATTGTAATGTGTGTGACCAACTATATGTGGGAATGTCTCTGGCGATGGAAGGTTCTCAAATGCACTACAGGTAACTCCAGTCTACAAACTCCTAATCCAATAATCCCTTTATCAGCGATATCAATGTGGGGCAACTGTTGAAGGGGTTACATTGAGAATTTGTTCTATGCAGTTTTGAGTTCTTGTAATTTCCTCATCAGTAATTTATTACTTTTATTTTCCAGATTCAATCAGCTGAATTTAATATTAACAAAAGCAGACAATGAAACATGTGTCTATTGCATTTATTAACTGTTATACCCTGCCAATATCAGAATGTTTTTGGATTCATATTTGCTTATTATTAGCCAGGCATGCTTCAAAAGGACATTGTTAATCCTTGGTGAAAATTAGGTTGCTCAAAGATTAAGAAGATACAACATTGCACTGTCCACTGCACATTCCAGCTTTAGCGCTTCTCGTCTAACATCTTTGCCTTCAGACTGAACACTAGACAATTAATCAAAATCTAAACTCCACTAATCCAATCAGTAAGCAAGTAATGAAGAAACTTGTCATTTTTTACTTAGATAAAATTACTTTTTATTCCTGGGTATGCATTTTGGCAGGGGTGTGATTCTTAAGGATGACTGGGCACATTTAAATATACTGTAAAACAATTAATATAAATGTATTTCATTTGCATATATAGGTGATAGAGTTCTGCTTTAATACTGTAAATGAAACCAATGATTTTGAAATGTTTAAGGTATACAGTGGCAGCATCTGGCATTGTAAGAAAATTACCTGCCACTTGTCACAAACTGCACCCTATAGAGTTTAACAATTATTTAATGCATTTTCAAACTTAATACAGATCTACAAGGTTCATTTACCTGTAAGTAGCCTGCCCAGCTTTGCCATATGTGGTCAAATCTGCAGCCGGGGCTCCACTTATAAGCGGGGTTTCAAGGGATACTGCAATAGTATTTACTGTCTAGGCCCAAGCCAGTGCACGGATGCTGATCCAAGACTACCTTCCCACAGTCCTCTGACTTTGCTGAATTTCCAGCTCACCATCTTGCTCAACTTCTACTGGCTGGATTTCAAATTTAGGAAGGTTGACCAATCCAGGTTTATAACAGATCTCTATCATCATAGCTGATCAGATTGTTGAGGTTCCCTTTGTTAGGTGAGCTGACTATTTCTGGACCCGGGAACCTCTCTCCAGCTTCTTTAGCTGAAGGGGGACACGGCTGATCTCCTGCATTTGTGGCTACATCTATTGAGGTACCATCTCTTCCTCATCACTGCCATCATCTTCTACTGTAGGTCGGTTGTTCTGACACCGTCAATGCAGCCAAAATTTGAGAGGTGGAGATTCATTGGTCTGGTAGGTTGTGGGCTAAGGCATTTGAATGGCACCTGAAAGAGGCAGCAAATGATTTTGATGCCACATTTTCAAAGGGCCCATATTTCCTTCAGGGCAAATTTAATACACTGGCAGCCCAGGGAGTTGCTTGCAGACAATGTAGGGTTGGTATCGCCAGCAGTCTGCCTACTTGTGTTTCCCATGCACTCCCAAGTTCCTTAATAGCATGTGTTCTCCTGGCTGAAGGTCTTGCACTTTTACTTTAAGTTCAAAATTCCTTTTGTTCCTTTGCTCTTGGGTTACAGTGGTCTCTTTATCAAGTTCTTCCATAATCAATCAAAATATCCCTTAAATCCCTTATAAGAGGCTAGGGATGTATGATCTGTGAACGTTCCAAAAGCCAGATAAACTGGTAGTCGAGCTTCTCATCCAAACATCAGCCTGTAGGGAGAGTACCAGGTGTCTAAATTTGTTGTACATGGCCTTTTGGTCTTTGGTGGGATAGGATTGAGCATATCGAGTGAAATGGTCAGTCACCACCAAAACATTGCTTCTCCCACCGGCATCGGGTTCCAGGCAAAGAAAATCAACACAGACCAGTTCCATAGGCCCTTGACTTTGTAAATGTCCCATGGGTGCAGCTTTGACTGGCGAGGCCTTCCTTTGGATGCACGGTAAACAGGAGTGACAATAGCTCTCTACTTCTGCTCTCATGTTAGGTCAATAGAACCGGTCCCTAACTAACTTAAAAGTCCTATCTGAGCTTAAGTGTTCCTGCTCATCATGGAGAGCAGCCAGTACAGTCTTTTGTGTTTCTCTGGGAGGAATAGCGGCCACTTTTCTTCGGAGTCCTCTGAAGGGCCCCTCCTGTACAGGAGGCTGTCTTGTATCTGTAATCGATCTCATTGTCTATGAACTATTTTGCTGTTTACAACAGAGTTCCTTAGCAGCAAACTGGGGTTTTGCTTAGTCAATGCTTCTAGAGTCAGATGGCACAACGAGTCCTCACTCCATCTTCAGATTCTTCTTTGACAGTTGAGGAAGCCCCTCACTTCTCACTTGGGTGAGTTTGCAGTAACACTTGGGTACTCCGGAGGGGGTAACTCCAATGGCTTCTGCTCCGACAGCTCCCTTGTGAAGATGTGCAATACCCTGGCAAAGAGCTCACACTTCTTCCAGTGTCACATGAGTCCAACCCTTTGAGTCACTGGCCTCGGGCCTCACTTGACTCAACTTGCAATCTTCCCCTTCCACCTCATTCTATGGCAACTCATTGAGTAGGTGGGCGATCTTTTCAAAGTTCACGACAAACCTCCAAATATAGAAGCAGAAACCTAGGAAAGACCTCAATTATGTTACAGTTCTTGGTTGGGGCCATATGGTGACCGCTTCCAACTTCTTCGGGTCATCTGTGGCAATGCCCTTTGCGGATATGGCATGTCCCAAGTAGGTAACAGACGATTAATACAACTGACATTTTTCTGATGATAACTTCAGTCCCTCTATAACCACTTGCCGACCGCCGCACGACGATATACGTCGGCAGAATGGCACGGGCAGGCATATGGGCGTATATATAAGTCCCTGCCTGCCCGCGGGTGGGGGGCCCGATCGGGCCCCCCCCCGGTGCCTACGGCGGTCGGCATTCCTTCGAGAGCGATCCGGGATGAGGGGGCGGCCATTCATTCATGGCCACCCCCTCGCGATCGCTCTCGACGAATGGAAATCCTCCGTGACATCACTTCCTCTCCTGTAATGTAAACACAGGAGAGGAAGTGATGTATTCTCTCCTCCGTGTCGGTATTTTTCGTTCCGGCACCGAGGAGAGAGGTTCGGTGAGTTGCACCAACACACCACACATACAGTAGAACATGCCAGGCACACTCACTCCCCCCCTTTACCCCCCGATCACCCCCCCAATTACCCCTGCCCCCCCAGTCACAGTGACACCAATTGCTTTTTTGCATTGGTGTCATTTGTGACTGTAATAACTGTTAGGGCAGTTAGGGTTAGCCCCCTTTAGTTCTAAGGTACCCCCCTAACCCCCCCAATAAAGGTTTAACCCCGTGATCACCCCCCGTCGCCAGTGTCACTAAGGCTGGGTTCACATTGCAGCGGTTTGAGAACGGATGTGATTCGCACCGCACTGCAGTGCAAATCACATCCGATCTCTGTGCGATTCGAGTTCAGCCATACAGATAGTATGGCTGAATTCGTGTCGCACCCGCCGCAAACTCGCACGGGACCCTTTTTTTGGTCCGCAGCAGAATCGGATCGCATGGGTGTTCACACCATGCGATCCGAGTTTGCAGATCGCACTGCGATATGCGAACTGATCTGGGGGTGTCATTAACATTTCACTGACACTCCCAGCAGTTCGCATAGGGCAGTGTGAACTGCCGCCGGGAGGCATGCGATGCGGGAACCCGCCGCGGATTCGTGGCGTTCCCGCATCGCTCCAGTGTGAACCCAGCCTAATAAGCGATCATTTTTCTGATCGCTGTATTAGTGTCACAGGTGACGCTAGTTAGGCAGGTAGGTATTTAGGTTCGCCACAACTTTTTAGAGCGCCAGGGACCCCCATATACTACCGCATAAAGCCCCCTGATTGCCCCCTAGTTAACCCTTTCACCAGTGATCACCATATAACTGTTACAGGTGACGCTGGTTGGTTAGTTATTTTTTTATAGTTTCAGGGCACCCGCCATTTATTACCTAATAAAGGTTTAACCCCCTGATCACCCGGCGGGTGTCATTTGTGACTGTAATAACTGTTAGGGCAGTTAGGGTTAGCCCCCTTTAGTTCTAAGGTACCCCCCTAACCCCCCCAATAAAGGTTTAACCCCGTGATCACCCCCCGTCGCCAGTGTCACTAAGGCTGGGTTCACATTGCAGCGGTTTATGAGAACGGATGTGATTCGCACCGCACTGCAGTGCAAATCACATCCGATCTCTGTGCGATTCGAGTTCAGCCATACAGATAGTATGGCTGAATTCGTGTCGCACCCGCCGCACCCGCCGCACCCGCCGCAAACTCGCACGGGACCCTTTTTTTGGTCCGCAGCAGAATCGGATCGCATGGGTGTTCACACCATGCGATCCGAGTTTGCAGATCGCACTGCGATATGCGAACTGATCTGGGGGTGTCATTAACATTTCACTGACACTCCCAGCAGTTCGCATAGGGCAGTGTGAACTGCCGCCGGGAGGCATGTGATGCGGGAACCCGCCGCGCATTCGTGGCGTTCCCACATCGCTCCAGTGTGAACCCAGCCTAATAAGCAATCGTTTTTCTGATCGCTGTATTAGTGTCACAGGTGACGCTAGTTAGGCAGGTAGGTATTTAGGTTCGCCGCAGCTTTTTATAGCGCCAGGGACCCCCATATACTACCGCATAAAGCCCCCTGATTGCCCCCTAGTTAACCCTTTCACCAGTGATCACCATATAACTGTTACAGGTGACGCTGGTTGGTTAGTTATTTTTTTTATAGTTTCAGGGCACCCGCCATTTATTACCTAGTCTCACTAGTGTACCCCTAAATTTAGGGGTGTCTACTTTCCAAAATGGGGTCATTTGGGGGGGGGGGTTTGTGCCATCTTGGCATTTTATGGCCTTCAAAACTGTAACGCCCTTAGCCTGAAGGCGGTGCTTGGTTTTCGGGGCCCCGTGCACGGCTAGGCTCCCAAAAAGTCCCACATATGTGGTATCCCCGTACTCAGGAGAAGCAGCAGAATTTATTTTGGGGTGTCATTTCACATATGCCCATGGCATGCGTGAGCAATATATCATTTAGTGACAACTTTGTGAAAAAAAAAAAAAAGTTTGTAATTTTCCCCGCAACTTGTGGCAAAATATAAAATATTCCATGGACTCAACATGCCTCTCAGCAAATAGCTTGGGGTGTCTACTTTCTAAAATGGGGTCATTTGTGGGGGTTTTGTGCCATCTTGGCATTTTATGGCCTTCAAAACTGTAATAGGTAGTGAGGAGTGAAGTCAAATATTTACGCCCTTAGAAAACCTGAAGGCGGTTCTTGGTTTTCGGGGCCCCGTACGTGGCTAGGCTCCCAAAAAGTCCCACATATGTGGTATCCCCGTACTCAGGAGAAGCAGCAGAATTTATTTTGGGGTGTCATTTCACATATGCCCATAGCATGTGTGAGCAATATATCATTTAGTGACAACTTTGTAAAAAAAAATAAAAAAAAATTAAAGTTTGTAATATTCCCGCAACTTGTGGCAAAATATAAAATATTCCATGGACTCAAAATGCCTCTCAGCAAATAGCTTGGGGTGTCTACTTTCTAAAATGGGGTCATTTGTGGGGGTTTTGTGCCATCTTGGCATTTTATGGCCTTCAAAACTGTAATAGGTAGTGAGGAGTGAAGTCAAATATTTACGCCCTTAGAAAACCTGAAGGCGGTTCTTGGCTTTCGGGGCCCCGTACGCGGCTAGGCTCCCAAAAAATCCCACACGTGTGGTATCCCCGTACTCAGGAGAAGCAGCAGAATTTATTTTGGGGTGTCATTTCACATATGCCCATAGCATGTGTGAGCAATATATCATTTAGTGACAACTTTGTGTAAAAAAAAAAAGAAAAATTATTTTTTTGTCATTATTCAATCGCTTGAGGCAAAAAAATAAAATATTCGATGGGCTCAACATGCCACTTATCAATTTCCTTAGGGGGTCTACTTTCCAAAATGGGGTCATTTGGGGGGGGTTTGTACTGCCCTGCCATTTTAGCACCTCAAGAACTGAGATAGGCAGTCGTAAACTAAAAGCTGCGTAAATTCCAGAAAACGTACCTTAGTTTGTAGATGTGACAACTTTTGCGCAAACCAATAAATATACAGTTATTGACTTTTTTTTTACCAAAGACATGTGGCTGAATACATTTTGGCCTAAATGTATGACTAAAATTGAATTTATTGGATTTTTCTAATAACAAAAAGTAGAAAATATCATTTCTTTTCAAAATTTGCGGTCTTTTTCCATTTATATCGCAAAAAATTAAAATCACAGAGGCAATCAAATACCATCAAAAGAAAGCTCTATTTGTGGGAAGAAAAGGACGCAAATTTTGTTTGGGTACAACATTGCATGACCGCGCAATTACCAGTTAAAGCAGCGCAGTGCCAAATTGTAAAAAGACCTCTGGTCATTTACCAGCAAAATGGTCCGGTCTGAAAGTGGATATGAAGTCACTGAAAAACCTTCTCGAGCCTTGCTTCATGCTCTTCCAAGGTCCTCCCAAAGACAATAGTATCGTCTAAGTACACCAGGACCTCAATCCTGCTGAAATGTAGCAGGAGCCCCTGATAGTCCCTGAGTCATCCTTATAAATTTGAAGAACACCAACAGGCAGATTAATGCCATCTTCTCCCTATCGTCAGGATGCATAGGGATCTTATAAGTATCAATTTCAAGTCTAACACAGTAAACCACTTTGCCTCAGAAAAACACTGAAGGGCATCTTTAATATGTAATTTTGTGTATTGATCAGGAATGGTCCTTCTGTTCAAGGTTCAGTAATCAATACACACCTGCAACGCCTCACTACCACTATAGGGAAGCATAATGGCTCCTGGATTCCAAAATTACTCTTGACTACTTCAACTAAGCAAACTGCTCTCTGAGATCTTTCAGATCACTCAGCGGTACTTGCCTTGCCCTTTCCTGGAATGATCTATCCTGCAACCGAATCCAGAGCTGAGCACACCCCACGTCATTCTTGGAGAGCATCTTCTCCCACCTGGACAACTGCTCTCAAACTCTTTTTTCCCATTCAGGATGCAATGACATAGATGAGGAGAGAAGTTCCCCTTCCAAGCTCATTATGCCTCCTCTCTACGGGATCACTGGAGTGGCTGACCTCACTTTCCCAATCAGTATTCAGGGATTCAATGTAACTGGAAGATCAGTGACATTCCGGAGACTTGCACCCTACCTCCATTCTGAGACAGGGCTTTGGTGGGTACTATCTCCGGGAACCAACTTCCCCCCTGCTTCACTTTGTTGAGAATCAAACAAACAAACGAGATATTTGGGGGACACACCCTAAAAAAATGCATAAAGATGGTGCAGCCATAAGACCATACAACAGAACTGAATATTACAGCGCACACATGCAAAACTAACATTTACCTCCAGCAAGGCTTTTTAAAAACACCTAGACATTTTCAAAAAAAGCCTTGCTGGAGGTAAATGTTAGTTTTGCATGTGTGCGCTGTTTTTTTTAGGGTGTGCCCCCAAATATCTTGTTTGTCAATTGTATGGATTCTAACCAAATCCTTTTGGGTGGAGCACCCCACTCCCTCAGTAAGTACCTCTCATTAGTGACCACCTGTGTCATGGTGGAGACCTCATGTTCTCCCATATAGAGGAGTATAGCTCCTATGGTTCAGAGAAGCAGGATCTCCTAGTCTATGGATAGTGTAGGATCCACTAATCATAGGGTACTTTGTCGCAGTAAGTGGGCTTAAGCACCGTATAGCAATATGGTGTGACCAAATCCCCATATTTTTTGATAAGGTTTTTTGAAAATGTCTAGGTGTTTTTAAAAAGCCTTGCTGGAGGTAAATGTTAGTTTTGCATGTGTGCGCTGAAATATTTTTGTTCTGTTGTATGGTCTTATGGCAGCACCATCTTTATGCATTTTTTTAGGGTGTGCCCCCAAATATCTTGTTTGTCTATTGTATGGATTATGACCAAATCCTGTTGGGTGCAGCACCCCTCTCCCTTAGTAAGTACCTCTCATTAGTGACCACCTGTGTCATGGTGGAGACCTCATGTTCTCCCATATAGAGGAGTATAGCTCCCATGGTTCAGAGAAGCAGGATCTCCTAGTCTATGGATAGTGTAGGACCCACTCATAATGGGGTACTTTGTCGCAGTAAGTGGGCTTAAGCACCATATAGCAATATGGTGTGACCAAATCCCCATATTTTTTGATAATGTTTTTTGAAAATGTCTAGGTGTTTTTAACCACTTGCTTACTGGGCACTTAAACCCCCCTCAGTCCCAGACCAATTTTCAGCTTTCAGCGCTGATGCACTTTGAATGACCATTGCGCGGTCATACAACACTGTACCCAAATGAAATTTTTATCATTTTTTTCCCACAAATAGAGCTTTCTTTTGGTGGTATTTAATTACAGCTGGGAGTTTTATTTTTTGCTAAACAAACAAAAAAAGATGCAAAAAAAAAAAATCATGTTTTAATAGTTTGTTATAAAATTTTGCAAACGGGTAATTTTTCTCCTTCATTGAAGTGCGCTGATTAGGCGGCACTGATAGGCTGCATTGGTGGGCACTGATGGGCTGCATTGGTGGGCACTGATAGGCTGCATTGGTGGGCACTGATAGGCTGCACTGGTGGGCACTGATAGGCATAGTTAAGGCGGCACTAATAGGCACAGATAAGGCGGCACCGATGGGCACAGATAAGGCGGCACTGATGGGCAAAGATGGGCACAGATAAGATGGCACGGATGGGTGGCACGGATAAGTGGCACGGATGGGTGGCACGGATGGGCACTGATAGGTACCACTGATAGATGGGACTGATGGGCACTGATAGGTGGCACTGATAGGTGGCTCTGATAGGTGGCACTGCTGGGCACTGATGGGCGGCACTGCTGGGCACTGATGGGCGGCACTGGGGTGCAGCACCTTTGAGGCAGATTGTGGGCACTGCTGGGTGGCACTGCTGGGTGGCACTGCTGGGTGGCACTGTGGGTGGCACTGTGGGCACTATGGGCACTGCTGGGTGGCACTGACGGGGGGGCACTTACTTTTATTCAGGATGGCACTGCAGGGGGCAGGTGGGCACTGGCAGGGGGCAGGTGGTCGCTTGTATTGCTGGCCGTGATCGGGACTGATGTCCCGATCACGGCCGCCGGTGATCGGCTTTTTTTTTTTCTCCTCGCGCTGTCAGCGCGAGGAGGAATAATAGCCGATTACCGGCTCCGTTCTATCACATGATCAGCTGTCATTGGCTGACAGCTGATCACGTGATAAGGGGTCGGGATCGACCCCTTGCACGGATCGGTGATCAGGCGAGTCTCATGGACTCGCCGATCACAGAGCGTGCCGCGCGCCCCCCTCAGGGGGCGCGCAGGCCGCTCGTGCACGGGACGACGTCAATAGACGTAGTCCCGGAAAAGTAGGTCCGCGCTAATGCCGTCATTTGGCAATAGCGCGGATCCCAAGTGGTTAAAAAGCCTTGCTGGAAGTGAATGTTAGTTTTGCATGTGTGTGCTGTAATATTTTTGTTCTGTTTTGTTGGGAATCAGTCTCCAAGACAACAAAGGGGCCTAGCTGATACAAAGTCAAATACCCTTCAAGTAAATTATCTCGCCAGGCTGCAACTCCTTGTCTCTCGTTTCCAGCCTCCATAGGCTTCCCACTACTTCTGGGGCTCTCTGTTCTCAAAAAAAATTATTTTTATTTTTTTACCAGAAATGCCTGTTGCTAGGCATATCATCCTAATCTGCCTCTTCCTCCTCCGCGGAGATCTTCTTTCTTCTCTCCTCCGCGCGGCGTCTTCTGGGTAATGGGTCGTGCTGTGTTCTGGGAACTGTGTGTCCCAGAACACAGCGCGTCCCATTCACAAAGCGCTGCGCGACTCGCGCATGCGCAGTAGGAAACGGGCAGTGAAGCCGCAAGGCTCCACTGCCTGTTTCCCTTACCCAAAATGGCGGCTCCGGGACCCGAGACCGAGGGACGGGTCAGCCTCGGGCGGTCGACATCGCGGGCACCTTGGACAGGTAAGTGTGCTTATTAAAAGTCAGCAGCTACAGTGTTTGCAGCTGCTGACTTTTAAACATTTTTTTTAAAAACCGGCCCTCCTCTTTAAAGGCTTGGTGCAGTTGGGAATACATCAGTTTAAGTGCAGAAACTTCTTCCTACCTAATGGAACCGTAACCTTCTCACCAGGTCAGTATTAGTCCCAATCAAATTTAATTTTGTCCATCTCCCTCTCAGATGGGGGCACCCACAATAGTTAACATGTCAAAAGTTTCTGTTTTCCCTGCTACTGATGACCCAAAGTTGATCTTGACTGGAATATATCCATCGTAGGGGAAGTTATTTAAGCCAGTCCCCAGGATTTGCAGCTCTTCCAGCTTACATAAGAGAATATGCTTCAAGTGCTTGTCATAGAAATCCCAGTATAGCAAGGTTACCTGTGCTCCAGTATTTAAAAGCACATTAGTGTATATGCCCTCCACCTGCACTTACACTATTGGAGAGGGGTCTATCAGCTTTTCTGGTAAGTCAACTTGTACGTCGGGGGATGAGCTGAGTTCTTTGCTTTTCTGGTTGGTTGTTGATCTAACAGCAGCTCGGGGCTGTGGGGAAGCATTGACTTTCCGTGCCATTTTTTTCCCCACTCAGATGGCTTGTGATCCAGCTTGGATAGAGGCGTAGTTGAACATTTCTGTCGGGGCTGTCGGTTAGCTCCCTCACTGAGGCCCCTTGAAGTTTAGAGGTTTCTGTAAACACTTCCGCTGTGACATCTGCCTAAGTCTACTTCTGAGGGCACTGGGCCCAGAAGTGTTTAAGTTTTCCACACTAGAAATGATCTCCGCTCTGACCTACCTGGGGCTCCATCCATTTGCATCTTTGCTTCACTACTTGTTCTTGGCCCCATGCAGCTGCGGTGGCTGGGTCCATCTGCTCCTCATCTCTTGGCTCATTACTTCACTTGCTAGGGAAAACCACAAGGGGTATCCTGGACAAATCCCCAAATGTAGCGCAACCCCCACAAGGGTTGCTGAAAGTTGCTTGTCCCCATTGGTTGCCCTGACCTTACAAACTCCCCAACACCCGCAACACAAAATGAGAACACACAATGATGTAACAATAGCAGTAAGCAAATGGCTATAATAAATAGGCTGAAATTGATTTATGACCCCAGAAACAAGTGGGGGAAGATGAGACTTTTAGTCAGTCCACTCCCTCTAGGCCCTGACACCACAAGAAGCATGAAATAAACAATATATAAGGTTTATGTTGGAGTTCCCATTTAATAAATGGTTGTATATCTATACAAGGGTTGTATTATGCCACAGTTTCTCAGTTTCTCTTTTGATGAAGGAAGGTCCTTGGAGCATGGATGTCCTTGATCTTGAGCTAACTATGGTGGGGCCCAAAGATGTTACTGTGCTGTAGCAGGTCAATGAGGCTGAATGTGATAGATGTACCTTTCCCAGCAAAGGCCGTCCAACTGATCAGATGTGAAGGTGATGCATACAGTGTCTTCAGGTAAAGTGCCAGAGATGGGCTTCTGCCCACTCACCAATGTGGCCGATTCATGGGTTCTGTGAGGCAGGATGTCCTTGCACAGGCTCTTGAATATGTGGCACGAGTTGTGAGGTACCTGCCCAGGAATCCAGTGTTGA
Organism: Lithobates pipiens; assembly: GCF_037356315.1. Lineage (NCBI taxonomy): Eukaryota > Metazoa > Chordata > Amphibia > Anura > Ranidae > Lithobates > Lithobates pipiens. The sequence continues at coordinate 349,001,283 of NW_027507903.1, forward strand.
GTATGTGGTTGTGCAGAACGCACCGGAAATCCGTGCGAACATTAGAACCCCATTGAAGTCTATGGGACTCGAATGTTCGAAATAAAAAGTGCTAATTTTAATGGCTAATATGCAAGATATTGTCCTAAAAAGGTTTTGGGGACCTCCCCAGGGGACATGGGTCAATGACAATTTTTTTTTTTTAAACGGCCGTTTTTTCAGGAGCGCTGATTTTAATGACGATTAAAGTGAAAAAAAGTGAAATATTCCTTTAAATATCGTGCCTGGGGGTTGTCTGTAGTATGCCTGTGAAGTGGCGCGTGTTGCCCGTGTTTAGAACAGTCCCTGCGCAAAATGATATTTAACGGAAAAAAAGTTATTTAAAACTGCTTGCGGTTTTAATGTCATGTCTGGTTCCGGCAATACCGATGAAAATCATTGAGAAAAAAATTACATGGGTAGCCTCCCCTGCCCATTACCAGCCCCTTTGGGTCTTGTACGGATATTAAGGGGAACCCCTTACCCAAATTAGAAAAAGGAAAGGCGTGGAGCCCCCAGGCCCTCTATACTCAGAACAGCAGTTCTCGTCTATGTAGGTCTTTAGTGTCTCCTGTTCCCTTTCTGACAGGGGGAAGATACATCCGAAAGGGATTTCAGCCCCAGGAAGCAGTTCAATCGGACAATCATAGGGTCAATGAGGTGGTAGAGAGTCGGCTCCCTTCTTGCTGAAGACATCAATAAACTCATGGTAATGCTTGGGTACAGACTGGTCAGAGTCTAGGCACAAAAGGGTGGCTGGAGACTTGGTGGATTCTATTAGGCAGTGCTTCAGACAATAGGGAGAAAGAAACTTGACCTCTTCAGTAACCCAGTTGATGTGAGGGTTATGGGCTTGGAGCCAGGGTATGCCCAGGATGACCGGAAACATAGGAGAGGAAATGGCATCAAGGGTCAGGAATTCTTTGTGCTGGGAGGAGATGATGACAGGCAGGGGAAGAGTCTCTTGACTTACCCTCCCTGAACTGATACGAGAGCCCTCGGCCAGGAAAACTGAGAGTCCATGAGTCTTTTCTTGTAATGGAATACCTTGTTGGCCAGCAATAAAGTAGCTGCACGCCCCAGAGTCAATGATAGCATTGACTGTCATCATCCTTCCTTGGAGCTGTAGCAAAAGAGGAAGAGAAAGGTGGGTTGAATTGGCAGACAAGGCAGAGAGACTGGTAGAAGCAGAAGATAAGCAATTACTTTGTCTTGTCTTGACTGGGCAGTTATAGACATAGTGACCTGTCCCACCGCAGTAGAGGCAGAGATTTTGCTGCCGGTGGCGTGCACGTTCTTCTGGAGGTAAGGCAGGGCGCATTAGTCCTAGTTGCATGGGCTCGGAGGTGTCGGGAGCCGAGCTGACTGTGTTAAAGCTGGGCTGAGGCTGGGCTGAGGCTGGGCTGAGGTAAGTAGCGGGAAGCGGGATATGGGTGGGGGGCCTTCGCAGTCATCCATACCGGGCGGGCTTGCTGAGCAGAACATTCTGATCGTCGCTCCCGGAGACGCACAGATTGATCATCGCTCCCAGGGGCGACGATCACTCTGGATCACCAAGGAGATTAACCACTTAAGGACCGCCGTATTGCCATTGTACGTCATTACAATGGCACAGGCAGGCACAAGCACGTACATGTACGTGCCTGCCTTCCAGCGGGTGGGGGGTCCGATCGGACCCCCCTCCCGCTGGATACGGCGGTCCGGTTCGCTCCAGGAGCGATCCGTGATGGGGGGATGGCCGTTGGTTTCTGGCCACCCCCTCTGGATCGCTCCTGGCCAATGAGAAGCTTCCTCCCCCTGTGTATTGTTTACACAGGAAGGAGGAAGTGATGTCATTCTCCTCGGGGCGGTCTTTTTGACCGGACTACGAGGAGAAGACTAAAAGTAAGTGTGCACCAACACTACACTGACATGTAGGTACACACAGGCACACAAACCCCCCCCCGATTGCCCCCCCCCCCCCCCAGTCACAGTGTCACTGATTGCATTGATCATTTCTTTACTGATCACTGCATTCAGTGTCAGTTGTAACAGTAAAAACTGTCAGGGCAGTTAGTGTTAGGTCCAGGGTAGCCCCCTATCACCCCCCAATAAAGATTTAACCCCCTGATTGCCCCCTAGAGTTAACCCTTTCACCCCCTTTTGCCAGTGTCACTAAGCGATCATTTTTTTGATCGCTGCATTAGTGTCGCTACTGTCGCTAGGTAGCTAGTTATTTTTTTAGGTTCACCGCTAGGTTTTTATATCGCTAGGTACCCCGATATACTACCCAATAATGGTTTTAACCCCCTGATTGCCCCTAGTTAACCCTTTCACCCCCTTTTGCCAGTGTCACTAAGCGATCATTTTTCTGATCTCTGCATTAGTGTCGCTACTGTCGCTAGGTAGCTAGGTTTTTTTTAGGTTCACCGCCAGGTTTTTATAGCGCTAGGTACCCCGATATACTACCCAATAATGGTTTTAACCCCCTGATTGCCCCTAGTTAACCCTTTCACCCCCTTTTGCCAGTGTCACTAAGCGATCATTTTTCTGATCGCTGCATTAGTGTCGCTAGTGTCGCTAGGTAGCTAGTTATTTTTTTAGGTTCACCGCCAGGTTTTTATAGCACTAGGTACCCCGATATACTACCCAATAATGGTTTTAACCCCCTGATTGCCCCTAGTTAACCCTTTCACCCCCTTTTGCCAGTGTCACTAAGCGATCATTTTTCTGATCGCTGCATTAGTGTCGCTAGTGTCGCTAGGTAGCTAGTTTTTTTTTTAGGTTCACCGCCAGGTTTTTATAGCGCTAGGTACCCCCATATACTACCCAATAATGGTTTTAACCCCCTGATTGCCCCTAGTTAACCCTTTCACCAGCGATCACAGTATAAGTGTCACTGGTGACGCTGGTTAGCCAGTTAGTTATTTAGGTTCCCCGTCAGGTTTTTATATAGCGCCAGGGACCCCCATATACTACCTAATAAAAATTTGAACCCCCTGATTGCCCCTAGTTAACCCTTTCACCACTGATCACCGTATAAGTGTTACAGGTGACTCTGGTTAGTTTGCTTTTTATAGCATCAGGGCACCCACCATTTATTACCCAATAAAAGTTTAACCCCCTGATCACCCGGCAGGTGATATCAATTAGGTTTTAGGGTCAGGGTCTGCTTCGCCCCAGGCAGCGCTAGGTTAGTGCCAGTACCGCTAACACCCACACGCAAAGCATAAACCTCCCGTAGTGGTATAGAATCTGAACAGATCAATATCTGATCTGATCAGATCTATACTAGCGTCCCCAGCAGTTTAGGGTTCCAAAAAAACGCATTGTTAGCGGGATCAGCCCAGATACCTGCTAGCACCTGCGTTTTGCCCCTCTGCCCAGCCCACCCAAGTGCAGTATCGATCGATCACTGTCACTTACAAAACACTAAACACATAAATGCAGTGATCGCAGAGTCAGGCCTGATCCCTGCGATCGCTAACAGTTTTTTTTGGTAGCGTTTTATATTTAAATCCGGAAGGCAGTGCTTGGTTTTCGGGGTCCCGTACGTGGCTAGGCTCCCAAAAAGTCCCCCACATGTGGTATCCCCGTACTCGGGAGAAGCAGCAGAATTTGTTTTGGGGTGTAATTTGACTTATGCCCATAGCATGTGTGAGCAATATATCATTTAGTGACAACTTTGTGCAAAAAAAAAAAGTTTGTAATATTCCCGCAACTTGTGGCAAAATATAAAATATTCCATGGACTCAACACGCCTCTCAGTAAATAGCTTGGGGTGTCTACTTTCCAAAATGGGGTCATTTTGGGGGGTTTTGTGCTATTTTGGCATTTTATGGCCTTCGAAACTCTGATAGGTAGTGAGGAGTGAAATCAAAAATTTGCACCCTAATGCCGCGTACACACGGGGCTTCAGCGGACTTTTTCAGCGTGCAGTCTGGCGTACTAAGTATTTCGGAATTTCCGTAATTCTGTCCGTCATACATTGGTTTCAGCGGACAATACGGTCGTCAGTGTGCTAGTTGGACGGACTAAGAATGGCGCATGCCCAGAAAGGATTTACACGGCGGAAGGGTGCTTTGCTGTGTATTGGACTTCCTATTTCTAGTCTCGTCGTACGTGCTGTACACGTCATCGCGCAAGCTTTCGAGGGACTGTTCGTGTATCCGTGTGTGGTCAAGTCCGTTCAGTGGAAAGTATGACGGACTGTCCGTCGGATTGTATGACGGACTAAGTACGCCATACAGTCCGCTCGTGTGTACGCGGCATTAGACATCCTGAAGGCAGTGATTGGATTTCGGGGTGCCGTGCGCGACTAGACTCCCAAAAAGTCCCACATATGTGGTAACCCCATACTCGGGAGAAGTAGCGGAATATATTTTGGGATGCAATTCTACATATAACCATGGCATGTGTGAGCAATATATCATTTAGTGACAACTTTTTGTAAAAAAAAAATTGTTTATTTTTTTTTGTCATTATTCAATCCCTTGGGACAAAAAAAAAATATTCAATGGTCTCAACATGGCCCTCAGCAAATAGCTTGGGGTGTCTACTTTCCAAAATGGGGTCATTTGGGGGAGTTTTGTGCTATCTTGGCATTTTATGGCCTTCAAAACTGTGATAGGTAGTGAGGAGTAAAATAAAACATTTATGCCCTTAGAAATCCTGAAGGCGGTGCTTGGATTTCGGGGTCCCGTACGCGGATAGGCTCCCAAAAAGTCCCACCCATGTGGTATCCCTGTACTCAGGAGAAGCAGCAGAATGTATTTTGGGGTGTCATTTCACATATGCCTCTAGCATGTGTGAGCAATATATCATTTAGTGACAACTTTGTGCAAAAAAAAAAAAAGTTTGTAATATTCCCGCAACTGGTGGCAAAATATAAAATATTCCATGGACTCAACATGCCTCTCAGTAAATAGCTTGGGGTGTCTACTTTCCAAAATGGGGTCATTTTGGGGGGTTTTGTGCTATTTTGGCATTTTATGGCCTTCGAAACTGTGATAGGTAGTGAGGAGTGAAATCAAAAATTTGCACCCTTAGAAATCCTGAAGGTGGTGATTGGTTTTCGGGGTGCCGTGCGCGACTAGACTCCCAAAAAGTCCCACACATGTGGTATCCCCATACTCGGGAGAAGTAGCGGAATATATTTTGGGGTGCAATTCCACATATAACCATGGCATGTGTGAGCAATATATCATTTAGTGACAACTTTTTGTAAAAAAAATTTTTTTTGTCATTATTCAATCCCTTAGGACAAAAAAAAAAATATTCAATGGGCTCAACATACCCATCAGCAATTTCCTTGGGGTGTCTACTTTCCAAAATGGGGTCATTTGGGGGGGGGGGGGTTTGTACTGCCCTGCCATTTTAGCACCTCAAGAAATGAGATAGGCAGTCATAAATTAAAAGCTGTGTAAATTCCAGAAAATGTACTCTAGTTTGTAGACGCTATAACTTTTGCGCAAACCAAAAAATATACGCTTATTGACATTTTTTTTTACTAAAGACATGTGGCTGAATACATTTTGCCCTCAATGTATGACTAAAATTTAGTTTATTCGATTTTTCTTATAACAAAAAGAAGAAAATATCTTTTTTTTTTCAAAATTTTCGCTCTTTTTCCATTTATATCGCAAAAAATAAAAATCGCAGAGGCAGTCAAATACCATCAAAAGAAAGCTCTATTTGTGGGAAGAAAAGGACGCAAATTTCGTTTGGGTGCAATATTGCATGACCGCGCAATTACCAGTTAAAGCAGCGCAGTGCGAAATTGGAAAAAGACCTCTGGTCCTTAAGGTGTTTATTGGTCCGGGGCTGTAGTGGTTAAGGCCTCCAGGGTTTCTGGTATGCCGACTCGAGCAAGTTCATCTTCTAGCCCTTCGGACAATACCATGCGGAACTGATGCCTCAGAGCCGCATCATTCCATTGGGTGTCTGCGCTCCAGCGTCTAAAGTCCGTGACATAGTCCTCAGTCGGTCTGTGACGCAAACAGAGAAGATTCAGCAGTGGCAGTCCTTTGGGGATCCTCATAAAGCTGAGCCATGGCTTTAAGGAAGGACTGCAGAGAATGGGTCAGGACTAGGGATGAGCTTCGTGTTCGAGTCGAACATACGTTCGACTCGAACATCGGCTGTTCGCCCGTTCGGCGAATTCCGAACGTTATGGGCCGTTCGCGCCAAATTCGTGTGGCGCTCATGGCCCACAATGCACTGCGTCATCGCAGTGCATTGCTGGCTCATGATTGGCCAAGCATGCACTGTGACCCAGCACGCTTGGCCAATCACAGCGCCAGCAGCGAGGAGAGCCATGATTGGCCACAGGCAGGATGCCTGTGGCCAATCATAGCTCAGGCTGTGTAGTACACGCCCCACACTATATAAGGCCGCCAGCGCGGCGGCCTAGTGTAGTGTGTTGGCGTCTGAAGCAGTTAGTGGGTGTTCTGTGTACCTTCAACACAGTACACACCGATTGTTTTCGGCCGATTTTCGATCTTGCTGTTGTGTAGTGGTTGTTGTCTGTGTGCCCTGACCGCAGTATACACCGCTATATTCACCTCACCTATATAGCTAGTGATCTATCTTTTATAATAGAGCTTGCAGTCAGTAGTGTTAGGAGCTTGTGCGTGCTGTCTGCGTGCTCTGTACCCAGTACACACCGCTATATCCACCTACATAGCTCTTATCTATTTGAGCCCACTTGCCATCTGCAGGAGTTATTGGAAGTTGTGTGTGCCTCCAGCACAGCACAGTATACATCTGTATATACCCCTTTATCTCTGGTGTTCTATAAAAAAAGGCATATGCAGGAGTTAGTGGGTTTTTTGTGCCTCCAGCACAATATACACCTGTATCTACCCTTTATTGCTGTTCTCTAAAAGAGCCATCTGCAGGGCTTAGTGGGTGTTGTGTGACTCAATTACAGTATACCCCTTTATCTCTGGTGTTCTATAATAAAGGCATCTGCAGGAGTTAGTGGGTGTTGTGTGACTCCAGCACAATATACACCTGTATCTACCGTTTATTGCTGTTCTCTAATAGAGCCATCTGCAGGGCTTAGTGCGTGTTGTGTGACTCCATTACACTGCTGTTTTACCCAACTCCCTTCAGGCCATTACCATGTTTGGAAGGCCAACAAGGAGAGGCAGACAGGCGCGAGCCGATAAAAGAGGGCAAGCAGGCTCTGTGTCTAGAGACAACAGTGCTGGTCGTGGATGCGGTGCATTGTCATCAGCACGTGGCCATGGGACACGCTTGTGCTTCTTTTCGACAGCTGGACATGTTGAACCGCAACATGCCAACGACTTGGTAGAGTGGATGACCAAGCCCTCTTCATCCTCCTCATCCTCTCTCACCCAGTCTCAGGGTACTAGCAAAGCAGCTGCCAACGCATCGTCTTCCCTCCTCTCAATGTCATCATCAGTGACTCCTTCCCTAGACCCACCACGTCCTCCTGAGGAGTCTCCTGAACTCTTTGAGCACAGTGTTGGGTACATGCTCCAGGAGGATGCCCAGTGTTTTGTGGGCTCTGATGATGACACTCAGCTAGAGGAAGGCAGTAGCGTGAGCGCAGAGAGAGGGGATGCTCAAGAAGGACAGCAATCTGGCAGTCATGTTCCACAAGCTGCAGCATACTGCCAGGTTTGCTACAGCGATGAAGAGGGAGGGGATGATGAGGGCACTGACTCCACGTGGGTGCCTGGAAGGAGAGAGGAGGAGGAGGAGGCACATGTCCAACGAGGCAGGATGCCCTCCGGGGGCCAGCTTAGGGGCAGCACACCGACTGAATCACACTGCAGAGCTCCGCCTGTGCAGGGCGCTGCCTCTGCGCGTTATTCTAAAAGTTCTTTGGTGTGGGCCTTTTTTGAGACGAGTGCATCAGATCGCACCGCTGCTATTTGCAACATATGTCTCAAGCGTATCTCGCGTGGCCAAAACATCAGCCGCTTGGGCACCACATGCTTGACCAGACATATGTTGACCTGCCATGCAGCTCGTTGGCAAGCGTACCTCAAAGACCCACACCAAAGAACAAAGTGGACCTCTCCTTGCTCCTCATCAGCTGGCATCTCCAACCCCACTAGACCTTCAGTCCTCTCTGAAACCTGCTCTGAGAGGAATGAAGGTGTAGAATTAGGTGTGTCACCCAAGTGCTTCCGGGAACTCTGCTAGCGGTACACCCACGTCCGATTATAGCAGGCAAATGTCCCTGCCCCAGCTGCTGGACCAGCGAAAGAAGTTCACTCCCAGCCATCCACATGCCCAGCGGTTGAATGCTAGCTTGGCTAAATTGCTAGCACTTCAACTGCTGCCTTTTCAGTTGGTAGACTCGGCCCCCTTCCGTGAGTTTGTACAATGTACGGTTCTTCAGTGGCAGGTCCCCAAACGCCACTTTTTCTCACGGAAGGCGATTCCGGCTCTCTACCGGCATGTGGAAGGCAATGTCCTTGCCTCGCTGGACAGGGCGGTCAGCGGTAAGGTGCATATTACCGCTGACTCATGGTCCAGCAGGCATGGACAGGGACGTTACCTGTCTTTCACGGCCCATTGGGTCACTCTTCTGGCAGCTGGTAAGGATGCAGGACAAGGTGCAGTAGTGTTGGAGGTTGTTCTGCCACCACGCCTCCAAAATGCTACTATTGGTTGTGACACACCTCTCTCCTCCACCCCCTCCTCTTCTTCTTCCTCCATGGCCTCTTCCAGTGCTCTGTCCTCAGAACCAGCGGTGCTTCGTAGAGTTCCAGGGGCTACACAAGTACGCAGGCAAAACGATGCCATGCCGTGCTTGCGCTGGTTTGTTTGGGGGACAGGAGCCACACTGGGGCGGATGTTTTGTCAGCTCTGCAGGGGCAGGCCGAGAGGTGGTTGACGCCACGCCAGCTTAAGCCAGGAATGGTGGTTTGTGACAATGGCACCAACCTCCTCTCCGCCCTCCGACAGGGACAACTGACCCATGTGCCCTGTGTAGCTCACGTCCTTAACCTGGTGGTGCAGTGGTTCTTGGGCAGGTACCCCGGCTTACAGGATGTCCTGAAGCAGGCCAGGAAAGTCTGTGTGCATTTCCGCCGATCATTTAATGCCTGTGCTCGGCTGGCTGAGCTCCAAAAGGAGTTGAACCTGCCCAAGAACCGCCTTATATGTGACATGCCCACTAGGTGGAACTCAACGTTGGCCATGCTGCAGCGGCTGCACACGCAGCGAGGGCCATCAATGAGTACCTGTGCGACTACAGCACCAGGACAGGGTCAGGGGAGCTCGGTTTTTTCTCACCACGCCAGTGGGGCATGATCAGGGATGCATGCACTGTCCTGTCACCGTTTGAGGAGGCCACAAGGATGGTGAGCAGTGACAGTGCATGCATCAGTGACACTGTACCTCTTGTCCACCTCTTGGAGCATACGCTGCGTGGAATAATGGACAGGGCACTTGAGGCAGAACAGAGGCAGGAAGAGGAGGACTTCCTTGCCTCTCAAGGCCCCCTTTATCCAGACAGTGTTCCTGCTGTGCCACCCATCACACAGGAAGAGGATGAGGAGGAGGAAGAGGAGGAGGAGGATGATTGTGTCAGCATGGAGGTGGAGGCTGGCACTCAGCATCAGCAGCAGCAGCAGCAGTCTTGTAGGGATAATTTACAGTCCCAAGAAACACGTGGACTTGTACGTGGCTGGGAGGAGGTAGCTGCGGATCATGTTGTCCTTAGTGACCCAGAGGACTCCGGGCCGAATGCCTCAGCTAACCTACGCTGCATGGTCTCCCTGATCCTGCAAAGCCTGCGGAAGGATCCTCGTATTCTTCGGATCAAGGAGAGGGACCATTACTGGCTGGCCACTCTCCTTGATCCACGGTACAAGGGTAAGGTTGCCGACCTTATCTTGCCATCGCAGAGGGAGCAGAGGATGAGACATCTCCGGGAGGCCTTGCAGAAAGGTCTGTGCAACGCGTTCCCAGAGACTGGGAGGTTACAAACTCCTGGTCCTGGACAACGTGTTGCTGAGGCATCGGTCAGAAGGAGCGGTGGAGAAGGTGGCCATCTGACTGATGCTTTCAGACAATTTTTTAGTCCGCAGCCCCAAGGTATGATCGGTTCCAGCACCCATCACCAGCGTCTGATTTACATGGTGCAGGAATACCTTGGGGCAAGGTCAGACTTGGACACCTTTCCCACCGAAAATCCTCTGGCTTACTGGGTCTTGAGGATGGATCACTGGCCAGAGCTTGCACAGTATGCAATTGAGCTACTGGCCTGTCCTGCATCCAGCGTTCTTTCGGAACGCACCTTCAGTGCTGCTGGTGGCTTTGTTACCGATCACAGGGTGCGCCTGTCCACCGAATCAGTTGATCGACTCACCTTCATCAAGATGAATCAGTCTTGGATCACCCACAGCTACCAAGCACCTGAAGCTGATGTAACAGAATAATTATTTTTGAAATATCACATCCCTTCAAGACTGCCTATGCTGATGCTGAGTGACTGTCCTGTTATGTTGATTGTCTATCCTCTTCCTCCTCCGCTGATATGTTGGAAGAACATTTCTGGTTCTGGGTGATGCCTAAGGCCCAATTTTTCTGCCCCTGTTTAACAGGGGCGTTTAAGTACAATTTTTGATGCAATGCTTTGCAGCAGGGCTAATTCCTGCAATCAAACAAGAGTATATGGGAGAGGTTGCAGTGTGGTGGCACCAGCACCAGTGCCTAAGGCCAAATTTTTCTGCCCCTGTTTAACAGGGCGTTTAATTACAATTTTTGATGCAATGCTTTGCAGCAGGGCTAATTCCTGCAATAAAACTAGAGTATATGGGAGAGGTTGCAGTGTGGTGGCACCAGCACCAGTGCCTAAGGCCCAATTTTTCTGCCCCTGTTTAACAGGGGCGTTTAAGTACAATTTTTGATGCAATGCTTTGCAGCAGGGCTAATTCCTGCAATAAAACTAGAGTATATGGGAGAGGTTGCAGTGTGGTGGCACCAGCAGCAGTGCCTAAGGCCACATTTTTCTGCCCCTGTTTAACAGGGACATGTAATTACAATTCTTGATATAATATTTCACAGGAGGGCCCCTTCCTGTGCCCACCCAGAGTAACGGTGAGGACTTATAGTGTTGTGGCACCAGCACCACAACCACCAAAGGTAAATTTTTCTACCACTGTTCAACAATGGCATGTAATTACAATTCTTGATATAATCGTTCACAGCAGGGCGCTCCAGCGCCCACCAAGAGTCACTTTGAGGGCTTACAATGTTGTGGCAAAACCAACACCTTGTTCCGCCATTTCTGCAGAGCATATAGGGCAGGCCCCTACTTTCAAACATCCAATTTACAAACATCTCCTACTTGCAAACGGCAGGAGACAACAGCAAGTGAGATGAAAAAAGATGGACGACAAAACAAATCATACAGGGGTGATAACCCTTCCCTATGTTTTCCAAAAAGCTTAAAAATAGTTTTTTTGACTGGAGCTACACTTTAAAAATGTACCAGTTGAAAATTACAAACAGATTCAACTTAACACAACAAACCTACACAGTCCCTGTCTTGTTTGCACCGCCTGTATACTGCTGTTCTGAGTATATAGGTCCTGGGGGCCACACGCATTTCCTTTTTTTTATATGGGTACAGGGTTCCCCTTAATATGCGTACAAGACCCAAATAGGCTGGTAATGGGCAGGGAGGGCTACCCATGCCATTTTTCTCAATGATTTTCAACCATATTGCAGGAACCAGATATAACATTAAAACCGCAAGCAGTTTTAAATGGTGTTATTTCCGTTTAATGTCATTTTGTGCAGGGACTGTTCTAAACACGGGAAACACGTGGCACTTCAGAGGCATACTACAGACACACCCAGGCACCATATTTAAAGGAATATTTAACTTTTTTTTTTTCACTTTAATCGTCATTAAAATCAGTGCTCCCGCCAAAACAGCCATTTTTAACCACTTGCTTACTGGGCACTTAAACCCCCCTCAGTCCCAGACCAATTTTCAGCTTTCAGCGCTGATGCACTTTGAGTGACAATTGCGCGGGCATACAACACTGTACCCAAATGAAATTTTTATCATTTTTTTCCCACAAATAGAGCTTTCTTTTGGTGGTATTTAGTTACAGCTCGGAGTTTTATTTTTTGCTAAACAAACAAAAAAAGATGCAAAAAAAAAAAAAAAAAAAATCATGTTTTAATAGTTTGTTATAAAATTTTGCAAACGGGTCATTTTTCTCCTTCATTGAAGTGCGCTGATTAGGCGGCACTGATAGGCTGCATTGGTGGGCACTGATAGGCTGCATTGGTGGGCACTGATGGGCTGCATTGGTGGGCACTGATGGGCTGCATTGGTGGGCACTGATGGGCTGCACTGGTGGGCACTGATAGGCATAGTTAAGGCGGCACTAATAGGCACAGATAAGGCGGCACCGATGGGCACAGATAAGGCGGCACTGATGGGCAAAGATGGGCACAGATAAGATGGCACGGATGGGTGGCACGGATAAGTGGCACGGATGGGTGGCACGGATGGGCACTGATAGGTACCACAGATAGATGGGACTGATGGGCACTGATAGGTGGCACTGATAGGTGGCTCTGATAGGTGGCACTGCTGGGCACTGATGGGCGGCACTGCTGGGCACTGATGGGCGGCACTGCTGGGCACTGATGGGCGGCACTGGGGTGCAGCACCTTTGAGGCAGATTGGGTGGCACTGTGGGTGGCACTGTGGGGTGGCACTGTGGGTGGCACTGTGGGTGGCACTGTGGGTGGCACTGTGGGCACTATGGGCACTGACAGGGGGCACTGACGGGGGGCACTTACTTTTTCTTTTATTTTACTTCAGGATGGCACTGCGGGAGGCAGGTGGGCACAGGCAGGTGGCAGGTGGTCCCTTGTATTGATGGCCGTGATCGGGACTGATGTCCCGATCACGGCCGCCGGTGATCGGCTTTTTTTCTCTCTCCTCGCGCTGTCAGCGCGAGGAGGAATAATAGCCGATTACCGGCTCCGTTCTATCACATGATCAGCTGTCATTGGCTGACAGCTGATCACGTGATAAGGGGTCGGGATCGACCCCTTACACGGATCGGTGATCAGGCGAGTCTCACGGACTCGCCGATCACAGAGCGCGCCGCGCGCGCCCCTCAGGGGGCGCGCAGGCCGCTCGTAACCAGGACGACGTCAATAGACGTAGTCCTGAAAATGTAGGTCCGCGCTAATGCCGTCATTTGGCAATAGCGCGGATCTGAAGTGGTTAAAAACATTTTATGCATTGACCCATGTCCCCTGGGGCAGGAGCCAGGTCCCCAAACCCTTTTTAGGACAGTATCTTGCATATTAGCCGTTAAAATTAGCACTTTTAATTTCGAACGTTCGAGTCCCATAGACTTCAATGGGGTTCTAAAGTTCGTTCGAATTTGGGGTCCGTTCGAAAGTTCTGGTGCGAACCGAACCGGGGGGTGTTCGGCTCATCCCTAGTCAGGACTGAGTCTCCTTCAAGTAGTCGGTGGGCCCAGGTCTGGGGCTCTCCTTGTAAATGGGAGATCACAAACCCCACTTTCGTGGCTTCCAGGGAAAAAGTCAGTGGTTGCAAGGCAAAATAGAGCTGGCAGGCATTCCAAAATGCCCGAAATTTGGTTTGATCCCCAGAAAACCTCTCTGGAATGGGAACCCTTGACTCAGGTGGAAGCATGACAACAGATGGAGAGGCAGCAGACTGTACTAGCGTGAAGGATGGAGCGGAAGCTGCATGACTGGTATCGGTAAGGTTCTGGACCTGTCCTTCAAGCCTGGCATAGCCATCCTGCAAGGACTTTACAGCTTGGGTAAGGGCCGCCAGGTGCGTGCAGATCTCCTTCATGGGAGAGGTCTCTTCTGCGGGCTCAGTCATGGCTGTTTCGTACTGTTAGGTACCTGGTGTCAAAGCCCAACTTGTAGGAGGAGACCTCTCTTACAACGCTGGTTCAGGAGCCACTGGAATGGGAACAGTGGTCTCAAGAGCACAGTGGGTAGGAGTGCCTGCTGGAGTAGGGTCCGCTGGTATCGGTGGCGCTGTAGAGATCCCTCTGGGATGGCTGGATGGCAGGTGATGGTGAACCAGGGCTGGCAGAAGACTGAAGTGCTGATGAGTGCAAGCAGCAGTTACAGGAGCCAATGAGAAGAGCTGAAGGCACAGCAGAACACTGGACAGGGCAGCAGGCTGGAGCAAGGTCGGACGGTCCGGGTCAGTAGGCAATCAGACAGGTGGAAACAGCAGGCAAAGACAGTGTCGGTAAAACAGGCAGAGGTCGGCAACAGATCACAGGCAGAGGTGGTAGCAGGGTCAGGCAGGCCGGGTCGGGTTTGGAGAGAATAGAGAGGTCAGACAAAGCCGGGTCGGTTTAACAGCAGATGATCAGATACAGGTAATCAGGCACACAGGAGCTGAGACGAAACAGCACCGCACCAGCGCAGTTGGAGAACCTTTAAGCGATCAGTGGCCGGCAAACAGCGCTATCGCGCACACATGTGCGCCTAATGCACGCGCTCACACATCTCTCGCGCCCGCGGCACACGCCGATGCCTGATAGTGGGAACACGCTGAAGCTCAGATCGTGAAGAAGCACGCGTGCGCATGCGTGCGCGCAAATGCGCCTGTCTATCGCTGTTAGGTCCCTGACAACGAGGATCCTTCCTTCTGCAGGATTTGCAGGATCAGGGAGGCCATGCAGCATAGGCTAGCTGAGGCATTCGGCCAGGAGTCCTCTGGGTCACTAAGGACAACATGATCCGCAGCCACCTCCTCCCAGCCACCTCCTCCCAGCCATTAATGTCTAAACCACTGGCAACAAAAGTGAGTACACCCCTAAATGAAAATGTCCAAATTGGGTCCAGTTAGCCATTTTCCTTCCCTGGTGTCATGTGACTCGTTAGTGTTACAAGGTCTTAGGTGTGAATGGGGAGCAGGTGTGTTAAATTTTGTGTTATCACTCTCACTCTCTCATACTGGTCACTGGAAGTTCAACATGGCACCTCATGGCAAAGAACTCTCTGTTGATCTGAAAAAAGAATTGTTGCTCTACCTAAAGATGGTCTAGGCTATTAGAAGATTGCCAATACCCTGAAACTGAGCTGCAGCATGGTAGCCAAGACCAGCGGTTTAACAGGACAGGTTCCACTCAAAACAGGCCTGCCATGGTCGACCAAAGAAGTTGAGTGCACGTGCTCAGCGCCATATCCAGAGGTTGTCTTTGGGAAATAGACGTATGAGTGCTGTCAGCATTGCTGCAGAGGTTTAAGGTGTGGGGGGGATCAGTCTGTCAGCGCTCAGACCATACGCTGCACACTGCATCAAATTGGTCTGCATGGCTATCGTCCCAGATGGAAGCCTCCTCTAAAGATGATGCACAAGAAAGACTGCAGACAGTTTGCTGAAGACAAGCAGACTAAGGACATGGATTATTGGATAATGCCCTGTGATCTGATGAGACCAAGATAAATGTATTTGGTTCAGATGGTGTCAAGCACCAGGTGAGGAGTACAAAGACAAGTGTTTTGCTTACAGTCAAGCATGGTGGTGGGAGTGTCATGGTCTGGGGCTGCATGAGTGCTGGGGAGCTACAGTTGCTTGAGGGAACCATGAATGGCAACATGTACAGTGACATACAGAAGCCAAGCATGATCCCCTCACTTCGGAGACTGGGCCGCAGGGCAGGATTCCAACATGATAATGACTCCAAACACACCTCCAAGATGACCACTGCCTTGGTAAAGAAGCTGAGGGTAAAGCTGATGGACTGGCCAAGCATGTCCCCAGACCTAAACCCTATTGAGCACCTGTGGGGCATCCTCAAACAGAAGGTGGAGGAGCGCAAGGTCTCTAACATCCACCAGCTCGATGATGTCATAGAGGAGTGGAAGAGGACTCCAGTGGCAACCTGTGAAGCTCTGATGAACTCCATGCCCAAGAGGGTTAAGGCAGTGATGGAAAATAATGGTGGCCACACAAAATACTGACACTTCGGGCCCAATTTGAACATTTTCACTTAGGGGTGTACTCACTTTTGTTGCCAGTGTTTTAAACATTAATGGCTGTGTGTTGAGGTATTTTGAGGGTACAGCAAATTTACACTGTTATACCAGCTGTAAACTCACTACTTTGTATTGTAGCAAAGTGTCATTTCTTCAGTGTTGTGACATGAAAAGATGTAAAAAAATATTTACAAAAATGTGAGGGTGTACTCACGTTTGTGAGATATATATATATATATATATATATATATATATATACAGTGCAGTCAGTGTATAGTATATAATACAGTGTATTGAAGTGGTTAAGGTGAACCCTATGAGAAAATTAGGAAAAAAAAGGCATTGCCTACCCCCCAAATCTATACCAGGCTCTTTGGGTCTAGTATAGATCTTAAAAAGGGAACTCCACAGCAAAATCCAAACCAGACCCCTATCCGAGCAAGCAGCCTGCCCCCCTCCTGAACCATACCAGGCCCCTTGCCCTCAGCATGGGGAGGGTGCTTTGGGGGCCTCATCCCCACAACCCTGGTCCGGTGGTTATGGGGGTCTGTGGGTGGGGGCTTATCAGAATCTGGAAGCCCCCTTTAACAAGACCCCCCCCCCCCCCTGCCATATGAATGGGTATGGTCTACTCATTCGCCAAAAAAAATCTCAAAAAGTAAAAATCACAATAGACAGATTTTTACAATTCCTTTATTAAAAAAAAAGAAAAAAGGGTCCCGCGATGTCCATTCATCAATCACACAGCCAGATGGACCCAGAAAACAGAAATAAAAAACAGCTCTGCCTCAATGGGAGGCCTCCCACCGACTGCTGTCTCTTGGCTGTGACAGCTGTTATATAGACAAGGGCAGTGCCACCCGGTGAGGTAACTGAGTGACCCCACCCCTTCTGACGTCATGTGACATCAGAGGGGGTGGGGTCATCCGGGTAACATCAACAGGTGGCCCTGCCCTTGCCTATACACATCCAAAAGACAGCAGTCGCCGGGAGGCCTCCCATTGAGGCAGAGTTTTTTCATTTTTCTTCAATTTTTCGAGTCCGTTGGGCGGCATGATTGATAATTGATGTACATCTCGGGACACTTTTTTTTGATTCTGATAAGTCCCCACCCGCAAACCCCCACCAGGCCAGGGTTATGTGGACGAGGCCCTTGTCCCCATCAACAGCACATTCCCCATGTTGAGGGCCAGCAGGCTGGTATGATTCAGGAGGGGGGGGCGCTCACTCATCCACCCCCCTTTCTTGGCCTGTCAGGCTGCTTGCTTGGATAAGGGTCTTGTATGGGTTTAGGGGGAACCCAACGCTGTTTTTTTTGTTTTGTTTTTCATTGAATTTTCATCTATATAGCTGGGAGCCGTCAGTACATTACAGCCGCGAGCAAGTTTAAATGAAATTTTTTCCTTTATAAATGTAATTTTGCTGCAGCACTGTTCAATACATCACACAGATGCACCACTTTACAAGCAGACTAAGGGGACCCCCATGCACGATATTTAAAGAAATATTTCATTTATTGCTTCACTTAAAACATTTTTAAAATCGCCGCTCCTGAAAAAACGGTTGTCTTAAAAACTTTTTTTTTTGGATTGATGCATGTCCCCTGGGGCAGTACTCAGGTCCCCATACACTTTTTATAGCAATAGCTTGCATATAAGCCTTTAAAATTAGCACTTTTGATTTTTCATGTTCGTGTATCCCCATAGACTATAAATAGGGTTCGCATCTTTCCTCAAACATTTTGCATGTTCGTATCAGGGGTGGATCCAGGGGGTGGGGCAACGGGGCAATTGCTCCCCCGAGAAAATAATGAGCGGGTGAGCCGGCGGGTGACTGAGCAGCTGGCGGGTGAGCAAGCAGCCAGGCAGGCTGGTGAGTGAGCAATCATGCCGGCGGGCTGGCATGTGACTGAGCGAGGCAAGCAGGCACACGTTATTGGGAAGCCGCTCCCCTTCTGAATATGTGACTGAAGGGACATTGCGTCGCGGCCATCTTGGTACTCCCGCACTCGTCCACAGTAAGCCTAGTGTTATAAGTCGGCAAGCAGATATCTTTATACACCCACCAGGGTTATGCTTTTCACAGTTATTTTTAACAATAAACTCAACTTATATTTCACTAAATAAGCTGAGTTAAAAATAACTGTGAAAAGCAAGACTCCGGTGGGTGTATAAAGATGTCCACTTGCCGACTTCTAACTCTAGGCTCACTGCTGACAAGTGGCGGTGTACCAAGATGGCCGCAATGTAACATCACTTTGGTTGCATATTCTGATGAGTAGTGGCTTTCTGACATTATCTCTGACCCTGCATCACCACAGCTCAGCTTTTGATAGAACACTGCCATCACTATGCAGGCGTGGGCAGCAGAGATTACATTATCTCTCACTGCCCGCCCTGACTCTGGCACACAGCCACTGGCAAGTGACAATCTGCATCTTATGGCAGGCGACATTGGCAGTGACAAATCTCATCTGGTAGCAGGGGATGTGGCAAGTGACATGGCATGTGACAATCCACATTTGGTGGCAGCTGACAGTGGCAAGTGACACGCTGCATCTGGTGGCAGCTAACGGTAGCTCAGGGCTCTGACTGATTCTGCATTATGGTGAGTTGAACTATTTAATTTTACATTACAATGTAATAATAGAAATATTGTGCTTCAAGTGCCCTTTGGCACTTTTGTGCAGCCCTTTGGGGCCCCTGCAAGCACTAATCTGTGTTTTCTCATTGCATTGTCAAAGCAGCATTTTCTAGCAGTCTTAAGTAATACGTCTACAGATATTCCCAGTCTCTAACAACTCTGTTCACAGTCTCTGACATAGTCAGACACCGTGGATGCGCTGCAGGACAATCTCTTGTATCAGGTCCACAGTCCCTAACCATCCCTTGTATCAGGTCCGCAGTCCCTGTTCATCTCTTGTATCAGGTCTGCAGTCCCTGTCCATCTCTTGTATCAGGTCCGCAGTCCCTGACCATCTCTTGTATCAGGTCCGCAGTCCCTGACCATCTCTTGTATCAGGTATGCAGTCCCTGACCATCTCTTGTATCAGGTATGCAGTCCCTGACCATCTCTTGTATCAGGTTTGCAGTCCCTGACCATCTCTTGTATCAGGTATGCAGTCCCTGACCATCTCTTGTATCAGGTATGCAGTCCCTGACCATCTCTTGTATCAGGTATGCAGTCCCTGACCATCTCTTGTATCAGGTCCACAGTCTCTGAGCATCTCTTGTATCAGGTCTGCAGTCTATCACTATCTCTTGTTTTATGTCTGCAGTCTCTGAATATCTCTTATACATGTGTGCAGTCTCCGATCATCTCTAAGGCCGCGTACACACGCGGGGACTGTTCGCTCAACTTTGTCCGCTGAACAGTGTTTCGGCGGACAGTCCGCTCGTGTGTGGGCTTCAGCGGACAGTTTCAGCGGACAGTCTGACGAACAAAGTTTTTTGGAAATTCCGAAAAACTGTCCGCTGAAACTTGGTTTGAGCGGACAGTCCGCCCGTGTGTAGGCTTGTTCGTCAAACTAAGTCTCGCGCATGCTCAGAAAGAATTTACACGCCGAAGGTTGCATTGCAGTGTATAGGACGTCGTTTTCTAGTCCCGTCGTACGTGCCGTTCACGTCATCGCGCACGGTTTCAGCGGACTGTTCGTTCGTCGTGTGTGTCCATGCTAATTTTGAGCGGACTGTCCGCTGAAACTGTTTGACGAACAAAGTTGAGCGAACAGTCCCCGCGTGTGTACGCGGCCTAAGTCTTTGCTTATAACCGGTTTTGTCTCTGCTGTCTGACACTCAATATTCACCGTTTTATAACTGTGGCCATTTGGTGATGTCGGGAGTTCACTAGAGGCCGTCCATATCACGTAAATTGAACATTTATGGTAGACATGCTTGGATCTTGTTTTTTATACTATCAATGCCTAATCTTAGCAACTTTTTCTTTTTTTGTTTCCAGAGTGGGAAAACGTTAAAACTTCTGCTAGGTTTTTATTTCAGGCCCCATTAGGAATATTTTTTCCTCTTGTACTTCCTGTATGACACCAGGACAAGAAATGGGAGCTGCAGTTGTCATCTGAACAGAAAGGCACAGACAACAGTAAAAACATATCTTCTACCCAATCTACTAAAAATATGCCTTTGAATTTGTCTTTGTCTGTGTGGGACAGATTTTCCATTGTTCCTCTTTTGACAAAAACAAAGTAGGGACAGAGAAAGCAATAAAACCTGTCTTGGCTGGAACTGGGTGAATTTTTGGCTTCTCTTAAGCCGCGTACACACGTAGCGGTATGTCCGACGTACTTAGTCTGGCGGACTTCCCGCCAGACTGTCCGTCGGACTTTCCGAACGGGCTACTTTTTCAGCGGACTAATACGGCGTACTAAGTCCGCCGTACTATCCGCCCTACTTTTGAAATGAACGGACTCGCCCACACACACGGAGGAAAGTCCGCTCATTTCGAGCGCGTCTCCAGGTAGACGGGGCCCGCTAAGGAGACGTCGCGGGCCCCGCCACCTGGTATAGACTTAAAGGGGAACCCCAACGCCAAAAAAAATCGGCGTGGGGTTCCCCCCCAAGTCCACAACAGACCCTTGTTCGAGCACGCTACCCGGCCGGCCAGGAAAGGGGGGGCGAGCGAGCGCCCCCCCCCTGAGCCGTACCAGGCCGCGTGCCCTCAACATGGGGGGTGCCTTGGGGAAGGGGGGGCCGCGCGGCCCCCCACCCCAAAGCACCTTGTCCCCATGTTGATGAGGACAAGGGCCTCTTCCCGACAACCCTGGCCGTTGGTTGTCGGGGTCTGCCGGCGGGGGGCTTATCGGAATCCGGGAGCCCCCTTTAATAAGGGGGCCCCCGGATACCGGCCCCCCACCCTATGTGAATGAGTATGGGGTACAATGTACCCCTACCCATTCACCTGTAAAATAAAAGTACAAAAAAAACACAACACACAAGATAAAATACTTTATTGCACAGCTCCGGGGGTCTTCCGTCTTCGGGAGTCTTCTCGCCGGACTCCTCCGCTATCTTCTTGTAGCTCTTTTGCTAGCGGAGGAGTCCGGCTTTCTTCCTCGCCGCCGGCCTCTTCTTCCGACTTCGGGGGTCTTGTCCCCCTCTTCGGTTCTTCTGTCGCTGCCGCCGCCTTCCGTTCTTCTTCTTCTTCTTCTCCAGGAGATGTTGACTCGACGATCTCTCCGGCCGCAATGCCAGGGACGCGCTGCGCTGCCACTTATATAGGGACAAGGGGCGGTGTCACATGGGTTGATGTCACATGGGTTGGTGTCACATGGTGACCCCGCCCCCTTACAATGTCACAGTCCCGGAGGATGCTGGGACTGTCGCCATGTGACATCAACCCATGTGACCAACCCATGTGACATAAACCCATGTGACACCGCCCCTTGTCCCTATATAAGTGGCAGCGCAGCGCGTCCTTGGCATTGCGGCCGGAGAGATCGTCGAGTCAACATCTCCTGGAGAAGAAGAAGAAGAAGAAGAACGGAAGGCGGCGGCGGCGACAGAAGACCGGGCCACCGCCTGTAAAAGAGCTATAAGAAGGCGCGGTGGCCCGGCAGAAGAACTGAAGAGGGGGACAAGACCCCCGAAGTCGGAAGAAGAGGCCGGCGGCGAGGAAGAAAGCCGGACTCCTCCGCTAGCAAAAGAGCTACAAGAAGATAGCGGAGGAGTCCGGCGAGAAGACCCCCGAAGACGGAAGACCCCCGGAGCTGTGCAATAAAGTATTTTATCTCGTGTGTTGTGTTTTTTTTGTACTTTTATTTTACAGGTGAATGGGTAGGGGTACATTGTACCCCATACTCATCCACATAGGGTGGGGGGCCGGTATCCGGGGGCCCCCTTATTAAAGGGGGCTCCCGGATTCCGATAAGCCCCCCGCCCGCAGACCCCGACAACCAATGGCCAGGGTTGTCGGGAAGAGGCCCTTGTCCTCATCAACATGGGGACAAGGTGCTTTGGGGTGGGGGGGCGCGCGGCCCCCCCTTCCCCAAGGCACCCCCCATGTTGAGGGTACGCGGCCTGGTACGGTTCGGGGGGGCGCTCGCTCGCCCCCCCTTTCCTGGCCGGCCGGGTAGCGTGCTCGGACAAGGGTCTGTTGTGGACTTGGGGGGGACCCCCACGCCGATTTTTTTCGGCGTTGGGGTTCCCCTTTAAGTCCATACCAGGCGGCGGGGCCAGCAACGTCTCCTTCGCGGGCCCCGCCTACCTGGAGACCCGCTCGAAATGAGCGGACTTTTCTCTGGGCGGGAAAAGTCCGCTCATTTCAAAAGTACGGCGGACTGGTATACACACGGCCGGATTGTCCGCCGAAATGTGAGTCCGGCGGGAAGATTGGAGTGCAACACGGCATTCTAAGTCCGCCGTACTTTCGGGTCAAAAAAGTATGCCGGAGGCTACACACGGGGGGATTGTTTGGCGGACTTGAGTTTGCCAGACTTTTCCACCGGATTGTTTGATCGTGTGTACGCGGCAATACTCTCTAAGTTCTGACTTCCTTTTGTAGCTTTTAATGTATTCATTCTAACTTTCAAACACTCCCTTCATGGTTTTTGTGAGCATATATGGCCTTTTTAAATACTTTAAGGGGCCATTCATACTAGGAACTGCATGTAAATTGCACAGGAATGCTTGTCTGTTCCTTTGCGAATTATATGCAATTCTGCGGAGGGCGACTTCAGCCTATTCATTTTGAATGGGCTAAAAATCCTGCCTCACTGCATCAAAAGTAGTGCATGCACTACTTTTTGAAATGCACTGCAACTGGATTGCATGATACTTTTTTACCATGCGCTCCGGTGTGGGCAAATGCACTGCATTTGCGACCTGCCTTTGGGGTGTCATTAACTTTGTACTGACACCTGCAGCAGATTGCAAGGGCAGTGCAATTGGAATGCAGTGCGTGAAGCCACATGGGAATGTGGCATTCCCGCATTATGCTGACACCTGCAGCAGATAGCAAGGGTGGTGCAATTGGAATGCAGTGCGAGAAGCCACGTGGGAACGCGGCTTTACTGCATTACATTCTAGCGTGAATGGGGCCCTTAGTCTTGTAAACGCATTCCCCATCGAAATACATTTTGTAATGTTTTTACTTAGAATAGATCTGAAGAATGTACATTTATTTTTGCTTTACTAGTCCTGGTGTATGTGTTGGAGGTGTGAACAAGACAAAAAGTGAAGGAAATCTAACATTTTACATTTTTGAGTGCTACACAAACAGAGGCGAATTCTCTCAATTTGAATACAAGTTTTGGTAATAACTGTAAACGGTTGGATTTCACCTCATTTTTGCAGAGATTTCGTCTCATTCCCTTTGTCTTTGGGAAATCTTCCTGGTGGGGAACACAGAAAATAATAAAAGCCTTCCTAAGGTTTTGTCGTCGTCCCCCCCCCCCCCCCAAACTAGAAAAATAAAGTTCTACTATGCGTTTTTTGCCTTTTCAAATCAAAAGAAATCATAATAACAGTCTCTGTTGCCCAAATTATCCTTTATATTACATTATAGTGTCATAAGCTTTGCATTGCTTGAGATTATCAAATCTAGGAGATCATCATTTCTGGTTGGTCCTTCTATAAAACAATGCCAAAAACTTGTGACCTGTTGCTGCTCCGTTATCATACCAGTCAATTTCAATGTTACTAAAATCTCTAATTCTTACTACTAGCACAGCCTGTGCATTATGAAGGTACCAGAATATCGATATCGACCTTTCGTAATCAGGGGAGAACTGAGCATGGAACACCTGACCATTGGGCAGTTCTCAATAACATATGTTGGTCTGGTGGCCCTGAGTGGAAATACTCCCCCTTTTAGACATTAATCAGAGTGGGACACACAGATAATGACACATGGTGAGTATTATATCGCTATCTTCTGACTATTTTGATCTGTGATCACAGCCCCTGGTAGAAGGAAGTCTTCCAGCACCAGCTTCCTTTTTGGCTCTGAGATGTCATGTGAATGGATTGCCAAAAGCCACAAAGGAAGCTGATGCTGGAAGATGTGAAAGACATGTCACAATAAACCATACCAGTTAGAACATTTACCTTTCACTATACTCATCAATTACACATGTAGCGTGGTGCAGTTTTTTTAGTAGGTAAAGGAAGTCCTAAAAGTTGCACATAACAGCAAAACTCTGTAAGGAGGTCTACCACAGCCTCAGCTTGGGCTCCAACTAGGCCACGCCCCAACACAGTTCACTCCTCCCCCCGCGATTAAGCTCTGGGCGGAGTAAAATGCGCTGAGAGGGTGGCCTGGTTGGAGCCCGGACTGAGGTTGTCATACACCCCCTTACAGGATTTTGCAGTGATGTGTGACTTTTAGTACGTTCTTTCCCTACTAGATGTTTTGACCATTCTGTCCTTGTCGACACTCCTAGCAGTTTGTCATGCAAGAGGAACTATTGGAGCCTTGAGTGGCATCTGTCATTTTTGTTGCAGTTTCTTTAGCTCTCATGAAACTGTTCCTACCATTTAGTTATATTATCCCCCATCCTCCAGACCAAAGGCTTTTAGTCTTCCTCTGCGTGTAATCTCCTACATACAAACAAAACTATAGATCCACTTGCCAAACACAATACGTATATATATATATAATATATATATATATATATATATATATATATATACATACATACACACACACACACACACACATACACACATACATACATACATACATACATACATACATACATACACATATAGCTATATATATATATATATATATATATATAATATATATATATACATAGACACACACATTGTGGTTTGCAAGTGGTTTACTGGGCTTATAGCTGAACTGTTTGTTTTTTCCAGCATATGGCCAGCTTTCTAATGAAACCGGTCCGAGCGGCTCAGGAGCCGCTGGGCCAGCCTCCAAAGCGGGGGGAGGGAATGTCCCCCCTCCCCCGCTGCTCGCCAGTTATGCGATAGTGTGTCCACCTGCTCTCATAGGGTTTACACTCTTTTATATACTCTATGGTCCTGGAGGACAGGAGCAACGTCATGACATCACTTCCTGTCCAGGCTACAAGGGAAAAAAAGAAAATTAAAAAAATTATTATTTTTTGGATCTTTTGCTTTTAAAAGGTAAAGAAGAGATTTGGGGTATTTTTGACCCAAGACCTCTTTATAAAGAGGACCTGTCATCCTTACTTACATGGTTAGTAAGGTTGAATAAAGACACCAGTCCAACCTGAGTGAGTGAATGTCCACAATTCTCCTTATCCCTGTACATTGAATCTCATTAAGATGCTCATCTATTATATTATTATTTATTTAAGGTACCCATACAGCGCCATCAATTTTAGCGCTCCACACATACATCGGTCCCTACCCTCAAGGAGCCCGCAATCCATTGCGCCCAACTCACATTCATATACTAGGGCCAATTTTTGGACAGAAGCCAATTAACCTACCAGAATGTCTTTAGAGTGTGGGAGGAAACCCACGCAGGCACAGGGAGAACATGCAAACTCCAGGCAGGTAGTGTTGTGGTTGCCACTGCGTTATTTCTATTACAAGGGCTATTTTCATTCCTTGTATTAGGAATAAAAGTGATCAAAATTTAAATGGAAAGTGTAAAAATAAAAAATAAAATAAATAATAAGCACGCATATGTAAACGGCATTTGAACCACACATGTGAGGTATCACCACAAATGTTAGCGTGAGAGCAATAATTCTAGCACTAGACCTAGTCTGTAGCTCTAAACAGGTAACCTGTAAAGGCGTTTAAAGCATCACCTAGGGATATTTTTAAGTACTGTAGTTTGTCACCATTTTTTTTTTTATTCATTAAGGTGTATTTTTTCTTTAAATTGCGTTTGCAAAACCGCTGTGCTAGTACCCTGTGACATAAAAAAAGAGCAGCAATGGCCATTTTATCCCCTAGGGTCTCTGCTAAAAAAAAAAAAATGTATGTGTGGGGGTTATAATAATCTAGCATAAAAATACTGATTTAAACTTGTAAACAAAAGGTGCCATAAAAAGCCTGTTCTTAAAGTGGTTCTAAAGTGATTGTAAAGGCTTTCTTGTGAAAAAAAAGTGATTGTAAAAGGCATAAGGTTTTTTTATCTGAATGCATTCTATGCATTCAAATAAAAAGCTTTCTTTGTGCAGCAGCCCCCCTCAGCCCACCTAACACTTACCTGAGGTCCCTCTAGATCCAGCGGCGTTGCAGGAGTGTCTCGGCGCTATTGACTCCCGCTGCTTTCAATCAAAGACAGTCAACAATTAGTAGAGAAAGGGGGCAGGGCTGGGCTGAAGCTCCATGTCTGAATGGACACAGGGAGCTGTGGCTCGCTTGGGTACCCCCATAGCAAACAGCTTGCTATGGGGGCACTCAACAGGAGGGAGGGGCCAATAGTGACAAAGAGAGACCCGAGAAGAGGAGGATGAGGGCTGCTTTGTGCAAAACCCCTGCACAGGGCAGGTAAGTATAACATGTTTGTTATTTTTAACTAAAAAGAAAGACTTTACAATAAAACTTTAAGGCTTGCTATTGCTGTATTAGAGTCTCTCTTTACTCATCTTGTCCAGCAGTGGTTGCAGGCCCCTTTAATTCTTTTTCCCCACAATCCCTTGGACTACCACAATTCTCAGGACTCCTGGACATGCCCAGAAGATAAAAAAAATCCACTGTTTCCAACAGACGGGCTTAGAAAGACTGCACCTGATGATATAACAGTGGATAGGCATGTTTGCTGTCACCAGATATGGAGCCCTCTTTTGTTCCCAGGATGGGATCCACAAGAGTACATAGCTTCATGTAGCCCCAGTCACTGTGGTGGGCAATGTGCTAGCTGCCCCCGGCTTTCTATTGGGGTGACCATATATCTCCACCCACCTTCTACTCTCATCCCTTGGACTTTTTCCATTGCTTGGACAGCCAAACCAAAGACTCCTTCGACCTTCCCTCTGTGAAGCCTGCATGAAGTTCCCCTTATTCTGTATTGGGCTGCCACCTAGCAACAGCCCTGTGCTACAATGGTTTCATTAACTATTATATTTTGTTTTATACTTGTTCCAAACCCTTTTACCATTTTATTTTAATTGGCAATTTATTTAGCATTTATACAGTAAACTTCAAGTCACTGTTTGATTGATTAGCTGATACCTCTACAAAACATTACTTGACCGAAGCGACTATCATGCATCTAGTTGACCAAGATGACCAGAGGGCTTAGCTTACACCTCTGGTCCAAGCACCCCTAAAATTGTCACAGAGTGGCATAGGCACCAAAAGTTCAGTCCACAGAAACTTCCTTCCTAAAAAGATAAATTCACCTTTATTGAAAAAATAATAAATGCACACATTTTTTGCAGAAAAAAAAATGGGCATTTATTTTTTTCTGCAGGAGCCTGGAAAGAATTGCATCCACAGTTAGTAGATCCAGGGTGTAATGTGGGCTGCTGCAGACATGTCCACTGGCTTCCAGACCATTCGCGATCGCTATACTCAAACTCCTTGGTAAACCTTACATGGTGACTAGTCTATACACCCCACCACCTTTTACTAAGCAATTCTATGACCGTGTGCTTACCTCCATCTTGGGAATTGCAGAGGGCCCTAAATAGCCGGGGATTATAATACGGTCCTTGACAATTCCCTTGACAGTTTTCGGTGCCCCTACCTTACCCTCCACTCCCCTAGGCTCTTATCTGACCCAATTCGACCTAGTGGAGGCCTGGAGGTGGAAACATACAAATGTGAAGGAATATTTCTGCCAATCAGATTCTCATGGTCCACTGTCACATATTGATTTATGTTTCCTTTCCACTGATATACTTGACATGGTGAGTGACGTTAAATATCTCCCCGGGGCGGTGTCTGATCACTCTCCCTTGCTGGTGGACCTCTCTCTGGGAGTACTGACCTTCTTTCGGGTGTGGAGGCTGAGCCCACTGTGGCTAACGGACTAGGCCATTGCAGACCAGGGACTGGCTGATATGAACTCTTACTGGGCTACCAATACACGGAGCGCTTCCGTTCCTGTGGTCTGGGACACCTTTAAGGCCACCGTACACGGCTCCTTTGCAGCAGCCATTGGGCAGGCTCATAAGGAGGAGCTTTGAGTGACGGAGCAACTCTGAATTTGGTGACAAAAATAGTCACCTGCTAACTTATCTTTCTAGACCTGACTATCAGCCATCCAACATTCCCAGAATTAAGAATTCGGAGGATATAATAGTGGAACCAAATAGGAAGGTAGCGGAGGCTTTTATTACATTTTATTCCACACTATATTCTACTAGGGCCCGCTACAGTATTGTACAATTAGATGATTATTTGCATGATATCTCACTTCCAAAATTGCTAGAACCTCAGGTCTCCTTGCTTGATGCCCCTTTAACGAACAATAAAATAGGGGATGCCATCCAGTCCTTTGCTAGAAACATGACGCCAGGATTGGATGGATTCCCTATTGAATGGTTTATGCATTTCAGAGAATTCCACATCTACTTAGGGTATATAACCATGTCCTGAAGACAGGACAGTTGTCTCTCTCTATGTTTGAGTCGTTGATTGTTCTCATCCCCAAACCTCACAAAGATCATCTTCTTTGCGATTCATACCGACCGATTTCTTTAATTAACCACTTTCAGACCGGACCAATTTGCTGGTCAAAGACCAGACCACTTTTTGCGATTCGGCACTGCGTCGCTTTAACTGACAATTGCGCGGTCGTGCGACGTGGCTCCCAAACAAAATTAACGTCCTTTTTTTCCCACAAATAAAGCTTTCTTTTGGTGGTATTTGATCACCCCTGCGTTTTTTTTTTTTTGCGCTATAAACAAAAATAGAGCGATAATTTTGAAAAAAACGCATTATTTTTTACTTTTTGTAATAATAAATATCCCCCAAAAATATATAAAAAAACATTTTTTTCCCTCAGTTTAGGCCGATACGTATTCTTCTACATATTTTTGGTAAAAAAAATCGCAATAAGCGATTATTGATTGGTTTGCGCAAAAGTTATAGCGTTTACAAAATAGGGATAGTTTTATAGCATTTTTATTAATAATTTTTTATTATAATTTTTTTACTAGTAATGGCGGCGATCTGCGATTTTTATTGTGACTGCGACATTGTGGGGGACCCATCGGACATTTTTGACACATTTTTGGGACCATTGTCATTTATACAGTAATCACTGCTATATAAATGCAGTGATTCCTGTGTAAATGACACTGGCAGTGAAAGGGTTAACCAGTGGGTGGCAGTGTAGGGGTTAAGTGTTCCTAGGGGTGTGTTACTAACTGTGGGGGGGTTGGGCTTTCATTTAGTGTACACTGATCTCTGCTCCAATCACATGGAGCAGAGATCAGCGTCACTAGTTGCTAGGCAGAATGGAAAAATGTTGTTTATACAGCATTTCCTCCATTCGGCCGCTCCGTGAGACGATCGCGGGGATGCCCGCGGCGATCGAGTCCGCGGGTCCCGCGACTGGACTCACGGGGGTCCCGGCGCGCTCCCGATGGCACGGCGGCAACGAATATTGGACGTACATGTACGCCAATATGCCTGCCCGTGCCATTCTGTCGACGTACATCGTCGTGCTCAGGTCGGGAAGTGGTTAACTTGGATATAAAAATCTTGGTCAAAGTGCTTGCCCAGTGACTGAATACAGTCATTACTACTGTTATTGGAGCAGATCAGACAGGATTCATCCCTGGATGATCTACTTCAATCAATTTACGCAGGCTTTTCACTAACATGAAGGCCAACCATGGCTCGATGGACTCCAGGGCTGTTTTAGCTCTGGATGCTCATAAGGCCTTTGATTCGGTTGAGTGGCCATGCAAAACAATTTGATGCAGTGTGCAGTGTATGGTCTGAGCACTGACAGGCTGACGTCCCCACCCTTTCAACCTCTGCAGCAATTCTGCCAGCACTCATATGTCTATTTCCCAAAGATAACCTCTGGATATGATGCTGAGCACGTGGACTCAACCTCTTTGTTTGACCATGGCGAGGCCTGTTCTGAGAGGAACCTGTCCTGGTAAACAGCTGTATGGTCTTGGTCACCATGCTACAGCTCAGTTTCAGGGTCTTCGCAATCTTTGTATAGCCTAGGCCATCTTTATGTAGAGCAACAACTATTTTTTTCAGATCCTCAGAGAGTTCTTTGCCAGGAGGTGCCATGTTGAACTTATAATGATCAGTATGAGAGAGTAAGAGCGATAACACGAAATTTACCGCTTCCCATTCACACCCGAGACCTTGTAACACTAACGAGTCACATGACACTGGGGAGGGAAAATGGCTAATTGGGCCCAATTTGGACATTTTTACTTAGGGTGTACTCACTTTTGTTGCCAGCAGTTTAGACATTAATGGCAGTTTGTTGAGTTATTTTGAGGGGACAGCAAATTTACACTGTTATACAAGCTGTACACTCACTACTTTACATTGTAGAGAAGTGTAATTTCTTCAGTTTTGTCACATGAAAAGATATAATAAAATATTTACAAAAATGTGAGGGGTGTACTCACTTTTGTGAGATACTGTATATGGCGGACCCCTAGTCGTCACTCTCTGCTCTGCTGGATATTATTCAGCACTTTGGACACATTTCAGGCTTCCAAGTCAACTGGGATACATCCCTTTTATTTATGCTGGACCAATCCACCTCAATTTCGTTGCTTCCCTCATGCCCCTTACAGATTGCCCACACCTTTCATTACTTGGGTATTGTGGTACATCAACCTATCTCTTCATACATCAAAATTAATTTAGATCGGCTTATTGGTAGAATGCAGTGGCGGTTGGTGAAGTTTTTGGATGGGGGGGGGGGGGCGCAAGATCCCGCTCCTCCACATTTGCCCCCCCCACTTCTCATAAGCCACACCCCTTATAGAATCCACATCATATACCAGGCTGCACATTATACACAGGGCTCTGCACATTATACACCGGGCTCTGCACATCATATACCAGGCTGTACATTATACACCGGGTTATGCACATCATATACCAGGCTGCACATTATACACAGGGCTCTGCACCTCATATACCAGGCTTCCCATTATACACAGGGCTCGGTACATCATATACCAGGCTCTGCACATCATATACCAGGCTGCACATTATACACAGGGCTCTGCACATCATATACCAGGCTGCATATTATACACAGAGCTCTGCACATCATATACCAGGCTGTACATTATACACCGGGCTCTGCACATCATATACCAGGCTGCACATTATATACAGGGCTATGTACATAATATACCAGGCTGTACCTAATACACCGGGCTCTGCATATCATATACCAGGCTGTACATTATATACAGGGCTCTGCACATCATATACCAGGCTGCACATTATACACAGGGCTCTGCACATCATATACCAGGCTGTACATTATACACTGGGCTCTGCACATCATATACCAGGCTGCACAATATATACAGGGCTCTGCACATCATATACCAGGCTGTACATAATACACCGGGCTCTGCACATCATATACCAGGCTGTACATTATATACAGGGCTCTGCACATCATATACCAGGCTGTACATTATACACCAGGCTCTGCACATCATATACCAGGCTGTACATTATACACCAGGCTCTGCACATCATATACCAGGCTGCACATTCAACGTCGGTAGCGCTGCTCAATGCATCTGAGTCTATGCACTGCACTCGCCTGGCCAGCCCAAAGGGACATGTTTAAATTTTTTTTTTTAACAGTTGATAAGGGGGGTGTGGGGGGAGGGAGATGGTTGGGTCGGTTGTGTGCTGCTGTCCAAATACCAGGCTGCACATGAAAAAAAATTAATGAGTTGATAATGGGGTTGTATGCTACCAGGCTGCGCATGAAAAAAATTCAAGAGTTGATCAGCGGGGGGGTGTCTGGTGGACGTGGGGCATGGGGGATTGTGTGCTGCCGTCCAACCTCCACAAATACCAGGCCGCACATGAAAAAAAATTAAAGAGTTAATAATCGGGGGGGGGGGGGGGGGGTTGTGTGCTGCCGTCCAACCTCCACAAATACTAGGCTGCACATGAAAAAAATTTAAGAGTTAATAACCGGGGGGGGGGGGGGGGGGCGGTTTACTTGTGTACTGCCGTCCAACCTCCACAAATACCAGGCAAAAAAACATTACTGATATATTGATAAGCAGGGGGGAGCTGCCGACGTCTAACCTCAAAAGTAGTCTGAAGTCTGTGAAGTCTGTGCATCAGTTCAGTTCAGTTATGTACAGTTCGGCTCAGCTTCCTCCTCTCAGGCTGGACTGAGATGAGTGCCAAAGTCACTTCCTTGAGTGACGTCAGTAGCATAGACTCAATGCATCTGAGTCTATGCACTGCACTCGCCCGACTATCGCGCCAGAAGCTGTGTCACGATCGACCGCGCCACAGAGCGAGTTTTTTGGGAGCGAATGAAGCGCCTCGTCTGCAAACGGGCCGCCCCTAGTGGAATGAGGAATGCACTTAAGACATGGGCCAGTCTTACTTTGTTACTATTGGGCAGAATAAATATTTTTAAAATTATCTTTTTACCACACTTTCTATATATTCTATAAGTTACATTCCTAAAAGCAAATTCAAAGAAATAGACTCAATCCTCATTAAGTTTATTTGGGGGGGGGAGGGGGTCTTAACACAACAAACCTACACAGTCCCTGTCTTGTTTGCACCGCCTGTATACTGCTGTTCTGAGTATATAGGGCCTGGGGGCCACACGCATTTCCTTTTTTTAATATGGGTACTGGGTTCCCCTTAATATGCGTACAAGACCCAAAGGGGCTGGTAATGGGCAGGGAGGGCTACCCATGCCATTTTTCCAAATGATTTTCAACCATATTGCAGGAACCAGATATAACATTAAAACCGCAAGCAGTTTTAAATGATGTTATTTCCGTTTAATGTCATTTTGTGCAGGGACTGTTCTAAACACGGGACACACGTGGCACTTCACAGGCATACTACAGACACCCCCCAGGCACGATATTTAAAGGAATATTTTTTTCACTTTAATCGTCATTAAAATCAGTGCTTCCGCCAAAACGGCCATTTTTAAAAACATTTTAGGCATTGACCCATGTCCCCTGGGGCAGGAGCCAGGTCCCCAAACCCTTTTTAGGACAGTATCTTGCATATTAGCCGTTAAAATTAGCACTTTTAATTTCGAACGTTCGAGTCCCATAGATTTCAATGGGGTTCTAAAGTTCGTACGAATTTGGGGTCCGTTCGAAAGTTCTGGTGCCAACCGAACCGGGGGGTGTTCGGCTCATCCCTATTGGTGACATTGAGAAGCAAATCTTCACCTCCTGTCCATCTATTGGTATACTTGTAATAGAAGAACTTTGCCTTAGGGCTATTGCCAGATGTTCCATTATCAGAACAAACAGGAGGGAAGACAGCGGGCATCAATGACAAGTTCCATTTTGAATAGAAGCCTTGGAAACAAAGATTTATTATTTCCTTATTTTGACACTTGGTTTGGTATAAAGTGCCATCATTTTTTGTTACATTCCTGGCCCCAGTCCTATTTGCGCCAAATATTGTTCCAAAAAGAGCCAGCCAACTCGGTCAAAAACCTTCCCTGCATCATCAGAGAGAAGGCAAGCTGGTATTTTTACTGATTGGACATAATCAATGAGCAACAGGAATTTAAGCATGTTATCACAAGCTTCTCTCCCCTGAACAAACCCCACTTGGTCTGAATGTAGCAGGCTTTGAATAATGGGCTGAAGACAAGAGGCAATCATTTTGGCATAAATATTAAAATATATAACATCTACCCCAATCAAGGATATAGGCCGGCAACTAGAACAGAGCTTTAAATCCTTGTCTGGTTTTGGAAGTAATATGATATGTACCTCCAGTGCCTGAGGTGTGGTAGCCAATATATTATTAAACACCCTGAGCATGAATGATATTATATGTTCCTTATAGGTCTTTTAAAATTTCGATCAAAATCCATTGGGGCCAGGACTTTTACCCAACTATGAATTAGTAATCGCTTCTAATAATTCCTCCAGTGAAAATGAGAAATCCAAAGATTTCCCACTATCCTCATCTAATTTTGGGATGGCAGTTTCATGTACATACTCCTGTATTTGATGATTAAGGCTGGGTTCACACTGCTGCGGGGGGAGATCCGGATGTGATTCGCACCGCAAATCACATCCGATCTCCGTAGCGATGCGAGTTCAGCCATACAGATAGTATGGCTGAATTCGCATCGCTCCCGCAGCAAACTCGCACGGGACCCTTTTTTTGGTCCGCAACAGAATCGGATCGCATGGGGGTTCACACCATGCGATCCGATTCCTGTGCGAGTCGGCAGATCGCACTGCGATATGCGGACGGATCTGGGGGTGTCATTAACATATCATTGACACTCCCAGCCGTCCGCATAGGGCAGTGTGAACTGCCGGTGGGAGTAATGCGATGCGGGAAAACGCCGCGGATTCGCGGCGTTCCCGCATCGCAGCGGTGTGAACCCGGCCTAAAAGAGTCTATATCAGAAGATGGTTGAGGTTCAAGATTGTATAAAGCTGTGAAATAATCGCAGAAATGCTTCATGATTTTGAACCATGTTGCTACAATTGAATTCTCTTACTTAATACATTATTGATTAATGTATATAATAGAGAGACTCTATGGAACCATAAACCAATGTCAACCCCCTGAGGAAGAGTGAAAACAGTTGAAACGCATATGAGTTTTTGCTGATGGTGCATTTGTTTATGAATCATACATATTGATGTACCAGTCATATGCCTGCATTGTTTATAACCTTTGTTTTTATTTTCTTCAGCATTCTGTTGTTGCACTATACTGTCCTTGTTGTTCCAGGACTCATTTTAATGTTTGGGGTGTGTAATGATAGGGGGTGCTGTAAATACAATAGTTTCAATCTATCTGCATCAACAAATTAAAGTGTATAGTGCTGAATAATTGATATAATAAACATAGCATATGTGTTTGAAATAAATTAACCACTTGCCTACTGGGCACTTAAACACCCCTCCTGCCCAGACCAATTTTAGCTTTCGGTGCACTCACACTTTGAATGACAATTACTCAGTCATGCAACACTATCCCAAATAAAATTTTTGTCCTTTTTTTCCCACAAACAGGGCTTTCTTTTGGTGGTATTTGATCACCTCTGTGTTTTTTATTTTTTGCGCTATAAAAGAAAATAGACCGAAAATGTTGAAAAAAAATAAATTTTTGCTTCTGTGATAAAAATTTGCAAATTATTAATTTTTCTTCATAAATTTTGCCCACAATTTATACTGCTACATATCTTTGGTAATAATAACCCAAATTAGTGGATATTATTTGGTCTTTGTGAAAGTTAGAGAGTCCACAAGCTGTGGTGCGAATCGCACTAAATTGATCACATCTGATGTACTGGTGGTCTCATTTCTTGTGACCCGAACAAGCCAGGAAAGTAAAAATACCCCCCAAATTACCCCTTTTTTGAAAGTAGACATTGCAAGGTATTTAGTAAGAGGAATGGGGAGCTTTTTGATGATGTAATTTTTTCCCACAATTCTTTGCAAAATTAAGATTTTTTATTTTATTTTAATTTTTTCCACAAAATTGTCATTGTAATAGGTTATTTCTCTCACGTGGCATGTATATACCACATATAATGCCCCAAAATAAATTCTGCTACTCCTCCTGAGTATTACGATACCACACGTGTGGGACTTTTCCACAGCCTGACCACATAGAGGGGCCCAACATGCAGGGAGCACCGTCACGTGTTCTAGGAGCATAAATTACACATCTAACTTGTTGACTACCTATTACACTTTTAAAGACCCCGGAGCACCAGGACAATGACACGTGACACCGACGTGGCACTAATGACAGATGGCACTGATACATGCCACTAATACGTGGCACTGATGACATGTGACACTGAAAGATGGCACTAATGACATATGGCACTTATACGTGGCACTGACACGTGGCACTGATGACACGTGCCACTAATACGTGGCACTGATGACAGATGGCACTAATACGTGGCATTGATGACACGTGACACTGGTAACAGATGGCGCGTGACACTGACAGGTTGCACTGATGACAGATGGCACTAATATGTGGTACTGATGACACGTGACACTGATATGGCACTATGTGGCACTGATGACAGATGGCACTATGTGGCACTGATGGCACTGTGGCACTGATGACAGGTAGCACTGATGACAGGTGGCACTGGGGACAGGTGGCACTGATGACAGGTGGCAGTGGGGGCAGATGACAGTGGGGGCAGTGGGGACAGATGGGCACTTTATTTTCCTTTTTTTATTTTTTACACTAACCGCTGTGAGATCTCACAGCGGTTCATCTCTCCTGCCTCACAAGCTATCTGTGTGAGGAGGGAGAGCGGCGATGAGAGATGATCTCATATGTTTACATATGAGATCATCTCTCATTGGGCACGCCGATCGCGCTGTAAACGGCCGCTGTGATTGGCCGTTTACAGCGATCTGTGACTGGCTGTGTCCGGGGGACACGGCCAGCACAGAACTTCCCCGATTCGCGCCCGCATTGGCGCACAGAGGGGAAGTAAACAGGAGGGCGTCCAGGGACAGCCTCCCGGCAGTTAGCACCCACTCTGTAGCCGTCTTTCGACTATAGGGCAGGTGCGAAGTGGTTAACAATGAAGTAAATTATTCCATAGAGCAAAGTACATATATCTGTTGTGATACAACGTTAATCTTTACATCATCACCAATGGAAAACTTCATATAAGTGAAAGACCTACTCACCAGACCACCATGACCGCTTGAGCTAAAAAGAAGGTCAGTTTAGGCTGTGTTTGTGGGTCAGAAATCTTGCTGATATACCAGTAGGGATATGGTTGGAAACCTTGCTTTTTTTCCCACTGCAGTTGCCCATTAAAAAACAGATAAAACCAGGACTATAGTGTAAAACAATTTTCATTTAAAAAGGATTAAAAACATAAGCTGAATGGCCATTTACATAAGTTGGTACCTTTGCCTGGCACTGAGGATAATAGCATTAGTCACTAGGCAAATGGTGGGTGCAGCCATTCAGCTTTCGGTTGTTGAACTGGCATGCGTTCCACCACCGTGGTATTGTGAAACTGGAAGTGGCTGGAAGTGATGTGACTGGAATGCGCCTCGACGTACGGTTCATTTTACAACGTCATCAGGACCAATTTGTCAGGACGGGCTCTCTGCTCTACCTTCTCATTGCTCAGGTTGCTTAGCTCTCAATTAATTGCCAACACTCATTTTAATGTTGTTCAATAAAATTTTGTATTTTTAGATCATTTTGCTGCATATTGTTTACACTTTATTGGTATTGGAAAGTCCCAAATCCTTGTTTCCCTCCACATTGTGGGTTCTGGGTGCTATACACTTCCACCAGTTCTTGGATGCCCATACCAACAGCCATAAGCCATTTACCACCATGTACCTTTTGAATAACTTCAGACCAGGCTTTACTGAAGATTCAGAAACACAGTTCAACAGCACAGAACACATGAAAAAGAGTCCAGCATTAACTAACTAATGCAGCCTGGCCAGGTTCATATCTTCAGCAAGATGGTAATGGTAGGTTCCTAGACTAGGAAGTCCTAGTCCCAGCAGGGTGACCCAGAAGGGAGCCACGTGCTCCAGTAGAACTACTTTTAGCAGCAGTTCTTCCTCTATAAATCCCATGTGGAAGAGAGAGAGAGCTCTGAGCCATCCCCTGTAATGTTGTGGCTTACAGCAGGGGCAGGACTCAGAAAGCCTTGGAGAGAGGCTAGATACAGTTAACCCCTTCCCATTCCAGGCATCATATAACTGTCTGTTTTAACTACATAGTGTAATGAATAAAACAGCATAAATATATTGAATGATACCTTACAGGCACCTGTTTACAATTGCACAACCTTTCTACCAAAAACTTCCCCACTAGATCCTCTTCTTACTGTACTTTTGTGCTGTGACCATATTCATTCCTATGGGAGGGTACCATAGAGACAGACATGGAAAGAAAGGTAAGAGTTTCACCAAGTGGAATGCGGTTGCCCTATACTTTAATTGTAGGATTGGTGTTGGCATTTTGCCAAACCTTTGTGTATGAAATCAGCTGAAACCTTCCACTGAAAAATTCATGAAACAGATGGCACAAATACAAAAAGTATCATCTACAGTAGTCAACTGTGTTGTCTGCCCAAGGAGCCATGTGATAAACAAAGAATCTGAGCTGACAGAACAGGGTGCTAAGTCTGTACCAGCAATGAGCAATCTTTTGCACATTTGGATTTCAAATGTAGAATCCCTAAGGCCCCTTACCCACAGGGCAGGCTCCGTTGCAGTCCACCTGCTCAGCTGGGAATCTATCCGCTGATCCCAACTGAACAGGTAGATGGCTTCATATGCAGAGTGGGTACAGACATAGCCTGCTCTCCTCTATGGGTGGTTGGATGTAAACAAACTGTCTGTCCGTTTACACCCGCTTGCCTGATCTGATCCACCAGACAAATGGGGAATAATCGGGATCTGTTTTTAGCGTACAGATGTCAGTGAGTGTCAATGGACACATAGAGGAGACTGGGAAAGGGCCCTAAAAGGACTGATACCTAATTGTATTATGTTTTAATAAAAAAAAAAGAAAAGAAAAATACAACAAATATATTTTTCCATCATCTGTTATCTATTAAGAATTTTCCGGAAATACAGTGAGGCCCTAATGGTTCCAATGAATGCACGGCAACTGCCAAACCATCTAACTTCTTAACCATGTTTGGCTATTTATGGGTCCCTGTCGTGAAATTAACTTACTCAGAAGAACACAAATTAATTAGTAACCATAAATGGCAGTATATGTTATGTAACTGTTGTAGTGTTAGAGATAAAACTTCAAAGTAGTTCTAAAAGTCTACATGTTTTTTTTTTTTACCTTAACGCATTCTCTAAATTAAGGTAAAAAATTCCCCGCTATCTGTCCTAACTCCCCCATCCCTAAACACTTACTTGGCTTCATGTCATCACTCCAGCTCTGTCTGTGGCTTCACCACCATTCCCCTCACTTCCTTCATTTACAGGCTCTACCGAGGGCCCCAAGATTGGTCTAAGGCATAATCTGCATTTAATTTCTTCAAGATACCCATCAGAATCTGATAGTAGAGGTGATTTACTAAAACTGGTGCATACAGAATATGGTGCAGCTGAGCACAGTAACCAATCAGCTTCCAGGTTTTAGCCTAGGTTCACGCTGACAGCCTGAATGAAATTGTGCGAGTTCAGCTGAACTTGCACGATTTCATTCCCGCATGTCAATCCCAACTTCGGGAGAGGTATCACAGACATCTGTGTGGGCAGAAGTCTATTGAAATCGCACCCCAATGTCATCGAAAGTAGTACAGAACCTTTTTTTGGGAATCGGTGCGGCGCAGCAAATGCGGCATCGCACTGATTCGTATGTTGCCATTGATGGCAATGGGCGCAGATCTGACATGTCAAATTGCATGCCAAATCGCTGCAATGTGGACCATGTGAACCGCTGTCAAAGCATAATTGAACAAGCTGAAGTTAGAAGCTGATAGGTTACTATGCACAGCTACACTATTAACAATGCACAGCTGCACCAGATTGTGAGTGCATCAGTTAAGTAAATTTCCCTCGTTGTGTCCCAATGCAATATGCCTGGCTTCTTCTTGTGCCTCTATTTACTGTACTTCATCTTTTCAATTAATGTGAACTGGTGGCAAATATAAACATTAAACCATGGAAATTTCCAACACCACAGTGATACATTTTTAGTAATAGTAATAATCCTCTGATAAATAAATACAAAATGCTGGAGTGGAAATTCCCAGCTGGTACAAGTCAATACCATAAAGGTATTTGAATAGCTGAATTAAAGTAGCATAAATTACATCATCATAACTGTTTTCCCAAGTACACATTTTTTTTATGACGGACAGTTGGATGGTAATTCATAGTCTAATTCAGGTAAACAGTGCAAAGAGCAAAATGTTGTAACCAATATCAACCATTCAGAATTCATGGGCTACTGGTCTGGATATAGTACTGTAAATTCTGATAGGTTGGTGTAGGTTGCTGCGCTTTGCAGCTTGAGGCTTGCAGTTTTGTCTCTTGAACCGTTTATCAAATAAGTCTGAAAGTGTTTTAACTGCTAAAGAGAGTGATTAAAAAGATACTACTATTATTTGCTCTACTAAGCTGGAATATATCTGCAGAAAAATTGTGCATGTTTAAAGAAAGAACTTTCATAAGAAAAAGAAGGTTATGCTAATTGTATAATTAAAGGCTTATTCCACTTTTTGACCATATTTAGGTTGTAACATGAAGCATGGTCATATTCAGCAGCCCCCTACACTTAAAGAGCCCCACTTACCCAAATCACAGTGTTCTGCTACATGCTGCATCCTGTATTTTTTTTTTAGTTCAGCGTGGCTGTATCCACCAAGCTGTATCATCCATTCACAGATCCATTCACACAGATCTGTGAAAGAAGACTACAAGTCCCATTTTCCAACTGCAGCAGAGGGAGACTCTTAGATATCAATGGAGCATAAGTGTGGTAACCTCACTCACTCATTATCTATCGATTACTTACTCCAGCTACCTAACTGAAGGCCTGTATCTCTGTATAAACCTGGGGCCGCTGGAGGAATAGTCTGCAGTAGTTTGAGCTTTGCATTTGCAATGCACTGGTTGCAGCTGGAATGATTTGCAGGTTCCAATGCAAACAAATTAATAAATGCACTTTTTTTGCATATATGAATTTTTTGTAAAACATGGAATATGCCTTTAAAGCGGAACTACATTGCATCTGAGCACCACAAACCAAAAAGACTATTAACCACTTGACCACTGGTCACTTAAACCCCCTTCCTAACCAGACCAATTTTCAGCTTTCGGTGCGCTCACATTTTTTTTTTTTTTTTTTTTATAAAATCTTTTTTATTTCGTTTTTCATTGGCATACAGACTGCCCCATGCGGGCCAAACACTACCCACACAGGGGCACATTCCTGCTGAAGCAACAGGCCCCAACAAGGGACATCTTATAACAATCTACCTCTGAGGCAGCAACATACCACGACAGGGCAGAGCAACACAACTTAACCATACCTATCTAAACCCCAATACGGGGAGAGGGTAGCTCAGGAGATTCTGTGCACAATGGTAAAATTACAGGATAATGTGACATAAGAGTATTTGGGAAAGTTTATCCGCATACTAAAATCACAATGTTAACCTAGGAGTTGTTTACTGCGGCAGTTGCTGTAGTGTCATCATCTAACCAGCAGGACCACACCTTCTCAAATACCCTGCCCGAGTAGGTGGCTTTATAAAGGGGCAAACTGGCGTTAACCAGGCTTTTCCAAAACTTGAGGGGGGGGGGGGGGGGTCGATTGTTTCCAGTGCATAGTGATGGCCTTGCGTGCATAATACAATAACAGGGATATGAGTATCTTCCTAGCTCTGAGGATCGGCATTTGCTCCACCAGCCCCAGCAGACAATATTTAGGGTCATAGGGGATACTAGTCTTGGTAATCTTAACTATCGCCTGGAGCACCTCCCTCCAATAATGTGCAACCGCCGGGCAG
The DNA here is from genome assembly GCF_037356315.1 of Lithobates pipiens. NCBI lineage: Eukaryota > Metazoa > Chordata > Amphibia > Anura > Ranidae > Lithobates > Lithobates pipiens. Next base: position 349,042,887 of record NW_027507903.1, read on the forward strand.
GCCCAGAAAATGTGAAAGAAGTCTCCAGGCTGATAGGAGCAGCGCCAGCACGTGGGGGAATGTGCCGGCGACATCTGGTGCAGTCTGTGGGGCGTATAGTGAGCTCTGTGTATAATTTTGTATTGGACCAGTTTGTCTCTGGCTGAGATCAGAGGGGAGAATGGAAAATCACAGATCTCCCTCCAGTCATCCTCATCCAGCCCCGTTATGTCCTCCACCCATTTCCTGCGGAGGGAGGACAGCTCGGGGAGAGCAGCAACCAGTAGAGACCTATATATCTGAGACATCGGTTTCTCCAAGCCTTTCACCCTAAGCCCCTGTACACACGGTCGGAAATTTCCACAACCAAATCCGTCGGATTTTGTCCGTCGGATCTTGTCCGAAACTGTTGCATACACACGGTCGGACAAAGTTGGCAAAAAATCTGATCTTTCAGAACGTGATGACGTAATTTCGTTACGATGGGACTACATTCAGTCTAGTAGCCAATAGCTTTGATGTAGGAATTTGATCTGAGCATGCGTGGCACTTGGTCAAAATTCTCTACACATGATCGGAGTATGTCCGACCGGCCCAGTTGGTCAGGAAATATTTCCAACATGTTGGAAAATTGGGTTTGACGGATATTCCGATGGAATCAGTACGATGCATACCACACACAGTCGGATTATCCGACGACACGGTCCGATAGGACACATTCCGACGGATTCTCCGACCGTGTGTACAAGGGCTAAGGGTGGATTCAAGCTCAGAATATTCCAGGACAACTGGCTGACCCAAAAACTGACACCTATAAGCATGCGCGATTTGGAGATATCTGAAATGGGCCTGTGCAGGTATATTAAATTTGGTACGCATCACAGGAAAGGGAGTGAGTTCCCCGTCGATGACAACCTGTTCAAGAGTCAGTATTTTGTATTTAGCCCAGGCCTGTGGATCCGGGATGGTACTGAACTGTGAGAGGTTAGGGTTCAGCCACAGGGGGGTGTGAGGAGACCAGGAGTTTGGTAGGGGTGCCCGCAGTGCCTCTCCCACCCTCCGCCCTCATAGTGGTGAGCATAGAAGGGGTGAGGCTATGAGGTGTTTTTGGCCCCCTGAATACCAACCCTTTCAAGGCCTCCAGAGCCGCCTCTAGCACCGTTGCAGAGTTGGTCAGATCGGGCTGCAACCACCAATGGGCGGTTACAAGCTGGGTGGCCAAGAAATATTTGTGACAATCAGGGAGAGCCAAACCCCCACTGTCCACAGGCCTGGTGAGAGTGGTGTATTTGAATCTAGGGGTACTCGACCCCCAGATAAAGGAGAGGATGAGTTGCCGAAGGGAGTCAAAAAAGGTTTTATTGAGCCATTGAGGGGAGTTCCTAAATATGTACGTAAGCTTGGGGAGGACCTTCATTTTTAGAAGGTTAATGCGCCCAATGAGGGTGAGTTTGGATTTGATCCCTATCAGGACAGGTTCAAGACTGAGCCGAACAAAGTCCCGGCTTTCTCCTGAAACAATAATACCTAAATAGGTAAATGTATCAACCCACTGAAGCAGGGTAGAGGAGGGTGAGGTCCTGGCCCCCTTGTCCACCGGAAAGAGCTGAGATTTATGCCAATTCACTCTCAACCCGGTGAAGGCGAAGAAGGCGCCCATGACCCCAAGTGCGCCCCGCAGAGAATCGCCAGGATCATTTAAAAAAAGTAATAGGTCATCCGCATAGAGAGCCACTCTCTCCTCCAACCAGCTCACCCGAAGACCACGGACCTCGGCCGAGCTCCTAAGAGCCTCAGCAATAGGTTCCATGGCCAGAGCAAACAAAGCCGGGGAGAGAGGGCATCCTCCAGTCTGGTGGCCAATAATTTGGTTAGTATTTTTAAGTCACAGTTTAGTAGCGCTATTGACCTGTAGGAGGCGCACTGCTTGGGGTCCTTATTAGGTTTTGGAATGAGAACAATATGGGCCTCCCTCATAGAGGCCGGCAGAGAGCCCTGTTGGAGACAGGCTCGATACATCTGGGTCAACCCCGGGGGGGGGGGGGGGGGGCAAGCAGTTCTACGTGGGTTCTATAATATTCTATGGGTAAACCATCTGGCCCCGGGGACTTCTGGTGTGATCTCAGAGACAAGGAGCTGTCGCTCCTCGTCCGAGAGCCACCCCAGCGCCAGGGTGTCCAACATAGAAGTCATAGGTGTGGGGTCGAACCCATCCAGGAGAGAGGAGACATATAGCGAGGCATAAAATTTGGTGAAAGCAGATAGAATATCCTCCGGAGAGGTAACTAGTGTTCCCTCTGGCGTGAGTATTTCTGGTATAACCGCTAGGGGCCTGTCCTGCTGTGCCAGCATCGCTAGTAATTTTCTATTCTTATCTCCATATTCAAAATACCTCTGTCTGCTATCTTGTATACCAAGCCTGGCGGCGTCTGAGACATGAAGATGCAGCTCTCGTCTAAGTGAGGAAAGGTGCTTGAAGTTGGGGACCGTTGCCGAGGCCGAGTAATGATTCAAGGCCTCCTCAACTTTGTGCTGCAGGTCAGAGACCTTGTCCCCAAGTTCCGCCCTAACCGCCGCCACCGCGGAGATATACTGCCCCCTGCAGTGGGCCTTGGAAGCATCCCATGTTATCTCCCGGGAGGCTGACCCCGCATTATGCACCCAGTAGTCCCGCAAGGAGGTTGAAACTCGTTCATGAACTGTCACATTATTAATCCAATGGGGCTGTAGCCTCCAAAGGGCTTTACTCCTTGTCTTGTCAGTCCTAATAGTAAGTTTAAGGGGGTGGTGATCCGATAGGCCAGAAGGAAGGTAACTGGCATCCTGGACGTTGGCCAGGAGGGTATTATTAGCAAAGGCCAAATCAATTCGGGAGGAAGTTTTAAATGCGGAGGAGAAGCAGGAATACGTTCTATCCTGGGGATGGAGCCACCTCCATACTTCTTGGAATTCCGTTGCCTGGGCCCACATACCAATATCAGGATTAAAGGCCAATTGCAGGGAGGGTCTATCGAGGTCACGGGACAATGTGACATTGAAATCCCCCATGACCAGGACACCCGCCGGGCAATGCGGGGCCAGCCTTTCATATATGGTGTACAGAACGTGTACCTGGCTCGGAGGAGGCAGATAGACGTTCACAATGACATATTTCTTGTTATAAATACTCAACACCACCATAGCAAATTTCCCCTGGGGATCTAGATGAACCTCATGAATTGCACATGACACCCGTTTGCTAATTAGTATAGATACCCCTTGAGAATATGAAGAGTAGGTCGCATGAAGCGCCCTTTGCACCCAAGGCTTTTTCAGAGCCAGAACCTTACTACCAGTTAAGTGTGTCTCTTGTAACAGAACTATATGGGGCCAAGCAGTTTTAAATATTGAAACAATAGCGAACGCTTGTATTTGGAATTGAGTCCCCTGACGTTCCACAATATAATAGTCAGCGACTCAGCATCTGAGGGGGCCATCATGGAACACCAGGGGGAAACAAAAGCAGGATGAGCCTAATCAACCAGTATATGCGAACAAACCCATATTTGGTACACATATTCATCAGCATCTGAGTAGCACAGTACTTTAAGGCATAAAAAACCTTCTCCCCAGAACACATAACACCCTACCCAGACATCATAAAAACCAAGCTCAATGGCCGAAAAAAGAGGCCAGGGAGCCATACAAACCGATGTAGGGTCTTGTCCCTTAACTAAAACAAATAAAAAAATACAATCCGTAGGTCCCTGGGACCCTTGGATGTGTGGCGGCAGGGCCAACTGTGGACACAGTCCTTCCCAAGAGAGTCCATCACGGTTTTCGGGAGGAGAGTCCAGATATGGAGGGGGGAAATGGGGGGAGGGGTAAACAGGGTGGGGGCGCTTCCGAACAAAGGTAGGGTCAGTCCGTGGCGTTCTTTGGAGCTCCTTAGGCAGGAGTAAAAAACAGTATAGCCAGCAACGTAAGGAACAAAATATTCAGCATGGATAAATCGGATCTGTAAGGCCTTCACTTCCCTGGAACCTGAGCAAACCGTGCCTTCCACCATGGAGACCCTATCCTCCACCTCGGCGACCCGCGAGCGGAATTTATCCATATCCTGGCGGATGAGGCCGACATCTACAATCAGGAAGTCGATCTTAGCTGTCAGTTTCTTTTGCAGGACATTATGGCTGCCAGAATCTCCGCTCCTGTGGGAGCCCCCACCTCCCCGAGTCTGAGGTCACCCACAAGCCGGACGCCATTATAGCTGTGGACCTCCTTGTAGATGAGGCAGCAGCCGGCGGGGGGCACGAGGGGATCTGGAGCCGGACTTGGAACAGCGGGTCTTAGGGTGGCCCATCCGAGGTTCACCCCGAGATGTAAGAGGGTCCTGGGGGGTCTGCAGGCTGAGAACCTGTGTTTCAGCAACAAAGTGAGGGCTGTATTGGTGGTATTGGCCCGGGACAGGAGCAAAGTCTCTCCACCAAGAGGCAGCAGTCCAGCGCCTGGGTGCCGGTCACAGGGTAAACTGTAGAGGGGTATTCCACTGCCCACACAGGAACGGGGCCCTCATCAGAGCACAGCCTTCATGGGGGGGACACAGGGAGGGGGATGGGTAGTTCCAGGGCACAGGGTGAAGCTCAGGAGGACACAGCAGTATCACAGCCCTGATCCTGAGGGTGGAGGATGAACCCGGGGGAGCAGGCCTCAAGATGGCGCCTGTGTACAGTCTTAATGAATCCCCCCAGTCTCCCCCAGTCCCAGACCAACCTTGTCCCAGGGCCCACCGACAGAAGTGCAGGAATCCAATGCCTCACCACCCGCAGATTGCAGCTCCGGAGCTCAAGGATGGTGGAGGCAGAATAGGCCTCAAGATGGTGGTAGGCCCCGGAAGTGCAGGTCTGGCCACGGCCCCGCAGCGATCAATCGTTCGGTCGGGCTCCACAATATTAGGTGGGGTGGTTTTAGCTGATGCCCAGTGGCCTCTAGGATGAGCCCCGAGTCCCTCCAGGTATAAGCGAAGGGAGGATGGCTCTGGATTATCAGGCCGCAAGATGGCAGCGGCCGCGAGCTCCTGGGAGTGGACACCGCTCTTCCCCGTAAATCCCCAAGGCCTCCTCACCATCCTGTATCCCCCGGGGGGGAGCCAATTCCGATGCTCCACGATGCGCCTCTCTGCTCCGCAGATCGCGGCACCCGAGCCCGAGGATGCCGGAGGCGATGTAGGCTGCAAGATGGTGGCGGATCCACGGAGTGTGAAGCCGGCCACAGCCCTGTAGAGCCTCAATCGGCCGGCCGCACTACACAAATTCTGCCGGGGCCGGTGCAGGAGACTTGTTTGGCTTTATAGGGAGAATGTGGAGACTCTCCAGGCGCTGAGAAGGCAGGATGGATGTGGATTAAACAGGATCTGCGGAGCTCCTCTAAAACACGTCTTCTTCTGGCTACATCCGGACACGCCCCCCCCGGTGCTCTCACATTTTGAATGAAAATCACTCAGTCATACAACACTGTACCCATATGAAATTTTTGTCCTTTTTTTCACACAAATAGAGCTTTCTTTTGGTGGTATTTATTCACCATTGGGTTTTTCATTTTTTGTGCTATAAAAGAAAAAAGACTGAAAATTCTGTAAAAAAAAAGAATTATTCTTTGTTTCTGTTATAAAATGTAGCAAATTAGTAATTTTCTTCATAAATTTTGGCCAAAATTTATACTGCTACATATCTTTGGTAAAAATAAGTACAAATTGGTGTATATTATTTGGTCTTTGTGAAAGTTATAGCGTCCACAAGCTATGGTGCCAATATCTGAAAATTGATCACACCTGAAGTACTGACGGCCTATCTAATTTCTTGAGACCCCCTAAAATTCCAGAAAAGTACAAATACCCCTCAAATTACCCCTTTTTGGAAATAAGACATTACAAGGTATTTATAAAGATGCATGGTGAGTTTTTTTAAGTTGTCATTTTTTTCCCACAATTCTTTGCAAGATCAAGATTTTTTTTTTTTCACAAAATTGTCATATTATCAAGTTATTTCTCACACACAGCATATGCATACCACAAATTACACCCCAAAACACATTCTGCTGTTACTCCTGAGTATGGCGATACCACATGTGTGAGACTTTTACACAGTGTGGCCACATACAGAGGCCCACCGTGCAGGGAGCACCTTCAGGCATTCTGGAGCATCCAGGCCAATTCTGACATTTCTCTCCTACATGTAAAAATCATCATTTATTTTCTAGATAATTACATAGAACCCCAAAACATTATATATGTTTTTTTTAGCAAAGACCCTAGAAAATACAATGGTGGTCATTGCAATTTTTTATCACGCACGGTATTTGCGCAGCAATTTTTCTAACAAGTTTTTTTTTGGAAAAAAAAAACAGTTTTGTGCTTAAAAAAACAAAACAGTAAAGTTAGTCCAATGTTTTTGCATAATGTGAAAGATGAAGTTACGCTGAGTAAATAGATACCTAACATGTCACTCTTCAAAATTGCACACGCTCATGGAATGGCGCCAAACGTCGCTACTTAAAAATCCCCATAGGCGACACTTTACATTTTTTTACTGGTTACATGTTTTGAGTTACAGAAGAGGTCTAGGGCCAAACTGATTGCTCTCGCTCTAACGTTTGCAGCGAAACCTCACGTGTGTGGTTTGAACACTGTTTTCATATGCGGGCGGGACTTACGTATGTGCTCACTTCTGCATGCGAGAACATGGGGACAGGGGAGATTTCCATTTTTTTTTGTTATTGTTCATTTTACTTTATTTATTTTAGTTTGAAATTTTTTTCCCCAAAAATAAATTTTTGATCACTTTTATTCCTATTACAAGGAATGTAAACATCCCTTGTAATAGAAATATGGCATGACAGGTCCTCTTTACAGTGAGATATGGGGTCAATAAGACCCCACATCTCACCTCTAGGCTGGTAAGCCTGAAATAAAAAAAAAAAAAAATGGCAGATTATTGGCAGGGTATTGGCAGGGTATTGCAGGCTATTGCAGAGTATTGCAGATTATTGCTGGGTATTGCAGATTATTGCTGGGTATTGCAGAGTATTGGCAGGGTATTGCAGAGTATTGACAGAGTATTGCAGAGTATTGGCAGGGTATTGGGTAACGCCTGATGGTGCTCCCTGCATGTTGGGCCTCTGTATGTGGCCACGCTGTGTAAAAGTCTCACACATGTGGTATCGCCGTACTCGGGAGTAATAGCAGAATGTGTTTTGGGGTTTAATTTGTGGTATGCATATGCTGTGTGTGAGAAATAACCTGATAATATGACAATTTTTTGGAAAAAAGGAAAAAAAATCTTGATTTTGCAAAGAATTGTGGGAAAAAAGGACAACTTCAAAAAACTCATCATGCCTCTTACTAAATACCTTGGAATGTCTTCTTTCCCAAAAGGCATCATTTGGGGGGTATTTGTACTTTTCTGGCATGTTAGGGTCTCAAGAAAAAAGATAGGCCGTCAGTCCTTCCGGTGTGATCAATTTTCAGATATTGGCACCATAGCTTGTGGACTCTATAACTTTCACAAAGACTAAATCATATCCACTAATTTGTAGTTATTTCTACCAAAGATATGTAGTGGTATAAATTTTGGCCAAAATTTATGAAGAAAAATTACGAATCTGCTAAAATTCATTTTTTTACAGAATTTTCGGTCTTTTTTTTATAGCACAAAAAATAAAAAATAAAACAGCGGTGATTAAATACCACCAAAAGAAAGCTCTATTTGTGTGAAAAAAAGGACAAAAATTTCATCTGGGTACAGTGTTGAATGACTGAGTAATTGTCATTCAAAATGTGAGAGCACCGAAAGCTGAAAATTGGACTGGTTATTAAGGGTGTTTAAGTGCCCAGTGGTCAAGTGGTTAAGATGGGCTGGTAATGCAGACAATATACACCAATAGGGCTTTGTCCACGCTCAGAAATTTTACTGACAGTCGCTGCTTGCTGCAGCCATTTCTTATTAAACTTTTGAAATAAATATATAATTTACATCAAAAACAGAGTTTTGATAAATCTGGTCAAACAAGTAAAAGACCGAAGCCTTGTACACATAATCGGATTGTTGGCCAACAAAACTGTGAACTTTCGTCTGAAGGGCATTGGCCCAAACTTGTCTTGCATACAAACGGCAAGGAATTGGTGGCCAACAAATACGATCGTACTGACGTACTACATTGTTTTTCAGATCTATAGCGCTACCCCTTTGGCTCATTCTGCAAATTTTGTGTTAGTAGAAGTTTGGTGAGTGTTGATTCGCACTTTTCATTTAGCACTTTTCATATCATGCTTTTCAGTTTGCGCTTTTTAGGTAATTTCTGAATGGCAGTTCATCAACCAGCCATGTTGCGGAATCGGAGGAGATAACATGTTATTTTTTATTGGCCTTGGAGTTATTGCTTTGAAAAAATTTTTTTGGTTGAATAATGATTTGATTTGGTATAATTTGGATGCATAGAATGCACTTTTTGGTTAAGTTCTATTGGCAGATAGCATGTCTAATTTTATTACATTTTTTTAATTCTTCTACAATAAAAAAATTGTGAAGCATAATACTTGGCTATGTGTTTTACTTCAAATGACAGTTTGGGAGTAGGCAGTTACATTTAAAAAAATACAATGTAAACTTGACAAGGGACACCAACAGTTGTATCTTTGATCTTAAAAACTATGTGATAAAGGTGTTGTGATAACTTGCCCAAATAAAAAAAAAAAACATAAAAATATTTATCCTTGAAATCACTAGAAAAAAAAAAGCCTTTGAAAATTAGTTTGCAATAACTCCATCAGTATCACCAGCAAAGCAGCTTCATTATTATCCCATTAACCACATCAATACAGTGCAGTTACACCCCCTTCCTGACCAGACCAATTTTCAGCTTTCAGCGCTCTCACAGTTTGAATGACAATTACTCAGTCATCCTACACTGTATCCAAATGAAACTTGCGTCCTTTTTTCCACATAAATAGAGCTTTCTTTTAGTGGTATTTAATCACTAGTGGGTTTTTTATTTTTTGTGCTATAAATAAAATAAAACGTAAATTTTGTGAAAAAAATGCCTTTTTCTTCGTTTCTGTCATAAATTTTTGCTAATTAGTATTTTTTCTTCATAAATTTTGGCCAAAATTTATACTGCTACATATCTTTGGTAAAAATAACCCACATTAGTATATATTATTTGGTCTTTGTGAAAGTTATAGAGTCTACAATCTATGGTGCCAATCACTGAAAATTGATCACTTCTGATCAGGCCTTCAGTACATCAGGTGTACCTCATTTCTTGAGACACTAATGCCCCATACACACGATGAGATTATCGGACGAATGAACGTCCATTTTTTATTGCATGCTAATCTCAGATCGAATCTGATGAGTTTACTAAAGTCACGAAAATTCCCGCACGACATAAAAAAAATTCGTACGTGATGTCATGTGTTGTAATGCATTTGTATTGCATTTTCGAACGATAGCTGTACTGATTACACGAAAATCGTACGATCTAGCATCGTACGAAAAAAATTTCCGTGCACGTCCGATAGAATAATATTGGATGTACTGTTCGAATCGGCTCTCGAAAGCTCTGTACTAACGATCCGATTATCGTACGATCGCATCGAAAGCGGTATTTTCCGTACGATTTTCGTATCGTGTGTACGGGGCATAACAAGTTAGGAAAGTACAAATACCCCCCAAATGACCCCTTTTTACAAAGTAGACATCCCAAGGTATTAAGTAAGTAGCATGGTGAGTTTTTTTAAGTTGTCATTTTTTCCCACAATTCTTTGCAAAATGAAGATTTTTTTTTTTTTTTGATTTTTTTTTACTAAATTGTCATATTATCAGGTTATTTCTCACACACAGCATATGCATACAACAAATTACACCCCAAAATACATTCTGCTACTCTTCCCGAGTACGGCGATACCACATGTGTAGGACTTTTACACAGCCTGGCCACATACAGAGCACTAACATTGATGTAGTACCTTCAGACGTTCTACGAGCAAAAATTACGCATCTCATTTCTCAACCACCTATTACACTTTTGAAGGCCCTGGAGTACCAGGACAATGGAATTTCCCATAAAATTACCCCATTTTGGAAAGCAAACACCCCAACGTATAATCTGTGAGGCATAATGAGTCTTTTGAACGGTTCATTTTTTTCCAGAAGTTTTTGGAATATGTGGAAAAAAATTAAAACGCATTTTTTTTTTTTACACAAAATTGTCAATTTATAAGATATTTCTAACACATAGCATGTATATAGCAAAAATTACACCCCAAAATACATTCTGCTACTCCTCCCGAGTATGGCGATACCACATGTGTGGGACTTTTACACAGCCTGGCCACATAGAGAGGCCGAACATTGAAGTAGTACGTTCAGGCGTTCTAGGAGCATAAATGACACATCTCATTTCATTCCTACCCATCACACTTTTGAAGGTCCTGGACCACCAGGACAGGGAAATTACCCACAAAATGACCCCATTTTGGAAAGCAAACACCCCAACGTATATTCTATGAGACATGGGCTGCAAATAGGTACTCGGGTACTCTGATGGCCTGGTGACAGGTACTCGGGTACTCTGATGGCCTGGTGACAGGTACTCGGGTACTCTGATGGTCTGGTGACAGGTACTCGGGTACTCTGATGGTCTGGTGACAGGTACTCGGGTACTCTGATGGTCTGGTGACAGGTACTCGGGTACTCTGATGGTCTGGTGGCAGGTACTCGGGTACTCTGATGGCCTGGTGGCAGGTACTCGGGTACTCTGATGGCCTGGTGACAGGTACTCGGGTACTCTGATGGCCTGGTGACAGATACTCGGGTACTCTGATGGCCTGGTGACAGGTACTCGGGTACTCTGATGGCCTGGTGACAGGTACTTGGGTACTCTGATGGCCTGGTGACAGGTACTCGGGTACTCTGATGGCCTGGTGACAGGTACTCTGATGGTTTGGTGACTGGTATTTGGGTACTCTGAAGGGCGGTGACAGGTACTCATATGGACTGTGACAGGTACTCGGGTACTCAGATGGACTGTGACAGGTACTCTGGTACACAGATGGACTGGAACAGGTACTCGGGTACTCAGATGGGCTGTGACAGGTACTCGGGTACCCTGATGGACTGTGACAGGTACTCGGTACTCTAATGGACTGTGACAGGTACTCGGTACTCTAATGGACTGTGACAGGTACTCGGGTACTCTAATGGACTGTGACAGGTACTCGGTACTCTAATGGACTGTGACAGGTACTGGGGTACCCTGATGGGCCGTGACAGGTACTGGGGTACCCTGATGGGCCGTGACAGGTACTCGGGTACCCTGATGGGCCGTGACAGGTACTCGGGTACCCTGATGGGCCGTGACAGGTACTCGGTTACCCTGATGTGCCGTGACAGGTACTCGGGTACTCTGATGTGCCGTGACAGGTACTCGGGTACTCTGATGTGCCGTGACAGGTACTCGGGTACTCTGATGGGCTGTGACAGGTACTCGGGTACTCTGATGGGCTGTGACAGGTACTCGGGTACTCAGATGAACTGTGACAGGTACTCGGGTACTCTGATGGGCTGACAGGTACTCTGATGGGCTGTGACAGGTACTCAAATACTCTGATGGACTGTGACAGGTACTCTGATGGACTGTGATTGACAGGTACTATGAGGGGTGGTGACAGGTCCTCTTTATTGGGGGGGGGGCAATCAGTATGATTGGTGTACACTGTATGCGGTAACGAGATGTTACCGCAATCTCCTCCTCACACACGATCGGTGTGTGAGGAGGAGAACCCGGTAACATCCCGTTACCGCAGTTTGTTTACATTTTTGTGATCGGCTGTGAAAGGATCACAGCCGATCACGTGGGTAAACAGCCGGCCAATGGCTGTTTACCAGCGTCGGTGACGAACAGTGTTCCCGGGGAACACGCCGCCACCGACGTGCACGCGCAGCGCGCTCGCGATCGCGCGCATGCGCCGTGCACGTTCGGGGCGTGACCATCTGTGATCGGCCGTGACTTCATCACGGCCGATCACGTGGTAAACAGCCATAACGAATGGCTGTTCACCCCCTTCGGTGGCGAGCGGTGTCTCCGTGACACGCCGCCACCGAAGAAACAGGGATGCGCGCGCTCGATCGCGCGCATTCCCTGTTTAAACGGGAGGCCGTCATATGACGGCCTCCCGCCACAATAGGTGCGCCGCCTGGCCGTCATTTGACGGCTGGCGGTCAGCAACTAGTTAAAGAAGAAGAGAATGTGTGCTGAATTTCGAGATTTCATATTTTGCCACGCCACTAATGTTAATTCTTCATTACGAACACTAGTTCACAAGACCGACCGCTTCTGGCTCGTCCCTGCTTTCGAGCATGCGTGGCTGTATTTTGGACTTTTGTCCGACGGACTTGTGTACACACGCTTTGAAAATCCAACAACACATATTTGTTCACGGAAAATTTTAAAACGTGCTAGCCAACATTTGTCCGCGGAAAATCTGACAACAAATGTCCGATGGAGTATACACATGGTCAGATTTACCGCTAACAGCCTGTCATCGAACATTTCCTATTGGAAAGTCCAATCGTGTGTACAAGGTTTGAGCCTTGGATGCAACAGATTCCCTGGCATTGATCTCACTGCCTTCAAAACAATCCTATTGCTTGTGATTACATATTGTCAGTCTTAATAATTAGAAGTAGGAATGAGCTGCATGTACCTCAGTTCAGTTTGTGGCAGGTTCATAGAACATGAGTAAGGTTCAGGTGCTGAATCCAAACCCTACTGAAGTCAATAGTAGCCAACTGGTGAAAACAGTAATGGACATTTATTTGGGTAACAGGCAAGGACTTGTCAAATAAATGGCATGGGCAGCTGCTATGGCCGAATGACGGCTACAGCATGGATCTGCTTTGCCGGGAAGGCCATCTATTGATGTCCTCCCCTTTCAAAGCTGGTCACACCCCCTGAAGGGGACGTGCACTGTGATCACCCGAGTCAATGAACGGCCCCTTACCCCATGATCAGCTGGCAGCCAATGACAGCTGATCACGTGATGTAAACAGAGGATCGGTAATCTTTTTTTTTCTTCTCACAAAAAGCCATTGGCTGGCTTCTGTTTGAAGGGACATTTGAGGTCCCGAAGAGGAAGAGGAGAAGCTGCCTCATATGTGCCCACAAGTACCGCCTGCAAGTGCCACCTGCCAGTGCCACAAATCAGTGCCCACAATTCCCCCAATCAGTGCCCACAGTAGTAAGCGGCAGAAATCAGTGCCACCTATCAATGCCCACCAGTGGTGCCAATCAGTGCCTCATCAGTGCCACCTAGCAGTGCTGTCTCTTAGTGTCACCTACCAGTGCCAATCAGTGCCCATCACTGCCACCCATCATTGCCCATCACTGCCAGCTATCAGTGCCACCTATTAGTGCCCTTCAGTGGCACCTATCAATGCCCTTCAGTGCCACCCATCAGTGCCCACCAGTGCCACCTATAAGTGCCCACCACAGCCGCCTATTAGTGCCCCTCAGTGCCGCCTTGTCAGTGCCCATCAGTGCAGCCTATCAGTGCCCATCAGTCCAGCCTATCAGTGCCCATCAGTCCAGCCTATCAGTGCCCATCAGTCCAGCCTATTCAGTGTACATCAATGAAATGAGAAAAATTACCAGTTTGCAAAATTTATTAACAAGATATAAAACGGTTTTGTATTTATTTATTTATTTAATCAGTCTTTTAAAAAAAAAAATTAACAAAAAATAAAAAATCCAGAGGTGATCGAATACCACCAAAAGAAAGCTCTACTTGTGGTAAAAAAAAAATATATAAAAATTTTATTTTGGTATAGTGTTGTATGACCGTGCAATTGTCGTTCAAAGAGTGACAGCGTAAAAGCTGAAAATTGGTCTGGGCAGGAGGGGGGTTTAGATGCCCAGTAAGCAAGTGGCTAAATACACTAGGCAGAGAACAGCAATTGTATTAATATTGTAAAGGCAACAAGAAAAAATGCAAACTTCCTTTAAATAACATGCTGTGGAGATGCCTTTAACCTGGGTAAAGCTCTTAACCTGTTTATATAATAATTATGCACACCAGTTTAGTTATGAAAAGCTACTAGCAAGAAATGGTGAAAATCCTCCATATTCAATATTAATCACTTTGATTGACAGTAGGCTGGGTGGGACATTCATAGTTTCGGGTGGACATCATATGACGGTCAGGGCAGGACTTAGGGTGGCGGGGGCCCCTGGGCTTGAGTCACTTCCGGGCCCAACCTTCTATACATTACCGTATTTACATTTAAATGCCCATCAATGCAGCCTTATCAGTGTCCATCTGCAGCCTTGTCTAGTGTAATTGCAGCCTTGTCAGTGTCATTTGCAGGCTTGTCATTGCAGTCTTGAAGTTTAAAAATAGCGCTGCCGAGATACAGAGTCCTGTGTATGTCGGCAGCTCTCGGGCCCTCTCACAGTCCCGAGCGGAGCCGAGAGTAGTCGAGTGTACTCGGCTCGGCTCACAGTTACGCCCAGTCCCTGTGTTATGTCCATTATAGGGCGGGACTGGGCATAACTGTGAGCGGAGCCGAGCCGGGTACACTCGGCTATGTATCTTGGCGGGGCCCCCTATTGGGTGGGGCCCATGGGCTTCAGCCCAGTCAAGCCCAATGGTAAGTCCTGCCCTGTATGACGTCCTCGCGCAATGGGCTGCGGCACAATCTGTCCGACACAGCCGATGACTGATCTGTATACCAGCTAGCTGCAGGTACCATGTTAGCACTGTAACCAATCACAGCAGATCACATGACAATTGTAAACAATGGATAGCTTGCTTTCATGCCATCCGTTGTGTAAAGTTATGTTGCTATCTGTAATTGCTCACAGTGATCACATGGTACAGACAGAGCCAATCCCAGCCCAAAATACAACAGGAGAGGACCCGGCTGGAGCTTTGAGCGGCACCCCTATTTGTTGTTGTTATATTCAATATTAATGTGCTCAACTATGTACAAACAACGTTAATCAAATAAACATAAAGTCAAATTTCAGTTGATATATCAATCCAAATG
Source organism: Lithobates pipiens (assembly GCF_037356315.1). Lineage (NCBI taxonomy): Eukaryota > Metazoa > Chordata > Amphibia > Anura > Ranidae > Lithobates > Lithobates pipiens. The sequence goes on from NW_027507903.1 coordinate 349,057,949, forward strand.
TGAGTTCCATCTAGAGCAATAAAGTAAGTGCTGAAGATGTGTGTAAGTATAAACCTCCACCAGGAAACCCCTTTTTTTTGGATAAACATTTGGATTTTTTGACAAGTCCTTTAATTAAAAGAAGAAAAAAAAAATCCTACAATGTAAATTCAGCTTGTGTTTAGACCAAACTTTGAGTTCATCCATAATCATAAGTAAAAATGATGTATTTGGATAATACATATTTTCATAAAAAGAGAAAGAGCTAGTTTGGCATGAACAGCAGGTCAAACCACTTGTAGATTCCTAGTACATTCATAACATGGCGGTAAAGTTGAGTGAGGTTAGTAATGTATAACGTGCTGTTAAGGAACTTGGCGGAACAAAAGACTTGCAGGTATTTAAAGAAGCAATGCCACTAATTACTGCAATGTATAAAAAGTAGGTTTTCTGTTAAGAACACTTGTTAACATTAACTGTGCTGTGTAGCCAGTTCTGAGCCTAGTTCTCTACTCACCTGAGCTTTGCCTCAAAGAAGCTGTCACTGCACAGAGCTGATAATAAGCAGCTGAGGCGAGTCTTTTTTTGGAAGTATGATGGCATCTCCACACATCATATACAGTAAAACTTTGGATTGCAAACATAGTTCATTCCTGGAAACATGCTTGTAATCCAAAGCACTTGTATATCAAAGCAAATTTCCCCATTAGAAATAATGTAAACTCAGGTGATTTGTTCCACAACTATTTATGCATAGGTCTTTCAGTTTATAGTCCATATAAAAAGATTATAGAAATGGCAGCCTCCACAAGGAGATTAGAAGCAAAATTCAGCAGGAGCTACAGAGTATAAAAGAGAAGAGAGGGAGGCGCATGCGTGGCGCTCTGTGATATGGACGCCTGATCACGGAGCTCCATCCCGCTCCGTACTTTCGGCACCCCAGTAGCAGGTACACACACCCCACGTAGGATACACCAGGACCGGAGCACCTAGGTAACCTATTGCTGTATATCAGTTGGATCGGCGACCTACAAGCTCAATTTGCGGCACTGTCAGGGGAAGCTGAGGCACCTAAAGTGGCAGCAGAACGGCTGCCACATGAAGCATTCCACGCAGGCACACAGATCTCTTCTCCCTGGCAGGAATCACTTCATGAGGAGGTATGTGGAGGGGCCCCTCTCTCATCCACAGGTGTCCCGACATCACCAGCTACCACGGTATCCCTCCTTAATCAGACCCTGGATGAAATGCTTGGGTCGCCCGAAGTCACAGCCTCACCGAGGCCTGGAGTGAGCTTCCAGGAGATGGGTCAATTCACTTCACAGCCCAATGAAATCTCTTTACTAGTCACAAGATTTGCAGAAATGTTTGACAGAGGCTTTGCCCAGATGGCTGCAAAGATTACCTCAGACATTAAATCAGATCTCCAGCTGCTGGGCTCTCGCATAGAGTCTATTGAAAATAAAGTAGCACACCCTTGATGTTATATTGGGACTTCGGAGGACAGAAGAATATTCGATTCTAAGCGATATAAACCTCCCCATATCCTGTGTACAACTCTTCAACATCCCCAGTAGACATACCTGCTTTTCATCACCCACCGACAGTAACAGGACTGTAAAATGTCCACTGGACCACAAAACCTGTGTACCATGGAGTTCCCTAGGTTGTCACCCTTCTTACCCCACAGGGTGTTTATTCCCCGCGTCCTCTTTTGAAGGGCTCACCACCGTATTTTTGGGGCATTATCCGTGGTGTTGTTTTTTTGTTTTTTTCTATAATCCCAATGGTTTTTCAATCCTAGCCTAGCTTATCCGGCCTCAAGTGTTTACATATAATGGTTGATGTGTTGAATGTACCATGGTTTGTTAAAATTTGTTTGTTAGCTATACTTTAGGGGGTGCCGTATGCGGAGCGGCACCTATGTTCCTCCCCCTGTACTCGGAGCTAGTCAGGATCTCCCCCACTGGTTTGGGGGTACCATTTTTGTATCTCGGGATATCGTGATATCGTGAAAATATACTCCCCATACTCCCCATACCCCTGGATCCTACTCTCTCCTCCTCTTACTCCCATCCTGTCTCTATCTTTTCTATCCTTTAATAATTCTTCTTTTGTTTCAGTGACGTGTGTGGTCTCACCCATCCGCGGGACCCTGGAACATGCCCTAACTGACTGGTTCGCAGCTCGCGCTCATGGACCATCCTTCAGACGGGAGGTGGTTGGGGTTCACTAGCATTTCCCCATAAACTGCTCCATGGCTGATCTCGCCACACATAGACCTGCTCTACGCCTGGCCTCACACAATGTGCAAGGAATTAACTCCCCTATTAAGCGCTGGAAAATCTTCCAATACTACCATGGCCAAATAATATACATATTGTTTCTTCAAGAAACACACTGCCCAAAATCATATAATCCATCCTTTATACACCATAAATTCCCTATGTTCTACCTAGCAAACTCAGACAAAAAGTCTAAAGGAGTGTGCTTATTCTTCTCTCGCAAAGCCCAATTCTCACTAGTATCTGAATTTAAGGATCCAGATTAGGGATGAGCCGAACACCCCCCGGTTCGGTTCGCACCAGAACTTGCGAACGACCCCCGCGTTCGGTACGAACGTTAGAACCCCATTGAAGTCTATGGGACTCGAACGTTCGAATTGGAAAGTGCTCATTTTAACGGCTAATATGCAAGATAGTGTCCTAAAAAGGGTTTGGCGACCTGCCTCCTGCCTCAGGGGACATGGGTCACTGCAAAAAAAAGTTTTAAAAACTACCGTTTTGGCGGGAGCACTGATTTTAATGACGATTAAAGTGAAAAAAAAAAAGTGAAATATTCCTTTAAATATGGTGCCTGCGGGGTGTCTGTAGTATGCCTGTGAAGTGCCACGTGTTTCCCGTGTTTAGAACAGTCCCTGCACAAAATGACATTAAACGGAAATAACACCATTTAAAACTGCTTGCGGTTTTAATGTTATATCTGGTTCCTGCAATATGGTTGAAAATCATTGAGAAACATGGCATGGGTAGCCCTCCCTGCCCATTACCAGCCTATTTGGGTCTTGTACGCATATTAAGGGGAACCCCGTACCCATATTAAAAAAAGGAAATGCGTGTGGCCCCCAGGCCCTATATACTCAGAACAGCAGTATACAGGCGGTGCAAACAAGACAGGGACTGTGTAGGTTTGTTGTGTTAAGTTGAATCTGTTTGTCATTTTCAACCGGTACATTTTTAAAGTGTAGCTCCAGTCAAAAAAACTATCTTTAAGCTTTTTGGAAAACATAGGGAAGGGTTATCACCCCTGTATAATTTGTTTTGTCGTCCATCTTTTTTCATCTCACTTGCTGCTGTCTCCTTGCGTTTGCAAGTAGGAGATGTTTGTAAGTTGGATGTTTGAAAGTAGGGGCCTGCCCTATATTATAGCGGTATGTACTGGGTACAGAGCACGCAGACAGCACGCACTATCTCCTAACACTACTGACTGCAAGCTCTATTATTAACCACTTGTTAGCCCAATGTTTGCATAAAGTGAAAGATGAAGTTATGCTGAGTAAATAGATATCAAACATGTCACTCTTCAAAATTGCACATGCCCGTTGAATGGCGCCAAACGTCGCTACTTAAAAAATCCCCATAGGCGACGCTTTAAATATTTTTTTACTGGTTACATGTTTTGAGTTGCAGAGGAGGTCTAGGACTAGAATTATTGCTCTCGCTCTAACATTCTCGGCGATACCTCACATGTGTGGCACATGCGAGCACATGGGAACATGGGCGCTTTAATTTTTATTTTATTTTTTTATTGTTCATTTTACTTTATTTATTTTAGTTTGACATTTTTTTTCCCAAAAATATATTTTTGATCACTTTTATTCCTATTACAAGAAATGTAAACATCCCTTGTAATAGGAATATGGGGTGACAGGTCCTCTTTACAGTGAAATCTGGGGGGTCAATATGACCCCACATCTCACCTCTAGGCTGGGAAGCCTGAAATAAAAAATAAAAAAAAGATTCTGGCTTTGATCGTACTGGCGAGTTGGTAGAAGCACCGGAGGGCGGTGAGGGGTGGGGGGCGTCTATGGCTGGGTATTTCAGGGTATCACCGAGTATGGCTGGGTATCTCTGAGTATGGCTGGATATGGCAATTTATGGCAGGGTATTACAGAGTATTGGCGGGGTATTGGCGGGGTACTACAGAGTAATAGCAGGGTACTGCACTGCAGAGTAATGGCAGGGTACTGCACTGCAGAGTAATGGCGGGGTACTGCACTGCAGAGTAATGGCAGGGTACTGCACTGCAGAGTAATGGCGGGGTACTGCAGAGTAATGGCGGGGTACTGCACTGCAGAGTAATGGCAGGGTACTGCACTGCAGAGTAATGGAGGGGTACTGCACTGCAGAGTAATGGCGGGGTACTGCACTGCAGAGTAATGGCGGGGTACTGCAGAGTAATGGCGGGGTACTGCACTGCAGAGTAATGGCAGGGTACTGCACTGCAGAGTAATGGCGGGGTACTGCACTTCGAACACGAAGCTCATCCCTAATCCAGATGGCAGTTTTATCCTTCTGAAGGGTCTTAATCATGACCAGCTTTACTCCCTCAATTTATACTATGTACCAAATAAGGGCCAATCAAAGTTTTTTCAATTCTTCTTTCGTACTCTAGCCCCACTACTTAAAGGCATGGTCATCTATGCAGAGACTCTAACATTGCTTTTGATGCAGGAACAGATAAATCCCGCCCACCAGGCAAGGATAGGTTCTGCCCCACCAGACAGAGTCTCAATGTAGCCAGGCAGATATTTAATCAGGGGTTAGTAGACGTCTGGAGGGAAATGAACCCAAAGGCTCTGGATTATACACACTACTCCTACCCCCATAATACTTTTTCCAGAATTGATCAGTTTTTCATTCTGCAGAATTATACCCCGCTGGTGCACAAGGGGCTTAAGAGACTCTGACCATTCCTTCCTTCTCTTAATAGTAAACAGGCCAAGAGTGCAGCAACAAGGGTTTCACTGGAGATTAAACACATGAATCCTTAGCAATCCCTCCCACATTAGTGATATCGGAAAAGATATTCAGGAATATTTTCTATTGAATGAAATTGATAACATCTCCCCTACCACTCTGTGGGCAGCACATAAAACCTACATAAGGGGTAAACTGATCCAAATGGCCTTCAGGTTACTTAGAGCCCACAAGCTAGAGGTTGACCGGTTGGAGAGGGAATTATCAGCCTTAAGCAAACAACATATACGAACACTCACCTCCGGATCGGCAGCAAAGCTTGGGACAGCACGTACAGTCCTTAATTTGGCCCTCACTATTATAGCCGAAAAAAGTTTGCGATGGGAGGGAAGGAAGTTCTATCATCAAAAAGATAAGTCAGGCACTATGCTGGCACATACTGTAGGCTGACCCCTAAAATAAGGTCTCATACCTTACCCAAACTAAAATTACGCAATTGTTCTCTCTCTCAAAATCCCCAGAAAATTATGGAAGCTTTTCTGGATTTCTAAGGTTCCTTGTAAAGCTAAAAAGGGAAGGAGTGCTCACCCGAACTGATCGATTCCTTTCTAGGCTCACTAAAGATCCCCAAGATTCAGGACCATCACAAGGACAGCTTAGAGGCCCCGATCTTAGCTGAGGAAGTCTCTCAAGTCATTAAAAACCTTAGAAATAATTCTGCCCTGGACCTGATGGCTTCTCAGTTCCATATTAGAAACCCTTTGCACCACTTCTGTCCCCCTATCTGGCTCGCTTTTTTAACCAGCTTCGAGCTAGAGCACAACTCGACAAGGCACTAAATTCAGCTTTTATCACGGTAATACCTAAATCAGGGAAAGACACTAGCTGCCTGGCGGATAGAATTTCCAACTTTATTGGCCTTTATATCCAAAAAGACCAGTTAGGCTTTATACCTGGAAGACTGGGCCCCGATCAGATCAGGAGAGCAATTGACATAATATCTTTGCTGGGGTCTGGTTGGGATAAGGGACCCCTACAGTAAGGACTCTTGCTTTCTCTGGATCTCATGATGCCATTCGATTCTGTCTCCTGGGCCTTTTTATTCCCAATATTGCAAAAATGGGGTTTCGGCCAATGCTTTATGAACATAATAGGAGCACTATATTCCAATCCAAAAGCAACAATCAAAATGCAGGGATATCATTCGCAACCTTTCCCAGTTCTCAATGGTACAAGACAAGGTTGTCCCTTGTCTCAACTGATCTTTGCCATGGTCATCGATACCTTTTCTATCGCCATTCGGGACAACCCTGACATACTGTACATGGAGTGAAATGTGGCCCAAACACCCAAGTGCGCTCTCTTTGCTGATGCTATATTACTATTTACAGTGGTGTGAAAAAGTGTTTGCCCCCTTCCTCATTTCCTGTTCCTTTGCATGTTTGTCACACTTAAGTGTTTCGGAAAATCAAACCAATTTAAACAATAGTCAAGGACAACACAAGTAAACACAAAATGCAATTTGTAAATGAAGGTGTTTATTATTAAAGGTGAAAAAAAATCCAAAACATCATGGCCCTGTGTGAAAAAGTGATTGCCCCCTAAACCTAATAACTGGTTGGGCCACCCTTAGCAGCAACAACTGCAACCAAGCGTTTGCGATAACGTGCAATGAGGCTTTTACAGCGTCCTGGAGGAATTTTGGCCCACTCATCTTTGCAGAATTGTCCTAATTCAGTTACATTAGAGGGTTTTCGAGCATGAACGGCCTTTTTAAGGTCATACCACAACATCTCAATAGGATTCAGGTCAGGACTTTGGCTAGGCCACTCCAAAGTCTTCATTTTGTTTTTCTTCAGCCATTCGGTGGTGGACTTGCTGGTGTGTTTAGGATCATTGTCCTGCTGCAGAACCCAAGTTCGTTTCAGCTTGAGTACACGAACAGATGGTCGGACATTCTCCTTCAGGATCTTTTGGTAGACAGCAGAATTCATAGTTCCTTTTATCACGGCAAGTCTTCCAGGTCCTGAAGCAGCAAAACAGCCCCAGACCATCACACTACCACCACCATATTTTACTGTTGGTATAATGTTCTTTTTATGAAATGCAGTGTTCCTTCTACGCCAGATATACTTGGACACACACCTTCCAAACAGTTCCACTTTTGTCTCATCGGTCCACAGAATGTTGTCCCAAAAGTCTTGGGGATCATCAAGATGTGTTGTGGAGAAATTGAGACGAGCTTTGATGTTCTTTTTGCTCAGCAGTGGTTTTCTCCTTGGAACTCAGCCATGCAGGCCATTTTTGCCCAGTCTTTTCCTGATGGTGGAGGCATAAACGCTGACCTTAACTGAGGCAAGTGAGGCCTGCAGTTCCTTGGACGTTGTTGTGGGGTCTTTTGTGACCTCTTGGATGAGTCGTCGCTGCGCTCTTGGGGTAATTTTGGGCGGCCGGCCACTCCTGGGAAGGTTCACCACTGTTCCATGTCTTCGCCATTTGTGGATAATGGCTCTCACTGTGGTTCGCTGGATTCCCAAAGCTTTGGAAATGGCTTTATAACCCTTTCCAGACTGATAGATCTCAATTACTTTCTTTCTCAATTGTTCCTGAATTTCTTTGGGTCTCGGCATGATGTGTAGCTTTTAAGAATCTTCTGGTGGACCTTACTGTGTCAAGCAGCTCCTATTTAAGTGATGCCTTGATTGTGAACAGGTGTGGCAATAATCAGGCCTGGGTGTGGCTAGAGAAATTGAACTCAGGTGTGGACAACCACAGTTATAGTATGTTTTAACAAGGGGGGCAATCACTTTTTCACACAGGGCCATGATGGTTTGGATTTTTTTTCACCTTTAATAATAAACAACTTCATTTACAAATTGCATTTTGTGTTTACTTGTGTTGTCCTTGACTATTGTTTAAATTGGTTTGATGTTCCGAAACACTTAAGTGTGACAAACATGCAAAGGAACAGGAAATGAGGAAGGGGGCAAACACTTTTTCACACCACTGTATTACCTCACCACTTACCTCGTTAACAAATATATGCAGGGTACTTGATGACTTTGGCAAAGTCTCTGGACTCAGGGTCAACTACTCGAAATCCCTGGCACTTAACATCAATTTATCAGCAACCCTAGTGGCACAGCTCAAAGACAACTTCCACTTTGGATGGAATGAATCAGCGATCCCCTATCTAGGGATTACCCTCACGGTTTCCATTGACAAACTATATACAGCTAATTACCCCTCAATCTATCGTAAACTGGGAGAGGATCTCTCGTGCTGGGATAAACGTAGTCATCCATGTCTAGGCAGAGTCAGTTCAGTGAAAATGACCCTACTACCACGCATCCTTTATTTATTTAGATTGCTACCTATCCCCATTTCCAAGGTTCACCTCCGGAAATTCCAATCCAAAATCATACAATTTATTTGGGGAGTAAAAGGACATAGGATTGCCAAAGGGACCCTATTTAGGCATAGAGATCAAGGAGGTGTAGGCTGGCCTAACCTTCTCTGGTACCATCTTTCAGCACAGCTTTCACAACTCTCCATCATCTACTCTAAAACTGCTAATCCTGACTGGGTACACATGGAACGACAAGCTATTCCCCGCTATACTCTGGACTAGATTCTCTGGTCCCCAACTAAATCTAAGCCTTCAGTTATGGCCCCACACTATTTCAATCCCTAGCATTATGGGACTCTCAAAACTCACCCAATACTGATTTCACACTGGCACCCACTGTCGCACATTTTCCGAAACCCTCCGTTCCCTCCTGGAATGGACATTAAAGCATTCCAGTGGTGGTTAGACAAGGGTCTATATAGGATAGGACATTTTGTCAACCCTGCAGGGCCTCTCACCCTTACCCACTGCATTGGTAAACTTGACATGCCAAGAACCAAAAGTTTTAGATATCGCTAAACAGCTAATTTCCTCCAGTCCTTACGGTCCTCCAACTCCATTCCTCTCTCAATCACGGACTATGAAAGATGGTATGGTCAAGCTGTGGAGCAGAGGGGGGGGGGGGGGATATCGGTGATTTACCAATCACTCTGTAAGGCTGAGACCAAGTCACTCTTTATGAGAGAATGAGAAAATGATTTGCAACATACTTGGAGCATTGCAGAATGGCATAGGGCTTCTAGCGGGGCATCCCAGGGCATTTTAAACATAGCATTGATCGAAGCAAACTTGAAAGTCCTTATGAGATGGTGCATGGTACCCCTAAAAATTCCCAAAATCTACCCGAATGCCTCACCCCTGTGTTTTCGCAACTGCGGACATGTCGGGTCGATGCTACACATATGGTGGGAATGTCCCAAGGTCAGGGATCTATGGAATAGAATATTTCACACCATTAGGAATATCACAGGCTTGCCCATCCAAAAAGTCCCCTCAATTCGCACTTTTAAACTTCCCTTGCCCTGGAACCCCTAAACTAGTTCAACGCCTTATCATGTTAATTTTCCTTGGGACCAAGTTAACGATTGCTCGGGCCTGGAAACAACCGACTTTTTCCTTTCTCCTGGTCAAAAGGAAGATATCATGAATCATGGCCCAGGAAAAAACAGTTAGCATCCTCTTGGATACTGCTTATAAACATGAGGCTATCTGGGAACCTTGGTCCAGATACCTATCCCTGCCACTTATTGCTCTTCTCACACCTGGGCCTATGTAGATGGGCGAGCACCACACCGTCTTACAATATTTCCTCTCTTCTTTTCTCTCCTTTTCTTCTTTCTTTTCCTCTTTCCTTTACCCTTTGCTACACTTCACTATCACCTACAGGTACCACTACTGGAATATTACCTTAGGACACAATGTATGCATCCTCCCTGCAAGAGAATGTTTTTTTACACAGTATTGCAATGGCAGACTGGTTGACAACTAGACCTTTAATTCGATACCTCCATTTTAATTGACTCTTACATGCTGTTAAATCTCCATTCTCTGATAGTCCAGTCAAATGTCTAAGCAAAATATTCATATTAGCTATTTCAAATCGAGTTCTTTCATTGTCCTCGCTTTTATCTTCATACCCTGCCCCTGTTGTCACTTTGTATAATTACACTTAGTGTTGTGCTCCGCTCTGGGGGTGGCGGACCTTCCCTCTTCAGCACAGCTAGATCCCTTGAGGAATGTTGGGGGGGGGGGGGGGGATGAGGTCCTATCCTATCCTCATACTGGAGCCTGATTAGTAGGACTTGATATACTGTGGGCTCAGTTGACCTTTCTTAAGTTATGCACTGTGTCATTTTCTGTATTACTTCAGCAGTTGTTTCCAGAATGTTTTACCTGTATTTCTGTTGATTTCTCCATGCTGCCACCTCAATAAAAAACTATTGTGGAGCGCAGCGTGGAAGGGACGACGTCCAAGGTGGTGCAGAGGATGGTCTATATGGACAGCTTTATTCCGGATGCCTGCATACTTAGATGTGCCTGTTTTAATCATCAACCATATGAGTTGCTAAATGTTGTACCTTCATTAAATGTAACCATCTGCACATCTAAGTATGCAGGCATCCAGAATAAAGCTGTCCATATAGACCATCCTCCGTACCACCTTGGACGTTGTCCCTTCCACGCTGCGTTTCACGAGCGCTTCAAGCCTCAGATCGCTCTACTGCATGGTAGTCTTCCCAGTCACGATTTCAGGCTGACAGCGGTGAGGGCCGGCGGTGTAGGGGATGGTCTATGTGGACAGCTTTACCCCAGATGCCTGCATACTTAGATGTGCCTGTTTTAATCATCAACAATGTGAGTTGCTAAATGTTGTACCTTCATTAAATGTAACCATATTACTACACTTATGCCACGTACACACGATAGGACTTTCCAGCAGACTTGGTCCGGTGGACCGGAATCCGTCGGACAATTCGATCGTTTGTGGGCTCCAGCGGACTTTTTTTTCCCAAAAGTCAGACGGACCTAGAAATAAAACATGTTTCAAATCTATCGGACAGACTCAAGTCTGACGGACTAAAAATCGTGAAAAACGCTTGTCTGTGTGCTAGTCCGATGGGCCAAATACGACGCAAGGGCAGCTATTGGCTACTGGCTATTGAACTTCCTTGTTTAGTCCCATTTACGTCATCACGTTTAAAACAAATGGACTTTCAAACGGACTTAGTGTAGCCAAGTCCGTTCGTTCAGAAAGTCCGTCGGACCTCCAGCGAAAGTCCGTCTGGAAGACCGTCAGACCTAGTCCATCGAAAAGACCGGTCGTGTGCACGCGGCATTAGAGGCACCTATGTTCTCTTTTTATACCCAGTTGGAACGTGACACTACTTGTATATCAAGACATCGCTTCTATATCAAGTCAAAATTTATTTCAAAATGTTGCTTGTCTTGCAGAACACTCTCAAACTAAGTTACTCTCAAACCAAGGTTTTACTGTATATCTTTTGCCTGGATATAGTAATGCATCAGTGAGGTATGCCTCTGATTCTCATTTGAAGTGTTGAGGTGATAGGCAGGAGCGATGTTGAAGTGTCCGATAGGAATTAGAGAGCCTTTTTGGGCTTTGCAGACTTTTCTCAAAAGTTTGTTTAGAAAATAAATTTGCAGAGAGTTCAGAGCGTATAGTCAGTGTGTATGGAGCGGAGTCTGGTGTGCAGATCAAGATCAGGTAATGGCCATTAACCCCCCTGACGGTATTCCCGAGTCTGGCTCGGGGTGGAATTTTTATGCCAAAAGTGGTAACCCCAGCCAGACTCCGGACCGCATCGCTGGATCCAGGAGAAGGTTTACTTACCTTATCCCTTGGATCCAGCAATGTCCCTGCGCTGTACGAGCGGCTAGTCCGCCGCTCGATTCATCACATTGCCGATCTCCGTGCCCTGTGAGCATTGCGACGCATGGGGACGGAGATCGGCACCAAATTCAAAAAGTGAAACACACACATTACATACAGTATAATGTAATCTTACTGGTTACATTACTGTATGTAATAATTTCACATCCCCTTTGTCCCTAGTGGTCTGCCCAGTGTCCTGCATGCAGTTTTATATTATAAAAACTGTTCTTTATGCCTGGAAACTGGAGATTGTCCATAGCAACCAAAACTGTCCCTTTACATCAAAAATGATTTTAGACCAGCTAGAAAACAGCGATAATAAATTTGAATCACTCGCAGAATTGATCAATAGCCATTTGTGGGGAGATCGGTCATCAAATATTGAAAAGTAATAACAGTGACAATTCTGCAACTGAGCAAATTTCAGTGTTTTTGATTTGATTACATTATTGAATAATTTTTATTATTGTTATATTATTATTTGGTACAATTATTTATAATTATTTATTATATTATAATTTATGATTTCATTTTTCAAACTTTATCATACCCGGGATGTCTGCTAGACTCTGGTTTGGACATATTTAAGTGAGTTATTGCTAAGAATTACAGGACTACAATATAAAACACCAAATTTTCATGCAAAATAATTGTACCGCTTTTAGCCAGGGAGGTTAAGCCCCATACACACTATCAGATTTTATGCAGAATTTTTCCTTCAGATTTACCAAAACCATATAATATGAGGTCAAACCTTAGGAGTTTCAATTTGTATGCAATCAACCAGGCCCTTGCACTACATGGTTTTGGTAAATCTGAAGGCAAAAATCAGCAGAACATCTGATAGTGTGTATGGGGCTTTAGGGTCTTTGATTTGTTCTAGGAGTTGGAATTCAATAGTGTTTTTAATGACTATCAAGACCCCACATTTTTTTTTTCAGAACTACAGACCAGGAATAGATGGGGGAAATACTTGTGCTGGATCGATGGGATTGCAGTCTTTAAAGTGCGTTTCTTGTGCACATATAATATCACAGTTTAGGTTTGTAGCCAATTGCCAAAGGGAGTTTCTTTTGGCCGGATGGTTGAGGCCTTTGGTGTTAATAGTTAATATTTGAATACCCATTGTGGATTGTGCATGTGCTGGGTGTAAGAATACTCACTGTTGGAAGGTGGCCATTGACTCTGGAGTAGGGGAACGCTGGTATGTTAACTGGAGATTCAGTCATCATCATCGCAGTAGTGGAGCTGCACAGAGGCTGTATGACTAGATGCAGACTAGAGGGAAAAATAATAGGTGAACAAACTAAAGAGCAACCAAAAGCAACCAAAACAAAAAATGAGCAGCTATATGTATATGGATAAAGTTGCATATCGTGAAAAGGGGATGAGTCTAAACAGGTTTAGCACTGCGGCCACAGAGCAGCTATGTTGCTGGATTTGTTGGATGTGTAGGACCCTTCAGAATTTGGGATGAAAGTTGCGGTTTGATTTGTGCCATAGAGGTGGGACTGGTCCCAGGAATCTCCGGGAGCTTGAAGTGGGTGGTGGGTCAGGGATGATTCCCCATTCGTTTAGTAGAGTAAGACGGTTGCGTAGGTCCTTTGTTATGGTGTTTAGTTGGCGCCTAAGATCCATGATGAATTTAGATAAATCTGCAAACACTTGGACACTTTCATAGGGTTCTGGAAGTTTTCCCAAGGACCTGGATTTCCTTAAAATATGGTCTTTGGTCGTGTAGAACTGTACTCTCCTGAGCTTGTCCCTAGGGACCACGTCTGGCAGGAACAAGGGTTTTGGGATGTGGTGGATACAGACGATGGCTAGCTCAATAGGTGAAAGGTCAGGGAGGTGTATACGAAACATGTCAGTAGCATATTGTTGTAGTTCTGTGGATTGTACTGATTCGAGTATGCCTCGCAGCTTTAAGTTGTTATGTCTGGAGCGGTCTTCCAAGTCTGAGAATTTTGCCCACAGCCATTGCCTTTCCTCAATATGATTCTCATTTGCATCCACTAGGTCATTAACTGTAGTGGTAATGTCACTGATAGCATTTTCAACTAAGTTCACCCGTTACACTAGGGAGGATACTTCAGAAGATCATTTGTGGGACAGGGAGGTGTTTTCAGCATGGAGAGACTGCTGTAGGGATACTAGCATGTCTTTAAGTAAAGTGTCCATAACAGGCTGGCTGTTTGTGAGGAAAGCAATAGAAGCACACTGTGTATTTTGTGACATGGGAGGGGGATCCCCCTGACTCACCAGGCTACCGTTGGGATCACAGTCCAGTCTCATCCTGGCTTTAGTTTTTGGGGTCCGCGCTTTTTTTTTTTAACAATCAAAGGTGCTTTATTGTCATAAAAGGGTAGATTACCAAATGACACGGTACATAGCACTACATGCAAAGTAGGCACAGTCATATACAGAAAACAAAGTGGGTCAGGCAGAAAAAAAAAAAAAAACTACAGTGCAGTACTCATGAAACCAGTAAGGAGGGTAAATCCCCCAACATCTGTACTCCCATCCCAGCCTCCCCGGTGACCACAAGGGATAAGGTACCAAGGACATTGAGAGAATATCCATGGAGCCCATACCTTCTCATATTTCCAGGGGCAACCCCGGTTCATGTATGTGATCCTATACATGGGTAAGGTAGCCTCGATCTGTGCTTCCCAGGAAGAAAGGAACCCTATACAATACAACGATCAATCTCCTTAAAAAACAAGACAGGAACCCACACAGGACAGTTCCTAAACAGGTAGTTGAACTTGGGCAACATCACCATCTTAAGGAGGTTGATACGTCCCAGGAAGTTAAGCGGGAGGTCTGCCCAAGTGGAACATTTTGTGCGTAGGGTATTCATGGCAGGTATCACATTTTTTTCTACATAGTTAGAGGGATTTTTGGTAACCAAAGGTATCTGAGCTCCTCCACCCATTTCAGGGGGGAGGAGGGGGCCCCAGAAGCAGCACCTTCATCAATGGGGAACAATACCGACTTTGCCCAGTTAATTTTAACGCCAAAGAACCCCCCAAATTCATTAAAGATTTGTAGGGCAGCCAGAAGTGAGAGACCTGCATCATTCAAGTATAGCAAAGCATTGTCAGCGTACAGGGACAGCCGCTCTTCCATCTTACCCACCCGCAAGCCCAGGACATCCGAAGTACTCCTGATCGAAATTGCCAGGGACTCCAGAGCCAGGGCAAACAGACTAGGGGAGAGCGGGCATCTCTGACATGTACCCTGAGATAAAGGAAATGGATCCGAGAGCCAATTGTTCGTACTGACCTGAGCTCTAGGTGCATGGTATAATAGTCGAATTCCATGGATGAACTTGGGGCCGAATCCAAGGGGTCGGCGCCCTTCTTTGCACTTCCTTGTCATCCTCAAGGTGGATGGAGAGACTGTAATCTGGGTGGGGTGGTGGTACTTCTGTGATTATTGGGTCCAGTATGCTGTGTTCCCCCTTACTGCTCCGGAGCTCCTCTAACAAGCAGCAATCAGCAGCACGTGCAAGCCATGCCCCCTGACTAAACCTGATTTAAAGCAGAAACATCTAAGGCTTGGTTCACATAAATGCATTTTTTAACAGCATCCGATTCGCATAATATGTGAACTGGACCAGCTTACAATGGTGCTGGTTCACACATGTCCGGGCGGTCGCAGTCCATTTTTAAAAAGATTTTAAAAGGGTCCTGTGCAAATTCCCACCTGAATTTGCTGTTAAACCGTTGAACAAAACTGCACCGGACACCAAACCGCAGCCGGACATGTGTGAACCTAGTGTAAAGGTCTGAGAAGCATAACATTTGTTTATACCTCCCAGATGACTTTTCCTTTAGAAAAGAAAAGTTCCTTTAGCAAAGTTGTACACAGAAGTTCCAGTGTGAATGAGGCCTAAGGCCCCTTCCACATAGATATTGTGCAGGTTGACCACACCATAGGTGTAGCACAATGAACTCTCTTCTCTGCTCCAGGACTCCTCACCAACCACCGTGTGCATGATAAAGACTCTGCTAATGACCGCATAGAAGCAGAGTTCCCTCACAGATTCCCTGGCACCTCCAGCCATCCACTGTGGTAACACTCACCGACCTTCCAGCCCAGAGTCCTTGATGAGGAACTTGTCCGGACCATTCGTTCCGACTTCTCCTGCCCCTCTGCTCCAGGAGTTTCCTGCCACCGACAATGTATTGTGCACCACCATGGACACTGTACTGCAGAGCTGGATTGCCCACAAAGCAATCTAGTCAGATGACTAGGGATTGGTGGCTGTCCGGTGGCCTAAAGCTAAAATGATTGGGAGGATTTAAAGCCACATGTGAACTTCCGGTTCTGGCGCCGTATGTAGGAGGAAAGGAACCACGGTGGCTCAACACAGCCCGCGGCAAAATCTGCATATAATAGCCCAACGCTGCACCCATTCTTTCAGTAAGCCGCACGGGCAGCCTCCCCTAATCACCGCAGATGGAGCGGTACCTCTCATACCCGTGATCGCTCTCAGGCTCCAGATCGAGGGACACTTCTCCCTCTCACTCAGGCTCAGCCGTACTGCCTAAGATGGCCAACGCAGCACAAGCCTCTCCTCCCTCACAAAGCGCACAGCTCTCATCTGCCTCAGGCAGCCCCAGTGACAGGGAAACATCGCTGGACGGCATGGACACCACAGTAGCAGGGAACCAGGAGACACAGAGATCTCACACTAAAATCGCTCAGGCAGTAGCTGATCTCCTCCTACCCACCATCACGGCAGTAGTAGATAAAACCATTACAGAAGGTATACTACGGTTAAGGAAAGAGCTAGGGGATCACTCTCAGAGACTGAAAACAGCTGACCAGCGCATTTCCTCCCTGGAAGATGATAATTATAACATGAACGCTGCACTGGAAAAGTTCATACAAGACCAGCAACACCTGCACGATCATATGGAGGACCTCGAAAATGGCTTCAGGAGGAGATATTTGAGGATTATCGGCCTCCCTGAATCGCATAAGCAGGACTCTCTCCTTAAACTATGAGCCTCCCTCCTCCCGGGGACCCTGGGCATACAGCAAAGCTGTACAGTAGAAAGGGTGAATCGAATTGGAGCCCCTTCAAATGATCGGCAACGCCCACGGCCAGTCATTACAAAATATCTTAATTATACTGATCGCACCGAAATTATCCGGAGCTTCAGAAAATCATGATCAGTCGTGATAGAGGGTGATAAGTTGCTCATATTCGTGGACTACTCGGCGGAGGTGTCCCGCAAATGCAAACAATTCCAACCAATCTGCATAGAGCTCTACAAAAAGAACATTTATTTCACACTGGCCTATCCTGCAGTCCTGCGCCTCCTAGCTCCGGACGGGGAACAACTCATCTCTCACTCCTCAGAAAAAGCCAACGCCCTTCTATGCTCTCTATCGACCAAAAAAAATTCATCTGACACCTACGCGGATAAGGTAAAACATGGGCCGAGAGATCAAAGGAGCCCAAGAAGGACCCCCTAAACATCTGAAACCCACCTCTCTACCCGATCAACCAGATCACCGCTGATTCTGACTGGGGACACTCGTGGCAGGTTTTTTTAGGGTACGTGCGCGGGCTCCTTTTGGTTCGTACCCCTCCCTCGGGAGCTTAATGCCTCTTAACGGGAACGGTCCACCTGGACAAAGGGCATTAGCTTTCCTCTAGCTGACAGGGGATAGCCTGAGGCTTCATGTTATCTGTTATTTGTTAGACATGTTAGCAATGTTGTTTTACCTGCAGCTCAAAAGCTCAAAAGTTTTACCTGTACCTGTCACATTTGGTTCTCACCCCGGTCTGGGGGCCCTATGCAATTCTTCCACCAAAGACCCCCCCAGGTGGTGGCTTACTGTCGTAAGGGACCTAAGTCCCCCCTTTTGCTACACATCCTCTGGAAGTGGTGCAGCAACGGACTAATACTACTTCTTTTGGTTTTACCTGTCCTTCCTTCGGGCTGGTGGTACAGCCGGTGGTAGAGTTACATACGGAAAAAAGTGAAGTCACGATTGATGTTGATTTGTATGGTTAGTTCTTACCTTTTTTGTTACCCACCCTCTCTAATCCCTACCCTCTATTCAGAGAGAACAAGGTTCCTCCATTCCCCTCACAGGCAAAATTATGCATCTTATCCTAATGAAGTACTGGAGTACTTGATAGAGATACAACTCCTATATCTCATAGCATTACTTACTCACCATATCTGAACAATGCAATCTATTCAAATAGCTTCCTGGAATGTTAAGGGCTTGCATTCCCCTATCAAACGTATGAAAGTCCTCAGGCACTTAAAAAGATTAAAAATTGCATGTGGACATTGCTCTGCCCCAGGAATCACACCTGGAGGAGAGCGATCTTCCCCGTTTGCGGAAACTATGGGTGAGAAGGGTGTTGGGATCGGCCTCCAAAGGCCGAAGAGCCGGCACAGTCATACTGTTGCACAAAAATCTAATATATGACTTAATCGCGATTGACAAAGATGAGGAGGGTAGGTTTCTATCAATCCACCTCAAGTTGCTGATGGGCGAAATCAGAATTACCAATGTTTATGCACCGAACTCCCCAGATAAGACATACTTCACTAACCTAACGGCTAAACTAGCGAACGATTATAACATACCTCACCTTATTGGGGGCGACTTTAACTCACCCATCAATGATGAGGATGACAGGTTCAGCCCGCATCATCGTCATAAACCAACCACACGGACCCAATTCTCCCACCTCTACCACATGCTACATGCCCTATGCTTATTAGATATTTGGAGACTTTCTCACCACCTGGATAGGGAATACACCTTTTTCACCCCAGTCCATAAATCCTTCGCCAGGCTCGATTACTTTCTCTTCACACACTCCTTGATACACAAGATTACGGAAGATGATATACATGACATGGTCATCTCCGACCATTCCCCCATCACAGTCACCCTCGACATTTAAGGAATAACCCAACATTCAGACAATGGTGCTTCCCGTCACATCTGACCCACAATGACTAATTTAAACGGATGCTTGATGAGGCCTGGCTAGAATATGCCCATAATAATAGTACCCACATTGACAACCCAAACCTATATTGGGAGGCAGGCAAAGCGTTTATGCGGGGCAAGATAATATCATTCACCTCAGCCTACAGGAAGAATACTCAAAAAAAAATACTTAGAAGCCAGCTCGGCAGTCAGGTCAGCCCAAGTGAAACTCAACGCACATAATTTGTCAGAAAACCGTAGACTCTGGGGGCATGCCAGGCACCTTTTCAATACCTCGGCAGACAAATTGGAACATTTAAAAATGTCTTACACCCAACTACAATACTACCAATATGGAAATAAGGCAGGGAAGTTATTAGCAAGACTCACCAAGGGAACGTACACCCCCCACTCATATCACAGCCCTTCGAGACCCAACGGCACCCTACACACATCTCCCAAGGACATTAATGCCACCTTAGAAAAGTACTACACTGACTTTTATGCCCAAGACTTGATTGACCCCCACACAGCGACTGACTGGCTTGATTCTTCCTCCCTTCCTACGATCGACTCCAATCACCTAACAATGTTAAACGCTCCAATCACCGAGGACGAAATTACAGCTGTCATCAAGGGTCTGTCGAGTGGTAAGGCCATGGGCCCTGACGGCTACAACTCCGAATTGTACAAACTTCTACAGGATAAAATCATCCCCCCCTTATAATTCTATTTGGGACGGGGGACCCTACCTCCCTACGGGACACCAAGCGAATATTAAACTCATTGCCAAAAAAGGGAAGGACCCCAGGGACCCGGGCTCTTACCGCCCCATCTCCCTATTTAACTTAGACTCCAAAATTTTGTCTAAGATTATCGCCTCCTGGCTAGCAAACATTATGCCGTTCCTTATACATCATGAGCAATCGGGATTCATCAAGGGAAGATCAGCCTCCTCCAACCTTAGAAAAGTCTTATGCCACGTACACACGATCAAATTGTCCGGCGGACCACAGTACGCCGGACAATTCGATCCTCATGTGGGCTCCAGCGGACTTTTTCATAGAAAGTAGTTTTGACTCAAAATTGTCTGCCAGACTTGGCTTTCAGCGGACAAACCGTGCTAGTCTAGCGGACTAAGAATGACGCGTGCTCTGAAGCAGGAAAAACAAGGAAGCTATTGGCTACTGGCTATTGGGCTTCCTTTTTCTAGTCCCGTCGTTTGTGCTTTACGTCATCGCGTTACAAATCGCTGGACTTTCGGAGTATCCGTGTGTGGCCAAGTCCGTTCGTTATAAAGTCCAGCGGATTGTTTGCCGGATTGTTTGCTGAACCAAGTCCGCCGGACAATTCGATCGTGTGTACGCAGCATTAGCTGCCCCAGAAATTGACATTCAAAGACTGAAAGAAGATATAGCAATTCTTAGCCTTGATGCTGAGAAGGCATTCGATAACGTCAGCTTCCAATGGCTATCCCTAGTGTTGCGTAAATTCGGAATTACAGGTCCCTTCTTACACTTTATCCACAATTTATAGGCGCCCCCTTCGGCAACAGTTATAGCAGCAGGCTTACAATCCAACCCAATCCGCCTACACAAGGGTACCTGACAGGGTTGCCCTCTCTCCCCATTACTCCGTTAACCTGGCCATCAAACCTTTATCATGACATCTTAATACCACATCCACCATCCACGGAATCCCACTCGGACAAGAAAACATGCGTGTCTCCCTCTTTGCAGATGATATTCTGATTTTCACCACCTCCCCACATGTTGATATCCCCGCTATTCAAGCAATATTTGAATCATTCCGTAAATGTTCTGGCCTTAAAATAAATTTCACCCACTTAACGCCAAACCCACAAAGCCATGGCCGCCATCCCTATCTTTTCGCAAAACTGAGAAACATATTACCTATTTGGGCATAAAAATTGTCAGGGACCCTTCCTCTCTCTATTCCCTAAACTACCCCTCACTGATCTCTAAAATTGTGGGTGAACTAGAGTCCTGGTCTGACCTCCCGTTGTTGCTCTTTTGGAGATGCTCTCTCTTCAAAATGGTGAGTTTTGCCCAGCTATTATATCCTCTCTAACTCTACCGTTATTGTTGAGACACAAAGATATTTCGACCCAGAACAAGACAATCAAATAATTTCTGTGGAAAGGTGGCAAGCCGAGAATTTCTCTATCCAAACTTCATCTCCCGAAGAGCGAGGGCGGGGCTAACCTCCCAAACATTAGAGTGTATAATTTAGCGTGCCTACTAAGAATAGGTCTGGACTGGATCAGCCAATCTTCTAAATACTTCAACTATGGACTGGAATCAGCGGTGGCGTATCCTTTCAATCTAGCCGCTCTTCTCCATAGTAAACTACAGCACCTCCCAAGGCACATCAAACATAGCTTGTTATTCAGAGACACGATAATTACGTGGAGAGAGGTGAGAAAAAAAGTGGGTCTGTCGCCCTACATCTCTAAGTACCTTCCAATTCAGGATAAGCCAATGTTCCTGCTGGGTCTGCATGAACCATTCTCCAAATGGAAAGACAAGGGACTAACCAAAGCCTATACCCTCTACCATGGCATAAACAACTTGACCCTTAAACCTTATTCACTCATCGCAGAAGAATTCACCTTGCCCCCCCCCCCCCCCCCATCAATTTCTCCATGTCATTCAACTCCTGGACTTTGTCAACAAAATCTGCCCGAATAAAAAGATACGCTTCAAAGCCTCCTTCATCAATAAACTGATCGATGATAAGCAATACTCTATAACAAACATTTATCTCCCCCTCAACGGGAAATCTACAAAACCACTGCATACTACTTCCATGGCATCCTGGCTATCAGACTTCCCAGGTCAAGTAGACATCGTCAATATCATAAGGGATATTGCCCAACGAGAAACATAACTCCATGTGAATCTTGGAGAGAGACTCAGTTCAAACTGATTCATAGGGCCTAGTTTCCCTTCTCAGCCTCGACCCTCCTGCCCTTGGTGTTCTTTACACAAACCTTCCCTACTTCATCGCCTTTGGCAGTGTCCGCGGATAGACTCCTACTGGTCTTTAATTCTCCGCTTCATTCAACAAGTTACCTCCTTCCTACCCAATAAGGACCCCATGCTCTTCGTTTTTGGCTACCCTCCACAAAGAGTTGTGTGGTATTACATTACATTAGTGGAATACTCTATCAAGGCGTGCATTCAGAAGGTGTCTTGGGGAGGGGGTTTCTTTTGACCTTAATGTGGTTGTAAAGGAAAAATTTTTTTTTACCTTAATACAATAAGGTAAATAACCTTCCAATAGCAGCACCCTCCCAGCCCCCCCCCCCCCCCCTTAAATAATTACCTGAGACCTGTATCAATGCAGTGCTGTGCCCAGCTTCAGTTCTTCCCTCCCTTATCTGTGCTCTTACAGACTCAACCATTGGCTCCTGCTGCTGTTAGTGAAATCATAAAAGGAGGGAGCAGGGGGGGTGGGTTGATCACACAGCCTGGCTCAGGTGCAAGCCCACACATCTGCCACCCCTAGCAAGTGGCTTGCCTTGGGAGCAGACACAGAAGAGGAGGAACAGACACCACAAGTCCGCATAAGAAAAGGTTCAGGGCTGCTTTGTGCAAAAGTGTTGCACAGAGCAGATAAGTATAATATATTTTAATAAAAAAAAATAATAATAACCTTTACAACTACTTTAACTCCTTCCTGCTAGAGCCGAAAGACCGCTACAGCACCATGATCATGCTGCCCGCACGCCCCGCGCCCCCCCCCCCCCTGCAGCAAGCGGGTGGTGCGCTCTGGGATCACTTTGGATCCTTTGGACTCAGCTAATCACAGATCGGGTAAAGGGCCAATTACAGTGGCCCTTTACCACGTGATCAGCTGTGTCCGATGAGTTCTGCATTTGGGTCTGTTCTTTTTCATGAAAAATTGTCCTGCTGCTGGCCAGTTTCTACTAAACCATACTTTTAATATGGTACAGGGCGAAGCGAAAAAAGGAAGCTCACAAACTATGCCATCCAACTGTTGTGCCACTGGCCAATTTTTACCGAGATTGTCAAAGCAGGCTTAGTACTTGATGAGAAAACATTTTCAACTGCTAAAGCCACCTATAGAAAGCCTTTTTATTCTGATAATTCAAATAATTGAGGATTAGAGTACAGAAGAAAAAAATGCATTTCCACAGGCAAAAAAAGGCTGCTAAAGTACACTGTTGCTGAGGCTGTCCATGAAAATTTTGCGGCTCCGTGACACCATGTACAGCTTTAAAAGAGCTTTTGAGATACATACTTACCAAGATGGATGTAGCATCTATCCAATGCTGTAGCTGTCCCCCGGCACCTCTGCACCGAGACCCGAATGATCGAACACTGCCAATCACTTGGTTTTCAGAGCACCGTGAGCAGAGAGCTGCAGACTGTCAGTCACAGCTCTCTGCTCTTCTCCCTCCTCACTCATTGGAGCCCTGGGTTGTGGAGAGGATGGAGCGGCCATCTCAGGCTCTCAGCGGCTCGCTGAAAGGCTGGGCCAGGTGTTAGTCCAGGCACCTGGCCGATCCAAACTTTATTGTTGCGATGACGCCTGGACTGAAATCAGTGACGTCAGTAGAGAGTGGACTTCAGTCTGCTCTCTGCTGGAAACACGTCACAGGAGTGCAAAACGAATTGCACTCCTGTGATCCATCGGAGAAGACCAGCCAAACAAGCTTTGGCTGGACTACTCCTGTAAGGAATAGAGCGGGCATCATTAAATAGTGGACCGCAGTCCAGATCTGGACACTGTCCTATCTGGACCACCGCAGTCCGCCATATAGGAGCTGGCTATTCTACTCATCTGCCATCACTGCTATCATCCTCATAGAGCTGATGTTGGAGGCAGGACAGTTCCAGGTGGAGGGCAGGAGCTGTCAAGTTAACTTTTCAGGTTAACCAACAGATTATTAGTTACTTGGACGCAGGGTGGTCCTAGCAACTAATCGCAAGAGTTGATACCACTGCTGTGTGGGAAGCTGGAAATGATGTGAAGGGGGCCGAGGACAGAGGACCTAGGACAGGAATGTAAAAGAGAGTGAGGAAAGGAATGTGAAGGCAGTGGGGTGATACAAGGATCACACAGGAATGTGAGAAGGGGGATGAGTTGAAAGGAGGCTGAGGAGGACAATCATGTGAAGAACGAGGGGGCTGATATAAAGAAGGGCTGAGGACAGGAATGTGAACGGGGTGATATGAATGGGGGAGTGATATGAAGGGGAGTTGAAGACACTGCTGTGAAAGGGGGACTGTGATGTAAAGGGATTATCTTGATGTAAAGGGAAGGGAACTGTGATGTGAAGTGAGGCTAGGTTTACATCTTTGAAAGTCTCTGGCCCTTTTTGTAAATTGTGCAGCGCTGAACCACATGACGCTGGGGTACTATGCAGTTTGGTGCTCGCAAAAACATGCAGAATTTGCTGATGCTCTGAGGTGCCATTAAGGATCCAGACATCTCAAGTCTCCTGTGAGTCGCTGGAGTCTCTGGCATGTGGCTGTGGTCTCCCGGACACCCGCCAGGCTGGGCCTGTCACTCAGCAACAGACCAAACAGAATACGGCGCGGCGGCTGCTCTGACTGCACTGTCTTCTGTCTGTGGCCAGGGGAGGGGGCGGGACAGAGCCAGGAGCGCTCCGCTGGTGAACACTGAGGCTGCGCTGGTGGACACTGATGAGG
Source organism: Lithobates pipiens (assembly GCF_037356315.1). Taxonomy (NCBI): domain Eukaryota; kingdom Metazoa; phylum Chordata; class Amphibia; order Anura; family Ranidae; genus Lithobates; species Lithobates pipiens. Next base: position 349,082,390 of record NW_027507903.1, read on the forward strand.
TGACACTGATAAGCACTGATGGGCACAGATGGACTGCACTGTTGGGCACTGATGAGGTGGCACTGATGGACACTAATGGGCTGAACTGATGGACACTGATGGGCTGCACTGGTGGGCACTGATGAGGTGGCACTGATGGACACTGATAGGCTGCATTTATGGACACTGATGGGCTGCACTGGTGGGCGCTGATGAGGTGGCACTGAAGGACACTTATGGGCTGCACTTATGGGCACTGATGTAGTGAACTGATGGACACAGATAGGCTGCACTGATGGACACTGATGGGCTGCACTGATGGACAATGATGAGCTGAACTGGTGGGCACTGAAGAGGTGGCACTGAAGCAAACTGATGGGCTGCACTGGTAGATACTGATGAGGTGGCACTGATGGGTTGCACTGATGGGCAACGATGGGCTGCACTGGTGGACAGTGATGAGGTGATACTGTTAAGCACTGATGGACACAGATGAGCTGCACTGTTGGGCACTGATGAGGTGGCACTGATGGACACTAATGGGCTGAACTAATGGACACTGATGGGCTGCACTGGTGGGCACTAATAAGGTGGCACTGATGGACACTGATAGGCTGCATTGATGGACACTGATGGGCTGCACTGGTGGGCACTGATGAGGTGGCACTGAAGGACACTGATGGGCTGCACTTGTGGGCACTGATGTAGTGGCACTGATGGACACTGATAGGCTGCACTGATGGACACTGATAGGCTGCACTGATGGACACTTATGGGCTGCACTGATGCACACTGATGGGCTGCACTGGTGGGCACAGATGAGGTGGCACTGAAGGATACTGATGGGCTGCACCAGTAGGAACTGATGAGGTGGCACTGATGAGTTGCACTGATGGGCAATGATGGGCTGCATTGGTGGGCACTTATGAGGTGGCACTGATAGACACTGATAGGCTGCACTGGTGGGCACTGATGGGCTGCACTGGTGGGCACTGATGAAGTAGCACTGATGGAAACTGATGGGCTGCACTGGTGGGCACTGATTAGGGGGCACCGATGGACACTGATAGGCTGCACTGCTGGACACTTATGGGCTGCACTGATGGACACTGATGAGGTGGCACTGAAGGATACTGATAGGCTGCACTGGTAGGTACTGATGAGGTGGCACTGATGGGTTGCACTTATGGGCAACGGTGGGCTGCACTGGTGGACACTTAAGAGGTGGCACTGATGGACACTGATAGGCTGCACTGGTGGACACTGATGGGCTGCACTAATGGACACTGATGGGCTGCCCTGGTGGGCACTGATGAGGTAGCACTGATGGGCTACACTGGTGGGCATTGATGAGGTGGTAATGATGGACACTGATAGGCTGCACTGATGGGCAATGATGGGGTGCACTGGTGGGCACTGATGAGGTGACACTGATGAATACTGATAGGCTGCACTGATGGACACTGATTGGCTGCACCGATGGACACTGATAGGCTGTACTGGTGGGCACTGATGGACACTAAAGGGCTGCACTGGTGGGCACTGATGAGGTGGCACTGATGGGCTGCACTGGTGGGCACTGATGAGGTGGCACGGATGGACAAAGATAGGCTGCTTTTAATTGGCATTGGTAAGGCTGCATTTCTGGGGGGGGGGGGGGGAGGCGCAAAGCGTCACCGCCTTGAAATGAGTTTGCCTCCTCCCTGAAACAAGTTTTTGCAGGTTGGGATGTCTGAAAATCAAACTTGTGATTCAGACCTCTGTTGGAAGAAATATTTACTGACAAAACCTCCATCAATTTTAATTCAATACCCCTGGTATAGACCAAGGCTGTATTTTAAGTATGTATGTGTTTTCCATGTTGCCCTCAAAGCAATAAAAAAAGACCCATTTCTCACTACAGGTCCCTTCAGCAGTGGCTGGCTCATCACGCTACTTGTATGGAAATAGCTAGCCCAGCAACCACACAAAGGACCAAAATTGCACAATAAAATGAATGGGTTATTTTTTGTGGATTAAACCTTGGAGATTAACCCTTGATGGATTTGCTTAACCCTACTAGATATGGTATCACAAATATTGTTCACTCACAATATGTATGGTTTCGCACTTGATGAGATGCGTGACATCTTCATCCCACATACAATGATGACAGTGACAGTGCAATGAAAGGAAATGAAAGCTTGCACCAGTACTGCATTTGTTTCTCCCACATGCAATCACCACACTCTAAAAACATTAAAAGCGGAACTTCGGTAATTTTTTTAACTTGGCATCTTTTAACCACCTTCACACGGGGCACTTTCACCCCCTCCTTCCCAGACCAATTTTCAGCTTTCAGTGCTCTCGCAATTTCAGTGACAATTATTCAGTGATGCTACACTGTACATAAATAACGTTTTTATTATTTTGTTCACACAAATAGAGTTTTCTTTTGGTGGTATTTATTCACTACTGGGTTTTTTATTTTTTGCGATATAAGCGAAAAAAGAGCGAAAATTTTGAAAAAAAAAATAAAAAATTCTACTCTCTTTTTTGAAAGAAATCCAATAAAATCTAATTTCATCACAAATTTAGGCCAGAATGTATTCCGCTACATGTCTTTGGTAAAAAAAAAAAAAGTCTACAAGCTATGCTATTTATCATTGAAAACTGGTCAATCCTGATGTACTGACCGCCTAGCTCATTTCTTGAGGCCCTAAAATGTCAGGGCAGTACAGATACCCCCCAAATTACCCCTTTTTGTAAAGATGACAGTCCAAGACATTTAGTAAGAGACATAGTGAGCTTTTTGAAGTTACAATTTTTTGCCCACACTAGTTTGAAAAATAAAGATTTTTTTTGTCCCCCACAAAATTGTTATATTAACAAGTTATTTCTCACACATGGCATAGATAAACTTGTAGTTACACCCCAAAATACATTCTGCTACTCCTCCCGAGTATGGTGATATGTTTTCACGCCTGGCCACATACAGAGGCCCAACATGCAAGGAGCACCGTCAGATGTTCTAGGAGCATAAATTACACATTTCGTTTCCTGAGTACATATCACATTTTTGAATGCCCTGGAGTACCAGGACAATAGAAACACCCACAAAATGACAACATTTTGGAAAGCAAACACCTCAATGTATATTACAGGAGGCATAATGAGTCTTTTGAACGATTCATTTTTTCCACAAGTTTTTGGAAAATGTGGAAAGAAAATTAAAACGTGTTTGTTTTTACACAAAGCTGGCAATTTATAAGATATTTCTAACACATAGCATGTACATAGCAAAAATTACACCCCAAAATACATTCTGCCACTGTTGCTGAGTATGGTGCTACCACATGTGTGATACTTTTACACAGCCTGGCCACATAGAGAGGCCCAACATCCAATTAGTCAGGCGTCCTAAAGGCATAAATTACACTTTTAATTTCCTGAGTAACTTTCACATTTTTGAAGGTCCTCGAGCACCAGAACAATGGAATTAGATGTGGCAGATGATCATGGACAGACGTGATAGATGATCATAGACAGATGTGCGCCAGATGATCCCGGACAGATGTACGCCAGATGATCACAGACAGATGTGCGCCAGGTGATTATGAACAGATGTGCGCCAGGTGATTATGAACAGATGTGTGTCAGATGATCACGGACAGATGTGGGCCAGATGATCACGGACAGATGTGTTCCAGATGATCATGGACAGATGTGCGCCAGATGATCACAAACAAATTTGCGCCAGATGATCACAGACAGATGTGCCAGATGATCCTGGACAGATGATCCTGGACAGATGTGACAGATGATTACAGATAGATGTGACAGATGATCATGAACAGATGTGACAGATCTCCCGGATGATCATGGACAGATGTGACAGATGTGCGCCAGATGATCACAAACAGATGTGTGCAGATGATCACAAACAGATTTGCACCAGATGATCACGGACAGATGTGACAGATGATCATGGACAGATGTGACAGATGTGCCCGATGATTACAGACAGATGTGACAGATGATCACGGGCAGATGCTTAGTGGGACAGATGTTCAGTGGGACAAATGTTTACTGTGACAGATGTTTAGTGGGACAGATGTTTACTGGGACAGATGTGTGACAGATATTGGTGGTTTTCACAGTTTGGGGACACTAGCTGGGTGATCAGTGTGTAAAAAGCTGTAAAAAACAGCTTATACACACTGATCCTCTGTTCGCAGATCCGCATTCCTCCTCACTGACTCTGTGTGAGGAGAAGCAGAGCCGATCGCCTGGCAACGGCTCTCTGTTTACTACATGACGGCTGTGATTTGACACCGCCATCATGTGACCAGGATGGCAAATCACAGAGCCCTCCTGCCAATCCGAGATGCGGCAGGTCTGGGGGACACACGCGCAGCGGGATCGCACGTAGAGTTGCCACCTGTCCAGGATTAACCCTGACAGTCCAGGTTTTAAATCAAGTGTCAAGGTTTCAGGCAGACTGAAACCCAGACGCATTATTCAGACTGTGCTGTGGCTTCCCAAGTAACAAAGATAGTCACACACAAATCTGTTGCCGTCCGGGAGCTGCAGGGGGCTGTTTGAGGGCAGATTCAGCATCAATGGGGGCAGGTAATGTCAGCAAGAACAATTTGACCACACCCACTGTTCCCTGCTGTATGCTATGCGCACCACGTTACTACTCTCCTTGGGTCACTCAAAGGTGTCGCAGGCCGCTAATGTGTTCTGGTTTGGTTTGAAGGAAAGGTGGCAACCCTAATTGTGTGGCTCTGCAGGCACGTGGCCCTGTGATCCCTCTACTTTGGAAGGATGTTCAGGAATGTCCACTCAGAAGAAAGCACCCACCTGGCCGTTCATGTGCATTGGCGTGAAGGAAGAGGTTAAATCTTCTGCCCTTGTTGTTTTAATTTTGGATAGTAAAACATTTTTTTTCTGCCAGTAAATACCTTATACAGCCCACTTCCTGTTTCTTGTCTGGGAAAAAGCCTAGGCTTATGACATCATGCACAGCTCTCTCTCTCTTAGCCCACGTACACACGGTCGGAGATTTTGCCAACCAAATCCGTCGGATTTTGCCCGTCGGATTTAGTCCGACAGATTGTGTCCGAAACTGTTGCATACACACGGTCGGACCAAGTTGGCGAGAAATCCGATCTTTCAGAATGTGATGACGTAATTTCGTTACGATGGGACTACATTCAGGCTAGTAGCCAATAGCTTTGATGTAGGAATTTGATCTGAGCATGCGTGGCACTTGGTCCGATGAAAATGCTCTACACATGATCAGATTAGGTCCGTCCGGCCCAGTTGGTCGGGAAATATTTCCAACATGTTGGAAAATTGGGTCGGACGGAGATTCGGACGGAATCAGTCCGATGCATACCACACACAGTCGGATTATCTGACAACACGGTCCGATAAGACTCATTCCGACAGATTCTCCAACCGTGTGTACAAGGGCTTAGGCTTCATGTACACTTCTGCTGGTAAACAGTTTAGGCCTCATACACATGGATGTTTTTACAGCAAAGTTTTTGAGATTTTTTTGCAGCTTAAAAATGCCACATGTTATTCAATGGCCTCATAAACACTATGGCATTTTTGAGCTTTAACAGGCATTGGCGTTTTTAAGCTCCAAAAAAACCCCAGGACCAGCACGTTCTGAAGCTCCAGCGCTAGACCTGATTTGACACAGATGCAGAAAAAAACTTAAAAACACACATTAGCCATGTAACCCGCGTTTTTGAGCGTCAATGTTTTTAATCTGTAAAACATATGTATTATGTGATTGGCCACTGTATGTAAGGAGGACCTCACGGAAGAGGAAAAGGCAGCAGGGTCCAGAGCGGCAGTGCCCAAAAAGAAGCTGCACGTTTATCACCAGAACCTGGCCTTCGTAAGGCAAGTGATGATTAACAGCACCAGACAGTATGTTTTTTATTGTCTTCTTTTTACATCATATAATTCCCCCTGTGCATTTCTTTGCAAGCGATATGAATTTTCTATGTATAATGTAAGCCATTTAAGTTCTATTATTTGTAGGACGATATCAAATATTTCTGAGAGAAGAGAGGAGGCAGGGGAAGTGCTGGTGATGGAAAGACCCACCAACAGTGCCGCGGACAGCTCAGCCCATGCATCTCCCCGTGACAGCAGTGTTGGAAGCCACGCCGAGGAGACAATACATGAGGTTAACAGCCCATCCGTTATGTCTGCCTGTCTATCTCAATGTCTGTCTGTCTCTCTACCTACATGCCAATCTATATATTTTTTCTTTGCAGGAACCCAGCGGCAGCCAACAACATGGGGGGTGCATGGTCGTGCAGGTGTCCGTAGCCCTGGGCATGCTGTGGGCGCAACCATAGGGGGGGCGAGTTCAGTGCAGAGACTGAGGACAGGGTGCTTACACTGCTGCAGGAAGTGCAGCAGGAGAGGCGCAGCACTGATGCTTTCCTCAACGCAAGCAACAAGCGTGCCTGCTTCTGCCGCCTCATGTACAACATTCTGGACGACATTGGAGAAGACCTGGAGAATCAGTGTATAGATTGATTTAACAACATCTGTTTGTAATACAGACAGGCAAAATATAGTGGTGTGCCACCTCCACCGTCAATTGATCCATACACTGTTTCTCAGCATCCCCTAACGGTACCTCAGCCGTGCAAGCACCCCCCTCGCTGTGTCAGCCCCCTCCTCTTCGCCAGCCACCACCCACCATGCCCCAGACCCCGTTATCCTATGAAGAATGTGAGTGCCATCGTCTCCAATCCCCACATCCTCAAGGTGACCAGGCATCCCAGCACACATATCACCAGTTGTGATTTTATATATGATAAATAAAATTTTCTTTGATTAACAAATTTTGTTTGATTGTTTTAATTTTTTTATAGGATGCACAACACCACTCATTTGCACTCTGCCTGAGACAAACGTATGCTAAACCTAAATAGGGCTAGCATGCGTTTGGCTCACGTAGAATGGAATGGACTCCTTTGCTCTCTGCCTGAGACAAATGCATGTTAAGCCCAAATAGGGCTAGCATTTGCTTCATACAGAATGAAAAGGACCGATTTTCAATCTTCTCGGGACAAATGAATGCTAAGCCCGAATAGGGCTAGCATGCGGTTTCCTCACGCAGAATGGAATGGACTAGTGGAACAAAAGAAAAATGGACACAAAAAGAAGTAACATGAATATGATGTGTTTTATTCAATTAAAAAAACAAGACAGAAATCCAAGCTGATAATGATCATCTTGCCATGACACCTCCCCATCAGGTGATATAAAATATTCGGCAAATTGGTTGCGGATTGTCATGGCCGTGCCGTTGACCGCAAGACCATAAATTGAACACAATGTCTTGCTGGGCTCTGGTTCCACATTGCTCTTCTCATTGTCCCTCAGAAAATTGTAAATAATACAGAATGCCATGGCCCCCTTGATTGCATTCTCCATATCCAGTTGCATGGATGACAGCAAAACCCTCCATTTGGCCGCCAAGACACACAACGCGCATTATAGGCTCACCTGTTTCCCATCCAGGGCATCCAGGGCACCAATGCAATTAGGAAATTGTGTTTTTCCCGGAATCCATCCACAACAGATTCCCAGATTTCTTTGGTGGGCTCCTTCATGACTCGTGTAGCTCCCAAATTTCCACACATGTTGACCTCGTTACTGCAGAGACCATTGCGACACCAAAGAAGAAATAATGGTGAAGGGACACAAAACTTTGTCCTGTGGCAAGGAACCTAACATAACAATTATAAAATATTTAATTAAAAACAGCATACGAATAAAAAGTCCTACCCTTAAGCCTAACTCTATCCACTAACCCTATCCCCTTACCCCTAAACCCTAAGCCCATACCCAAACCCCTACCCCTATCTCCTAACCTCTATTGCTTAACCCCTACCCCCTAAACATCCTCATACACATGGGCAATTAACAAAACGAGCTATAAAGTTGTACCGACACCAGGGAAAAAAGCAGTGTAAAAAACACGTTTGTTTTTTTTAAAGACATCCCCCTGCTGTACCAAACTCTCCTCTATGTTATAGTATCAGTACACATGCACAGGGTAGTTTATAATGGTTTCTAGGCAGTTAACTTTAGCAGCATTTTTTTGGAAAGCAAAAAAAATGAGTTCAGGACAGATGTTCAGAGGAAAATGCCTGTAACAGCTTTAAGCCACGTTTTGTTGACAGGCATTTTCAATGAAGATACATTTTTGACTGTTTGAAAAAAAAAAAGTAGCATTTGAAACGCCAATGGCTTGTTACAGTGTGTAAACGCAGTAATCTGCGTTTATAAGTGTTTTCGCTTATAGCCATTTTCAATGGGGAAACATTTCTGACCATTTACAATGTGGAAAAACAAGAGACCGGGGAAGAGAGAGGGGGGAGGGGTAGAGAGGGAGAGAGAGGGAGAGGGGGGAGAGGGGGGGAGAGAGAGGGGGATAGAGGGGGTGAAGGAGAGAGAGAGATGGGGGAAGGAGGGAGAGAGAGAAAGAGGGGGAGAGAGAGGGAGAGGGGGGAGAGAGAGGGGGAGAGAGGGGGGAGAGAGAGATGGGGGAAGGAGGGAGAGAGAGAAAGAGGGGGAGAGAGAGAGGAAGAGAGGGGGGGGAGGGGAGAGGGGGAGAGGGAGGGAGAGGGGGGAACAGGGGCAGAGAGAGCGAGAGAGAGAAAGAGAGAGGGGGAGAGGGAGAGAGGGAGCAGGAGAGAGAGTGGAGAGAGAGAGGGGGAAAGAGAAAGGGAGAGGGAGGGGGAGAGAGAGAGGGAGAGAGAGAAAGAGTGATAGGGGAGAGAGAGGGAAAGAGAGAGGGAGCAAGAGGGGGAGGGGAGAGAGAAAGGGGGAGAGAGAGAGGAGAGAGAGGGGGAGAGAAAGGGGGGGAGAGGGGGAGATAGGGAGTGTGAGAGAGGGAGAGAGAGGGGGAGAGAGATAGAGAGGGAGAGGGAGAGGAGAGGGGGAGAGAGAGGGAGCGAGAGGGAGAGAAGGGAGAGAGAGAGGGGTGGGAAGAGAGAGAGCGATAGGGGGAGAGAGAGAGAAAGAGAGAAGAAGAGAGCGAGAGAGAGCGAGAGAGAGAGAGAGACAAAGGGGGGAGGGGGGATAGAGAGAGGGAGGAGAGAGAGGGGGGATAGAGGGAGGAGAGAGAGAGAGGGGGAGAGAGAGGGAGAGAGAAAGAGAGAGGGGGAGAGAGAGAGGGAGAGAGGGGGAGAAAGAGAGGGGGGGGGGGAGAAGGGGGGCAAGATAGAGGGAGGAGAGGGGGAGAGAGAGAGGGGGTAGGAGGTAGAGAGAGAGAGGGGGCAGGAGAGAGAGAGAAAGAGGGGGGAGGGAGAGAGAGGGGGAGAGAGAAATAGGGAGAGAGGAGAGGGAGAGAAAGAAGGAACGAGAGAGAGAGGGCGGGAGAGGGGGAGAGAGTGAGAGAGAGAAAGAGTGATATGGGGAGAGAGAGGGAGGGGAGAGAGAAAGGGGGGAAATAGGGGGAGAGGGAGAGAGGAGGGGAGAGAGGAGGGGAGAGAGGGGGGAGAGAGAGAGGGAGAGAGAGGGAGGAGAGTTAGATAGGGGGTAGATAGAGAGGGGGAGAGAGAGAGGGAGCAAGAGAAAGAGCGATAGGGGGAGAGAGAGGGAAAGAGAGAGGGAGAGAGAGAGAGAAAGAGATAGAGGGGGAGAGAGAGAGGGGGGGAGAGGGAGGGAGAGATAGAGGGGGAGATAGAGGGGGAAGAGTGGAGAGAGAGTGCCTGGCTAGTCCAAGGCACGGTAACTGGAAGGAGGGTTCCAAGGTGGTCCGGTGCCATCTCAGGTTTGGAGAGGCCCAGCAACTGAAAACGCAACCAGGGGAGGACTCTTCAGAAGAGGGCCATGCACAAGGCTGGCTGCTCGGTAAGAGCCTGGAAGCTAAGCTGAAAGGACACCAAGTGAATCCGCATTCTTACGTTATCGCCGGTCCGGCTGCAAGATACTGGTACTTTAAGAGAGTACCTAATTTCATCCTTCAGTTACAACTAAGTTCCTGTGAGAGACTTTCTGTTCTATTCTAAAGCTCTACAACCAAGTCTGTTGCAGCGACATTGCTATACTTAAATTACCTGTCGGCTGCTAAATTCACAAACAGGGATTTATCCGGTAGATGAAATACCCAGTTGCGAATGGCTATTCCCTGGATCATCTAGAGAGAGACATTTCAAGTGTCAGCAGTTCCAAGAGTACCTGAGCTTTGCTACCCATATCCTCTATTCCCTACTAAGAGACTGAGACTAAGAAACTGTGTTCTGTTCAACGTTTTTGCAAATAAAAATTCCTAAAGGGATTCAAGTGTCGGTCTCTACAGTTTATTGGGCCATCAACATTGGGAAACCCTAGACGAGCAACGAGGTGGAGAAGGTAACGGTAAGCCCAGCAAAACCAGCCGCTCCTTCGGGGGTCAGTGCTATATATAAGTAGGCCAGTATGGTGGCCTGAAATTATGGGAGGAGCCCGGAGGGGTATTTAACCAGCCCGTTCGGCTGTGTTCCTTGTCGGTTCCTGTGCGCGATACTTTCCTAACGTACGTAGTATAACGGGGTGCTATATTGTAGGTAGGTTGATCCAGGGAGAAATCTGATTGCCGCTCGAGGGGTCAGGAAGGAATTTTTTCCCCTGCTGTAGCTAATTAGAGCATGCTCTGCTGGGGTTTTTTGCCTTCCTCTGGATCAGCTGTGGGGATAGCATTGGGTGTGTCGGGTTGTGCAATGTTGTTTGTCTAAATTGTTGATTTTGTCGTGGGCTGGGTGGACTTTTGTCTTTTCAACCTAGCTAACTACACATCCTAGCATAACTTCTTGCAATCGTAGCAAGCACGCATCTTGGCATAACTTCTTCAGTCTTTGCAAGTCATGCTGCTCACAGCCCTGTGTCCGGACGTCTGTGACACCACCGAGTCCAGCCACCACAAACACATCTCCAGTGACGTTAACTCCCTTGCTATCATTGTAAGCACACATTTAAGCGCAACACTTGCTATCACGGCTAACGGCATAACTTGTGATCGTTGCAAGCACTTTTGGTGGCACTCAGCCACACATCATTTTCAGCGGTACTCATTTGGCCACTTGGCCCCAGTGACATTTTTCATACGCCACTCGCCGTTCCTGACGCTTATTCCTCCCTTTGGGCAGTTGAGTTCAGCTTCCGTTCTGCACCAGAGGTCAAGTTGCCACACGCAGCTGGCTTCTTATCATAACACTGTCAGGCTATATCTAGCCAGCATCCGACATTTCTATCCTTACAGGACCCCGGTGAGCCGTCTGTTTATGGCCCATACAGTAAGATCCCCTCTAACTGGTATCCAGAAACATCAGCCCGTAGCTAACGCTAGACACTTGCCCATCACAACTGCCATCTTTAGGGACAGGTAGAATATCCTCGCGCGCCAGTTTCCCCCTTGACAAGCTGACCCTATCAGGTCAGTTTTTCAAACACTTCACCCACACACAGGGGTATATCTAGAAGCAGCTTTAGTCTGTTTCGAGTATGCACAGTTCTGCTATATGGTCATTCCCCAGGGTGGATCTTCATGTCATGCATCCTCATCTTCCCCTCCCAGATTCAGGGCCCCTGTCAGACCCTTAATCTGGACGCCACGGATCTTTCAATGTCAGAGGTTCCGTACTATGTAGATTGGTATGTCATGTTCATACCGTTTGTCTCGCCCCTATCACCCCAGCTAGTGACAGATGTAGTGACCATCACAGGCTTCGCTGCAATTTTTGGCCACCATCAGGCAACCAGCAGAGATCATTGCAAAGATAGGTCTAAATCCCTAGCAGTCATGTCCTTCCTGTGTAGGCTGGTACAGCTGTCGTCATAAATTCAGTTTAAAGTGGACTATACATTGTTCCTGGCCTAGAGCAATCTCGCAGCAGATGCGCTGTTGGGTTTGACTGGAGCCGATCCAGTGTCAACCATTGTCCTTGGTCGCTCTCACCTAAACCCCGGTTTAGCACAATATCTACAAACAGCGACCAAGCTCGTAAACGTCTCACTTTCTCGCAACATGCTCAACCTACCAGACGGCCTGGAGGGCCTTCAGAAATTCCGGACACACCACTCCTGTGAAACTTCCAACATCAGGCAGATACTGGCCTTTTCCTCATACTGGCATACCCAGCTGGCCCTATCCCATAACACTATTCGGCTATACCTAGCCGGCATGCAACATTTCTTGTCCTTGCCGGACACCACAAACCTTCTTTATTCATGTCCCACGCTGTTTGAATCATGCTTCGTGAAGTCCAGGAACTCCAACCGATGGTCAGTGCTAAATGCTTACCCGAACGGGTGACATCCTTAAGGGTATACCGACCATCCTGACTACCTCTCCGTTTGGTCTCTCCCCTAGCATGGTCCTACAAGCAGCCAGGTGTTGGCCTACTACAGGTCCCTGTGACCTGGAAAGTTCACCTACCGTAATCCAGCAGGCCGAGAGCTATGTAAACGCTACTTAGCCTGCTACAAAGGTCACTTCGTACTTCACCTAGCGGTTTCTAAAGAGCAGCAAGTAAGCTCCAGCATAGACATCCACTTTACAGAATAGCGGGTGTCCAGTTGCCAAACTCAATCAACTGTCGACGCTACTCCCCCAACAGTCGGACTCCAGTCCCCTTCTTCCTTTCTTGTCAAAGCCCTTGAGTACTGGTCAGTTTATGAAACACATCAGGGTACTTCTACGCAACTTTCACCTGAATCCTATCCGGTACTCTCGTCACTCCTTCCGCACTAGGGCAGCCTCAGCAGCATCCCATCACGGGGTCCCAGACAATGTCATTGAAAAGCTAGGTAGGTAGGAGTCTGCCTGCTTCACCCAGTACAGCCACAATCCTCAAGTGGAAATGGCTCAGGCATTTATTAAACTCACTCAGTGATCAAACTCAATCAATAAAGAGCTATCCCCTACCAGAATGTTTTTGCCCCCTTATTTTGGTATACCGTACGTTAGACCAAGGCACACTTTCAGGTCTATTTCAAGTGGTGAGTTTATGTTAACCCTGTTTGTCATCCTTATCCGTACCAGACATAGGGCTCTGAACCATAAATAAGAAGGCCAGTATGGTGGCCTGAAATTATGGGAGGAGCCCGGAGGGGTATTTAACCAGCCCGTTCGGCTGTGTTCCTTGTCGGTTCCTGTGCGCGATACCCACCCTCCCATCCCCTTTTTAGGGCATTTCTCAAAGCATCATACTCCTCACGAGAGTACTTATTTCACGTAATTTCATCTTCATTTCATTAATCCTCATTTCTTATCTAGGGTATGCCCCCTTATTTTTGTATACCGTACGTTAGACCAAGGCACACTTTCAGGTCTATTTCAAGTGGTGAGTTTATGTTAACCCTGTTTGTCATCCTTATCCGTACCGGACATAGGGCTCTGAACCATAAATATATATATATCTATCAGATACATGTATTCTCGATTCTGGACAAAATGAGAATCCAAATTTTTTTGCTTACAATAAAAAGATCACGATTCTCTCACAGCGTAAAATCTTTCACATTAGACAAAAAAATTGGGCTTACTTTACTGCTTAGTTTTTTTTAAAAATTCATAAAAGTGTAATTTTTTTCCCCCAAAAAATGCATTTGAAGGACTGCTGCGCAAATACAGTGCGACATAAAATAGTGCAACAACCACCATTTTATTCAGTAGGGTCTCTACTTAAAAAAATATATACAGTAGGGACTGAAGTATTCAGACCCTGTTAAATTTTTCACTCTTTGTTATATTGCAGCCATTTGCTAAAATAATTTAAGTTCATTTTTTTCCTCATTAAAGTGGAGGGCCACCCTGAAAAACAAAAGTACATAAAAAATAAAAAAATCAGAAAAAAAAATGCAACATTTTTTTTTTTAAACTTACCAGAAATGCCTGTTGCTAAGTATATCATCCTCATCTGCCTCTTCCTCCTCCGCGGTGATCTTCTGTCTTCTCTCCTCCGTGCGGTGTCTTCTGGGTAATGGGTCGCATGCGCAGTAGGAAACGGGCAGTGAAGCCGCAAGGCTCCACTGCCTGTTTCCCTTAGATAGAATAGCGGCGCTGGGATCCGAAAGCCGAGGGACGGGTCAGCCTCAGGCGGCCGACATCGTGGGCGCCCTGGAAAGGTAAGTGCTTATTAAAAGTCAGCAGCTACAGTGTTTGCAGCTGCTGACTTTTAAAAATTTTTTTTTAAAGCTGGCCCTCCTCTTTAATGTGCACACAGCACCTCATATGGACAGAAAAACACAGAATTGTTGACATTTTTGTGGATTTATTAAAAAAGAAAAACTGAAATATCACATGATCCTAAGTATTCAGACCCTTTGCTCAGTATTTAGTAGAAGCACCCTTTTGATCTAATACAGCCATGAGTCTTTTTGGGAACGATGCAACAAGTTTTTCACACCTGGATTTGGGGATCCTCTGCCATTCCTCCTTGCAGATTCTGTCAGGTTGGATGGTAAACTTTGGTGGACAGCCATTTTTAGGTCTCTCCAGAGATGCTCAATTGGGTTTAAGTCAGGGTTCTGGCTGGGCCATTCAAGAACAGTCACAGAGTTGTTGTGAAGCCACTCCATCGTTATTTTAGCTGTGTGCTTAGGGTCATTGTCTTGTTGGAAGGTAAACCTTCGGCTCAGTCTGAGGTCCTGAGCACTCTGGAGAAGGTTTTCGTCCAGGATATCCCTGTACTTGGCCGCATTCCTCTTTCCCTCCATTGCAACCAGTCGTCCGGTCCCTGCAGCTGAAATCCCCCCCCCCCCCCCACAGCATGATGCTACCACCACCATGCTTCACTGTTGGGACTATATTGGACAGGTGATGAGCATTGCCTGGTTTTCTCCACACATACCGCTTAGAATTAAGGCCAAAAAGTTCTATCTTGGTCACATCAGACCAGAGAATCTTATTTCTCACCATCTTGGGGTCCTTCAGGTGTTTTTTTTAGCAAACTCCATGCAGGCTTTCATGTGTCTTGCACTGAGGAGAGGCTTCTGTCTGGCCACTTTGCCTAAAAGCCCCGACTGGTGGAGGGCTGCAGTGATGGTTGACTTTCTACAACTTTCTCCCATCTCCCGACTTTATCTCTGGAGCTCAGCCACAGTGATCTTTGGTTTTTTCTTTACCTCTCTCACCAAGGCTCTACTCCCCCAACAGCTCAGTTTGGCTGGACGGCCAGCTCTAGGAAGGGTTTTGGTCATCCCAAATGCCTTCCATTTAAGGATTATGGAGGCCACTGTGCTCTTAGGAACCTTAAGTGCAGCAGAAATCTTTTTGTAACCTTGACCAGATCTGTGCCTTGCCACAATTCTGTCTCTGAGCTCTTCATTCTCATTTGCTCTGACATGCACTGTGAGCTGTAAGGTCTTATATAGACAGGTGTGTGGCTTTCCTAATCAAGTCCAATCAGTATAATCAAACACAGCTGGACTCAAATGAAGGTATAGAACCATCTCAAGGATGATCAGAAGAAATGGGCAGCACCTGAGCTAAATATATGAGTGTCACAGCAAAGAGTCTGAATACTTAGGACCATGTGATATTTCAGGTTTTTTTTATTATAAATCTGCAAAAATGTCAACAATTCTGTGTTTTTTTCTATCAATATGGGGTGCTGTGTGTACATTCATGAGGAAAAAAATGAACTTAAATGATTTTAGCAAATGGCTGCAATACAACAAAGAGTGAAAAATTTAAGGGGGTCTGAATACTTTCCGTTCCCACTGTATATAATGTGTGGAAGTAATTTTCTAGCAAAAAAAATAAAAATTATTTTAACTTGAAACCAACAAATGTCAGAGAACGGTTTAGTGTTTTAGTGGTTAAAGGGGTTGTACAGGTTTTTTTTTTAAAATAACAAACATGTTATACTTACCTCCTCCTTACAGTTAGTTTTGCACAGAGTGGCCCGATCCTGCTGTTCTGGGGTTCCATGGCAGCTGCCTCAGCTCCTCCCCACTAAAGATAACCCCCCTCTGGGAAGCTCTGTGCCGAGGGGGTTAGCTTGCGTTCGTGCTCCCGTGTCATACACTTGGCGTCCATAGATTCCAAGTGTATGACTCGGTCCTGTCCCCCTTGGATTTGATTGACAGCAGCGCGAGCCAATGGCTGCGCTGCTATCAATCTATCCAATCAATGGCCAGACTCAGCGGAGAAGAGGACGCCGGGGGACACGCACAGAGGTGAACGGGCTCAGGTAAGTAAAACTAGGGGGCTGGGGGACCCATGACAGCGAGGTGTTTTTTCACCTTAAAGCAGAGGTCCGGCCATTGTTTTTAAAAAGTCAGCAACTACAAACACTGTAGCTGCTTTGTGAATGGCCCTGTTGTTTTCTGGGACACATACATGTCCCAGAAGAGAACGGGGCAGCTCGCCGAAGAGGAGGAAGTGAAGGAACAGCACAGTGGAATAGGAAGAGGCAGATTGGTAAGTAAAAAAAAAAAAAATGTTCACTTTTTTTTTATATATATTTTTTTAGAATGTTCTCCGACTTAGAAAAAAGGTTCCTGTACTATTTTTGGGGCGACTTCAGGCGACTTGCATTGACTTCTATACAGAAGTCATTTTGCAAGTCACCGCTGAAGTCGTGTGCATGTCGCGCCTAGTGTATTTATGCATGTTTGTGTGTATCTGAGTGCATGTATGTATCTCAGTGTGTGTGTGTGTATATAATATATATATATATATATATATATATATATATATATATATAATATACACACACACACTGAGATACATACATGCACTCAGATACACACAAACATGCATAAATACACTAGACACAACCACAACACACTATCAAATGAGTACACACATTTGTAGCCTGGTAATGGGCAGCCAGCTTCTCTCCTCCCCTCTCTGTCTTGCTGTGCCCACACTCACAACCCAGTCTGTAAGCTGCTTCCCACCCACACTCACAGCTCCTCTCCACTAGATCGAACAACCAGAGTGAGCAGTCCTGAGAGGGCTTCAGTAGCCAGAACTATAAGCAGAGCATCGGAAACTGCGGCCAGGAGGTTCTGTATCCCTCCACAGAGATAAACAAGTCCCTTGTAACTAGGGCTGTTTGCATCCAGACAACTACAAATATGTAAAGATAGGTGACATTCTGATACATGTAATAGATGCTAGATTCTGATTAAGCTTTCATGGGGGTGTTGGAAGAATTTTTGAGGGTTCCCTGGTGTCCAGGTGTCAGGCATAAACCCAGACAGAGGATGTAAAAACTGGACTGTCCGGGTGAATCCCAGACAGGTGGCAAACCTAGATGCAAGGTCCGAGTCCCACTGTCTGTGTCAATGAATGCAGGAGCAGGACTTGGAAGCGAGCCCGCATGTGTCCTACATTCCCTGGGGGGCACCTGAAGAGGAGGGGCTTGGAGTGCCAGCAGAGGACCCCAGAAGAAGAGGATTGGGGCTGCTCTGTGCAAATCTATTGCACAGTGCAGGTACGTATAACATGTTTGTTATTTAAAAAAATAAGGTTTGCAAGTCTCTTATGACTTTTTCTTTTTCAGCGACGGCAGTCTTTGTATTGCTCTCAATAGGTGTACGTTCATTTAAATGCGACTCAGTGTGGAGTGATTTAAAAAAAAAGTCCCTGCAAGGTTCCTACAGTGCGATTTTGGTCCCATAGAATATGTAAACCACATCCAAGTAGCATCACAGGAGCACTACATAATATTATTGAAAGTTGGCTCAAATCAGGATTGCATCAGTGTGAACCCTGCATTAGACATGTGCGATTCAATTCGTACGAATTTCTCTAAATTCGTACATTCAGGAGGATCTGAAATACGAATTTCTATGCTTCTGAATTTTGTACAAAATACGACATTTTGTTTACGAATTTCGGATTCAAATTCCGTTACAGTGGAAACGTGACTGGTGTTTTGTTGACCAATCAGAGGTTTTCTTCTGATGCTGAGTGAGGGTTGGGGAAATGACCTTTTCTAATATGGGAGTGGGAGACTGGAACTGGTAATCGATGGGAGATTCAGAATCGGACAAAATAAGAATTTTCGTTAAAAAACCCAGGAAGTCAGCACAGCACAGGGATGGTGGGAGCCCCTCATAATGGGCACAGCACAGGGATGATGGGAGCCCCTCATAATGGGCACAGCACAGGGATGGTGGGATCCCCTCATAATGGGCACAGCACAGGGATGGTGGGAGCCACTCACAATGGACACAGCACTGGGATGGTGGGAGCCCCTCATAATGGGCACAGCACAGGGATGGTGGGAGCCCCTCATAATGGGCACAGCACAGGGATGGTGGGAGCCCCTCATAATGGGCACAGTACAGGGATGGTGGGAGCCCCTCATAATGGGCACAGCACAGGGATGGTGGGAGCCCCTCATAATGGGCACAGCACAGGGATGGTGGGAGCCCCTCATAATGAGCAAAGCACAGGGATGGTGGGGGCCCCTCATAATGGGCCCAGCACAGGGATGGTGGGAGCCCCTCATAATGAGCACAGCACAGGGATGGTGGGAGCCCCTCTCAATGGGCACAGGACAGGGATGGTGGGGGCCCCTCATAATGAGCACAGCACAGGGATGGTGGGGGCCCCTCATAAGGATCAATTCATCATAACGAACATTCGTAATTGTTACAAAAAGTATTTCATACGAATCCAAATTGAATTTTCAGACACGAATTACGAAATACAAATGAATTCTAATACAAAACTTAAAGGAATGAAACAAAATGTTTATTGACAGTGCACATGTCTACTCTGCGTTAAGATTTATTTTAATATTACCAAGCGGTATGCATGCTCTCTACAACCAACAAATAAGCCATATACAGCATACAGTATACAGCTGCAAAAGATCCAATATTCAAACAATGCTTTTCAAAAGCGTTTCACAAACTGATGCCAGGAGCAAAACCTAAATGTCTAGGTTCACTGACCCTGAAACTGGCAGAGTTGCCCATAAATTGAAGGCAGCCCAGGGACTCCCAGTGAAATGAATTCACCGCTGGGCACTGTACATAGTCAGCAGCTTCGGCTGTGTACAGAATGATGGCAGCTCTAATAGGAGAGAGCTTATATAACAGGAGAACATTGTATATGTAAGCAAGCAGGATGGCAGAGAGGGCGTTAATGATTCATTTGCTGGCAGCATGGCAATCAAACAAAAGAAAAGTTGCGCAGTGAAGCGGCAGCTAGGGAGTTAAGGGTTTGTGTTTTGTAAGAGGAGTGAATATGCTGTGTCATTTGACAGGTGGGAGGGGAGAGATACATGCTACCCACCCCAGGGAGGGGACCATCCAATCCAGGGACATCATGGCTGGGAGATCACAGAACTGACACCTTTTTCATTGCCTGGGGGTCACACTGGAGCTGGATGAAGATGGGATGCCCACATTACCCGAGCCACCTCTAACCATGTGATAAGTGTGCACATAATGCTCTGTGTTGTGTAAGTGAATGGGAGGCTGCACTCTTCCCCTTCTAGTTACTCCTTCATACTCTTAGTACATTTAATGACTTTACTAATAACATGAAGCAGTCCTGGTGATCAGATCTTTTACCCCTAGTCCAAGGGAAGTAACTACCCCTCCACCACCAATTCAAACATGCTTGATTATGACCAAGCCATCTCTTTCCTGGGAGAGTGGGGACCCTACCAGCTTATTGTCTTTTTCCTGCTTAGTGCCAGCACCATTCCCAATGGCTTCAATGGCATGTCTGTGATGTTCCTGGCAGCCACCCCTGAGCACCGGTGCCATGTACCGGACAATGCCAACCTGAGCCTGGCTTGGAGGAATGTCAGCATCCCCTGGGAGGAGAAGGATGGGGCTCTGGTACAGAGCAGGTGTTGGAGGTACAAGCTGGACACCCTGAGGAACTTGTCTGATGTGGGGCTTCTTCCTGGACTACATATCAATGTCAGTAAGTTGGAGAAGGAGAAGTGTCTGGATGGATGGGAGTATGACAAGGACATCTATCACTCCACTGTCATCACTGAGGTCAGTGTGTCCATCAACATCTTCTGAGCTTCACTGTGTTCCATACTAGTTGTTTAGTATAAAAAGTGTAACCATTGTAAGCAAGGTGTTCCTGTCATTTTAATATAGTAGCTGGTGGTTCTGCCATGAAGGTTCATCTTCAGTCACTTCTTGTGGAATGTGCCCCTGCATCGTAAGGCAGCCCATAGATGATTCGATTTACTTTCCTTTCAACATGGATGGAATAAAAGAAAATCCCTTAATTCCCCCCATCAACACTATCGCCTTCTGCGATGCTATTGTGTTCTGCCAGCAGGGGCACGGGAGACCTTCCCAGCAGGCAGAATACAATGATTACTGCTACCAGTTATAGCCACCGGCAGTAATCGTATATAAAAATTCCAGCCGACTGGTTGTACCCAAGCTGATCAACGAATTGTCTTGGGTACACTTAGTGTGCCCATACATGGATCGAATCTCGGCTGACCCCTGTTGAACCAGATGAATTTCGATCCATGTATGGCCAGCTTAGCTTTTCATGCCCCCGAATTGATACAAGCAAAGCTGCGGTGCAAGCACGTATATTGCACAGACATGATCCACCATTGTCTCTATGCCCTTGTACACACGGTTGGACATTCCGACAACAAAATCCATCAGATTTTTTCCGACGGATTTTGTCCGAAACTGGTGTTGCACACACATGGTCGGACAAAGTTGTCGGAAAATCCGATTGTTCGGAATGTGATGACGTTCGTTCGTTGCGACGGGACTATGTTCAGGCTAGTAGCCAATAGCTTTGGTTTCATAATTTGATCTGAGCATGCGTGGCACTTTGTCCGATCGGAATTCTCTACAAACGATCGGATAAAGTCCGATCGGATCATGTTGTCGGAACATTTTATATCCAGCTCTCAAACTTTGTTGGTCGGAAAAAGTCCAATGGAGCCCACACACAGTCGGATTATCCAACAACACGGTGTGTACAAGGGCTATCAAGGATGTTTGCTCTGAGCAATCAACTCAGCCTGCTCTGAGATGCTGGAGCATATGCCAGTAGACAGGAAGTGGCTGAAAGGAGCTAGAGGAGATCAGCAGCAACGAGATTCAAAAAAGAATGAGAAATGTGCAAAACACATCCTATATATAAACAAAAAAACATGTACAGTTTGGTTTCTATAGACACATATTGTAATACTACATGACATATTGCTGATTGGTAGGCAGTTCAAGAGGAAACGTGTTTATTAAACAATACACAATGAATGTACAATTATAATCAAACATTACAAATATTGTTCTTTGGAATTGATTTTCAGGCTCGGTTCACACTTGTGTGATGCGGGAACTGCGGTTCCAGTGCAGGTTCCCACATCACACCTGAATGGCCGGCGGTTCACACTGTCCTCTGCGGACTGCTGCGGGTGTCAATACAAAAGTTAATGACACCTCCAGATCTGTTTGTAGATCGCAGTGCAAACTGTGAAATGGTGCAGGAATCTGATCGCATAGGTATGAACACCCATGTGATCCGATTCCAGTGCGGACCAAAAAAGGGGTCCTGCACCATTTTGTTGCGAATGTGATGCGAATTCAGCCTTACAAATTGCATGGCTGAATTCTCATTGCACAGATATCGCAATTGTGAATGTCGGGCATCACACAAGTGTGTACTGAGCCTCATGCAATCTAATTGTGGTAATTTTTCTGTAAAACATAATTAGACCCCAAAACAAGAATTTAACATTTAGTAGAGTAGCTTACCAATCACTGGATGTGGTGGCTGCATTCGTTTCCTTTTATCAGGCATTTATCACTTTACTTTCACCTGTGATCAGCCAGTAACACACCACCTGCCTTAGGGTGGCTACACTGACTCCTTCACTGCATCTATGGATGAGCAATGTAGAGACCCTTGGACAGCTGCATTATAAATCCGTAGAAAGCGTTGTATTAGATAGACCAAGGCTGGCCATACATTATACAATTTTTTTATTTCATTTTTCTTTAGATTTACCAAAACTGTATAATATGAGATCAAACCGAAACACTTTCAATGTGTATGTAATCAGGCAGGCTCTTGCACTACATAGTTGAAGGTAAATCTAAAGAAAATGAAATAAGAAAATTGTATAGTGTATGGCCAGCCTAATCGATCTCTGGATGGTCTTTACATTATTAGTAACCAACAAGGAAAACCACAACTTCTGCTAACACTTTTGAAGCAGTTACAGCAATTTATTTTTCATTTTAGTATAAAATGTTTCTATAAATAAATAATGGCCAACCATTGTAAACACTGCTGTCCATGTTAAAGCTGATTTCCAAGTTTTTGTGAAGTTTTTAACCAAGCCGGTCTTAACAATCTATTTACTTCATTAACAAATGGCTGTGTGCGCTGTCCAGTATAATAAGCTGTATGTAGCCTCATCTACAGTACATACTGTATACAGCACTTTGTTCTGGCAGCTGGACAAGGACTTCCTGTCCCACTCCCTGAACACAATTGAGTCAGGTTTAGTGCTGCTCAGCCATTCACAGGGAGCTTTGTATTCTATGAATGAATACAAAGCTTCCTATGATTGGCTGAGGTGTAGAGGCTGGTGGGTGACGTCACAATCTCTGCACATCAGAGAAAGCTTTGTATTCATTTATAGAATGACCCACAGCGCTGTATACAGTATGTAGGTCAGACTACATACAGTTCATATATCACCGGCAGGCATTGCATGTATTAGTGAAAAAAAAAATTGTTTATTTGAAACAATCTATTTTTATCTTCAGTAAAACATACAGATCAGCTTTAACCACTTGCCTACTGGGCACTTTTACCCCCTTCTTGCCCAGGCCAATTTTCAGCATTCAGCGCTGTCACACTTTGAATGACAATTGCATGGTCATGCAACACTGTACCCAAACTAAATTGTTTTACCTTTTTTTTCACACAAATAGAGCTTTCTTTTGTTGGTATTTAATCACCACTGGGTTTTTTACTTTCCCTTTTTCATAGTTTGTTATAAAATTTTGCAAACAGGTAATTTTTCTCTTTCACTGATGTGCGCTGATGAGACGGGACTGATGGGCATTGATAAGCTGCACTGATGAGGAAACACTGCTGAGGCAGCACTGATAGGTGGCACAGATGTGCATTGATAGGCGGCACTGATGAGGAGGCACTGGTGGGCACAGATTGGCAGCACTGGTGGGCACAGATTAGCAGTACTGGCACTGTTGGGACTGCGCATGTGTACATGTCCCTTTTACACAAGACGGTTATCGGCTCTCCTATCCTCTCCTCATGCTGTCAGCATGAGCAAACGAGTGCTGATAACCGACTTCTGTTTACCTCTGTGATCAGCTGTGATTGGACACAGCTGATCACATGGTAAAGAGCCACTGATTGGCTCTTTACCTCAACCTTTGATCAGCAGTGTCCGGATAACGTAATCACAGGAGGCTGTCATATGACAGCCTCCCAGAACTGGACGACTGTACTGTAGCTGACATTCAGCTATAGCTCAGTCAGCAAGTGGTTGAACGGTTTCTCTCATCCCTCTAACCGTAAATCCATGCTGGACACTTTGGTCTGTTAAAGGGAATTGTCCAGATCAAGGTAATAAATTGTATTACGGGGGGTGCAGAAAACTAAGACTGGTGTGTAACCACTTCCTGCCCGTAGGATGTCCATGGACATCTTCCGGTTTCAGTGGTTATACCAGGATGATGCCTGCACCTACAGGCAACATCCCAGTATCAATCTTTTCATCTTACCACCCCCCTCCCATTACCGCCGCCCTTTCCCAGGCCATTGATGTCCTTTCTCTCTCTCTCTCTGTAACCCCAGGAAACCGGGAGCGACAAGTAGTTAGTCTTTTCCAGATTCTGCCCCTTTCTTTACCTGGCCGCTAGCGTCTTTGTCTGATCAGCTGCATGGGAGGCTAGAGGAGAGATTCGGGGTCTAATAGACCCCATATCTCTACATAAAAAGAGGACCTGTCATGGCCCATGTCCATCACTTGTGATAGCAATAAAGTTAGTACAAAAATTTTAATAACTAAAAAAAGTGTAAAAAAATAAATAAATTAAAATTTGGTATAAAATAAGTAAAAAAATGTAAAATGCCCTCGTCCCACCGTGCTTAAGCTTAAATGTGAATGCATATGTTACTCCCGCACGCATTGTATTGTTCACATGACCGCGAGAATGTGTTTCCAGCGTGATCCCATCGCGCTGATTCTTGGCGACAGGGCAGTGTACATCTCGGGCTGGCTGCAATAGGAAAATGTCACAATGTGGCCTCTCTAATAAAACCGGCATGAGTTCCACTCCAGGGGCATACCAGGCCCTTAGGTCTGGTATGGCTTTTAAAGGGAACCCCTGCGCCGTAAAAACAGTGTTGGGGTCCCCCCAAAATCCATACCAGACCCTTATCCGAGCACGCAGCTCGGCCGGTCAGGAAAGGGGGTGGGGACGAGAGAGTGCCCCCCCCTGAACCGTAACAGGCCGCATGCCCTCAACATGGGGGGCCCTGGCCATTGGTTTTCGGGGTCTACGGGCGGGGGGCTTATCAGGATCCGGGAGCCCCCTTTAATAAGGGTGACCCCAGGTCCCGGCCCCCCACCCTATGTGAATGAGTATGGGGTACATCGTACCTACCCATTCACCTGGTGAAAAGTGTCAATAAAAGAAAACACACTACACAGGTTTCTAATGTAATTTATGAGGCAGCTCCATTGGTCTTCTTCCGACTTCGGGGTCTCTTCCGACTCCTTTACGCTCTCCAGACTCATTTCCCGGTCTCTGGTTCTTTTCCCGCTCTCCGGTTCTTCTGCCGGGCTCCTTCGCTATCTTCTTCCAGCTCTTTTGCTAGCGGTGGCATGGTCTTCTGCGTCCTTCTTCCCTCTTCTCTTCTTCCGATGTTGACACGACCTTCTCTCCCTCTGTAATACCGTGCGCGAGGTGTGCGATGAGTTATATAGGCATGGGGCGGGGTCACTGGGTATTGACACATGGTGATCCCCCCCTTATGACGTCACAGTCCCAGCATGCTCGGGACTTGACGTCATGAGGGGTGGGGTCACCGTGTGACATCCCCCGTGACCCCACCCATGCCTATATAACTCATCGCACATGGCATTACAGCGGGACAGTGTCGTGTCAACATCGGAAGAAGAGAAGAGGGAAGAAGGACGCAGAAGACCGGGCCACTGCTAGCAAAAGAGCTGGAAGAAGATAGCGGAGGAGCCCGGAAGAAGAACCCCATACTTATTCACATAGGGTGGGGGGTTGGATCTGGGGGCCCCCTTATTAAAGGGGTTCCCAGATTTCGATAAGCCCCCCCCGCAGACCCTGACAACCAACAGCCAGAGTTGTTGGGAAGAGGCCCTTGTCCTCATCAACATGGGGACAAGGTGCTTTGGGGTGGGGGGGCTGCAGGGCGCCCCCCTTCCCCAAAGCACCCACCCCCCCATGTTGAGGGCATGTGGCCTGGTAGAGTTCAGGAGGGGGGGGGGTCGCTCGTTTGTCCCCACCCCCTTTCCTGACTGGCCGGGCTGCTTGCTCGGATAAGGGTCTGGTATGGATTTTGGGGGGACCCCCACGCCATTTTTTTGGTGTAGGGGGTTCCCCTTAAAATCCATACCAGACCTAAGGGCCTGATATGCTGTTGGAGGGGGAACCCATGCCGGTATTTTATTTAAAATTTGGCGTGGAGTGGAAACAGGCCTCAATGTCAGCAATGCTTGTCGCTCATTGGAAAAGGGAAAAAACAAATTTTTCCTTTCCCGATGCGTGCCAGCTCTGCTCTGGCTCCCGCTACGGGGCTCACAGGGTGTCAATCTCGCCGATAAAGACAGCGAGATTGACACAATTTTGCGGTCACCTACTGTATCAGTACCCACCAGTGCCACCTACCAGTGCCCACAGTGCCACCCATCAATGCCCACCAGTGCTGCCAATTAATGCCCATCAGTGTCTAATAATCATTGCCACAGATCAGTGCTGCCTATCAGTGTCACCTACCAGTGCCTAACAGTGCACATCAGTGCCACCTATCAGTGCCCTTCAGTACCAGCCATCAGTGCCAGCCATTAGTGCCACCTCTCAGTGCTACTTATCAGTGCCGCCTCATCAGTGCTTATCAGTGCCACCTATCAATGCCCATTAGTGCCAACTTATCGGTGCCTATCAGTGCTGATAGTGCCACCCATCAATGCCCACCAGTGCTGCCAATCAATGCCCATCAATATCTAATAATCATTGCCACAGATCAGTGCTTCCTATCAGTGTCACCTAGCAGTGCCTACCAGTGCCCATCAGTGCCACCTATCAGTGCCCTTCAGTGCCACCCATCAGTGCCGCCTCATCAGTGCTTATCAGTGCCACCTATCAATGCCCATTAGTGCCACCTTATCAGTGCCCGTCAGTGCCGCCTATCATTGCCCTTCAGTGCAGCCTATCAGTGCCCATCAGTCCCATCTCATCAGAGCACATCAGTGAAGGAGAAAAATTACCTGTTTTCAAAATTGCTATGAAAAAAAAAAAAACAGCAGCAATTAAATACCACCAAAGAAAGCTCTATCTGTGTGAAAAAAATGATAACAATCATAACAATTTCATTTGGATACAGTGTAGCATGACAACACCATTGTCATTCAAAGAGTGACAGCGCTGAAAGCTGAAAATTGGTCTGGGCAGGAGGGGGGTATAAGTGCCCAGTAAGCAAGTGGTTAACTGGTAATACTGGAAATTATTTTATTTGAGCGGTTTGCATAAAAAAGACGTTACATGGTGCTGTGCAGAAAACACTGAGTAGGAAGTTTCTGCTTCCTGTTTGGGTTGCCATCTAATGTCCTTTCTGTGGTTGTATAGTCCAGGTCCCATAGGGTCCAATTTTAGGTGGAACCCAGTGAAGCTAGTAACAGCTATAGTAGATATTTGGAAATTTCCATTCCGGATCTTGAAACAGCCAGTATTTGACATCATCACAACTTGAGAGAATATTAACCCGTGAATGACCTGGGCACCCTGTACATATTAGAGTCATTTCCCTGGGTTATAGCTGTCGGAATCTTTGTTGTTATCTGTGTGCCAGAACTGCTATTACCTACTCTGTCAGCACATACAACTGGAACAGGCGTTTCAGCTTTAGTGCTTGTGAAAATGAAAGCAAAAATAATCAATTTTAGCGAACGTAAAGCCCCGCTGTAATCACTGTCTGTCTGTACCTGTTTTTATAAATCCAACCTGGAAGAGGCCAGCACTTATGTTTAGAAAGGTTTAGAGGTGTGTGTGTGTGTTTTTTTTTTTTTAAGGCCTCATGCACACTGGACGTTATAATAACGTTATAAAAACGACAGGAGCTTTTCAACATCTTTCAGCGTTTTTGCAATATCGTTTTTCAGCTTTTTTTGTTTGTGTTAGCAAGCTTCTTTTTTTTTTTTTTTTGATGGGATCAAAATGCATTAAAAAAAAAAAAACATTGGTGAGCCACATTTTTGAGTGTTTATCGACGTTTTTAGGCGTTTTTACATCTGAAAAAACTGAATATCCGCATACACCCGCTATTGTCCGCCTCCGCTACTGTCTGATTCTGCAGACGGAGGAAAATCCTATTTTTCTATCCATCTGCAGAGTGGATTGGATGAACACGGACAGAAGGTCCGTGCTCATCCGATCCCCATAGAGGAGAGCGGAGAGCTGATAGGACGGTCCCTGCCCTGCCGGTCCCTGCCGCCGGCTCAGCGGGGACAACAGAGCGATGCCTGCTGAGCAAGCGGATCATCACGGGGCGGATCATTACTGATCCGCCCCGTGTGAAAGGGGCCTTAAGCTGAAGTGTAATCACTTGCTAATAAAATTATTAAACAAAACCTTTCTGTTTTCATTTCATACTGAATTTTACCCCCAGAAATGTCATCACTTGGTCTCTGTGCTTCTCTCTGCAATGTAAGAGATCATGGCTGGTGAGAGGGGCTTGAAGAGTGCTTTGTATAGCAGGGTGGATAAAAAAAATAAAATGATATTTTTATTTAAATCATTTTTTTTTTTTTATTTAACCACTTCAATACCAGCCACTTTCACCCCTTCCTGTCCAGGACAATTTTCAGCTTTCAGTGCTATCACAATTTGAATGACAGTTGCGCGGTCATGCAACGCTGTACCCAAACTAAATTTTTAGAATTTTCTTCCCACAAATAGAGCTTTCTTTTGATGGTATTTGATCACCTCTGCAGTTTTTATTTTTTTGCTAAACCAACTAAAAAAGACAGAATTAAAAAAATAAAAACTAAAAAAGGTTTTCTTTATTTCGGTTGTAAAATTTTGTTTTCTCCTTCACTGAAGGGTACAGATGAGGCACCACTGATGGGCACTGATAGGTGGCATTGATGGGCACTGATAGGTGGCACTGATGGGCACTGACAGGTGGCACAGATGGGCACTGACAAGCGGCTGTTATGGGCACTGACAGGCAGTACTGATTGGCACTGATTGGCACTGATAGGCGGTACTGATTGGCACCGACAGGTGGCACTGATGGGCAGCACTGATGAAGAGGTACTGATGAGGTTTTGGCAGGTGTTACTCTAGGGCACTGATTGGCAATGTGATGGGCACTGACTGGCACTTTGGTGGGCACTATATGGCACTGATGGCACTTTATTGGGCATTAATAGGCAATCCTGAGGGGGCACTGACTGGGTACCTTTTTGGCACATCTGATGGTGCTGTGCTGTGCTGTGCTGATAATCAATGTGCTGATTATCAGCACAGACCCTCTCTCTGACAGGGAGAGCCGCCGATCGGCTCCGATTGGCTCTCCTTGTCAGTGCAAACTGAGGAATACCATTTACCGGAACTTCCTGGTTCACGCTATGATCAGCTGTGAGTGTTCACAGCTGACCACGTGGTAAGTAGCTTCTGACAGAGGCATCTTGTCACGATCAAAGATGCTGCGTGTCAGACTCCCGCGATTGCCGCAATGCATGCCCTCACGTGCGTGCATGCACCGGCATGTTATCCTGCTGGACGTCATATGACGCCCATTCAGGATAACAGAACCACTTCCTGGATGTCAATCTGTTATTGATCAGGCGGGAAGTGGTTAAATCTAATTTATTTTAATAAAATGCTTTTGGAGTAAAAATCGATTTAAGATCATTTTCTATTTCAGATACAATAATATTTAGTTTAGTTTAGTTTATTAAGCATGACATGGAGCTTAGTTATGTAGCATGAGGCTGTATATTCTGCAGTATTTAAATTTTTGATAAACTCATTCAATGAATCCAAGCTCTGCAAGCTGAGATAACATGCACTGCATTGATGCATTCACACAATTTCACACTGCCAGCAAGAATGAGTCCTTACATTTAAAGAGCACCTGTCATTTCAGATCCATCATGGCAGCGCCTGTTAGCGGGCATCCACTCACCTGCTGCCGCCACATACCTCCCTTTGTTGTGTCACTG
Source organism: Lithobates pipiens (assembly GCF_037356315.1). Taxonomy (NCBI): domain Eukaryota; kingdom Metazoa; phylum Chordata; class Amphibia; order Anura; family Ranidae; genus Lithobates; species Lithobates pipiens. The sequence goes on from NW_027507903.1 coordinate 349,111,807, forward strand.
CTGCATCACCAGCCGTCTCATTAAAGTGAGTGGGACTGTCGGTGTGTCAATAGCGGGTCAGAGGAGAAGCTGCTGCGGGGCAGAGATGCCAGTTGCTCTTTAAAAATTAAGATTTAAATCGAGTTGATTTCAAGCTTTTTTAATAGTGATTTAAATTGCAATTTTAATCGTGATTTAAATCAACTTGATTTAAATCAAATACACTCTGTTACATAGCTTTCTGAAAACAGGAAGAATGCTAACATCTTCAAGTGATGTTGAACCTCCTTGATTGGAAGAAATGAAATCCAATTAAAGTGATACTAAAGCTAAAAATGTTTTTTTTTTTAACTTTATTCATTTCTTTCATTAAGGCAAAAAACATTTTATTGCTCTTTATCCTCCCCCACGGTGTAAAGGGGAAGTGAGGGGAGAAGAGATCCAGTGCTGTGCATGGGTGCATCTCTCCTCCCGTCTCTTCTTCACACAGGGACTTTAACAGCATCAAGAACCATTGGCTCCTGCTGCTGACAATCAAATACTGTAAGTAGGAAGTGGGGTGGGGCTCTCCATAGACACACAGCTCGTGAGCGAGCAGACAACGTGTGCCTCCACAGCAAATGGCTTGCTATGGGGACACAAGAAGGGAAGGAGGAGCCAAGATCAGCAGTGGGGGGACCCAAGAGTGGAGCAAGTGCATATACGTTTGGTATTTTAAGTAAAAAAAATTATAAAATAATAATTTTACTTGAGTAACACTTTAGTGAATAGAGTCAGCCAGGGACAGTCAGGCTTGGTAAGAAAGCGCTAGATGATACTGGATATACTACAGCCAGAAAATTAGGTGGACCTCATCTGACTTGGTGCAGCTTCTAATGCATATTGTGAGATGTTTACAGTGTGCAATGAAATGAAAGTTTTTATTAACCCAAAAAATAATAATTTAGATTCTGGTCCCCTAAAGCAGACTACACAGCACAGTGCTTGAGCTGTGTAATCTGCCCCCCTCTAAACTGTAAAAAAAAACCTCCCTGAACCTGCCACTTCCTGTATGCCCCCTCTATACTGACCACTATAATCAAGTCTACTCAGCTCTGATCACCGTGGTCAAAGTGCGTCCCTCCATCAAGTAGCTGTGTTCTCTGCTCTCCTCTCTCCCCCCTCACTCACCTCCTTCCTACATGTCAGCGCCTTCCCTGTGTCTCTGTCTCTGCCCCCCCCCCCCCCCACCGCTACTATTAAAAATAAAAACCTTAAAATTGTCAGTGCCAGCCTCTCTATTAGAGGCTGGCACACCACACTATCCAAGTCCTTTGTAAAAACGAGCGCTCTAAATACCTCTTTAGAGCTGTCTTCAGGTCAGTCTCATGGCTCACGGCCGCTATACAGCTCCGAGACATCTCTTCTGCAGGAGGTCACGTGATCTCCCTGGCTGATGTCAGAGAGAGATCAAGGCCCCTCCCGCAGAGGAGATGTCTCGGAGCTGTAAAGCATCCGCGAGTCACGTGACCGACCTAAAGACAGCTCTAAAGAGGTATTTAGAGCATTCATTTTTACAAAGGACTTGGATAGTGTGGTATGCCAGCCTCTAATAAAGGGTAATGAATAATAATTTAGAGTTAACAAACACTTTAACGTAAGCAATTTCAGTACAGGAGAGGAGTCTGTACAAACATTCAAGTCTAATAGTAAATCTGGAGTTGAATTTTAACTTATACCTTTAGTTGGGCTTTAAAGTAGATATAAACCTGAATTCAATAGCATTCATTTTAATAAACCAAACATGCACCATAAAAAAATGCTATTTTTCTTTCCAAAGAAAATGCTGCTTTATTGTGGATCGGCACTGTAGATCTACTGCAGTCACTTTGCAGCCACTCCAGCAACTGCTGTACATCGTTTCTCAGGGTGGGTTTCCTGATAGTGACAACATTGGACTATGCCCATTGCTGGCATGGCTTCTTCTACTCTCCTTTGGGAATGTGTGTTATCATGACAACACAGAAAAACTGTTGGGAGGATGGGATAGATTGCGGTCATACTATGACAGATGGTGTTCTGTAAGGACATTCATGACAAGATAACTAGGTCTTATTTTATTAAAAGCTACAGATTTAAAAATAGCTGCAGCTAACTTATCTAAAGCTTTTATTGATTAGATAAGGCCTATGTTTCTAAAGAGGTACTAGTTAAAAGTGTCTCTCTCTTTTTTTTATTGCTTTAATAGCACACCAATGTAATCTTCTTCACCAGCAGCATGCTGAAGATCAGGGCCGCTGTGCTCGGTGTACCCCACCTCCTGTGCTGAATTTAGACCTTTAGGGGCCTGGGCACCTCAAGTTTGGGGAGCCCTCAACATTGAAGTTCAATTGCATGTCAATAAAAAAGTGAACTGAAATGAATGATAAACTTCATTTGTTCTAAAAAAAAATATTTTAGGTTTCAACGAAGACACTTATCTGATTTTTTTTTATTTCTCAATTTTATTGGCTGTAGAAATACACATTACACAGGTAATATGAACTGCAAATCATAAATCACAGTTATGCATCACACTGACTACAATATTTATAAATAGCCTTTCTTTCTTCATTTAGCATCTACAAAATGTTGAACTCACTTATCAAGCTATATCATATTGAGGTCACTGCTCTCGCCAGCCAGTGGGCACAGAGCACTTAGGCCCAGTACAACATACTATATGAAAATCGGGCAAAAGCCATTGGTTTTCTTCAATGTTTCACAGCAAGTTGAAAACGAGGATGCTACTAATTGTACGAACATTTTGTTTGACTTATTGTTGTTTTTTTGTTTCTGATCATGCACAGTCTTTCGTATCAGATTTTTCTCCTATGAAAACAGTACATATTAAACGAAAATTGTTAGTGGTTAAACTACTATTAATCTTACCAAGCCTGTTAGACCATATGTTCTTATCTAAGTAGCAACATGTAGCGGTAAGTGTTTTCTTGACTATTTTCAATAAAATATTGAAAGTTGAACCTTGTCGTGTTGTTGTGTAGAGAAGAGACGCTTGAGAGGGAACATGATAGCGATTAAATACCTCAATGGTGAACCAAGCATTGAAAAAAAAAACAATTCAATCAGGGACTAGTAGGACATGGGGGCACACAATGAGTTTGGAGGAAAAGTGGTTTAACCTTAAGCTGTGAAAGGGATTTATCACTGTCAGGGTGATAAGGATGTGGAACTCTCTTCCATAATTGGTGGTGTCAGTGGGGATTATTGATATTTTTGCTGATAAGGAGGAAGATCAATTGTCAGGCGCCACCCTTTGGGCTTCTTCTGCTAATTTTGCGTTGGTAGAAGTTTGGTGAGTGTTGAATCACGCTTTTCATTTCGCGCTTTTCATTTTGTATTTTTCAGTTAGTTTCAGAATGGCCGTTTGTCAACCAGACATGTTGCGGAATTGAAAGAGATAATGTGTTATTTATTATTAGCCTTGGCGTTATTGCTTTGACCTAAGTCCAAGAACAGGAGGAGGATTTCTTGGATCAAAAATTAGTTGCTTTATTAACCAATTATGTCATAGGCCTTTGCTGCGAGAGTTCTAGGAGAATAATCTGGATGATTTTTGGAACTATTTCCGGATGACAGACCCCCTTTTCACCAACTCTTGGCAATGTTGACCCCCTATATTAAGAAGCAGGACACATGCATGAGGCTTTTATTTTACTTTTTGGGTGAATAATGATTAGATTTGGTATATTTTCTATATTTTTCGATGCATAAAATGTATTTTTTTTGGTTAAGTTCTGTTGGCAGATAGCATGTTTAATTTTATTTGTTTTCTTATTATAATGAACAATAAAAAAAATTGTGGAGAATAATTCTTAGCTGTGAGTTTTGCTTCAAATGACAGTTTGGGAGTAGGCAGTTACATTTAAAAAAATACAATGTAAAATCGACAAGACACACCAACATAGTTGTATCTTTGATCTTAAAAACTACGGGATAATGATGTTGTGGTAACTTGCACCAAAAAGAAAATAAATAAAATAACAAGCATAATAATATTATTCTTGATATCTCTTTATCACTAGAAAATAAAAGCCTTTTAAAATACATTTGGCAGAACTCCATCAGTATCACCAGCGAAGCAGGTTCATTATTATCCCATTAAAGAAGAAGGGAATGTGCGCTGCATTTCGAAATTTCACAATTTGCCGCGTCACAAATGTTGATTCTCCGTTCCGAACGCTAGTTTACAAGACTGACCGCTTCTGGCTCATCCTTGCTTCCGAGCATGCATGTTTGTACTTTGGACTTTTGTCTGACGGACTTGTGTGTACACGATAGGAAAATCCCACAACAGACATTTGGAAGCCTGCCATCCAACATTTGTCCACAGAAAGTGACGATGGAGCGTACAAATGGTTGGATTTTCCACCAACAACCTGTCATTACACAATTCCCGTCTGAAAATCCGATCATGTGTACGAGGCTTTAAAGAACACATCATACATTGATATGGGAAATAATTAGCAATTATCAACACTGACACACATAACACCTACACAGGTTGAACTGGACTGGACTATTGTCTTTATTCAACCTTACCAACTATATAGCTATATGTCTTGTATTATGAAGGGCATAACAACCACTTACATTTCTAGATCCTTCAACTAATAACACAGGCTCCAGGCCAGGCACCGATAACCATGGGCCCCTCAGCTTTTCAAACGTCTGGAGACAACCCCTACATGGCAAAACTATCTTTTCCCTTAGCACAAAATAATTGACTTGATTTTTCCACTACTTAAATGTAGGTGGGTTTGGGGAAAGACATTTTTGGGCCATTACTATGCACGCTAGGAACAACATTCTGAAATTGGGATGAAGAATCTCTAAAAAAACATCTTTAATAAAAAATATTCACTTTAAAAAAAAAAATTTTAATCATATTTGTAAGAAAAACGAATAATAATGACATAGAAACCTATTTTTTAATACTTTTAGGTTAGGAAGTGCAGGAACATATTCAGGGATTCATAAATGTTGTTGTAGACACCTTTTAGAATTGGGGGCAGCACCAAGAGTGGCGAAGCTTGCACCCAATTCATGTACAGACAGGTAGACACACACTTGACATTCCTTCCTTATTGCCCTCCTTCCCTTCCTCCCTGGCCGCTGTGCCTGGTACACAGTGACAGGTGACTGGTGCATGAGCAAGGATTTTTGTACAGGGGTGAGTGGAGAACTGAGAGACTAGTTCCTCATTAGGTCAACTGTAGGTTTTATTAACAGTGCACAATAGTGGACGTATCTATAGTCCACTAGCTGCTTTTGAATCTGCCCACTGCTGCATGCTGTCAATGAAAAATGAAGTAGACCTGCTGGAAAACTAGTCTCTCATATCCCCATCAGACTCCCCCACCCAGTAACAGGCATTTCCCAAATAGACACTACTCTTATTCAGGGGGTGACATCACCAGTATCACCATTTCAATTCTGCGCCCCAAGTCCACTCTAATCACGTGCTTCTAAAAAAAACAAAAACCCATTGGAATCCATGCATATGGCACACTGCATTTAGATTAGGGCGCTGGATGCAAGGATAGGGGGTTGTGCAGCTGCACCCCTAATGCACGGGCCGCCACTGCAGCCCTCCTTTAGACTGCACAGCTCCCTTTAAATTACACAGCCCCCTACACAGTACACAGCCCCTTTCATTATACAGCCCCCTTTACATTAGACAGCTCCCCTGCACTCCCAGGAGACCCCCAATCTCCTAGGACAGCCCTGCCAGCGTACTCTAAAGTTAAAAAAAAATCACTGCCAGCCCCTTTTCATAGATCCTTCCTACATTGTGTCAGTGTCATTGTAAACCGGTCCCTCTAAATACCTTATTAGCGCCTTTTTTTCATGGCTGGTCACGTGACTGCTCACCTCTGATGTTTTATGCCCAGTCACATGACCGCTCTCCTCCTCCAATCTAAAGCTACACTCGGAGGAGTAGGAGCAGGAGGAGGACAGCGGCTGGAAAGAATGGAGCTAAGAACTTTTTGACGTTCACAGCCAATCCCAGGCCTTGGGACTCGGGGCTAATAATTCTCATTGAGCAATATGAGACCTAAGGCTTTTTGGGGGCCCACTCGGAGCTATAGCCCGTGTTAGCCCCCTCCCAATGCCACTGATTACTTGGCTCCTCTTTTTTTGTAGTGTATAAAACGTACAGTAAACTTTATTGACAGTGATGTACAGCAGCACGATGCACTGCATTTCTATGCAGTGCTGTGTGATTTGGTGTAGCACACTGTGATAAAATGCAGCACGTCTGCATTTTATTGCAGCATGCTTCAGGGCAGACATATGCTGCTTGTAGTGTGAATGGGGCACTTAGGAAACAATTGTTTACTGCGTGTCCCTGTGGTGACATTGCAGTAAAACGTCTCTATTTACTGTGGCAGTGCTGTGCCCTGCCATGACGTGAAAGAGTTTTTGACCCAGGCTTCTCAGGGGAAAATCACTTTTCAGTTTCCCCATTGTTTAGTAAAATCTGTTTTGGGACCTGGAGCCTGGGGATTTATTGTAGATCTGGGTGGGATGAAATCTCCATTCCAGGTTTTCAGAACCACCAGTGCTAATTGGTCAGGTGTGTGCTGGTCTTTTTGTAGAGACCTGGTTATAGTTCTGGGATCCACCCGAGCAGACAGAGAAGGTTGCGGCTAGGAGTCAAGAGGACTCCACCTAGGAGAGACAGGTGGGAGGCAAAGCAGCAAGGGCCTGCAAGTTACATGCCCATAATTAAGTTATGTATGTGCTCTGGACACACAGAGCAGCAGCTTGGCTCTGTTGCCCCCATAGCAAGCTGCTTGCTGTGGGGACACTCGGCAGTAGGGAGGGGCCAGGAGCGCCTACTGAGGGACCTGGGAAGAGGAGGATTTGGGCTGCTCTGTACAAATCGATTGCAATAGAGCAGGTAAGTATAACAGGTTTGTTATTTTTAAGCAAAAAAACAAGACTTTCCCCTCGCATTCGCACAAGGGGATTCTCGGCTGAAAATCCGGCAGTGGCCGACCGGCCGGGATGAAATTTTCCGCGCGCATGCGCGGGAGTGACGATATCGCGGCTCCGGCCACTCACAGCGCCGGAGCCGCGATACCCGGAAGAAACGCAGAGGGAGCATGTCAGCTCCCTCGGCGTGGATTTGGCCAGATGTCGGGGCCTCGTTCTAAGGTAAGTATTTCATAATGAGCTAGTATGCGGTGCATACTAGCTCATTATGTCTTTTGCTTTGCAGGTGGTAAAAAAAAAAACATTAGCGGGTTTACTACCGCTTTAATATCACTTGGTGTGCAAGCTCTTGGAGGGAATGATAAGGGACTATATACAAGATTTTAGTCAGAAAAACTGAACTATTAGCAGTAATCAGCATGGATTCATGAAGAATTGTTCTTGCCAAACCCATCTACTAACCTTCTATGAGGAGGTAGACGTGATATATCTGGATTTTGCAAAGATATTCGATACAGTTCCCCATAAATGTTTACTGTACAAACTAAGGTCTGTCCGCATAGACCATGGGGTGAGTACATGGATTGAAAACTGGCTACAGGGGCGAGTTCAGAGGGTGGTGATAAATGGAGAATACTCGGAATGGTCTGGTGTAGAAAGCAGGGTTCCCCTGGGACCAATCCTATTTAATTTATTCATAAACGACTTGGAGGATGGGGTAGACAGTTCAATCTCTGTATTTGCGGACAATACTAAGCTAAGCAGGGCAATAACTTCTCTGCAGGATCTGAAAACCTTGCAAGAAGATCTGACCAAATTACTGGGGTGGGCAACTACATGGCAAATGAGGTTTAATGTTGAAAAATGTAAAATAATGCATTTTAGTACCAAAAATATGAATGCAATCTATACACTGGGGTGATAACCACTGGGAGAATCTAGTGATGAAAAAGGACCTGGGGGTCCTAGTAGATGATCGGCTCAGCAATGGCATGCGATGACAAAATTTTCTGCACAAGGGAATTTAAAAAGATACGCAACCATTCACTAAAATTGGAAGAGAAGCAGTTTAACCTTAAACTGCGTAGAGGCTTCTTTACTGTTAGAGCGGTAGAGATGTGGACATCTTTTCCACGAGCAGTGGTTTCAGCAGGGAGCATCCATAATTTCAAAAAACCTACTAGATAGGCACCTAAATGACCCCAACTTACAAGGATATACATTGTAGAATTAAAGTGGTTGTAAACTCTTGACAACCACTTTTTACTACAGGTAAGCCTATAATAAGGCTTACCTGTAGCTACCCCGGATATCTCCTACACCTGCACGGTTTAGGAGACATCCCCTGCATCTGCATGTGCCAACGTCATTGGCACATGCACACTGAAGCAACGGCACGTAGTGACATCATTGCGGCTCCGGCCAATCACATCGCCGGAGTCTGAGATACCCCAAAGTAACTCCGGGAGCGATGTCGCCGGCCGGAGCGGTGTACGGGGACTGCTGCAGGGGCTTCAATCTCAGGTAAGTAATTCATAATGAGCTAGTATGCTATACTAGCTCATTATGCCTTTCTCTTGCAGTTTTTTTTTTTTGTGGGTTTACAACCACTTTAATACACACAGGTTGGACTTGATGGACTTGTGTCTTTTTTCAACCTCACCTACTATGTAACTATGGAATACATTTGTTTATTCAAGTAAAATTTCCATCCTGCTCACATTTTCTTAGCCCTGCAGTTGAAAATGAACATCGCTTTAACCACACTACTGCTTAGAAAACCCAAAGAACTTTCTTGAATTTAAGTTTTTGAATGAAATCTACTAGTGCATACCCACTGTACTTCCACATTGGCCAAATGACATCAATGAAGGGGTGCAGTGAATGATGGGACATGTAGTCCTGAGTCATGTAATTGTGTGACTTAGTTATGATTACAGATCACACTTCCCAAGTAGAAGTACATGTAAGTGGCATAGAGAAAGATGGATGATGCAGCTGTATACCAATACTACTTTAGGTCTTTCTGCACTTTTTGGGAAGCATAGTTTATTGCCATGAGATACAATAATGTGTTTTGGCTAAAAAATGATGAAGCTTTAGTACTGCTTTAATTATAGAAGACACTGTAAGCTTTATATAAATGTCCAATGAAACACATTAAAATGGGAACATATAATAGATAAATATGTGTAAGTCTATTATCCTGTTAAGTAATTGAGAAAGATTTCCATTTAAGCCCTTAAGCCATTTAATGTCAAATTGGATGTCAAATCGCTGGCTATTGCCAGTGTCTTGTCGAATTCTGTCCCCCGTCGGATAGTGTCAGCCCTGTGCTTTGCTTACACAGTACGGAAGACAAGGAGATGCCGAGAGTCTCCGAAGATGAACGGCGCCTGTGCACTGAGTCCAGGTTCAAGCCCTACCATCCAAGTAGACATGGAGTTAGAGTAAAAAATTGCAGAGCGAAGCGAGGCCATGCCCGAAGCGTGACAAGCCCGCGAGGGGCCCTCTTACTAAGTGTTGTTTAACATCATCTACCGTATGTCCACGGGGGGGGGGGGGGGGGGCTTGAACCTGGACTCAGGGCACAAGGTACTATTAAGTGCGCAGGCGCCGTTCATCTTCGGAGACTTTCGGCGTCTCCTTGTCCTCCGTACTGCGCAAGCGCTGTGCCTGCGCAGTACGGAGCGGACACTATCTGATGGGGGGACAGTTCTCGGCAGAACACCGTCAACGTTGCAGTGCCGCACCGATTTCTAAAAGTAGTTCCTGTGCATGAACCCGCACAGATGTCTGTCAAATCGCCCCCGAAGTCGGACTGCATTGTCGGTTTGAAATTGTGTGAGTTTGGCTGCATGTGAACCTGGTCTAAAGGTAGTCCAGGACATCTGAGTTTAGGTAATAAAATAATAATGAGCTTTATTAAAAAAAACTAATTGTTTGACATCAGTTAATTGACATTGCATACATAACTGTTATTGATCAATCCTTCTTGTCCAAGTAGACATGTCAGAATTGTTAGCAAAATGTATTGTCACAAATGTCCTATTTAACCACTTCAGTACCAGCCTGTAATACTCTATCATTACTAGGCCATTTTTTATTTTTTATCCTATATCATTATTTTTTATTTTTTGAAACAGATAGAACTTTCTTTTGGTAGTATTTACTCACACTGGGTCTTCTTATTTTTTTTTTATTATACAAAGTAAAACAACACAGAAAATGGTGAAAAATGCAATTTTGTACAAAATAGGGGATAGATTTATGGCATTTTTATTATTATTTTTTACTAGTAATGGCGGCACTCAGCAATTTTTAGCAGGACTGGGACATTGTGGCAGACAGATCGGACACTTTTGACACTTTTTTGGGATCAGTGACATTATTACAGTGATCAGAGCTAAAAATATGCACTGATCACTGTATAAATGACACTGGCAGGGAAGGGGTTACCACTAGGGGGTGATCAAAGGGTTAAGTGTTCGCTAGGGAGGTGTTTCTGTGAGGGGGGGGGGGGCTGACTGGGAGTACAGAGAGATTGCTGTTCCTGATCACTAGGAACAGACGGTCACTCTATATCCCCCTGTCAGAATGGGGATTTGCTTTGTTCACAAAGGCAGATCCCCGTTCTGCTTCTCTGTGGAGCATTCACGGGTGGCCGGTGGACATTGCGGTCGCCGGCCCCACGCGTCGCCCCCGTGTGCACGCGCCTGCACTGTCTCATGCACGAAATGACACGCGGCTACGACGTTTTGAGCAACAGGGCCGCCCTTCCGCAGTATATTTTCGGTGGGCAGTTCTTAAGTGGTTAAACAAGGAGCTTGGTAATGGTGCACTAGATACATCATTCTTGTACTGCTCATACACAGAGGGAGAAGGAGGTGACTAGGGTTAAAGTGCTAATAAACCCAAAACCAAAAATGTTATATATTGCAGCTTACCAATCATTAGGTGCGGTGACTGCATTTGTTTGCTTTTCTTTGGCTTTTTCAATTGTTTTCACATGATCTGGCCAGTAACACATCTCCTGTATTAGCCCTTGTACACACGGTCAGAAATTCCGACGGAAAATGTCCGATCGGACCATGTTGTCGCATAATCCCACCGTGTGTGGGCTCCATTTGACTTTTTCAGTCGGAATGTCCAACCAACAAAGTTTGAGAGCTGGATATAAAATTTTCCGACAACATGATCCGATCAGACTTTGTCAGATCGTTTGTAGAGAATTCCGATCAAAGTGCCACACATGCTCAGATCAAATTACGAGACCAAAGCTATTGGCTACTAGCCTGAACGTAATCCCGCCGTAACAAATGAACGTCATCGCGTTCCGAACTATCGAATTTTCCAACAACTTTGTCCAACCGTGTGTATGCAACACCAGTTTCGGACAAAATCAGTCGGAAAGAATCAGACTGTCATTGTCAGAATGTCCGACCGTGTGTGCAAGGGGGTACAAGGGCTTAGAGTGTCCTCATTCTGGATAAAGGAGCACAGGGAGCATAGCAAACAGCAGCATTGTAAGTCGGGGGGAAGGGAGTGCTATATTTACTAGCAGATTTAGAACACATTGAAGCCAAACTCCAGCTAATACTTTATAATCAATTACAGCAAACAGTTTTTTTCAATTTGGGATAAAGGTTTTACATGAACAAATAAAAGCTGACCATTGTAAGGGCCGGTTCACACTGGGGGCGATGCGAGGCGACACGACTTGCCTCGCCGCGATCTGACAAGTCGCCCCCGTTCTGTACAATGGAACCGTTCTGAGAGGAGCGACTCGAGTCGCTCCGACTCAGAAAAAAGGTTCCTGTACTACTTTTGGGCGACCTCGGGGCGACTTGCATTGACTTCTATACAGAAGTCATTTGCAAGTCGCCGCTGAGGTCGCGGCAGGTCGCGGCGAGGCAAGTCGGTGTCGCCTCGCATCGCCCCCTGTGTGAACCGGCCCTAAGCACCCCTGCCAGTGTTAAATGATTTAAAAGCTTGAGCTTTTGAAAAACATCAGATTTACTGGCTGAATTATAACGGCTCTCTTCTCCCCCTCTCTTCTTCGGTGACCAACTTTCCAGCTTGCCCCTTTTGTTTCCTCATGGTATGCCCCTAGGCCCCCTCGGGCTTAGGCAACTAATTCAAACCTACGCCTCCTACCGCAAGGTCATTCAGTTGATGTTTTACTTTACTAAATTATTTTGTTGCACAAGATATCACTCATGCTTATACGCCTTGTTTCCTGTTCATTGTTGGGTACTCCCTGCATGGGTGATTAGCTGTCTTATTATTTCATGGGCAACAATAAAAAAAAATTATTGTACCAGAATTACAATGACACAGGAAGCTTTATTTCCCCAGACAAAATTGAGAGAAAATAAATCAAATGTAATTAAATAACCTGAACAGATTATAAAGAGCATGTACAAACACAGCATCCAGTGTACAGATATATGCCACAGATATACAAATGATGATGATCTGGATGTGGTATCCCCATTACTGTAAATGTTTAATAATTTAAGGGGCATGGTTTCTGTTTTTGGGTGCAATAGTTATACTTCTATGTACTTATGTATTGTCTATCAATCAATTGCTTTGAGTATCTTTGTTTTTGTTGTTTTACAAGCATGTTTTTTAAAAATTATATTTTGTTTTAGGTTTCTTTTTTCTGTTAGTGTTTGTTTGCACTTTTTTTTTTTTGCAAGTACTTGGCAGTTGGTTTTGACCTTAAAGAGGAACTTCAGTTGTTTTTTCAACTTTCCTAATATTAAATCTTCTGCCCTTGTTGTTTTAACTTTGGATAGTAATGCCGCGTACACACAACCAGACTTATGTCCGACAGACTTTCGAAGGAGTTCTGACGGAGTTCTGACAGAGTTCTGACGGACTTTCCGACTGAACGGACTTGGCCACACACAATCACACCAAACTCCGACGGATTCGAACGTGATGACGTATGACTGGACTAGAATAAGGAAGTTCATAGCCAGTAGCCAATAGCTGCCCTAGCGTCGGTTTTTGTCCGTTGGACTAGCATACACACGAGCGGATTTCTCAGTAGGAACTGGGTCTGGCAGAGTTCTGTCGGAAAAATTTGAAGCATGTTCCATTTCTAAAGTGTGTCAGACTTTTGCGAATCAAAAGTCCGTTGCAGCCCACACACGATCGAATAGTCTGACGGAATCATTCCGTCAGACTTTTGATGTTGAAAAGTCCGGTCGTGTGTACGGGGCATTAAACATTTTTTTTCTACCAGTAAATGCCTTATACAGCCCACTTCATGTTTCTTGTCTGAATCCAGCCTAAAAACGCCTAACAAGACAAATCCCATTAATTTCAATAGCCCCTGTTCACATCTGAGCGTTTTGTCATCTGAAGCAAAACGCATGAAGCTCAAAAAAGTACAAGAACTTTTTTTTTTTTTGGCAGATTACAGGCAGATTATGTAGCAAAATCTCATCAAAAATCATGGCAAAATCACAGCAAAAACCGCACAACTTTCTGCCTGAAAACAAAATGCCTAGGTGTGAGCAGAGCCTGACCCTGGGTTCACAATAGTGCGATGAGTGAATCAGCGGGATTCCAGCGCAGGTTCCCGCATCGATCCTCCTCCGCAAGCAGTTCACACTGCCTTGTGCGAACTGCTGCGGTGACACCCCAGTTTAGTTCACAGATCGCAGTGCAAACTGTGGACTCGCACAGGAATCGGATCGCATAGGTGAGAACACCCATGCTATTTGACTCTAGTGTGGGGAAAATCAAGTCCCTGCACTATTTTCTGTGCGAGTCCAATGCGAGTTCAGCCATACAACTGTATGGCTGAACTAGCATTGCTCAGAGATCGCATGTGATTGGCACCTGCGGTGCGGGTGCAAATTACATGCGATCTCTGAGATCACGCTAGTGTGAACTGAGGCTTAAAATTATATTAAAGTCTTGTGTTGTTTTGTGTTTTGTATATAACAAACATGTTATACTTATCTGCTCCTGGCCCCTACCTCCTGTTGAGTGCCCCCACAGCAAGCAGCTCGCTATAGGGGCACCTGAGCAGAGTCTCAGCTCTCTGTGTCCATTCAGACACTGAGTCATGGCCTGGTCCTGCCCCCTGTCTCTTCTCATTGGCTCACTGAATTTGATTGACAGAATTGGGAGCCAATAGCACTTCACTGCTGTCTCAGCCAATGGGGAGGGCGCCGAGTCTCTCTGCAACATCGCTGGATCAAGATGGGCTCAGGTAAGTATTAGGAGGGCTGAGGGGTGTTGCTGCACACAGAAGGTTTTTTTTTATCTTAATGCATAGAATTAATTTAGATAAAAACAACTTCTGCCTTTACAACCACTTTAACAGTCTCTGGGTTTGCAGGACTTTGATATGAATCCCTCCATGCTACAGATCCCAGCACTGTCCATTCCACTGTTCAGCATCACTATGCTGCACAGTGGTGTGGGGCAAGGGAAATTACATCAATTTCTCAGCACCAGTCATCCATTTAGTAATTTTACTCTATCATTCTATCGTGTATCCACTAGGTTACTTTCACGGGGGGGGGGATAGGGGGGGAGCGTTAGTAGTAAAGCGCCACTGGTTTTAGCGGCGCTTTACCGCTGTTATATCGGGGCTTTTTGGCCACTAGTGGGGTGCTTTTAACCCCCGCTAGTGGCTGAGAAAAGGGTTAAAAGCACCCGAAAAACACTGCTGCCCATTGATTTCAATGGCAGGGGCAGTTTAAGCACCCAAAGATGCTGCTTTTTTTCCCGTCCTGCAAGCGCACGAACCCAGTGTGATAGCACTCGGGCTTTCACACTGGGGCAGCAGCAGCAGAAAACGCCTGTAAAACGCCTCAGTGGGAAAGTAGCCTTAAACAGGTCTGGAATTATCAGGACCTGATAATTATGTACCACCATATCTCGGTCGATCCTTCTTTTTCGATATGTACTTGAAGTTGAATGTGGCAGTAGACTAGATAGATCTTTGTCATCTAACAAAACATGGCAATATCTTTTTACTACCGTGTTTCCCCGAAAATAAGACCTACCCCAAAAATAAGACCTATTGTGATTTTCGGGGAAGGCTGCAATATGAGCCCTACCCGGAAAATAAGCCCTAGTTTAAATTGGTTGTAAAATGATAAAATCCACTCTCCTGAAGTAGTATGTAGTGTGGGGGGGGTGTGTTTCTGTAATACCGCTCTGCTCACAGCTGATCTCTTCTCCTGGCTGTCAGCAGGGGATCTCAGCCCCCCTCTCTACAGAGTTCAGAGCGGGGAAGACAGCTTGGGGTGGTCCATTGAAGCGGGTATCTGCGGGGGATCTCTCCCCCTCCCTCTGCAGGTGCTCAGTTGATCTTCCCTGCTCTGTTCTTCAACACCTTTGGGGCAGGCCATGGAGTGTCGATATAAGTTATTTGCACAATTATATTGCAGCAGCACACACTTTTTCATTGTATAGTCTGGTAATAGAGAGGGTTCTATGATTTTACAACCACTTTTATTATGTTCATACTGGGGATTCCTGCATGACAAGCCCTAGTGTGTTTTTGGTTTCCAGAATTAATATAAGACCCGGGCTTATGTTGGAGAAAACACGATATGTTGAATATTTGTCCCGATTGTATAGAACATGTGCCAATTATCCTTGTACTACTCACTTCCTCAGTGTTGCTTTGTCTGGGGGTTCAATACAGTTTCTCATGGGATCTTCTCTACTTTATCTAGAGATCATTTTAAATCTCCCAATTCGTATCCCCTTCTAGTAAATTGCTCGAATAGATGACTACTATCTTCCTCTGTGGAGCAATTCCTCATTGCTCTTATTAGCTGTCCTGTTTGAATTCCTTTTTTCAATTGGCTTGGGTGATTAATCTCCCAAAGTAATAAATCTTTGGTTGAAGTTTTGAAGTGGGCTTAGTATATATTTTGGTCCCTATCATGCCATCCTGCTCACTTGTGATCTAAAGTTCCAAAAAGTTTATACTATCCCTTTCAATTTCACAGGTGAAGAACATTCCAATAGTATTGGTGTTAAGGACCTTAACAAAGTCACAAAATTGTTCCTTTTGTCCCTGCCATAGTATGAAAATATCATCTATGCACCTTGCCCATAGTAGTATTTTTGAAGTGAATGTTTACAACTTATTTATAAAGACATTTTTTTGTTCCCACCAACCAAAGAAAAGGTTGGCATACGTTAGGGGGCACACGCAGTGTCCATCACTGTGCCTCTGGCTTGTTAATCTAAGGTCCCTTTCACACTGGGGCGGGAGTGGCATCGGCGGTAAAGCGGCGCTCTTTATAGCAGCGGTATGCGGTCGCTAGCAGGGGCTAAAACTGCCCTGCTATCGGCCGAAAAAGGGTTAAAACCGCCCGCAGAGTGCCGCTGCAGCAGCGGTTTGACCGGCGGTATGGCCGCGCTGCCCCATTGATTTCAATGGGTAGGAGCGATTTTGGAGCGGTGTATTTGCTCCAAAGATGCGGCTACCAGGACTTTTTTTACTTTCCTGCTAGCGCACCGGTCCAGTGTGAAAGCCCTCCGGCTTTCACACTGGAGTGAAAGGGGCCAGATTTTTTCAGACGCTATACAGGCGCTATTTTTAGCGCTGTAGCGCCTGAAAAACGCCCCAGTGTGAAAGGGGCCTTACTGTCAAATAGGAAGGAATTATGTTCCAAAATGAAACCCAGCAATTGTAAAATGAACTTAAAGTGTGGTTGGAACACAGTCCCACAAGCATTTAAAAAATACTTGCAGGCTTTCACACCTAACTCATGTTGAATATTGCTGGAAAGGGCCTCTACATCCAGACTGGCCAATCACATGTCACCTGTTAAAACCACCCCTTCCAATCCCCTGATAAAGTCATTGGTATCTTCAATATAGGAAGATAATCTGTAAATGTTTATGTATCTTGGGCATAGTTCATGATATATACAAATTCCTTTTTGAACAAGATCTTCTTCCTTAATCATCTGTTACAATGTGTTCATGTGACAACACTGAAGAAATTACACTTTGCTACAAAGTAAAGTAGTGAATGCACAGCTTGTATAACAGTGTAAAATAACTAAACACACGGCCATTAATGTCTAAACTGCTGGCAACAAAAGTGAGTACACCCCCAAGTGAAAATGTCCAAATTGAGCCCAATTAGCCATTTTCCCTCCCTGGTGTCATGTGACACATTAGTGTTACAAGGTCTCAGGTGTGAATGGGGTGCAGGTGTGTTAAATTTGGTATTATCGCTCTCACTCTCTCATACTGGTCATTGGATGTTCGACATGGCACCTCATGGCAAAGAACTCTCCAAGGATCTGAAAAAAAGAATTGTTACTCTACATAAAGATGGCCTAGGCTATAAGAATATTGCCAAGACCCTGAAACTGTGCTGCAACACGGTGACCAAGACCATACAGCGGTTTAACAGGACAGGTTCCACTCAGAACAGGCCTCGCCATGGTCGACCAAAGAAGTTGCGTGCAGGTGCTCATATCCAGAGGTTGACAAAATAATAAGTGGCCTTACAATAAAAGACATAACCAGTGTTACCATATGTACCATCATCCGAATTGAATAAACTATGGGTTTCAGAGTCTGGACCCCAACCAAGACCTATCGAGAACAAAAAAAGGGCAAGCGGAACAATTGAAACCATTATAAAAATTTTTTAATAAACAGGTTAAAATTCAACAACATTTTATTAATACAAAACAACATCAAGGTAATTCCATAAAATTTACAGATGGCGTGGTATTTCTACTAGTTTTGCGGTTTAATCGTTTCATCAGGAAATACATCTGAAAAAGATATATATATATATATATATATATAATTTATATCTATAAAAATTCCACAACAATAAGACATAATAAGTATTAATTTAAACAATAAAGAGGATATAATGGGTGAGGGAGAGGGTTAAAGAATTACAGATCAAGATTGCTTACCCACACTCCAGCAAAAAACAGGGCCCCACAGGTCCCAAGATTCTTGGGACACTGATTGACATCGATTTTTTTCTTAGACCTAACCTCAACAGACCTAAGAAAACATCAACAAACCAAACTAGAAACTTTTGTTCGCAAACCACCTCCCACACCTCTGCCCAGCACCTCCACTCTTCACACACATAATCAGTCTGGCATTTTGCCCCTTATCTTCAGATGAGCCATCTGTCTTACAATTAGGTTTAGGTTTTTTGTCCCCTTGACTCTATACACATAAAAGAGACTATTAAAGACCTTTATTTATTTGCATGTAATTTAACCTTAAAATTCCTATTTGTTAAAAATCGTCAGAACGTCAACTTAGAACGTGAACTTACGAAACATACGAGACATTTCACAATGGAGGATTTCCGTGCCTTGCGTGATTTAATGCTTTTATACAATGAAAGTACTATGGGTACTTTGAATTCACAATCTGGGTCATTCATCGACTCTTCTGACACCTCCACTACACTGTCTCTCTCTGTGCCCACACCTTCTAAGCCCCTGTACACACGGTCGGAGATTTCCACAACCAAATCCGTCGGATTTTGCCCATCGTATTTTGTCCGTCTGATCTTGTCCGAAACTGTTGCATACACACGGTCGGACAAAGTTGGCGAAAAATCCGATCTTTCAGAACGTGATGACGTAATTTAGTTACGATGGGACTACATTCAGGCTAGTAGCCAATAGCTTTGATGTAGGAATTTGATCTGAGCATGCGTGGCACTTGGTCCGATCAAAATTCTCTACACATGATCGGAGTATGTCCGACCGGCCCAGTTGGTCGGGAAATATTTCCAACATGTTGGAAAATTGGGTCCGACGGATATTCCGACAGAATCAATCCGATGCATACCACACACAGTCGGATTATCCGACGACACGGTCCGATAGAACACATTCCGAAGGATTCTCCGACCGTGTGTACAAGGGCTAAGTCTGTTAGCAAGTTTAAACCTAAATCACGCAATTTCCCTGACCTTATGACTTTCCCAGCCACATGGGCCTTTCTTCATTAGTCTATTAAAGACCTAAAGAACAGAAATTGGGAGGAATTCTCACCCAATTTGACTGATAACCAGCAACGAGCTTTGAAAAATCTACAAAAACTTTGTGACATTGTCATTAAGCCATCCGACATATAGTGATCATGTCACATACCCAATACTAGACTATGTGTCACAATGTACTAGACAACTCTATATGGTACCAACCCATTTCACCTATAAGCATTATGGGTTTTGTTAATGAATTTAGAGAATACTGTACGGAGGCCTTCTGGCAAGGCATGATTGATAGGGACACTATCAACTTTTTGGTCCCTAAACATCCACGTACCCCCACTTTCTACACATTGCCAAAGACGCACAAAAATCTTACTCAGCCACCGGTAAGACCAATTGTTTTCGGCATTGGGTCGTTAACCAATAATGCTAGTAAATTTGTGGATAGCTTCTTATTACACCATGTATCAAGTCTACTATCACACATTCGTGATACCTCTGATCTCAGACGCATTGAGGGGATCCAAGTCCCTTGTGACTCTCAATTAATTCATTTTAAAACTTCTAGCCTTTATTCTCAAGCAAAATTTCTTCATTTTTGAGGATCAACATTACTTGCAGACACAAGGCATTGCCATGGACACGCCATGTGGGAGCGTGGGAAAGATTTGTTTTCTCCAATGACCTGTATTCAACCTTTTCGGAGTTAATACTTTGCTGGTTCAGATTTATCGATGACCTGTTTGTGGTCTGGACCGTCTCGTTGACTTTACTAAATCAATTCATTGAAGCTATTAATTGCAACCATATGAACGTATGTTTTACAGTAAATTTCGACAATACACAGATCCTGTTTTTGGATCTCCTGATTGTTAAAGAGGAATTAAACCCTGATGGGTTTACTTCCTCTTTGATTCCCTGCAAAGGTAAAGCATAATGGACTACTATGCATCACATAGTAGTCCATTATGTGTCACTTACCTGACACAGGAGCCAGCGAAGTCACCGCTGTCCCCTTGTATACGGAGCCTCCATCTTCTTGGTGGGTCTCGCTGCTCCGGCGCTGTCATTCGACAGAGCTGCGAAGACGTCACTCCCGCGCATGCGCACGGGAGGCGCCACTCGTGGCATATCACAGCTGACAGCGACGCACTAAGTGTGCCTGCGCGCCACTGTCTACGGCACATGCGCCGTTGACAGCGGTGCCTGTCTTTTGGCAAATATCTCCTAAACTGTGTAGGTTTAGGAGATATTTCTTGGACCTACAGGTAAGCCTTAATCTAGGCTTACCTGTAGGTCAAAGTGGTTTGTAAGGGTTTACAACCACTTTAAGAACCCTGATGGCACATTGGGAACCAATATTTATCTTAAATCTACAGCTGGCAACACTCTTTTGCATGCTTCTAGTGCCCATCCTAAACCTCTCGTCCGCAGTATTCCCTACACGCAGTACTTGCGACTGCGCCGGAACTGCGCACGAGAGGAAGACTTCTATATACAGTCAGCTGCCCTATGTGAACGACTCCTTATGAGGGGTTACTTCAAGACCAACTTGAGAAGGGTTTTTAATAAAGCTCTAGGTCGTACTAGAACCTCTTTACTTTACCCCTCTACACGTGTCTCTAGTACTAATACAGTACAAATTATTACCCAATATTCAGCACATCATGGCCAATTTAGAAATATATTGGCCAAAAATTGTCATCTTCTTACCGATCATCATATTCTCAAACACTATGTACGTACCTAACCTGAATTAGTGTTCCGGAGGGTTAAATCTACCAGATGACCACTACCTTGCTAAAGAAACTGAGGGTAAAGGTAATGAACTGGCCAAGCATGTCTTCAGACATAAACCCTATTGAGCATCTCTGGGGTATCCTCAAATAGAAGGTAGAGGAGCACAAGGTCTCGAACATCTACCAGCTCCGTGATGTCGTCATGGAGGAGTTGAAGAGGACTCCAGTGGCAACCTGTGAAGCTCTGGTGAACTCCATGCCCAAGAGGGTTAAGGCAGTGCTGGAAAATAATGGTGGCCACACAAAATATTGACACTTTGGGCCCAATTTGGACATTTTTCACTTAGGGGTGTACTCACTTTTGTTGCCAGTCGTATAGACGTTAATGGCTGCGTGATGAGTTATTTTGAGGGGACGCCAAATTTGCACTGTTTTACAAGCTGTTTTGTAGCAAAGTGTAATTTCTTCAGTGTCGTCACATGAAAAGATATAATAAAATATTTACAAAAATGTGAGGAGTGTTCTCACTTTTGTGGGATACTGTATTCTTGCGTAGGGTCTTTAATCAAAACCACATAATTATTCTCAATGTTGAGGCTGTTATAACACATTGTCAGGTAAAAGATGCTGTCCATCAATACTATATTGTCACCTTTATCAGCAGACTTTATAATTTAGTTATTTATTATTTTTAAGATTTTGTAGTGCCTGCCATTCTGAATAGGAAATATTAAAAAATCTTTTCTTCCCTGTGGTTTTTGCCCACAATGTATGTGATTCTTGTTCGACCAGTTTGACAAAAAATTTAATCTGACTCGAATGGTGGGGTACAGTTGGATCTTGCTTTCAAGGCAGTAAAAACTCCCTCAACTCTGGCACCCCAGTTCCCCCTCACTCTCTTGCTCGAATGACTCTATCAGTGGTGGAGTATTGACCTGATTTTGGATTTTATTGGACCAGTTGTAGACATTACCCCTAGCAAAATCTTGAGAATCACGGATACATTTCTTATGTTTATTATTCTTAATAGATTCTTTATGATATCCAACTTGTTTTTGAAGTCTTACCTCAAGTTTCTTAAATTCAGGACAATCTTTGCATTTCAAGATATTATTTTGTTCATCTTTAATTGCTTGTTTAACTCATTAAATTTACTCTTTTCATGGTCAAGGAGGTATTGCATCATCTTAACTGTATTTTCTGTCTGCAATTTCTCCCACTTGGACATGGAATTCAATTAATCTGTTTGAGAGTAAGGTTATTTTTTCCTAATCTCTAGGCTGGCCACTTCCCACCAACTTCTCATTTGTTTTTTGTAAACTTTGAGCAAGCTTCAAAAATAGTATCATCCTTTTGTTGAACCAGTACTTAATTGGAAAATATTCTACTAGCTTCTTCTGAGAGAGACTCAAGGTGTATTTTCTTTTTAAGGAAACTAGCCATAGCTGTATATTGGGCCTAGTCTCTGTCACTACTACACACTCCAAAAAATACTACTAAACAAATTGGCTACTATAATGTACAAATTTACATTTTATGTCACACTGCATTTGCGTAGAGGTATTTTAAATGCATTTTTTTGGGGGGGAAAAAATACACTAAATGATTTAAAAAAAAAAAAAACTAAAACAGTAGTTAGCCCATTTTTTTTTTCGTTCAAAAGTTTTGACTACCTGTTTTTATTTTATGGGCTGCTTTCACACTGGAGCGGGCAGGCGTTGATGGTAAAATGCTGCTAGTTTTAGCAGCGCTTTACCATCATTTTAGCGGTGCTATTCGGCTGCTAGCGGCCGAAGAAGAGGTTAAATGCGCCCGTGAAGCACCGCTGCCACATCGCATTGCATGCGCTTCGACAGTGGTGCCCATTAATATCAATGGGCAGGAGTGGTGGAGGAGCGGTATACACCACTCCAAACGTGCTGCTTGCAGGACTTTTTTTTTTAACATCCTGCTAGCGCATCGCCTCAGTGTGAAAGCACTCTGTCTTTCACACAGACTGCAGGGGAGCCGTTTTACAGGTGCTATTTTTAGCCCAAAAGCGCCTAAAAAAACACGCCCCAGTGGGAAAGGTATCTGTTAGGTTTTATGAGATGAAGGGGGATAAAAAAAGAAAAAAAAGAAAATCGGCCTAACATATCGGCCCAAAAAAATCAGCATCATATATCGGCCATCGGCCACCATGATTTCTAAATATTGGCATCGGCCAGAGAAAAACCCATATCGGTCGACCTCTAATTAAAAATCACAGATTTTATGAACTTTCTGTGAATTTAGCCTAGGTTCACCCTACTATAGGTGGTTGCTGGTGCAGGAATCACAGCCATTCCCGCACCCACAGCCAAAACATGCTGCTCTTTACAGATGCGCAGGGCTGCCAGTCATTCTTAATGGCACAGCGCGTTTTCAGGTGCGAGAACTGACAGAAAATTGCATGTGATTTCCCAGCCACCACAGTTGAAGAATGGTGCAGGAACCTTTTTCCTGCATGAAACACAGGAACACCAGCCTATTCAAATTAATGGGCTGCTGTGCCTAAGCAAATGCAGCCCAAGACAATTCCTCTTTTACCATTGTAGCCCAGGAAGGTCAAAAGGTTGGACACCTCTGCTGAAAATGGTGGTTTTCTCAGTACAGTAAACCTGTATGTACCCTAGGGGTACTAAACAGGCCTCAGTACAACAGTTTGGGAACCTAGCACTACTTACACCTACTATTACGTGCCTTCTTTTGTAGTGCTGAATGCTGGCCCACTGCCTCCTGCCTCACACATCTTCTTATAGGCTCATAACTATGATGGGCCACAGCGCACCTAGTGTATGCTGTCCAGTTCTGGGCACCAGTCCTCAGGAAGAATGTGCTGGAAATGAAGCAAGTACAAAGAAGGGCAACAAAGCTAATAAAGGGTCTGGAGGATATTAGTTATGAGGAAAGATTGCGAGCACTGAACTTATTCTCTCTGGAGAAGAGACGCTTGAGAGGGGATATGATTTCAATATACAAATACCATACTGGTGACCCCACAATAGGGATAAAACTTTTTCGCAGAAGAGAGTTTAACAAGACACATGGCCACTCATTAAAATGAGAAGAAAAGAGGTTTAACATAAACTACATAGAGGGTTCTTTACTGTAAGTGCGGCAAGGCTGTGGACTTCCCTTCCACAGGCGGTGGTCTCACTGCGGGGGAGGAGACATTGATAGTTTCAAAAAACTATTACATAAGCACCTGAACGACCGTAACATACAGGGATATACAATGTAATACTGACATATAATCACACACATAGGTTGGACTTGATGGACTTGTGTCTTTTTTCAACCTCACCTACTATGTAACTATGTAACTATGGGTGTTTTTTCTGGTCAATAAGAACAGGAGGGAGGGGCTGGTCAGCAATTGAACTTGCCCAAGTAAATGTATTTGCAGTCACCTCTTGGTGCCTGAATTGTAGTTCTGGGTTCGGATAATACAATTTTAGGTAGAAAAAAGCTTGGGATATGGTGAGTCTGAATATGCAGGGAACCAGCATCTCCTTTCTACCTGCCATGGCAAATTGCAAACACTCTCTCCTATTGACTTGCATGCAAGCGCCCATGCTCCTCTTGCAACTGGTATACTAAATAGAGGGCATATATGTCATCTGCTGGTTTAAATAGAATATTGCAGCACAGGCATACTTTGACATGCTTATGATTTTACTTACCACTGGATTCAAATTCTGCTTCTGCTTACCACTAGATTCAGATTCTGTTTGAACTTTTAGTCTAGGTCTTTTGGCTGCTGCCTGTGGTGTGCATCTGTCTCTTTGAAACTTAAGATATGTTGGTATTGCGCTGTCCCTATATTAAATAACCATCCGAGGGTGATATGTATAATGCCTAGTTACATAAATCAATAGTGTAATATAAAAATATATATCTATAAATGTCTACTGAATAGTATCAAAAAGTGCAAAGTGCTACATTAAATAAAATAAAATAAACACACCACAAAGGTGATAGAACCC
The DNA here is from genome assembly GCF_037356315.1 of Lithobates pipiens. Lineage (NCBI taxonomy): Eukaryota > Metazoa > Chordata > Amphibia > Anura > Ranidae > Lithobates > Lithobates pipiens. Next base: position 349,136,499 of record NW_027507903.1, read on the forward strand.
AAATAAATGAAAATCAAGTGAACAAAGGCAAGTAACTAAAAACAGTCTCTTAAAAAATTACTATTTTGATAAAGTGCAGAAAAAAATGCAAAAAACAAAAAACAAAAAACAAAAAAAAAGTAAACGCACTACAGAGTCAATTGAAAACCTCCACAGAAACACAACTGCTTCAATTGAGTGCAAAGCCAAAAAACTGTGAATTGATCATAAAGTGCCCAGTGCGTCTTATAAATGTGCAAATAAGTAAACACTCTCCAGAGGTGATATAAGTAAACCACCCTAATAATAAACAAATGATATACAAGAAAATAAGAAAGAGTATACCTAGACCAAAAAGAGGGACCAAATCTCCTGATCACATGGGAATAAACTTTAGAATAATCAAAAAATATATATAGTAGTAAACGCACTACAGAGCTGGCGGTAACATACGTTATATCAGAATGAATCCGGCCTCTATAGATTAAATATACATATTGAAATCCATCAAAAATAAAAAGATATAAATATTCAAGTCCATAAATAAACAACAGTCTCCTTTAAGTGCAAGTGCTTTGTGCAAACTTGTGCAAATTCAACTGAGGTGTGGTCTCCCAGTGCTTCATCCCGCTGTGATCAGACTTTAGTGGGCAGTGGCCCCTTACCTATAGCAAGGAGGGATTCGCATAGAGGTATATAGATTTCTTTATATGTCTTCTCTCCTGGTAAATTCGGTCACCTCCTCCTTTTAATTTTATTTTTATTGCTCCATAGGACCCAATAGATTAACCACTTAATAACCGCCCTATAGCCGAATGACGGCTTTAGGGCGGTTTCTTAACTGTGGGAGGCCGTCATATGACGTCCTCCCAGAATTCCGCTCTCGCGCGCCCCCTGGGGCGCGCACTCGAGAGCACTCGAGAGCATCCGTGACCGCCGGGTCCTGTGGGAGGACGTCATATGACCACTTAATAACCGCCCTATAGCCGAATGACGGCTTTAGGGCGGTTTCTTAACCGTGGGAGGCCGTCATATGACGTCCTCCCAGAATTCCGCTCTCGCGCGCCCCCTGGGGCGCGCACTCGAGAGCATCCGTGACCGCCGGGTCCACAGGACCCGGCGCATCACGGATCATGGTAAACGGCCGCTCGTCGCGGCCGTTTACCACGTGATCGCTCCGTCAAATGACGGAGTGATCACTTGTAAACAAACCGGCGTCATGTTATGACGCCGGTTCCTCCCTCCCCCTCTCTGTACCGATCGGAACAGCGGAGGGGGAGGAGATCGGTGTCAGCAGCGATGTGGGCTGCATCTGCAGTGCCCACATCGCTGCTCACCGAAAATTAACCCCTCAATTCCCTGCAAAAACTCTGCAATACCCTGCCATTACTCTGCATTACTCTGCAATACCCTGCAATACCCTGCATTACTCTGCATTACCATGCATTACTCTGCATTACCCTGCATTACTCTGCATTACTCTGCATTACTCTGCATTACCCTGCATTACCCTGCATTACTCTGCATTACTCTGCATTACTCTGCAATAGTCTGCATTACACTGCAATACTCTGCAATACCCTGCCATTACTCTGCAATACCCTGCAATACCCTGCAACACTCTGCAATGCTCTGCAACACTCTGCAATGCTCTGCAACACCCACCAATACCCTGCAACACTCTGCAATGCTCTGCAACACCCGCCAATACCGTGCAACACTCTGCAATGCTCTGCAACACTCTGCAAATACCCTGCAACACTCTGCAATGCTCTGCAACACTCTGCAATGCTCTGCAACACCCACCAATACCCTGCAACACTCTGCAAAACCCGCCAACACCCTCCAATATCCTGCAATGCTCTGCAACACCCGCCAATACCCTGCAACACTCTGCAATGCTCTGCAACACTCTGCAATGCTCTGCAACACCCACCAATACCCTGCAACACTCTGCAACACCCGCCAATACCGTGCAACACTCTGCAATGCTCTGCAACACCCTCCAATATCCTGCAATGCTCTGCAACGCCATACTCTGAGATACCCAGCCATACTCTGATATACCCAGCCATACCCAGCCATAGTCGGTGATACCCTGCAATACCCAGCCATAGACACCCCCCCCCCTCCCGCCACCCTCCGGTGCTTCTACCGACTCGCCAATACTATCAAATCCAGAATCTTTTTTTTTTTTTTTTTTTTTTTTTCAGGCTTCCCAGCTTAGAGGTGAGATGCGGGGTCTTATTGACCCCACATCTCACTGTAAAGAGGACCTGTCATGCCATATTCCTATTACAAGGGATGTTTACATTCCTTGTAATAGGAATAAAAGTGATCAAAAAATTTATTTTTGGGGAAAAAAATGTCAAACTAAAATAAATAAAGTAAAATGAACAATAAAATTTTTTTTTTTTTTTTTAAAGCGCCCCTGTCCCCATGTGCTCGCATGCAGAAGCGAACGCATACGTAAGTCCCGCCCACATATGAAAACAGTGTTCAAACCACACATGTGAGGTATCGCTGCGTACGTTGGAGCGAGAGCAATAATTCTAGCCCTAGACCTCCTCTGTAACTCAAAACATATAACCAGTAAAAAAAAAATTTAATCGTCGCCTATGGGGATTTTTAAGTAGCGACGTTTGGCGCCATTCCACGAGCCTGTGCAATTTTGAAGAGTGACATGTTAGGTATCGATTTACCCGGTGTAACTTCATCTTTCACATTATGCAAAAATTGGGCTAACTTTACTGTGTTTTTTTTTTTTTTAAGCACAAAACTGTTTTTTTTCCAAAAAAAAGCATTCGAAAAATTGCTGCGCAAATACCGTGCGAGATAAAAAGTTGCAACGACCACCATTGTATTCTCCAGGGTGTTTGCTAAAAAAACATATATAATGTTTTGGGATTCGATGTAATTTTCTAGCAAATAAATGATGATTTTTACATGTAGGAGAGAAATGTCAGAATTGTCCTGGGTGCTCCAGAACGCCTGATGGCGCTCCCTGCATGTTGGGCCTCTGTATGTGGCCGCACTGTGTAAAAGTCTCACACATGTGGTATCGCCGTACACGGGAGTAATAGCAGAATGTGTTTTGGGGTGTAATTTGTGGTATGCATATGCTGTGTGAGAAATAAACTGATAATATGACAATTTTGTGAAAAAAAAAAAAAAAAAGTAAAAAAAATCTTGATTTTGCAAAGAATTGTGGGAAAAAATGACAACTTCAAAAAACTCATCATGCCTCTTACTAAATACCTTGGAATGTCTTCTTTCCAAAAAGGGGTCATTTGGGGGGTATTTGTACTTTTCTGGCATGTTAGGGTCTCAAGAATTGAAATAGGCTGTCAGTACTTCAGGTGTGATCAATTTTCAGATATTGGCACCATAGCTTGTGGACTCTATAACTTTCACAAAGACCAAATAATATCCACCAATTTGTACTTATTTTTACCAAAGATATGTAGTGGTATAAATTTTGGCCAAAATTTATGAAGAAAAAATTACTAATCTGCTAAATTTTATAACAGAAATGAAGAAAAATTCTTTTTTTTACAGAATTTTCTGTATTTTTTCTTTTATGGCACAAAAAATTAAAAACCCAGGGGTGATTAAATACCACCAAAAGAAAGCTCCATTTGTGTGAAAAAAAGGACAAAAATTTCATATAGGTCCAGCGTTGCATGACTGAGTAATTGTCATTCAAAATGTGAGAGCACCGAAAGCTGAAAATTGGTCTGGTTATTAAGGGTGTTTAAGTGCCCAGTGGTCAAGTGGTTAATAGAGAGGGAATACCATAGTGTAGTATCTCACAAATAGCATTTATAAAAAATTTTCATACACAGGGTACTCACACATTAATAGATAGAAAAAAGCCTTTTTCTAGTAATCAGCAGCAAGTGCATCCACAGTCAGCTTCCTTCCCGTCCCTACGCGTGACATCACATCACGTGACTTCATCAGGGGATTGAAGTCACGTGATGTCACGCGTAGGGACGGGACGGAATCTGACTGTGGATGCACTTGCTGCTGATTGCCAACTGGGTAGACCTTCTGGCAATGTAATGACTCTGCCCAAATAGCAGTAATGAAGCATTCTTTGTGATTTTTTACCTACTGGAAAGCCTATAATAGTGCTTACCTGTAGATAAAATGAATATCTCCTAAACCTTCACCGTTTAAGAGATATTTACCCTGGATACAGCCAGTGACCTCAACGGTGCATGCGATTTGAATGTCTGGCATACCGTGCCAAACCTTTAGAGCTTCGTTTCGGAACTGAGGGCTCCGCGTCATTCACAGCACCAGAGTCCACGAACCCAGAAGAACGACAGGGGGAAAATGTCAGCACTCTCAGCGGTGACAGCACGCCGCTGGAGGGCTTTGTTCTAAGGTAAGTATTTTATAATGTGCTAGTATGCGATGCATACAAGCACATTATGCCATTGTCTTACAGGTGTTTTTTTTTTGTTTTTTTTAACTCTGCCATGGTTTACTCCTGCATTAAACCTTCTTGCTGAGGTTCCTAGCCTCCTCTAAACCTTGTGACCTTGGCAAGTCCAGGCCTTCCATAGATGAGACAGAGAGCTCACACCAATCTGTACATGGCCAGGCTGACCATATAATTAATAAAGATCTCAGTTTCATTGATCCATAAACCAGGACATGCCCAGATCATGCTCTGGTATTCATTGACGATTGATGAAAGCTAGATTGTGGTTGAGTTATAGACATATAGTTTTTTTTTCAGCTGGAACTTGGTGGAACTCAGTTCCACTACCTCTGGCTCAGGCCCTCTGCTCACCACTATCACTGATAAACACAGAAGTCTGGCCTCTGTGTTTACCAGTGATATCTTGTCTCCCACAGATTTGATTCCCTGATTGTTTCTCACTGAGTGTAGGATGGGGACAAGGGAAATGCAGATGCCCCAGGGTGCATTGTGGATGCTGACACCCCCACTGGATGATCTCCCTGCAAACGAGAGAGGAGGAGCCACTGACAGTGTGCAGGGAGGCAATAGAGCCGGCTGGGTGCTTCAGCTTAATACAGCAACAAAAGTAAGACATGTGGAAGAAGGTAGGGGCTGCATGCAGAAGTCAGAGTTGAAGAGGGGTGAAAGTGAGATGTGAATGGGAGATGCAGAGGTAAGCAGCTGTGAAAGAAGGCTGAACTCTGCACCCTATGTGTAGCGCACCCTTGAACTCTGTATTATGTATGTAGCACACCCTCAGCACTGTACATAATGCACTCTTAGTATTTATTGCCCCTTTAGAACCCTCCCACTTTTAGTGAAATTTGACCACAACCACTAGTTAATGTGGTTTGGAGGGGTTGGGGTTGAGTTTCTGCACCTATTTTCAGAGGAAAAAAGCCCTGCATATATAAACTCATTTACTATAAATATATGCTTTCTTGGTTTGCTTTATTGGTTCAACAGATATTTCATACCTTGTCAAAATGATATATTTAAGCTCTTTTCTAGTGAAAAAGTATTATTATTCTTTTAAATAATTCTTTGGTTCATATTTCTCTTTAGGAATGTAATGCTATGGAAATATGTTATATAAAACACAGACACACCTGTCTGGAGAAAATGCTGAAGCCTACAATTTACCTGTAATTGCCTTACAGCAAAATCTATTTTTATATGTTACTCAATCTATGCAGATTGCTCATATTTTATTGTATAATAATGACAAAATCTGACTAATAGCATTGAGTATATGGTATGAGATAGGCTTGTGCAATTCGTTTCGTAACGAATCGAAATTCGGCCGAATTTTGCATCTTTCGGACATTCGGATGCATCCGAATGTCCAAATAAAAAAATAACAAATTACAACGAATACGAAAGAAATATAACGAATGAATTTGAATGAATTCGACATGATTCGAAATTATTTCAACCGCATTCGAAATTATTTCAACATGATTCGACATTATTTCAACCGCATTCGAAAATATTTTGTGACCCGAATTTAGGGCCATGTATCTCGGGGTCACTTGGTGCTAGACACTTCAAATTTGGATATGTTGTATTGCTAGAATTATTGTGTTTGCATACCAAATTTGGGGTTTCTAGCTATAAGTGACCCCGAGATATGTGGCCCCAAAATCGGGTCACAAAATGTTATTAGTTATTAGAGCAGAGAATTACATTTTGCGACCCGATTTTGGGGCCACATATCTCGGGGTCACTTATAGCTAGAAACCCCAACTTTGGTATGAAAACACAATGGTACTAGCACTACAACATATCCAAATTTGAAGTGTCTAGCTCCAAGTGACCCCGAGATACATGGCCTTAAATTCGGGTCACAAAATATTTTCGAATGCGGTTGAAATAATGTTGAATCATGTTGAAATAATTTCGAATGCATTCGAAATTATTTCAACATGATTCGACATTATTTCAACTGCATTCGAAATGATTTCAACATGATTCAACATTATTTCAACCACATTCAAAAATATTTTGTGACCCGACTTTAGGGACATGTATCTCGGGGTCACTTGGTGCTAGAAACTTCAAATTTGGATATGTTGTATTTCTAGTATTATTGTATAGCCAGAAACCCCAAATTTGGTAAGAAAACACAATGGTACTAGCACTACAACATATCCAAATTTGAAGTGTCTAACTCCAAGTGACCCCGAGATACATGGCCCTAAAGTCGGGTCACAAAATATTTTCGAATGTGGTTGAAATAATGTCGAATCATGTTGAAATCATTTCGAATCCGGTAGAAATATTTTCGAATTTCGTTGAAATATTTTCGAATGTGGCCGATTTTTCGAATTCGGTAGAAAACTAAACGAAATCCGAAAACGAAATTAATGAATTAACGAATTAAAACGAAACAAAACTAAACAAATTTTTTCCTTTTGCACATGTCTAGTATGAGATGGACCTCTGGATTGTTTAGGAGAATAAAGAAGGCTTGGAAATGACTTCATAAATGAATGTAGCCACCCTGCTGTAAGCAGGAGCGTCTATCTAAATTTTTGGATTTGCAGGGCTGTAGTCAACCTAAGCTGGACTGATAATTCTGCTTTCTTGGATCTCTCCTGGATCTCTTTCGGCGGCCGAAACGCGTTGGCAAAAAATTGTGTTTTCGGCATATTGCCAAAAGAAAAAAAGGTGCCGATAATTGTGCAGTAGCGGTGGCTGTGCCACCGGGTGATGTCACTCGCTGTGCAGGAGGTGTGCATGTTCCTTTTGGTTGACACGCTGGACTCATGAGCGCATTCTCTGCGGTTGAGACGCTGGAGTCGGGAGCACTTTCCCTGCGGATGGACGCTGGAGTCGGGAGCATGTTCCTTGTGGTTGAGACGCTGGAGTCGGGAGCACTCTCCCTGCGGTTGGGACTCAGGGGACACAAGAATACAGGGCTGCATTGGAGAGTGGGCACCGTCCCTCCTGGAAGGCTACTATTACTACTATCCGCCGGTGAGCATTGGCATCGAAGATCTTTCCAACCCTTTCCTCTTAAACTAACAATCCAACTAGTACTATAAAAAAATACAATACACAACATAGATTGATTGCATTCTATTTAGAAAGAGATATTCAGTAGTATATAACTAGTACTTACTACTAATCCCACTACTACTATACTATATAATGGGGTAATGCATGTTTAAACTAATTAGAAAGAGAGAGAGAGAGAGAGAGATAGCATTCAGTAGTATGTTTCTGTTATACTATACACTAACAAACACACAAGTTTTTTAAACATGCTACTAGTAGTAGTAGACAGTACTAGTAATATACTACTGGATATCTCAAACAGATAGCATGCGATCAATAGATATATTTTATTCTTTGTTACAAGATGTACTGCAGTGCAGAGTGCAAACATAACTACCTTGCATGGCAAGAGAGCTGCACTGTTAAAAAATGATTGGTTAGGTTTCCTTTTTTAATTTTTATTAGCTGCCTGGGGTTTAGTTTTAAAATAGATTTTAGTCCTTTTTTTTCCCCCCTCAGATTTCACTTCCACTATAGATCATTCTATGCTATTCTTCTACACCACCAGCAGAGGTGGACCTTGTCTGCAGTGTGATAATATATAAAAAAAGTTTCTGTTAAGACCCAAATTTGCAATCTGCAGTCTTTGCTCAGCAGAAATTTCAAGAGGGGGTACAGTGCCAAGGCACTTTTCAACGACAGGTTTGATACACTACCTGAAAACACCTCATCCAGTTCAGCATGGAGAAAACAGTACCGCTTCCAAAACGTGCTCCAAGCACATCAAGTTCATCACCATCTGTGTCCAGTCTTCAAAAAGGCAATAAAATGTACAAGTGACTATCCCAAAGCTTCATGGCATTACAGATAAGCAGGCTGGCCGCAGGTTAGCCTGAATTTAAAGGAGGAGTCAGGCTGTATTTAAACCTGCCATCTTCTTCCTTTCTGCTGTTGGCCTACCCTCTTGTATGACGCTTCGGACGTTTTTGCATAATTTCCGGAAGACCGTCTGACGTTATTTCTGGGTTTTGGCACCGCAAGGTGGACGTTCGGCTGCAGCCTGAGACCATGGTCTCCACAGGCTCAGGTATCTATCGGGGGGGGGGGGGGGGGCGTCGCATGTGCTAGGGGGTCCATGGGGGCTCCAAATAACTGTTCTCCTTTATTATGTGACACATGAGAAGGTTTTTATACACATGATTACGTAGGTATCACATTAATATTACAATTGTACGTTTATGGTAACAAGGGGCGTTACATAGGCAGGCTAATTCTAATCAGGACTCGAAAGAATGCAAAACATGTACTGAAAACATTATTAGTGCCGTGTGCACAGTGAGGGCATTGTGCAATGCATATAAAATAGAATACAGTTATATACAGAACCTACAAATTTCCATTACAGTCTCCTCTCTTTTGATCAATATTTTGATCACTAATCATACCTGCTATCACCTTTAACCTGGAACCTTCACACGCTTAGGTGGAGGTAGTCCTGGTCAAAGAGGCAAAAACTCCATTGTGGAGAAAATAATAGCTGAGCAGCTTTTTTCATTACAAAATGACTTTTCATTGTGAAAAACAAATGATTGATAAGACATATTTACAGAGTACTGGCTGTACACTCCTGTGGCCAGAATGGCCTTCTATCTTAATTGTTGGTATGCTGACTTATCAGCATATGTAAACACAAACAATTCTACATAAGATGGAAGAGGTACAAAAGACAAATATGACTTCAACATGGCTAAACTACTTTTCAAATATATATATCTTTTACAATTAAAGTAATTGAATCAAAAAGTACCCTAGACTATGATCGCAAGAGGGAAACAAATCAAACAGAGATTTCTTTCATTTAGTCATATTACAGTGTCTGGTGTGGATCCAGGTGACTTTTCCTTCAAGTTTTGCAAAACTGTACATGAAATAGATGCTGTATTGAGTCTCCAAACATTTCCTTATATATAAATGTCTCTTAACAATCCACAAGTCACCTGGCTTTAGTTTTAGATCCTTCCAAACTTTTAGGATCTGGAATTGGGGAGAAAACACATAAACAAGTTTGTCAAAAACCTTAAAAGATCAGCAACATTCTCTGTGAGATCCGAATGGAGGACTTCAGCTGATGAGACAAAATATAAGCAAGTGAGTAACACACTCCCAAACCAAATCCCATAGGGAGCGAGTCCAACATCCCCTTACGGGCTTGATAAAATATAATAAAACATTCAGGCAAAAGTTTTCTTACTCTACTTTGTCCGCTACATTGTCCGCTACATTCTAATAAGGACTCTGCTATAAAAATGATTTCCTCTGTTACTCTCTGTAGATTCTACACTTTGTACTTAAAAACTACTTCTGATAACACTTTTTACTGTGGCCTTTGCAGTAGCATTTGCTACTGGACATCCAGAAAACATGTCCATACAGACAAAATACATACTCGTAATATTCTGACTTGGGCATCTGGATATATATTTTTGTAATCTCTGGAAGGGATGTTTAGCTTTTGGTAACACCTTTGGTAACTGGTAAAAAAAGAAGTGGTATGTTATAAAAACGACTGTGGTGAACCCTGGCTCTATCCCACGCTCATTTACTAAGGCAGCCATAACTGCTTGTGACTGATGACACAGTCTATGTGTCAAGCTGGAGAGAAAAGAGTGTCTGGCAGACATAAATGATCACCCTTTCCAAAGTCTTGTTTTTTAAGAAGTTGCCCTCTGTGGACCACTTGTTCTTCTCGTTCTGGGGTCCTTAAAGTTGAATTATTAATCCCAGCTATACTGGGAATCTGTGAGTTGCACAGACCCAGCAAGTGTCCAGGGCTGTAAATGCAGCATCCTTAGTCGCCTGGTCTGCTTCCATGTGTGAGTTTTACTGTTAGTATGGCTACCTCAGCAAGAACCTGGAAGGCTGAAAACAGTCGATCAAATTAACTTAGCATGCCTGATTGGTTTACCCGCCGAAGTAAAAACAAACTTCTGGCCCTTCAAATGGAACCAAAAGCTCTCTATATCTCCACTATCTATATAAATATACTCTTTTTATAGTTCACAGGCTTTGCTAAAACATGGTGCTCTGCTTCTTGAGCTGGGGAAAAAGGATCCCATGACTCTGAATACAGACTATCCTTCTGGGTGATAAACTGCATACTCAGTATGGGTATGGCCATCCTCGGTATAAAACCGGGAATAACACTACAAAAAAATAAATACTCGGGTCTTCAGGGAGTGTGTCCTGCACTGGGCTCACAGCAGCTGATTCCTACATCATGAATTTAACCCATGTGCTTTTTCTTTGTCTCCAGCCTCCTCCAATAGATGCAATAAGGTGTCTGGATTCAAATGTATGCATTTTTCATTGTTAGATTTGTACATAAACAAACAAAACATATTCATATTTTGAACCTTTCATTAGACAAACATTTAGTTAGCTATATATTTGCTGTGCAGAATGTCGGACCATTAAAAATGAAATATTTGACCAAAATAATGTCTAACTTTGTCTAAAAGCACCTTTGCATAAAAGCTACAGCTCTGATATATCAGAGTGAACCCTTCATTACTGGGTAAAGCTTGCATAATTGTAACAATGGCTTGTTTCCTATCATGCTGTTTGTGTAAGAACTCTAATTTCATGTTTCAAAAATACTTTTTCCTGGCAATATTATAAAAAATGATAACAATACCCTGCAGTCATGCAGAGATGTTCATAAATCCAAAATATTCTTCTACTTATACCCACTGCACTTACAAGGAAAAGGGGCACATGATTTCACAATCCACACATTCTGCTTTGGATTTTAAAAGTAAAAATACATAAAAACAAAAGGACCAAACAATATGTATGATGGACCAGAAAGCACTCGGCCATCAAAAACTATAAACCAGCTGGCTGCAGGTGGCATCTATCCTAACAGGGTGTGTGGACTTGATGTGATGGGTCTGTTATACTTAAATGTTATTTATTATTACTCTCACATCATACTTCACATACTGTACCTTCTATGATCAGACGGGCAGACATAGTGCTCGTCCCATCTCCCCTCTCTGACAACATATAAAGCATTCTGTTTTAACTCTCATTACTGTTTCTTGACTTTACTAGTAGTGACTGACCCCAAATTCATCCCACAACTTAACATCAAAATGTCCCTTTCTGTCTAGTGTTAATTGTCACCCTTGATCCATCCTGCTCACATACATAGCTGTTTCTCTATCTGTATATTCTGCATGATTCTTAGTCCCTGTGGACTTTGGTGGTAACCCAGTTACCCATTGTGGATCCCTGTCCACTTTAACCATTAATCTAGGGGCTCAGTATAGGCAGAACCGCACCTTCAGTTCATATATAGCGCTCCTCTTGCGCTGGGCATTTTTAAGGGTCTCTTAACCTTCATTCCCTTACTTAATTTAATGCCCATAATGACTGGCCAGTCTTTTCTACATGTGCCTACACCCTCTTGCCTCTAAACTACTTTATCTAGCAGATGTACTACATATACCTGTGAACAGCACTATTCTTCCATTTCTATATAACACTCCAATGGACAGTAGACAGTGCCAACATAACATATAACCACCAATCAATACAGTTTGATTAAGGGGAGTAAAATAGGTACCCTTTGTCCCGAAAATGCCTTACCGATCAAGGAAGTTTGATAACTCAAATGTAAGCAAAAGGCTTACCTCAGCCGGCTGATTATCAGAAATACCCGGATCGTCTCCAGCTCCTCGTTTCAGATACTCAGGGTCACCTGGGAACCCCTCCTGGCTGGCTCGCCACCTGAAATGGATATTTTGTAGATAGGCAACTCCTATCCTCATATTGATTAGTGGTTCCAAATTAATAATAACTACTACAGTAGGGAACAGACACAAAAGATACGCTCAGCAGCTTTCCAAATAACTGTTCTCCTTTATTATGACACATGAGAAGGTTTTTATACACATGATTACGTAGGTATAACATTAATATTACAATTGTACATTTATGGTAACAAGGGGCGTTACATAGGCAGGCTAATTCTAATCAGGACTCAAAAGAATGCAAAACATGTACTGAAAACATTATTAGTGCCGTGTGCACAGTGAGGGCATTGTGCAATACATATAAAATAGAATACAATTATATACAGAACCAACAAATTTCCATTACACCGGCAATCGGCCGGCGGAGGGGGTCCTGTTTTCTGTGCCATCCAGAGGGGTTTTAGGGGCCATGGTAAGGCTGCCCCCAGGGGGCTCCACTCATCCAGAAAGCTGCAGTCGGGATCCCGCTTTTCGGTGCCATCTGGTAGGGGGGCTCCAGTCATTACAGTAGTCGGCGGTGGGGGGCCCACTCCTCAGGCCATTCTCTAGGGGGGCCCACTGCACACAAGCACATTACCATGCGGGGCATGCCCAGGATATCTATTGTTAATATTTCTAACCCACACATACCCTGTGCCCGGCACTATTTCTTTGTCATAAAGTGGGGGGTGTTTTGGACAGGGGGGGCTATTTGCTCCAAGGTTGGCATCAGGAGGGCCCTAGGCTACTGGTTATCATAGTCTGTGTCCCTGGTTTTGCTGACTGGTTGTTTTTAATACAGTTGCCTTTCACATATTACAATTGTACATTTATGGTAACAAGGGGCGTTACATAGGCAGGCTAATTCTAATCAGGACTCAAAAGAATGCAAAACATGTACTGAAAACATTATTAGTGCCGTGTGCACAGTGAGGGCATTGTGCAATACATATAAAATAGAATACAATTATATACAGTACCAACAAATTTCCATTACACCGGCAATCGGCCGGCGGAGGGGGTCCTGTTTTCTGTGCCATCCAGAGGGGTTTTAGGGGCCATGGTAAGGCTGCCCCCAGGGGGCTCCACTCATCCAGAAAGCTGCAGTCGGGGTCCCGCTTTTCGGTGCCATCTGGTAGGGGGGCTCCAGTCTTTACAGTAGTCGGCGGTGGGGGGCCCACTCCTCAGGCCATTCTCTAGGGGGGTCCACCGCACACAGGCACATTACCATGCGGGGCATGCCCAGGATATCTGTTGTTAATATTTCTAACCCACACATACCCTGTGCCCGGCACTATTTCTTTGTCATAAAGTGGGGGGTGTTTTGGACAGGGGGGGCTATTTGCTCCACAGTTGGCATCAGGAGGGCCCTAGGCTACTGATTATCATAGTCTGTGTCCCTGGTTTTGCTGACTGGTTCTTTTTAATACAGTTGCCTTTCACATAGCTGTTCTATGTTGGCTGTCCATGTCATACTCTCGTCATATTTCTGTGATTTTTTCTTTAGGATTCTGTTGGTAGTGTGTGTATGTTCAGCCAAATCTGTTTCAGTGTCAGTGTGCTCAGTAAGTCATGAATTTTACTTTCACAGTCTGGTTGTGAAACCAGGTTCCACTCACATGGGGGATCCATGGTATGCACATACTTCCATGATAATGGTCGCATAGGGATGTATCTGGGCAGGACATCAGGTGAGGTTGGTTTGGGGGTGGGTGGGTTTGTGAAGGGGTTGATGTCCGTTAGAACCTTTGGGGTCTCGTAGTACACCGGGCCACCCACGGTGGGAGTTAGTGCAGCAGCATGTGCCAACAAATGTTGTGCGGCAGTCATTTTTCTTTATTTGGGGCAGCACGGCTTCGACCAGTGGCACGGCCATATCCCACCACATCATGTGGAGTTGGCCAGCAGAGGGCATCTGCCAGGGGTACCTAGGCATTTCACAGGTCAAGGGCCCAGTCATATTATTTTGTCTGGTCTGGCCTCCTCCTTTCAGAGGTCACTCACTATTTTACATGTTTATTCATGCATTATTTTGTTGTTAAATGTTTCATTTCCTACCAAAATTTCATACAGTCATTTGTCTTTTCAAGTGTTAGCTTTTGTATGTTTGTTTTACTGTAGTTGTTGTTCCTGCTTAGCAACTAAGGGCACAAGGTATCTTTCTTCTGGGTTCAGTCCAGCTCAGGTAGGTGTTTGTTGGTTATCTGCTGCCATACACATATAGGGAATATGGTCCTTTTTTAGGCCTTATGATTCATATCACTGCAGGGGCACCCATCACGTTTATGGGTGTCATCGGATTGAGATGTTTTGTTTCTAATTCACTTGGAGCAGTGGCAAGTCTCCTCATCCGTTTCATACACATTCATGTCACTGTCGTGTATCATGTCTTCTCAACACTCATTTCACTTGCTGACACATCTTCAGGTTTTTTTTTGTGGGTATGGGTTACGTAAAGTTATCTGCTAGGCTTCAGGTTATTCGGTCTCTGTTTTCGGGAGTCTGACACGTTTTCAGCTCCGCTCATACGTTATATTTCAGGGTGGGCATCGGTCGTCACGCTCAGGCCTCGTACGCTTAGTGAGAAGTATTCACGATTGAAGGTAAGTCATGATTGCTTATGCATTGTTCATTCCATCGTACTTTGCCTTCACCTTTCTGGTCAAGTTTTGCCACTGCATTTACCTATCACATTTTAGGTTACAGCAGGTTGAGATGATTATTTCTAATTGGCTTGTGCAGTGGCAAGTCTCCTCACCCCTCCTCAGTCAGCCTATGTTAGACCATTTCATTCGTCATTATTCGTTACACTACTAGTTGTGTTGAATCTGACATGTTTTCAGGTTTCTGTAGGCCTGAGTGAACCTTTTTAATTGGCCTGTTGCAAGTTACTCGGCCTCCAAATTTTCATATGCTGTATGCTTTCTGTATGCTTTCTTAGGCCCACAAGGGCTTGTTTCTGAGGAAACGGGGAGGCAGCTAGAGGGCTTAAAGAGGGTTGTTTAGGGTCGGGTGGAGTCAGTTGGTTTGTGATGGTTTGTTTTTGTTTTTAGGTAATGTCTCAAGTGGCGGACATTGAGGACTTTACTTTCATCCCTTCTTCTCCAGCTAGGGGCTCGGAACATGACAGCACACCTTCTCTGAGGTCCTGGACTGTCCCGAGACTGATGGCTGAGTTCCGTTTTAGTGGTATTTCATACCCAGTGTCAGCTCGCAAGGTGGAACTTTTAAGATTATTATTTCCCAGCACTTCAAGTTCCAGTGCTGAGCAGGTCACCCTGCGTACGGCTGCTACGTCTCACGCAGATTCACTCCACCCTAAGCTCTCTGGCAAACTAATTTCAGGAGTTAGGAACCAGGGTGGAGGTTTTGGAGAGCCATCTGAGTCCAGCCCCATTTGGATCTTGGGATTTCTGGGATTTCATAAGGTTCTGGAGTCCCTGTAGTTTTAAGCCTCATTTCATTGGTTTCAAGTACAGGCATTGGTGTCCCCTCCATTACTCTGGCTCATTTTATCCCTGGGAGTATTAGGAAGGACATTTTAGAAGGCAAGGATATAAATTTCATTTATTGCCACCCATGGTGTGGCTGATAATAAGTCTTATGCCTGTGGTGATGTGTCAGTGATTGTTAAGACCAAGGATCACAGGCTGAACCGCAAGCTCTCTATCCCGAAATTTGTCTTGGCGTTCAGCATGTTCAGGGATATTGTATGCTCGGTGAGTCTCCATAGGAGGGAGGAGCTAGACCATTATCTTTATGCAGTGGTGGAGTTGGGACATAAGTTTGGGGGCACGGCGTTCCACGATTATCATCGATCGGTTTCCGCCAAAGCCGCTGCCATGTGTGCCCAACATCAGGTAGTTAGTTTGAAGTAGGGTGGATACTGAGCTATTTTGCTAACATTTTGCTGGGCTGAGGTCACCGGTTTGTTCAACATGCCAGTCATCATCACATATTGCATACTGGTGCCCTAATACTGAATTTCCTGTTCTTCCAGGCACGTCCAGGGCTTTCCCTAGTTCCCTACCGGCCCCAAATTCATTTTAATCATGGTGTGTGCAACTACAGTCAATGCCATCTTTTGCACGTATACTCCAGCTGTTTCAGGGCCCACCTTACCAGGGAAAGAGCAGTTGACTAAGCCGCATCAATGTGGCATATTTACAGGCTTGTTTGACCTCTCACCCTTTTTCTAGTTTGTGTCTGTTTCTGGTGGTGGGTTTCATAAGGGACTTCCACACAGGGTTCATCACTTTGCCTTCAGGCATTTGAAAGTCCAAAATCTAAGGTCATCAGCCACAGATACGAAAGCAGTAGACACACTGCTCCAGCCTGAACTGGATAAAGGGTTTGTCATTGGTCCATTTTCTTCATCACCTTTCCGATGTTGGAGAATCAATCCTCTTGGGTTGGTTAAAGGGAGCTTTTCAAATAAACTATGTTTAATTTTTGATTTGTCCGCCCCTCATTGCTCTAAGGTACCTAGCTTAAATTCCTTAATTCCGTCAGAAGAATTTTCATTAAAATATGCATCTGTGGATCAGGCTATCCAACAAATCATCAGGGTTGGGGAGGGCGTTTGGCTGTCCATGGCAGATATAGCAGATGCGTTTAAACTTCTTTCAATCATGCCATCACTCTGGCAGTGGCATGAGGTGAAGTGGAGGGGGCTGTATTATTTGGCCACCAAGCTCACCTTTGGTCCCAAAAGCAGCTGGATTCTTACTCATGTGGAAGGCTGTCATGAAGTCATTCACTATTTGTATGATTTCCTCCTCATAGAGAGTTCCAAGCAAGTCCTGCTTATCTACAGAAGTTATTGTCAGTTTTTGCAGCCCTCGACGTCCCGTTGGCAGTCAAGAAGATGGAAGGCCCAGTGACGACGCTTACTTTTTTGGGGATCACTCTGGATACACAGGCCATGCAGGCCAGTCTACCGGCAGATACGCTTGTTAGAATCAAAGATTGTATTCATACTTTTACTGTCTCTCAAGCTTGTTCCAGAGTGGAGTTGCAATCTTTGTTGGGCATGTTAAACTTCGCCATGAGTATCATTCGTCAGGGTAGGTCATTTATTTCAAGGTTATTGGCTTTGTTGCCATCAGCCCCTGACTCAGATTCTCATGTCAAGCTGGATGTTGCAGCTCTGGCTGACCTGTGCATGTGATACGAGTTCCTCCAGCATTGGAACGGGATTGCCCCGTGGATTCCATGTTCTCTCCTCAGGTTTTCACAGATGCAGTAGCCGCTGTAGGTCATGCTGCCATTTTTGCCACCCACTGGCTTGCAGGGCCATGGCCAGAGGAGATCTGGGCTATCCCAGGTTTTACAAAGTCTTCAGCTTTGTTTGAGATCTATCCTATAATGTCAGCGGCCAGGTGTGGGGTACGTTTTGGTCAGGGCAAACTGTTGTTTTCTCAATGGACGATCAAGCTGCTGTGGAGATTATCAACAAAAGCAGATCTAGGTCATTAATCATTATGTCCTTCGTACACAGGCTGATTTGGCTGCCCCTCAGTCTGTCATTTTCACATGCATTGTAGGTTTATCAGTGGGGCAGAGAATGTAATAGCAAATGCTCTGTCGCGGCTTAATTACCTGTTGTTTTTCCAACAGATCCCAGAAGCAGACGCCTGCGCCACGCCATCCCTGCAGTCCTCGCTACTGATTGGATTTGTTTCCCATTGGGTTAACGCAGCAGCTTTGATTGATAAATCTTTATCGATCAACACTAGGAAGGCTTATGTCACGGCCTGGAAAACCTTCCTGGCTTTCCAGTCCCGTTATCCTTGGTTTAATGGTCATGACGTTCGATACCTGCTGGCTTTTGTTCCTTTCTGCCACTCACATGTCATATGGCATGATAAAAGCATATCTAGCAGGGGTTCAGCCTTTTTTGTTCTTACAGTACCCGAATAGACCATCCATCTTTTCAGCCCATTCCGTCAAGGCCACTCTGAGGGGTATTCGTACGAGTATTTTCTTTTTCATTTCATATTTGAGTATGCCCCCTTTAGGCATACTGACCACATGACTTTTGGCACACCCCAGGTAACTTCTTATGTTTTCCTTTATCACATTTCTTACTTGATCTTTCATAAAGACTCCACGTTCAAAGGAGCTGTTCAAGCAAGTGAAACAGGCCATTGTAAGGCTTCAAAAATGAAACAAATCCATCAGAGAGAGAGCAGCAACATTATGAGTGGCCAAATCAACAGTTTGGTACATTCTGAGGAAAGATGAACACACTGGAGAGCACAGCAACATAAACAGGTCTGGACGTCCAAGGATGCAAGCAGTGGTGGATGATCGCAGGATCCTCTCTATGGTAAAGAAAAACCCATTCACAACATCCAGACAAGTGAAGGACACGTTCCAGGAAGTGGGCATGTCATTGTCAAAGGCTACAATCAAGAGAAGACTTCATGGGAGCAAATACAAAGGGTTCACCACAAGATGCAAACCATTCATAAGCCTGAAATATAGAAAAGCCAGATTAGTCATTGCCAAAAAAAATCTAAAAAAGCCAGACCAGTTCTGGAAAAGCATTCTTTGGATGAAACTTATGTGTATTCTCCATCGAACATTTACTGTCGGAACTTTCCACCAACAAATGTTTGATAGCAGGTTCTCAAATTTTACGCCAACAAAACTTTGTTGGAAAATCCGATCATGTGTACGCAGCATTAGATTAATCTGTACCAGAATGACGGGAAGAAAAAAGTGTGGAGGAGACTTGGGACAGCTCATGATCCAAAGCACACAACATCATCTGTAAAACATGGTGGTGGCAGTGTGATGGCATGGGCATGCATGGCTTCCAGTGGCACTGGGTCATTGGTGTTTATTGATGATGTGACAAGACAGAAGCAGCCGGATGAATTCTGCGTGTTTAGAGATATACTTTCAGCCCAGATTCACCCAAATGCAGCAAAGTTGATTGGAGGGCACTTCACAGTACAGATGTTGAATGATCCAAAACACTGAAAAAAGCAACCGCTTTTGAAGAAAAAGAAGTGGAATATTCTGCAATAGCTGAGTTAATCACCTGATCCCAACCCATTTGAGAATGCACTTCACTTGCTGAAGGCAAAACTAAAGGCAGAGAGACCTACAAACAAAGAACAGCTGAAGTCAGCTGCAGTTAGTTAGAGCCTGGCAAAGCATCAGAAAGGAGGAAATCCAGTCTTTGGTAATGTCCATGGGTTCCAGACTTTAGGCAGTCATTGCCAGTAAAGGATTCTCAACAAAATATTAAAAGAAAGCATTTTATTTATGATTATATTAATTTGTCCAATACATTTGAGCCCCTGAAAATGGTGGGACATGTAAGACTTAGGCTGGGTTCACACTGCTGCGGCTAGGAGAACCGGATGTGATTCGCACCGCACTACAGTGCAAATCACATCCGATCTCTGTGCGATGCGAGTTCAGCCATACAGATAGTATGGCTGAATTCGCATCGCACCCGCCCCAAACTCGCACAGGACCCTTTTTTTGGTCCGCAGCAGAATCGGATCGCATGGGTGTTCACACCATGCGATCCGATTCCTGTCCGAGTTTGCAGATTGCACTGCGATATGCGAACTGATCTGGGGGTGTCATTAACGTTTCACTGACACTCCCAGCAGTTCGCATAGGGCAGTGTGAACTGCCGCCGGGAGGCATGCGATGCGGGGACCCGCCACGGATTCGCGGCATTCCCGCATCGCTTCAGTGTGAACCCAGCCTTATGTAAGATGATTTGTTTAATCTCTGTGCATCATCTGAGGCGGTTCATGTCACTGGGTATACAGCGCCTTGAAAAAGTATTCATGCCCCTTGAAATTTTCCAAATTTTGTCATGTTGCAACCAAAAACGTAAATGGATTTTATTGGGATTTTATGTGATAGACCAACAGAAAGTGGCACATAATTTTGAAATGGAAGGAGAATGATAAATGGTTTTTAAAATACAGTCAATATTTTGTAAAACCACCTTTCACTGCAATTACAGCTGCAAGTCTTTTTGGGGATGTCTCTACCAGCTTTGCACATCTAGAGTGACATTTTTGCCCATTCTTCTTTGCAAAATAGCTCAAGCTCTGTCAGATTGAATGGAGAGCATCTGTGAACAGCAATATTCAAGTCTTACCACAGATCCTCAATTGAATTTAGAATGACCCAGTCCAAGTCCAGACCTAACACATGAATATGCTTTGATCTAAACCATTTCATTGTAGCTCTGCCTGTATGTTTAGGGTCGTTGTCCTGCTGAAAGGTGAACCTCCGCCCCAGTCTCAAGTCTTTTGCAGACTCTAACAGGTTTTCTTCTCAGATTTCACTGTATTTAGCTCCATCCATCTTCCCACCAACTCTGACCAGCTTCCCTGTACCTGCTGAAGAAAAGTATCCCCACAACATGATGCTGCCACCACCATGTTTCACGGTGGGGATGGTGTGATCAGGGTGATGTGCAGTGTTAGTTTTCATAGCATTTTGCTTTTAGGCCAAAAAGTATGATTTTGGTCTCTTCTGACCTTCTTCCACATGTTTGCTGTGTCCCCCACATGGCTTCTTGCAAACTGCAAACGGGACATCTTATGGTTTTCTTTCAACAATGTCTTTCTTCTTGCCACTCTTCCATAAAGGCCAGATTTGTGGAGTGTATGACTAATAGTTGTCCTGTGGACAGATTCTCCCACCTGAGCTGTGGATCTCTGCAGCTCCTCCAGAGTTGCCATTGGCTTCTTGGCTGCTTCTCTGATGAATGCTCTCCTTGCCCGGCCTGTCAGTTTAGGTGGATGACCATGTCTTAATAAGTTTTCAGTTGTGCCAAACTTTCCATTTTTGGAAGATGGATTGAACAGTGCTCCATGAGATGTTCAAAGCTTGGGATATTTTTTTATAACCTAACCCTGCTTTAAACTTCTCCACAACTTTATTCCTGACCTGTCCCTTTTTTTCGTTGGCTTTCATGCTGCTGTTTGTTCACTAAGGTTCTCTAACAAACCTCTTCACAGAATAGCTGTATTTATAGTGAGATTAAATTACACACAGGTGGACTCTATTTACTATAAAAGGGAACAATCAGCGCACACTACAATCCTAATATACACATAAGCGAATTGCAAGCTGAACACCTTAAGGCAAATCATAAATCCTTAAAAATAGATAAAACAAACAGAAAAAGTGCAGCGCAATACATAAATAAATAAAATTCATTCAGTAAATAAAATCTCATAAACGATCAAGGTGCCAAAAGACATTATAAACAGGCATCCCTTATTTACTAATTAGGTGACTTTTGAAGGCAATTAGTTCCACTAGATTTTAGTTAAGGTTATCAGAGTAAACGGGGCTGAATACAAATGCGCGTCACACTTTTCAGATATTTATTTGTAAAAACATTTGAAAACCATTTACTATTTTCCTTCCACTTCATAATTATGTGCCACTTTGTGTTAACCAGTTCCCGACGAGCGCACGCCAATGTACTTCGGCAGAATGGCACGGGCAGGCATATTGGCGTACAGGTACGTCCAATCTTTAATGCAGCCCTGCCATCGCGAGACCCCCGTGAGTCCGGTCGCGGGACTCGATCGCCGCGGGCATTCCCGCGATCGTCTCACGGGGCGGCTGAATGGAGAGATGCCGTTGTAAACAGCATCTCCCCGTTCTGCCTAGCAACTAGTGACGCTGATCTATGCTCCATGTGATTGGAGCAGAGATCAGTGTTCACTAAATGAAAGCCCAGCCCCCAACAGTTAGTAACACACCCCTAGGAACACTTAGCCCCTATACTGCCACCCACTGGTTAATCCCTTCACTGCCAGTGTCATTTACACAGCTATCAGTGCATTTATATAGCAGTGATCGCTGTATAAATGACAATGGTCCCAAAAATGTGTCAAAAATGTCCGATGTGTCTGCCATAATGTCGCAGTTACAATAAAAATTGCTGATCGCCGCCATTACTAGTAAAAAAAATTATTAATAAAAATGCCATAAAACTATCCCCTATTTTGTAAACGCTATAACTTTTGCGCAAACCAATCAATAATCGCTTATTGTGATTTTTTTTACCATATGTAGAAGAATACATATCGGCCTGAACTGAGGGAAAAAAATGTTTTTTTATATATTTTTGGGGGATATTTATTATAACAAAAAGTAAAAAATAATGCGTTTTTTTCAAAATTGTAGCTCTATTTTTGTTTATAGCGCAAAAAATAAAAACCGCAGGGGTGATCAAATACCACCAAAAGAAAGCTCTATATGTGGGGAAAAAAAAAGACGTAAATTTTGTTTGGAAGCCACGTTGCATGACCGCGCAATTGTCGGTTAAAGCAACGCAGTGCTGAATCGCAAAATGGGGCTGAAGTGGTAAAACACATAAAATACATAAAAAATACATACATAAAATACATTTATGTTTTTGGTTTTAACATGAACATGTGGAAAATTTCAAGGGGTATAATTATATTTTCAAGGTACTGTATGTGAGGGTTTACATCCACTTTAACTATCTTTAAATTCTTGTCGGACTTTAGGGTTTACATTTCTGGGATATTTGTGGAATTTATAATCTCTATGAATTTAGGTATAATATTATCCATTTATAGAGTAATCCCTCATCTCAGCATGGTACAGCTTGTGTTCATGCATAACACACTTTAGCTACATTATCCTGCAGACGACTATACTAAATATTTTCCATTCATCACCTAATGAGGGCCTATGTTTAATTTTATTTATTCATTACAGGTACTTATATAGCACCATCAATTTAACCACTTAAGGACCGCCGTATTGCCAATGTACGTCATCACAATGGCACAGGCAGGCACAAGCACGTACATGTACGTGCCTGCCTTCCAGCGGGTGGGGGGTCCGATCGGACCCCCTCCCGCTGGATACGGCGGTCCGGTTCGCTCCAGGAGCGATCCGTGATGAGGGGATGGCCATTGGTTTCTGGCCACCCCCTCTGGATCGCTCCTGGCCAATGAGAAGCTTCCTCCCACTGTGTATTGTTTACACAGGAAGGAGGAAGTGATGTCATTCTCCTCGGGGCGGTCTTTTTGACCGGACTACGAGGAGAAGACACAAAGTATGTGTGCACCAGCACTACACTGACATGTAGGCACACACAGGCACACAAACCCCCCCCCCCCCCCGATCCTCCCCCCCGATCGCCCCCCGATCCTCCCCCCCCCCCAGTCACAGTGTCACTGATTGCATTGATCATTTCTTTACTGATCAATGCATTCAGTGTCAGTTGTAAAAGTAAAAACTGTCAGGGCAGTTAGTGTTAGGTCCAGGGTAGCCCCCTATCACCCCCCAATGAAGATTTAACCCCCTGATTGCCCGTAGAGTTAACCCTTTCACCCCTTTTGCCAGTGTCACTAAGCGATCATTTTTCTGATCGCTGCATTAGTGTCGCTAGTGTCGCTAGGTAGCTAGTTATTTTTTTAGGTTCACCGCCTGGTTTTTATAGCGCTAGGTACCCCGATATACTACCCAATAATGGTTTTAACCCCCTGATTGCCCCTAGTTAACCCTTTCACCCCCTTTTGCCAGTGTCACTAAGCGATCATTTTTCTGATCGCTGCATTAGTGTCGCTAGGTAGCTAGTTTTTTTTTTAGGTTCACCGCCAGATTTTTATAGCGCTAGGTACCCCGATATACTACCCAATAATGGTTTTAACCCCCTGATTGCCCCTAGTTAACCCTTACCCCCTTTTGCCAGTGTCACTAAGCGATCGTTTTTCTGATTGCTGCATTAGTGTCACTAGTGCCGCTAGGTAGCTAGTTATTTTTTTAGGTTCACCGCCAGGTTTTTATAGCGCTAGGTACCCCAATATACTACCCAATAATGGTTTAACCCCCTGATTGCCCCTAGTTAACCCTTTCACCCCCTTTTGCCAGTGTCACTAAGCGATCGTTTTTCTGATCGCTGCATTAGTGTCACTAGTGTCGTTAGGTAGCTAGTTATTTTTTTAGGTTCACCGCCAGGTTTTTATAGCGTTAGGTACCCCCATATACTACCCAATAATGGTTTTAACCCCCTGATTGCCCCTAGTTAACCCTTTCACCAGCGATCACAGTATAAGTGTCACTGGTGACGCTGGTTAGCCAGTTAGTTATTTAGGTTCCCCGTCAGGTTTTTATATAGCGCCAGGGACCCCCATATACTACCTAATAAAAATTTGAACCCCCTGATTGCCCCTAGTTAACCCTTTCACCAATGATCACCCTATAAGTGTTACGGGTGACTCTGGTTAGTTTGCTTTTTATAGCATCAGGGCACCCACCATTTATTACCCAATAAAGGTTTAACCCCCTGATCACCCGGCGGGTGATATCAATTAGGTTTTAGGGTCAGGGTCTGCGTCACCCCAGGCAGCGCTAGGTTAGTGCCAGTACCGCTAACACCCACATGCAAAGCATAAACCTCCCGTAGTGGTATAGAATCTGAACAGATCAATATCTGATCTGATCAGATCTATACTAGCGTCCCCAGCAGTTTAGGGTTCCAAAAAAATGCATTGTTAGCGGGATCAGCCCAGATACCTGCTAGCACCTGCGTTTTGCCCCTCTGCCCAGCCCACCCAAGTGCAGTATCGATCGATCACTGTCACTTACAAAACACTAAACACATAACTGCAGTGATCGCAGAGTCAGGCCTGATCCCTGCGATCGCTAACAGTTTTTTTGGTAGCATTTTATATTTAAATCTGGAAGGCAGTGCTTGGTTTTCGGGGTCCCGTACGTGGCTAGGCTCCCAAAAAGTCCCCCACATGTGGTATCCCCGTACTCGGGAGAAGCAGCAGAATTTATTTTGGGGTGTAATTTGACTTATGCCCATAGCATGTGTGAGCAATATATCATTTAGTGACAACTTTGTGCAAAAAAAAAAAAGTTTGTAATATTCCCGCAACTTGTGGCAAAATATAAAATATTCCATGGACTCAACATGCCTCTCAGTAAATAGCTTGGGGTAATTTTGGGGGGTTTTGTGCTATTTTGGCATTTTATGGCCTTCGAAACTGTGATAGGTAGTGAGGAGTGAAATCAAAAATTTGCACCCTTAGAAATCCTGAAGGTGGTGATTGGTTTTCGGGGTGCCGTGCGCGACTAGACTCCCAAAAAGTCCCACACATGTGGTATCCCCATACTCGGGAGAAGTAGCGGAATATATTTTGGGGGTGCAATTCCACATATAACCATGGCATGTGTGAGCAATATATCATTTAGTGACAACTTTTTGTAAAAAAAAAAAATAATTTTTATTTTTTGTCATTATTCAATCCCTTGGGACAAAACAAAATATTCAATGGTCTCAACATGGCCCTCCGCAAATAGCTTGGGGTGTCTACTTTCCAAAATGGGGTCATTTGGGGGGGTTTTGTGCCATCTTGGCATTTTATGGCCTTCAAAACTGTGATAGGTAGTGATAGGTAGTGAGGAGTAAAATAAAAAATGTATCCCCTTAGAAATCCTGAAGGCGGTGCTTGGATTTCGGGGTCCCGTACGCGGCTAGGCTCCCAAAAAGTCCCACACATGTGGTATCCCTGTACTCAGGAGAAGCAGCAGAATGTATTTTGGGGTGTCATTTTACATATGCCCATAGCATGTGTGAGCAATATATCCTTTAGTGACAACTTTGTGCAAAAAAAAAAAGTTTGTAATATTCCCGCAACTTGTGGCAAAATATAAAATATTCCATGGACTCAACATGCCTCTCAGTAAATAGCTTGGGGTGTCTACTTTCCAAAATGGGGTCAATTTGGGGGGTTTTGTGCTATTTTGGCATTTTATGGCCTTCGAAACTGTGATAGGTAGTGAGGAGTGAAATCAAAAATTTGCACCCTTAGAAATCCTGAAGGTGGTGATTGGATTTCGGGGTGCCGTGCGCGACTAGACTCCCAAAAAGTCCCACACATGTGGTATCCCCGTACTCGGGAGAAGTAGCGGAATATATTTTGGGGTGCAATTCCACATATAACCATGGCATGTGTGAGCAATATATCATTTAGTGACAACTTTTTGTAAAAAAAAAATATTTTTTTATTTTTTGTCATTATTCAATCCCTTGGGACAAAAAAAAAAAATTCAATGGTCTCAACATGGCCCTCAGCAAATAGCTTGGGGTGTCTACTTTCCAAAATGGGGTCATTTGGGGGGGTTTGTACTGCTCTGCCATTTTAGCACCTCAAGAAATGAGATAGGCAGTCATAAATTAAAAGCTGTGTAAATTCCAGAAAATTTACTCTAGTTTGTAGACGCTATAACTTTTGCGCAAACCAAAAAATATACGCTTATTGACATTTTTTTTACTAAAGACATGTGGCTGAATCAATTTTGCCCTCAATGTATGACTAAAATTTAGTTTATTTGATTTTTCTTATAACAAAAAGAAGAAAATATCTTTTTTTTTCAAAATTTTCGCTCTTTTTCCATTTATATTGCAAAAAATAAAAATCGCAGAGGCAATCAAATACCATCAAAAGAAAGCTCTATTTGTGGGAAGAAAAGGACGCAAATTTCGTTTGGGTGCAATATTGCATGACCGCGCAATTACCAGTTAAAGCAGCGCAATGCGAAATTGGAAAAAGACCTCTGGTCCTTAAGGTGTTTATTGGTCCGGGGCTGAAGTGGTTAACAACGCTTTGTATATATATATATATATATATATATATATATATATATATATATATATATATATATATATATATTACATTCACATCAGTCCCTGCCCTTAAGGAGCTTACAAGCTATGATAAAGTCACATTATAGTAATACAATTGACATAATCAAAGTATATGATTGACTACTGTTCTGAATTTCTTGATACGTAAGGCGGAGCTCCACCCAAAAAGGGAAAGCTCTGCTTATTGGCCTTCTCCCTTCGCCACATTTGGCACCCTTTGGAGGGGGGGGGGGGTAACTGGTTTTGACAAGTACTTGCTCCCACTTCGGGGTGACTTCACCACGGAAAAGTCATCTGGAAGTTCAGCCCAAGTTTCCCTCTTACCCAAAATGGTGATGGCATCACCTGAGAGCCTACTGAAAAATCAACTTGGGTGAAGACACCACTGGTTTTGTGGACAGGTAAGTGTCATATTATTAAAAGCCAGCAGCTAAAGTATTTACAGCTGCTGACTTTTAATTTCTTCTGATGGAGCCTGGAGCTCCTTTTTAAAGACCCTATGCAATAGGAGAGATGCTTAACAGATATGCTAGATATACTGTATATGTGTATACAGTAATATTGCTTTTATATTGCTAATTTACTGCATTCATTTTATGATCTGTTGCAATTATTCAAATCTTGTAATAATCCAAGTTATATACTCTATACAGGGCCCTCACAGCTAAAATCTATTTTTATTGCCCTAAAAAACAAGGCTACAAAGCATCTAGGCCAGTGATGGCGAACCTTGGTACCCCAGATGTTTTGGAACTACATTTCCTATGATGCTCCACTACACTGCAGAGTGCTAGAGCATCATGGGGAATGTAGTTCCAAAACATCTGGGGTGCCAAGGTCTGCCATCACTGATCTAGGCCAAATACTATTTTACACGTTACATACTTGATCAAAAGACACAGTATTAGTGGAATTTAGCATATCAAGCATCAAGATTTTTCTACAGATGTGTGGTAATAATGTGATCTTTAAAGGCTTCCCTTTCTGTTGGATTGACAGAAGAAAGGAAGCCTCTAGAGATCACATTATTACCACACATCTGTAGAAAAATCTTGATGCTTGATATGCTAAATTCCAGAAGACAGAAGAAAAAGCATGGGACTTTAGTCTAGTTCTTTTCTCCCAGGGAGAAAGACACGTATACAAATTGCTAGTTTATTTACATATAATTATCCACACAGTGCGTTGGATTAAAACCAATAAACGCTCTGGGAATGGCTCAAAATGAAATTAGAACATACTGAAGGGAATCCAATAAAGAAATCAAGACTGTTTTTTGACGCTATAGCCCTTTAAAATTGGCTGCACCAAATTAAAAAAATTTCCATCAATTTCGGTAACTTTACCAAAAGGTGCAGCAAATTCAGGTAGTTCTTGATAGCGCCACTTGTACGAAGTGTTGGTATTAATGCAATAAACTCAAAAATAAATACCTAAGGTTTGTAGGTGAGAAAACTGTAGGTAGTTAGGACCTACTCTAAATTGGTGTACAGAAACAGGCAAAGTTTCTGTCCCTGTACACAGTGTAGCAGAGCAGCATATTTGCCGCTGCTTCTCCCTTCTTGTCCTGCTTTTTGGCCTCACAACCAACAGCCTTCCAGCAACCAATGAATCTGCAGTAGGTGGAGCCTGATGGGAAAGCTAAGACACTAGTTTAGGTTCAGATTTAGGTTCAGAATAGAAATTAAATTAAAATAGTCAGGGACTGCTTAGCAACCAGCAACTCAGCTTGTTAAGTTGATGTTTGATGGGCATTCCCTGACTATTTTAATGAAGTTCTTCTGTAAGGGTACTTACCTGCACGCACTTACCCGTTTTGGCGGATGGTACTGAGGAGTCATCTGGGGGAGAGAGAGTGGCTTTTCAGGGATTCATTTTCCAGAGTAATGGTGGAGATGACCAGTATGGACATTTTTCCATTATGCGGGTTAGACTCTCTTGAGAGTCATTAACAACTGGCAAGCAGATTTGGATCTCACGGTGGAGGAAGAGCTTTTTTTGGAAGATTATTTGATTTGATTTAGAATACTTTATTATTCCCAACAGAGACATTATTAAATTACAGTTACACTCAAAATGAACACAACACTGAGGTTGGAGTTACTGTATGGAAAATCTGCTATCAGTGCACCTCCACACTCGGTGTGTGTCTCAGATTCATGTACCTAGCTGCAACAGGTACATGAATCTGTCACTCGCACTAATAGTTCTTGTGTGGGGGCACACTGGAATTCTAAAGAGTGTTTATAAATTTCAGGGATTGTTGTTAAGAACACCTCTTATAATACTCCCGATCATATTCTTACATATTAACACATATACATATAGTAAATCTACAGTATATTCACAGATCTATACACGTTTCATATTATAGCTTCCTCAGGAAAGAAACAAGGTGTTGTCATTTAAGATCAACAACAATAGGTTATATACATATATGGTTGATTGGTAATAAATTCATTTAATACAACAAACATATTAATTGGCCATAGCATATACTCACATAGGGGGTTAACTACCAAATGCAAATCCACTTTGCACTACAAGTGCACTTGGACGTGCAGTCGCTGTAGATCTGAGGGGGACATGCAAGGACAATAAAAAACAGCATTTAGCTTGCACATGATTGGATGATAAAATCAGCAGAGCTTCCCCTCATTTCAGATCTTCCCCTCAGATCTACAGCGACTGCACTTCCAAGAGGGTGGCACTGTGGTGTAGTGGTTAGCACTCTCACCTAGCAGTAAGAAGGGTCGTTGGTTCAAATCCCAACCACAACACCACCTGCCTGGAGTTTGCATGTTCTTCCTGTGCCTGCGTGGGTTTCCTCCTACAATCCAAAGACATGCAGGTAGGTTAATTAGCTTTCTGTCCAAAAATTTACCCTAGTATATGAATGGGGACCTTGGCTTGTGGGCTCCTTGAGGGTAGGGACTGATGTGAGTGTGCAATGTACAGGGATAGGGACAATTGTAGACACTCACTCTGGATGGACTGGTGTCTTTATTCAACCTTACTAACTATGAAACTAAGTGCACTTGTAGTGCAAAGTGGATTTGCCTTTAGTAAATCAACCCCTAAGTGTTCTAATATAACCCAAGAAATGAGAGCAATGCAGTCCAAAATTAAGCTAGGGGGAGGGGGAGATCCTCAGCAAAATATCCCCATAGGGAGGAGGAAAGCGCTGCAGAAGCCAGAAGTTTGTGCTTGCATAAGTTTATGACCTATTAGTAAATAAGTCATAGGAAGATAAATAAGCTAGGTCCTTATATTAGAACTATGAGGCCTACAGTATATGCCTAAATGGTAAGTTCATCTTTGGAAACATGTAACATGTTCCCACTGCTGCAGCTGCTCCATGCTGCCTTCTGTCCCTCTGACAGCAACATGGAGAGCAGTTCCCTTTACTAGCTGTCACTTTTTGAAAACAGCGCAGCCTTTGTGGATGTTGACTTGTAGTTTTCAATGAACTACTATGGTGCTGTTGAGCACTGTGGTAATTCATTAAGTGCCAGTGTGATACTGCCTGGCTGTAAGATATACGGCCAGATAGCTCACACTGACAGTCTGCTGGAGACCTGCATGGCACTTTTTTTTAACTGTAAAAAAAAAATGTGCATTTATTTATTTATTTTTAAGTGAACTTATGCTTAAATAAGCTAGAGTTTATAATATAATTGTTAAGCTCTGTTTGATTTTTCATTTACTGCATTTATGCAAGTACATATCTCTGACATATATACCCCAAAGAGAAGAGCAGGCTCTGTCTGTGTCCGGAGCCGCAGAATGGGGTAGTGCCTATATAGTGCCTATATACACACATTTGGACATTTTCACTTAGGGGTGTACTCATTTTTGTTGCCAGAAGTTTAGACATTAATGGCTGTGTGTTGAGTTATTTTGCGGGAACAGCAAATTTACACTGTTATACAAGCTGTACACTCACTACTTTACATTGTAGCAATGTGTCATTTCTTCAGTGTTGTCACATGAAAAGATATAATAAAATATTTACAAAAATGTGAGGGGTGTACTCACTTTTGTGAGATACTGTATAAATATGTCTCCAAACTTAGGGCGTCCTTACCATTGGTGGCCTCTCAATAGGGGGCACAGGGGCACCGCCCCCCCCCCCCCAAGGGAGGTGTTCATGCTCTGCTTCTGTATGTTACAGTACATGTTGGCATTCATGATTCCCTCAATAAACTGTAGCTCCCCAGTGCCGGCAGTACTTATGCAGCCCCAGACCATGACGCTCTCACCACAATGCTTTACTGTAGGCAAGGCACACTTTGTCTTTGCACTGCTCACCTGGTTACCGCCACACACGCTTAACACAATCTGAACCAAATACATTTATCTTGGTCTCATCAGACCACAAGCCATGAAGTCCAAGGAATTTCCCTTTACACCAGAGGCCACAGTGTTTTTGCTTACAGCAGAGTACTCTCCGTACATCCGTACATCAGAGTGCTCAGTGTTCCCCCTTAAATCAGGGATTTCAGAGCATTCCTTGGAGTCCCCAGAGTTCTCCCTTACATCAGAGTCTGCAGAGTCCCCCCTTACAGTAAAAGGGAACTCTGCGAGTTCAGATGTATACGGTGGGCTCTGATGTAAAGGGGGACTCTTGTTATTAACATCCTATGATTAGAAATTTTATTTAATAGCAAAATATATTTGTAGTTTATTCTATTAAAAAATTGCTGTGCGCCGCTAAAGTGTTCAAGTTTGATTTGAAGAAAAGGTGGCAACCCTAAACTCGGCACAAGGAGAGAAAATTAAAACTCATAGTGATGTATGGTAGATCTGGTGTGCTTTGTGAATTGAGTCTATGGCATTGTATATTTGCAGAAGATGCTAAGTTAAGCAGGGCAATAACTTCTCTGCAGGATGTGGAAACCTTGCAAGTAGATCTGAACAAATTAATGGGGTGGGCAACTACATGGCAAATGAGATTTAATATGGAAAAATGTAAAATAATGAATTTGGGTGGCAAAAATATGAATGCAATCTACTCACTCTCTGGGAGAACCTCTGGGGGAAACTAGGATGGAAAAGGACCTGGGGGTCCTAGAAGATGATAGGCTCAGCAATGGCATTCAATGCCAAGCTGTTTCTAACAGAATATTGGCATGCATTAAATAGGGGATCAACTCTAGAGATAAAGCAGTAATTTTCCCGCTCTACAAGACTGTGGTCTGGCCTCACCTGGAATATGCTGTCCAGTTCTGGGCACCAGTCCTCAGGAAGGATGTGCTGCAAATGGAGCGAGTACAGAGAAGGGCAACTAAACTAATAAAGGGTCTGGAGGATATTAGTTATGAAGAAAGGTTGTGAGCACTGAACTTATTCTCTGGAGAAGAGATGCTTGAGAGAGGATATGATTTCAATTTACAAATACCATACCGGTGACCCCACAATAGAGATAAAGCTTTTCTGCGGAAGGGAGTTTAATAAGACACGTGGCCACTCATTAAAATTTGATGAAAAGAGGTTTAACCTTAAACTGCGTAGAGGGTTCTTTACTGTAAGAGCAGCAAGGATGTGAAATTTCTTTCCACAGGCAGTGGTTTCAGCGGGGAGCATCGATAGTTTCAAAAAACTATTAGATAAGCAACCAACTACAATGTACAGGAATACACAATTTAATACTGACATATAATCACAGACATAGGTTGGACTTGATAGACTTGTGTTTTTTTTCAACATCACCTACTATGTAACTACTATGTGTTTTTAGTCTGATGTCTGACTACACCCCAACATAGACTAGCCCTGGGGGTTTAATAACTTTGGTATTTAGGTGGAATGCTAGGTGGTTATCTGAAATTACATTTAAACACCTAAGATTGTTATCTCATAGCTCATCACCTGATGATCATACCAGATTCACAATGGAGCCACCTGCTTTTAAAATAGTTTTTCTCTTAGATTATGGTGAGGATCTGTTCTCTGGATGATTATGCGCCAATCAATCATAGCTGTAACTGTCATAGAAGATAATTTACATCCTTATCTTAGGTGTGCCTTACTTATGTCTTTTTATGTCTATATAAATATGTACACTTATCATACTTGCTAATCTGGTCATGTGTACTTTTCTGTTTGTGCTGCGTTTTCTGCAGGTAAGGTCTAAAAATCTCACAAAAACACCTGCCCAGTTCCTGTGCGATTCCTGCATGTTCCTATGCGGTGCAATTTTGCAGCCTATTCATTTGAATGGGTTGCAAATTGCACTAGAATGCAAAAAAAAGTAGTTCATGCACTACTTTTAAAAGCACGCTGCACCAAAACCGCATGATACTGCAGTACCATGCATTTTGGTGCCCACAAATGCACTGCATTTGCAATATGTATTTGGGGTGCCATTAATAGTACATTGGTACCCATATACAGATCATAAGGGCAGTGCTTTTGAACATGGTTTGGGAAATGTGCCGTTCCTGCACTGTATTCTGGTGGAACCAGCTTTTTGCCTAAACTGGGTTATATGTAGATTGGCTACAGGAGCAGAACAATCACTTGGTCCTGTAAATCTGTGTTCACTTCAATCATCCAGTCAAGAGAAACAGTTACAATTCTGTTCCTTTAGAACAGGGGTCTCCAAACTTTTGTTACCCAAGGGCCAGTTTACTGTCTTTTGAACTTTAGGAGGGCTGAACTGTGGCCACCGGGAGTAGAAAATGTCCTGGTGTCAGTGGGAGTCAACAGGCACTCCTCTATGGTATTAAGGGGAGGAATAGTGCTCCCATTATTGGTATCAGTAGGAGGAATAGAGCCCCACTGATGGTGTCAGTGGGAGAAATAGTGCCCCATCATTGGTGTCAGTGGGAGGAATAGTCTCCCATCGTTGCTGTCAGTGAGAGGAATGGTGCCCTATCATTGGTATCAGTGGGAGAAACAGTGCCCTGTTATTAGTGTCAGTGGCAGAAAATATGCCCCAGTGTTGCTGACAGTGGAGGGAATAATGCCCCAAGGGCCAGATAAAAGCAAGTAAAGGGCCACATCTGGACTCCAGGCCATAGTTTGGAGACCACTGCTTTA
The DNA here is from genome assembly GCF_037356315.1 of Lithobates pipiens. NCBI lineage: Eukaryota > Metazoa > Chordata > Amphibia > Anura > Ranidae > Lithobates > Lithobates pipiens. The sequence continues at coordinate 349,170,487 of NW_027507903.1, forward strand.
AAACATCAAGCGCACTAAGTGGGTAGTGTAATGTGCAATGAAAATGTGTAGTATATGTACCAGCCCATAGTAACCTATCAAAAGTTATGTTGGTTACAAGGACCTACCTGGTTGTGTATATACAGTGCCTTGCAAAAGTATTCACCCCTTCACCCCTCTTGGCATTTTTTGTGTTTTGTTGTCTCACAACCTGGAATTAACATGGATTGTTTGAGGATTTGCATCATTTAATTTACAGAACATGCCCACAACTTGGAAGATTTTTTTTTCCTTTTTATTGTGAAGCAAACAGCAAATAGGACAAAATAACAGAAAAAGTCGATTGCATAACTATTCACCCCCCCTAAAGTCAATTTATAGAGCCACCTTTTGCGGCTATCACAGCTCCAAGTCGATTTGGATACGTTTCTATGGACTTGCCACATCTTACCACTGGGATTTTTGCCCATTCCACCTTGCAAAACTGCTCCAGCTCCTTCAAGTTGGATGGTTTGCACTTGTGAAGTCTGACCACTGATTTTCTATTGGATTGAGGTCTGGGCTTTGACTAGGCAATTCCAAAACATTTACATGCTTCCCATTAAACCACCAAAGTGTTGTTTAGCAGTGTGTTTGGGGGTCATTGTCCTGCTGGAAGGGGAACCTCCATCCTAGCCTCAAATCACACACAGAGCTGTACAGGTTTTGCTCAAGAATATCCCTGTATTTAGCACCACCCACCTTTCCCTCAACTCTGACCAGTTTCCCAGTCCCAACTTCTGAAAAGCATCCCCACAGCATGATGCTGCCACCACCATGTTTCACTGTGGATGGTGTTCTTTGGGTGATGTGTTGGGTTTGCGCCAGACATAGCGTTTTCTTTGATGGCCATACATTTTGGGAGTTTGCCACATGCTTTTTTGTGAACTCAAAACTTGCCATTTTGTTTTTGCTGAAAGTAATGGCTTTCTTCTGGCCGCTCTGCCATAAAGCCCAAGTCTATGGAGTGTACGGCTTATTGCACTAATATTGATACTCCAGTCTCTGCTGTGGAACTCTGCAGCTCCTCCAGGGTTACCTTATTTCTCTGTGCTGCCTTTCTGATTAATGCCCCCTTGCCCAGTCTGTGACTTTTGGTGTGCGGCCGTCTCTTGGCAGGTTTGCTGTTGTGCCATGTGCTTTCTATTTGGTTATGATAGATTTGATGGTGCTCCTAGGGATCATCAAAGATTTGGATATTTTTTTATAACCTAACCCTAACTTGTACTTCTCAACAACATTGTCCCTTTCTTGGAGAGTTCCTTGGTCTTATTGACAGTGTTTAGTTAGTGGTGCCTCTTGCTTAGGTGTTGCAGCCTCTGGGGCCTTTCAAAAAGGTGTGTATATGTAAGGACAGATCATGTGACACTTAGATTTCACACAGGTGGACATCATTTCACTAATTATGTGACTTCTGAAGGTGGGTTGCACCAGAGCTTTTTGTGGGCTTCATAACAAAGGGGGTGAATACATACGCACATGTCAATTATCCGTTTTTTATTTCTGAAAATAGTTTTATGTATATATTTTTCAAATTTTACTTCAGCAACTTAAACTATTGTGTTCTAATCCATCAAATATAATTCAGATTAAAAAAACATTGAACTAAAGGCTGTAATGTAACAAAATAGGTAAAAGGCCAAGGGGGTGAACACTTTTGCAAGGCACTGTATAAATATATAGTATGCCCTGCTGAAATCATGAACACAAAACTCTAGTTACGGTAATGAGGCATTAGGAAAGGAGTTCTAAAAAGAATACAATACTGAAAACTTGATTTAGAATTTTGAATAACACCAGTTACCTGGCATTTTCCTATCTTTTCCATCATAATTTTTGTCTTTGTGAATATTAGATAATTTTCAATTTTATTTTACAGTGGGACATAGTCTGTGACAATGATTGGAAGGGACCACTGACAACATCTTTATTTTTTGCTGGTGTTCTTACAGGCTCATTTGTTTCGGGACAGCTCTCTGACAGGTAATATTATTAGCACTTCTTGGAATTTTATATGCAATTGTGATTCTTAAAGAGAACATGCATGTATATATTTTTTATTTAATTACATTTTCTTTCTCTGGCTGTGCTCCATGGATGAGGCACAGGATATAATTTAGTTGACCATGCAGTAGGTAAACAAAGCCTGGTTAGAGTAGAGACATTAAGGCCTCATGCACACTGGACATTTTTCTGCTGCTCTTAGGGGCATCTGGCTCTAAATGCCCCTGCATTCTAACCTATGTGCTCATGCACACATAGGCTTTTAGAGGACTTTAGGGGCAAGGGGGTTTAAAGGAAGACAAAATCCCACTGCCATTGAGTCCAGGAGCAGCGCATATTGGCAGAAAAATATGCTTAAAGTGTATAAACGCATTTAAACACTCGTTAGCATGTCTAAATGTTATTTAACAATAAATCAGGCTTTTTTTTATGCCAAAATGCTGCTGCCAGGAGGAAAGGCATCTAGGAAAGATAGAAAATTTCCAATGTGCATGAGGCCTAAAAGAGAGTAAAGTAGAATGAGTAGATTTAAAAAAGAAAAAGCTGGTGCTAGCAGCGTACAATATATATATATATATATATATATATATATATATATATATATATATACACACACACATACACATGGCACATGGAAAGAGTAAATCACTGCTTGAAACTGTACAGTTGCTTGTTGGATCATTTATTGTATATGAAGAGTAATTTCAAACTACAGAGATCTCATCCTCATTTTTTGCTGTTAATTATCGGTGGATGAATTGGGAGCCCGCTATTGATGGGATCTCGGTGTTGTGAGAAGCAGGAGTGACTCACTCTAACTTTCTTTCTTTTTTTTTAAATATCTGTTCATTAATATTTTTTTCAACATCACAAACGCATCATAAAACAAACAGAAAAAAAGATTACACAATACAATACCAGAATACATACAATAATAACATATTACATTCAATACATAAAAAAAAGGGAAGCACGTACCCCTCCCTTCTCTCTCCCTCACCCCCCAATCCTTCCCGTCAAAAAGTCCCCTCATCAGACTTGAATCATCATACCTTAACTATTCTGTAACTTGTAAATAGTCTGTTAACCCCTATACTTCTGTCTAATCCCAAAATAAATGGTGTCGAGCCTGGTAACATCAGCCATGGTTCCCACATTTCACTAAATTTATTTATTAAACCCCTGTTCTTATATACCTGCCATTCCTTTAGCAGTGCATCATTTACTTGTGTCCACCATTCCTCATATGTTGGACTTCTCGAGGATAACTATTTCATTGCTATCAGTTTTTGTGCAATAAATTGCTCCCTTATTACCGTGGTATATACTATATTTATCGGCGTATAACACGCACAGGTGTATAACACACGCATTCATTTTAAGAGGGAAGTTTCAGGAAAAAAACTTAAATTTTTGTATTGGCGTATAACACGCACACGCTATTTGCACCCGATTTTCATAGTGAAAAAGTGAGTGTTATACGCCAATAAATACAGTAGTTCTTTTTCTAATTGTCCTAGCAAACATATTCCTGGATCTACCTTTATCTGGGTTTATTACGCTGATTAATGGTTTCTATCACATTCTGCCAATATCTGAACAATTTGGGGCATTTCCAAAGCATATACATTAAATTGGCAGATACTCTTGAACATCTCGGGCATTCTGACATATCCCGCCTCCCCCATTGGTATAGTTTAACTGGTGTCCTATATGCTTTATATATTATGTATAATTGGGTTAGGCATTGTTGTGGAGATACTGATACATACTGCACATGTTCCGATATACACTGCCATGTTTCATCTGTCATTTTTCCAAGATCTTTTCCCCTTTTCTAGCTAAACAACTATTTGTTTCTTGTGCCTGCTCAATCAGGCGACCGTAGAGAGTGGAGATTAAAACCTTCTTAACCTGTATCTTTGCTAGGACATCCATAAGTGGTATAGTTTGTATCTTTTGTGTCTAACTTTTTTGTGTATATATATATATATATATATATATATATACAGTATCTCACAAACGTGCGTAAACTCCTGGCCAAGGAAGGGCAAAAAAGTTAATAAAGGGTCTGGAGGATATTAGTTATGAAGAAAAGTTGCGAGCACTGAACTTATGCTCTATGGAGAAGAGACGCTTGAGAGGGGATTTGATTTCAATATACAAATACCATACTGGTGACCCCACAATAGGGATAAAACGTTTTTGTGGAAGGAAGTTTAATAAGACATGTGGCCACTCACTAAAAAAGAAAAGAGGTTTAACCTTAAACTGTGTAGAAAGTTATTTATTGTAAGAGCGGCAATGATGTGGAATTCCCTTCCACAAGTGGTGGTTTCAGAGAGGGGGGGGGGGGGTGTTGGGCATCGATAGTTTCAAAAAACAATTAGATAAGCACATGAACGACTGCAACATACAGGGATATACAATGTAATACTGACATATAATCACACACATAGGTTGGACTTGATGGACTTTTTTTCAACCTCACCTACAATGTAACTATTTTTGCAAATATTTTATATCTTTTCACGTGTCAACACTGAAGAAATTACTTTTTCCTACAATGTAAAGTAGTGAGTGTACCACTTGTATTACAGTGTCAATTTTCTGTCCCCTCAAAATAACTCAACACCAAGGAGAGTACACCCCTAAGTGAAAAATGTCCAAATTGGGCCCAAAGTGTCAATATTTTGTGTGGCCACCATTATTTTCTAGCTCTGCCTTAACCCTCTTGGGCATGGAGTTCACCAGAGCTTCACAGGTTGCCACTGGAGTCCTCTTCCACTCCTACATGAGGACATCACAGAGCTGGTGGATATTAGAGACCTTGTGCTGTTCCACCTTCCATTTGAGGATGCCCCACAGATGCTCAATAGGGTTTAGATCTGGAGACATGCTTGCCCTTACCCTCAGCTTCTTTAGCAAGGCAGTGGTCATCTTGACGGTGTGTTTGGGGTTGTTATCAAGTTGGAATACTGCCCTGCGGCCCAGTCTCTGAAGGGAGGGGATCATGCTTCAGTATGTCACAGTACATGTTGGCGTTCATGGTTCCCATGTAGCTTCCCAGTGCCAGCAGCACTCATGCAGCCCCAGACCATGACACTCCCACCACTATGCTTGACTGTAGGCAAGACACACTTGTCTCTGTACTCCTCACCTGGTTGCCGCCACACATGCTTGGCACCATCTGAACCAAATAAATGTATCTTGGTCTCATCAAACCACAGGACATGGTTCGAGTAATCCATGTCCTTTGTCTGCTTGTCTTCAGCAAACTATTTGCGGGCTTTCTTGTGCATCATCTTTAGAAGAGGCTTCCTTCTGGGAGGCTTCCTTCTGGGTTTCCAAAGGCAACCTCTGGATATGACGCTGAGCACATGCACTCAACTTCATTTGTCAACCATGGCGAGGTCTGTTCTGAGCGTAACCTGTCCTGTTAAACCCATGTATGGTCTTGGCCACCATGCTGGAGTTCAGTTTCAAGGTCTTGGCAATCTTCTTATAGCCTAGGCCATCTTTATGTAGAGCTACAATTTCTTTTTTTCAGATCCTCAGAGAGTTCTTTTCCATGAGGTGCCATGTTGAACTTCCAGTGACCAGTATGAGAGAGTGAGAGCCAAATTTAACATACCTGCTCCCCATTCACACCTGAGACCTTGTAACACTAACTAGTCACATGACATTGGGGAGGGAAAATGTCTAATTGAGCCCAATTTGGAAATTTTCACTTAGGGGTGTACTCACTTTTGTTGCAAGCAGTTTAGACATTAAAGAGGAAGTAAAGGCAATATAAAAATTAAAAAAACACACCCTGTAAGGCAAAGGCATACTAGCTAATTATGAATAACTTACCCGAGAACGAAGCCCCCGAAGAGGTCCTCCGTCTTCCTCTTCGCCGCTGCCATATATCGCGGAGCAATAATGGCTTTGAGGCTGTGTGTTGAGTGATTTTGAGGGGACAGCAAATTTGCACTGTTATACAAGCTGTACACTCACTACTTTACATTGTAGCAAAGTGTCATTCCTTTAGTGTTGTCACATGAAAAGATATAATAAAATACTTACAAAAATGTGAGGGGTGTAGTCACTTTTGTGAGATACTGTGTGTATGTGTGTATATGTGTGTATATATATATATATATATATATATATATATATAATATGTATATGTGTGTGTGTTAAAAGCACTGCAATTAATATAAAGCCGATATTTCCATAGTATCTAGTCCATCTTTCCCAAGGCTGAGTTCCACTGAAATGTTGGCTGTCTACTAAAGAAAGTGCCTTCATTGCTTCTAATGTTCCTTGACCTTTCTTTTCAACATGGAGTGCAGGTACCACTTATTTACATTGTTACACTGTATGTATATACATTGTACATACGAGTGTATAGGGGAGCAGGTGTCTATGTTCAAAACGCCTGTCCAATTTTCTTTTCACTTTTGTTTAGAATGGAGATAGCTTAGCTCCTCTGTCAGATTGCTATTGCCTTTAACCTAGCTTGTAAGAACTCCACATACTCCCTGTACTAGCGAGCACCTGTCATCAGCACAAAGACAAGAGTAATAACATTTCAAAGGTTTTAAGCCTCACCAGCTCTGCTACAAATGTTCTTTTCATTGTTGTCTGTGTCCATGCTGGAGAGCTCTTCCTCAGTTTGGTTGACTGTCATCAAGGGGAAACCTCTCAAAGAAGGACACAGACAGAAAAAAAAAATCTTAGGAGAGAAATTTGGAACACTGGAACATTATGGCAATTCTAATGTTATAAGGGGTATGGAGGAATTCAACTGAGATGTCTGGATTCTTGGGGTTGGTAACTTCTCCACACCAAAGGTGAACCACTGTCTCAGTAGTTTGAGACTCCGAAAATTTAAGGTTGAAGTGCCACATCAAAATCTGGTTGTTCAGATGTATTCAAGGTCATAAAAAACTATAATCTGTCTCTTCTAAAGCTTCCCTACTGTCCTACACAAGCTGACAAACAAAAAATATTTAGCTGGAATTTCAACATGGAGCAAAGGTAGCAATTACTGCTACCCAGACAGCAAAGAAATGTAGAAACTGCACTTTCATTAAAAAAATAATAAAATGATAAAGCATTAACAGTATTATTGATACACAGACTATTTTTCAGTAAAGATAAATATAATATAATAACAAAAATGTAAACATAAAATATTGTTTCATTGTTGCATTGCTAATTATAGCATACTTTTCAGTGTTTGGGTACAGCATATCCCCAGAAATGTATTTCCGATTCATTTGATTGGTCATTGCTGGGATTCACACAGTGGCTAAGCATGTAACTATAATGGACCTTCCCATTTGGCACGTAGGTGAATATGCCTGGAATATATGTTTTATTTCTACAAAAAGTAGTCCCCAGGTCTCTGACATTGAGGTTGATTTACTAAAACTGGAGAGTGCTTCCAGTTTTTAGTTTTGTTTTGTGAAAGCTTAATTGAACGATCTGAAGTTAGATGCTGATTAGCTACCATGTGCAGCTGTACCAGATTTTGCACTCTTCAGTCTTGGTAAACCAACCTATGTTCAAATACAATCCTGTTTTGAGGGGAAAAACCCTATCCATCTGCCGTGCATTCCTGATAGCCTGTGATTTGGTACATTAGAATAATGAACCAATGTACAGGAAGTGGGATGGAGAGACAAGATTCAATACCACCAAAAAATTTTAAAGCATCAGAATGACATTTGGCAAAAATTTGGCATAAGCGTTGTGGCTGTTGTAGGCGTGAGCAGGTACCTCTAGACAGGGCCGGATAAAGAGCATCATGTGCTTGGTGCTGAGGATTTTGGTGGGCTTTTTACTGGGCACCCTTCTGCTTTCTAAGAGCCTGTACTGGCATGCCCCCAAACTTAAAAGTGTGCAGCCACACAGGCATAACACTAGGGAAGCCTGACATTTGATTTGCCAAGTTTCTGTAAGGGCCGTGCATTGGCTTGCACTCTGAGCTGAAAGAGTGTAGCTGCGCAGGCCTAACACTATGGAAGCCCCAGACTTCTGTAAGAGCCCTGCATTGGCATGCCCCAGGCTTCTGTTAGGACTGCTCATGCAGTGCACATTATCAATCTCACCACCCTGCCCAGGCGGTGCATGTGGAATGGAAAGCCCGTCAGGGGAGATCTCTTCCTGTTGACCGATTGCTTTCCATGTCCTTTTTTGGGTGGCTGTGCCTATATTAAGGTAGGGGCCTGGAGCTGCAGCTCCAATAGCCCCTACATTAATCCAGCCCTGCCTCTAGATGCCTGCACTTTGACCCTGACAGCAGTCCCCTTTCCCACTTGCAAAGCTTTTTAAATTGTACAAATGTGTTTATGGCATTATAGATAAAAATTAAGTTGTGAAGGTTTGATTGAATGTCTTTGTTTTGACCCTTTTTCTTATAGGTTTGGGAGAAAGAAGATCCTTTTTGCAACAATGGCAGTCCAGACTGGTTTTAGCATTGTACAAGTGTTTTCAACTAGCTGGGAGATGTTTGCAGTTCTCTTCCTAATTGTTGGCATGGGGCAGATTTCCAACTACGTGGCTGCTTTTATTTTAGGTTTGTTTCAAGTCTTTTTTTTATGTGTTATCAGTGCCATCCTAGGCATTGGTGTTTCTGATTTAGAGTGCCGTGCTAACCAGGTCATGTGTATAAGTGAGCAATATAATAACTTATATTAGTGATGGCCAACTTTCTTGTGGCCCTTGGGCAGTGGATATAACACCACAGAAAGCTGTCAGAGACTGCAGACAGGAGACGGCAAAGCTTTTGATCATGCTACAAATATAATCAGAGACTGCAGACATATTATAAACCTCTATGGAGACTGGGGATCTGCTTGACGACACAGTCATAGACTGTGACTGTGAGAGATTACTGCTATTACAGCCCTCTTACTGATTAATGTTTAAACATTTGTGGTCCCTACAGTACCCTTAAAACGGACTTGTGCCACATAAGATGTTTCTCTCTGCAAAGAAAAAAGGGGATGAACAGCACAGAAAAAATAAGACAGTAGGGGTTATTTACTAAAGGAAAATCCACTTTGCACTGAGAGTGTACTTGGTAGTAAAGATGCTGTAGATACGACGGGGGACATGCAAGGAAAATAAAAAACAGCATTTTAGCTTGCACATGATTGGATGATAAAATCAGCAGAGCTTCCACTCATTTCAGATCTACCCCTTAGATTTACAGCGACTGCCTAGAGGCGATTCAGTTTGCATTGTGCGCTATACAAGTATTTCATTCATTCATTCATTCAAGTGCACTTTCAGTGCAAAGTGGATTTGCCTTTCGTGAATAACCCCCAGTATGTAAGAAATAAGCCAAACCACTTTTCCACTAGAAACTAGTCTAATGGTAAATTAGTAGGTTAAGTTTAGGAAATTCTCTTGGTCAGTGGACAGACAGAGTAAAGCAGGCAGATCTGATTTAAAGCCAAATTTCAGGGGGAAAAATGAAATTTTAATAGTGCAGTGTGCATCAATTACCATACATCTCAGTCTTTAATTTTCCAAACATCTCTTCCCCAGCCATCTTGCAGTTTAATGGAGCAAAGCCCCAGTTTATTCTTTGAGCAAAGCTGATATCCTTTCCCAGACATTGTTCTCCACTATTTTCCTTGGCACTGTTTCCCTCACCACCCCATTTGTTCTCCTACCTCTGGAGCCTAGAGAGGACCCAGCAGTGAAAAGTATTGCCTCCACTAATAGGAAGTGTGCACATCAAGCAGGCAATTAGATAGAAACCCAAAGAAGCACCCTAGAAAGTAAAGAGAAGAAGAGAGAATGCTTCAGTTACCGTAAAAAGAACAAATATGTGAACCTCTTGGACTGATGGATGCCTAAACACTTTGAGATTGCTTTGTATCCCTTTCCAGCCTTATAAACATCAACTACTCTGTCTTCAGAGAGCTCCTTTTAGTGAGTCGTGGTTCATATCAGCTGATGCTTCTTATGAGCAGCAGTCTTAAAATGTTTGAGTGTCTTTTATCAATCAAAGTAGCATTAAATCACACCTTCAAACTCATTTCATTAACTAGACTCTAGGTATGCAAACTACTGATTTCAAATAGCTTTCGTTAAAGTCCATAGATTCACTTACTTTTCCCTTCAGCATTGTGAATGTTTAATGGGTTTGTTCAATAAAAACATGAGAAAGTAATTCTAGGGAGTTCACACACTTTTTTGCCACTATACGTAAAATGGGTATTTGTATAGATTTTTTGCATACCAGTGGTTATTTAGTGGAGGGGGCTGCTAATATCTTTGGGCTAGTGAAACCCCATAGACCAAGGTAGATTCAACTATGGTAAGGGCAAAATAAACAGGGTCAGGTAAAGATCAGAGTACCAAATGAGCACCAAAAACAGCCAGCAGCCAAAGTTTAGGTGAATAGCCAAGTGAGTCATGTATGAAAGGAACATATAATCATGTTTGCATGGAAGAGCTTGCAGCACCTAGTGGGTCTTCTGGAGGTCCTTAAAGGGAAGCAGGCTTTGTTCTTTCTTTAACCTTTTGATTCAAGCAGCAACTAAATAAAACTGGGATAGAGTGTGGAAGGCTTAGAACCGATCTCTATATTTTCTGTCTGAATCTCCTTACTTTCTGTTTTTTGATGGGTGTGTAGAGCTCATCCCCTAAAGCAGGGCTTGACAAATTTGCTTGGAATCTAGGAGCCAGCTTAAAAAGTTAGGAGCCAGGTCGGTAACGGCGATCCGGACCTGTCCCTGGCCTGACATGGAGACGAGTGAGGGGAAGATAGCGCCGCCGCCCCCCCTCCCCGTCTCCAAGTCAATGGCCATAACTCTTAGCCCTTGTACACACGGTCGGAGATTCCGTCGGAATGTTTCCTATCAGAGCGTTTTGTCAGATATTCCGACTGTGTGTGGTCTGCATCGGACTGTTCCGTCGGAATATCCGTCGGACCAACTTTTCCAACTTGCTGGAAATATTTTCAGACAAAATGCTCCAATCGGACATACTCCGATCATGTGTAGCCTACTCCGACGGACAAAGTGCCAAGCATGCTCAGATCAAATTCCTAGATCAAAGCTATTGGCTACTAGCCTGAACGTAGTCCCGTCGTAACGAAATAACGTCATCACGTTATGTACAGTCGGATTTTCCGACAACTTAGTCCGACCGTGTGTATGCAACATCACTTCCGGACCTCGTCCGGAATTAATCCGTCAGAATAATTTATTTTTCTGTATGTATAGACACTGTACAATAACACTCTTGGTTTGTATGCTGGGTGTATTCATTGGTACATGTTATTATGTCTTTAAGGACACATGTGTGGTGGATTTACTAAGATTGTAGAGTACAAAACCTGGTGCTGCTCTGAAAAGAAACCAATTAGCTACGTTTTTAGTTGAAACTTAGCGTGGATGTAAACCCACTCATCCTTTCTAAACTACTGCCATAGGGGTTATCTAAAAGGATATACATGCCTCCTGTATGGATCCCCACCTGTCAAATGTCTCCCCCTCTCTGTTATGAGACCCGAAAAACTGCAGATTCTGTGGGTGGGTCTGTTGTCTGGAGCTCGTGGGTGGAGTCGTGATGTTAGTAGATTCCCCACCCATCTCTACACTCCCCTTGTTAATATGCATTTTCTCCTGTGTATTTATTACACTGAACTTCTGCTATGATCTCTAACATCCAGTCAAAACCCAGAAAAGCCACCACATGATTTCAGCATGCTCACTCATGCTGAGGTGTGAATAGCTGAAGAAGAAAGGTGGAGAGTATCTGAAGTACACAGAATGTCTCTCTCAGGCTCCTGCATGATATATGTAAATCACCTGCCACTCACAGCAAGGGGGGAAGAACTGACTCCTATTTCTCTGTCTGTCAGTTTTTATCTCACTGAAAAAAGGTAAGAGGCTTGCTCAGAGCTGGATTAACTCTTCGTGGCAAGACTGGCACAGATAACATGAAATCCTATACTGTACTGTACTGTACCCCTTCTTTAACCCCCCTGACGGTATTCCCGAGTCTGGCTCGGGGTGGAATTTTTGTACCATTAGTGGTAACCCCGAGCCAGACTCGGGACTGCATCGCTGGATCCAGGAGGATGCTTACTTACCTTCTCCCTCGGATCCAGCGTTGTCTCCCCGCTGTACGAGCGAGCCGTGTCTCGCTCGATCTATCACGGAGCCGATCTCCATTCCCTGCGAGCGTTGCGATGCACGGGGACGGAGATCGGCGCCAAATTCAAAAAGTGAAACACACAGTATACATACAGTATAATGTAATCTTACAGATTACATTGCTGTATGTAATCATTTCACATCCCCTTTGTCCCTAGTGGTCTGTCCAGTGTCCTGCATGCAGTTTTATATTATAAAAACTGTTCTTTATGCCTGGAAACTGGAGATTGTCCATAGCAACCAAAACTGTCCCTTTACATAAAAAATGGTTTTAGACCAGCTAGAAAACAGTGATAATAAATTGGAATCACTCACAGAATTGAGGGATAGCGATTTGTGGGGAGATCCGTCATCAAATACTGAAAAGTAATGACAGTGACAATTCTGCAACTGAGCAAATTTCAGTGTTTTTGATTTGATTACATTATTGAATAATTTTTATTATTGTTATATTATTATTTGGTACAATTATTTATAGTTATTTATTATATTATAATTTGATGATTTCATTTTTCAAACTTTATTATACCCGGGATGTCTGCTAGACTCTGGTTTGGACAGATTTAAGAGAGTTATTCCTAAGAATTACAGGACTACAATATAAAACGTCAAATTTTCATGCAAAATAATTGTACCGCTTTTAGCACCTAAAATCCGAAATAATCGTACCGCCAGGGAGGTTAACTAAAAAATAGTTTTGGGGTTTACATCCACTTTTGAACCAGCTGTGATTAGAAGCTGATTGGCCACCATGCATAACTACACCAGATTTTGCACTTTCCAGGTTTAGTAAACCAACCCCATAGTCTTCTATTCTGCAAGTGATTCTTGGTATCTGTTGTTTATTTGCTAAATGCACTATATAACTTCCTATGACTGCTTGACATCTACTTTTTTATGGTGTACTTTCATAAGCCACGCCAAAATAAATATTTGATCATGCCTGTTTTCTGTTGCAGCATGTACTACTTCCTTATCACACATTAAACTTTTCTCTCAGGTTGAAATCCCACCCTTTGTAAGGGTTTTATTGCTGTAATTGTCCATATAAGGAGAATGTCCTTTCACTTCATGTCCAGATTTTCTCCAATTTAACCATATTCAGGTAGGCCTCTAACCGCACTTTTACTTACCTGAGCTCTCATTTGATCCAGCGCTGTGCACGTCTGCAGCTTTTCTCTCCCCTAACTTCCATATCTCATTAGCTTTGCTGGGGCCCTGGGAACCATTGGCTCCCGATGCTGTCAATCAAAGCCAGTGATGAGGGAGCAGAGAGCCGGGCTGAGTCCCGCTGTCTATGTAGATGGAAGCAGCAGTGGTGCTCCTTGGGAAGTGACTTTCCGTGGGGGCACTGGACAGAGAGGGGGAGCCAGGAGCGCCAGAAGGGGGACCAGAGAAAAGGAGGTTTGGGGCCACTCTTTCCATTGCACAGAGCAGGTAAGTATAGAGATTTGCTAGTAGAAAGGAAATCAGTAAAATACATTTTATGCTATTCCTAGATGTTCCTGTCCAGCAAGAACTTACAAAAGATAAATGTTGCTTTAAGCCGCCATGGGTGTATGACCACATACTATAGTCTCATATTATGTAATTCAGTATTCTGTAGTAAAGTCAATAAAATCATTAACACAACATTCCAGTAAGCATAGCATGCTCCTTTGTGCTAAAAGTTTTCACAGACACTATTGAATGTGCTGTGTCACCGTGTCTACGAAGGAAAATGCTTATTGCAAAGGTGTAGGCTCTTAAACAGCTTTATCATGATGGAAAAGACAAAACCATTAGGTGTTCCTAACATAACAGCATATTTGTTTTTTTTTGTTTGTTTTTTGTTTTTTTCACATGATATACTCTATATTACCAAAAGTATTGAGACGCCTGCCCTTAAATGCACATGAACTTAAATGGCATCCCAGTCTTAGTCCGGAGGGTTCAATATTGAGTTAGCCCACCCTTTGCAGCTCTAACAGCTTCAACTCTTCTGGGAAGGCTGTCCACAAGGTTTAGGAGTGTGTCTATGGGAAAGTTTGACCATTCTTCCAGAAGCAAATTTGTGAGGTCAAGCACTGATGTGGACGAGAAGGTCTGGCTCGCAGTCTCTGCTCTTATTCATCCCAAAGGTGTTTTATTGGGTTAAGGTCAGGACTCTGTGCAGGCCAGTCAAGTTCCTCCACCCCAAACTGTGCACTGGTCCAAATCATTTGGTGAAGGAGAGATTATGGTGTGGGGTTGCTTTTCAGGGGTTGGCTTGGCCCCTTAATTCCAGTGAAAGTGTCAGCATCCAAGACATTTTGGACAATTTCATGCTCCCACCTTTGTGGTAACAGTTTGGGGATGGGCCCTTCCTGTGCCAACATAACACTGATGCTGGGGCATGGCGGGTCAGAAATCTGCAATCTGGGCTTGCTGACCCACAATCCCAGAGCAGGAGATGGTGTGCCACATCATAGGGCGCCGTGGGCCACATGTTGCCCGTGGGCCAGCGGTTGGAGACCGCTAGTATAGGGTAAAGTTTACAGGCCTGGAAAAATAAGATTGTAAATGGATAGAAAACTGGCTAAAAAACGGCAGTGCTGAATTCAGAGCGTAGTGGTTAATGACTCATACTCTGAATGGTCTAAGCCCTTGTACACACGGCCAGACATTCCGATGGAAAGTGTCCGATCAGACCGCGTTGTCGGATAATCTGACAGTGTGTGGGCTCCATCGGACTGTTTCCGTCTGAATATCTGACGGACAAAGTTTTAGAGCTGGGCTATAAAACTTTCCGACAACATGATCCGATCGGACTTTGTCCGATTGTGTGTAGAGAATTTCAATTGGACAAAGTGCCACGCATGCTCAGATCAAATTCCAAGACCAAAGCTATTGGCTACTAGCCTGAACGTAGTCCCGTCGTAACTAAATAACGCCATCACGTTCTGAACAATTGGATTTTCCGACAACTGTGCCTGACCGTGTGTATGCAACACAAGTTTCGGACAAAATCCGTCGGACGATTGTCGGAATGTCCGACCGTGTGTACAAGGGCTAAGGCTAGTGGTGTACCCCAAGGTTCAGTGTTGTGACCATTACTTTTTATTTATTAATGATATAGGGCCTGGGATTAAAAGTACAATTTCAGTATTTGCAGATCATGTAAATATACTTGATCTGGCACAGAGTAACCCCCTCTTGGGGGATCAGGAAGAAACTTTTTCCGCTGCTTGAGCAAACTGGATCATGCTTTTATTGTTTTTTTTTTTCCTTCGTTTGGATAAACGTTTGAACATCCTCTCCCACCAATGATCTCTGCACACTGAGAATCCTCATTGACTTACACAGAAACGGTCAGTTTATGAACATGTGATCTCAGCACTTCACTGGCGATCTGAGTCAGAATAATTCACCCTCCCCGATTCACCAGCTCAGAGGTGGAGAATCAGGGAGTGAAGACAGAATCCTGGGGATCTGAGGGGGAAAGAGGAAGATTATTAACTTCCTTCTACAGGCAGTCCCCGGGTTACAAACAAGATAGGGACTGTAGGTTTGTTCTCAAGTTGAATCTGTAAGTCGGAACTGATACATTTTTAAAGTGTAGCTCCAGCCAAAAAATCTATTTTTAAGCTATTTGGATAGCATAGGGAAGCGTTATCACCCCTGTAACCTTTATTTAGCTGTCTGTGCCCCTGTTCAGAAGATTTCACCTCACTTTCTGTACCAATGACAATTGGATTTTGAAAATTTTGGGCTGTTAGGGAAACATGGACTGATGATAAAACATCAGTGGAGACACCTTTTTCCCATATTAACTCTTACAGGAGTGAATTTCCCTTCCTAGGGGTAGATTACCTCTCACTTTCTGTTGTCTCCCTCCGTTTGTAAGTAGGAGTAGTTTTTAAGTCGGATGTTTGTAAGTAGGGGACCGACTGTATTTTGATCAGACCTCCCAAGACAGTAACCATGCCCCCCTGTCATATTATATATATATATATATATATATATATATATATATATATATATATACATATCCGTTTTTAAGGCAGGGCAAAAGGAGCAGCTGCCCTGGGCCCTGTCATTGTCGTGGGGCCCAAAGCAGCCGCCTCATACTTGCCAACTATCCTGGTTTAAATTCCCTTGTCCCTTGAGATTTTAGTCCCGTGCTGTGTCCCGATATCTCAGTGTGAAGTGCTACTACTAATGCTGCCCAGCTCTGCCCTTTTGTTGTGTACAGATGATTCACTTGCAGAGCCTGTGTTTACATGTACATTACCAGCATTCATATGTAAATAGAAGTGGCATTAATTTGTAAATAGCGGCGGCTGGTGGCATTGATATGTATTTCTTGCCCCCCTGTGGTCATATCCACAGTAATCTCTAGCAGCCCATCAACAAGTAGAAATCATGTGCTGTAACCTCTAGCAACTAATCAGTGAGCCGTAATGTGTGCTGTAACCTCTAGTAACCAGCCAGTGAGCGGTAATGATACACCTCTGGCAACCAATTGTAACAGCTGCCTGATCTGATTCAGTAAACTGATTTTGAGTCCAGCTGCTATTTATTGTAGAGAAGGTGAAGAGCAAAACTGCATGGGGGGGGGGGGGGGCAAGAAAAGTTTTGCCCAGGGTCCAATCAATATTAAAGATGGCCCTTGTTAGAATATTATTCCAAATTCACTTTAAGATTTTGAATAGATAGATCTAAGAGAAGTTAAAAGTAAAGAGAATAGCATTTAGAATGAGAGTTATTTCTAGCTGCTTCAGTTTTGAGGAATATTGTGTCCGATCATTTGATACAAGGATGTGTAAGTGTGACATAAATGATGTTATGAATGTATTAAATCAATTTGATATGATTAATCATAATTCAGGGGGGATTGTTAGAATATTATTCCAAATTCATAATTCGGCACTTATAGGTGTTATCATATATTTATGGCAAGCTTGCAAAACATATTTGGTTTTATGATTAATCATAATAAATAGTATGTGTGAATGACCTTGATCAAGTGTTCAGTGAAACATATCCTCATCTAAAGCTGAGTTAGTAATACGTTTCTGATGTAGCCAATTTGAGTATGACATATATGGTATCTTGGTACAGAATGTCATGAGAAGACAAAAATAGACATGTGTCTACGTAGCTAAAGCAAAGCTACATTGTGGATTATATCTTGTTAAAATAAGTTTAGAGTAGTCTCAGTCATGTTAATACATATTAGCAGGGCTGCTGTTAGAAATCACGGGGCCCCGTACAGCTTACCTAACAGGGCCCCTCTAAAAACGATCAAATCAATATTTCCGCTAAAAATACACAAAAATTATCATTAGTGGACACAAACACAGCATAACGTACAAACGTATGTGGGGGAACAGAAGGGTACAATGGGGGGGGGGGTGCAGGATGGCATGGTACAGTAGTTAGGACAGTACAGTACAGGGAGTCACAGAAGAAGGGGGACAGGAAGGTACGGTACGGGGGGGGGGGGGCAGGAGGGCACAGTAAGTCAGTAAGTGGTTAGGAGGGTACAGTACAGGGGAAGGGTAAGTGGACCCAGTACAGGGGGCAGGAGGGTACAGTATAGGGAACAGTGTAGGAACAGTAATGTATTATACGGACTCCTGAAGAAGAGCTGTGCAGGGAAGCTGACATTGCAGATTCTGACAGGCTGCCACTGGGCTAAATCTACAAATGGAAGACCAACTCCCCCTCTACCTTCCCCTCCAGAGTTTCTGGCTTTCTTCTGGTGCTTTGCAGTGGTTAAGGAAGAACCCCAAGGTGGGGCATCTTGTTAATGCTGCTGCTTGTGTGGGTGGGATGTGTACTGTGCCAATCACATAGGATGAATAGGAGTGGAGAGTCAGCAGGGATTGGCATGGTACACATCCCACACAAGCAGCAGCAGTAATAGGTTGCTCCACTTCAGGGTTCTTCCTTAACCCTGAATAAAATGGGGGAGGGGTGGAGATGGGAATCGTGGGGTGAGGAAGGAGGAGGGGGGTGGACGTGGGTAGAAGATGGGGCATGGGCAGAGAAGAACTGGAGTGAGACTAGGGGAATTCTGGTCTGTATAGGGATAAAAAAAGGAGGAGGATTTGTAATAGAAGGAGGGGAGGTATGTGGATGGGGTGGAGGGGACTGGAGAGGGATGGCAGGGATGAGCATGGGGAATACTGTTGGCTGGTGAGGAATAGCCACAGTATAATAAAATCAAATAGGTTGTCTGTTAGGGAGGGGTAGAGGGTGAGATTCCATTAACTAGTAAAGATTCAGTGTTGGGGGTGTGCAGGGTGGGGGATTCCAGCCAGTTATAGTGTTTGTGTATGAGGGGGGCACACACCTGTGTGAATGTGCAGTGTCTGCAGAGAAGAAGACTGGGAGGGGAAGGGGATTGAGGGACTATTGTTTGTAAAGTGTCCAGAAAAGAATGTCTGGACGGTTGGAGAAAAGGCTAAAAATGAGCAGGGAGTGAGCAGCGATGGTTAACAAGATGTGGGAGAAGAGCCCTGTGACAGGAAGAGATGGGTCTGTGTGAGAATGAAACGAAAGCAGGACAAGATAGTGGCTGAGGCGGGAGGAAGATGTAGGGAGGGAGACATACATTAGGACAGCTGGACACAAGATATATTATAGAACTGACCTGAGAACCAGCCAAAGCGAGGGGAACTTGTTACCAGAGTAGAGAGTACTACTGGGAGCAGTGGGAGGCAATTTCTAGCCCCCCCCCCCCCCATGCACCAAGGACGGAGGACCCCTGGGCAGTTCTCAGAGGTGCCTGTGTCTTAAGACAGCCTCAGGAAGGGGCCGTAAATCACATATCCACCGGCACTTCCCCCGTTCTCAGTGTCCTGACACATCTCTCTGTTTTCCATGAGAGAAAAACAGGCAGCGCTGCTTTCAGATGCATCTAGCAGCTGAAAACCGACAGGAGGGAGAGAAATCGGATTTCAGCTGCTAGATGCATCCTTTCTGTATTCGTCAATCCGCACCGATCTGACTCCTGTCCGGGCCCCTGTGTGTGTGTGGGCCCCGTACAGAAGGACCGGTGGTCCCCCCCTATCAGCGGCCCTGCATATTAGTATATAGTTACTTAATGTAAAGTTGCTAATATGTGTTCATATTTTGTAAATGTATGGTTATATGGCATATAGATGGAGTGTTACATGTGGGCTTGTCAATCAAGCTCCATATGACTCTCTGAGTTAGTATCTACTTTTGGATCGCACATTGCGGAAGTTAGCAGAAATGAATGTGTGCCATACAAGGTTCTAAGTTTGTGAGGTTATGACGTTCACATGTAACATATAAGCCAACTTTCCAGATTGAAGGAGGACACTCACTGACACTCACACTTGCACTCACAGACACCCACACACACACCCACTGGAGAGATGATACTGACATGTTCACACAGAGACTGATAAGTTGGGACAGCTGAATTCTGCCAAAAGTCTAAGCCCTTGTACACACGGTCGGAGATTCCGTCGGAATGTTTCCTATCGGACCGTTTTGTCGGATATTCCGTCTGTGTGTGGTCTGCATCGGACTGTTTTCCGTCGGAATATCCGACGGACCAATTTTTCCAACTTGCCGGTAAAATTTTCGGACATACTCCGATCATGTGTAGCCTACTCCGACGGACAAGGTGCCACGCATGCTCAGATCAAATTCCTAGACCAAAGCTATTGGCTACTAGCCTGAACATAGTCCCGTCGTAACAAAATAACGTCATCACGTTATGTACAATCGGATTTTTCGACAACTTAGTCCGACCGTGTGTATGCAACATTACTTCCGGACCTCGTCCGGAATTAATCCGTCAGAATTACTCTGACAGATTTGGTTGTCGGAATCTCCGACCGTGTGTACAAGGGCTAAGAACGTCATTTCCTGTTTCTTCTTGGAGGACACACAAGATAGTATGAACAGAAGGCAGCAGCCATTGAAACACACATGCTTTCACAAGCTTATTACAGCTTTATAACTATTATAGCTATATAACTAGCCCTGTATATATATATATATATATATATATATATATATATATATATATATATGTATGTATATATATATTTATGGCCCAGAGCCCTCTGACCGATACGGATAAGGATGACAAACAAGGTTAACACAAACTCGCTTACTTGAACCGGACCTGAAAGTGTGCCCTGGCCTAACGTAGGGTATACCAAAATAAGGGGGCATACCCTTGATAGAGAAATGAGTAATAAATGAAATGAAAATGAAATGGAGTGAAATGAGTACTCGCCCGAGGAGTATAATGCTTGAGAAATGCCCTGACAGGGGATGGGTGGGTGGGTATCGCGCACCGGAACCGACGAGGGAGCCAGGCGAACGGGCTGGTTATATACTCCACCGGGCTCCACCCATAATTCCAGGCCACCATACTGGCCTTTCCATTTATGGCCCAGAGCCCTCTGACCGATACGGATAAGGATGACAAACAAGGTTAACACAAACTCGCTTACTTGAACCGGACCTGAAAGTGTGCCCTGGCCTAACGTAGGGTATACCAAAATAAGGGGGCAAAAACATACAGGTAGGGAATGCCTTTATTGATTCGAGTTTGTTACTGGGTGAGCTTGACAAAGGCCTGGGCCATCTCTACTTGCGGATTGGGTATGTAACGGGCGAAACAGGTGGACTTCCATCTACCCAACTTTTTGATAACGTGGACCGGGACCCCTTGGCGGGAGGCAGTTGAAGCCGCTCCGATCCGAAATGAATGTCCGGAGTAGTGAGCCGGATTGAGGTGAAGGATGCCCAGGAGTATCCTGACATGCTCCATGAACTGGGCTGCGTTCAGTGGCTTACCGTGGAATTGCAGAAGCGGGCCAGTTCCTGGTTGATCGGCCAGAAGGGTCAACAAGCGGGTGAGCATGGCGACCGGGCACCAGCGGTTGTTAGTTTTATAAAAATGTATGTCCGTACCTGGGCCAAGCTGCTGCGTCTTGGATACTGCTATATGTAGGATGAAATGGTCTCCGTGCCTGACCAGGTGGTGCTTGCATAGCGTGCGAGCTGAGGGGCTACCGGAGGTAAACTCGCCTGGCCGCAAGAAGCCGTAGAAGGCCAGGTGTATGGCTGCTTGTATAACGATACTAGTGTGGAGTCCGAAAGGTGCAGTGGCCAGAATATCAGACATGTTTCTGAAAACGTCCCCTGTGATAGGCAGGCGTTTGAGGGAGGCCGTAGGCTGGCGTTTCTGGATGCCACGCATGACGGCCCGAATGGCGTGAAAAGTGAACAAGGAGGGTTCAGCAGGGTCCTGGAGGGACGTAAAATGTTGTACCCCGGCCAGGTATAGTCGGATCGTGTTAAAGGATAACGCCAAGTCCGAGTGGCAATGGGCAATGAAGGTCAGGACTTGCTTGACCCGGGAGGTCTCTGTGGAGTGAGATGTTAAGAAACGGTTAAAGGCCCTCCAGGCTGTTTGGTAGGCCTTGCGGGTATTGTCTGCGAGGGAGTGATTGATGAGTTGAGTCGCGGCTACTAGGTGAGGGGTTAATCCAGGGTCAGTTGAGACCAGTCCGGGATAACTGCTGACGTTGGTCCGGCTCCGGGCACCTGATCAAAAAAGGAAACTAAGTTAAAGCGGGAGAGGGCGTCCGCTGCCCGATTACATTTACCGGGGATAAAGGCACAATGAATATTAAATTGAAACAATAACGAGAGCTGGACCAGTCGCCGCAGGAAGGACATAATCTCCAGAGACTTAGACCTGCCTTTGTTAATGATTTCCGCAGTGGCGAGATTGTCCGTTGAAAAGGTCACTGTTTGACCGGACCAACTGCGGCCCCACGTGTGGGCAGCGGCTACGATGGGGTACAACTCGAATAGGGAGGACGTCTCGGTGAAGCCCGGAATTGCCAGTATCTGAGGAGGCCAAGGGGCTGCGAGCCAGAGGTGGCCAAAAATTGCCGCAAAACCCGTGGAGGCCGCTGCGTCGGTCACGACCTGCGGTGACGAGGAGGACACGGAGGGAATGAACAGGGACACACCATTCCAGGACGTCAGGAATTCCTCCCACATGGCAAGATCTGCTATAGCTGCGGGGTCCAGGCTGAGGATATGCTCCGGGTCTTGTGAATGAGACAGTAGGACTAACAGGCGTGATACGAAAGCGCGACCTTGAGGGATGATGCGCATAGCAAAATTAAGCATACCGAGAAGGGACTGTAGCTGCCTCTTGGTGCAAGTTCTGGTGCGGGTGAAGTCCCTCATGACCGACCTGATGCGGCTTAGTTTATCCGGGGGGAGGCTGGCCTGCATAGTGCTGGTGTTTAAGCTGACCCCGAGGAAGGTGATTGCCTGCGCAGGGCCCTCCACCTTGTGCTCAGCAATAGGGACGTCAAGGTTATTGAAGACCACCCTTAGTTTATCCAGATCCCCTGGAAGGGAGCCAGGTGACTCGACCAGCAGGAAGTCATCCAAATAGTGTATGACTCCCTGGCACTGGGCTACGTGCAGCAAGATCCATTCGAGAGCCTGCGCAAACGAGTCGAAGAGCCAGGGGCTACTCTTGGACCCGAAGGTTAGCTTAGTGGCAAAATAGTAGAGCTCCCTCCATTTGATGCCATGCCAGCACCAGAGAGATGGATGGATAGGAAGGAGCTTGAAGGCGTCCGAGATGTCGGCCTTGGAGAGCCATGTTCCTGTGCCTGACTTGAGAATGGCCTGGATGGCCATGTCTACGGATGCGTATTTAAGGGAGAACTCCTCAGAGGGGATAAGAGAATTAAGACTGGGGACAGAGGAAGAATAAGGCGCTGACAAATCGTAGACCAACCTAAGTTTATTGGAGAACTTGCCCTTGACAAGCCCAATAGGGCTGACTCGCCAGGTGTTAAATGGGGGCTTCGTGAAAGGGCCTATGATGAAATCCCGGTCTAGCTCTGCCCGTAATAGCTGGTCGATGGCTTGTACGTCCGTGGCTGCTGACCGCAGGTTCTGGCACTCGTGTGTAAGGTGAGGGAGAGAGATAAGTCCTGTATGAAAGCCCTGAGTAAAGCCCTGAACTAGGTAGGTGGCAAGTGAGGGGGTGGGATGATTGGCGAGGTAGACACTGAGCCACGACACGTTGACCCGGCTTAGTCAAGATTTTCTAGCCTGCTTGACCTCGCACATGAGCCTGGGATGAGCTCTATGACATCGTGAGCATACATGGAGCAGCCTGCACTGGCTGAAATTGCACGACCCACTGTTGTAGTTGTTACAGATGGCCACGCCTCCCAAGGTCTTGACCGGGCGCCCCAGTTTATCCGTCTGCGGCAGGCGTACCGGCGCCGGTAGGGCCTGGGCGGTACCTGAGGTCGATGGACCGTCTACGGGCGGGGTTGCCACTGAGCTGGCACACCAAGTTGCGGTGTGAGTAGCCGACTGGCAAATGGCACAAAGGGGAGACCGCAGCCCTGCGAAGTGTCGGCAGAATAACTCGGTGTCCATGACACTCCAATCCGTAGGTATCTGAAATTGGGAAAGCCTGGCGGCCGCCTTAGCAGAGAAGGAGCGGTGATAGTCATAAAATGAAAAACCGCCGTATTTATACCCCAGGTCAACTACCGCGTGGAGGTAACGATCCAGTTCCTCCCTCCTGCCGGGGGAGGCCGAGCAGATGACATCCCTCAGCATGCCGAAGGCCAAGGTGAACTCGGTGACAGAAAGCTTCCTGTCCAGCCTGGGGTCTTTGGCTTTGAGGACCACCGACACGTCCCCCCAAGTGTAAGCTTTGTTTTCTGCCAGCTCATGAATGGATATCAGGAGTGAAGCCAGATTGACGTCCTTGCCCTCTAGGATGTCCTTCCTGACGTTGGCTGAAATTAAATGAGAAGGGTACACTACTGGTGTACACCCGGGGGTACCTGCGCTGGTGTTCTCCACTGCTTGTAAAGCTGGTATAGGAGGAGAAACGACTGGGCGGGTCTCGAGGAGGGCCACCCGACTCTGAACCTCTGACATTGAGGTCGTCAGGGATGACACCAGCGTGTGAAGCTGCGTGATGGAAGCAGCGATAGAGCCCAGGGAGGCCTGCTGGACACTATCCTCAACCGCGGCTGGGGGAGGAAAAAGGAGCCCGAAAAGCTCGGCCTTTCTGGCTGTAGCTGGGAAGGGTACACCCCTACGCCTCAACTCGGCTGTCAGCCTGGGAATGGTCCATGATCTGAAGGACCTTTGGCTGCCGCTCTCTGAGACGAGAGACGGAGACAACGGAGCCGTGTAGTCCTCGCTGCCAGCCTGGGACATGGTGGCAAAATCCAGGCTTGGTGAGCCTATTAATCCTTGGGTCCGGGTTTTTCTCCTATACGGAACCTAAGAGGGTGACATGGATTACAAGACTCGTAGGAGACTCCTGAGCAAACATTTTTTTTTTTTTTTTTTTTTTTTTTTAGAGAAGGATACTACCGCTTGTGAGCGTTTCCTTCCCAGAAGATTCTCTTACCTAAGGAGGCACCGTCCGACCCGGTGCAGGTTGGACCTACTGAAAACTCGACTGATCTGAGGAGATGAAGGTGAGTTTGTATGAGACTCCTATACCTGCAGAGAGATGTCTAGCTAAATAGTGGAGGTAAGACTTGAAATGTGATGAAAGACATAACTGAAACGAGCTACATAAATAAAACGAGCAGACAACCGAATTTAGAATAACGTGCATATGGCGACAGAGACGTGACTTGGTTGCGCCGCAGATGCAAAATTTCCTTTTCCTTCCCTTTCCCCATTTTTTTTTTTTTTTTCCTTTTGTTTCCAACGCAAATTGCACATAGAACGTGGGGCTCAAGCGAAGGTGGACCCTGCCACGTGGAGCTCAGGCAGGGGGGTGAACCCCGCCACGTGGAGCTCAGGCAGGGGGGGGGGGGTCTGCCACGTGGAGCTCAGGCGGAGGTGGAGCCCGCCACGTGGAGCTCAGGCAGGGGGGGGGGGGCCTGCCACGTGGAGCTCAGGCGGAGGTGGAGCCCGCCACGTGGAGCTCAGGCAGGGGGGGGGGGGGTCTGCCACGTGGAGCTCAGGCGGGGGGTGACCCCGTCACGTGGAGCTCAGGCA
This sequence comes from Lithobates pipiens, assembly GCF_037356315.1. Lineage (NCBI taxonomy): Eukaryota > Metazoa > Chordata > Amphibia > Anura > Ranidae > Lithobates > Lithobates pipiens. The sequence goes on from NW_027507903.1 coordinate 349,195,716, forward strand.
GGGGGGGGGACCCCGCCACGTGGAGCTCAGGCGGGGGGTGAACCCCGCCACGTGGAGCTCAGGCAGGGGGGGGGACCCCGCCGCGTGGAGCTCAGGCAGGGGGGGGGGGGACCCTGCCACGTGGAGCTCAGGCAAAAGGGGGGGTACTGAAATGAGGCGTAGCAGCTGGGCGCACCAGAACGAATCGATGCATAAGGAATGCGATGGGATTCGAATTGGAGCGTAATAAGTGACAGAAATGATATGCCATGACAAAGACTAGAATCAAGGACCATGCTTGAACCTGCGAGTGACTCAGTCTCTGGAGCATGTACAGAAATGAGGCCGAACCTTGGGGCACTTCGAAGCGAATCGGTGCGTTAGAGATGCGACGGGATTCGAATCGGAGCGTGGTAAGTGACAGAAATGATAACATGGTTAGAAGTGGCAGAAATGAAATGATTCGACATAACCGACTGACATGATTGAAATGACTGCAATGATTGACATGGAAAGAAATGACCTGACGGACATAGTACAAACGGTATGAAATGATTTTTTTTTTTTTTTTGAACAACCTGAGATTGACATTGCCCGGACTGCTCAATTTAGCGTGACAAGCAGACAGCTGTGATTTCGAAACGGTTCGATCGATTCGAACACGATGAAATGAGTCGTTCGGTTTAGCAATGACGTGCTACGAAACGAAGTGCCTGTTGGCACGAACGACAAGTACCGAAAAGGTGACAACGACTTCTTCGAAGAAGGGGTAGTGACATGAGGTATCGAATACAAGTTAAGACGTCCGTGTAATCTAGAGTGAGTGGTTCGTGAGTTCAGGAATCTAGTTTACGTGACTTAATAACACATGAACGAAAAGGGTGCCGAAGCCCTACCTGCGACAGCCGGCCCAGACGTGTTGTACGAAAACGGAAAATTTCGATTTAGAGTATAGCGACTCAGACGGCAACCAGACGGACGCTGACGAACGACAAGGCTTTGTCGACACGAGGCGGATGAAAACGTAGGAACTCACGAACCCGGCTCACTGTAAAGTCTTGTGGATAGTCGGCCCTTGATTTCTGACGTATCAGATATCGCGCACCGGAACCGACGAGGGAGCCAGGCGAACGGGCTGGTTATATACTCCACCGGGCTCCACCCATAATTCCAGGCCACCATACTGGCCTTTCCATATATATATATATATATATATATATATATAAAATTATGTAGGGGGACTTTTATCTATTTAATAGCATTAACCATGCCATCTGTACATGTACTGAGCAGTGATAATTTATCACCGCTTAAAGTGGTTGTAAACCCTTACAACCAACTTTGACCTACAGGTAAGCCTAGATTAAGGCTTACCTGTAGGTCCAAGAAATATCTCCTAAACCTATACGGTTTAGGAGATATTTACCCGAAGACAGCCACCGCTGTCTACAGTTCATGCGCCGTAGACAGCGGTGCGCTGCCGCACTGCGGCAGGCCGCAGATCGCGGCGATATGCCGTGAGTGTCGGCTCCCGTGCGCATGCGCGGGAGTGACGTCATCGCAGCTCCAGCGAATCACAGCGCTGGAGCCGCGAGACCCGGAAGTCTCTCTGGGATCCATGGCAGTGGCGAAGAGGAAGACGGAGGACCGCTTCAGGGGCTTCGTTCTCAGGTAAGTTATTCATAAATGAGCTAGTATGCTATGCATAATAGCTCATAATGCCTTTGCCTTACAGGGTGTGGTTTTAAAAAAAAAAAAAAATGTGCCCTTACTTCCTCTTTAATAAACTAACATCTCTGTGTTTCAGTGAATTTCTAGTACTGTAATCTCGTAAAGTCTTGCGAGATTCCAGTATCAGGGGCCATTCTCCACTGTTTGAAGCATTTGTAGATCACTTCACTCCTCCCAAGGATAAGCGATCTACAAAGCTTCATAAACTGGCACTAGAACGATCTCCTCTGAGAAAGCCGGCGAATGAAGCAGCGAAATGTTTTCACTGCTTCATAAACGGACACCTATATGTGAGAATGGTTGTTGCACTTATGTTTGTTTAAACAGTATGCTAACACTGCATGTGCAGTTTATCACATCTATGCAGCTCTGCGAGCAGCGTTTGCAAGGGCACGGCAGCCCATTCATTTGAATGTGCTGCTGTGCTTGTATTTCATGCAGGAAAACGTTTTTTTCACCTTTTTTAAAATGCAGCCGCAGGGAAATTGCATGGTAATTTTCATCATACAATTTCCTGCAACCGAAATCGTGCTGCATTTGTAGATGCAAGGGTATGTGATTAAGAATGAATGGCAGCCCCACGTGCCTGCAAAAGAGCAATGTGGTTTGGCTGCAGGTGGGTGTGGGAACATGTGCGATTTACATGCTGACCCTCACCAGCAGCCAACTGCACAGGTGTGAACCTAGACTTATGCATTGACATACCTCTTTAGGCCCAGTCTATCTGGACACTGTCGTCTTCAATAAGACACAGAAGTTTAATCCAACACAATTTTGAGATGTTTTTCCAGTCTTATGAGGTGTAAGAATACTGGACAGTGAACTCCCTCAGCCCTGTCTCTGTGAAAAACTAACACTAACTGAGGGAACATGAAAGAAGTGGGGTGCATCTTTCTAGGGCTAAGCTAACTAGCACTGAACAGAAGGTAAGGATAGAGGAAGATACTAAGATCACATTAGTAAACACGTTGCAGTGGCCTGAAACTGCCACTAGATGTCAACATACTAATGAAAAATTATAACCCAATTCAGTTCAATACAATACATTAAAAATACATGAAAGTGGGTCAGAACAAATGTACTGTTTTGTTTGTACCATAATCTTTTTTTTTTTTCAATCTTGGACCTTTTGCTATCTTTTTGATGAATATACAGTATATTACTTTTATGAGGGCATGTTGTTATTTTATTGGTATTGTGTCTGTTGCTCTGTATATGTCATGAATGAGTTGTGAGAAGAACAGCATGAACTCACCACTGAGCTATGGTGCCACTTTGCTGATAGACTAACTTATGTACTATATAGACCTTTGCTATTACATGCTGCTTGTATAACTCATACCAGATAAGGCCATGACTGAGGAACTTGCAAAGTATTGAGGTTCTCCATTTACCTCTAACACGGAAAACCCTCCCCTTAACCAAATGACCAGACAACGACATTGATTTGGAGTCGAATGGCCATAGCAACCTTTTATTTTACAAAACAACTTAAATACAACATTGAGAAGAAATATGATCAATGCATAAAATACAATCAATCAATAACAGATAACAAAAATATGATTGATCCTACCATGTCTAAGGTCTTTGAAGGTAGAAATGATCTAGACAAAACCGGCTGCATCTATCACACAATGAAAAGAAGCCCCAGAAGCACTACACCACCTCAGGGACAATTAAACACATACTTACTCCCAGATACAGCTTACTTAAAGAGAAAGTAAAGGCTATTTAAAAAAAAAAATGCAACCTGCAAGGCAAAGGCTTAATGAGCTAGTATGCATAGCATACTAGCTCATTATGAGTAACTTACCTGAGAACGAAGCCCCCAAAGCGGTCCTCTGTCTTTATCTTCGCCACTGCCATGTATCCCAGAGTGACTTCCGGGTCTCGCTGCTCTGGCGCTGTGATCCGCCGGAGCCGCGATGACGTCACTCTCACGCATGTGCACGGGAGCCAACACGAGTGGCATATCGCAGTGATCTGCGGCCTGCTCAGTGCACCTGTGCGCCGCTGTCTACGGTGCATGTGCCGTGGACAGCGGTGCCTGTCTTTTTGTAAATATCTCCTAAACCGCATAGGTTTAGGAGATATTTCTTGGACCTACATTTCTTTTTTCATAGCAGTTGTCAGAGAATCTATAGGTTTTTGAAGGCAGTGCTGGCTGAAGATTTTGGAAATGTGTGGGTTGGTTCCATCTTAGGTATGGGTGTCCCTTCCTAACAATATGTTGATAACATTGGGGTTTAAAGTGGTTGTAAACCCTTACAAACCACTTTGGCCTACAGGTAAGCCGCCTAGATTAAGGCTTACCTGTAGGCCAAAGTGGTTTGTAAGGGTTTACAACCACTTTAAACCCCAATGTTATCAACATATTCTTAGGAAGGGACACCCATACCTAAGATGGAACCAACCCACACATTTCCAAAATCTTCAGCCAGCACTGCCTTCAAAAACCTATAGATTCTCTGACAACTGCTATGACAAAAGAATAAAAGTAAAAATAAATTTCAGCGACGAGAGAGCAGGAAATAAAAACAAAGAACCCAAAAACAGGGATAAAAGAGTAAACTTCAAAAGGTGCAAAACTTTTAAACCCCACAAGTCCTGATCAACATTCAATATAGTTTTGCCACTAGCATAATTCAGACCATGCTTGAGCAGCCTAAGTCATAAGAACTGCTGCATTAGTACTTTGAATTTACTTCATAAAAATTGTGCATTGTTTATTGTCATTACTGTTTTCATAGGATCTGAAATTCTTGGCAAATCGGCTCGAATTATCTTCTCAACATTAGGAATTTGCATCTTTTTTGCAATCGGCTACATGATCCTGCCTCTGTTTGCCTATTTCATCCGAGACTGGAGGACACTACTGCTGGCTCTGACTGTGCCTGGGCTCCTATGCATTCCTTTGTGGTGGTGAGTTTACTGTTTAGTTAGTCCATGTTTTTCCACATGCTTTTATGTACATTGTGCACTGGTCAGCCTCACATATATTGTAGACCTCAAAGAAATTTAAATGTATTTTTTCGTTTGTCTTCTTTGCACACTGGACAGCCACACCTACATATAATGACCTTTATATAAGTGTAAAATATTGTATTTGTCTATGTAGACTGCCTTTCTAGCTGTGCAATTTTACCTTGAAATGTGAGCCTGCTTTTTCTTTGGATACAACTTCTCTAAGAGCCTGTTCATACCTAAATCGCACAAAAACGAGAACCGATTGGTGTGAAATTTGGTGTGGTGTGATCGCACAAAAAGTAGTACATGCACTACATTTCAAAAATGCACCACACCAAATCGCATGGTACCACATGCAATCTGGTGCAGGCAAACACACTTTTCATTTACAACAACGTATTAAGACCTGCTGCAGATTGCAAAAGCAGTACATTTTGAAAACGGAGTGCGAAACGCACATGGAAAATGTCTTTCCAGAATCTCATTCTGCTGTAAACTGGCAGTAAGGAATACAAATTCTGTTTCCTGAAAAATGTTTTGACTCCAGAGTGCCTGAGATACAAGACAGTTTTAAGCTACATAAATGTATCACTACCCCTGCAGGAAACACTTGGTAATTTGGGTTATGTTCTGCGCCTCAACTCCAAGAACACCCTCTGGCACACCTGGTTGAATGAAGTTTACTGTCAGCACTTATAAGAACAAAGGTATAGATACATATAACTTGGCTGTGATTTAGTACCAGGAAAAAGACGCAAGAACTTTTAGTGATAAATTAACTCCATGTATTGGTACAGGCTTGCGCATAAATGAAAACACAGAAGGTATACTGCTAGACAGTATAATCATTACGCCGGTAACTTAGAATAGAATTCTGTGCCAATTCACTGGGATTACAGTAACTCTTGAATTTGCAAAGTCAGCAGTAATCAGTGCATTAACTACAATGTAAATAATACTACTATAACTAGAGTGCACTCTAGGAGAATGGCTAGGATAGTGAGCATTCTACTTATACACAGCGGCAGGCAAACAGCATCAGACAGCAGCATCTAAAACCGAGAACATTATTCCTGGAGGTTTGTCACAGGTAGGCAACTTCGGTGGTTGACTATCTGGCCATGATGGTCAAATTAACAGCTAGACAGTTTGTTTTCCAGGCACAGTGGTCCTCTGGTGGATGCAGTGGATGCTCTGTGGGGACTCCGTGGGATTGGTTCTTCCTGATCTTTCTATGTGTCTTCTATGTGTGGGATGGAAGGCATTCTGGTGTTACTCATTGTTCCAGGCTGACCCATGTAGTGTGGTATATCAACCTAAAGGGACACTGGACAGCTGCTCTAAGGGATCTACTGGAACAGGATCATCTTTTCCCAAGGAATGTTTTTTACTATCAAGCTTCAAGCTGCCCTTACCAGCTTGAAGCTCAAGTTCTGAGAGACAGGGCATCCTGCAGTCTAGAAATCTCTTGATGATAAGCTGGCAGGTGTACTTCTTGTCAAATCTATTGCTAGACATGCAATGCATGCTTATCTTGCCTCAGGACTTCCTCCCCAAGAGTTTCTTCATGGGACAATGTTGCTGCCCTTGTGACTCCATTGGATCAGAAGTAGTTCATACGTAGCAGTTGCTTACTGAAGTGAATGCTTAGACTGATGACCTTGTCTGGCATGGAATGCTTCACAGGTTTTGTATAAGGCAAGGTTGTTGAGACCCAGTTCTTTGTTTTGCTTGAGGTAGTTTCTGTCTCCCCAAGCAGGACATCCTTATCCAGTTCTATGGTCTGCTTCCAAGATTCTCCCTATATATGTTGGATGGGATAAAGGTGGAGAGTCTATCTCTCAACCTCTGCTTTCATCATAGTTTTCAAGATAAACCTTGTACTGGTGCTCTTATTTCTAGCTCTACCAAGTTGACTTAGCAGAGTGCTTCCTGAGCTTTGGCTGAAGACAGCGGTTCTCAAATTTGCAAGGCTGCCACCTTGGCTTCTATCCTCACATTCTACCAGGGGCTTGAGATCATTGTAGCTACTTACAACAGGAATGGTTAGGTGCCATCCATGGTGCCCTACTGTTCAGGTTTTCAGGGCAGGCTTTCAGGGTGTACTACCTTGAAAGAAGGATAGCCCCCTAGGAGCTTGTCCTGGGGATTAGGATGTTGGCGCAGATGGTTAAGATCACACAGATGGTGCTCAATTGTTTTTCTACCAGGTGGGCATTCAGTCTCATCTTAAGCCAGCTTGTATAAGAACCCTTGGGCAGGCTGTTTGAGCTACAGGGAGTTCACAGCATTGCTGTTGTTACATCAAGAGCCTGTGGGCATTTTTTTGCCATCTCACAGTGGGATTGCTTTGACCAACCCCAGGTTAAGTTCTCCCTCAATACATCCAGATCAAAGATGGCACACTTGCTATACCTAGTTCCTTAGAAACAAACAAAGGTAAAAGGCATCAGTGTTACGATTCCTAAAGTTAATTCAAATAGCCCATGTACCACTGTGCTGCAGCCATCAGAAGTAATTGCTGCAAATTTGACAAGCAGCATCTGAACATTAAGGCATTGTGGGCACTTTATGCAGAGGTGTCAACTGGCGATAGGTAGCCAGAAAGGTCCTTTTATGACAAGTTTATTCAGCACTACTGATGGGCTCATTAGTCCTCACAGCTAACTATGGCAGGAAGGCTGTAGCTTACTCACTTTTTTGTAAGGTAGGATTTACTTAAGCTTTCCACCCTGTGTAGCTATTTATTGGTCTACCACATATATGCTGCTATGTTGGAAAAGGGAAAATAGTATGAAATGCTTAACATAATTTTCCTTTCCTGGCACCAATCCATGGCAGCATACTAAACCCACCAAGTTCATTCCTAGCAAAGTACAGGTAATGGACTGTTGCGTGGGCATCAGCTCTTTATAGCTATGTACTGGTTTGGTGGGCAGCACATGATGTGGCTACTACCACATGTACGCTGACATGGATTGGCACCAGGAAAGGAAAATTATGGTAAGTATTTGATACATTTTTCAGTTTTTTTTATAATTTGCTGTGTAAGTCTCGGTCTCATTTTAGCTGATATATGGGGCTAAAGGAAGCTTACTAATAAAAGTAGGTAATATTTAATATCTAGACTTGAAGCAATTTCCTATTATGCCACCATAATTTTAATGTCTAACTTTAGCCAAAACATTTTATTTCATGTTAATTAGACAAGCAAACGGTTAGAACCTCTCTTAGATTTGTATTGCCACCTTTATCACTATTGGGGACATTCCTCCTCACTTCTTGTCCTGGCAGGAAGTAAAGGGAAATCTCTCCAGCATGGACTGGATACAGCTTAAAATAAAAACACATTTTTATTAAAGAGGGGAAGAGGTAGAACTTCTGACAGTGTTTTGTTGCTGTCTGTGTCATGTCCTAGTGACTTCTGCATACCTCCCAACTTTTGAGAGGGGAATGAGGGACACCTATTAGCGAAAGTATGTATGCATAGGATACGCCTCCCCCTGCCACGCCTTTTAGAGGAGAATTATACTTTAAAAAAATGAATATTTAAACCCACAAGTGCTTTTTTACCACTATTATTCCTTTATACTGGCTTTTGTACAAATGCAGCAATTCAGAATTTGGATGAAAGGTTTAGCATTGGGAAACATCTATACTATACAACTATATAGATCAGACCAAAATGAGGGACAGAGGGACTTTGTTCCAAATCAGGCACAGTCCCTCGAAATCAGGACAGTTGGGAGTTCTGACTTCTGCACTTTACATTTATTGTGCAGGCATCAAGGGAAAGGAAATGTGAGATCTGTTTTATGGGATCAAAAATAAAACCTGACAGAAATATGAACTCTTTTCCATGCTATCAAAAACAAAACTTTTTTTGGGCTGAAGTTAGACTGTAAAATATTGCCTTTGCTTCAGTTAGTTGTGTAAACAGTATATATACTACTAAATTATTTATTAAACAATTTTAAATAAGCCATCTTGTAATTTAGTGTTCTATTTATCAATGTTTCACCCAAGACTCACACATTTTTGTCAAGTTAACTTTATATAGGAAATGAGAATCTTGAGTACAAGTTGTGTGAATATTGGGTGAAACACTGATAAATAGACCCCTAAATTAAAGGACCGCTTAGTTTAAATTGGTAACCACTTGACCTTCAGAAGATTTAACCCCTTCATGACCAGGCCATTTTTTGTGATACATATAGACAAAGGAATAATATGGCACACGCTGGATAAAGCAGTATCATAAATAAGGGGTATGGGTGGGATAGGGGAATAAATCAGTCCTTATTGGGGAGATAGATCCATGTACTGTAAGGAAAAATAAATAGTAGTAATTGTTCATGAAGGGCTGCCGGTTCCAAAAGCTTAGAAGGTAAAAAACTCTGAAATGTAAAAAGGACAGGAGAACTGCGCCCTTTAAGTGCAGTAGAACAAATATTTTTAATGTAAAAAATAAGATTAAAATTCACTCACAAAAGTGTAATAAAGATGGGCATGTAATATGTCATCCGCTCCGACCACAGGATGGAAAAGTGCATTTTTTGCGATACAGCATTGTGTTACTTTAACTGACAATTGCACGGTCATGTAACACTGTACCCAAATAAATGTCCCCCCCCCCCCCCCCAAATAGAGCTTTTTTTGGTGGTATTTGATCAACTCTGCGTTTTTTATTTATTGCTCTATAAACAAGGAAAAAATGTTCTGCTTTATATCATATCCAAATAAAAAATGTAAAATATCAAATGTCTTCATACATTTTGGCCAATATGTATTCTGCTACATACTTTTGGTAAAAAAATGAAATAAAAATCACAATAAGCGACACTAATACAGGGATCAGTGCTAAAACATTTGCACTGTCAGTGTACTATGACACTGGCTGGGAAGAGGTTAACATCTGGGCCGACCAAAGGGTTAATTTTTGTCAGACAGTGTTTTACTACACTGTACGAGGTGCTTTTACTAGGGGAAGAGATGGAATTTATTCCCTGCTTTGCAGAGACACAAATTCCATCTCTTCCCTCCAGTCAGAACGGCAATCTGCATTGTTTACATAGGCAGATCTGTCTCTCTGCCTAACAATCAACGGGTGCGGGAGTATAACAGGTACCATGCACCCGCCGATCAGCTTCTGTGGGTAGCTCGCATATGCAGCTCCTACCCGGACAACTGTAGTAAAACTCCTATAGGGTGGACCTTAAGTGGTTAAAAAAATATATTGTTTACACAACTAGCTAAAGTGAAGGCAATATTTTAAAGTCTATTTACTGCTGAATTAATTTAAATGAATAAAGACAAACATTTAAAATAAGCTTTAAAACAATTTTAAATAAGCTGCCCTGTAATTTAGGGGTCTATTTATGTGAGAAAAAACTTCAATCGCGCAACCTGGGTGAATTAATTAATCAAGTGAACAATCGGAATACAAACTTCCTTAACTTAATAAATAATATGAATAACCAAATGTGCCACTTAACCCCTGAACAGATTAATTAAATAAATCACCAATTGAATAAACAAAATATATGTGAAAAAAATATATATAAACAATAATAAATTATATAAATGTCCACAGTGCATGAAAGTGTCCACAGTGCATAAAAGTAAAAATTTATAATTAAATGAATCAGCGATGGCTATGGTTACAAGTCCATATGGCACAGAGGATCAGAGAAAAAAGAAATGTCAGAGATTCCTTCTAACGTAGCAAAAAAGTAGTCAATATGAACTCAATGGCAACAGCTTTTCTTTTCTCTCCTTCTTCCACTGAAACCGCCACACACAATCCCGCAGGTAATCAGCTCCCGAAACGAATAGATATAATGTGACCAAATGGCCGCTTACCAGATCCAAGGATCAAATGGGCATGTATCAGGATGGACCCTCTACACAGGGCGATATTTCCTTTGGATTCCTCGGGTAAGATTATCCTCTCCCCGGTATGCGGCGATCCCTCTCCTGCTCCGTGCCCAGTGGCTCACTGCATACAACACTTCCCCTGCTTCAATGGCTGTGAGTGCGCCAAACTCTTCCTCCGTCCAAAAAAACTTGTGTAGTGCAATATTGTTTGGCACACCAAAGTTTCTTTATTTAAAAAGCCCACACATGGCTAACAAAGAGGTACATAAAAAACAGCAACACAAAAAAATTTGCCGCACACAAAAAAAGAACACTCTTTAAAAATAGTAAAAAGCGGTGTATCGATATAAATTTATTTTATACAGCTGATCCTGCAGGCTGTACCGTATGTCTGGTGCTTGGCTCCACCCAACGAGTTTCTCTTTACAAAGCATCAACTGGGAAAGGGGACAACAATATTGCACTACACAAATTTTTTTTGCCCTATATGGTGGCATCAACTGGGAAAGGGGACAACAATATTGCACTACACAAATTTTTTTTGCCCTATATGGTGGACGGAGGAAGAGTTTGGCGCACTCACAGCCATTGAAGCAGGGGAAGTGTTGTGTGCAGTGAGCCGCTTGGCACGGAGCGGGAGAGGGATCGCCACATACCGGGGGGAGAGGATAATGCTAGCCGAGAAATCAAAAGAAAATATCGCCCTGTGTGGAGGGTCCATCCTGATACATGCCCATTTGATCCTTGGCTCTGGTAAGCGGCCATTTGGTCACATTATATCTATTCGTTTCGGGAGCTGATTACCTGCGGGATTGTGTGTGGCAGTTTCAGTGGAAGAAGGAGAGAAAAGAAAAGCTGTTGCCATTGGGTTCATATTGGCTACTTTTTTGTTACTTTAGAAGGAATCTCTGAAGTTTCTTTTTTCTCTGATCCTCTGTGCCATATGGACTTGTAACCATAGCCATCGCTGATTCATTTAATTATTAATTTTTACGTTTATGCACTGTGGACACTTTCATGCACTGTGGACATTTATATCATTTATTATTTTATATATATATATATATATATATATATATATATATATATATTCACCTATATTTTGTTTATTCATTTGGTGATTTATTTAATTAATCTGTTCAGGGGTTGAGTGGCACATTTGGTAATTCATATTATTTATTAATTTATGGAAGTTTGTATTCCGATTGTTCACTTGATTAATTCACTGAGGTTGAGTGATTGAAGTTGTTTCTCACTTATATGCAAGCCCTATATTCAGGTTTTTCTAATTGCAGCACCTGGTTGTTTTTTCACTGTTGAGCGGTGTTTTTTTGAATTTTGAGTTTGAGTTGATATCATCCATATATTTTTGCACATTGTTTTAGGTCACATGCACCTCTCTTTTCAATTAATTATTATTGGTTAGCACGGATATTGCTTTTTAAACATTCCTTTTTAAACAGGGGTCTATTTATAAAATGTTTCACTCAAGATTCACACAAATTCGCAAGGTCAAATTGACAAAAATGTGTGAATCTTGATAAATAGACCACTTGGTGTTCTTTTTGTGACAGGAAGTATATATAGCATGCTGTACAGTGCTATTCAAATATTTTACATATTCATACACCTATATTGGTACCCCAGCAAGAACTAGCAGCAGATCAAGATCATTAAAAAAATATATCTTTTGTAGGATTATTCCGGAATCTCCACAATGGCTGATCTCCCAAGGACGGATAGAAGAAGCTGAGGCCATAGTAAGGAAAGCGGCAAAGCTAAACAAAGTTTCAGCACCAGCTGTAATATTTAAAGCAGTTGAGGTAAAAAGGTGTGCTACTCATATCTGATCTGGTGTCTCTGCATTAAAACTGTAAAATGATAATGTAAAGGGCAATGATGACAGCATTGAAAGCCATTTTAATGGATCTGTTAAAACAGCCACAAATTATATCGACCATAATCTTTTCCCAGAAGCAGAAGGATAACTCTCACTTAGACTTAGATATAATTAATGTAATAATAAACCCTACTTTTTTTAATTTTTAAAAAATTCAGCTACACATGTCTAAACTTTCATGCTGCCTGTCCATTTTTTCAAGCTTGTCTTTCTTTCTGTTGCTGCTGGTTCCTTGATTGCTGCTTTCAGGTGTTCCCTTTGTCTTTTGGGGTCCTATAGAGTCCTACCATAGTCACCTGTTTATGAACGCTCTTATGAGAAGACTAAAACTCAATGTGATGATGCTACCGGGCGGACATGCACAGTCTGCCTGGGAGGACAACTCACAGAAGACATTTCTCTGCTCCTCCTCCAAGAAAAAGGATTGACAGTGACTCCCAAGGCTGTGATGAACTCCATATGATTTGGATAGAGTAGGAAAGATTTAGTACCCCCCAAGCAAAATAAAAATGGCATCTTTTTTTTGAGATGCAGTGTGCATGATAGATATAGAGCTTTCTTGTTAACCCATTTACGAGTGTCCAATACATATGTGGTCCTGTGACAGTGGCCACATGATCACCGATCATTTCTCCCCCCCCCCCCAACCTTCAGGGCTGTTTTAAGGGATGCTGGGGCAGACGGGAAGGGATTAATGTAAGGTGCTCATATGTACAGGCATTTGATAAAACAAACCTGACACAAAGACTTCCACACTTACTAGCTAGGCAGCAACAAACTCTACACTGTTTAACAATTTGCATTTAAAATAGAGGTTTCTGTTATATACATTTGCAAACATAAAAAAATGGTAAATAAAAAACCAGCGCTGTGGAAATATGAAAAATTATGAGATATATATCCTAGGGCTGCTGCTGAACTGAAAGGTAAGTACCCCAAAATAGTGATGTAAAAAATTTAAATCAGCGCTACACCTACTATTATGCAAATTGGTGCCAACAATCCTCATATAGTATAGTATAGTATAATTCTATAACCAAATAAAGTGCTAAGTGCCAAACTATAACATAGTGCAATCAATATAAATCATAATTGAATCTACATATAAAGTCTGTGTATATGTTTCCTGTGCAATCAAAAAAATTCATCCAAATAAGTCCTATACATATGTAGTTTAAATACAAGCATGCATCAGTATTGTGCTTGAAAAAAGTTCATCAAACATGCAGTGTGTTTAAAAGCGAAGATATCAGATGTGACTCAGGTGGCTTCTTGTGCTCCCCTCCTGGTTCCCCACTCACCAGATAAAGCAGATAAAAAACGCCTGTACGTCACAAATGGTTTCTGTCCACCGGGTAGTTGGTATGTCTTTTTTTCACAGAAAGGTTTCCCCCATCCTTCTCCACTAAAATGCAGGTCCTACACACTTTACACGGTCACAGACAGTAACGGCAAAGTTTGGTCAAATGGAGGAAAGGGATATATAGTGTAATACTGTGGGGTTTTATTATAAAAGGTTTAAAATCATTACACTTACATCAATTCTTAAAAAAACATTCATAAAGTGCCGCCTTGGCATCCAAACATTGTCTGCTGAGTTATCTTTAAAAAACATACTGATATGCCTGGCATATACAGCATTGTTGCTCTAAATCATCACTGCATTTCTGCTAACAGGCTGGGAAGGGTTCAGATTGAAGTGGGAAGTGGAAGTGGGTTGAATAATGCCAGTCATGAGTCTGATGACATCTAGTGGTGAAAAAAAATGACTGCGGTGGACTTCTAGATTGAGCCTGGGTTCACACATATGCAATGTCAGACATTGCACCATATTGCTGTGCGGATCACATGCGATGTCTGTGCAAATGCAAGTTCAGCCATGCAGCTGTATGGCTGAACTTGCATTGGATTCACAAGAAAATAGCGCAGGAAACTTTTTTTTCCCAGACTGGAATCGGATCACATGGGTGTTCACACCCTTGCGATCCGATTCCTGTCCGAATTCACAGTTCACACTGTGATCTGCGATCTGATATCGGGGTGTCCTTAACTTTGTATTGATATCCGCGGTGGTTCGCAGAGGGCAGTGTGAACTGCCTGCGTGTGAGATGCATCGCATATGTGTGAACCGGGGCTGAAGGTGAATGTTGCAGCAAAATATTGATTTTTTTATTGCTTGGGTTGTTTATTTTTATATTGTTATGTTTGGATGGAGTTCTGCTTTAAGGAAATTAGATTGATATCACTGTAAAGTCTCAATCCAACAGAAGACTTCCTAGGGGTTTTAAAAGGCCTTTGCAGTACCAATATTTTGTACCCTCGCCTTGTTGCAAATATAGATTGTAAAGATCACTTTTTACTAATGGTAATGCACTTTGTTTATAACTGTGTGTTTTAGATGCATTTAATACATTTTGAATGTTACAGTATATAAAAGCTTGCTCTCTCTTAAACCCTTGTACACACGGTCGGAGATTCCGACAACCAAATCCGTCGGATTTTGTCCGACGGATTTTGTCCGAAACTGTTGCATACACACGGTCGGACAAAGTTGTCGGAAAATCCGACGTGGTGACGTTATTTCGTTACGACGGGACTACGTTCATGCTAGTAGCCAATAGCTTTGGTGTAGGAATTTGATCTGAGCATGTGTCGCAATTTGTCCGATCGGAATTCTCTACACATGATCGGAGTATGTCCGATCGGAGCATTTTGTCGGAAAATTTTACCAACAAGTTGGAAAACTTGGTCCGTCGGATAGTCCGACGGAAACAGTCCGATGTAGACCACACACAGTCGGAATATCCAACAAAACGGTCCGATCGGACACATTCCGTCGGAATTTCCGACCGTGTGTACAAGGGCTTAGAGTACTACTACCCTAAAATGATTACTACTAGTTAGGGGTTGAGGATTCCGATTCCATTGTACTACTCACCTCAAATGATTAATGATTGGCGAC
Source organism: Lithobates pipiens (assembly GCF_037356315.1). Taxonomy (NCBI): domain Eukaryota; kingdom Metazoa; phylum Chordata; class Amphibia; order Anura; family Ranidae; genus Lithobates; species Lithobates pipiens. The sequence continues at coordinate 349,211,135 of NW_027507903.1, forward strand.
TGTCATAGTCGCAAAAGGTGTTTTTTTTTTTCCCAGGATTTAGTATAACGTCAGTTTCATCAACTCTTAATCTTTCAGGAACACACAGCCCCCCTATATGAAGGTGATAAGACACATAGGCACACTATTGAAACTTTTTTGAATTAGCTGTTAGAATCTTCAAAAAAATGTCATACCATAATTCCACTAAAAATGTGTTTATAACTGTTCCGCCTCTACAATCTAAGCACTGAAGTGTGATCTCTATAACTGATGTTTTGGGGTCTACTTAATAGAATTAGCAGACAGTAACTCGATTTAAATGACATCTTGCGGATCATAGGAGGCTTTAATCCAAAACTCCTGCAGATCTTCACACATGAACATCAAATAGGACAAACAATCATAGTATATCTAGCTCCGGCAATTACATGTGCTTAGAATAGAAACTAAAGACACACTTAAAAGACGGTGGGACTAACTATACATAGCATCTCCTAACCACAGAGTGAGAAAGGGACAAAACTATTTAAAGACAAATAAACAACAATGCTTGCGGAACATGATGCTGTAATAACTAAAGTACATTGAAAAAAAGTCTAGCTAGAGGAAAAATGCCTGAAATGTTTGCCTCTTTGCAGAATTGAGCGTTATCACTTCTAAATTCATGTCATTCTCAGAATGCAGTATGATGTTGGATCCATCAGGCCCATTGTACTTATAAAAGTATAAAACACATATCTGATTAAACTTAATTTAATCAGACTAAAACTTAAGTTAAACTTTATTTAAACTGATTTAAACTTAATTTAATTTAAACTTAATTAATTAAACTTAAAATGTATTATTTGTTTCATGTATGTGATTAGGTATATTTTCTGAACCTTATCATAATGTAGAATATAAGCATCTAAAATGTGTACAATGTTGTAAATGTGCCAAGGGGGGGCGTGTCCGGATGGCAGAGAGAGCAGAAGTATAAAGCCACAGCTCCAGCTTCCGAACGGCATCCTGCAGTCATCCTGAGCCCAATTTGCTCCAGAAATGTCTTAAATTGTTCCCCACGGCTGTGGGAACGTTCCAGGCTGGCATCCATGGTAAAATACGGGCCCTCCCATGACAGTATAGACAACGGGGCAGGTGTCCAGGTACCGAAGGCAAGATGGAGCCAGGACACAGGCAGAGCAGCATGACATGTTGCTGCAGCCGTCGGTCTCTGCACTCCATAAACAACAGGCTGCAATGGTGAGTGACTTTGCCCCTGCTACTAGAGACACACAGCCTGACCCACTGCAGTCCCAGAGCCTCCACATGGACAGTGAAGATAGCTCCAGCCCAGGCTTCCCCTCCACTGAACCTACCCTAGCCTTCATTATGCTTGCTATTCAGGACTGTAAAGCCTCCCTCACTGCTTAGATAGCATCAGTATGCATGGACTTTTCTGTTCTGAAGCAAGATGTACAAAACTTAAGGGATAGGGCAGGGAAAGCAGAGTAACGCATCAGCTCCCTTGAGGATGTTGTCCATCCCTTATCTGCCACAGTGAGGGATCATACAGGGGAAATGGCAGCCCTTCGCGCCAAAATTGATGACCTGGAAAATCATTCTCGAAGGAACAACCTGCGATTCGTGGGCTTCCCTGAACGTGCAGAGGGTCCTCGCCCTGAAAAGTTCCTCTATAACTGGCTAAGGGAAATTTTTGAGTCTGAACTCCCTCCTTTTCCCATGTGATTGAGCGGGCACATCACACCCCTCCGAGCTCCCCACCCTCTGGAGCACCACCCCGCTCCATTATTGCCCAGCTCCTCAACTTATAAGACAAGACTGCCATCCTTCTCTTTGCCAGGGAGAAAGGCCCCTTAAAATACAATGGCAATACCATTTCAGTATACCCTGACTTTTCAGCGGATGTCCAGAGGCAGTGCATCTCCTTCGCAACAGTAATGGCTCAATTACGCACAGAGGGCCTCTCCTATGCCATGCTTTTCCCTGTGCAAAGCTGTGCATCATTCATTATGGCAAGGCACAATTCTACACCAACCCCAAGGAGGCCATGGCACGGCTCAATGACCGATATGAAGTTCCACCAAGATGCAGAGCAATTTAATGCCTGAGGCTCTAACCCCTGCAATCCCCATCTACACTTGCCCTGAGCTGAATGTGGGGACACCTTTCTCCCTGCACATGGGAGTTCCTCTACTATGCCCAGCGGATAATTTTGGTTTTCCATGAGGATATCCCACCCACCCCTAAAGCAGAACTGTGAACTATTATCCTGTCATCCTCCACCCATACAGACCAGACCCCCTTCCTATCGTCAGATCTGAGTCCCTCTATACAGGCTACTGGCCTTTAACTATGCAATTTGTTCCATATACTATTGAACTATGCTAAATCCCCCATATGCAGAATCATTCGGGGGGTCACTCTGGATTCCACTACAACCCCACACCAGTTGGTGGCGAGGCCACAGGACAGTTCTCCCTCAGTTTAAAGGGGGCCCTTCAGGTTTCTTCAGTTCAGGGATCCAAGGCTCGCTATGTTGGGGTTGGCCGAGCGGGGAGGGGGACAAACGTTTTTTTGCTCTTTTTTTTCTCTTTTTTTGGGACACTCTCATTTTTGATTTTTTGCATCTATGGGTACTTTCCAGGGCAGATAGCTCATGCAGCTGCAGAGGCAGTTATATGCAGTATGTTAAAGATATGTTTAGATATGCTCAAAGTGGCATGGCCTACCAGGTATTAAGTATGAAGGCATTTACATTTCTATGTGACTGTGATATGATGTATGACTTAGAATGGCAAAGTCCTTGAAGATAGTGTCATGGAACACTAGAGGAATTAATGCACCCCAAAAGAGATCCCTGGTCTTTTTGGTTTTAAAAAAAAGTCCTCTCCATATTATATGTCTCCAAGAAACTCTCCTCACCGGCACTAAAGTGAGAACCCTTGGGCATCCATGGCTGGCAAAATCTTATCACTCTACGCACACAAACTATTCTAGGGGGTATCTATTCTACTAGCTAAATCCCTTCCCACTGAAACCTTACAAGTAGACTTTAATGCCCTATTAGACCCAGCCATGGACCGTTTGGGAGGTGGTGGTAGATCTTTTGCATCCCTTCTGAATTGGATGCAGGTATATGATCTAGCAGACATATGGCGCTGGAAGCATCCGGAAGTGAGCCAGTACTCTTGCCACTCGGATTCTTTTCACACCATCTCTCAGATTGGCATGGCATTTACCACGGTGGATACCCTTCCCGTTGCCACTGCGGTCTCGTACCTACCCAGAGGAGTCATGGACCACGATCTTCTCTCTGTGGACCTCACTCTCCTCCCAGGTTCGGGCCCTGCTATCTGGCGTTTGAACCCTTACTGGTTAGAGGATGAGGTGGTGCAGAGAGAGTGTAGAAAGGGTATTACGGGCTATTGGAAGGACACGGAATGGGAAGCATTTAAGTCCAAATTGAGGGGCACCTTTATGTCCATCACGGGAGTCCTACGGAAAAACAATAGGCAACTTACGGGGGAACTAGAAACTGCCATGGTACAAGCAGAATCTGCTTACACCTCTAACCCGACCCCTGACACAACAGACAAGTGGCTACAGAGACGCAGGGAGTATGAACTCCGTCTGTTAGACCTTAGGCAGACAGGCACGTTACATGCTACTCAAAAATCATTTGAGCACGGTAACAAAGCTGGACGTCTCTTGGCATACCTGACCAGACCTGAACACCCCCCCCCCCCCCCATATCCATTCCGCGTATACTTACCATACAGGGCCAAATCGGCGATACCCCTGGGGACATCATGGAAACCTTTTTAAATTTCTACAAAGACCTATATAACTCCAGAGCTGACTACAACGAAACCCCTCCCTCACTACTGAACAGAAAGATGAGCTAGAGGCACCTATCTCAGTTGAAGAAATTGCAGTAGCTATCAAACAAATGCCTGCTCATAAAACTCCCGGTTTGGATGGCTATCCAACTGAATGGTACACACAATTTAAAGACATACTATCCCCATTTCTTTTACACATCTACAACAAGGCTTTAGATATAGGGGTACTCCCCTCTACTTTGCACGAAGCCTTGATTATGCTTTTACTAAAACCCTGCAAGGACCCACTTAAATGCAAATCGCCCGATATCGCTCATAAATGTGGATGTTAAGATCCTGGCAAACCCCCTAAACACTGTAGTGACGACCCTGGTACACAGTGGCCAGGGGGGATTTATACCTGGAAGGTCCACCAGAATGAACATCCGCAGACTATTCCATAATCTGCAATACCCACACGACTGTGCTCCTACAAGGGCCATAGTATCCCTAGATACATGTAAAGCGTTCAACAGTGTGGAATGGCCGTACCTCTTTCAGGTGTTGAAAATGTACGGCTTTGGCCCCAGAATGGTGGCGTGGATAGACACAACTTCTCATATTTACCCAGACTCTAATCTGCAGGTGGTGTCCTCCTTTAGGTATCTAGGGGTTCTGGTGCAGACACCTCTGTCCACTTACATTGTCAATAACTTTGCTCCTTTAAGCGAGTTTGTAGTGGGTCTAACTAAACAGTAGATGGACCTGCATCTGGATCTCATGGGGAGAGTAAATACCCTCAAAATGATCTATTTACCAAGACTGCTATACATCCTGGCCAACTCCCCATGCAAAATACTTAAATCTATTTTCAAACGTATAGACACAATCTGTACGACGTTCCTCTGGAATGGCAGCTCCCCCAGAGTGGCACTTGAGATACTACGGTTACCGACACACCTGGCAGGATTGACATTCCCAAACTTCTTTCTATATTACCTAGCATCTCAACTGGTGCATATCCATGAAGGGCTACACCCGATAGCAGCAAATTAATGTACTACCACTGAGGGGGCCATTGCATCATCCACGGAAAACCAGGGCAAAGTCCCGCCCCACCTCGACACCTCTATGCTGGCCACATCCCTTTGATTGTTCAAATACATCACGACCAAAATAACAACACACTTGATCGGTATCACCGAATAACCTCTATGGTTCAATCCCACCTTACAGGAACTTTACTCTTTACCTAACCCTAAACGTTGGTACTCCAAAGGGATTAAATACCTTTGTCACCTATACACTGCACAAGGCCTTAAATCATTCAATCAGCTCAGACTTGACGCACTCATACCTGTTTTACCACTATCAGCTCAGACATGCTATCAGAGCACAGTTCGGCACCTTAAATGACCCAACTAGAGAAACTGCTGAGACAACCTGACCCTAGTAAGCTTATATCTACTTATTACGCTGCCCTAATGACTGAATTTAACCCCAGATTTAGTAGGACCCAGGAAAAATGAATCTCTATGGACATCTCCCTTGCAGAGGAGGACTGGACTGAGTTTAGTGACATGTACAAAACATCAGTTATTTCATCAAGAGACCGCATTATACAGGTAAAAAATTCCCATCAATCTCACCTCACCCCAACCAGATTGAAAAAAGATGGGTTTGTTGCCCATGGCTGAATGTTTCAGCAGCTGTGTACAAGAAGCCGACTTCTTACACTGTTTTGGGCATGCCCAATGGTTCAGGACCTCTGGGCAGAGGTGGGCTCCTTTATCTCCAGAGCCCTAGGCCTCCCTAACATTATTCACCCCAAGAATTGTCTGCTGGGCATCTTTGGCGACCTGCAAATATCGACGCCTGCCAAAAGGCTACTCTGCATTCTCTACTTTTATGTTAGAAAAGTTATATTGTTATCATGGAACGGAACACAGACCTCTTTAAAAACCTTATGGTTGAAGCTAATCAACAATGCTATCCCAATGTACAAACTTACCTTTGAACTTTGGAAGCAAAGCAAAACATTCCACAAAATATGGGACGTGTGGCTGGCTAGCCCCCCGACCCTCCCCTCACAATAGAAATAGATTGCAGATTGCCTGTAGGTCGTGCCACTCTATAAACTATATATATAGAATTTTACTGGTGCTAAGTAACCGACACCTTGATTGTATTCTACATACAAATGTATGAGGCTTAAACAATGTATTATCATAAGTCTCCCAAATGCACAAGCCTAGAATTTGATTCTGTATACCTATGATTGCCCACGTTTTGTTCTTGTTTTTGTAAAGCATATTGTTTTTTTTTTGTTTTTGTTTTTTTTTTGGTTCGTCTTTTTGTGATAAAACAAATAAAAATATCTTAAAAAAAAATGTTGTAAATGTGCCAAAGAGATTGGGAAATTTTACTGTTAAACCAATAGCAAGTTTGTGTTGATTTTGACATGTTGCTACATGTGGCTACATTACTGGAATGAGATTCACCAGCATGTGCAATGGGGTTGATTTACTAAAGTTGGGGAGTGCAAAATCTGGTGCAGTTTTGCATAGAAACCAATCAGCTTCCATTTTTTTTTTCAAAACTTAATTGAACAAGCTGAAGTTAGAAGCCGAATGGCTACCATGCATAGCTGCACCAGATTTTGCACTCTCCAGTTTTAGTAAATCAGCCCCGATGTTCTCTGCTCTGGCTGGCTGAATTCTTTGTTCCTATATATTTAAATTCCAAAGTATTGATAGTACATATTTCACTAGACCTAAATGGGTATATAATAATTAAGTCTATTTTCCCAAATAGCTGGATGATATTAAACAGCGACAAAACAAACGTCACACCATTCTGGATCTAATTAAAACGCATAACATACGAGTCATCACCATCCTTACTATCTTATTTTGGTAAGTTCCTATAAGTTTTTCTAATATTTCTCAGTAATTACAATCCAGTTTGGTTCACAATAGTAATATTTATGTAAATACACATTAACAAGTTTGGAAAGAGTAGGGAAGGTTAGAGTCTCTGTCAGGTTTTTTGCTGCGTCCTCACAGGGGATATTCAGTGTCTTTTTTTATTTGTACTGGTGACCACTGTCACTGGAATTGACATCTAAAATTTGTAATTGTTAACAGAAAAGAAAAAGAGCATGTTGGTGAAGTGGTGGCATGATGGAAAAGTGGTAGGGAGTTAAATAGTCTGTATCCATGCAGTGGTGGTGATTGGGAGTCTAGAAGTGCATTATGCTATAGTGATAACAAGTAGGTTATTGCAGGTTAGTACATCGGGTAGTGATTGCTGGTGTTTGATTTTGTGACACCAAATAGGATAATGTGTATTGGTGCAGTGTGCTACAATGATATTAATGTAATAGTGGTGAGTGGTGTAGTGTGCATAGGTGTAGTGGTGGGGTGTACAGAAAACAAGTCCCCCTTCCACTACCTGCATTAGAGGGAAATCTACATTAGAAGGAAAGCGCTCTTCATCACCCAGAGGCTGTATGCAGCCTTTGGGTGGTGAAGAGTGCTTTCCCTCTAATACAGAATAGCATAGAGGTGGAGGGTTGGAAGAAGTAGCTATATGGTGACTGCGGGAAAGGGTTTATGGAGTGTCTTTCAGGTCATCTGCTAGCATCTTCTTGCTGTGTATGTACTTACAAATCTTAAGAATCCACACTGACTAATCAACCAGTATCAGTCAGATTAAGATTTGAACATTATTATTTATTATTATACAGGATTTATATAGCGCCAACAGTTTGTGCAGCACTTTACCAACATGAGGGCAGACAGTACAGTTACAATACAATTAAATACAGGAGGAACAAGGAACTGTAAGCACATCAAGCGAAAATAAAATGTCTATGTTTAACCTCCCTGGCGGTAATCCCGAGTGTGGCTTGGGGTTAAATTTCAGTCTCATTAGCAGTAACCCCGAGGCCACACTCGGGATTGCATTGCAGGATCCTGGTCCAGGTTACTTGCTTTGTCACCAGGATCCTGAGATGTCCCTCCGCTGTGTCTGCGGGATGTGTCCTTCCCCCAATGCTTTGTGTGCCGGGCTCTGTTCCTGCGAGCATCGCAATGCATGGGGGGCGGAGCCTGGCGGCAAATTCAAAATGTACAAAAAACATAACGCATACAGCACACTGTAATCTTACAATCTGTATTGCATTACCGCATTACTGTATCAAATCATTTCACCTTCCTTTGTCCCTAGTGCTTTATCCAGTGCTCTGCATGCACTTTTATATTATATATATTATTCTTTCTGCCTGGAAACTTGAGATTGTCCATGGCAACCAAAAAGTGTCCCTTTTTTGTCAAAAGTGGTTTTAGACCAGCTAGAATACAGCGATAGGATATTGGAATTGAGGGCTAGTGATTTGTTGGAAAATAATTTTGTTAATATTATATTATTATTTTTTATAATTATTTATAGTTATTTATTATATTATAATTTTATGATTTCGTGTTTCAAACTTTATCACACCCAGGATGTCTACTAGACTTTTGTTTGGACAGATTTAAGTGTGTTATTACTAAGAATTACAGGCCTACAATATAAAATGCCAAATTTCTATGCAAGACAATGTACCGTTTGAGATGAAAAAAATCTGACATATTCATACCGCCAGGGAGGTTAAGTAGTATCATTCTAGCCTTACAGACTTGCAGAGGGACTTGTATTTACATTTTAACATAAATTCTATCTCTATAAAGTTTGTATACACTCACTGTATCTGTGTGTTATTGCCAAACAGTTCAAAAACATAAAAAATGGATAAACTAACTCCTCATCAAACTGGTCTCAGAGGGTTTAAGTCTAAGGTGAAACATTTAAGAGTGAAGCCAGCTATAGACGGTTTGAATTATGGGCAGTTCAGCATGAACCAGTTGAGATTTGAACCATGTATGGGCAGGCTGAATGTAACCAAGTTGATTGATCAATCAACTTGGGTACAACCAGCCTGTCAGATTTTACATGCAATTATTTCTAGTGGCTGTCCCTCCCGTGGAGCCACTATGTTTTCCCGGTGAGGGAGAACACAATGGTTCCACGTGAGGGATTCCCCCATCAACACTGACCCATGGTTACAGGAAAGAAAAACTTTCCTTCTATGCCTGGCTTTAGATGGAGTGGGGCACGGACTAACATAGACTCTAATACATTGATAAATGTGCTGATAAACCAATTTGGATAAACCAGTTCATTTAACTTTAACCTCCCTAGCGGTAATACCGAGTCTGGCTTGGGCTGGGATTTCAGCACCATAAGCGGTAACCCCGAGCCGGACTCGGGATCGCATCGCTGGATACAGGGAGAAGTTACTTACCTTGTCCCCTGGATCCAGCGATGTCCTCTGCGCTGTATGATCGAGCTGTCCTCCGCTCGATTCACACAGTTCCCGAGTGCCGCCGAGCTCTGTTCCCTGCGACATTATGGCGCACGGGAGCGGAGATCGTCGCCAAATTAAAAAAAGTAATAACACACAAAACACACACAGTACTGTAATCTTACAGATTACAGTACTGTATAAAAAAATTACACACCCCCTTTGTCCCTAGTGGTTTGTGCAGTGCCCTGCATGCACTTTTATATTATAAATACTGTTTTTTTCTGCCTGGAATTTGGAGATTGCCCATAGCAACCAAAAAGTGTCCCTTTATGTCAAAAGTGATTTTAGACCAACTAGAGAACAGCTATAATAAATTATAATCACTTGCAGAATTGAGCGATAGCGATTTGTGGGGAAATTCGCATCAAACACTAAATCTAATGACAGCGACAATTCTGCAAATGAGCAAATTTCAGTGTTTTTGGATTTGATTACATTATTGAATAATTTTTATTATTATTTATTATATTATAAACTTTATCATACCCGGGATGTCTGCTAGACTCTGGTTTGAACAGATTTAAGAGTATTATTCCTAAGAATTACAGGACTACAATATAAAACGCCAAATTTCCATGCAAAATAACTGTACCGCTTTCAGCACCTAAAATCAGAAATAATCATACCACCAGGGAGGTTAAAGGCTTGAATTGGATGTAAGTAGCTTGGCTTATCTCTAGAACTTAATTTGCAAAGAATTATGATGAATATGTAGGCTTTCGTGTGATATGTGTAAAAGTTGGATATTGTACTTCAAATCTTTAATATGTTCCAAAATTCCTGCTTGAACAAAACCATTTTATTCTTCTAGGATGACTGTATCTATTGGGTATTTTGGTATTTCACTAAACACCCCAAATTTAAATGGGGACCCATTTCTTAACTGCTTCCTTTTGGCTGCCATTGAAGTTCCATCATACATAATAGCATGGCAGTTGCTCCGACTTTTACCCAGAAGATATTCCATGTGTGGGACAATGCTCCTTGGCGGAGTTGTGTTGCTTCTTGTTCAGCTGGTACCTATAGGTAAGAGTCTTGTTTCCTTTGAAAGCTATGGCTTCATTCATTCGAACACATAAATTAGAAAATCTAACACATTAAAACATTTCTTTTACAGTGTTTTATGTATTTATTTTTGCTTTATCTTTTTTAGATCTACACATCTTATCCACTGTTATGGTGATGATCGGGAAATTTGGAGTTACAGCAGCATTTTCTATGGCTTATGTCTACACAGCTGAACTTTACCCCACTGTAATCAGAAACATGGGTGTGGGGATTGGTTCTATGTCTTCTAGAGTAGGAAGTGTAATTTCTCCCTACTTTGTTTACCTTGGTAAGTTTTTTTCATTTGACAATTGCTTTATCTTCCCGTTTTACATGTATCCTTAAGAATTAGGCTGACTCTATATGGGATGTATTTCACTAGCATGCATATAATGTGGCACAACCAACTCCAAGCATGGGACTGTTAAAAGGATGTTCAGGATGGTAGCAGATCTTTAGTATTGAACTTTTGTGCCTTCCCCATTCTGCTGGATAAGGGAAGCACTCTTTCACATATCAAACATAATGATGCTGCTGCTAGTTAAGGTAAGTTGGTATATTAGGTACTGGTTACTGATGATCATTATGAGGGCATTTGATTCGTTTAATAAACAGTATCTTTAAAAAGGGTCATCGCTGTCCAGTCTAATTCTCACAAATGTTCCTTTATTAACCAAAAATAAATAGCTTACACTAATGTTCTGCATAAAAGATCTCCAGTTTTCCCTCATTTTTCAGGAGGGCTTGTTTTTATCGTTTCCAGTAAGAATTTTGCCAATGGTATACTCTAATGCTGCGTAGACACGACCGGAATTTCCGGCAGACTTGGTCCGATGGTCTTCCCGACGGACTTTCGGAGGAGTTCTGACAGACTTTCCGAACGAACGGACTTGGCCACACACACGAATGGACTAAGTCAGTTCGAAAGTCTGTTCATTTGGAACGTGATGATGTAAACGGGACTAAACAAGGAAGTTCAATAGCCAGTAGCCAATAGCTTCCCTTGCGTCGTATTTGGTCCGTCGGACCAGCACACAGACAAACGGTTTTCCCAATTTTAGTCTGTTGAAATTGAGTCTGTCGGGTAGATTTGAAACATGTTCTATTTCTTGGTCCGTCTGATTTTTTTTTCTGAAAAATGATCGGACTAGCCCACACACGATCGGATTGTCCAACGGACTAATCCCTTTAGACCTTGTCTGCCGGAAAATCCGGTCGTGTGTACGCGGCATTAGAAACACCCCTATCTATACATATACTTCAGATTTGAGATTACCCCAGAACAGGGTCCAGAGAAGCTGCTGCTCCACCATCTGCACAACTTTCTTGGTTTGGGAATTGCCTCCTGTTCATTGAAGTTGATCCCCACCCTACACAAGTTATAATAAGGCAGATTTCTAAAAAGTAATGGTATTAGCCACAATAGCCGATCATATTCCGGGTGCTGTGAAGTTAAATGTAAAATAACATTGACTGGGTAATCTGAACCCGCATGTTATTTCCTCCAAATTTTTATGAGCCTATAACAAGAATCATTTTATCATGAAGAGCTGATAAATGCATTATGTTCAAGAATAAGACATCAGAAGACAGTCAGATGTGCATATGGTCTTCACTTGCATAGCCAGATTTTTGCATAAAAAATAGTCCTTGGCATTGTTCTTTGTGATGATATAGGCCAAGGTGATAGGGCTAGTCATTAAAATTCTACAGCAGTTTACCCTTTCTAGGTAATGAGTAAACTTTAACTGAACAATATTAAATAAATAATGAACATGAACTATTTATATATTTCATTATATATTTCATTATTATTTCATAATATCTATAATATATAAGTTCTGGGTGAAATAAATAGCAAACAACGATTAAGCCCACTAGGGGGGGCAAAATATGTCTGAGGGACCTCTCCTGCGGGTGGACAGCAGAGGTGAAGCCATCTTACATTACCTTGTGTAATTTTGGTCAAAGTGAGTCAATGTCCTATGTGCAATCAGCTGGCGTTTTTCTGTAGCATATTGCAGCCTGGCAAACTGTTTTATATGTTCTGCTCCAGTTCATTACATGTCATGTTGGCTGATATCAGTGATAGGAGCATTAGAGTAGTACTTTTTTAAAGCAGTAGTAACCCCCTCCTGTTAAACTTCAGGTATAATAATCATTCCAAACTAGAGAACTGGGTGCCATACAGTTTCTCACAAAAGTGAGTACACCCCTCACATTTTTGTAAATATTTTTTATTATATGTTGTCATATGACAACACTGAAGAAATGATTCTTTGCTACAATGTAAAGTAGTGAGTGTACAGCTTGTCTAACAGTGTAAATTTACTGTCCCCTAAAAATAACTCAACACACAGCCATTATTGTCTAAACTACTGGCAACAAAGGTGAGTACACCCCTAAGTGAAAATGTCCAAATTGTGCCTAAAGTGTCAATATTTTGTGTGGCCCCCATTATTTTCCAGCACTGCCTTAACCCTCTTGGGTATGGAGTTCACCAGAGCTTCACAGGTTGCCACTGGAGTCCTCTTCCACTCCTCCATAAGGAGAGCTGGTGGATGTTAGATACCTTGCACTCCTCCTCCCTCTGTTTGAGGATGCCCCACAAATGCTCAATAGGGTTTAGGTCTGGAGACATGCTTGGCCAGTCCATCACCTTTACCCTCAGCTTCTGTAGCAAGGCAGTGGTCATCTTGGAGGTGTGTTTGGGGTCGTTATCATATTGGAATACTGCCCTGGGGCCCAGTCTCCAAAGGGAGGGGATCATGCTCTGCTTCAGTATGTCACAGTACAAATTGGCATTCATAGTTCCCCCAATGAACTATAGCTCCCCAGTGCCAGCAGCACTCATGCAGCCCCAGACCATGACACTCCCACCACCATGCTTGACTGTAGGCAAGACACACTTGTCTTTGTACTCACCTGGTTGCCACCACACACACTTGACACCATCTGAACCAAATAAGTTATATTGGTCTCATCAGACCACAGGACATGGTTCAAGTAATCCATGTCTTTAGTCTGCTTGTCTTCAGCAAACTGTTTGCAGGCTTTCTTGTGCATCATCTTTAAAAGAGGCTTCCTTCCGGGATGACAGCCTAATTTGATGCAGTGTTCAGCGTATGGTCTGAGCACTGGCAGGCTGACCCCCCCCCCACCCACCCTTTCAACCAGCAATACTGGCAGCACTCATGGGTCTATTTCCCAAAGACAACCTCTGGATATTATGCAGAGCATGTGCACTAAACTTCTTTGGTCGACTTTGACAAGGTCTGTTCTGAATGGAACCTGTCCTGTTAAACGTCTGTATGGTCTTGGCCACTATGCTGCAGCTCAGTTTCAGGGTCTTGGCAATCTTCCTAGAGCCTAGGACATCTTTATGTAGACCAACAATTCTTTTTTTCAGATACTCAGAGAGTTCTTTGCCATGAGCTGCCATGTTGAACTTCCAGTGACCAGTATAAGAGAGTGATAACACCAAATTTAACACGCCTGCTCCCCATTCACACCTGAGACCTTGTAACACTAACAAGTCGCATGACATCGGGGAGGGAAAATGGCTAATTGGGCCCAATTTGGACATTTTTACTTAGGGGTGTACTCACTTTTGTTGCCAGTGATTTAGACATTAATGGCTGCGTGTTGAATGATTTTGAGGAGACAGCAAATTTACACTGTTATACAAGCTGTACACTCACTAATTTACATTGCAGCAAAGTGTCATTTCTTCAGTGTTGTCTCATGAAAAGATATAATAAAATATTTACAAAAATGTGAAGGGTGTATTTACTTTTGTGAGATACTTTATGTGGAGCTCTTCCTACCTCCTTCCTTTCAGTGTGATCCTTCCTTTTCTGAGCAATGACATCACCGGCGCATGCGCTCTTTGTTACATTTTTCCAGCAAGCTCTTCATGCAGTAAAAATAGTGTTTACATGTCGTAAAAATGGTATTTACATGCCAGGGATACGTCATTTGCTTTGCTCTGCGTCAGCTCCAAGATCCCGCGAGTAATACAGCAGCAGGTCGACTCTGATTCATGGAACAAGGTTGTTATGGTAATCTGGCAATGAAAACAAGCCTGCTTCATAAGTACTGCGCACACGCAAGATTATGAACGTGGAGAGTGAGTAAGAGCGGAAATAAGACACATATTGGACGCGGAAGACAGCAGTCAATATGGCAGCGGCTACAAACGAAAAGTAGTCCAAAAAATTATTTTTATTCAAGTAAAGAGCATTCTATATACTCTCCCTATGTGGCACATTGCTTCAAATTAACTAAATTAATTTAATTATTAGAAATTTAGGGTAGAAATATCTAAGTTTACTACCGCTTTCAATTTGTCTAGAGAAGTTATGTCATTCCTTTGTATAATTTGCCGTAAAATGGACTTGTTTTATAAATAGGGCTTAACCCATCTGGATTAAATTTTTTAATCTGACTAAAGTGCACCAATACTGCATTTTGCTCTGCCATACTGAATAATCTGTGCTTTGCCTATGTAGGGAATCTAAAGATGCATATACACACCTTACTTTAGCTCCCTGCCACTCTGATTAATCTGGCGCTGCCACAACGAGTTAGTCACATGCTCTTCCATACTTGAAAGCACTGGGTAATTCTTTTGACTGCCTGCGCTAAACGAAACAGCAAAAGAGAAAAGGAGAGATAACTGTGTACAGCTGGGGATATAGGGATTACAACATACTTACTCTGAATCCACAGTCCTGGTTTAAAGGATGGAAAGGGGTAAGAGAAGAAGAGAATTAATAAAAACAAAAGGAAGAGAAGGGGTTTGGGAAAGTGGGATGGGGAAGAGGTCAATTTAAGTCCAAAGTGCTTGAGGACCATACAACTTTCTGAGTAGCGCTGCTCCTCCTGCGTTCAGTGAAGGAAGACATGCAAGGACTTGTAGTTGAAGGTTCAGCAGATCCAGAGACAACTTGGACTTCCCAAAAACAAGATCATAGCACAAGGTATTATTTAATACAGGGAATCCTGGTTATGGTGATTAAAGGTTTTAAAGAGGCTGTGATCTCTGCTATATAGCCACTTAAATGTTTGGTGGTGGAGATAAACTTGTATAAAGCATAATAATTGACATTTGGCCTTGATATGTATCTTTATCTTTAATCACCATAACCAACCCTAAATGATCCTGTTTTTCTGAAGGTGCATATTACAAGCCTGAGATTACAGCATTTCACTAGAATTAGATAGGCATGGCACATCATGGAAGTGAGGTCTATCTACTCAGTCTTAGCCCCTGTACACACGGTCGGAGATTTCCACAACCAAATCCGTCGGATTTTGCCCGTCGGATTTTGTCCGTCGGATCTTGTCCGAAACTGTTGCATACACACGGTCGGACAAAGTTGGCGAAAAATTCGATCTTTCAGAACGTGATGACGTAATTTCGTTACGATGGGACTACATTCAGGCTAGTAGCCAATAGCTTTGATGTAGAAATTTGATCTGAGCATGCGTGGCACTTGGTCCGATCAAAATTCTCTACACATCATCGGAGTATGTCCAATCTGCCCAGTTGGTCGGGAAATATTTCCAACATGTTGGAAAATTGGGTCCGACGGATATTCCGACGGAATCAGTCCGATGCATACCACACACAGTCGGATTATCCGACGACACGGTCCAATAGGACACATTCCGACGGATTCTCCGACCGTGTGTACAAGGTCTTATAATTGTTAAATCTGATGGCTATGTCATTGGGAACAGAACTTACTGTTGACCTAAGGCCTGCAGCCATATTAAACTGCAACAATTCCATAGAAGCAGAGTAGAGGCGTGCTATAAACAAGTCTTTTAGGTAGACCTCTTTGTCAGGGGAAATATGGAGCTTGGTCACCTTCTACCCACACATTTTGTTGCCTGTCATAGCTCTTTTGGTTCTCAAGGGATACTTGTAAATGAGTGCTAACATGCATAGGTGGAGGTTCCTCCGCCAGGTGTGCACAGTGCTGGTTTAGGTCATTCACCTTGTATTCCACCAAGAGGGTACAAAAGATTGGTAATTTCAGATAAAATCTTGTGCAGAACCTTTCTTGAAGAGCTTCAAACTTCATCAGACTCAGTAGTTGGGAAGCATTCCTGTCTGTAGCAGAGTAAAGCAAGTAGTGGAAACAATGTGGAAGGGTCAATGAATGTTTACATCATTGGCTACAAACTGCTAGACCTGTTTTAGGCAATTCAAGTGTATGTCAGGAAAAAAAATAAAAATAAAAGTGCACATTTCCCTATAATTTACTCCTTTTACGATCATGCAAGTACAAAAAATACCATTTGATCAGCAGGATATGCACACAGGTCCTAAGTTCTGTTGGAGGCAGACAACACACAGCATTTTTGTGGACTAAAGCCACGTACACACGTAGCCGTCTGTCCGACGGACAGTCTGACGGGAAGTCCGCCTTCTGTTCTTCTCTTCAGATGTTGCCTTGTCCCATCCTCCGTTCACAATGGCACTGACGCGACGTGCGGCGACTTATATAGGGACATCACCGGATGATGTCCCCGCCCATTATGGTGTCACAGTCCCAGAGGATGCTGGGAATGTGACATCCTAATAGGCGGTGACATCATCCGATGATGTCCCTATATAAGTCGCCGCGTGCCCGGTCAGGACTCGACGAGGCAACATCTGAAGAAGAAGAAGAGGAGAAGAACAGAACAGAAGGCGGCGGCGGCGGCAGCAGCGACAGAAGACCGGGCCACCGCCTGTAAAAGAGCTATAAGAAGCCGCGGTGGCCCGGCAGAAGAACCGAAGAGGGGGACAAGACCCCCGAAGTCGGAAGAAGAGGGCAGCGGCGAGGAAGAAAGCCAGACTCCTCCGCTAGTAAAAGAGCTACAAGAAGATAGCGGAGGAGTCCGGCGAGAAGACCCCCGAAGACGGAAGACCCCCGGAGCTGTGCAATAAACTATTTTATCTTGTGTGTTGTGTTTTTTTGGTACTTTATTTTACAGGTGAATGGGTAGGGGTACATTGTACCCCATACTCATTCACATAGGGTGGGGGGCCGGTATCCGGGGGCCCCCTTATTAAAGGGGGCTCCCGGATTCCGATAAGCCCCTCGCCCGGAGACACCGACAACCAACGGCCAGGGTTGTCGGGAAGAGGCCCTTGTCCTCATCAACATGGGGACAAGGTGCTTTGGGGTGGGGGGGCTGCCCGGCCCCCCCTTCCCCAAGGCACCCCCCATGTTGAGGGCACGTGGCCTGGTACGGCTCAGGAGGAGGGGGCGCTCGCTCGTCCCCCCTTTCCTGGCCGGCCGGGTAGCGTGCTCGGACAAGGGTCTGATGTGGACTTGGGGGGACCCCACGCCGATTTTTTTCGGCGTTGGGGTTCCCTTTTAAGTCCATACCAGGTGGCGGGGCATCTCCTTCGCGGGCCCCGCCTACCTGGAGATCCGCTCGAAATGAGCGGACTTTTCTCCGGGCGGGAAAAGTCCGCTCATTTCAAAAGTACGGCGGACTGGCACACACACTGCCGGATTGTCCGCCGAAATGCGAGTTCGGCGGGAAGATTGGAGTGCAAAACTACTTTCTAAGTCCGCCGTACTTTCGGGTCAAAAAAGTATGCCGGAGGCTACACACGGGGGGATTGTCCGGTGGACTTAAGTTTGCCGGACTTTTCCACCCGCTTGTTTGATCGTGTGTACGCGGCATAAGTGGTATCAGCCCTGTTCAGTTTCCTTTTGTTAAACAACTGAAATTCAGCCCCTTTCCTTTTCTTCACAACATAGAAACTAATAATTTTATAGACCCATGATAACAATTAGGGGGGCTTATTCTACTGCTTGAGATAATACTGGAAGTGCGTACAAGACACAGATTTGTTCTGAATTTCTGACAAGATCAGTGGGTATTTTTTTTTTGCACTTATGGAACAGACATTACAAAACACTTGCAATAGTATAACAGACCAAAATGGAACAGATATGTGAAGTTTATTGTTAGGGTTTGCATACACTTTTAACCGCTTCCTATCCAGCCCGCTTGTACATAATGCTGTCCTGTGCTGATGCAGGTGGACGTTCCTGAACGTCCTCTCACATCAGAGGCTTGTACAGCCACGAGCCAGATGATTGGTTTGTCCCCTGGACACAGCGAGTTGCATTACCGCTGTGTCCAGGTGATCACATGGTCTCGTACCATGTGATTGCTGTGCCCAATCACAGCAATAACATAGTAAACAATGAACTGACAGTAAACATTGGTTCTCTCTGCTCTTACAGAGATCAGCTGTGAGAGCAGAAATAACTGATACTGCAGCCTGTGAGTGTACAGCAGCCTGTCACACTGCATGTACTCACAGACTGCAGTGCCAACCTGCCCACAGTGTCAATGATCACTACCCCAGTATATTGCTAATAAAGAGTGCCGCCAGCCCCCTGTCCCAGTCGCCAGTGCTGCCACTAACATCACTATACCTGATACCAGTGTCCTGATGACCGCTAATTTTTCATTTCATATCACTGCCATACCCCAAACCAGTGCCCTGATTACTGCCATATACCATACCAGCACCCTTATCACCACCAAAACAGTGTCCTAATCACCACCATACACAATGCCAGAGTCCTGATCACTGCCATTCCCCATACCAGCATCCTGATCACCGCCATACCCCATACCAGCATCCTGATCACTGCCATACCCCATACCTGGGTCCAGACCACCACCATACTCCATACCAGTGTTCTGATCATCGCAATACCTCAATACAGCATCCTGATTATGCCATACACCATACCGTGGTCCTGGTCACCACCATACCAGCGTCTGCCTTATCTGTGCCCACCAGTTCAGCCTCATCAGGGGCCACCAGTGCAGCCTCATCAGGGGCCATCAGTGCAGCCTCATCAGGGGCCATCAGAGCAGCCTCATCAGGGGTCACCAGTGCAGCCCCATCAGGGGTCACCAGTGCAGCCTATCAGTGGCTATCAGTGCAGCCTCACCAGGGGCCACCAGTGCAGCCTATCAGTGACTATCAGTGCAGCCGCATCAGTGAAGCTTAAGAGTGCCGCCTCATCAGTGGCAATCAGTGCAGACTCATCAGTTTCATACTATAACAGCTTATTAGTGTATATTGTAGTGAGTTATGCTTTGATTATAGCATGGAGCACTTTGCACATGCTGCAATCAATGCAAACTCATTAAACTGTCCACATTCAGTGAAAGTTCATGTACTGCAAAGTTTGCATTGATTTCAGCATACATGGAGCACTTTACAGTGCATGAACTTTCACTGAATGTGGACTATTTAATGAGTTTGTAGCACAAATGGAGCACTTAATTGCAATATGATTTTTATATATTATCCATGTTGAGCACTTTGTATTCTGCTTGGCACACGCACAAAAGTAATAGTAATTGTTTTACCTGCTGTCCTGGCCTTGGGGTTCCCATCATCCTCCTCTCTCTGCAATCATATCTGCATTCTGTAATCAGTACAGGCCAGGGCCCTGTTAGCTAAACTGGTAATAAACTCATTCAGGAAAACATGGGCTGCTGCATCACTAGTGCAGATTTGCAGAAGCTGCAGGTCTGTTTGATGTAGCACCAAGCAAAGCGCTGTGCTCGGGCAGCCACTGCACTGAACCCCAGTCCCAGACCAGTCCCTCCCTGTGTCAGGGGCGGATCCAGTGTCCAGTCTCGGGAGGTGCACTGCTATAAAATATTTTTTTGGGGGGCAATTTATATGGGAAATGGCTGGTATTGGCGCTTCAATCATTATGGCACCATGGTTGTTATGGTGTCAGGATGATTGAAGCGCATAATTTCTATTATTACATTGTAATATATTGTAATATTATTTCTATTATTACATTGTAATATAAAATGAATATAATATAAAATGAATATGAAATGGTTCAACTCACCATCATGCAGAATCAGTGGGAGCCCTAAGGGTGTCACTTGCCATGTCGCCTGCCACCAAATGCGGCTTGTCACTTGCCACGTCACCTGCCACACATTGCGAATTGTGACTTGCCACGTCACTTGTCACCAAAGGCAGAATGCCACTCGCCCGGTCACCTGCCACACATTGCGGATTGCCACTTGTCACGTAGCCTGCCACACATTAGATTATCACTTGTCACGTCACCTGCGGTGGGTGGAGCCAACACTAACGCAGGGGCGGCGGAGGCCTGTAGCGTGGACAAGATGGAGGGAGGAGGGTGGGTGCCGGTGGGTGGGGCGTTTCCACTGTCCTGGTGCTCCAGGGCCCCCAAAAATATGATTGGCAGTGAGGAAATTAGATGCGTAATTAATGCCCCTGGAAAGCTTGAATGTGCTCCTTGGATTTTTGACCCCTCTATTCATCTATCACATCTGATATCCTCATACTCAGGAGAAATAGCAGAATGGGGTTTGGGGTGTAATTAAAAGTATGCCACAGCATGTGTGAGAAATAATTTTTTTTTTTTTTAATTCGTCATTTTCTAAATTGTGACAAAAAAAATTACCAATTTAAAAAACTCACCATGCCGCTTATTAAAAATGTTGGACTTTCCAAAAGGGAGATCATTTGGGGGGTATTTGTACTGTACTGGCATTTTAGGGCCTCATGAAATGATATATGCAGTCAGTAGATCAGGACTAATCAATTTTAAAATATATGTACCATAGTTTGTAGGCTGTATAACTTGTTGAGAGTAACTTCACTTTTGCAGAGCCGGAAAAAGGGATGGGCAGAAGGGAGGGCTGCCCTGGGCACAGCGCGTATTGTAGGGTTGGGGGTACCACAAGTTCTTTCCACTATAAGGCTGACAGGAGTAATGAGAGCATATTACTACTTCTGTCAGACCAGCACTGGAAGCGGCAAGAAGAGGAAAGAGTCGGGAGGAGGTGCGGGCTGTGCTCCCTCTCCCCTCTTCCTCATAAGCTTGCACATAATGAAAGGGGGGGGGGGCACACAATTTGTAATTTTTGCCCTGGGCACTGAATGATCTTACACCTTTGTTCAGAAAAAAAAAATCTTCTGGGCGATCAATGTAAAGTATATGGCAAGTGTTAAAAAAAATTCAACAAAATGTAGCAGTCTTGCCTAAAAAGGCTGTATTTTTAACTATTTATTTGCAAAACAAATTCCTGAGCGAGAGGGTCAATTCATTATAATTCAGCTGATGCACTTTTATTGTAATGGGGAGTTGCAGTGGCCGTATCCCTTTAGAAGTAATCACTGTTACAGAGGGTACCTAAAAGTTGTCTTGTATCAAACGCTGGCCATACATTATACAATTGTCTTGTATCGAAGGCTGGCCATACATTATACACTTTTCTTTTGCAATTTTCTTTTAGATTTACCAAATCCATATAATATGAGGTTAAACCTAAATCAGGCTGGCCCATGCACTACATAGTTGATGGTAATTCTAAAGGAAATTGACTACGAAAATTGTATACTGTATGGCCAGCTTTAGTGTTAACTTCTGATAAAATCAGGTGAGCCAATCACACAGGCAGGAAGTGACATTTCTGTACACCTGCATAGCACAGACTGTCAAAAATAGTAGGCAATTCCATGCCAATACCATGTCGTTTAGTATACAATAAAAGTTTATTAGAAAAGTTAAAAGTGAAAGGTACGTGGACAGACGTCTACTATGAAGATAGACCTTCCAAGAATAAACACAAATACTGTACATCATGCAAACAACAAAGTTAAGAACCATCCAGATGGTAACCAGGTGTAAAGGAGGGATATACTGTATGTACTAGTTACTGATAAAGATCCACCATCTCATGAATAAGAAATTATTGACCAAATATCCAGTGTTGCAGGCAACAACATACAATGAAAACATTTATTTCCTACAGCTTTTCTTCTGTGCAAACAAGTTCTCTCCTGCCTCCTAATACCTTTACCTTGAAATGCCTGAGTTGCATACTGCCAGTTTGTCATCCCTAATGCTTCACCGCTGATGTAATGATCTCTACCAATTCATCAACAAGGTTTGAGTATTGTAATATAACATCTGAAGGGAAATGCTGAACTGCCGATATAAAGTTGATAAGTTTGAATAGCTATGTACTGTAATACATTTTAAGTGTATCTCTAAAAGATGGCGTTGTGGATACAAATAAGTATAAATGTACCAACGTCCTAACTATATTGCAGTTTATTTAAGAGAAAGAGACATGGACTTTAGAGGCACACCATAGCATTGAAATACAAAATATAATTTTTATTTTTGTAATTAAAAATTATATTATTGGCATAGCCTGTTAAAAATAAAACATGGTGTTTAGTCTAAACAACGCTCACACCACCTAACACGACCGACTATTTCCACAGTAACAAAATTTGGTTAAATTTATTCAAATAAGGTGATGTTAGTAGAGGGAAAGCTGGTTGGTGGTAGAGACGTGGTGAAGAAAATGCTACGTTACGCGCCCTTAAGCGCTTCTTCAGGTGCTTGCAATATACATAAAAATAAATAATAATTAAAAGCAAGAGCAGCTAAACAATGTATCTAACATCATTTAACAATTATTTAACAATAATGTAAACAGTAATTAGCATGTCAACAATATGCGTCCCCCCAACAAGCCAGCCAACCTAGAAAGGCATAGGTGAACAAGACCTAGCTGCAGGGGCGTATTTAACTATACAAATATGATTTGTTTAGGCAGGTATTAATCAATGGTTGGAAGGGTAAGTGAAGACTACTTGCAGGGCAATGTAGGAAGCAGTATATGCAGGCAGGCCTGGCGGAATCGTCCACCAATCAATGGCTTCTCATTCCTTAAAGTGGAGGGCCACCCTGAAAAACAAAAATACATTAAAATTTAGAAAAAAAATCTGAAAAAAAAATGAAAAACATTTTTTTTTAACTTACCAGAAATGCCTGTTGCTAGGCACATCGTCCTAATCTGCCTCTTCCTCCTCCGCGGTGATCTTTGGTGTTCTCTCCTCCGTGTGGCATCGTCTGAGTAATGGGGCGCTGTGTGTTCTGGCAACTGTGTGTCCCAGAACACAGCGCGGCCATTCACAAAGTGCTGCAGTGAAGGCAGGGAAGACTTCCCTTAGTTAAAATGGCGGCGCCGGGACCCGAGAGCAGAGGGACGGGTCAGCCTCGGGCAGCCGACATCGTGGGCGCCCTGGACAGGTAAGTCTGATTATTAACCCTTTCATGACTAAGCCTAAACATTATATATATATATATATATATATATATATATATATATATATATATATATATATATATATATTTTAGCAGAGACTCTAGAAAATAAAACGGCGATTGTTGCAATATTTTATGTCACACGGTATTTGCGCAGCGGTGTTTTAAACGCAACTTTTTGGGAAAAGGGACACTTTCATGAATTAAAAAAAAACAAAACAGTAAAATTAGCCCAATTTTTTTGCGTAATGTGAAAGATAATGTTACGCCAAGTAAATAGATCCCAAACATGTCACACTTTATAATTGCGCGCACTTGTGGATTGACGACAAAGTACGGTACCTAAAAGTCTCAATAGGCGAAGCTTTCAATTTTTTTTACGGTTACCAGGTTAGCGTTACAGAGGAGGTCTAGTGCTAGAATTATTCTCGCTCTGACAATCGCGGCGATACCTCACGTGTGATTTGAACACCAATTACATATGGGGGCGTGACTTCCGTATGTGTTTTCTTTGCTTCGCGAGCTCGCGTTGGCGGCGGGCGCTTTAAAAAAAATTTTTTATTTTTTATTTACTTAATTTATTTTAAAATGACTAAATTGTTTTAAAAAATAAAATAAAAATTTGATCACTTTTATTGCTGTCACAAGGAATGTAAACATCCCTTGTGACAGTAATAGGTGGTGACAGGTACTCTTTATGGAGGGATCGGGGGTCTAAAAGACCCCCCACCCCTCCTTTACACTTCAATGTATTCAGATCGCCGAAAACGGCGATTCTGAATACCGTATATCTTTTTAAAACCGACGCCATTGGCAGCCGAGTAAACGAGAAGTGACGTCATGGCGTCGCTTCCGTGTTTACTATGAGGAGACTGGAATGAAGCCAATTAGGGCTTCATTCCAGTTCCTCCCCAGCAGCCGGAGGCAGCGGAATTTGAATCGCTAGATCGGGAGCACCGGTAACAGCGGCGGGAGGGGGGGCGTCCCCTCCCGCTCCTCCGGCATAACAGCCGAGTGGCTTTTAGCCGCATCGGTTGTTATGCCTGGATAGCCAATCGCCTGCTGAAAAAAACGGTACTGTGATGATGCCTGCAGGTGCGGGCATCATCCCGGTATACCCCACGGAAGCCGAGTACGCACATCTGCGTACGCTCGGCGGGAAGGGGTTAAAAGTCAGCAGCTACAGTGTTTGCAGCTGCTGACTTTAAAAAAAATTTTTTTTAAAACTGGCTCTCCTCTTTAAGCAATGTATAGCTCTAAAAGGAAATATGCAAAGGTATATATGTCTGTGTGTATGGGAAATCAAAGCACAAAGGGTACACCCCAGCTGCAAAAAGAAGCCAGGGAGGACATATGGAGTTCAAAAAATGCTTAACGAAGTATCCTTATAAATTGCTTAGGATGGGAGAACTTTAACCACCTCAATACAGGGCACTTACACCCCCTTCCTGCCCAGACCAATGTTCAGCTTTCAGCGCTCTCACAGTATGAATTGACAATTACTCAGTCATGCAGCACTGTACCCATATGAAACTTACATCCCTTTTTTTACACAAATAGAACTTTCTTTTGGTGGTATTTAATCACTATTTTTATTTTATTTTTTTGTGCTATAAATAAAAAGGGCCGTAAATTTTGTGAAAAATATGCCTTTTTCTTTATTTCTGTCATAACATTTTGCTAATTAGTAATTTATCTTCATAGATTTGGACCAAAATTTATAGTGCTACATATCTTTGGTAAAAATTACCCAAATTAGTGTATATTGTTTGGTTTCTGAAAGTTATAGAGTCTAAAAAAATGGTGCCAATCACTGAAAATTGATCACATCTGATCAGTCCTTCTGTACATCAGGTGAATCTCATTTCTTGTGACACTAACAAGTCAGGAAAATACAAATACCCATTTTTAGAAAGTAGACATTCCAAGGTATTAAGTAAGTAGAGTTTTTTTTAAGTTGTAATTTTTTCGCACAATTCTTTGCAAAATGAAGATTTTAATTTTTCTTACAAAATTGTCATATTATCAGGTTATTTCTCACATACAGCATATGCATACAACAAATTACACCCCAAAATTCATCTAATTTCTCAACCACCTATTACACTTTTGAAGGCCCTGGAGCACCCATTTTGGAAAGCAAACACCCCAGCGTATAATCTATGAAGCATAATGAGTCTTTTGAATAGTTAATTTTTTTCCAGACGCTTTTGGAAAATGGGGGAAAAAAATGAAAATGCATTTTTTTTACACAAAGTTGTCAATTTAGTCTGGCCACATACAGAGGCCCAAAATTTAAGTAGTACCTTCAGGCGTTCTAGGAACATAAATTACACATCTCATTTCATTACTACCTATCACACTTTTGTTGGTCATTGAGCACCAGCCCCGTGGAATTACCCACAAAATGACCCCATTTTGGAAAGAAAACACCCCAAAGTATATTCTATGAGGCATGGGCTGCAGATCGGGTACTCTGATGGGCTGGAGACAGGTACTCGGGTAACTTCATGAGCTGCAGACAGGTATTTGGGTACTCTGATGGGCTGGTGACAGTTAATCGGTTACTTTGATGGGCTGGTGACAGGTACTCAGGTACTCTGATGGCCTGTGACAGGTATTCCGGTAATCTGATGGCCTGGTGACAGGTACTCGGGTACTCTTGTGGGCTACAGATAGGTATTCGGGTACTCTGATGGGTCGGTGACAGCTATTCGAGTACTCATATGGACTGTGACAGGTACTCAGGTACTCGGGTACTCATATGGACTGTGACAGTTACTCGGGTACTCATATGGACTGTGACAGGTACTCATATGGACTGTGACAGGTACTCGGGTACTCAGATGAACTGTGACAGGTACTCAGGTGCTCATATGGACTGTGACAGGTACTCAGACATTCAAATGAACTGTGATAGGTACTCAGATACTCAGATGGACTGTGACAAGTACTCGGGTACTCTGATGGACTGTAAAAGGTACTCAGGTACTCAGATGAACTGTGACAGGTACCCATATGGACTGACAGGTACTCAGATGAACTGTGACAGGTAATTTGATGGGTGGTGACAGGTCCTCTTTATTGGGGGGGCAATCAGTGTGAAGCGGTAACGAGATGTTACCAAAATCTCCTTCTCACACATGGTCGGTGTGTGAGGAGGAGAACCCAGTAACATCTCGTTACCGCAGTTTGTTGACATTTAGTGATTGGCTGTGAAAGGATTACAGCCGATCACGTGGTAAACAGTTGCTGGCCAATGGCTGTTTACCAACATCGTTCTCGGGAACACGCTGCCACTGACGTACATGCGCTGTGCAAAGTGGGTCGGTACCACCTGTGCTTGGCTGTGACTTCATCACAGCCGCTCACATGGTAAACAGCTATACCCAATGGCTGTTCATCCCCCTCAGTGACGAGCGGTGTCTCCGTGACATGCCGCCACCGAAGGAATACAGATGCATGCACACGAACGCACACATTCCCTGTTTAAATGGACAGATGTCATATGATGCCCGCCCAGAACGAGAGCCGCGCCGCCTGGCCATCATATGTTGGCCGGCGGGTGGCAAACAGTTAAAGAGGTAGGCACTAGTAACAAACAATTGTGAAGGGGAAGCTCAATATGGCTATTAATATATAGAGTCCACTTTCAGTGTATGAGGCCTATAAAGCTCCAACAGTCTTAAGGCTTAAAAGAAACAAAAAAGGGTATCCATCAATGGGCTAATAGACACTACCAAAACAAGGTAACAAAGTCATTTTTAATCACAAAAATAACAATTCTATTTTGTATGTCAATGCTATGGTGTGTCTCTAAAGTCCATGTCTCTTTCTCTTGAATAGCTATGTAGCTTTGCGATTGCACATTATATTTATTACAACAACTGAGCTAGACCCTTGCCTTTGATTTACCTGGCTGCTTCTTGCTGCACTGCTTGCTGCTTGCTAATGTCTCAGGAACTGCTACTGCTTCATAAACCATCCATTTTACTTCCTTATAGAATCAGCTATTAACGTTCATTCACTATGTTCTGGTCCATTTTAAAGGGCAATTCCCTCACCTTAGATATCTAGATTAATTACCTTTAGGTGACCACTTACCAATATCCACTGATGTTGTACTATAACCTTATCATTTGAATTTTGAATTTTTCCACACACATTTTTCATTGTATGTTGTTGCCAGTAACTCTGGATGTTTGATCTGTAATTTCTTATTCATTAATTGGTGGCTCTTTATCAGTAGCCATTACATATTTCCCTCCTTTACACTAGGTTACCATCCGGATTTTTCTTAACATTGTTGTTTGCATGATGTACTGTATTTGTGTTTATTCTTGGAAGGTCTGTCTTCATAGTGGACATCTGTCTACATACCTTTCACTTTTAACTTATCTAATAAACTTTTATTGTATACTAAACTGCGTACTAAAGGAATTGCCAACTATTTTTGACAATATGTGCTATACAGCTGTCGGTTTTTTTATGTTTACTTCTCATTAGGCATTTATCACACTTTAATAGGTGAGTTAGTGTGTATTTAACCCATCAAAAATTTGGTGGTATTCACCGTTCTCATTTTTTTTTTTAAATCAACAGGTTTTATTTTGTTTACAGTGCATACATGCTACAGTGTACATTTTCAGGTATGGTACATATCATACATAACTTCAAACAACAGTAATGTCCACATCTCAGGTCTTTATCATCACACCATGGCGTATCCATGGAATAAATAAGTACATGGTTTCAGTATTTTGTGACTCGCTTTGTTACCCATGGGCTTGGTGATCCACATGCCATCGACCTACCCGTGCGTAGTGCGAGGGTCAAGTTATGAGCAAGTGTCTGACTCCTGCAGCCACCTGTCCCAAATGTTATAGTATTTGTCAGGACATCCTCTATTGGTGTATATACATTTTTTATATGGGAGGGTATTGTTTATTTCGGCCTTCCAGTCTGCTCAGTTCGGGGGGCAAGTCCTCATCCATTTCCTAGCTATTACCTTACGCGCTATGAATAGTGTCTCATGCAGAAATACCTTTGTGTACCTGTCAGTTGAGTCTGGCATGAGCCCTAGGAGGCACATTTTTGGATCAAGTGTGGCTGGAGAGCCCATATCGTCATGAAGGAATCTCACTATATGTGTCCAAAGTCCCTGTATTTTGAAGCATGACCATAACAGGTGGATGAACGTGCCGTCTCCCTCCCACACATTTGGCACAGAGTGGACTGAGAGTTTCTGTATCTGGCTACCCTAAGAGGCGTAAGGTATGCCTGATGGATGATATAGGTTTGGGTCAGTCTGTCAGAGAGCTTTGGCGAAACCTCCTTGCAAAGTTACAAGGCTTCCCCCCATTCCTCGTCCTCTATGGGTCCCACAGCCCTTTTCCAGCGAAGCTTAAGGCCATACTCTAGTTAAGTTGTGACAGGAGTAGAGAGCATGTTATAGAATGCTCATATTAGTTTTTGAGGGTCTGTATTTTTGACTATCATCATGATTACATTTGGAGTGGACTGAGGAGGGGACGGTATAAATTGGTTTTGGATTGCATGTTTGACCTGTAAGTATCTGTAGAACATGTGGGCAGGAAGATTGTATTCCTTCTTGAGTGCGTGAAAGGTTTTTAGGGTCCTATACACGACTAAATGATGTAGGTAGAAAATCTCATGAGCGGACCAGCAATCCACTTCTGGGATTCGCCAGAACTCTAGTAGGGTCCTGTTGTGCCATAATGGGGTGGAATCATTATATTGGGGAATCCCCAGCTTGGCAGAAGCGATGTCCCATATACGCCTGTATTGTCTCAATAAGGCCTCTCCCCACTCCACAAGCCAGCATTTCTGGAGCCTATTATCGCATATAGTGAATCTTTTGTGTATCTGGCCCACTTGGGGCACATTAACTGGAGGAACCGCTCTCTGTCTGTTTTGTCTATGTGATACAATTGGGATAACTGGGACGCAATATAACATAAGTTGAAATCCGGCAATGCCATACCTCGCAGGTCAGTAGGGATTTTAAGTACCTTCCACGCCAGTTTGTGTCTTTTAGGACCCCATACACACTGTTTAAGGAGGGCTTCTAGAGTTTTAAAATATTTCAAAGTCAAGTAAGTTGGGGAGTGCCATAACACATATAAAATTTTGGGAAGTAGGATCATCTTAATTAAGTTTAGGCGCCCCCATACCCCCAGTGGCAGGCGAGCCCAAATCCTGAGCTTAGTTTTCACACAGGGTATAAGGGGTTCAATATTTAGATGTATATAGTCTGTTGATGTTCAAGACACCTGTACCCCAAGGTATTTGATGGTACTAACTCTCTGGAGAGGTAACATGGCTTGTGACTCGGTTGGTGGGAAACTGTCTATTGGTAGTATCTGAGATTTCCCCACAGTTAATTTTTAAACCAGAGAAGGTCCCAAATTGTTCAATTGTGTGTAGTGCTGCGCGCAAGGAAGGACCCGGGTCAGCCAGGTACAACAAGGTGTCGTCTGCATACATACTGATTTTCTCAATCAGAGTACCAGAGCCTAGTCCCTTAATTTCTGGATTATTCCGGATGGATATGGCCAGCGGCTCAGCTACCAGGGCATACAACAACGGTAAAAGGGGGCAGCCCTGCCTTGTGCCTCTGCTGAGGTCAAACTGCTCAGAGGGCCATCCGTTCGCCATCACCCTGGCTGTTGGGGACTGGTATAAAAGTTGCACCCATTTAATAAATTTAGGGCCAAAGCCATACCCCTCGAGACATTTCCATAAGTACCCCCACTCCACGGAGTCAAAGGTTTTTGCCCCGTCTAAGGTTACCACTACCCGAGATCCTGCCTCCCTATGCGCGGCTTGCAGGTTATTAAACAACTTGCGTAAGTTGAAGGATGTATTACGACTCGGCATAAATCCCACCTGATCGACATGTATTAGAGAGAGGATATTGTTCAATCTCAGCGACAGTACCTTAGCAAGGATTTTAATGTCCACTTGGAGCAGGGAAATGGGACGATATGATTCCGGATATCCCAGATCCTTCCCTTGTTTGGGAATGAGTACTATTACTGCCTCTCTCATGGATGGGGGCAAGGACAAGGTCTGGAAAAGGTGGTTATATAGCATGAGTAGCTTTGGAGTAAGAAATTCACCAAACTGGGAGTAAAACTCAATTGGGAGGCCGTCCGAGCCTGGGGATTTGGATTTGGCAAAACTGGCAATAGCCAAGGCTATTTCATCTGTGGTGAGGGGAGCCTCAAGAAGGTCAATCTGGTCAGTCGTCAGTTGGGGAAGGGTGATACTATGAAGGAAGGCCGTTCTCTGGTCAGTGGGGTCTGTTGTAGTCGTTTTGCACAGATCTGCAAAGAAGTCTCTAAATCTAGCTGTTACAGTACGCAGACCAGTGATCTGTTGTCCCCCCAGTCCATGTAGGCTGATGACCACCGGGGGTCTATCTTCACTGTGGACCAGATATGCCAGCAGCTTACCCGCCTTTTCCCCATGCTCAAAGAATTTTTGCTTTGTGAAAAACAGCTTTTGCCTGGCCTTCGTAAACTGAAGTTGGGTTGCCACTCTGGTTTGCAATTTGAGTCGGGCTGCTAACTCTGGGGTAGGGTTGGTGGCATATTCCCTTTCTGTGGAGGTCAATTCCGCTACCACCCTATCAAAGACATCTGTGGATTTAGTCTTAATTGCATTTATGCGGGAGGTGAGGGTCATGCGGGCATATATTTTAAAAGAGTCCCAAACCGCTGAAAAAGAGGCAGTTTGTTCTTTTTCTACAAAGTATAGCTTCCATAGGTTCAGAAGCTTATCATCGTCCGGCAATAGGGACAGCCAGAATGGGTTCAAGCGCCAAGGCTTTGGGGGCTTACCAACAGGAATACTCAATGAGATCCAATATGGGCTGTGATCAGATAACAGTCTTGGGCAAAATGCAGTTTCTAATAGCCGTGGTGTTAGGGTTTGAGATACAAGAATAAAATCAACGCGGGACATGGAGTTGTGGGAAGCCGAAAAGCAGGAGTAAGTCTTTGTAAGGGGGAATTCATAGCACCAAGTGTCTACTAAATGGAGAGTGGAGATCAGTTTAGAGAATTTTGTCTCCCTGGTATCCGTGTCTGCCCCCTGTGAAGTCTGTAATCTAGTGCTGGCCGCAGAGTGGTGTTAAAGTCTCCCATCCAGATTGCTGGTATTGCGGGGTGTCGGGTCATAAGGGCGAGTCCCTCCATAATCACAGTCATACTAAATGGGGGAGGTATGTAGAAAGCCAGGAGGAGAAACTGTTCACCATATAGTTTGGCATGGAGAAACACATATCTACCCTGTGGGTAATTACTTCACATAACTCGAAGTGTACCGATTTGGCTATTAAAAGTGAAACACCTCTGGCGTGAGTAGCGTGAGTGGAATGATATGCCCACCCCACTCACGGGCAGCGGAGGACCATCTGAAGCCTCCCTTCTATATGCGTCTCTACCAATGCCACTACATCCGCTCTCTGCCTCTTTAGGAATGAAAGGGCTGCCGATCGTTTAATTTTCTCGCGCAGGCCCCTCACATTCCATGTTAGGAATTTTATAGATGTCATCGTATAGCATAGGAAAAATAACCCCTCTCCAGGATGTCCCCTTTAGGATCACCCGCTAGAGAAT
Organism: Lithobates pipiens; assembly: GCF_037356315.1. Taxonomy (NCBI): domain Eukaryota; kingdom Metazoa; phylum Chordata; class Amphibia; order Anura; family Ranidae; genus Lithobates; species Lithobates pipiens. Next base: position 349,243,200 of record NW_027507903.1, read on the forward strand.
CATGCAGTACCAAGACCATGAGTAGTATTAGAACCTGCCATAGAGCTAGCCATGAATAAGGTAACAAAGTAAGACATGTATCTGTTACAATCTCCTCTTGTAATAACACTCGTGCACTTAAAATTTGAGAAAATACCTGTAGAACATTCCCCTCCCCCCTCCCTACCCCATACCCATCCCAACATGTGCGGGCATTATCCGTCAACAGTTGTGAACTATCACCCCAGAGTCCCATCTCTTGAAAACATGTGAAAAAAGAGAGACAAAAAGAGGGTAAAATAGGAGGGATAAAAAAGAAAAAAAAAAGGCTGCAACAACGCAGCCCCTGCGTACAGCTAAGGCCTTTGGTCAGGCATATTCATGCAAAGTGGTCAATAGTTGCATGGCTGTGCAAGTTGGTAGGAGGAGCCAGTGTCAGGTGCCAGTTCCGTCTGTAATTCCAGCAAGGCCGAGCTCTAAGAATTAATGGAGCCAAGCATCGCTGCGACTCAAGATCAAGTGGAAAATACAATATACAATAGACCAGAGGTACGTTAAACACCTTGTGATGCACCTCTTCAGCCAATGCACATTTTCCCATAGTCGGTTCCAAGGACACAATATGCACGATGAAAAATTCCAAAAACAACTGATGAACAACCCCCACCCCCCTCCCCAACCTACACCCACCCCAACTTGTGCAGGCATAATCCCTTAACAATTCTAAACTTCCATCTGGGAAAAAAGGAGACTGCGTGTATAAGGAGAAGATGAGGAACAGTTTTAGCCACTAGGTCATACAGTGGTTCTGAGCCAACCGCCACGTAAAATCATGAGAATGGGGTCTAACTGAGCACCCCTGCGAGTTGTTATGACAAAAAGGCAGCACAACCCAATTCCTCTGTTCGTCTGCATAGTAGTGGTTCCCAGTGGTTGGTGGGGCCGTAAATTCTCCGCACTATGCATGCAGCTTGTAGGACCAGCACACTTCCACAGCCCCATGTGACGGATAAATGTAGAAGTAGTAAAAAAGGGCTCCCATAAGGGGAGCAATGATATAGATAAAGTCCACTCCAAGTATTCAAACGAATGAAGAGAAGAGAATTCGCAGCGGTGGGGTCAGCAGAGGTAAAGGTTTCCACTCGTCTCTCGAGGCTGATAAGATATTCCGAAGTGAAGGCACAGGGGTGTGATACAGGTCAAGGTGGCAATGTGGCAAAAGTAGTTAAAACAGACAGAATAATGACGGAAACATGAGGGAAAAGGATCTCGCCATGTGACTCACCCAGAGTGCAGTCAGTCGCCCCTGCCATGGGCAGGCCCATGCTCCAGCCAGGAGATGACCTCGTGAGAGTCCTCAAAAAACAACACCCGGCCATCATGTTCCACTCTCAGACGTGCAGGGAAGAGCATGGAATACTCCAGGTAACGGTCACGAAGTCTGCGCTTGGCCTCCATAAAGCTGTCAACGTTTCTGTATTTCGGCCGAGAAGTCAGGAAATATTGCCACCTTGATGTTTCCTACTGGGATTTTACCCCTCTCTCTCGCCAGCCGCAGTACAGCGTCTCTGTCTCTGTAGTTTAAAAGTTTTGCGATAAAAATGTTTGGGGGGGGGCCCCTGAGGAGGAGGCCTAGCGGGCATCCTATGAGCCCTCTCCACCGCCAGCATGGGGGAGAAGGCCGACCGTACGTGGTCACCAGTAGTTGTTTCAGGAAAACAGTTGGGTCTTTACCCTCCGCTCCCCCCGGGAGACCGATGAAACGGAAGTTACACCTCCTCAGGTGATTTTCCATGTCATCTTGTTTGGAAAGCAGCTGGTTAATCTGCTTCTGCATGCGTTCAGATCCACTCTGTAATGGCGGCAGGATATCTTCCACCGTACTGATGCAGGTTTCCGTCTCTGTGACCCGACAGGCTAAATGAGGAAGAGTGTGGAGGAAATCCCAGGCACAGGGCCTGCTGCTAGGCTGAGGGCCGGGTGTACCAAGTGCCACGGACCGTCTTAAGGGCAAAGAACTGACAGAGTGCTCACATCTCTGCTCAGTCTGTAAGCAGAGGAAGCCCAGGAGGGACAGGAGAAAGGCAGTGTCCACAGGCCCAGCAAAAGCTCCGAGGAAGGGTGTCCCAAGATGGCCGCGGACCTCCGCAAGTAGGCCGAAGCCGGGGACTTGCCTAAATGCGGCCGCCGCACGTGAAACCTGGGAGCAAGCCAGTTGTGAAGAGGGTCCCCAGAGGAGCCGGCCACCCGTGGGGTATGCTGATTGGAGTGGAGGATTTTGTTATGGAAGGATTAATGTACGGAGCTCTGGCCATGCAAGACCTACTCCATGCTCCGTCAAGCCACGCCCCCCCCCCCCCCCCCCACCGTTCTAATTTTTACTAAGTTCTGTACACCAACTGTGTATGAAAGGCCTCCAGATTGTCAAATGGCATTGCATTTTACAGAAAATTACAGTAGCTGCAGATTAAAAAGAAAAGGTAATTTTTAAGAAACATTAAATTACAATATGGCTTGTGCCCCAATTATATATGATGATTTTTTTCACAAAAGCGGAGTTACCCTTTATTGACAGGAAGAAAAAAAACATGTCCAGGAAAAAAAAACTTTTATTTATACAATTTAGTTAACCACTTGCTTACTGGGCATATAACACTGTACCCAAATTAAGTTTTTATAATTTTTTTCTCCACAAATAGAGCTTTCTTTTTGTGGTATTTGATCACCTCTGGGTTTTTTATTTTTTGTTAAAAAAATGTAAAAAGACTGAAATGAGATAAAAAAATACAAAACCATTTTACATTTTGTTAATACATTTTGCAAACAGGTAATTGTTCTCCTTCGTTGATGTACACGGATGAGGCTGCACTAATGGGCAACGATAGGCTGCATTGATGGGCACTAATAGGCGGCACTGGTGGGCACTGAGAGGTGGCACTGATGGATGGCACTGAAGGGTATTGATAGGTGGCACTGAAGGGCACTAATAGGTGGCACTGATAGGTGGCAGTAATGGGCACTGTTGGGTGACAGTGATGGGCACTGATGGGTGGCAGTGATGGGCACTGATCGGCACTGGTAGGTGACACTGATAGGCAGCACTGCTAGGTGGCACTGATGAGGCACTGATTTGCACCACTGGTGGGCATTGATAGGTGCCACTGATTGCTGGCACTGTTATGCACTGATTCCTGGCACTGTAGGCACTGGTAGGTGGCACTGGCAGGTGGTAATGGTTGGCACAGATGAAGCGGCTTTGCCTCTTCCTTTTCGGGACTGATGTCCCTTGCACAGAAGCCGGTGATCAGCTTTTTTTTCTCCTCACACTGTCAGCGTGAGGAGAAAAAAAAGATATCACGATCTTCTGTTTACATCACGTGGTAAGGGGCCAGGATCGACCCCTTACTCTGATCTGTGACCACCCAAGTCTCATTGACTCGGTGATAACAGTGCACGCCGCAAACGGGAGGACATCTATTGATGACCTCCTGGCAAAGTAGATCCGCGCTGTAGCTGCCATTTGGCTATGGCATGGATCTGAGTTAAATATAGTTAGCAATTTACAATATGTATGTTTGGTATACACAACCCTGCTGCCATTTGGCACATCCATTCACATCAGCCTAACCATTATAGCCCACTACATAACATAATGTAGCAAACCCAGGTGTAACACTTACCAATTACAGTAATTACTTCTATAACTAGCATGCAGCTGAAAGTTATAGGGTCTACTAAGGTGTAAGTATGATTCGGTAAAATTTTTGAAACAGAATTAATCAAAAATACAATAGACTGTTACTGCTCATTTTTTTGTGTTTCACCAGGTGCTTATAATAGGCTGTTGCCTTACATCCTGATGGGGACACTGACTGTAGCCATGGGACTGTTAGTATTGTTCTTCCCAGAAACTTTTGGTAAACCGCTACCAGAAACTATGGACCAGATTCAGACAGTAAAAGGGTAAGAAAGCATCCAGAGCATTAACAGTTTGGGTTATATTTTCTTGTGAACATTGGGGTTCATTTATTAAAACTGGAGAGTGCAAAATCAGGTACAGCTCTGCAAAGAAACCAATCAGCTTCCAGTTTTTTTCTTTTTTGTCAAAGCTATGGGGCTATAGTAAATCATCCCAATTGATTCCAGTTTGTGTTTCAAACCCCCACTACCCTTACAGCTCAAAATTTATTTTTTCTAGGAGTAAATATGCTTTGGTTTTTGTCTGAATGTATTAATTTGATGATTAGACATTACATATAGCAGATAAATAATGAGGACCTGTCATAAAAACTCAAACTTCCCCTTGAGGGCTGTCATTTTACTGTAGTAAGAAGGTATACACAGAGCTGGATCTTTCACAAGGCAAACTAGGCAGGAGCTTATGGCCTGGTAGATGTCCAGGGGGCTCAGGGACAACTTTCCTGCTGCTCCTGTAAACTAGCAATTGGTTAAAACGGTGTTTCTCCCTGTTCCTTCATAAGACAATATGCACTTAAATTAGCCAAAAACAAAAAAAGGACCTGTGGGGGGGGGGGGGGGGGGGGTGGAGTTAGGTGACATAGCCTTACCCTTACCCGACTTTTGCTGTGCAGGAGGTGTAATCATCATCTGGATGACAAGAACCTAGGGAATGCACAGTGCAAGATTGTCTTCTTGTGAGATTTGGGCTATTCATCCATTAATGGGGATGACACAACCTAGCTACCATGAGTGGAGGTTGAGTGAAAGGTAAGTACAACGGATATAAAAAGTCTATACACCCCTGTTAAAATGTCAGGTTTCTGTGATGTAAAACAAATGACAAAGATAAATCATTGCAGAACTTTTTCCACCTTTTAATGTGGCCTATAAACTATACAATTCAGTTGAACTACAAACTGAAATCGTTTACGTTGAGGGAAGTAAAAATAAAATAATAAAATAATATGGTTGAATAAGTGTGCACACCCTTAAACTAATACTTTTGTTGAAGCACCTTTTGATTTTATTACAGCACTCGGTCTTTTTGGGTATGAGTCTATCAGTATGGCACATCTTGACTTGGCAATATTTGCCCCCTCTTCTTTGCATAAACACTCCATCTGTCAGATTGTGATGGCATCTCCTGTGTACAGCCCTCTTCAGATCACTGCACAGATTTTCAATCAAATTCAGGTCTGGGCTCTGGCCGGGTCATTCCAAAATGTTATCCTCTTCTGGTGAAGCAATTCCTTTGTTAATTTGGATGTATGATTTGGGTGGTTGTCATGCTGAAAGATGAAGTTCCTCTTCATATTCAGCTTTCTAGCAGAATCCTGAAGGTTTTGTGCCAATATTTACTGGTATTTTGAACTGTTCATAATTCCCTCTACCTTGACTAAGGCCCAGTTCCAGCTGAAGAAAAACAACCCCAAAGCATGCTGGCACCACCATGCTTCACTGTGGGTATGGTGTTCTTTTGGTGATGTGGTGTTGTTTTTGCACCAAACATGTTTTGGAATTGGTTTTATCAGACCATAACACATTTTCCCACAAAATCTGCTTTTGGCAGACTTCAGATGTGTTTTTGCAAAATTTAGCCAGGCTTGGATGTTTTTCTTGGTAAGAAAAGGCTTCCATCTTGCCACTCTACCCCATAGCTTAGACATATGAAGAATACAGAAGATTGTTGTCACGTGTACCACAGAGCCAGTACTTGTCAGATATTCCTGCAGCTCCTTTAATGTTGCTGTAGGCCTCTTGGCAGCCTTCCTGACCAGTTTTCTTCTCATCTTTGCATCAATTTTGGAGGGACGTCCAGTTCTTGGTAATGTCACCGTTGTGCCATATTGTCTCCACTTGATGATGACTGTCTTCACTGTGTTCCATGGTATATCTAATGCCTTGGAATTGTTTGTACCCTTCTCCTGACTGATACCTTTTAACAATGAGATCCCCCTGATGCTTTGGAAGCTCTCTGTGGACCATGGCTTTTGCTGTTGGATTCGACTAAGATAATGTCAAGAAAGACCTACTAGAACAGCTGAACTTTGGGGTTTAGCAGATGCACTCTAAATGAAGGCAGGTGTGCACTGACTCCTAATTAACATGAGTTTGAATGTGATTCCTTAATTCTGAACACAGCTACCTCAGTTATAAGAGGTGTGCACATTATTGTACCACATTATTTTAGTTAATAAAAAAAAATTCAGTTTGTTTTTCAATTGAGTTGTACAGTTTGTAGGTCACATTAAAGGTGGAAAAAGTTCTGAAATGATCTGTATCTCATTTTTTTACCAAACATAAATCAGACATTTTAATAGGGGTGTGCAGACTTGTTATATCCACTGTAACTGTATATGGGCTAACTTTTTCTTTTTGTCACAGTTCACTGGAGTATTTTAGCAAGGGAGGGGAAGCACACTGAATTAGCAGACCTTGTTGTTTAGGTGATTTCTTGGCCATTTTTCAGAGAATATGAATGATAACACAAAAACATTTTTTGCACTCATGGTTAGTGTTTGGCTAAAGCCATTTATTACCAGTCAACTGTGTTTACTCTTTTTAACCACTTCTGGACCGCCCACCATCGTTATACGTCAGTAATTTGAAGGAGGATATCGTTGTTATGGCAGCAGCTAGCGGCCATAACCCTGGTATCCTCTTCTTCAGTGAGCAGTCGGGGTTAAGATAAAAGTGGTCTCCTTTTGGCGGATTCAGCGCAAGATAACTTTTATCAGTAGTGGGAGAAGGCCCCCTTCCGCCGCGATCCAGTGCTTATTGGAGGCAGTGGCGGAGGCGATCGGATCCTTCCTGTTGCCTGACATGGAGACGAGTGAGGAGAAGATGGCCCCCACCTGTCTCCATATCGTTGCAGGGAGGAAGCGACTTCAAAACATCACTTCTGCCCATAGCTTTTAAAGTGAAAATATATTCTAAAGATATACTCGCGCTAGTGGAATATAAAAAAACAATAATAATAATATGCAGCTGCTGTACACAAGGTGCTAATCAAAAGATGTGGATAAGAAAATACAGCGCTCGCAGCACACAATATAAGTAAAGTATAATAATTAAACAAAAAAGTCCAAATAAATGTGATTGCACTTTCTTCACTGTGGATTATCACTTCAAAGTGCTTCACAGATTTTCAGGTGTACAATAACTCCCCCTCATGTGTCCCCACTCACCGGATCAGAACGACCCCCCAGCTTTTCAGTCTTGGAGTCACTTCAAGCCTGTAAATGATATCCTAAAAAGATGGACTAGATGTCAGATTACAACTTTCCAAATGAAGGCTCACATCTGGATATAAGGTACTCAAAAATGAAAAAAAAGATGGACTAATAGTGAAGTACTATTATAAAAAGGATTTATTGCACATAGTGATCGGTACTTACAAAAATTGTGATAAAAGCAGGCATAAACATGGAGCTGTAGATGTGAAAAACGCCACTAATGGCATGTGTTCCATGAGACTGGAAGTGACGTCAACCGGAACCTGAAATTGCGTCGTCATGTTTCGCCCTCCCATAGGGCATCATCAAAGACATAATTTCCGGTTGATTGGGCTGTCCTTAGATACTGGGAGAGAGAGAAAACTCCCTTTCATAGAACCAATCAAAATGGCATTGTGGCCATCCTGTTGGTTAGATAAAACTGTCGCTCCCATGGATAAAGCACATTCCATAGGAGAGACAAGAACGCCATAAACTTGGTTGGATAAAATCCAATAGAATATACAAGAAACCCCCTCATGTGTCCCCACTCAACGGATCAGAACGACCCCCAGCTTTTTTTAGTCTGGGAGTCACATCAAGCTTGTAAATGATACCCCAGGAACTGGAGGCTTTTTGCCAAGAGGAATGGGCATCTAAGAAGATAAAGGGCCTCATCCACAATTACCACAAAAGACTTCAAACTGTCATTGAGGTTGAAGGGGGCAATACATGGTATTAAGAACTGGGTTAGGTAAATTTTTATCAGGGTCATTTGGGTAGTTTCTGTTGTGATTAGGATTTAAAGAGTAAACACAGTTGATGGATAATAAATGGCTTCAGCCAAACACTAACCATGAGTGAAAGAAAAGTTTTTGTGTTATCATTCATATTCTCTAAAATATAGCCTAGAAATTATAAATTCTGTCAAGTATGTAAACTTATGAGCACAACTGTATGTGTGTGTGTATATATATATATATATATATATATATATATATATATATATATATATATATATATATATATATATACAGTATCTCACAAAAGTGAGTACATCTCTCACATTTTTGTAATTATTTAATTATATCTTTTCATGTTGCAACACTGAAAAAATGACACTTTGCTACAATGTAAAGTAGTAAGTGATTAGCTTGTATAACAGTGTAAATTTGCTGTTCCCTCAAATCAACTCAACGCACAGCCATTAATGTCTAAACCGCTGGCAGCAAAAGTGAGTATACCTCTAAGTGAAAATTTCCAAATTGGGCCCAATTAGCCATTTTCCCTCCCCGGTGTCATGTGACTCGTTAGTGTTACAAGGTCTTAGGTGTGAATGGGGAGCAGGTGTGTTAAATTTGGTGTTATCGCTCTCACTCTCTCATACTGGTCACTGGAAGTTCAACATGGCATCTCATGGCAAAGAACTCTCCGAGGATCTGAAAAAAGAATTGTTGCTCTACGCTTCTTGCCATGGTGAGGCCTGTTCTGAGTGAAACCTGTCCTGTTAAAGCACTGTATGGTCTTGGCCACCATGCTACAGCTCAGTTTCAGGGTCTTGGCAATCTTCTTATAGCCTAGACCATCTTTATGTTGAGCAACATTTTTTTTTTTCAGATCCTCAGAGTTCTTTGGCATGAGGTGCCATGTTGAACTTCCAGTGACCAGTATGAGAGAGTGAGAGTGATAACACCAAATTTAACATGCCTGCTACCCATTCACACCTGAGACTTTGTAACACTAACGAGTCACATGACACCGGGGAGGGAAAATGGCCAATTGGGCCCAATTTGGACATTTTCACTTAGGCCGCGTACACACGCGGGGACTGTTCGCTCAACTTTGTCCGCTGAACAGTGTTTCGGCGGACAGTCCGCTCGTGTGTGGGCTTTCAGCGGACAGTTTCAGCGGACAGTTTCAGCGGACAGTCTGCTGAACAAAGTTTTTCGGAAATTCCGAAAAACTGTCCGCTGAAACTCTGTTTCAGCGAACAGTCCCCTCGTGTGTAGGCTTGTTCGTCAAACTAAGTTCCGCGCATGCTCAGAAAGGATTTACACGCCGAAGTTTGCATTGCAGTGTATAGGACGTCGTATTTTTCGTCCCGTCGTACGTGCCGTTCACGTCATCGCGCACGGTTTCAGCGGACTGTTCGTTCGTCGTGTGTGGGCAAGTCCGTCCATGCTAATTTTGAGCGGACTGTCCGCTGAAACTGTTTGACGGACAAAGTTGAGCGAACAGTCCCCGCGTGTGTACGCGGCCTTAGGGGTGTACTCACTTTTGTTGCCAGCGGTTTAGACATTAATGGCTGTGTGTTGAGCTATTTTGAGGGGACAGCAAATTTACACTGTTATACAAGCTGTACACTAATTACTTTACATTGTAGCAAAGTGTAATTTCTTCAGTGTTGAAAAGATATAATAAAATAGTTACAAAAATGTGAGCGGTGTACTCACTCTTGTGAGATACTGTGTATGTGTATATATATATATATATATATATATATATATATTTATATATATATATATATATGTGATTCTGCACTTCTGGGTAGGGGGCATGCTGCTTTTGTTGTGATTTTGCCGAGGTGAGGCACAGGAAGGAACTTTGCATATGTAATCTAGGCAGAGCTTCATCCTGGCAGGAGGAGGTGATGGATTTTGCAAGGGAAGGGAAAATTGTATCGATGGTAGTGCTGCCAATAATTAGTATGGCTAATAGGGGATTGTGCCCCAGTCATATGTATATTGTACATTGCAGAACATATTAACGTGAATTAATAAAAAGTGTCTGAGAAAAGTTCTATTTCAACTGGTGTCTTGCCAATAGAAACCAATCAGTTACCATGTTTATTTGTTTTTCCACTCATCATCAAAAATTTAAATTTACCTGGCTGCGCTCCATTTAAGACAAATGTTGTCTCAGGCAGCTTTTATACATTTTCCCCATTGTGCCTGGAGGTGCCGAGAAATGGAAACTTTGCAAGACTTGCAGACCTTGGTGCACAGTGTATGTGCCAAGTCTGTGCAACACCAGGGGCTTAGGGAAGCTTGGGTGTCCAGAGCATACGAGCCTGCTGAATATGTGTTAAAACTCCCTGGAGATCATCCTAAAATAATGGGTGACTTTGCAGTTTTGTGTGGAACCTCATAGGTCAGGTAACATCACTGTTCCCCTGGGTCACTAAAACAACTAGTTATTTCAGTGTCAACTGTGGTGGAGAAGAAAAGGAGGAGTGAACAACTTCTACTCATATACTAAATGAATTGCATTAACTACAATTAGCTGAAGTATCAACTGAACTGAGCCTTTTAAAGTCTATGTGCAAATTATTATTTGAAAGGCAGTAGTTGGGGCGGCAGAGATGACCAACTGTACAAGTTTTACTTTATACCATAACATTTAATGAAATATCCCTAATTAATTGGAGTTTGTTTTCTTCTAGGTTATGTTGCAAAAGAAATTCCCATATAGTTGCAGAAGAGGATACAGAAGAACTAAAAAATGGCATGATCTTAATGAGTTCAAAATTATAATGTACAATGCCTTGCAAAAGTATTCACACCCCTTGAAATTTTCACACTTTTTGTCATGTACAACCAAAAACGTAAATGTATTTTTTTGGGATTTTATGTGATAGACCAACACAAAGTGGCACATAATTGTGAAGTGGAAGGAAAATGATCAATGTTTTTTTAAAATTTGTTACAAATAAATATGTGAAAATGGTGGCGTGCATTTATATTCAGCCCCCTATATTCTGATATCCTGAACTAAAATCTAGGCAAATCAATTGCCTTCAGAAGTCACCTAATTAGTAAATAGTCTACCTGTTTGTAATTTAATCTCAGTATAAATACAGCTGTTCTGTGAAGCCCTCCGAGGTTTGTTAGAGAACATTCGTGTACAAAAAGCATCATGAAGGCCAAGGAACGCACCAGACAGGTCAGGGATAAAGTTGTGGAGAAGTTTAAAGCAGGGTAGAGTTATAAAAAATATCCTAAGCTTTGAACATCTCACGGAGCACTGTCTATCATCTGAAAAGGAAAAGAGTATGGCACAACTGCAAACCTACCAAGACATGACCATCCACCTAAACTGACAGGCTGGGCAAGGAAAACATTAATCAGAGAAGCAGTTAAGAGGCCCATGGTAACTCTGGAGAAGCTGCAGAGATCCACAGCTCAGGTGTGTGAATCTGTCCACAGGACAACTATTAAGCCGCGTACACACGGGCGGACTGTATGGCCAACTTAGTCCGTCAGACAATCCGACGGACAGTCCGTCCTACTTTCGAATGAACGGACTTGACCACACACGGATGCACAAACAGTCCGTCGAAAGTTTGCGCGATGACGTGTACAGCACGTACGACGGGACTAGAAATAGGAAGTCCAATACACAGCAATGCAACCTTTCGCCGTGTAAATCCTTTCTGAGCATGCGCCATACTTAGTCCGTCGAACTAGCCTACTCACGAGCGGATTGTCCGCTGAAACCAAAGTACGACGGACAATATTACGGAAATTCCGAAATACTTAGTCTGCCAGACTGCACGCTGAAAAAGTCCGCTGAAGCCCACACACGAGCGGACTGTCCGCTGAAATGTGTTTCGACGGACTAAGTTGGCCAGACAGTCCGCCCGTGTGTACGCGGCTTTAGTCGTGCACGTCACAAATTTGGCCTTAATGGAAAAGTGTCAAGAACAAAGCCATTGTTGAAAGAAAGCCACGAAAAGTCTTGTTTGCAGTTTTTGCAAGAAGCCACATGAGGGGGACACGGCAAACATGTGGAAGAAGGTGCTCTGGTCAGATGAGACCAAAATTTTACTTTTTGTCCTAAAAGCAAAACGCTATGTGTGGCGGAAAACTAACACTAAACATCACCCTGAACAGACCATCTCCACCGTGAAACATGGTGGTGGCGGCATCATGTTGTGGGGATACTTTTCTTCAGTAAGGACAGGGAAGCTGGTCAGAGTTGATGGGAAGATGGATGGATCCAAATACAGGGCAATCTTAGAAGAAAACCTGTTAGATTCTGCAAAAGACTTGAGACTGGGGTGGAGGTTCACCTTCCAGCAGGACAACGACCCTACAATTAAATGGTTTAGATCAAAGTATTTTTATGTGTTAGAATGGCCCAGTCAAAGTCCAGACTTAAATCCAATTGAGAATCTGTGGCAAGACTTGAACATTGCTGTTCACAGATACTCTCCATCCCATCTCACAGAGTTTGAGATATTTTGCAAAGAAGAATGGGCAAAACATTCACTCTCTATATGTGCAAAGCTATAGAGACATCCCCAAAAAGACTTGCAGCTGTAATTGCAGTAAAAGGTGGTTCTAAAAAGTAGAAGAGGGGCTGAATACAAATGCACGCCACACTTTTCACAATTTATTTGTAAAAGAGGTTAAAAACCATTTATCGTATTCCTTCACTTCACAAGTATGTACCACTTTGTGTTGGTCTATCACATAAAATCCCAATAAAATACATTTACTTTTTTCGTTGTAACATGACTAGATGTGGAAAATTGCAAGGGGTGTGAATGCTTTTTCAAGGCACTGTATATGCTGTTCCTTCCTCTTAAAAAACAAGATATTTCTATGTTTATTATACATAACTGGAATAAAAGGCTGCACTCCAGGACAAACTTTTCTCAGGTCATCCATTCTACCATAGGCCAAAGCTGCCAAAAATGGTGTCGGTCCTCACATCTCTTCTTTGAATAACAGTATTTCGGGTCTGTTGGCAACTATACCTGTTTACTCAGAATGTTGTGCCTTAAGAACTGTCAGCTGACAACAGCACATCGACATTCCAACATGGATTAGAACCTGAAGCTGCATATGTAATACAGAATACAAGATTGTGACTTGATGTATTTTCAAATCCCAGGTTGCAAGGAAATCACACACATTTGTGCTGACATATAAAAAGTGTTGGGAGTTGAGACTGAAGTTATTAATCAAGAGCTTTTTTTATTGTTCTAAGATGTTTTATTATTGTTGTGATTATTTTTTTTTAATAATTCTTGTTATTCAACCACATATTTGGTGACATTCAGATATGTACACGTCTTTACAAATCTTGGCTTACTCGTTAGCATCAAAGTGTAACTCCAGCCAATACCTTTTCTTTTCTTAGTTTCAGAGTAGTGAATGGTTAGAACCTTGACAGAAAATGATGGGAAATCTACAACAGAGAACCCAGATTAAAATAAAACATGTTTTTGTGGTGTAGGGAAGGGGTTAATTCAATAAGATGGATGAGTTGGGTTTTTTATTTTTTAATGCTATATGCTGTTAATTCACATAATAATCATTTTTATTATAAAAATGTTTTTAGATCATTAAGTGATAAAAGTGTCAGTGACTAGTGAAAACTGTCAGCCATGCACATCAGATACTTACCTAATGAAATATACACACAGTTGTACTTAGGATGAACCAGTAAGAACCAGAGATTCTCCTCCAATAAAACAAAACTAGTGAACATTTAGAACTTGAGTCATGCCTCAAATTCTGTCTGTTTTCCCTTTGGGGAGACTTCCCCCAAATTCCCATTCCATTAGACCCCCAACAAAAAGAAAGTGAGGGAAAATAGAATAGAGACAGAGCAATATAAGCTCAGAGGTTCTAATCTTTCACCATGCCATCTAAAACTAAAAAAGTTTTTTTTGTTGTAATTGGCCTTCAGCTCTGAGTATGATCTTTGAGGCAAATGTTTTACATCAGTAACACACAACTGCAAAAAATTTTACTTATGATCTCCAAAAGACCTTGAGTTGCATGTTCTTTAACCATTTTGAAAGGTTTTATAATGTAAACCATGTATTGTGTAAAGACAAAGTACCCACACAAATTCAGTTTCCCTAAATCAATAACCATGTTGTATGTACCTTTGTTCATAAATAAAATATGGCAACTTATTTTATTGACATGGCCATTTCTGTTCTGCTTATTTTCAATGACATGCAAGAATGCATGGAATTCCTCCAGACAAAATATACTGTCCACATATAAAGATAAAGCCCAGGGATTACAGAGGAATGGGTTCATTTGCCCTTTACCTAATTATTCACCCTATGTATATATTTATAGCATAGATTTTATAAAATAACATAATTAATGGTTTATTACTTTAAGCGGTAATGATAAAGTAATGACATGTTTTGCACTCTCAAAGGGGCCAGTGTTTTCTCAGGTACTTATTTAGAGTGCCCACCACTCTAGATAGAAGCACCACACTTCCCGACACACCTGTGGCTTTAAATGGGCTTTACAGAATAGCCAACAATAATACAGTACAATAGAGCATCTAAAGTAGAACATAAATGTAACAAAAGAGACAATATACAAATCTGTCAAAAAGAATGGCAATTTTATATACAGTATGTAGTCTGACTGAGAGTTAAAGAAAATCGAAACCACTGGCCAGTGAGTCTAAGTACATTTAGCCGGCGTTGGGGCCCTGGATCTTCTGTTGGAGTGTTAACTATCTCACACAAGAGTATTTATATTCTGATGGGAGAAAAGTAAAAAGTACAAGGTGCAGCGATACTGGCCTCAGGTGGGCACAGCACAGTAAGTTTACTAAGGGTTTAAAACAGCCTTTCTGCACACAGGACCTGGCAAGCAGCACTCACAGACAATAATGGTAACTTCTCAGTCCTCACAACAGGGATCTCACAGCAGTATAAGACAATACAGGTCCCAATGCTTACTGCTTCCCCTCTCTTGGTCCTGTAGCAACACAACAGTAAATAGGTTGGAAAGATGGTCTCCCTGTAGCAGTTCAGTTTATCCGGGAAGGTTTGCAGCCTGTAGTCCTGTGGCTGTGTTCCGTGACCTTTCTCTCCAGTAACAGCCCACCAGAGAGCCTATTCTGCTTCTTGCCTCAGTCTGTACCTGCAACCCTGTCTCTCCACGTGTGTCTTTTCCTCTACCTGGGCTCTCAGTTATCTTTCTCCTCCTCCTTGTTCTGCCTACCCTCCTTCCCTACAGGGCTGTGTCACAGTGTGGAGACTACATCTCCCATCAGCCCTAGTTTATCCCAGCAGGCTTTTATCACTCCCAGAAGACACAGCAACCTATATGCTCTTCCTCTGTGTTCCCTAAGTGGTGGGCCGGACTTAATTTGGCTGCTCACAACCACATAGTAACAGTGTCTTACTGCAGCCACTAGAACACCATGGCTGATCATGGGACTATGTTAAGAAGTCCCTACCATTTAGCATTTGAAAATAAGGAGTGGCTATGAAAAGTAGAAAGTGGATTTAAGTAGACGTGTGTATCCTTTCGTTATGAAACGAAATTCTAACAAAATTGTTGTTACTCAGATTCATATGTATCCAAATCACAATGGTAATGGATTCGAATCCGAAATAAATTATATTGAAACAATGAAATGTATTCTTATTCATTTGTTACATTCAGACCTTTTGTTGATGTTTGAAGCATGTAAAAAGTGTAACCAATAATTTAAATTGATTCAAATCCATTTTTATTTTGCATTAATATTTTTCATTATTATAAAAAATATACTACATATGAAATGGAAACATGTTTCAATAAATACAGTAAGGCTGCTTTGACACTGCAAGCACTGTATCTGAGCACCACAAACCAAAAGAGCTATTTAATTATTTTTTATATTCACAGCAAACTCATCCATCCATCCAAGTCTCCATGCTTTATTTTGCTGAGAAATTACTTAGAAAAACACCCGCTAGCATTTCTGGCCATGGCCATCTTGAGTAAGGGCAAATGATTCATGTAGCATTTACTTCATGGAATCCATCTACCCTTAGGTTAGGCATCCAGGCAGGAGGGTGTGCTTAGCTGAGAAATCCACTCCTTCTCTCCTGAAGACTCCTGGGATGTGTGACATAATTTGCCTAGGCATGGAAACCAGGAAGTAACGAAAGAAATCTAAAACAAAAACTGTTTAAAACAAGTAAATATATCCTTTGTTATATATTTTTATTTACTAATGCTAGCTGAATAAGTATTCAAAATAGACAATGTTGATTGGGAGAGTAAAGTTCCGCTTTAAGAATCTCTTCTAGTGTGAATATTCAATCCTTAAAATAATCCAAGCATGCGATATTATTAATAGAAAGCCTTTGCGCAGCAAACATTCAACTGTAAAATGTGTCACTATTCAAGTAATGAAAGGGTATTCCTCCATAATAATGTGACCACTTGCGCTCCCCTCCTTAACCTCACCGCGCAGCCATGACCTCTTATATTAATAGGAGGAACTCTAATGATGTCATACCGATTTAACATGTTCAACAGAGCTTCTTATGTCACTTCTGGTTTTATAACTTCCGGTCGGTGGAGCACAGGAGCTTTCCAGTGAGCTTGTATGTCTTCATGCTTGTATTATACAAGCCTTATTTTATTGTAAGTGCAATTTTAATGTTTCTGTAGGGTTACAAAGCGAAACATCTTAGGTCTGCAACTTTAAGTAATTTCTATTGTTACAAAAAAACAGCTAAAATACTCACCTGTCAACCTTTGAGGGGATTTCACGAATCCCTGTCTTGATTTCCATTTGCTGTGGCTCCTTTGCCATAAATCTGTGTGAAGCAAAGGCACTAACTGGTGCTTGTGCTTTATGCAGAGTTATTGTATAGAAGTGGAAGTGAATAAAAGTGGCTGGTGGGACCTGAAAGGAGCCGGCATCAGCTTATAGGTAAGTATCTCAGCTCCCTAATTGTGATTTTAGTAGTAGGAACAGCAGCTGGGAGCAGTGGACGGAAAGTCATTATACATTTTCACTTTGATGCCCATACTTAATCTGGATCATCTTTAATTTTGTTGTTCAAGAAATTCTCTGCTGCCTTTAAGGAGACAAGCTCTTGTTTTTAAAGAGGACCTACCTACCACCTTCCCGTCCATGGCTAATTGACAGTGCCTGTATAAAGAGACCCCTAACCCACTGATGCTTTTGTCACAGCTGGCAATAAAAAACACTATTTTGACTGGTGTTGTACACTAGGGGGAATGGTGGTGACAGACATTCCCTTTAATACTCCTTTTCATTATGATTTCTGTGAGTCATAACTGTGAGTGCTGAGAGACACTTTGTATTAGTTGTTGAAGGTGCCACATCTCTAACTGGTGTTTTAATTGCTTACGATTTACTCTGTGCAATAATGTATTTTATGTTCCTTGTTTGACTAAAGACTACCTTTAGTTCATTCAGAAGTGCCTCTGCTAAATTTTGGGTCTTGTTGTAAAACTAGTCAATGTTTTCTAAAGAACTTACTAATAGCCCAATACTGGTCATGGTATTGTGGTGTGAGCAGGGCTTTTTTTCTTTAAGAAAATGTGTAGGTACTCCCACCCTTCACTGCTTTTCTTCACCCCCCTATCCACCTCCGATCACTGTCCCTTGGTTCCACCCCCTACACACCTCCTAGTATCACCCCTTTTGGAAAATACAGAACCAAGTATCATATTGTGGTCCTACATAATTTGTATGGAATTTGCCCAATAGAACCCCCAGCAACAATAGATCCCCCCAGCAACAGACCTCCCACAAAAAAGAATACCTCCCCCAGCAAGATAGATTCACCCCAGCAACAATAGATCTCCCAGCAGCCAGCATCAATAGACTCCTCTCTCAATAGTAGAACCCTCGCAGAAATAATAGACCCCCCACCATCAACAATAGTCCCCCTGCAAAAATAGATCCCTCCCAGGGCTAACAGATCCCCCAGCAGCCAGCAGTAGACCCTCCAGCACCTCCCAGCACCCCTTTCCATTGCCACATGCATTTAGTGTCAGAGGTGCCGGAACTGCATTCCCCCGTGTTCCCAAACCTGCCAAGCAGCCACAGTCTTAAGATCCACCTCCTCATTGGCCTGTAGGAGAATCAGTGTGAGAATAGTGAATATTCATTCGCTAAAGCCCACACTTTTTTAAGCCTATAAGAGCCTATGGCTTTAATCACGTGCGTCAAAAAATAAAAAGTAAACCCCATTGGAATCCATTCGTCCAGCTCCCCAATTGTAGATTAGGGGCCGGATGCATGGATAAGGGGGCGGAACCCCTGCGCCCTGCATTACGGGCTGCCACTGCAGCCAAGCCTGCAGTCCCATGCTTGTGATATTGTGTTTGTAACACGTGCTTCAAGCTCTCTGTCTGTCCTGCTCTTCTGTTTGGATTCCCTCGTTGACTACCTCGGATAGCATATCAACTACTCTCTAAACTCTGCCTGTCTTTTGCCTATGGATTGACCCCGACTATTAAGAACTTTGCCTGCCTTGTACCTGGACTTTCATTGAACCACTCTGCCTGTCTGTGTTAGGTACCTGGGTGGTGAGCCTGACTTGGTGGAAGGAGACCTCTCTTATGGCTCTGTTTCAAGTCCCCCTGAAGTGGGAACAGAGGGACAAGAGCACAGCGGGGTAGGAGCGTCTGGCCAGATGCAGCAGCGGATGCTGATGAGGTGGAGATCCTCCAGATGCAGGAACCTCAGCAGCAGATGGCAGCCGATGATGGTTGGCAAGCTGACTGTGGCGGCTGGGTGGACAGTCCACGGAACTTGAGAGGCAGTAGCAGGTTCAGGAAGGCACGGAATGGACGGAGCCCTGACATTGCCCCCCCACAAGGGGCAACCTCCGGGTGCCCCTAGCGACTCTCTTTTCCGGGTGCGCGGAAAAGAAGGCCCGAATTAAACTGTCAGCATGCAGGTTAACAGCATGTTCCCAAGAATTATTCTCCGGGCCATAGCCCTTCCACTTAATCAAGAACTGACCTTGTCCCGGCCGTCTTCTGAAGTCCAAAATGGCCTCCACCTCATACTCTTCATTTCCATTAACCAGCACAGGTTCAGGCGGTCTTGTTCCTCTATCAGGAAAGGGATCAGGTACAGAAGGTTTGAGCAGAGATACATGGAAAACCGGGTGTATTTTCATGGAGTCAGGTAAGGATAGTTCATAAGACACTTCATTAATCCTCCTCTTAACTGGAAACGGCCCCAAAAATTTGGGTGCCAATTTCTTGGAAGGACAGGCTAATTTCAAGTTAGAAGTGGAAAGCCATACCTGATCCCCGATTTGAAGAACCAGTTCTCCTCTTCTCCTTTGATCGAATACCTTCTTACTGTCCGCCTGAGCCTTAGCTATGGCTTCTTGTAGGATCCGGTTGTTGCGATGGATAAAGGACACCGTGTACTGGACTGCTGGAACATGGGATTCTGAAAGGAGATCAGGAAGAAAAGACAAGTGAAAACCATAATTTGCAAAAAACGGGGACTGCCCTGTGGTAGAATGACTGGCGTTGTTATAGGCGAATTCTGCCAAGGGCAAAAGGGATACCCAATCTTGTACCCTGTACAAAAGACGTAAAACATCGAATATACTGTTTGAGAGTCTGGTTGGTACGCTCTGTCTGTCCATTGGTCTGGGGGTGGTAAGCGGAGGACAAGGCCAGTTCTATCTTCAAGGTCTCACATAAGGCTCTCCAAAAACGAGAAGTGAACTGGACCCCCCTGTCTGACACGATATTACCGGGTACCCCGTGAAGTCTGATTATCTCCCTAATGAAGATGTGAGCCGTCTCGGATGCAGACGGGGTTCCCTTCAAGGGTAGGAAATGGGCCATCTTGGACAAGCGGTCACAAACCACAAAAATGGCTGTATAGTTCTCAGAGGGAGGAAGTTCAACAATAAAATCCATTGTGATCATCCGCCAGGGTCGGTCAGGTGCAGGCAG
This sequence comes from Lithobates pipiens, assembly GCF_037356315.1. Lineage (NCBI taxonomy): Eukaryota > Metazoa > Chordata > Amphibia > Anura > Ranidae > Lithobates > Lithobates pipiens. The sequence continues at coordinate 349,263,085 of NW_027507903.1, forward strand.
TGGTTTTAGCAGCCCCCAGGCCCGGTTTCTGGAAACTTTACTTCGACTACACACGGGGCAGGAGTTAATGTATTGTTTGTAGAATTCCCTCATGCCAGGCGACCAGAAGGTACGCTGTACAAGCTCCAGTGTTTTGCGGAAGCCAAAGTGCCCTGCGAGGGGGTGATCATGAAGAAAACCCAGGATCCTCATTCGGACGTCTTCAGGGACAAAGATTAAATTGTCTTTCCATAGCAGACCCTCTCTGGATACCAATGTAATCCCCGGGGGACAAGAGGATTTAAGGGAAGCTCCTCTTAACTGGGACAGCAGGTCTGGCTGGATGAGCAAAAAGGTGCTAGCAGGAAGAATGGTGTCTGGGGGTGCGGTGTCCTTGGAACCATCAAACATGAGAGAAAGCGCATCCGGCTTCACATTTTTTGAACCAGGACGATAAGTAATATGAAAGCAGAACCGAGAGAAGAAGAGGGCCCAGCGGGCCTGCCGAGGCTTCAGACGTTTAGCGGTACGGAGGTACTCAAGGTTCTTATGATCAGTGTAAATGAGTACGGGATGGACCGCCCCCTCCAGTAAATATCTCCACTCTTCTAAAGCAGACTTGATGGCGAGCAACTCCCGGTCCCCCACGTCGTAGTTCCTCTCCGCAGGAGAAAGTTTTCGGGAAAAGAACCCTACGGGGTGCATCAGATCATTGTTGCCCTGACGCTGGGAAACCACTGCCCCAACTGCTACCTCGGAAGCATTGACCTCCAAGATATAGGGTCGAGACGGGTCAGGATGGCTGAGAATGGGAGCAGAAGTGAACAAGTTCTTGAGTTTCTCAAAGGCTACCTGTGCTTCAGGGCCCCAATAGAAGCATACGTTTTGCTTAGTGAGCTGGGTGATGGGAGAGATGATGGCAGAAAACACCTTAATGAACCTTCTATAAAAATTGGCAAAGCCCACAAAGCGCTGGATCCCCTTCTTATCAGTGGGAGCTGGCCAATCGAGAACAGCGGATACCTTCTGCGGGTCCATTTTAATGCCTGCTGGGGAAATTTCAAGGCCAAGGAATTGAATGTTCTGCTGCTCGAACTTGCATTTTTCGGCTTTGGCATATAACCCGTGTTGTCGGAGCCGAAGCAACACTCTGCCGACGTGCCCACCATGTTGTTCTAGAGACTCGGAGAAGATCAGGATGTCATCCAAGTACACAATGACAAAAATGTCCAGAAAGTCCCGGAAAACATAATTTATCAGATGCTGGAAGGTGGCAGGGGTGTTACAGAGCCCAAAGGGCATAACCAGGTACTCGTAGTGCCAAAAACGAGTTCGGAAGGCAGTTTTCCACTCGTCGCCAGCCCGTATACGGACCAGGTTATAAGCTCCCCTCAAGTCCAACTTGGTAAAGATAGTAGCCGACCTCAGCTTCTGAAAAAGTTCAGGTATCAAGGGTAGAGGATAACGGTTTTTAACCGTAATTTTGTTCAGCTCCCGGTAATCCACACAGGGCCAAAGTGACTGATCCTTCTTGGTGACGAAGAATATTCCGGCACCAGCAGGAGATGTGGAGTGGCGGATGAACCCCTTCTTAAGGTTTTCAGAAATGTAGTCCTTCAGGGCTTCTTGTTCTTTCTCAGACAGAGGGAAGACACGTCCAAACGGAATCTCTGCTCCTGGAAGAAGCTCGATGGGACAATTATAAGGACGGTGCGGAGGAAGGGAATCAGCCCCCCGTTTACTGAAAACGTCCAGGAATTTGTGATAGGGTTCAGGAACTGACTGACACAAGTCCAGGTCTGAGTCCAGACAGAGAAGCGTTCCGGGCTGGGCAGGAACTCCAGGAAGGCAGTGATCTAGACAATAGGGGGATAGAAACTTCACCTCCCCAGAGGACCAGTCAATGGTGGGGTTATGGGCCTGAAGCCACGGTATGCCTAGGATCACCGGGAACAGTGGTGAAGAAATAACATCAAAAGTTAGTAGTTCCGTGTGCTGGCAAGAGGTGGTAGTTAGTAGTGGAAAGGTCTCCTGGGTGACTTGACCGGATTTATTTTGAGAACCGTCTGCCAGGAAGATGCAAAGTCCATGAGGCTTCCTCCGAAGAGGTATGGAATGCAAGTCGGTGAAGGCAGAGTCGATGAAGCAACTGCAGGCCCTGGAATCAAGGATAGCGTTGACGTGGACTGTCCTTTCCTGAAGCTGAAATGAAAGTAGAAGAGCAATGTGGGAAGTGTTGGCTGGCAAGATTACGGAACTGTTTGACACAGAAGAAAGGCACTTACGTGTCTTAACAGGGCAGTTGGTCACGTAATGTCCAGATCCGCCACAATACAAGCATAAGTTCAGCTGCCGGCGCCGGGCTCGCTCTTCAGATGACAGGGTGGGCCGCAGTAGTCCGAGCTGCATGGGCTCATCAGAGGTTTGAGCAACACGGGCAGGTCCCCCTTGAGGGGAAGAGGTGAAGAAAGGTGCCGGAGTAGGAGTTCTTGCGGTCATCCAGGCTGGTCTATGGGGTTGAGAGGAGCGTTCGGCCCTTCGCTCACGAAGCCTCCGGTCAATCTGGATGGCCAGAGCAATTAGGCCTTCCAGGGAGTCTGGGGTACCAACATGGGCCAGTTCGTCTTTAAGGCCTTCAGACAGACCCATACGGAATTGATGTCTCAGGGCTGACTCGTTCCACTGGGTGTCTGCGCTCCAGCGTCTGAAGTCCGAAACATAGTCCTCAGCCTTGCTGAAGCGCAGATAAAGCAGATTCCGCAGTGGCAGTCCGTTGGGGGTCATCATAGAGCTGGGCCATTCCTTCGAAGAAAGAAGAGAGGGTCTGGGTGAGGGAGTTATCCTTTTCCAGAAGATGGTGGGCCCAGGACTGAGGTTCTCCTTGCAGAAGGGAAATGACAAATCCCACTTTAGTTGCTTCCAGGGAGAAGGTTCTGGGCTGAAAGGCGAAATACAACTGGCAGGCGTTGCGGTAGGCCTGAAACTTGGAACGGTCCCCTGCAAACCTCTCCGGGATAGGTACCCTTGGTTCAGGTGGAAGCATCATAACGGCAGAGTGAGTAGCTGGTTGAGCAGGAGGAGGCTGAGGTACCGTGACTGTTGGACCGGAACTAGATAGGTGCTGAACACGCTCTTCCAACCTGGTGTATCCGTCCTGAAGGGATTTCACGGCCTGGGTGAGGGCCGCAAGATGCGAGCAGATCTCCTTCATGGCGGAGGCCCCTTCCGCAGGCTCAGTCATGGCTGTTCGTACTGTTAGGTACCTGGGTGGTGAGCCTGACTTGGTGGAAGGAGACCTCTCTTACGGCTCTGGTCCAAGTCCCCCTGAAGTGGGAACAGAGGGACAAGAGCACAGCGGGGTAGGAGCGTCTGGCCAGATGCAGCAGCGGATGCTGATGAGGTGGAGATCCTCCAGATGCAGGAACCTCAGCAGCAGATGGCAGCCGATGATGGTTGGCAAGCTGACTGTGGCGGCTGGGTGGACAGTCCACGGAACTTGAGAGGCAGTAGCAGGTTCAGGAAGGTCTCTGAGCAGGAGAACAAACAGGACCGACAGGCAAGCAGGAACCAGCAGGGGAGAGGCAAGAAGAAACGTCAACAAGCAGAGGTTCAGCAATGGTAATCAGCCCGAGATAAGGTCAAACAAGCCGAGGTCGGGGCAGGAGAGAGCAGCGGAGTCAGACAGGAGCTGGGTCGGGTAATCAGGTAAACTTTAGGCACAAAAACGGGTTGCTTCAGGTACTAGCTTCAGACGAACAGCACAGAACATCTGCAGCTGTACCTTTAAAAAGGGCCACTGGCGCAAATCGCGCTAGCACGCACGGCGCCCGGCGGCGCGCGTGCACGCGCCAACCCGCGGCGCGAGTGCGCATGCGCGATTTGCGCCAGTGGGTCCATGGAATATTTTAAATTTTGCCACTAGTTGCGGGAAACTTATTTTTCTTTTTTCCGCACAAAGTTGTCACTAAATGATATATTGTTCAAACATGGCATGGCTATATGTGGAATTACACCCCAAAATACATTCTGCTGCTTCTCTTGTGTACAGGGATACCACATGTGTGAGACTTTTTGGGAGCCTAGCCACATACAGGACCCCAAAAAACAAGCACCGCCTTCAAAAATTGTTATTTTACTCCTCCAATGTATCACAGTTACATTGGCCCTGAAACGTCCAGATAGCACAAAACCCTCCCAAATGACCCCATTTTGGAAAGTAAACCCAAGGTATTTGCTAGGAGGCATAGTAAGTATTTTGCAGATCTAATTTATTTTTGAAAATGAAGAAAGAATTGAATTTTCTTTTTTCTTTTTTCAATTTTCAAAACTTTGTGACAAAAACACAACATGCCTCTCAGCAGATAGCGTTGGATGTCTACTTTCCAAAATGGGGTCATGGGGGGGGGGGGGGGGTTTGTCATATCTACCCATTTCATGGCCTCCAAACTGATAAGCAGTCAGGAGTGAAATCAAAAATGTACGCCCTTAACCTGAAGGAGGTGATTGGTTTTCAGGGTAATTTTACATATAACTTTGCCATATTTGAACAATATATCATTTAGTGACAATGTTGTGTAAGAAATAAAAAAAAATTGTAATTAGACTAATTGTAAATAAATTGACTCAACATGACTCTCAGCAAATAGCTTGAAGTGTCTTCTTTACAAAATTGGGTCATTTTGGGTGAGTTTTGTGCTATCTTGTCATTTCATGTTCTCCGAAACTGTGATAGGTAGTGAGGAAGTTAATCACCAATTTACACCCTTAGAAAGCCTGAAGGCGGTGCTTGGTTTTCAGGGTCCTGTACATGGCTAGGCTCTCAAAAAGACTCAGGAGAAGCAGCAGAATGTATTTTGGGGTGCAATTTCACATATGCCCATGGCATGTTTGAGCAATAGATCATTTAGTGACAACTTTGTGCAAACATTTTTTTTTTAATTTTTCCGCAACTTGTGGCAAAATATAAAATATTCCATGGACTCAACATGCCTATCAGCAAATAGCTTGGGGTGTCTACTTTCCAAAATTTGGTCATTTGGGAAAACTGTGATACTGTGATAGGTAGTGAGGAGTGAAATCAAAAATGTACTCCCTAATGCTGCATACACGTGACCGGACTTTTCGATGGACTAGGTCTGACGGTCTTCCCGACGGACTTTCGACGGAGTTCAGACGGACTTTCCAAATGAACAGACTTGGCCACACACAAGCACATCAAGGTCCGACAGATTCGACCGTGATGACGTACGACCGGACTAGAATAAGGAAGTTCATAGCCAGTAGCCAATAACTGCCCTAGCGTCAGTTTTCGTCCGTCGGACTAGCATACAGATGAACGGATTTTTCGACCGGACTCGAGTCTGTTGGAAAGATTTGAAACATGTTTTATTTGTAGGTCTGTCTGACTTTTGGGAACAAAAAGTCTGCTGGAGCCCACACACGATCGAATTGTCCAACGGATTCCGGTCCGCCGGACCTAGCCTGCCAGAAAATCCGATTGTGTGTACGCAGCATTAGAAATCCTGAAGACGGTGCTTGGTTTTCGGGGTCCTGTACACGGCTAGGCTCTCAAAAAGTCTCACATATGAGGTATCCCCATACTCAGGGTAAGCAGCAGAATGTACTTTGGGGTGTAATTCCACATATAACCATGGCATGTGTGAGCAATATATAATTTAGTGCCAACTTTGTGTAATTTTTTTATTTTTACTTTTCAATCACTTGTGACAAAAAAATAAAATATTCAATGTGCTCAACATGCCTCTCAGCAATTTACTTGGGGTGTCTACTTTCCAAAATGGGGTTATTTGGGGGGGGGGACTGTACTGCCCAGCCATTTTAGCACCGCAAGAAATGAGATAGGCAGTCATAAACTAAAAGCTGCGTAAATTCCAAAAAATGTACCCTAGTTTTTAGACGTTATAACTTTTGCGCAAACCAACAAATATACGCTTATTGATTTTTTTTTTTTTACCAAAGACATGTGCCTGAATACATTTTGGCCTGAATGTATGATTAAAATTGCGCTTATTAAAAAAATGTTATAACATAAACTAGAAAATATATATTTTTTTCTAAATGTTCAGTCTTTTTCTGTTTATATTGCAAAAAATAAAAATCAAAGAGACAATCAAATACCATCGAAAGAAAACTCTATTTGTGGGGGAAAAAAGAAGCAAATTTTGTTTGGGTACAACATTGCATGACTGCACAATTACCATTATACCAAATTGTAAAAAGTGCTCCGGTCACTGAGCTGCCAAATACTCCGGGGCTGAAGTGGTTAACAACCAGCTATTTCCTCACACAGAAGTCAAATCGGCCGATCGTTTTTTTGACCGATCCAAACTTGAATTGTTCTAAAAAGTTGGAATTCGCTAGAAAACAAATAATCAAAACAAATTTTAAACGTATTTCAACGAAAATCATTACTATCTCATTCAGAGGTTCAGATATATCCAAATCTCCAAAAAAAACAAAATTTGTCCAAATTTGCATTCAGGCTGAAACCAATTGGGCTAGATGTCTAACAAATGAGATGTAGGCTGGGCTAGAGCTAGCATAAGGCACCCAAGGAAGCTGCCCGAGGGCGCCAGGAGAGGAAGGAGTGAAAGCCAGGGGCTCAGTCCCTAAGAAATGCTTATTCTAGCACTGACGGCCTGCCCTGCTCACACCTGTACCCAGCACACTGACAAGTGGCGCACCATAGCCCCAGCTGGGCACTGTTAACGTCAGCTGCTCAAGTCCCAGCCCTACCTCCTGTACTCCTCCTCCTTTGCCAGATGCAGGGCAGAGAACCCTCATCTAGAAGATGCTGCCACCTCTCCCTTCCGCCGTTGAGGCTGGATCCTGAAAAAACTAAAATTCCTCCTCCTGCCTGGGCGGTAGCAGAGAGGTAGTCATGAATGCTTCCAGTTCAGCACACAGAGAATATCATTACTGAATTGGAGGGCATGAGAGATGAAGGGAGCCTGAGGAGGCCTGGCACCAAGGGGGGGAGCCAAGGGGGAGGGGCTGAGGAGACCGGGGGGAGCATGGGGCTGTGGAGATAAGGGGGAGGAGCTGAGGAGAGAAGGAAGAGGGGCCAATGCCAGCGGAGGGTCCAGGAGGATTGCAAGTGGCGCTGGTACCAGCACAGATGAAGAGTTGTCTCTCCTATCTCTTTGGAAGGCAGGGCAAGCAAGCTTCTTCTAGCTTGATGGATCAGTGTCTAGCTGGCTGTGTATATTATTGTATCAGCCCTGCCCCTGTGCCATGCCTGCAGTCTCTGAACATTCTGTGCATCATGCCCGCAGTCTCTGACCATTCTGTGCACCCTGCCCGCAGTCTCTGACCATTCTGTGAACCATGTCTGCAGTCTCTGACCATTCTGTGCGCCATGTCCGCAGTCTCTGACCATTCTGTGTGCCATTACCTGCAGTCTCTGACCATTCTGTGTGCCGTGCCCGCAGTCTGACCATTCTGTGTGCCATGCTTGCAGTCTCTGGCCATTCTGTGTACTATGCCTGCAGTCTCTGGCCATTCTGTGCACCATTACCTGCAGTCTCTGTTTATTCTGTGTGCCATGCCCGCAATCTGACCATTCTGTGCACTAAGCCGGCAGTCTCTGAACATTCTGTGCGCCATGCCCGCAGTCTCTGACCATTCTGTGCGCCATGCCCGTAGTCTCTGACCATTCTGTGTGCCATGACCGCATCCTCTGACCATTCTGTGTGCCATGGCCGCAGCCTCTGACCATTCTGTGCCATGGCCGCAGCATCTGACCATTCTGTGCACCATGCCTGCAGCCTCTGACCATTCTGTGTGCCATGCCCACAGAAGCAGTCCCTGACCATTCTGTGCACCATACCCGCAGTCTCTGACCATTCTGTGCGCCATGCCCGTAGTCTCTGACCATTCTGTGTGCCATGACCGCATCCTCTGACCATTCTGTGTGCCATGGCCGCAGCCTCTGACCATTCTGTGCCATGGCCGCAGCATCTGACCATTCTGTGCACCATGCCTGCAGCCTCTGACCATTCTGTGGCCATGCCCACAGAAGCAGTCTCTGACCATTCTGTGCACCATGCCCGCAGTTTCTGACCATTCACCATTCATGGTGGGGGGCACCAAAATGCACCATCATGGTAGTAGTAGTAGACAAAAAAGTAGACAAAAAATCAATGCACCGGCCCTGGATGTAGGCAGGCCTTTTCCCGCCTACATCCAGGGCCAGTGCAAGGATTTTTTTTAACGTCCCATATTTCTATCATATTCCAGAAATACATAGTTATCATCAACATCCATCATGCCACCCAGTTATCACCATTATGGCTTACTTTATATTGGAGGTTCTATTGGTTAAGTCAGTCATAATGGTGATAATTGGGTGGCATGGTGGATGTTGAGGATAACTATGTCTTTTTGGACCATGATAAAAATATGGAATGTTAAAAAATCTTTGATAAGGAAGGGCCACTCGGCCTCATTGTATGTTTCCATAATCATGTTATGTAGTTCATTTAAAGTCAAATGAGAACGCAATCTTTTTTTTGTTCTTTTACTTTTCTTATAATACAGCGATTTACTGCTTATGATCTTTTGCACTTAACTGTTCCTTCCTTCCTTTCTCTGAAGGTAGAAGTACACACCCTATGATATGTAGATTACAATATTTATGTTAGTTTGATTACTTTGGTGCAATAATTAATAACTTTAATCTAAAACAATATAAATCATGCATTAACTCATAAGTATTAAGACAGCTACATATTAGTAAACACGATTAGGTGAAACAGCTGTCACTATTACATTGTGTAATAACAACTCACTACTCAGCATAAGCAAGCAAAGCTAGAAGATTCTGTTGTATCTGCTGCAGAAAGAAAAGTGAAAGCAACTTGCTCATAAAGATTCATTGCTGCCATTTATAAAACCAGCAGTTGAAAAAGAGGTGCAAGCGAGTAACATGCCAGCGTTGTAGGGCATTTCAAATGGATTATTCCCCTTGATTGGATATCATACCAATGGAGTGGATTATAAATTGGGACTGAGCACTAAGGATGGACAAAAGACAACCAAGGTGAAGGTAATAGTTCACTAAGGAACCATCTTATAGCATTGCCTTTATTTTAGTAAGATATTACAATTAGCATATATATATATATATATATATATATATATATATATATATATGTTTGCATTTAAAGACTATATGATATTTTATACTGTTTATTTATTAAAAATATTTAATTTGGGCTAGGTTTTTGCAGTGCACATAATTGTCACTATAAAAGCTATAGTGTAATATACAGTAACATGCTTTGCCTGATGAATAAAACATACTTATTTATTAGATAAATACTTTATATGTTATAAAACTCTATATTTTGCAGAACGTTATTTTTACATGTAAGAGAGATTAAGTAAACAAGATTGAGGGTACACAGTCACTTTCACTTTTACTCTTATAGCTGTTAACAATCTTCTATCAAGCCTACACTTCTTTATTATTCTTATTTTGATTGAACCAAAAAGCCGAATTCTTTATTTGAACTGTGCTAAATACACAAATGCCGCTGGAATGCTTTTAGACTAATGTATTTGTACAGTCAGAGTTTGTGTTTGTTAATAGAAAGATAACGTAAATGCAGCAATGTCCACACCTTTAGCCTGGATCTCTATGATTTGGAATCTTTTTTGTTCATGTATCTATGCAGTTACTGTATATGTGGATGACAGTAAATATTCGTTTCTGGAGCAAGTTGAAACTTAGAAAAAAAAAAAAACATTTAATGTTCTACTCTTTTTTTTTTACAAATCTCATTTATATAGTGCAATGCTTGGTAAATAAGAAAAATAGGCTGGCTAAACGTAGGCTGGAAACCTCAAGTTTTCAGGAAAACATCAAAGACCCAGGGGTGTTTATTGCAATCACTAGATACTTGAACCACTGAAGATTTACCCTATACTTGATGATTGGTAACAAAGAGTTTCCAGCATGTCTGGCCAATCTTGGGGGCTTTTATTACTTCTAGATGCTCATTATCCAACGATCACCATCAATATTTCAACCACTGGCAGAGCTAAAACACAGAAAATTCTGAACAGTATGCAATATCAGGGTTAAGAGTGAAATAAAGAGTAGGCTTTAAAGTAACAGCTACCATTTGCATCAGCATTCCAGTTGACATGACACTATCGGAAAGGCCATTACGCTACAATATTTGGTAATATAACGGGAACAGATAAGTGTAAGTATAGTTTCCTCCATGCTAAAAGACCAGTAAGCTTGTATACAAGACATACTAATACCAAAGCAGTGCAGAATCTTAAATTCTTGGAGTTTACTCATATCCCCCACTTATGTTCGTTTTCTAACAATCTCACTTTTTTTGACTAAGCAAAAGCTGGAATTTAGGCAGAAGGATGGTAGAAATGGGTAATAAGAAGCTAAAAATGGGTAGAAAAAAATTAGGAGATAGTAATGACACATGTTTGGAATGTTATGATATGTGAAAGACTTTCTGTTACTTGATCATTATTGGAAAACACGCAGAACAACATGATGGAAGGGACATCTAAGAATTACAAGACATTCTCGTTTTTTTTCTAATTTTGAATTTTATAATCTAAAAGTGGATGGGATCTACTTTATATTAATAACTGTAACTGTTCATGTCAATTTTCCAAAAAATCTGGCTTATATTTATAGTTTGAAGATATTTATATTGATGGGGATGTCCATATGTGGCCATTACATATGCATATAGGAAACCTGCTTAGAAAGGCTGGAAAACAGTTTGCATGATTAGATGGTCTTATATCAGCAATCATTTAAACAGGCCATACATGGATCATTATTTTTGCAGCAGGGAGTGGCCAAATGTTGATCCATGTATGGGCGGGGAGGTTGTACAGAAGTCAATCTAACAATTGACTTCTGTACAACCACCCTGTCAGGTTTTCCCTGCCTAATCAGCACCGCAAGCTATAGCCAGCAGTGCTAATCAGTGAAGTCTTCCTGGTGTCAGAATACAAAGGCTCAGTGGGAAGAATTCCCCTATCCACATCAATGTGTGGATGGGGGAATCATGTAGTTTTCTTTTTAGTCAATTCCCATTTTTGCTTAGCTTTAGCAAAGTTCCTAACTGTACTGTCTTAAAAGTAGACATGTGCACTGACAAAAAATGTGTTAATTTTCGTTTCATTCTGTTTTTGCTTTTTTTATGAATTTCTGAATTTTGGAATTTCCGAATTTTCAAATTTTGGATTTCCGAATTTCCGAAATTAAAAAATAAAAAAATTTGAAAATCCAAAAATTCAAAAATCTGTAAAATTTGAAATAATAACTAAGTATTAAATTATAGGTATTGGAATTTCCTTCCAAATTTGGCTGTTTGTGACCGTAACAAATACAAATTTATCTGAAGTTACGAATTATCCGAAATAACAAATGCCACATCTAAACAAATAGAATGGAACAAATTTATAATAAAAAGGTTTTCATTATTATTATTATTTATTATTATTAGATCGTTATGTTCCATTCGATTAGATACGGTATTCGTTATTTCAGATAATTCATAACTTCAGATAAATGCGTACTAGTTACGTTCACAAACAGCCAAATTTGAAAGGAAATTCTAATACCTATAATTTAATAGTTAGTTATTATTTCGAATTTTACAGATTTTCTTTCTTTTTTTAGATTTTCGAGTTTCCGAATTTTCGAATTACAAAAAAATTAAAGTTCGAAATTCAGAAATTCATATTTTGGAAATTCGAAAATCTGAAATTTGGAAATTCGTATTTCGGAAATATGAATTTCGGAAATTCAAAATTCGAAAATTTGGAAATTTCGGAATTAACGAATTTGTCAAAATTTGTTAAAAAAACGAATTCGGAACTAAACGAATTTCACATGTCTATTTGCAGTAATCAAAAGTAGGCACAGCAGACAAATATTGTAAAAATATGAAAGTCAAATAAAAATGTATTTTAGATAATTGTGCAAATAAAACTCAAAATGTGTATTCATTAAAAAGATAAACTAAAATTACCTATAGTTTCCACACCGGGAATCGCACCTTAAGAGGGACCGGTTTTTCTTTAATGACTGTTAAGAGATATTCCACAAGAAGACACCCAACAGCTGCCCAGATCCACATGAACCAGGAGAACTATAGGACAGTGAGAGAATGACTGCCATATTAACAGTGCAGTGATTGCATGATCCCATGCTGTAAATAGGCAATGGTATTGATTTACTAAATGAAAATAGGCTGTTCATTTTGCAAGGGGATCTGCCTCAGAGCTTAGTGAATGAGATGAAGCTCTGCTGGCCTACATCATCCAATCATGTGCAAGCAAAAATGCTGTTTTTTATTTTGCTTGCACATGATTGGGTATTCTTTGCAAGGTTTTATTGCAACTGTGACCAGGCTATAAGCATTCCAATATCTGAATATTCTTAACAAGCACTAAATTAGATTTACATCAAGACCTCAGTTACCTCTATAGCGGCAGTCACTGTTAAGTAATTTAACCTCAAAATTAACAGCAGCAAACACTTTTACATTCATTTCAGCAGCTTAGCTCATCCTGTTCCCCCTCCCCAACAGCCTTACAGCCTTCCAACCTCTAATTTATACACTAAGCAGCTGTATAGGAAGCAGAGTGGGCTGATATCCAACATGCAGAACTTCTCTAGTACATACGTAGTTTAACCAAAACAATTTTAGCTTAGATCTAACTACTCAAAATATTATGTCATACATTGTATAAGGCCCCTTTCACACAGACGATCTGTTCAGGTCCGCCTGTCAGTTTTTCAGGCTTACCTGAATGGATGCTCCATAGAGGTCTATGGAGCATCGGATGTCAGCGGTGACAAGTCTGCTGACATCCGACCCGCTCCGATCCAAAAAAGTGTGACGGAGGAAAAAGCTATTTTTCCATCTGTCATCGGATCGGGTGACAATGGACACTGTGGTCCGTCGTCACCCGATCTCCCATAGGGGAGAGCAGCGCTGTGACAGGTCCGTCCCTGCGCAGTGTGCAGAGACAGACCTGTCATCTTCCTGCTCAGCGGAGATCGCTCTGGCAATCCCCGCTGAGCAAGCGGATATCCACGGGGTGGATTAGCACTGATCCGCCCCATGTGAAAGGACCCTAAGAGAGGATAAAACCAACTTAGACCAGGTTAATATAAGATGACCTCAGATTTAAAAAAAAGGTCTTAATCAAGTGTATAGTTTTTAAATAAAAATGTAAAAAAATAAATCATTTATTATAGACTCTAAAATCTTATACTACATATTGGAAGTATTTACAATTGGTATAATGATAACCAAGGAAATAAAAGTTCTGCTACCAGAACTATATAAAGAGCAAATTGAAAGAGAGGAGAGAGAATAGGGGAAAAAGTAGAAGAGAGAAAGAAGATAAATTAAAAAGTAATCTTAGGTAGGTGAAAAAATAGATAGGGAAGAAAGAAATGAGAGGTAGTGGGGTCCCTGGGGTAGTACATGGTAATAAACATATACCATGAATGCAGAGAATGGAATTATAAATCGAGATTACCAAGGTCTTAGTAGGGAAGCATCAAAATTCGGAAGGGAAAAAGTGAGTCACCCAGTGATTCCATATATTCTCAAAGTTGGATATTTTATCTAGAGTTATAGCCTCTGTTTTGGCAGGGATCATTGCTTGAGTGACTCTATTTTTAGTTTCAGCAATTAGTAAGGACGGGGATTTCCAAGCTTTGGCAATTATTTGTTTTTTGGCTGTAGTGATCTGGCCGGTTTTAAGTTTAAAAGTGATATTGTAGGATCAGGATTGATAAGGATTTCAAACAGTGTTGAAATCATAAGAAATACATCTTTCCATATTTTTTTTGCTACAGGGCAGTCCCACCAAGTATGAAGATGTAATCCAATGGGAAATCATTTGGAGCATATTTCGCAATTCTGACAGGGACCAAATACCACTGTTTGAGTACTTTTAATTTGGCTCTAAGCCAGCTATGTTTGGTGAGGACTTAGTTGTGATCAAAATCTTATCCCAATCGGCTGCTTCCAACCAAAACCCAAGATCCATCTCCCACTTAGCCACATATGATGGTGGTTCTGAGTTGGGTTTAGTAATAAGATGAGTGTAAAGAATTGAAATAAGTCCCTTAGAGTGTGGGTCACATTTACATATATTTTCAAAGCACGTTAATTTATCCAAATTAATTCTTCCTTGTATAGGCATGAAAAAAATGTAATCTGAAGATATCGAAAGAGCTCTGTATTAGGAAGTTTGTGACTTTCACAAAAGTCAGGGAAAGTTTTGAATGAAGTAGAGGATGCTAGTTCACAGAGTTGAGTTAAATTAGTGGAGGTCCATGCTTTAAACAATTTAGGGGAAGACCGAACAGTATAGAAAAGTGGATTTTTAAGAAATGATAAAAGAGGTATGTATATGGGGAGATTGTAGTCTATTTACTAATTGAAACTTATCCCAAATGGCTAAAGTATGTTTAGTTATAGGATTATTGCGTTTTTAACGGTTGGAGGAATTAGACCATACAAGGTTGGTTATTGAAAGTGGGTTGCAATCTATTGATCCAATCCAGAGCAACCTAAAGCGGAATTTGATGTTTTCTGTGATATTTAGGGATATGAGCTAATTGAGCTGCATGGTAATAGGTGGTAAAATTAGGAAAACTTAGTCCCCTTTGGGCTCTGGAAGCCCCAAACGAAAGTTAATACATTATGCTGTAGTATTCTGAGAAAGTATGCTGGAACAGGGATAGGTAAAACTCGAAAAAGATAAAGAATTTTGGGCAGTATAGCCATCTTTATTACGTTAATTTTACCTATCCAAGATAATGGTAGAGAGGACCATTGTGTCAGAAGATTAGATATTTGATGAAAAATTGGAGGATAATTGGCAGTGAAAATGTCAGAAAGTTAGGGTGTGAGAGTTATCCCTAGGTAAAGAAGGAGTGCAGTGGACCATGAGAAAGGGAGGGATGTTGCGCTTGTTGTAAAATATGAGGAGGTAAAGGTATATTTAAGTTTATAGATTTTTGAGAGTTAAAATTTAGACCAGATACGTGGGCAAAGTGATCAAGTTTTCTTATAAGATTAGGAGCAGAAATACGAGGGGATGACATAAAGATTAAGACATCATCAGCAAATAGGCAAAGTTTATGTTGGTGACCAGCTAAATCTAAACCTTTAATAGAGGGGTCAGTATGGATTGAGTGAGCAAGGGGTTCAGAAAGTAGGGCAAATAACTGTGGGGAAAGTGGGCATCCCTGACGCGTACACCTCCAGATGTCAAATAGGTTTTATTAATATCCAGAATATTTAACATAAGCTTTGTGATTTTTGTATAATGAGGAGACCCAGCTAATAAAATGAGGACCAAATCCCCAACACTGCAGGACAAAATGTAGGTAATGCCACAAAACTGTATCAAATGCTTTTTTGATATCTAAAGATAAGATGGGTATTTGTCATTTGTATTTAGCTGTTGATTTAGTAAAGTATTCTTGTATACATTATCTGCTGCTTGGCGATGTGGGATAAAGCCGACCTGGTCTTTATTTATTAACCACTTGTCGCCCACCCTATAACAAAATGACGGTGGCAATGGTTACCGTATATACTCGAGTATAGGTCGATCCGAATATAAGCCGAGGCCCCTAATTTACCACAAAAAAATGGGAAAACGTATTGACTCGTGTATAAGCCGAGGGTGAGACATGCCTGTCCATCCCTGTGTCCATCCCTGTGTCCAGCCTACCTGTGTCCTGTGCCTCTTTGTCCTTCTGCAGCCTGTGTCCTTCTGCAGCGATCTGCATGTAAAAACATACGGCGGCCATGCCAGGATCGCCGCACCTCTTCTCCTCGTCTGTGACAGACGGCGGCCATTCCACTGTTCAAAAGCCGCGCCTCCGTCTGTGATAGGCGGAACACTCAATTTCCCAGCAGTCAGTGTTCCGCCTATCACGGACATCCTCTCATCCTCGTCCGTAGTATGAGGATGAGCGGATGTCCGTGATAGGCAGACCACTGACTGCTGGGAAATTGAGTGTTCCGCCTATCACAGACAGGGAGGCGCGGCTTTTGAATAGTGGAATGGCCGCCGTCTGTCTGCACGACACGCTGATCGGGTAGGCAGACGGCGGTGACTCGAGTATAAGCCGAGGGGGGCACTTTCAGCCTAAAAAAAGGGGCTGAAAATCTCGGCTTATACTCGAGTATATACGGTAATTAGCTATTAACAACTATACTGTAAGGTGAGTATATATACCTACAGGTAACCCTAGGGAAAAAATATATTAAAATAAGAAACTGTATAGTTTGCATAGCAACCATAGGATTGCCACTAATGAAGAAGGAAAATAGTGATATTGATAAACAGGATCATTAAATATAAAACAATAGAAGTACTTCAATTTAAAAAATAACTAGATTTTACTCTAAGATAAATATAAGTAAATAAGGTTATAATCAAGACATCAGGTATCTCATTGGATTGGGGGGGGGGGGGGGGAGAAATGAGGTAAATAGTTAAAACATAAAATATGTTTATCTGAGGTTATGGGGGTTAAAAGTTAAATTAATAGAACAGTATTATTTTAAATAAGTTTAGTTAGATTATACTGAAGGTGGTAAATTACTTAGTGACCAAAGAAAGGCAAAGCCTTAAGATTGAATATGCTTCAAGATAAGGAGTGAAAGTCATTCAGCCTATTGTGTCTACAGGATCTATATCAGGAGAATTGAATCGACTTCTCTTAGCCCTTGTACACATGGTCGGACATTCCGACAACCAAATCCATCGGATTTTGTCTGTCGGATTTTGTCCAACGGATTTTGCCCGAAACTGTTGCATACACACAGTCAGACAAAGTTGTCGGAAAATCCGATCGTTCAGAACGTGATGACGTTATTTTGTTACGACGGGACTACGTTCAGGCTAGTAGCCAATAGCTTTGATGTAGGAATTTGATCTGAGCATGCGTGGCACTTTGTCCGATCGGAATTTTCTACATGATTGGAGTATGTCCGATCGGAGCATTTTGTCGGAAAATTTTACCAACAAGTTGGAAAACTTGGTCCGTCGGATACTCCGATGGAAACAGTCTGATGGAGACCACACACAGTCGGAATATCCGACAAAACGGTCCGATCGGACACATTCCGACCGTGTGTACAAGGGCTTAGAGGAATTATGTCGGCCTCTATCTTTTTCAGATTTGGAGGATTCTTGAGAGGAGCTGGATGTTGTGCATCGATGAAGGCTAGTTAAAGATCTTTCGATAAGATGTAGTTCTTTCTAGTTCATCTGAGGATCTATGTTTGACACCTTGATAGGTAAAGCGGATAGAAAATGGAAATCCCCATTGATAAGAATGAGGGTAAGGGTTTCAGTGCACATTGTTTAGCCACAGTAATTGGGGAAAGGTCAGCAAAAAGCTGATAAGGATGATCTTGAAAGATGAGGGAATATTTTCCTCTAGCTGCAGCCAAGAATTGTTCTTTGGTGCGATAGAAGCAGAATTTCGCAATAATATCACACTGCGTGGTGTTAAAGCTCTGTGAATCCTATCCATCTCCAAACGATCGATCGGGATTGACGGTAGTAGTTCTTGGTCTCAGGTTTTCCTCATATTTGAAGAAGTGATCGATTCGCTCTATTTTCAAAGTCCTCTAAGCATGTTTGCAGAATAAGGTTTTCTTCCTTAACCACTTCAATACCAGGCACTTAAACACCTTCCTGCCCAGACCAATTTTGAGCTTTCAGCGCTGTCGCACTTTGAATGACAATTGCGCGGTCATGCTACATTGTACCCAAATGACATTTTTATAGTTTTTTTTCCCACAAATAGAGCTTTCTTTTGGTGGTATTTGATCACCTCTGGGGTTTTTATTTTTTGCTAAACAAATAAAAAAATACCGAAAATTTTGAAAAAAAAAATGTTTTTTTTTTGTTTCAGTTTCAAAACTTTGCAAATAAGTAAGTTTTCTCCTTCACTGATGGGCACTGATGGGGTTACACTGATGGGCAATGATAAGGCGGCACTGATGGGCACCGATGAGGTTGCACCAATGAAGTGGCACTGATGAGGTGGCATTGATGGACACTGATAGGGTGGCACTGATGGGCGACACGGATGGGCACTGATAGGTGGCACAAATTGGCACGGATTGGCATGGATGGGCATGGATAGGTGGCACAGGTGGGCATGGGTTAGGCGGCACAGGTGGGCATGGGTATGCAGCACAGGTGGGCATGGGTAGGCGGCACAGGTGGGCATGGGTAGGCACTGATAGGCGGCACAGATGGGAACTGGTAGGCGGCATTGTATTATAATATTTTGTACTAATGGATGCCAATCAGTGCCAATCAATAATGCATGCCAATCAGTGATGCCCATTGTGGGCACTGATTGGCATCCATTATGGGCACTGATTGGCATCCATTGTGGCACTGACTGGAATCCCTGGTGGTCTAGGGTGGCATACCTTGTCCTTGGCATCCCTGGTGGTCTGGTGGCATCCCTGGTGGTCCAGTGTGGGCATCCTCGGGGGGGCTGTGCTGATAATCAATCAGCACAGACCCCCCTGTCAGAGGAGCAGCCGATCGGCTCTCCTCTACTCGCGTCTGACAGACGCGAGTGAGGAAAAGCCGATCACCGGCTTTTCCTATTTACACTGTGATCAGCCGTGATTGGACACGGCTGATCACGTGGTAAAGAGTCTCCGTCGGAGACTCTTTACCGAGATCGTAGTTGCCGGGTGTCAGACTGACACCCCGCAACAACGATCGCCGCGATGCGCGCCCCCGGGGGCGCGCATCGGCTCATAATCCTGATCACGTCATATGACGTCCGGTCAGGATTATGCAACCACTTTGCCGCCGTCTATTTGCTATAGGGCGGGCGGCAAGTGGTTAAGAGTCTCTAATTCATTATCATGGGACAGTACAGTTTCCATGTCATCCACTCTGATTTCTAGGTCAGAAGTGCAATGGCCTAACGCACAGATTTCTTTTGTGAGACTTTCAGTTATATAGTCTAAGGTCAGCTTAAAGGCTTTCTGTAACATTTTTTCTATTTGTGGCAAAATATTTGGATGTAGGGAATCTGTTTGTTTTTCGTGTGAGGCGGCGCTGTATTTAGTCAGAGTTATTATAGGCATCCTGAGGTAAATGCAGTTGATTAGCAGCACGAGATGTGCCTGTGTGTGAGGAAGGAGGCTGTGCCATTTTACTGTGTATCCTTGGCACTCTTTCATTTATTTTTATCTTGGGTGGCACCAAAGACCATTTTATTTATCACAGGGTCACTGAGGAGGCTTATGGTAAGATTATTTTCAGTTTACCATACCTTGTGTCTTTATCAGCCAAGGAGTCCCGAGAGATGGGGAACTTCAGCTGGACATGCCTGTTGCCCGCGACTCCGCCTCTTCCCCTCATAAAATCCTGTTTTAAAGGCTAAGTTCACCTTTCCAGCTAGAATTTTATTTTTCATAATAAATAGAAGCTTTTCCTTATATCTTTTCTGACTCTGATTCTGTCTCTCCCTTACCTTCACAATTAAAAAAAAAATGCATTCTGAGACCTGACTTCCTGTAACATCATGTGATCATTCAGGAAACTTCATATCCCATCATGCACTGCCTTGCTGCATCAAAGAATAGGGCATGTTTTACTCCTCTGGACCCTCATCACTATACCACCTCTTTTTTATTTCCACCCACTTTCCTAATTCTTGCATTAGGGTGTCCATACATAGTACAATCTGATTGTATAGTCTCTTTTAGATGTAGTACAAGGGCCTGCCTGAGTTGATACAAGTTGAATAGACTGTTCAGGTTGGTAATCCTATTACCTAGTTTTGGTAAATCAGAGATTGTACAATCAAATTGCATAGTGTATAGCCAGCTTTATACAAGTACATGGGAGGGAGTGGATGGAGACATTCAGCTTTCATTATTCTTGTGTAAACACAACAATTTCACTTTCCTAGTGGGAGTGCATGTTTTTGGTGCTTTTTTCCAAGAAATAGCATGGCATAATAGCTCACGGGACATGTGTGCATTTGTCAAGTTTTTTTCCACATGACAAAATGCATGTTGGCTTTCACGTTTCAGGTGCTGTTAACAATTATTGGCACCGAAAGCGTGACAAGTTTATTTTAAGTGTATAAAGGTGGCAATACACTATGCAATCTCCTTTATATATACCAAAACTATATAAAAGGATGACACAACTATATATCCAATCACTCTATATCCAATCACCTTAAAGAGGAAGTAAACTCTCCCACTCTGATGCTTCTTTTCATTTAGTCCATTATAATAAGTCATTATCAGACTATAGCCACTGTAATCCAGCCCAAATCGCATATTACTTACCATTTAAAGAAACTTTAAAAAACTTGTTTCCAGGGGTTAGGCAGCACCATCTTAAGTAGTGTTTTCTGAGTCCACAGTGGAGTGTATTTCTGCCCTTACATCGAGCACTTCCTGTACTGTTAACCAAGCCTCCTTCTCAATCCAATGTTTCTATGGCAACCCTACTTCCCTGTTCATAGCTTACTTGTTTATTTTATAGTTTTTACTTCTGCCGATGTCTAATGTTTCCCTTTGTCAGACTTATCAGCTTCAGCTGATAAGACTGCAGTAATGGCCAAGTTTAGACTGTATGTGAGGTCACATGGTGTGTAGGAGGAAGCTCTGAGTGATTAGCAGAGTTCAGTGTTGTGCCGTAGGAAGTCCTGATAACAAATAGATAAGACATAGAGAGTGTGCCTTAAATCAGGGGAGATCTGGGCATGCTCAGTGACTTCATTGTACAGAACAACAAGGATTACAACAATACTAAGCAAGTAAGGAGATATCTAGAAGCAGTGTTCATTAGGTTTTTTATGCTGATTTGCATGGGACAAAGTTGTGGGGGAGGGTTTACAACCACTTTAATGGGAACACAGACAGCAATAAAAACTGGCAGGTGTTCTAATCCCTCTCCACTCTATCCAAAACTAAATAAAAAAGTTCTGCCTTTAGTTAATCTTTAAAGTTTGCTACTGTTTATTTTCTTATTTTTTTAAATGTATCCTTAATGAAAAGTAAGCAGTATTTGTATGATTTATGGTCATAAAAAGAGTTGAGCAAATGGTTCGGGCCGAGCAAAAGTTCGGCCCGAACATTGCCTGTTTATCCATTCGGTGAACACCTGAATATGCAGGGCGCCTACCAAGCTCCCCACAATGCACTACATGCTTCACATTGCATTCTAGGGCCCGAATTGGATAAAGTAATGCACCTGACCAGTGGTCAGGTGCAAGGCTTTGCCAATTAGGGCACAAAGCCCTGTCAGAGCCCTGATTGGACAAAGTCATGATGACTTTGTCCAATCACAGCTCAGTGCTCATAGTCCCACCCCACACTATAAAAGGTTTCTTCCCACAGATTGCTGATAGCGAGTTAGTGTTTTCACTTATTGTGACTCTGAGTGTAGAGTGTGAGTATAGTGTAGTGTGTCAGTATAGTGTGAGTGTAGTATGTGTCACTATAGTGTGAGTATAATGTCAGTGTAGTGTGTTAGTGTAGTGCAGTGTTTAATACAGCATTGCATAACATTTTGTGCTGTATACCCTTTTTTGTTTCGGTTGCTGCGTTTTTTTTTTTTTTCAGGTTTTTTTTGTCCCCTGCCTGCCCCCTTTTTTTTAATTCTCAGCCACAGTTTTTCTGACTGTGATGCTGGTGTTCCCCCTTTTTAAATTTTTTTTTATAGTTTTTACATTTCTGTCAGCGTCAGTCCTCAATTTGGGCAATAAGCACCCCCATCTTGTCTGGGAGGCCAACAAGAAGAGGCAGATGTTCCCATGCCACTATGAGGGGGCAGCAGCGTCTTTGTCCACAGACAAAGGTAGACATGGTTCATCCTCAGGCAGGGCACATTTTTCTCTGTTTAATGATGTTGCCCATGCTATCCAGCCACAGCATGCAGAGGAGGTGGTAGACTGGCTTACTAAACCATCCTCCTCATTCTTGTCCTCTATGAGTCCACTGTAGCTGGCAGACAGGCTTATTAAGCCTCCTTGTCTACAGCTACTCCTATCATAGCCCCAGCATCATCCATGAAGGAGTCAGCTGAATTATTTGAACACAGCACCAGCCACTTGCTTCTTGAGGATGCACAGACATTACTTGATTCTGAGATTTGTTTTGAGGTAGAGGAAGGGAGTAATATGAGCCTACAAAGAGGGAAGAACACTGATAAACAACAAATTGGCAGTCATGTTCCCCCAGCCGCAGAGTATTTCCAGATTGGCTCCAGTGATGATGAGGATGGAGGGGTTGATGATGAGGTCACTAACATGACTTGGGTGCCAGATAGAGCAGAGGAGAAAAGTGAGGGGGAGAAACAACCCAAATGAGGCAGGATGTCCTCCAGAGGCAGTCATCATGGAAGATTAGAGAGCAGCCACCCTATTCCATCAGATTGTGGAGCTGTTATAGCCAGAAAACTTCTCTGCCCTAGCTGCTGTATAAAAAAAAAAAAATACACTCCCTGCCACCCACATGCCCAGTGTTTAAATTCCAGCTTGTTTAAATTTCTGACTTTACAACTTTTGCCTTTCTGTCTGGTGGATTCTTCCCCCTTCCGTGAATTTTCAGAATGTGCTGTACCACAATGGTAGGTTCCCATTCACTATTTCGTTTCACATAAGGCCATTCCAGCTCTGTCCCATGAAGTGGAAGGCAATGTTTTGGCATTGTTGGGCAAGGCAGTCAGCAGCAAGGTCCACATTACTGCTTACATGTGGTCCATCAAGCATAGTCAGGGACGATATATTGTTTTTCCAGCACACTGGCTAACTCTGCTTACAACTAGGAAAGAAGCAGGACAGGGCTCAGTGCTGGAGCTGGTTTTGCCACCACGTCTCCATACAGCTGGTGGTGATGATGCAAGATCTGTCAGCCCCACCCCCTCCTCCTCTGTGCTATAAACCACCAGTACCCCCTAAACGTTCAAGGGGCTATTCAACAAGTCAGACTAAAAGATGCCATGCAGTACTTCAATTGGTCTCTTTAGGGCACAGGAGCCACAGCAAAGCAGAGATTCTTTCAACTCTGCAGGGGCAAGCCCAGAGCCACTAGTCACGGCACTAGCTCATGAAGAAACAGCACGGGGAGCCATCTCTTCACAGCGCATGGGCCGATGACATCAGCGGCGCAAAACACAGTAAATATCTCCTAAACGGCACACGTTTAGGAGATACTTACAGTAGCTATAGGCAAGCCTTATTCTAGGCTTACCTATAGGTACAACTTCCACAGAGAGGTTTACAACCTCTTTAACCCATTGAAGTTCAAAAGCCTTTGAGTGCATTATGATTACAAATAATTCAGGCAGAAAAATTATCACAATGGTTCACTGGGAGAGCAAACATGCAAGATTCACCTCAACCTCAAGGTAGACCTGAATCTCATCTCTTGTGGTAACAATGTGAGTAAAATAAAACTCATTTTTGCATTGATGTCAGTGGTAGTAATATAAAGGTAATTTATTGGAGTCAGTGGGAGTAAAATAAAACTTCATTCATACATTGGGGTCAGTGGGAGTAAAATAAAGCCCTATTTATGGAATTGTGTCAGTGGGAATAAAATCAATCTCATATACAGTGCCTTAAAAAGTATTCATACCCCTTGACATTTTCCACATTTTGTCATGTTACAACCAAAAACATAAATGTATTTTATGGGGATTTTATGTGACAGACCAACACAAAGTGGCACATAATTGTTAAGTGGAAGGAAAATGATAAATGTTTTTCAAATTTTTTTAGAAATATATATCTGAAAAGTGTGGTATGCATTTATATCCAGCCCCTCGAGTCAATGCTTTGTAGAACCACCTTTTGCTGCAATTACAGCTGCAAGTCTTTTTGGGGATGTCTCTACCAGCTTTGCACATCTAGAGAGTGATATTTTTGCCCATTCTTCTTTGCAAAATAGCTCAACTCTGTCAGATTGGATGGAGAGCGTCTGTGAACAGCAATATTCAAGTCTTGCCACAGATTCTCAATTGGATTTAGGTCTGGACTTTGACTGGCCATTCTAACACATGGATATGCTTTGAACCAAACTATTCCATTGTAGTTCTGGTTGTATATTTAGGGTCGTTGTCCTACTTAAATGTGAACCTCTGCCCCAATCTCAAGTCTTTTGCAGATTCTAACAGATTATCTTCTAAGAATGTCCTGTATTTGTCTCCATCCATTTTCCCATCAACTCTGACCAGCTTCCCTGTCCCTGCAGAAGAAAAGCATCCCCACAACATGATGCTGCCACCACCATGTTTCACGGTGGGCATAGTGTGTCCGTGGTGATGTGCAGTGTTCGTTTTCCTCCTCACATAACATTTTGCTTTTAGGCCAAAAGTTTAATTTTGGTCTCATCTGACCAGAGCACCTTCTTCCACATGTTTGTTGTGTCCCCCGCATGGCTTCTCACACACCGCAAACAGGACCAGGGGCGGACTGACCATTGGGCCACTCAGGCACTGCCTGAGGCCGCGTACACACGCGGGGACTGTTCGGCCAACTTTGTCCGCTGAACAGTGTTTCAGCGGACAGTCCGCCCGTGTGTGGGCGTTCAGCGGACAGTTTCAGCGAACAGTCCGCTGAACAAGGTTTTTCGGAATTTCCGAAAAACTGTCCGCTGAAACCTTGTTTCAGCGAACAGTTCCCTCGTGTGTAGGCTTGTTCGACAAACTAAGTTCCGCGCATGCTCAGAAAGGATTTACACGCCGAAAGTTATAATGCAGTGTATAGGACGTCGTATTTTTCGTCCCGTTGTACGTGCCGTTCACGTCATCGTGCACGGTTTCAGCAAACTGTTCGTACGTCGTGTGTGGCCATGTCCGTCCATGCTAATTTTGAGGGGACTGTTTGCCGAAACTGTTTGACGGACAAAGTTGGCCGAACAGTCCCCGCGTGTGTACGCGGCCTTAGGGCCCCAAGCCACTAGGCGGTCCCATCAGGGTTGCCAGCCTTAGTAAAATCAGGGACAGTATGTAAAAATCTGTGTTTTTTTTACATCTGTCTCTGAAATGTCGCTTACCGACATTCTTTTGGTCAAAAAATCCCAAGATTATAGCTGCCCCACCTCTCCAGTACCTTCTAAGCCAATAGAAACATGTCTGTGTATACTGTGTGTACTTGTATGTGTATACTGTGTGATTGTATACTGTGTGTGTGTATACTGTGTGGCCCCATAATCTCTTATTGCCCTGGGGCCCCATGAGTTGTCAGTCCACCCCTGAACAGGACTTCTTATGGCTTTCTTTCAACAATGGCTTTCTTCTTGCCACTCTTCCATAAAAGACAGATTTGTGGAGTGCACGACTAATAGTTGTCCTGTGGACAGATTCTCCCACCTGAGCTGTGGATCTCTGCAGCTCCTCTAACAAACCTCTGAGGGCTTCACAAAACAGCTATATTTATTCTGTGATTAAATTACACACAGGTGGACTCTATTTAATAATTAAGTGACTTCTGAAGGCGATTGGTTCCACAAGATTTTAGCTTAGGGGTCTTTGAGTAAAGAGGGCTGAATACAAATGCACGCCACACTTTTCAGATATTTATTTGTAAGATATTTTGAAAACCATTTATAATTTTCCTTCCGCTTCACAATTACAGTATGTGCCACTTTGTGTTGGTCTATCACATAAAATCAAATAAAAAACATTTATGTTTTTAGTTGTAACATGACAAAATGTGGAAAATTCCAAGGGGGGTGAATACTTTTTCAAGGCACTGTATTCATAGTTGTCAGTGGTTACTTACACAATTACGTAAGAACTTCTGCTGTGCCTCTGATATCTGAAACTGTGACCGTCACTCTACCCAGCAGACAGCGCTGGAGATTGGCTGTTCATCCACACTACAATGCATTTTCAGACAGGGTGGTACCTGGATAGGCTGCTCTCCCAGATATTAATTATCCACCCCATTCCCAGCAGTCAGGATCACATGGAATCAATGTTCTTCCTGCACTGCAGGTCTTGACTTGTGAAGCAGGAGCACGCCCAGTGATTTGGTTATCGCTGTTCACTGAACAGTGTGTAATTACTGGCTCCCTGCATCTCTGTTAGTCACACTGTGCCACACACAGAACCACTATGCCAACAGAGCTAGAGGGACACAACAAGGAGAGCTAGAGCTACTGCCTGTATAAAATGACTTTGCAATCTAAATTAAAATAGGAGAAAAATGTCATCAGGAGCAGGGCTGGAAAGACAAAAAATTAGAGTTATAGGAGCTGTAGAGACAGAAAATCAAGGAGTGGCTGGAGAGAGAAA